>NC_064640.1:348295535-349608519 GCF_023864345.2 Schistocerca serialis cubense | reverse complement strand
AGCGTAAATTAAGCTCTGTGATTTGTTTTGAGTCCTGTACCAGTGTGGACAGAGGTATCTACTCTTTGCATTGGAATCCTTGTTCATATTATAGATATTTTCCCTTCTCAATTACTGGCGTGTTAGTTCGACCCTTACATAGTTTGAATCATATCTCAAAGCGGCCTTTTGTATATGTTTGTGTTTCGGTGGTGATTAATAACCCTCAAAATGCACTTATTTGTCCTGTAAAAAGATACTTTTCTAATGGAGCAAATTTATAACAAAAATGGTTCAAACGGCTCTAAGCACTATGGGACCTAACATCTGAGGTCATCAGTCCTATAGACTTAGAATTACCTAAACCTAACTAACCTAAGGACATCACACACATCCATGCCCGAGGCAGGATTCGAACCTGCGACCGTAGCAGGAGCGCGGTTCCAGACTGAAGCGCCTAGAACCACTAGGACACAGCGGCCGGCAAATTTCTAACACATTTTATGTTCACGTAACTGATTTCTCAACGTTTACTTTCTTTTTCCCTCACTACGTGTTTAAGTAAGATCACGCCTTGCAGCAGGATATGCTATGCTTCCTGTCCCTGTTTAACTGTGGCTGCCTCCAAAAATATTTAGCGCATTCAGAAACACTGTTAATATTATCTTTATACACTGATGAAGAAAAACGACATAAACGAAAGCTGGTAGGAGTGTTTTTACATCTGAGAGATGATGCCTACTCAAATTTCGTGCCGGACACGTAAGAGAGTCGCTAGTAGCACCAGTATGAGGATTAAAATCAGATTTGCTTTAAATACATACTGAAGGGGTCGTGACCGTTAGTTAGCTTTGAGATTGGACGTGGTGAGTTGATGTCAGTCAAGAATGTCTTTAAGGTGGCAAAGACGCCGTTATCAACACCTCAAGCAGCCAGCTGTGGCAGAGCGGTTCTAGGCGCTTTAGTCCGGATCCGCGCTGCTGCTACGGTCGCAGGTTCGAATCCTGCCTCGGTTACGGATGTGTGTGATGTCCTTAGGTTAGTTAGATTTAATTAGTTCTAAGTTCTAGGGGACTGATGACCATAGGTGTTAAGTCCCATAGTGCTCAGAACCATTTTTTTTCAACAGGATAACGTCCGTCCACCTACCGCTGTTGTAAGCCCTCATGTTCTACAGAGTGTCGAAATGTTGCCTTGGCCGGCTCGGATCACCAGATCTGTCTCCAGCCGAGCACAGTAGGCATCATCGGAGGACAACTCCAGCGACATCCACAAACAACATTAATCGATCGTCCCCGCATTGAGCGACCAAGTACGACAGACATGGAACCTGATTCTACAAACTGACATCCGGCACCTTTACAACACAATGCAAGCACGTTTGCGTGCTTGCATTCAACATTCTGGTGGTTACACCGGTTATTAATGTACCAGCATTTCAAATCTGCATTGGCTTAACCCACGCTTACATTGACCTGTGATATTATAATGTTAATCACTTAAATATCTTATCGAAGCAAATGTATTCCCGGGATTTCATTACCCCACGTAAATTATCTGTTGGTGTTCCAATTTTTTTCCGTCAGTGTATTACGAAGTCTGTTCAAAAAATTCTGGAATTCTGTCCACAACATTTTTCTCCGCTTACCTTTTACTTATTGTGCATGGGCGCCTTCGAAATACTCTCCTCCACATTTGATACACCTCTCCAAAAGCCATTACCACTTCCGGAAGCAGTCTTGGTACGCCTCTTGCTGGATCGCGCGAAGCGCCATCTGCGAATTTTCTTTCACCTCATCTATGGTTGCAAATTTTCATCCTTTCAACGAAGTTGTCAGCTTTGGAAATAGAAGGAAAGCTAGCAGGAACCAGATCTGGAGAGTACTGAGGATGAGGCAGCACAGTGATTTCCCTTTTGTGTAACAGTCACGCACCAACAGGGATGAATTTGCGGGTGCATTATTTTGATGCAAGAGCCATTAATTGTCTCCCCACTTTCCCCACATTTCAGAACGTTTCCTTCTCACACTTTCATGCAGGCGTCGCAAAACGCCCCGATAATACCATCGATTAACTGTTTGTCCCTGTGGCACGAATTCGTGATGAACTAATTTTTCAGAGTCAAAGAAAAACAACCAGCAAGGCTTTAGCATTTCACCTGACCTGACGAGCTTTTTTTTTCATGTTGGAGAACCTTTCCTGACTCATTGTGAAGTCTGAATCCTAGCCTCAACGTCATTACCGTAGACCCACGTCGCATCACCAGTTATGATTCTCTTAAGGAACATACCATTCTCATTTGTACAATCCGGAAGCCATTCACAGATTGCGAGGCTTTCTGGTCTTGACTCATGAGCCGTAAAAGAACTTATCGGCAACACAGTGCATTCCAAGATGCTGTATCAGGATAATGACATGATCCAACTGAAATGAATTCTTTTGCGATCTCTCGGACATTCAGTCAGCGATTGGCATGCACAGTTTCGTTGATGTTGACTTGAGCGTCGTCGGTAGACGTCGAAGGGCGTCCTGAACGAGGGTCAACTTTAACTTTCGTGTGGCCAGTTTAAACCGTGTGAACCATTCGTAACAGCGAGTAAGGCTTAAGCTCTCATCACCGTAGGCTTCCTGCATCATTTGGTTTGTCTCTCTAAAGGTTTTCTTGAGTTTCACGCAACATTTAAGTCACCCTAAACACTGACGTGCGCAGGGATGCCAGTCTCACTTCGCTCCAACACACCATTGGCCCGAAATTGCAAATGTTCCGGAAATTTTTGAGCAGATCCAGAACATGATTTTCAGCAGTTACAGGTAATTCATCAAACTGGAAGAAGATTGTTGTCGTAGAAGTGCAGTTGTTACTCTCTGCACATAGTCTATTAAGAAATGGTCATTGAAAAGTTCTTTCTTTTGTTATTTGTGTACTGAGGAAGACTCTATTTACACTAACAATTCTCGGTTGTACATTCTATAGGCCTATGTCATTTTCTGGGCTAGATCATTATTCTTACATATAATCATTTTACTGTCGTGTGATAAACTGTAATCTGTAGCGCTTCATTGCAAAGGTTAACTGTTCTAGCAACGTGGTATAGTGAGATACGAAATTCAACGGGCGTGCCGGGAAAACAATTTCAAGCAAGTTACAGATACTGTTACTTTAAGCTAAAATTGTTGACAAAAGTTGGCTTTTAACATAAGGCCGAAATTTTGAGTGTGTAAAGCCTAAATTAATATATTTCCACGTGTAAAAAGTATCTAGAAATACTGCCATCGTCTGTAGTTCACGCCTAAGTATCTTCATAATATGGCGTGCTTCTGTTACACCAGTTGCCTTCAATCCGTCTTCTAACTCACTGGAGTCTAAATCCATCGCTTTTCTGCGGGTCACAACACTTTTAATAAAATAAAGGTACTTGAATAGTTCCGTCAGAAATATACATATTCCAAATCGGTTCGCATTCTGCAGCAGCGTACCTTAAAGTTACGCGATGGTTTCCACCAGCAAAGTCCAAGTTCTGAGGTGTCCCAACTGTTGTATTCGCCCTTCTTCCTTTTTTGGTACTATAAATTATTCTGATAATTTATATTCGTCATATTACTCTTTTATTACTTATTATTTGTTGAGAGGGGGTTCTGCTATTCAAGTTGTCACCCGAATACCAAGTAGTGGTTCCATAAAAACAGCGGCCTATTCCAAAGTCAAATTCAACGCTAAGGAACTGAAAAACCACTAATAACTTCGGTTGTCTGTGTAGCCCCATTACAACGGAGATACTACACATGCTGCGAACATTGTCCGCCACGGACTATTCTCAGAAACCATCATCCGTATCAGTACGTAGTTTACATTGCAGCTGGGGAAGGTATATAGATATTTTACCTTCCTCGCGATCGGGACGGTTAAGGCGAGATTTGCTTTCCCTGTTATGTTAAACCGTTGCACCATTGTCGAATCATGGCCTTACGGCTGTAGAGATCTGGCAGAGCTGACCAGCCGCAGCTCCGGAACTCAGAGCTCACCAGACACGTACTCGGTCGAGCTCCCTGAGGGTGTCGCTGTTCGGCACGAAATAGATGGCGCGACCAGCTTATCGAATGTTACACACGCATTACCCCATCAACAGTTACTAAGTTCGCGAGAAACTTCCCTGTTAGGCTTCTCTACTTTTCACGTTTACGAGTTGTTTTATTGCCAACACTGAGTCTGACTTACAGTAGCAGTGTATTTCAGTACAAGAGGTAAAGTAGTTTTATCTATGTTTAAAGTGAATCCTCGAAAATTTAAGCCCATTTTAAGGTTGCTACTAATTGTTTGACGGCAGTTCAAGACAGAGTGACTTACAGTGGCAGTGTATTTCGGTACAAGACGAAAGTACTTTTATTTATGTTTAAACTGAATCTTGAAAAGTTGAAGCACATTTTAAGGTTACCACTTATTGTTTGACGGCAATTCAAGACAGACAGTTACTATACACTTGACTTTATTTCATTCATCATAACTAGCAGCAGTTTATAATTAAGGTAAGTGCAGTTACTCACAGAGTTCCACGAACAGAATAAAAGGTTTAGAGTCATTACTTCTAAGCACGCCCTCGTAATTAACGGAAGACCAGTACGTGAGACAAAGAAATGACTGTACCCACAACCTATACACATGGTCTTTGGTTCCACAAAGGAAGTTAATTATCAGCTCACATTTTACGACACCCGAAGGTAATGCATCACAGAAAATTTCCAAAGTGGTTAAGTTACTTGGTTCCAGCGGAGGGACTCTAAGTACGCTTTACAAAAGAACAGATTATGAAAAGTTGAGTGAGTTTCCTTGCTCGCATGGTCGCGGGACTCAAATCTTTTCATGAACCACCGAATCCTCTTTCACGTGAGAAATCAATAAACAAATGAATTTACTATTCGTGAAATAAATGTCGGAACTAGATGACCAGTTAGGTGATACATAAGAGGACTTCGTTCTCTGCGCTCAATAGCTTGAGGACGTCTCACTAATTGAAACAGCATGCATGTGCCACTAGAAGCACTTACAGTGAGTTCAAGTGTTCCCTAACGAGTTCCGAACACAGAAGTCGACCATTCAAAACCGTCATCGCCAAGGCTCCAAAGAACAACGGGAGACACTGTTGCCAGCCTGTCACGCATCGGCCCAAATACAGTCGCACTAGCTGTGCTATCAATTCACTCATGCGCGCATTTTTTGATATTCCGTCACGTGCAACAACTCCCCCCAAATAATGAAATATGCAGAGCCGTACCAAGGCTCTTATTAATGACGTCATCAGAAGATCAAAACCATCAGCAAAACGATTTAGATAAGATATCTGTATGGTGTGAAAACTGGCAATTCACCCTAAATAATGAAAAGTGTGAGTTCATCCACGTGAGTGCTGAAAGGAATCCGTTGAACTGCAGTTAAACGATAAATCGATCAAATCTAAAAGCCGTACATTCTACTAAATACACAGGAATTAAAATCACGAACAAATTAAATTGGAAGGGACACATAGAAAATGTTGTGGCGAAGGAGAATCAAAGGCTGTGTTTTATTGGCAGAACACTTATAAGATGCAACAGATTCACTGAAGAGACTGCCTACACTGCGCTTTTCCGTCCTCTTGTGGAGTACTGCTGCTTGGTGTGGAATCCTTACCAGATAGGATCAACAGAGAATATCGAGAACGTTCAAAGAAGTGCAGCACGTTTAGTATTATCTAGGAGGAGGGAGAGAGTGTTACGGACATGATACAGGAATTCTGGCGGACATAATTAAAACAAAAGCGTTTCTCTTTGCGTCGGGATCTTCTCACGAAATTCCAGTAACCAACCTTCTCTTCGAAATGCGAAAATAGTTTGCTGACACCGACCTACGTAGGAAGGAACGATCATTATATAGATGTTCGTCTTTACCGCGCGCTATTCGATAGTGGAATGATAGAGAATTTTTGTGAAGGTAGCTTGATGAATACTCTGCCAGGCACTTAAGTTTGATTTTCAGAGTAGACGTGTAGATGTAGTTGTAGATGAATGGACTGCGTAGAGTTATTAGGAGAACACCGGGTTCATCTGAGTGAAATAAGAATATTGTTTTTAACAGGTTCTTACTATGTCCTGAAATCATCCCAGCTGTGACCCTTTAATGCATAATTCCAGAGAGTTTTGTCTTATTTATTTTATTTGTCTTATGTTCTATGTGACCATGTGACCAAAGGTATATGTTTATGCATCAAGTGCCTACACATTTGAAACCCAGAGGGCTGATTAAGAGAACACCTAAAGAAGTGATTTGCGACAGAATGTTCGATAAGAAACAATGAAAGCAAAGTGTCTTAACTATTACGAGGAAAGATTGTGTTACGATCGACAAAAATTCTTAATAGAGTTTAGTGATCATGCGGTAATAGGAATATGTGAGATGGACAGCCTTTCAATTTATATTTGAAATTATCATGTTTTTTAACAAATATTTGGAGTTCTGCTAGATGTGTTTTGAAAATACCTGCTCAAGAATTCACACACTTTTGTGAAGCATGGCAGCTGCTTTTTCCTATTTCCCACGCACGTTTACTACAGTGCGATTAAAACTACTTTGTACTTGACAGTTCGTTGGGCGGCCGTGCGATGTTGCCAGCTGCCCCTGCGCGGAGGCCTCTGCTAGCGAGGTACCGCTGAAGTGCTGATTTGTAACTTATGCGGGGCTGGGGAAAGCAGTACATATATTGCCGCTTATGGAGGGTTACTGTTACACTTTCGTCTCGTCCCACGAATTTCGCAAAAAATCGTAAAACTGAAAATAACAAGACAACGATACCGCCACCAACAAAAGGTACAAATTTTGTTGCAACTTACCATCACTCGACCTGTTCTGTGTACGAAAGCTGGAAAATGTCGCTTACATCTGTGTCGTTGAAATTTTCAGATGACTCCCAGATGGCAGTAATTAATTTACAAAGACTATCCTTTAATACGCATTCTTTCTTCCGTGCTTCCTGAATCACACGATTTGTATGTGCTTCAACACTGCAGTTACTTCAGAAACAGATTCATGTAAAAATCTTTCCACTTCTGAAAGCGTGAATTTCTTGTTTTCACGTGCTGTGCATCCCTTGATTTGGGCAAATATGAGCTCTATAGCATTAAAGCGACAATGCTAGGACTGTAATCTAATCACAAAATGTCCATACTTGTTGGCAACTTCATTTACAGCGTGTGCTGGGTGTCGTGGTTATATTGTGAAACAAGTTCTAATCGTTGCACTTTCATTGGGTCATAGAATTTTATATTATTTCGTCGTAACAACTGTGTGATCTCTTATTTTATAGATGTCGTTGGGGCTTTGTCCTGTACAACAGTTGGTATGGCACATTGTCAATATGAATGTACAACAGCTTTTCCAAATTTGGTAACAGAGAATTTCCAAAGTAAAAAGATAATGTGGTTCATTTCCTCGTGAAAAACTGAGGTTTTCTTTGACTTGGAAACGTGCAAATAGAGAGGAACAAACTCATGGGCTGTACCTGCATGAACAACAATATTTCTGCTTCCTTTTCCAGCAGGTAGTGCAACTCATTCCCGTGATCCACCAGACGAATCTGTCTACAGCGAATGACAAGAATTCACTCACGTTTCATCTAGCTACACTAAATCATCTACATCAATGTCCTTTACCTGCCGCAAAAATCCGCATCTGAATGCAGGAATATCTTATCTTTCTAAGAGTTCCTTATGACCAGATACTTTTTCGTAATTAAACTTTAGGTTTAATAAAGCAAACGAATAGATGACTCACTGTCTACGAAAGGACCAGTTTCTTTAAGCGTTGGATGCAGTTTTCGTACCATTGGTTGCCCTTTACAGTGATAATATGCATGCAAATGTATGCGAATCATACAAATGTGTATGCATTTTTCACACGTTACTCGACGGATCGTTTTTTTCCCGGAGTTCCCGGACTTGGCAGTTCTGAATTAGGATTTGATAGTCCCGAATGTGTATTTAGTGTTTCATTTTGTTACTTGTTTATATTTCTAACGGTTGCTCTGTTTACTCTCAATGCCTCCACAGTATTAGTAATGGAAATAAGAGGCCCAGCATTGTCTCTTTCGGTCTCAAGATATTGTCTTAGATTGCAGAGGTATTCACGAGATTGTCCTCGCAAAGGTATTTCTTGTTCGACTTTCTTCAAAGATGATTTCGAAGTGTGGGTACTAGGGCGACTCTGCTTTTTATTTTCCGACATTTTGTACGGACATGCCACTGCAGTAATTTGGTACGCACACGCGATGATAACAGACGAATAGCAGACACAAAGATAACGCAGTTTACCACGACGTGCACAAGACCACGTGTTAGTAGCTACTGAGCGATAACGAGTGGGGAGTGCTGAATCTCAGCATGTGATTGGTTCGCACTCACTCAAGGCCACGTGCTCGGCTAGCCATCAAGAACAAAGTAGTTTAAAGCCTATGTGTTAGGAAAATTTATGTAAGTCTCAAAACATAAAAGCCTTTACCAAACACTTTTCTTTCGCTTTTAGCAAAAAATTCCAAACATTTGGATAGAATGATTTATAGAAATCAAATAAATTTCTAGGTCTACGCAAAAAAGTCAGCACGTTTACGAATTTTTGTAGATATAACTAATTATGTTTCCTAATAAAATATCACGGTAATATGTCTTAGCAAAATAGGAAAAAAACAAATCAATCACTTGTCAAGGATAGATAATTCACAACCGAATTTGAAAAATTGCCGGAAATAGTTTAAAAACCCTGAAAGTGCCTCCTGAATAACGAAATAACTAGTGGTAGGGGAACAAAAATATGGAAATACCATGAGAAATGTAAGCCTGAGCATAAATGAAGATGTTAGCCAAGCCTGCAGCTTGTGCTGTTGTACTTGACCATGAACGGCGCCTGTGCAATTTACACAATACATTGCCATTTTCAGATGTGGTCAGAACAGAGTTATGTGTAGTTGTGAGTGCATTATGACGGAGTTAAGTGAATCCTAAAGCGAGAAAATTGTTGCTGCTCTTATGGCAGGTGCTTACGCAACCAAGGTAGCTGAAGTGTTTGTTGTTTCAAGAAGTGCCGCATCGAAAATGGATACCACATACATAGAAAGCAGAAAAAACCTCTGTCAAGTCACAATGTGGGAGAAGGTGTTTGTTGAGGGTTTGCGACAGACGGTAGCTGAAGATGACTGTGACGACAGCTGCAGGTGTTACTGCGGAACTTAATGTCGCACTCGCGATCCCTGTTATCCATAACCAGCGAACTGCCGGGCGAGCTTGAATTCCAAAACCACCCGTCGGTGAAACAAATGCCCGTGAATTGAAACGTGGCGTCCAAGCGATTAATCTAGGACTGTGATGCAATGTAGGCTTGTCATTTGGTAGAATGAGTCTTGTTCCACAAAGTTTCCAACTTCTGGCTAAGTTTATGCTCTAAGAGTGAAACATGGCGGGAGATCGGTGATGATTTGGGCAGCCATGGCATCCATGGACCCCATGGTTACTCTGCAAGGTCGCATTACTGCCAAGGTTTATGTGACTATTACAGCTGATCAGATCCATTCCACGGCTCTGTGTTTGTTCCCCAATGCACACTCTGTGTTTCAAGACGTAAGGCCCCTGTTCTCACAGCTCTCATCATCCAGAACTGCGTCTGTGAGCACAAGGATGAACTATTGCATCTTCCCTTGCCATGACAGTCACTAGATCTCAGTGTTATTGACCCTTTGCGGTCTACTTTGGACAGAAGAGTATGTAATACCTATCCATCTCCGTTATCGTTAGCAGAACTTGATGCTATATTTCAGAAGGAATGGTATAAGATTCACTTTAAAACCACTCTAAAACTGTATTTATCGCTGCTGGGATGACTGGAAGCTGTTTTAAATGCCAACAGGTTTCTTACACCATGTTAGGCATGGTAATATATCGTGTTTGTGGTGTTTCCGCATGTTTGTCCACCCCCTGTATAAGAATATACAGGATGACCTAAAAGGAAATAGTTGGTTTGGTTGTTTGGGGAAGGAGACCAGACAGCGTGGTCATCGGTCTCATCGAATTAGGAAAGGATGGGGAAGGAAGTCGGCCGTGCCCTTTCAGAGGAACCATCCCGGGATTTGCCTGGAGTGATTTAGGGAAATCACGGAAAACCTAAATCAGGATGGCCGGACGCGGGATTGAACCGTCATCCTCCCGAATGCGAGTCCAGTGTCTAATAAAAGGAAATAGTACAATTTCAATTCTGTACTTGAACACGAGAGAGAGCTATTCCACAAAGTGTTAAAACGACATATTTAGATCCTATTATTATATTTTTACTGTCACACATTACAGGGTGCAACGGCTATAGGTGCATATACTGCTATTGGTGATTTGGGCGTGTGTACTGAACAACGTTACATCAGTATTTACGTAACCTGCAGACCAATAATTATATATGTGACAAGTCGCATGTTTTTAGTTTCGGTAGTACATCCAAGCCTTCCTTTTCCGTGGTTTCACAGAGGTACTACCACCTCGAGACTGGACTTCCTAGGTTTAAAGGATGAAGGGATAATTTTCTGCCGGCCGCTGTGGCCGAGTGGTTCTAGGCGCTTCAGTCTGGAACCGCGCGACCGCTACGGTCGCTGGTTCGAATCCTGCCTCGGGTATGGATGTGTGTGATGTCCATAGGTTAGTTAGGTTTAAGTAGTTCTAAGTTCTAAGGAACTGATGACCTCAGCTGTTAAGTCCCATAGTGCTCAGAGCCATTTGAACCATTTGATAATTTTCTCTTTACAATCGCGTGAAAAGGGTATTGGGCACAAGATCCTTTGACTCTCCTAAGGTGTTGGTTCCTTTGTTACATTTTATTTATTATTACCTACTGTTTCACTTCATCTTATATTTCTGTCACACTATGTTACATAACTTTTTTCTCTTTTTTAGTTGTTACCTTACATTACTTTCTTGTATTATTTGGATGCCTCGACAATGGCGCTGTGGACTCTTATGTGATGCCACCTCTCAGGGACGACAGATACCACATAATCGAGATTTTTCCTGGTCGGCCTTAGTGCTTCAATGGTAGTGAGCTATTTTTGAGTGGATGATACTATTACTTCGATGATGGTCTCCATAAAAAGTTCCAGATGGAGATACCTGAGCCTTTCCCATCTAGGTGGTCCAACGAGTAACCGCAGGCATCGATCTCGTAGCGTTTGCCGCAGTTTGTTATTGCTGTCACAGGTGATCCTCTAGGACGAACATCCATATAAGATTGACGGCAGTATCGTTGTTTGGTACAGGCGCACTTTGGTCCTCACGTTCAACTGTTACTGGTTAGCACTGGGCACAACTGATAAAACAGATGCATTATGTTGCTGCGTTTGCCCTGAACATGGTGTTTGAATAGGAGGTTCTTGTCCAATATCACTCTTAGGTAGAGTTATGCTCTACCAAAACCACGGTTCAGTATTTTGGGTACAATACCTAATTAACTTAGTAAATAGTAGAATTACCGGTAGTAGAAATGATAGGGAAAGAACCATAAAAGAATGTATAACAGAGAAACTGGGACCCGACGACTTCCCTTTGGTTGTTTGTTTGTTTGTTTGGTTATTTACTTTGTACATTGTTAGAACCGCAAATCATTTAGTGTTAATAAAAAAAATGGCTATGAGCACTATGGGACTTAACATCTGTTGTTATCAGTCCCCTAGAACTTAGAACTACTTAAACCTAACCAACCTATGGACATCACACACATCCATGCCCGAGGCAGGTTTCGAACCTGCGACCCTAGCGGTCACGCGGTTCCAGACTGAAGCGCCTAGAACCGCATGGCCACACAGGCCGGCATTTAGTGTTAATCTATTATGAATTTTATGTCCTTACAGAATATAAATTGCATTTTATAAGTAATAAAAGTTGTTTCATCCCGTAACTTCTGCACTTTTATCTAACCAATGCAATCACTTTTGATGTCAGTCAGTATACAAGCACAAACATAAAAATATGTATAATTGTAATTGTTATTGTGTGTACAATGAAATGTTCTTCATCATGATAAAAGGCGAGAGTTCCCTGTTATTACTGATAAAGTCAAACGTTGTTTATGGTTAACAGAAACATGTTTTAGATAAGTTCGACGAAGTATTGAAGCGATGTTTCAAAATTTTTGTTTCACGTTTTTTCACAGTTTTCATGAGCAAATTAGGTTTTCTACCGCTGTATAATAATTCTGTATTGTTTTCTTCATTTTTACTACAACATGCCTGTGTTTCTCATTACGAATCAGCAATTTCCGAATAAAATCTGGTTTAAACATTGACAGTTTCAATTTTCCTGTTAATACTAATATACGTTTATATGACACGTGGGAGGATAGCTGTTTAGAACAAAAACGTTCTGTAGGTTACCTGGCCCTTTATAAACCATCACTCAATTTCTAGACAGCTCACCGCTTCCGGTTTTTAGGGGAATTTAGTAAAACGCTGTGCAAATATATAAAGAAATCGATCATTGTGAGGTAACGTACAATAGGTATGTAACACTCCTAACACTCTGGTACGACCTTCACCGACCAAAGCTACTAGGAAAACTGCCGTAGTGTACGTCTACGTATGGTAGTCCACGGTAGCTTATGGTAGTTTTACAACTCTACTCCCAGGTATTTCATCTGATTTGTCCAAGGGTGCTCAATGTTTTGTTGCGTGACATGGCCTATAAGTCTGGGCCGACGCCGAGTTAACATACTGGCCTGTGTCTTCTCCGCGTTCAGGGTAATTCGGTTTGCTGCTATCTATAATTCAAAGCCGGCCGTTGTGGCCGTGCGGTTCTAGGCGCTACAGTCTGGAGCCGAGCAACCACTACGGTCGCAGGTTCGAATCCTGCCTCGGGCATGGATGTGTGTGATGTCCTTAGTTTAGCTAGGTTTAATTAGTTCTAAGTTCTAGGTGACTGATGACCTCAGAAGTTAAATCACATAGTGCTGAGAGCCATTTGAACCATTTATAATTCAATAAATGTAAGCTGATATCCAAGTACATATGGCAAGAGCGAGCCATTAATGCTTGTTTTCCCCTGGGCAGCTGTTCAGACATGAAGTGTGGACATATGGACGCAAAACAGTTAGTCCATACTGACAGGTGTAGTCCAGTTAGTGGTGCTGTTACGACGATGCAGGAAACATCAGGTAGTAAATTATGTGACATGTTTCCAGGAAGACTGCTCGTCACCAAGAAAAAACAACCAACAAACTGATGTGTGTACATATTGAAGTACCGCATATAAAAAATCTTCACTTATACCCGTTGCTTGAAGGATTTGTACCCACCTTTACTTTTCCACTGTACAAAAGTAAGATTTCGGAATAGCTCTGCGTGTGTGGTTAGCTCCCTCTTGCATTCTTATGCACAATAGGTCATTCTGCTATCATGTAACTGTGCTCACATCATCCGTCATATCTAAGCCTACCCACACAGTATGCCATTCAGCTGCGTATGGATCTAGGCCAATGCAGGCGCGCACTGAGGTAGTGGAGGAATTCCGCTGTGTGCAAAGTGTTGCAGCTGTTCAACGCACAAAGTGCCTCGGAGGGGAGTCCCATTTCCGTGTTACAGACAGAAACACAATACCACAGACATGTTACTCTGTGACAATACGCAGGTGAATAAAACAGTGGCATGAGACGGAATATGTAACCAATGTGAAACATAAGGTATCTGAAATGACAGTTTGAAAGCCATAATATATCCGACGTTTCCATGCAGCATTGCAACGAAGCCCATAGCGATCTCTCAAAAGCCATTCCAGAAAATTAAATATTTTTCGCAGGTCTGTGCAGGGAATTATGAAACAGGATTAAAGTTTCATCCTGATAAGCTGCAAGTGGCTCAACAGCTAAGGCCGGAAGATACGGTAAGTACAGTTTCTGGACAAAGTTACGGGACAGAATTGACTATTACGTCGCATCCAGGCAAATCTTACGATGTCTTAAGAGGCAAACTTTCATATGAGTGGACTTCTCAATAAAAAACAAAGGTCCGATATTTTGGACACAAAGCATGGCCAGCATGGTTACCCGATCTTCCAGCCTCTGACTTCTTTTTTCTGTGGGATTATCTCATGAACGAAGTGTTTTTACCGCAACTCCACAATACTAATGACGTGAAACCCTCAGTCCGGGTAGAGACAAAGCCTATTTCTAAAGTAATGACTGAGGAGGTTAATGAAGAGCTTACGCCAACGTCTCCAGCAAATGCTTCACCAATAATGGAAGCCATTTGTGTGATGCACTCTTAAAGAAACTTGTGTTTTGCTTTTCACTAATGGAAATGTTTGCAGAACAGGTATCTATGAGTTATATTTATGTTAATATACGCTAAGCTTTGTAATAACAGAATGAAAACGTACTATTTCCCGTGGGCCACTCTGTAAATAAGAATAAATAACGAAAACAACTTGAAAAAGGAGAGACCTCTTTCGACAATGTGTACAAAATGAGTGACAAACGATAAAATAGGGCTTAACAAGTTCCTGTCGGTAGATGATCAACAGCGAGCTGGATATGAACATCACGGGGAAGATTCTAGAAACATACAGCATGAAGATAAATGAGGTTGCAGAAATAACTGTTTCCAGGGTAAAGTGTTAACTCTTTTGTGACTGATCGGGTGTTTATACGTACAGAGGAGATTAGAGACATTGCAGCAGCTGGCTGGAATTCCAGAAGAGCGATAAGATAAGCTTATCCTTTACAACAAGATTCATCGCTGTATAAGATTGGAATACCACCAATGTCTGGATAATTAAAGACGTCAGAAATGGGGAAACAGTATAGACGCAGCCGGATAACAACAGTAACTAGCTCGGCCCTCCTAGATGAACATCTAAGAAATGTTCTACAAAAGATGAGAGTTATCAAATAAAATTAACATCAACATAGACGTAAAAGAGCCAGGACAGAGTATCACCCGAATACCAATACAGTGTTTTTCCAATGCTCCATCCCCGTTGGCAAAACTACGAACTGTACGTTTCTTCTGTCAGTGGCGTTAAGCCACGATTCGTGACCAGATTCAAGACTACCTTGCAGATCATATTCAACACGTAGCTCTTAACGAAACGAAATCTAAAGATGTAAAGGTAATTTCGGGAGTACTTCAAGGTGGTGTTATGCGACCGTCACTGTTTACTATACATATAAATGATCTAGTGGATTATAGAAAGCTCCATGAGGCAGTTTGCCAATGATGTTGTTGTCTATAAGAAGGTAACAACGTCAGAAGGCTCTAGCGAACTGTTCGAAGACATGCAGAGGATTGATGAATGGTACAGGGACTGACTGTTGCCTCTCAAAGTAAATAAAGTAATATATTGCACATAAATAGGAGAAGAAATATCCTGTTGTACAATTATGCTACTGGTGACAAGTTGCTGGAAACAGTAACTACCATAAAATATGAGTAACATTCCGAATAGAACTTAAGTGGAGTGACCGCGTAGAAATAATAGTAGGAACAACACATGCAAATCTGGAATTCAGAGGAAGAATTTTCAGAAAATTTAGTTCATCCACGAAAGAACCGGCATCAAAGGACTTCATCGACCGAAGTTTGAGTATTGCTCATCGGTCTGGGACAATTACCTCTTTAGATTAATGAGAGAGACAGATAAGGTTCAACGAGGAGTGACGTGTTTTGTCACAGGATTCCTTAGTCTGTATGAGAGCATTACGGAGATACTCAACAGACTCCAGGACAGACCATACAAGAGCAGCGGTGTGCATCACGGAGACGTTTAATATGGAAATTCCGATGATCCGGGAAGGGTCGGACAATTCCGAAAACAAATTACTTCGTCCCACATACGTCTCCCGAAATGACCACAACGAGAGAATTCAAGAAAGTAGAGCTAATACAATGTTTTGGCGACAAACATTATTCCCATGCGCCATTCAGGATTGAAACTGTGGTGTCACTGCCAGACGCCACACTTGCTAGGTGGTAGCCTTTAAATCGGCCACGGTCCGTTAGTATACGTCGGACCCGCGTGTCGCCACTATCAGTGATTGCAGACCGAGCGCCGCCACACGGCAGGTCTAGAGAGACGTCCTAGCACTCGCCCCAGTTGTACAGCCGACTTTGCTAGCGATGGTTCACTGTCTACATACGTTCTCATTTGCAGAGACGACAGTTTAGCATAGCCTTCAGCTACATCATTTGCTACGACCTGGCAAGGCGCCATGTTCAGTTACTATAATTACTTCAAGAATGTATTCTGAACAGATGATATTGTGAATCATGTACCATCAAGAGCGATTTTCATCATTAATGGATTAAAGTTAAGTATCAAACTAATTTCGTCCGCTTTCTGAATTCTCATTCCTTGTCATGTTCCAGACCTCACGTCAGTATAGTTCTTCCCTCCTCACGTCAGCCTGCGTGAGCTAAAACGCGTGCGTTTCGGCCTCCACTCGTAACACGGTGTTGGCTCTTCTGCTAACACAAAAGAAACATGGAGGGGGAAACAGTGGCATCAAGTGTACCCTCCACCACACACCATTAGACGAATTGCGGAGTATAGATGTAGATGTACGAGGGTTTGCTGAAAAGTAATGTCTCCGAATTTTTCATGTGAAAACCTTAAGGCTTTTAAAATAAAACAGATGTTATTAACATTCTACATTTTTGTTCTTCATGTCTACATGTTTGCAGCCCTCTGCCTCTAGAGATTCAGAATAGCAGAATGTAACATAGCGGTGTGTAACGTAACTGTATCGGTGGGCAAAACACGGCATTCTGTTATCGAGTTTAGAATTCGAAGAGTTCCTACACAAATGGAACACCCTCTCCTTCAGCATAACAAGGCCACAACACACATGAGAACTCTGACATCTCCAACAATCCGACGTTTTGTGCTCACTGTTACCGGTCATCCTCCGTACAGTCCCGACCCGGACCCATCCAATTTTCATCTGTTACCGAAACTTTAATAACACCTTCGAGGACGTCACTTTGATAGTGATGAAGCGGCGCTAGAAAAGGTAAGGTTGTGGCTCCGTCAACAAAGGCGAACTTTCTACAGTGGCGATAGCAAGAAACTGGTATCTCGTTCGGAGAAATGTGTTCGTCGCTAGGTTGGCTATGCTGAGAAATAAACATGTAGACATGAAGAGTAAAGCTGTAGAATGTTAACAGCGTTTGTTTAATTTAAAAAGTTTAAGAATTTTCTCACAAAAAATTCGGAGGCATTACTTTCCGACACGCCGTCGTAGATGTCCAGCGTTAATGTTTATTCTATTGCATTATGAGCACTTCTGCATTTTTGTAGCTTGTTGTCGGGTATAGGTCCTTTAGAGCTGAGGAAACACTCCGAGAGATACGTGAGAGCTATTAGAAACAACGGAGCTGAGTAGTCCAGCATGCTTTTGTATGCGCGATGACACAGAGACGGATCGGTTTGGAAGGAATAATGGATGGGAGCAAAGTAGTATAGTAACGAAAACATACTGAAATATGAGACTGTCAGAGGAAACATTTGGACGTGCCACCATTACTTAGGACTTGACAGTTTCTGTCGATTTAGTGGCGTCTTTCGGCGGGTAGAAAACCGCTATAGGTAAATTTCCTTACAAATATTTAATAGAGACGGGTGAAGGGGAGCAGCCGTAATTGCAGATGTTTGTGGCCCGGCACGATACATCCAGCGGCCCGCAAGATAAATGAACTCAGCCAGTGCCAGGCACTGCACACAATGTGATTGATGAAGGCACGCGCCGGCGCTAGCATCCGCGTGACCACCGCAAAATCCCAGGCGCAGCCCGCGCACCTGCTGAGAGCGCTCAAATCAACGGCCGTTTTCTTCACTAACACCATTCATGTTTAATAAATTTCACAGTTTTCACTTACGAAATCTTGCACACAACAGCTGCAGGCGAATCAGTAGATTACGCCACTGTAGGTTTCAGAGTGACACTTAACACTGTATCACTCTTAATCCATTCCCTCTCTGTCCTACGTTTATTGATGTGAGCCGTCCGTAAGACAGTCACAGTTCTCTGTTCTGTTTGCGTTTTGTGTTTTTGAAGTGAATATGAGGAACTAAACCAGCATTTTCTTAGAACATCATAGAAACGCTGTCAGAAACCGTCCTCAGAGTGAAGTGAGTACCCAATTAAGAATCACTGAACACGTTCATGAATTCGATTCAGATCTGATTCTGCCCAATCTCACAAGTCAGAGAATTGTACAGTAAGTTATGTGCCCATGTCCGACAATTTACCACTTATTGACAGCTTATGGGCAACAGAGAACATTTAAGTGTGTTTCCAAAGGAGCGCTGGACAATTTTTGATTGTATCAGTAGAAGTAAACTATTTTTATCAGCGGATGAAAAAAATTTATGTGAGTGTTCACCGACGATCTATTGTTCGGTGGAGATTATAATCCTTCGATGAATTTAAGATTAAGTAAAATCACTTAGATACTTGTATCAAAGAAAACTAAGCGAAGAATGTCAAATTACAAGAATAGTGGTTATCGTCTGGATTCTGTATTACCACGAATAGATATGAAATGGCACGAGGGTGGTAATTCAGTAGTGGAGGCAGCAAATAAGAGAATTGTTAAGACAACTTCAATTCGTATTTAAACATAGAAATAAAGTCTGTGGCATATGTTAAGAAGCTAAATTACATAACATACCAAGTACCTTTATAAAGTTCTTTTCTAAAATAAGCTTACAAAACAATTTTTGGAAATCAGAATCTAAAACTTTATGCGTTTCTTGACATAGAGCTATCAACTGTTATGTGCCTACAGTGTCAGCAAATTCCCTTTTAAACCTTTTCATCTGCAGCCACAAAGCATTTCTCTTTAAGCCTTTTCAGCTCACATTAGAATGTTCGATTCCTACTAGTCAGTGAATTTTAAGTTGTTTACATGTGGTAATTTTAGTTTTTGTTGTTTTCTACTTGTTCATATACGTAACTCATACTTTTAAGGAAAATATTATTTCACTGTGATGGTTTCAGGAGAAAACACACGGGTAATATTGTATCTTGAGGGCAAAGCAAAAAGTTTTGGTGATCTGTCAGTGTACTGTTGAATATGCTCAGAAGTCTTATCACAGGGTTATTTGCAACTGGCGCCCAAAATCCAACGCTTTTCAATACCGAACGGTTAGAAGCTGTGTGTGTGTGTGTGTGTGTGTGTGTGTGTGTGTGTGTGTGTGTGTGTGCGTGGGGGGGGCCCTTAGATACGAGATTGGAGGGTCTTCAGTATGGAAATTTTGAGCATCGTGTTTTGTTCAGAGTAGTTAAGGTTTATGTGTATAGCTCTTCCGTTGTGGCCAATACGGTTATATTGAAGAGTGATATGTTCCCATATAATATATTTGCACCCTGAGTTGTGACGTTTTTATTACGAAAAATTTCTTCTGGTTTTAATATCTGTGCGTCACTGTGCAGTTAAGTATCTTTCTTGTATATTTATGAAGTGCCCAGATCTCACAGCCTCAAGTCACCAAGTGGAGGGCACACTGATCAAAGATGTTTTCTGTTTTACGGCCATGTTTGACCAGAATACTGTTGATGTCCTCTAGATGATTACACGCTTATCTTAATTGGTCTAAAGATTTCAGATTTTATGTCTCCAGTCATACTGATGTAGGGAAAAATAATGTATTCTCCGACAGTCTCCAATAGCGCATTTTTGATCTGTATGTTTCCCACGGTGCTCTAATTATTAAACTTACAGTTAGGTAATGTTCTCATATGCCAGCACCTGATTTCATTGGACCAGGATTTATTAATTCTTTTTGAAGTCTAAGCGCATTTCGCTTATCTCACATATCTTGCGTACCAGGGGGAATAGTTTTACTATGGCTGTCTCTACCTTGGATTTCAATAATTCTGAGGGAATATTGTATGCTCCAGGTGTCTTTTTTTGACATAGATCTATCAGTACTCGGCCAAATTCTACTCACAGTACAGAATTTCATCTTCACATACTTCTTGTTCCCTTTCCGAATATTATATACGAGTTCGTTTATATCGTATAACCGTTCAATAGAGTGAGCTAAGTAATACCCACCTGGTAAATATTTACTATAACACTGATGTACAGTACCTTTATGCACAGTATCTGATGTACAGTACCTTCATATAGAGTATCTTTATTAATGAATATCACAGTAGTTGCTGGAAATGGCCGCCGGTCACGTCGATTCAGCACTGGGCTCCATTTATCAGACTGTGAGACACGTATAGAAGCTCTGCTTGAGTGATAGAAGCAATAAAGTTTTTGAAGTTCTGCTGTAACACTTCCAGTGTGAATGTTATTTGAGCACCCCTGACCTTTCAGTTTCCCTCACAGGTAAAAGTCACAGGAAAAGAGATCAGGAGTTTGAGGTGGCCAGGAGGCTGCACTGCCTCTGCTGATTGTCGTCCCGTCACCGAACACCTCATGCACTAAAGGCATTATCAAGGTGGTGTGTGCTATAGATCTGTCTTGCTGAAAATATCCATTCAGTCATTCATCTTCAGTAAGCTGATCTGCATCTGGAATAAACAGTTTCTGAAAATACCAGTTGGCATTAGTAGTTTGATGGATGGATCGTGTTACTATGCAGACACCAGACTTTGCCACGGAGAGGCGTCGTCCCCACTGTAGCCTCAGTGGTACGCAATCCCAGAACAGCCTACAGCAGTCCACTCACTCCTCTGCCGCCCCACACCCAGCCCACTCTTATTATGCGGTTCTGGCCCCAGTGGACACCCGCTCTCCCCCTCCCTTGGAATGGCTCTCACCAGACTGTGTAGCGACAATGTTTGCGTGGAAGGGGAATCAGCGAGCATTCACCGACGAAGATGGAAAACCGCCTTAAAAACCATCCACAGACTGGCCGGGTTACCTTACCTCGACACTAATCAGCCGGCGGATTCGTGCCGGGGACCGGCACGCCTTCCCGCCCGGAAAGTAGTGCTGCAGACTTCACGGCTAACCGGGACGGCTCCTCATGAGTTTACTCAACGGCTTTTCAAAATTATGATAAGAAATTGCTGTGTGTAATGGCACATGCTCTGTAAGTTTACAAAACCTAACAGGCTGAACCATTCACATGAAATGAAAAACTGAGGATCCAAATGTCCTGATTTCACTTCACTCAGAAACCACATGCAGAAGATCACACACAAATGTTCATCAAGACAATTTAGCTCAGGCATAGTAGTAGATTTATGTGAAAGAGACGCCAATCCGTTTTTATAACTTTTCAACGCTATGACCTCTGAAGTCTTTAAGGTGTCAGGACAATTTTTACCACCTAAAATAATTTTTATGTCAAGAAATGGATTTTACTAATCAGGCGAATGAATCTGATGCACCACAAGCCATAGTTTGCTTAGCATCAGGCTGTTTGCATAGTGGGGAGAGTAATTAATTCATGCGTGGCTCACATTAACATGATTCTAACAAAATCCACGAAATCGGCATTTTGATAGACTAGCAGCATTTCTGTATCGGTGGACTGAAGTGTAAGCGAGGCTTCCCAGACGACGCGGGCAGGGCAGTACAGAACTCAACCTAAGAAAGCCATAAACTAGCGAACCCTCACCGTGGGAGATCAATTAGGGACGTGACATGTGGACCGCACCTAGAATTTTCGGCGGAGACATCCGCACAAGAATGAGTCACCGTTGAGTGATGCACACCTGCGCTGCAGTAATCATTTTAATGCAGTAAAGGATCCAATTTGGGGTGGTCTTTTTAGAAATGTAAGAAGGCAGAAAGCGCGTCATCAGCTTGACATAAATAAAATTCGCATGATACATGTACAGGGCATGGGGCCTACACGTTCTCTGAGAAAGCCTTTTAAGCTAAGAAAGAACTCAGGAATGCAGTGAGAGGCTATTTTTGAGCCACAGAAAGAGAGACAACGGTGTGGGCCACAGGTTTATTTGTTATACATTCGAAAATCAAGTGATACTGGCGGGACGAAGCATGATGTTCAAGTGGACATCTCCTGTTTGGGCGGAGGTTATTAGTAAATGAAAGAATGACGAAAGCTCCCTGGACCTGGTGAAACTAGTGTTCTTCCCAGTTCGTTTCTGAAATCCCATTGGAAAAAGAAACGACGAAAGTTGCAGAAAAAACACTCATTGTCTGATACTAGTTGTGGCAGGAGGTGAAAATCTACAATACTGTGGGAGAAGACTGTAACAATATAGGCAATTACAAGTGAGTAATTTGGGGACCCTCTCTTCATAGATGGGTCATGTGCAAGACGGAGCGCATCCGCTCTGTCGTGGCTCCAGAGGAGACATTGTGTTGTGAACAACTGGGTGTGTTTACGAGGCTCTGGTATCTCTTAACACCTCCGGATTGGCGACTGCGAGGTACGAGCTGTGCTATTTTTATTTATTTATTGACACGTCAAGTTCCGTAGGACCAAACTGAGGAGCAAATCTCCTAGCTCATGGAATGTGTCAGTATATGAAATTACAAGATAAAAGTAACAATAGATAAAAATAAAATGTTTATGAATCCGAAAAAAGT
The DNA here is from genome assembly GCF_023864345.2 of Schistocerca serialis cubense. Taxonomy (NCBI): domain Eukaryota; kingdom Metazoa; phylum Arthropoda; class Insecta; order Orthoptera; family Acrididae; genus Schistocerca; species Schistocerca serialis. The sequence goes on along the minus strand of NC_064640.1, from coordinate 349,585,975 downwards.
CAGTCCATAAGCTTGAGTAAATGCAATCAACAATACAACAAGAATCAGTTTAATTTTTCAAGGAATTCTTCGACAGAAGGTGTGAGCCATGAGGAAACTCTTTAGTTTCGATTTGAAAACGCGTGGATTATCGCTAAGATGTTTCAGTTCGAGTGGTGGCTTATTGCAAATGTATGCAGCAGTAAACTGCACACCTTTCTGCACAAGAGTTAAGGAAGTCCTATCCAAATGCAGGTTTCATTTCTGCCGAGTATTAACTGAGTGAAAACTTCTTATTCTTGGGAATAAGCTAGTATTGTTAACAAGAAATGACAGTAAGGAATATATATATTGAGAGGCCAATGTCAAAATACCGAGACTCGTGAACAGGGTTCGTGAAGAGGTCCGTGAACTTACACTACTTATTGCCCGAACCGCCCGTTTCTGAGCCAAAAATATCCTTTTACAATTAGAAGAGTTACCCCAAAATATAATACACAAGCGAATGAAAATAAGAAAAGTATACTAATTTTCGTATCGAACGATCACTCACTTGAAATGGTGAAAATGACAGTATTCTGTCTTTGAACAAGATCCTGAATGTGGGCTGTCCACGACAGTTTACTATCAATCTGAGCGCCTAGCAATTTGAACTGTTCAGTTTCAATAATCATATGCCCATTCTGTGACATTAAAACGTCAAGTTTTGTTGAATTTTGTGTTAGAAACTGTAAAAACTGAGTCTTACTGTGATTTAACGTTAGTTTATTTTCTACAGGACATGAACTTAGGTCATGAACTGCACTATTTGAAACCGAGCCATGTTGCACACAACATCCTTTACTATCAAACTAGTGTCATCAGCAAACAGAAATATTTTAGAGTTTCTCGTAATACTAGAGGGCACACCATTTATCTAAATAAGGAAGACAGAGTGGCCCCAGCGCCCCACTCAGACCCCACATATCAGCCATTCTCAACACCGTGAATAGTGACGTTTTTGTTGTCTGTTGCTAAAGTAAGAGGTGAATCAATTGTGAGCTGCTCCCCGTATTCCGTAATAGTCTAACTTCTGGAGCAATGTTTTGTGATCAACGCAGTCAAACGCCTTATTTAAATCAAGAAATATGCCTAGCGTTCGAAACCTTTTGCTAACCCATCCAGTACCTCGCATGGAAAAGAGAATATAGCATTTTCAGTTGTTAAACGACTTCTAAAAGCGAACGGTATATTTCATAGCAAATCGTGTGATATAAAATGATCAATTACCCTTACATACACAGCCTTTTCAATAACTTTAGCGAGCACTGATGGCATAGAAATAGGTCTAAAATTGTCTACATTATCCCTTTCTCCATTTTTATAAGGCTGCTTTACTACTGAGTACTTTACTCGTTCAGGAAACTGACCATTCCTGAAAGAAAAACTACAAATATGGCTAAGTGCAGAGCTAACATGCGCAGCACAGTACTTTAATATTCTACTAGGCACTCCATCATATCAATGAGAGTCCTTAGTCTTCAGTGATTTCATTATTGACTCAGTCTACCCCTTGTCAGTATCACAGAGGAGAATTTCTGACATATATTTCGGAAGGGCATTTGCCAAGAATGTTATGTGATTCCATGTAGAAACTAAATTTTCATTAAATTCACCAGCAATGCTCAGAAAATGATTGTTAAATACTGTACATATACCTCATTTATCAGTAACAGAAATATTTTTACTACGAACTGCCTTTATGTCATCGACCTTCTGCAGCTGACCAGACACTTCCTTCACAACTGACGGTATTGTTTTAATTTTATCCTATGAATTAGCTATTCTATTTGCATGCCACACACTCTTTGCCTTCCGGATAACATTTTAAGTAACTTACAATACTGTTCGTAATGGGCTACTGTAGCTTGATTGTGACTACTTCTAACATTTTGATATAATTCCCACTAGTCAGCCATCTGGGCTGCCTACTACTGCTAGTACCCCGTTTAGAATGTTCTAATGGAAAGAACCTATCAATGAGCATGAGAAATGTGTTAAGGAAAGCATTATATTTATCATCTATGTTATCTCCACTATAAACACCCTTTCACTTTTGTTCTTTGACAAGTTTTAAAAAACTACCTATTGCTGATGGATAAACTTTCCTACGTAGTTTGTAATTATATGTGACATTTGTTTGAGTACAAAAGCCTTTTAGTGTTAAAATTTGTGCATCATGATCTGAAACACCCTTCACCCCTTTACTAACAGAATGCCCATCTCGAAATTAAGAATTAATAAAAATATTGTCTGTGGCTGTGCTACTGTTCCCCTGCACCCTAGTTCGAATAAACACAATCTGCATCAGATCATATGCATTTAGGAGATCTACCAACAACCTTTTTCCTGCACCATCATATACAAAATTTATATTGAAGTCACCGCATATAACTAATTTCTTGTACTTCGTACAAAGTTAATCAAGAACCGTCTCTAGCTTGAGCAGAAATACTCTGAAGTCAGACTTAGGAGACTTACAAACAACAACAATTAGAAGTTTAGTTTCTCTAAATTTAACTGCCCCTGCACAATATTCAAATATCTGTTCAGTGCAGTGCCGAGATACGTCTATGGACTCAAATGAATTACTGTTTTTATGTACATAGCCACTCCACCACCGCGCAAAGAACTCTCTGAAAAACAGGCAGCTAATCTGTATCCTGGCAAAGGAAGCCTATGAATTGTCAAATTATTTAGGTGGTGCCCCGATATACCAATAATCTCAGAGTCAGCATCTGTAAGCAGTTCCCTTACTTTATCTCTAACACCTCTTATATTTTGATGAAACATGCTAATTCCTTCTCTACCTGGAAACATGACTTCCTCTGAATGTAATCCTTTACTTAGAGGGAGTTCCTTTAAGCAGGTATACCCATCAGCTGCCATCAGTCTAAAAAAGGTGCAGCTCTAACACCAATTACTACAGGAATTCTTCCATGAGTGATACCACCACCACCCACTACACTGTCACCTGTAAGTTTTGCCAGCCTTCCCTTCCCATACCTATTGAGTGTAGGCCATGTGTAGTGAAACCCGATAGACCAACCTGGCACCAATGAAATGTAACCCATGCCCTCTGCCATCAGTGCCCTCCTCAGCCCCATGTTAACGCGCCTGACAGCCGCATGAAGATGAGGCCGATCATGACGCTGAAACAGTTGCACGAAATGCACATTAATGTCACCAGTTTACGTAGCCGTCTTTACCAGATCACCACCTACATCATATTTCCCGTCCTATCAAGACTGGTCCCTGCTCCTCCCACTATCACTACCTGATACTCCTTCGTAAAATTCCTACATAACTCCCCTATGCTGTCAGTCTCCTGAGCCAACCCTGCACTAGGCTTCAGAAATGCTGGTGACCTAGTACTCACTCCCCAACACTTCCTGCAACTGCTGGCCCACGCCTCTATCGTGTGAACTACCTAGTAGTTAAGTTCTGCGGAACATTTGAGGACAATGAACGTTCTGTCTTAGCAAGTGGATACAGCCCATTGATTTAGCCAGAGAAAAACGTAGTTTCTCGCCTCACGAAAACGTGGGCGGTTTGCGGCTATACATCCAGTCAAGGTCAGAGTATAACTGTCAGGTCAACAGGTTCACAAGGCGTCGACACATCCCCCACCGACGCTTGGCACAGGCGAACACGGCCGCTCTTATCGCTGCAGTCTGCTCAAGGTAAGTACCGTGTTGCCTAGGCACTAAGTATGGGAGTCACTAGAGTGTGTTCATTTCAGATGTGCTTTAGGTAGGAGTTGATTTGCATAGTTTTTCTCTTTCCCTCGTGTCCATGTCAGCCACGTATTGCGCGTGTGTTCTTGGGGCTTAAATTCGAGGACGGCGTTCGGCAGATAGACGATATTGTCCTGCTACAATAACATAGTCACTGTACAATCAATTTTGTGATTTTATAAAACTTTCAGGGTCATATTTTGGGGTGAAATTTTTTATCTTCACTGTGCTTGAAATTAAGTTAGCATTTGTTTTTCTCCTGAGAACACAATAGTTTAGGAATTGTTTTGGTACATTTTCATGTATTATCTTGTTTGAAGTTAGGTTCCTAAATATTTTCTTGTGTTAATTTTCCCTTTATCGCCAAATACGCTAACTGAATTCATTGTGTATTGTGAATATCATAAAAAAATTTTCGTACAGGTAATAGTTCAGTTGTATAATCTAAGGCAGAGGTTATCCCTTCCTCGTTGACATATTTTAGGTCATATATGACAGCTATTATTCTGATGTCTAAACGTCCCTGTGCCTGGATCTCCTTACCTGACAGGGCCTGGATTCATAGGCAATTTCAACTTGCCAGAGCTGTATGTGCGTGATAATTGGTAAGGACAGGTAATACAAAACTGGGCGAGTATATTAGATACTCGTGACCTGCCAGGATGCGTATTTGATTAGAAGGGAGACTGCCAGGATGCGTTTTTTGGTTAGAAGCGAGGCTGACAGAATGCTTCTTGGTTAGAAGGTAGACTGTCAGACTAGTTTGTGGGTAGACTGTGAGGCTGTCAGAATATGTTTATAGTATGTATGGTATGATATGAGACTGTCAAATGCTAATTTGAAATAGAAAGTGATACTGTTGGTGATTTGTAGATCGGGTGTGTTATTCTGTTGAAGTGAGATTTGAAAAATTATTAACATTTCAGTGTTAGAAACAGTATGTTGACATCATTAATTGATCGACAATGTGTGACTTTGCAGCACTTATAAGGTGGTGCATTATCCTATTGGAAGTTAGGAATGCAGTGTAACCTCAAACTTTTGCTTGATCTGGAAGTGAAATTAAAGATAAATGTGTGACTGCCTTCTGAATTGCGTTAAGTTTTGTGATGAAAAATTTTTAATTCAAAAGTTATTATACTTGATAAGATTTATTTGTGTTTTGCTGGCGCACACGTGATTGTCACATCGTTGTTGTTGTCTGTTGGATTCTGATCGAACCATCCTTCACAGAATTTCAGAATTTGACTTAGAGAAATTTTGCGTTGCATTCTAGAATTCATACAGGACTATGTATGTTGCTTTGGAGGCGTGTTAAGTCATGTCATCGCATGTTGACGTGAAGTCAGACCCGTAAACGGCGCGAAACTCAGAGATGGTTAGACAGATCGGAAATGATTGTAGGACATGGGCCACATCAAAGACAGGTGATAGACGAGCAGGAAGGTGTCAGGCATGTATTCCAGCAACGACAGCTGCATGAATTGCACGAGCCAGCAATGACGATGTCACATGTTGAAACTGAGAAAGGTTCAAGGTATTCACATCAACGAGTTGACAGTGAGAACGTCGAAGAGGCAGGTTGTGACAGAGACGTAAATTCCGATGTGCGAATGATGTCAGTGCAATTTCACTCTATTCAGAACTTAAGTAAATGGTGCAGGAAAGAGAGAAGAGAGTAAGATCGCATCAAACGACTGCCGATAAAGGTACCAACGTACCCGATAACATGTTTGCAATGTGGCAGTATTTGGCGGAAAGAATGCCAAGTGTGTAAGAGGGTTGTTGACACACAGACGTCAGATGCAAAATGTGCAAGAGGATTTGGTGACACAAGGACGTCAAACCGAAAGGGGGTTAGCACAGGCTAACACAGGCATACAAAACTTAGAACAAGGGGAAACTGATCTCAACTGTCAGTTAGATCAAATTCGAAAGTATGCGAAAGAATCGCGAGACGTGATTGAAGGACTTATGATAGGTCACAGACAAATGTGAACAGACATTTATGACGTGCAAAAATATGTGACCAAGTTGTGTGACGAGACTCTGCAGAGCGTCAAAGAGATCAAGCAACAGGTAGATATCTTCGAAACGAAAACAACTGTCACTGGGAAGAATGAATACCGATCCTGTCATGGGCTGTATGTGCCAAAATCCAATAACAGTATCAATGACAGAAAATATAGGACGTGTGGCTCAACTTGAGACGATTAGCTGTGTACCGTTACAACTGTTTAATACAAATGCAGAGGATAGTGGAAGCGTGCAATACGCAATGGCGAACAACACACAGACGTGAATGATAGAAGTATGACGGAAGGGAAGAGTGGTGGTTTGGAACAAACACCACATGGTGTCAACACCAAACATGACAATGACCACTTCCTCACTGTAAGGAAATTTCAGCAGTACAAAGAAGACAGAAATTCCTTGCATCCAAGAGCCCTTGTCAAAAAGTTTCAGATTATTTTACCAGAAAATTGGCCATTATCGTACAAGTTAGATTTCATTTGTGCACATATGGATGGTGTGATTGTAGAAACGATGCAAAGGATAGCTCAGACTTGTGGATCATACGATCATTTTTGTCACTATGTTGGTCGCCTGAAGCACAAAACAGAATCAAATATGAGTTGCTTCGGAGGACACTGTGTGAGATTTCGAAAGTAAAGAGGACAGCTAAATTCTTTGAGAACGTAGCAAAGAAGCTATTTTGTACGATGAAACTCCCATTAAGATACAAAAAATCCTTAGTAGGTAGAGCAGGAAATAACGTGCAGGCTATCAAGAGAATCCTTCGTGAGTTAGACTTTATATTCAGCGAGGATGATGTACAAATGCGAAGAAACCAAGAAAAAAACGGTGATAGGCTGAGGACAGGAAATGTAGGCAATGGCAACAGTAATGGGTAAAGGCAGAATACAGGGCATAATACTGGAGGAAATCAAGGAAATTGGAATCCAGGTTAAACCAGTAATGTGTACAATGGTCTATTTTACCGAAACAATAATAATGACAGGACTGGGAACTGGCAAAATGGTGACAATAGACCAAATTAGTTTCAGCCAAGGAACAAGAACTACTCGAATTCGAACAGCCCTCTGGGGCCAGTAAAAGAACTACAGAATCTGAGTACCTCATATCAGCAATGAAAAAACGAACTACCGGAGATTGAGATTAGGCCACCTAACCCAGGAAAACGTCAGAATTAACTATCTGATGAAGTGGGGGTGCAGAAGCATAAAGCACAACCCACGAAAGGCTGTAAAGTTAACAGTAAACAAATTAATCGACTCACATATCACTCAGGACAAGAGAAATCAGTGATATAGGCAGAACATGTAGGATCGAAAGCACATTTAGCGTGTTGGGGCACAACTAATTATAATTTGACTCATGACAAGGCTGAAGTCCTACCAATCGAAACAATACAAACAGAGGATAATGAGGCATTACATTGTTTATACCTGATGTATAATACAGAGAACAGAGTGAGTACAGTTCATGAGGACAATGAGCGACCAGGCGAAACGCAAGCTGGATTACAACCTGATAGCAAATTCGATACATACAGTTCAGGGGATTATAATGCGATAACGCGAGCACACACGGAAGAGTATGGTAAAACTGTAGCAGCAAAGACTCTTAAAGCCATCCAGATAAAAAAAGATGAAGTAATCGATGTACCTCCACCACAAAGTTTAGTATTGAAGAGTACATAGATTAAAAGGCTTGTGTATGACTCGATTGAAGAAGGTCTCATGAGGGAGGATTGACAAAATTAACTATACCCAATAATTAGTGCTCAAATTGGTAGCACAATTCTACAGGCAGTAATTGACAGTGGGAGTGAGATGACAGCCTTTTCAGAACAGCTATTCAATCAATGCAACACTGAAAGTTAACTTCCTGTGTTCTAGACACGAAAAATTAAAGTCAAAAGACCAGTTATGAGTCACTCCTCCGATGTCACAAAACAGACTAGGATTGCATTCAAGTGCCAAGGTCACATGATAGAAACAAATTTTGTAATCGGTTTTTTAAACGAACAACAAGCAATTTTGGGCATGGGAAAAGGGAGAGTGACATTAGGTGATGCTAGTCTTTTGTTTGAACGTACGTTCAGACATCATAAGATTCCTGGTCAATACATACAACTAACTACTCAAATTTAGGGACATGTGTCAGAAGACAATCATCAAAGGTATGTGTGGCCAGATGAACCTGATGTTGTGGATGATGAACTGATAGATAAAATTCACCAATAAACAGATAAAATATTACAGAAAGTATCCAATACCTCTGAGCATGACAATTAGGAGTTGGAGAGATTGGTTGGTTTGTGGGAGGGAACCAAACAGAGAGGTCGTTGGTCCCATCAGGTTAGGGAAAAATGGGGAAGGAAGTCGGCCATGCCCTTTCAAAGAAATGGTCCTAGTATTTCCCAGAAGTAATTTAGCAAAATCAAGGAAAACATAAATCAAGATGGCCTGATGCCGGTCTGAACCATTGTCCTTCCAAATGCAAGGTCAGTGTGCTAACCACTGCGAAACTTCTCTCGGTAGTTAGAGAGAATACTGCAGGGTAATAAAAAAATATTTTTATCAAAGACTGGTGGTATCAAGCATTTTCAGTACAAGTTTGAAATAATTCCACCCTATACCATACCGCTGTATCATAGGCACAAAGTGTTTTTTGAATTACACAGCCGGCTGCTGTGACCGAGCGGTTCTAGACGCTTCAGTCCGGAGCCGCGCTGATGCTACGGTCGCGGGTTCGAATCCTGCCTCAGGCATGGATGGGTGTGATGTCCTTAGGTTAGTTAGGTTTAAATAGTTCTATGTCTAGGGGACTGATGACTTCAGACCTTAAGTCCCATAGTGCTTAGAGCCATTTGAATTACACAAAATGATGGAGGATTAGATAGTAGAGTTCACATCTTCAACCTACAATAGTTCTGTATGGGCTGTAGGTAAGAAAGATGGTAGTATTTATCTCGTGCTAGATTCGAGACAGAGCAATAGAATCTTAGTTACTGACACAGATAGACCAGAAAAGCCATAGGAATTTATTCAGTAATTTTACGGAGCACAGGTCTTTTCATCTCTAGCTCTAAGTTTGAGATTTTGGCAGATCGAGTTAGCACCCAAGTGTAGAAAGTATACAGCTTTTATAGCATTCAGGCAGTGCTATCAATTCAAAAGATTACCATTCGGGCTTAACACATTGTCTGCAGCTTTTATAAGGGGATTAGGAACAATTTTGAGTAAGGAATTATGGCAAAGATTGTCATGTTATGTAGATGATATATTAATCGATGAACCATCATGGGAACAACACAATGAAGTTCTAGCGAAACTCGTCCAAACTTTGAATGGTTGTTGTCTTACAGTAAATATCGCAAAATCTACATTTGGAAAGAAATAAATAGAATTTTTCGGGTTATATAATTTCAGCAGAAGGGATAGAATCAGATCCAAATAATTTGCAAGCTGTTAGGGATTTCAGAACTCTCCACAATAGAAAGACACTCTGTGGATTTCTCAGCTTCATGAACTTCTATAAAAAATTCATTTGGATCAATACGATAGCAGTACCACACTTATGTGAGCTTACTTGCAAAAATACGTATTGAGTGTGGTACCAATGAGTGGAGGAAGAATTTCAAAAGTTAAAGGCAGCCCTATTAAAAGCACCCATATTAGCTCATTCTGATATTACACAGGATTTTTGTATGGCCACAGATAGAGCAAAAACGGGACTGGTTGTAGAATTGCTTGAGGAATGTGAATAGGAAGGAGAAATCATTCATAAAACTATTACTTTGGTAAGTTCAGTATTGATTAAATGCAAACGGAATTACTCCAGTACAGAATTGGAAGAGTTAGCTGCAGTATGGGGATTTCAAAGGCCCAGGGCGCACCCTGGGCAAGGTTAGGAGTCATCCTAGCGGCAGATCCTTCTACCACCAGGACAACAAAAATTAGAATCCCAAAAGGCTTTTATCAATTCTAACTCTTACAGTAGTCTCCATTAACATCGAAAGAATGTGATATGAGAAAGAAGCTCTACTGTCAAACATCTGAAAACACACTACTTGTGGCTTTATTTTGATACAAGAGACCCACAGAGGCCACAATGAATGGAGACCGAAGTTAATGAAACTGATCGTTGAAAGACCAAGCGCCCAATATGGTAGCGCAATATTTACGAAACCGAACCTTCTAATCTTATCCACAGTCCTAACTGTGAAAGATGACACAGAAATTTTGATCGTTGAAGTCCAGTCATGCACAATAACGTCAGTGTATAAACCACCAAAGACAAACTTCAGTTTCAAGGTACCAAATAGGCTCAATATGGTAGCGCAATATTTACGAAACCGAACCTTCTAATCTTATCCACAGTCCTAACTGCGAAAGATTACACAGAAATTTTGATCGTTGAAGTCCAGTCATGCACAATAACGTCAGTGTATAAACCACTAAAGACAAACTTCAGTTTCAAGGTACCAAATAGCTTCAACCGCAAACCAACAAAACCGGTTATGGGTGACTTCAATTGTCACAGCTCATCATGGGGCTACAAGGTCATGGACAAGAATGGAGAAGACTTTGAAGTTTGGACCGAAAGCATGGAGCTGAAGCTCATACACGATCCTAAGAAACCACCCTCTTTCAACAGTGGAAGGTTGCGCTCCGTATATAACTCTGATAACATCTTCGTAAGTGAACATATAGCACAGCAGTCGAAGAAAGATGTTATGAAACCAATCCCACATTCTCAACATCGACCTGTAATCCGTTTTGCGGAAGCAGCTGTGGTGCCAGAAAGAGTACCATTCAAGAGATGATTTAATATTAAGAGAGCGCAATGGTGCAATTTCAAAGAAGATGAGGATAAGATAGTGGAAAATGTGGAACCCATCCCAGAAATGTACGACCAGTTTGTCGACCTAGTGAAAACCATATCATGAAGACATATCCCTAGTGCATTCAGGACTACATATATATATATGGACTTAACATAAATTCAAAAGCACTGCTGAAAAAATAAGAACAACTATTCAATTAAGAACCCTTTTCTGAAGAAACAATTGAAACAGATGAACAGCTGATGTCTGGCATCTCTGCCTCCAGAAGGGAAAAGTGGTGTAAACCAGTGACACAGCTAGACATGAAGCATAGCATGGAAATTCTTGAAAAACCTCAACGATGACCACAATGAAGCTCCTGCTGAAATGGTTAATGTAGCTCCTGATCCACAACATACATACACCCCTACATACCTCGGAGTAAAGCTCGACCGAACACTCACTTTCAAAGATCACTGCGAGAACACCAAGCTCAAAGCCTGCAGCCGAAATAATATAATACGCAAACTCGTTAACAGCTCATGGGGAACTCAACCAAATGTCCACGCTCTTGCTTTATGTTTCCGCACAGCTGACTATTCAGCACCAGTGTGGAAGAACTCTGCACTTACCAGGCATGTTCATACCGCTGTCAACTAGACAGGCCGCATCATAACAGGTTGCCTACGACCAACTCGACAAAATCTACGAGCTGGCACGCATAGCACCCCCGGATAGAAGACGAAGAACAGCGGCAGAAGTTGAAAAGAAAAGAACAGGAAAACGATATCAGGCACCCCATGTCTGGAAATGAAGCATCGTGTTCAAGGCTGAAGTCCAGAAAGAGTTCAAAAATGGCTCTGAGCACTATGGGACTTAGCTTCTGAGGTCATCAGTCCCCTAGAACTTAGAACTACTTAAACCTAACTAACCTAAGGACATCACACACACCCATGCCCGAGGCAGGATTCGAACCTGCGACCGGCCCAGAAAGAGTTTCCTGCAAACAACTGAAGCAATTACATCTTCACCTTTCACTCGTCGTGCCGAATTGAGCTGTGGTGGCACAAAATAATTAGGAATAATAGCCAAAACCTAAAGGAGGAGCCTGCTACCCTATCAGACGTGGAAGACTGAACAGACGGCGGACTGGAGTGACACAGTGCAAACAAAACTTGGAACGATGGGGACACATTTCTGGAGATGCAGCCTGCGAATTCGGAGAATGTCAAGATGATGCACACCTCTTGGTCTGCCCAAAGTTGCCTGAATCCCGTGCATTCGATGGCCTTGTCGCAGCAAATGTTCCATCAATCACGACTGCCGATTTCTGGGCCTCAAAATCAATTTGCCTTGTGCAAAATCCTGTGTATATATTGCACATATATTTGATTTTGTAAATAATTTTATTGTACTGTTCAGGATACGAAAATAATAATAATAAGGTTTAAGAACTTTCTACTTGAGTGAAAGACAAAAGTTTTTACTGACGATAAAGCTCTGGAGTTTCTGTTAACAGCAAAACTAACTCATGGCAGACTTGGTCAGTGGATAGCAATGGTACACGAATACGATGTTTCAATAGCTTATGCACCGTGACCCATCAACTTTTTAGCAGATGCCCTATCGAGGTCACCTCGAGCTGTTGGTAGTAACTCAGGAAGTAATAATGAGAAGGATCAATTTCACATCTACTGTATGATAAATGTGCCATTTGACAATGCATTCAGACAAATAGCCACAGAACAGAGTAAAGACCCAGAAATTTAGGGAATCAAAAATAAATGGGAAGATAGAAACGCTGTCGACATTTGCCTACATTATCTAGTGAGGCATGACATCTTGTTTTATAGACGAAATGTCGATACAGATTCATAGATGGTGTGTTTTCCACAGGAGTTAACTAATAAATATAATTGGTATACACATCTCAGCAATAGGCACTATGAGCTGCGCGAGTGTTACCTGAAACTAAAAGAGTCATGTCATTTTTTGAATACGGAAAAACGAATTAGAGAAGTATTAGCCAAGTGCAAAGACTGTCAGCGGGCTAAGCCGGTAATATTTCAAACCAGATAGCCCACGCATGCAACAATTCCGGAAACATTCGAACACACTGCAGCAATTGATTTGATAGAACTGTTGCCACGAGCAAGCAAGGAACATATATTTATTTTTGTAGTAGTAGAGGCAACTTCGAAGTATATTACCTTTACAACTTTGAAAAAGGCAACAGGATTCAGTACTGCAAGAACATTTAAACAAGATTTCTTAAAACAAGTCGGCAGAGCTGCCAAAATGTTGTCTGATAATGGGTCATAATATAGGTCAAAACATTGGCAGAAACAGGAAACATAGGACCAAACCCATACAAATTTCAAGATATACACCAAGCATAAACGCAGCGGAACAGACAATGAAGGAATTGGGAACATTATGTCGTCTGCATTGCAATAAAAAGGATAATACCTGGGATACTTATTTAGATCAGTTTCAATCAGTTATCAGTGAAATGATCCATAGCACCACTTTAATTCCACCAGTAACATTCCTAAAGAATAAACCATCTCCGGATAAGATCAGAGCGGTGATAAAATTTCCAACGATCCCAAAAGTACAGCACCGAAATATATAGGCAATTGCACTAAACAATATTCGTTGTGGAGCCATGAAGAGGAAGGCCAGGGCGGACAAAATCGCCACTTATCACGTCTTCACAGTGGAACATTATTTATCAAACAAACAAAAACAGCAGTGCAGTAAGTTCTTCGCCGCATATAAGGGTTCGATACAACTTCAAAAAGTCATACATACATATGAAGTGTAACTGGTCAACCTAAAAACAGAAAAGCCACTGTGGACACACCATACAAGCCAATTAAAAGCATAAGATTGATAGACTGTGAGATATAGAGTTCAAGAGATTGACTGAGTCGAGGTATATTAGTGATGTTCCAGTTTATATGGTGCTAGTTGAGTTTTTATCTGCAGGTCACCTATAACCCTAATTACAAATGTACAAATAGAAGAAGAATCTTTGAAGTAATGAAAGAGGATTGGAGATTATTGGAAGTCCAACTTGCATAGGTAAATGGCATTAAGATTTATTCTGACTTTGTTCGAGGATTTCCTTCGCTCGAGCAGTTTATTCACTAGAGTGTCCGTTTCGCGCCATTAAGTTCTGCAGTTCAGATTTTCATGGAGATTTTGTCAAAACATCTCCATGCTTAAACCCTCGTGCAAAAAGTTACGCACAGGTTTTCCACGAATTTTGCTTCTCATACCACACGACAATGAACACGCTCTGTTTTATCGTGAGCATCATTTTGATCTGCATTCAAGTGGTCATTAAAAAACACATCTGCTCCTCTCACTCACTCACACGTAATGACACGGAGAAGTATTCGGGACAGAGCAGGCAGGAGACGCACATGCGTAGACATTTGACAGCAACCGATTGGCTCATCGAAACTACGGTTTCCAGCATTTCCTGTGATGAGCAATTCTTCTGTTCATTACGAAGGGACAGCTCTACATCAGTCTTATAAATATTTTCGGGACCAGTTATATATTCCCCACCCTAAATACACTCCTGGAAATTTAAATAAGAACACCGTGAATTCATTGTCCCAGGAAGGGGAAACTTTATTGACACATTCCTGGGGTCAGATACATCACATGATCACACTGACAGAACCACAGGCACATAGACACAGGCAACAGAGCATGCACAATGTCGGCACTAGTACAGTGTATATCCACCTTTCGTAGCAATGCAGGCTGCTATTCTCCCATGGAGACGATCGTAGAGATGCTGGATGTAGTCCTGTGGAACGGCTTGCCATGCCATTTCCACCTGGCACCTCAGTTGGACCAGCGTTCGTGCTGGACGTGCAGACCGCGTGAGACGACGCTTCATCCAGTCCAAAAAATACTCAATGGGGGACAGATCCGGAGATCTTGCTGGCCAGGGTAGTTGACTTACACCTTCTAGAGCACGTTGGGTGGCACGGGATACATGCGGACGTGCATTGTCCTGTTGGAACAGCACGTTCCCTTGCCGGTCTAGGAATGGTAGAACGATGGGTTCGATGACGGTTTGGATGTACCGTGCACTATTCAGTGTCCCCTCGACGATCACCAGTGGTGTACGGCCAGTGTAGGAGATCGCTCCCCACACCATGATGCCGGGTGTTGGCCCTGTGTGCCTCGGTCGTATGCAGTCCTGATTGTGGCGCTCACCTGCACGGCGCCAAACACGCATACGACCATCATTGGCACCAAGGCAGAAGCGACTCTCATCGCTGAAGACGACACGTCTCCATTCGTCCCTCCATTCACGCCTGTCGCGACGCCACTGGAGGCGGGCTGCACGATGTTGGGGCGTGAGCGGAAGACGGCCTAACGGTGTGCGGGACCGTAGCCCAGCTTCATGGAGACGGTTGCGAATGGTCCTCGCCGATACCCCAGGAGCAACAGTGTCCCTAATTTGCTGGGAAGTGGCGGTGCGGTCCCCTACGGCACTGCGTAGGATCCTACGGTCTTGGCGTGCATCCGTGCGTCGCTGCGGTCCGGTCCCAGGTCGACGGGCACGTGCACCTTCCGCCGACCACTGGCGACAACATCGATGTACTGTGGAGACCTCACGCCCCACGTGTTGAGCAATTCGGCGGTACGTCCACCCGGCCTCCCGCATGCCCACTATACGCCCTCGCTCAAAGTCCGTCAACTGCACATACGGGTCACGTCCACGCTGTCGCGGCATGCTACCAGTGTTAAAGACTGCGATGGAGCTCCGTATGCCACGGAAAACTGGCTGACACTGACGGCGGCGGTGCACAAATGCTGCGCAGCTAGCGCCATTCGACGGCCAACACCGCGGTTCCTGGTGTGTCCGCTGTGCCGTGCGTGTGATCATTGCTTGTACAGCCCTCTCGCAGTGTCCGGAGCAAGTATGGTGGGTCTGACACACCGGTGTCAATGTGTTCTTTTTTCCATTTCCAGGAGTGTACATTTGTTCCACATTACAGATGTCCCTTCTTTGCTCAGTAGGCTACTTGTTTGCAATTTGGGTTTTCTCTGTCCTTTCCTGCTTAGCAAATATCATTTTATAAAAGTTTGCACTTACGTCTGCCTGCAATTTTTGGTGAATTTTTGTATTACCTTCTTCCAAGAGTTACAAAGGCGTGCTGAAAAGTAAAGCCTCCGATTTATTATCTGAAAACTTTTAAATTTTTTAAAATAAAACAAACGTTGTTAACATTTTACATGCTTATTCCTCATGTCTACATACTTTCAGCCCTCTATCTCCAGAGACGTCTCAACGTACTCATCCTGTCGTCGAAAGCATTTCCGCCCACGAAAACTGAGTTTATTGATATAGTCACTGTAGAATGTTTGACTTTGTTGACGGAGGTACAACAGTATTCGTGCTTGCACCGCTTCATCACTATCAAAGTGAAGTCCTCGAAGGTGTTCTTTATGTTTGGGAAACAGATGAAGACCTACTGGAGCCAGGTCGGGATGGATGATGATCGGTGACAGTGAAGCCCAGGCGTCTGATTGCTGCAGACGCCGCATCTTTCGCGTGTCATCTGTAATTTTCATGCTGAAGGAGACGGTGCTCCATTAGTGAAGGAACTCTTCGAATTCGTAACTCCATTGCATCACGTTGTTTCTCAGACACAAACATAGTTACGTGGCACACCGCCATGTTACATGCTATAATTCGGAGCCCTCTAGCGGCATAGGGCTGCAGATACGTAGACATGAAGAATAAAGGTTTAGAACGTTAATAGCTTTGTTTCATTTGAAAAGCTTTAAGAGTTCTCACATAAAAAATCGGAGGCATTACTTTTAACACGCCTTCGCAAATTCAGTGTCTCGAGTGTGTACCACGGGTAGCTACTGGGCCTCGTCTTTCTGCCTGTTTGATACTCTGCGGCCTTCGCTATTTAATTTATCACGGCTGCTCATTAGCCTTCTATTGTATTTCGTCTATTTCAGTCAATCGTTGCCTTACGCTTTCTTTGAAACTCTCAGTAACATCAGGTTCTTTCAGTTGGCCCAGATCGCGCATTCTTAACTTCTTGCCATTTTTCTAATTTCTTCAGCTTTATTCTGCTGTTAATAACCAGTAAATTATGGTCGGGGTACTCATTTGATTATGAAAATGTTCAGTAGCTTAAAATCTGGATTCAAAATCTCTATCTTACCATTATGTAGGTATGTGACACATTCGGGTGTCTCCAGTTCCTTTCCACTTAAACAGCGTTCTCACATGATGCCCTTGCAACTATTGAGAAAAATGTTGCCCTCTTCAGGAACCATACATTTTTCTGAGTTCACCTTTTTATTTTCTTGAATGTTGATTTGTCTATGTGTGTTTGTGTGTGCGCCTGTGTGTGTGTGTGTGTGTGTGTGTGTGTGTGTGTGTGTGTGTGTGTGCGTGCGTGCGCGTGTGTGTGTGTGTGTTTCGTATGTTTGTGTTCCTGATGTTTAGTTTATTCTCTGTCATCGTACCGTAGCCACTTTATAGCTCTATTTGTTTTATTATGTGTAATTCTGGAATTTTCTCGTGTTTGCTCGTGTCCTTTCACATTATCTAGTATAAGCGTAAATTACCAATTTACCGCGCGATTGAGAGCCAGAAAAAGATCCAGTAGTAGGTGTACAATGAATGTTTAAACTAACAGTGTTTAGAATAAAAAGGGATATTTACATGACGGTTTTAGTTGGATCAGTTTTACGACTATCGTATAGGTCTAACTCAACAAATATGACCGTCTCGCTTCGTTGAACGTTTGCCGATCAGTCTCCTTCAGAAACGAATGTTAACAAATGGTTCGCAGAATGTAGACGAGGGCGTGTCTCTGACAGAGATGTATTTCGTGAAAATTACCCAAAATCGGCTGCTGTTTCAAAGAACATGTACACTGCTATTACTTTTGAATTCGTTCGGATTGTTAATAACAAATTTCATGAGTGAATATATATATTGTGAGGCTACAGTGAAAATCTCTAGCACTTTAAATAAGTGTCGGCAGGATGATCTGAGATGAGCTCCAGCAATTATTCTGATTACACACTTTTGTGCAATGATCACTCTTTTACTCAATGATGAGTTACCCCAGAATATTGCAACGTACGGGGGTTTATTGTAGAATTATCGATATCTTGAAAAATATCTATTGGTAGTCTTAGTCGACCATGAGTTGCTATCTGACTTAAGTTGGCTCTGTTTAAACGCGCGGTTATGCCCTCAGTATCATTTGCATCGAAATTACCATTACACTCTAATTATTAAACAAAAATATGGTGATTGCTGGCTACGAAATCAATAATGCGGTTTGTAGCATATGATACCAAATTAAGATTTATTCAGAAAACAGGATGAGCAATATTTATAGCCTAACATGACAATCCAATACACTCGCTAACCTAACTAGCCTATCATTGGCACAATGCATTCTCTTTTCCTAACTACTTAAGTCAACACTGAACCCGCAAGTGACTCTATTGCAGTTCTGCCTGAACGGACACAGACTCAGAGAGCGTCAGTCAAAGAGCTAGCGGAATATGAACTCATTTAGAATTACAGTGCCCTACTTTGGCTAATGATTGCTAATATCACCGTAATTCTACGTGATGATTACGACGGTCGGCCCAGCCACCGTCGTGATGCCGTCTTTCCCGTGGGCGAAATTGGCTTTAATCTCCAACGTGGACGTGGTTTGCGCCCGTAAACTCCTGTACGTAAGTGTTCAATTGCGGAGTCCGTCACTAGTCAATACTCAAGCTACTTGCACATATGCCAAGAGTAGTTGGTCGACTCAAGTGCGCGGCAGCAAAGGTACACTTCAGATTGCATATGAACACCACAAGTTAGTACAAATCTGTTTCTCTCCTCAGAGGAACAGATAATGCTACGTGTGTAGAGTCGTATGCTATAAACTATTCAGACTTGGAGAGTAACCACTGGACTCAATGCCGGTAACTTCTCCAACCTACTTCTCTCCATGCTCTCCAAGCAGGGCAGCTAGACACCGCGACTGCTCTCTTCCACAGCCGACCCCAGAGTCCTCCTTCCGAGTTTCTGCAAACCTGGCCGTTCTTCGCCGCATGGATCCGTGCGCGTTGGTAGCCAATCACGACACAGACTTCCATGTATCCGCGCGCGTTTGTACCCAACCACGACACAGAATTCTCCCGCGTTTACTGTTGCCGCCAAACTTTTAACACGTATCTCTACGTGCTCTGCGCCAGTCCCGTCACAGTCTTCCGCAAATTTTCCACTGTGGTGCGAAACCGGCTTTCTCTCTTTCGCATATAGCTCCTTCTCGCTTCTTGTTGTGATGGCCCAGCCTCTCCGAACGTCTTTGGTGGTCTGAAGTGCCAGCCGACAAAGGGGTCCGGCCGCGGTCATCCCGTTAGTTTGACATGACATAAACCCCTTCCTTGGGGGTTCCGGCCGTGTTCCAGCCTCTGAGCCCATCTCGTTAGTCTGACATGACACACACAACTTCCTTTTCTGTGTCTTACCGCTGGGCACATTATCAATTATAATTCGGTGTATTAGTGCTGATTTAGCATAATGTAAGGTGCAGCGTCTGCTACCTTACAATATGGTGCCATAAGAAAGCAGAGAATGATAATAGGCATGGTAAGCTAATTTACTGAGGTGTATATAACCAAAATTTGCAGTGACCCTAATAGCATAAGTAGCTGAACTCGAACGTTTCAGCAGATCTTCAGTGTGTTTTTTCCAGTTCCACCCTTCATCAATGCATACATCTAGAAATTTTGAATATTTTACCTTAGCTACCGATTTCTGATCGAAGTCTATATTTATTAATGGTGTCATTACATTTACTGTGTGGAGCTGTATGTACTGTGTTTTGTCAAACTTTAATGAGAGCCCATTTGCAGAGAACCACTTAATGATTTTCTGAAAAACATCGTTTACTATTTCGAGAGTTAATTCTTGTCTGTTGGGTGTGATAGCTATACTTGTATCATCGGCAAAAAGTACCAGCTTTGCATCTTCGTGAATATAGAATGGCAAGTCATTAATATATATTAAGAACAGAATAGGACCCAAGACCGAACATTGCGGTACCCCATTCTCATATAACAGGTTAAAATAAATTTTCTACCTGTACCTGGACAGGTTAATTCCAGGTTCACTACCACACAAATTTAAGGGAATTGTTTATAATGAAGATGAGCATGATTGTCCCAATCCCTTTTGCCACATACCGGTTTTTTGGAAATTCATGCGTAGCATTGTCCCCAGTGTGACGCGTAACTATCTCACTGTCACTTTTCTACAAGCAGTAGCATGCAGCTCTTCACCTAACAGATGTATCAGCAGGATAAATCCCACAACGACTAACAGTAACGTACTGGTATACTTCCAAACGTAGAAACACATCTAGCAAACTTCAACTATTGGGTCCATGGGCTTGCTGCGAATTCAACAACGGCAGAGAAGAGGACACTGTGGTTTAGTCTCACTACTAGCGATGGTGGATTATATAGTACTGGCACGGGTGAGGTTGTGAATTATTTTGCAGACTTTTTCAGATACTTTACTGAGGCGAATCTTAAACTGTTTTATTATTATCTGTCCCCTATAAAAAGAAATTCCTCCCACTTTGAAGTCGACAGATTTATTTATGGAGAATCTTCTTTTTAGGGAAATATAGTATGTGTTATGGGCAGCTATTATGAATTTGTTATTAACACAACTCTGCTGACTTAGCAGGAGCATACATGTTGATTCTTCTCCTGATTCGCTCAAAAGCTTTTATTTTTTAACGACAACCAGTATGTCTGTGACGTCTCGGTCTATATCAACCTTCACATCCAAGAACACTCGGAAGCGTTCTATGACCTGACACCAGGAGATTTTTCTGCAGATAGGACTTGCAGGCAACCTTTTGTAATACGTTTGACTTATACCAAGACAGATAACGGATTACAAACGGTTCAAATGGCTCTGAGCATTATTGGACTTAACATCTGAGGCAATCAGTCTCCTAGAACTTAGAACTACTTAAACCTAACCAACCTAAGGACATCACACACGTCCATGCCCGAAGCAGGATTCGAACCTACGACCGTAGCGGTCGTGTGGTTCCAGACTGAATCATCTAGAACCGCTCGGACACACCAGCCGGCTAACAGATTACAGATTGCATGTACACTATGTGATAAATTGTACACTGAAGCACCAAAGAGACTGGTATAGGCAAGCGTATTCAAATATAGAGACATGTAAACAGGCAGAACACGGCGCTGTGGTCGGCAACGCCTATATAAGAAAACAAGTGTCTGGCGCAGTCGTTAGGTCGGTTACTGCTGTTGCAACGGCACTTTATCAAGATTTAAGTGAGTTTGAAAGTGGTGTTACAGTCGGCGCACGAGCGATTGGACACAGCAGCTCCGAGGTAGCGATGAAGCGAGGATTTGCCCGCACAGCCATTTCACCAGTGTACCGTCAATATTAGGAATCCGGTAAAACATCTAATCTCCAACATCGCTGCGGCCGGAAAAACATCTTACAAGAAAGGGACCAACGATGACTGAAGATATCATTCAACGTGACAGAAGTGCAACTCTTCCGCAAATTGCTGCAGCTTTCAATGCTGGGCTACCAACAAGTGTCCGCGTGCGAACCATTCAACGAAACATTATCGATATGGGCTTTCGGAGCCGAAGGCCCACTCGTGTACCCTTGATGACTGCACGACACAAAGCTCTACGGCTCGCCTTGGCCCATCAACACCGACATTTCGTCTGTTGATGACTGGAAACATGTTGTCTGGTCGGACGAGTCTCGTTTCAGATTGTATCGAGCGGACGGACGTGTACCGGTATGGAGACAACCTCATGAATTCATGGATCCTGCATGTCAGCAGGGGACTGTTCAAGCTGGTGGAGGCTTCGTAGTAGTGTGGGGCGCGTACAGTTGGAGTAATAAGTCTAGATACGACTGTGACGGGCGACACGTACGTAAGCATCCGGATCCATTCATGTCCATTATGCATTCCAATGAACTTGGGCAATTACAGCATGACAATGCGACACCCCACAAGTGCAGAATTGCTACAGAGTGGCTCCAGGAACACTCTTCTGAGTTTAAACACTTACGCTGGCCAAAACTTCCTAGACATGGACATTATTGAGCATATCTGGGATGCCTTGCAACGTTCTGTTCAGAAGAGATCTCTTTCGCCTTGTACTCTAACGGATATATGGACAGTCGTGCGGAATTCATGGTGTCAGTTCCCTCCAGCATTACTTCAGACATTAGTCGAGTCCATGCCATTTCGTGTTGCGGCACTTCTGCGTGCTCCCGGGGCCCTACACGATATTAGGCAGATGTACCAGTTCCTTTGACTCTTCAGTTTATGTGGATGCTTATTAGTAGATATTAATATCAAGTGTGTCCACCCTTCGTGTTCATGACTGCATGAACTCTGCTCGGGCATTTTTAGTGAGCTGTCTGGATGTCTGCGGGGGAACTATACCACAGTCTTTGTCAAGAGGGGCAACGACAGAAGATAATGGTATTTGACGCTGGGGTCTGGAGCCAAGTTGACGTTGAAAATCATCTCAAAAGGGTTCCATTGGGTTCAGGTCGGGACTCTGGATGGACCAGTCCTGTTCAGTAATGTTACTGTTCACAAACCATTGGACTCATAGAATCTGCTTTATAATAGGTTGCATTGTCATATCGATACAATGAATCATCGTACCCGATTTGTTCCTCAACTGCATGAAGTACGCAATACTGAAAAAATATTTTTATATCCTTCCGCATTTAGCATTTTCTTAATCATAATAATGACACCACATCCTAACAGCGGAAAACACCTCCACGCTGTAACACCGTCTCATCTGTACTTCGCTGTTGTCACTACCATGACGGGAAGCAAAATTCTTCAGCCACTCGCCAAACTCAAACCCGTTTCATCAGATTGTCACACGGCATAGCGTCTATCATCACACCAAATCACTCGTCCCCAGTCATTCATCGTCCAGTAGCGTCGCTCTTTACTCCACATCGAGAGCTGCTGAGCAGTGACTACAAAAATGCATGGATTATGAGGACCTGTTCGACCATTGTGCCTCCTTCTTTTTAATTACCTGTGCAGAGTCATTGTGATAGCTGGACTGCTGATGGCACTCTGGAACTAACGAGTGTTTCCTCAGCTGATTTCGTGCACTGCTCTACCACTACCTCCACAGTCTTCGACTGTCCCTGTTTGTTAGTCCATGGGGTAGCTTGGTGTTGGTTTAACTACGATTGTGGTTTCGCGTTTCCATTTCATAAACACATCACCAACAGTTGACATTAACAGATTCAGACCGGTGAAAAAGCGCCTAAAGGATTTGTTACTCAGGTGACATACGTTAAATAGCTTCTTCGACTTCACTGAGCTCTGCTGATCGACCCATTCTGGACTCATTGCTTCTCTACTGAGAACTCAGTATTCCCCGACTCGTTTTATACTGGCAGGTCCGCTTCTCGTGGCATCTAGTGATAAATTCCGCATTTCAGTGATGTCCGGACACTTTTTATCAGGCACTGTACGTCACTCGTTAAAGGATAACCATATTAAAAGAAAGGAAGTCACGTAACGAGTTATGCAATCTGCAATTTTCCCTTCTTGAACATGAAGCTGCGTGGGATTAGCCGAGTGGTCTAGGGAGCTGCAGTGATGGACTGTGCGGCTGGTCCCGGCGGAGGTTCGAGTCTTCCCTCGGGCATGGGTGTGTGTATTTGTCCTTAGGATAGTATAGGTTAAGTAGTGTGTAAGCTTAGGGACTGATGACCATAACAGTTAAGTACCATAAGATTTCACAAACATTTGAACATTTTTTTTTTTAACACGAAAACTGAATTGGACTGCGAGTAGCTAACAGTGATACCAAATACCAGGCATACTGCATTGGCGTACGAGATAGTAGCAGCCTTAGAATTAAATGCAGACATTTCTCCTTCTTTCATTTAGCACTGACCTCTTTGCATTCGTATATTTATTTTTATTGAACTCGTTGAAAGCAACAGCCGTCATTTCCTTATTACAAAACTCTTTTGAATTGATTCTAGGTTCTTTATGACCTTTTGTTGCAATTAGCAGCAGCGGAATTGAAATCCATGTCCGACTATTCACAACTAGGATACCCGTATCTCCGTAAATCACTGCAGGCTAATAGTGCAACATTTCTTTCGACTAAGTGACGGCTAACTTCCTAACTCGCGAACAATCACTCCGAGGTATTGGTTCGTCTCGAATTACGTATCTCGTCATCGATGGAATGTTTAATCCCAATTTTCCATCCTCATTTATTCCAATGTCATTTCTTGCACCACTGAAAGTGTGTTTTTTGGCTTTCCTACTTTTGTGCTGCTGACAAATGCTCCTCTAATACGCCCATAACATCTTTTATATCATGTCAGTAACGTACTCCTCTCTTCTTTTCAGCCAGTTCCATTTATCCAGCCCTCATACAGCACATTCCCTTTTCTATTTCGTCATAAGCAAACTCTTATACATATTCACATGCTTCTTTAGTTGCTTCATTTCCCTTCCTGAATAATTCGATCGTTCTAAACTGTAATATACATCTTGCTTGATAGTTGTTATATTAATGTGTGATGTCGTTGACTTGTAGAAGTTTATTCTCTTGCTAGTTCTACATTACTGAATTTTACCGTTGATAGTGACATGTATTTATGTTTTATGAAGCATTCAACGCGCTAAAAGAAAAAAAACCATAATTTTGAATACATTTGTAGCCCATAATTCGCTATTTGACCCGCGAAATGGGATTACTACTTATAAAGTTCTATCCATCTTGATGTTGGTCATCGTCTGCGACTGAAATAATGCAGGAAGGAAATGAATCATTTTTCTCTAGACACTGCTCTACTCTTTTTCTTTTAACTCATATGGCTCATTTCCAGATTTTAAAACTCATTCTGAAATTTTTAGTCAACAGTTTTGTCGGAAAGCCAAGAATTTGGTGTTAAAGTGACGCAGTGAAACGAACGATACTGTATTTCCATACATTCATGAACTCTAGGTGTGAAAAACAAACTGTTCAATATATGGAGCTCTAAGATTGCTCGTATTCTCACTTTCTAAGATCAATGGATTTTCCTCACTTGAATCGTTATATGGAACCCAAATGACGACACTTCTACAAAGGAAGTTCGTATCACTATTTCAATATTAAGGACACAAAAATGCTGGTGGTCATTTAATGCTACTCTTAATCATTCACGCGAGAGCAAATATTGTTACATAAATGTATTCGATATGAAAGTTAAGTGTGTTAGGAATGGGATAAATAGACTATCCGGAATATAGTCAGTGGAAACGTAAGCGGTTGCTGCAATCGCCGGAACGCAAGCTCGGTTCATCGCTGAAGTCTCCCTGGGTCAAGTGAGCTGCAGTCCAACGTGCCCTTTGATGACGAAACCGCAGACACGAGGCTCAATTCATCACTGACTGTGGGGTAGCCAAAGGTGGGCCAGTCTGACACATACAAGGGTCTGCGACTCTCACGGCAGAGCTTTCAGGATCTATTATGTACCGGCACAATGCGCGCCCACACGCTGGGCCGGAGTCACAGAAATTCCGCCCACCATTGCATCAATGCCACCGCGTATTGGGTATAGAGGAACAATTGAAGCAAATACCGCAGGCTAGCAACCAGTACCCGGTCTCTTACCGTACTATGACAACCTGCACCCAACGTAGAGGTACTGGACCAGCTCTACACGCATATACGTTTATCGCATTAAAGCGTTCGATTTCTGTGCTATTTTATCACGACAGACTAGCGTCTTTCACATTCCAGGCGGTTCTAATTACTTTTTTCGACTGTGGTTTTTCTTTTATTTCTTATTCTTTCTTCATCTATTTTTTCTCTGTTTTTCTCTACTTCCGTGTTTTTTGTCCATTATTTTTGTGTTTTCCTAAGTTTTCAACTATTTAAAAGTTTTATTCCTCATAAATTTTCCGGAACTTATTTTAAGAATCAGTTATTTATATCTATCTGTCTTTTCATGAGTGAAAGAACCGTGAACCTTTCTGGCTTGCGAACCTCAACGATACAGATAGCTTTACCGTAATTTTAACCTTGAAACGTCCCCTTTGAACAATTATACAAGACTGTGCTTAAACTGACACACAATATTTTTTAGCGCAACGCAATCTGACTTTAAAAAAATCCCTACGAAAGAATGGCCCTGACTAACATTAAACTATACCTTTCACAAATCACTTACCTCACAAAAATCTTCGCTGCTCAAGCTACTGCAATACAGCGAGCGCCACTACTGCCAGCTAAATAAAAGAATCAAACTATGGAAGGCACTAACTACTGATAGGGATAGTTAGCAAATGAAAGATATTAATAGAGAACAAACAATGTATTTACCTTGATATCATCATATATAAATATAGCAGTTCATGACAAATTACAAATCTCCGCCATCTCTCTCCCCACATCCACCAATGCTGGCGGCTCACCTCCAACTGCCCAACGCTATGCGCTGTTCACATCCAGCTGCCGCTGCCCAACACTACAATGGCAGACAACAATGCAAACTAGCCACAGACTGCACACAGCACAGCCAGTGATTTTCATATTGAGCGCTATGTAACGTTGCCAATAAGAAAACATAAACAGCCTACTTACATAGAGAAAACATAAACAGCCTACTTACATAGCCCCCATGCTCCCCACAAAAATTTTTACAAATTGGATTGGGCAGTGGCCAATACAGATTTGAAAAAAATTTTTCATAATTACAATAACAAAGAAATCAAATGCACACACTTATTGATACAATGTTGGTCAAAAGCTAAAAATTTCTCAGAGTCCATAAAGACAGTCCAGATTGTTGATCACAGTAAAAATGCAGAGTTTTTCTCAAAGGCTGAGCAGTAAAAGAAAATGCACACAGAAGTAGTGGATTTCCATGCAGTCTTGAAGAAGTAGTGTTGTCCTTCCAACGGAAAAACAGTGCTGACTCTTGACATGCAGACAGGTAATGGGCCACAACAGAGCAAACCCACAGCAGAGTCATTCGACGTTTTGAAGAATATTGGTAGGTAGGTTATCACAGAACAGACCCACTGTAGTCCTGGTAGAGATTACGGTATTGGTGGGCCACCAGAGGTGCAGACCCACTGCAGGCCTTGTAGAAATAATGGTACTGGTGAGTCAGCAAAGGTGTAGACCCACTGTAGTCCTTGTAGAAATGGCCAGCAGCCATCTGTTGCGACTGTGCAGGTGCACAATCACCATCGAAGAGTCTTGCAGAGAATATAGCAAGTCCATAAACCACCACTTGTGCACTCACAACGTTTTTGGAATTGTCCTTATAACCAGCAATGCTGTTATCCAGTCCCTTGCAGAATTATTAACACACGTGCAAACACGAACAGTCCCTACTTCTCACATATTGTCCATATACTATGACCAACAGAAACGTGTGCAGTGAAATGTAACTTAATTTGAAGAACTGGTGTCTGTACAATTATAAATTTACAACATGAAAATACAAATACAAAGGTACAAAATACATCATTAAAGAACATAACAATACAGATAACATTTGTAGTAACACAGGCTTTACAAAAGAATAGAAATAAACATATACATCAGTGGAATTACGACATGAGTACATACATAAAGGATCACAATAACTTTTGAAACATCAACTTCACACATGAGCATTGAACAGAACAGAATTAATAATGTCTAACATCTTTACAAAGTAAATAACATATTATTAATGCCAATTATATTCGAGGATAACAGTATTCCTCATCATAGTGAATGTAGCTTAATATTAAAAGAAGAAAAAAGTTCTATGAAACAGTACACAGAGACAGGAAGAAAACAAATACACAAGGGTACACAAACACATAGTGGGATAACACCAATAGGAAAGGACAGGGTTCGTTTTCAGTGTAACATTTGGTACTGCAGTCCAACCCAAAACTTCATATATCTTTCCTCTTATTTCATCCTTTGTTTCCACCAAAAAAATTCTATCTAAGCATGCTTTCTGTATTTATATGTTCACACATTTCTTACGTCAACATTTATTTCCAAGAAAATCCTACCTAAACCTGTTTTCTCAATGCATTTCTTCCAATTCATCGCAACTCATTCTCTTCTATAGTCTACCCCCTCTTAAGCTAACTTAAATCTACTGAGCTCAGATGCTAAACTAAGGGACGAGGCAACGCAGCAGCACAAAATAAGTAACACAAACAGCAATGACCAAAAAATTGGAAAATTGCAAAGCAAGCTACAGTAAATCTAAATTACCAAGCAATGTGACATTACAACTAATATGAGCCAATGTGCAGCAACAATAAAAATAAATGAGTAGTAAAACTGGCTTAGCAGAGTAACACAAAGTCAAATTCAGTAACACTATGCCTGGCAAACAGCAGTAACTTATACCTAAACATGACATAGCTCAAGCAGAAAAAATAATACACTAAAGATAACAATGCAGATAAGGGAAATGTATATTCACATCTTAATGTCTATGTAATTAAAGTGGTGCACCACAACAACTGATTGTAAAAAGAAATATTACCATGTACTTGAAAAGAAAATTATGTGTTACTGTTACTAGTTCCTTCTTATTGTTCTTTCCTTTCCAAGTGCTCCTTTTTTTAAAGAATGTGGATCATAAAATAATTATTTAATAGATCTATTGACAGAAAGTGTTCACATTAGCAAATGCATTTTATTTTATAAAAGCAATGCTGCAACACAGCTCGAAACCAGATATCAAGTGAAATAAGCAACTACGAAAAGCAAAGCATAAAAATATCATTCAATAGTCATGTGGCATTTCGTAAGTCAGTAGCTCTCAACTCTCATAGAAAGACACTTGTCATTATCAGGTTTGCAGATGTAAGAATATTTCCGAGGATAATGGCCTCCCCTTTTTTTTTTTGTTCTACCTGTGCCACTGAAAAGGGCTCGCAATAATGGCTTTTTCTCCAGGCGTCTGACACAGCTGGGTGCCCGCGACGCATTACGTGCAGGTGGTCACTTAACTTTCGTACGGAAATATTTACGACAGCAGTTTCTGCTACCATTGCAGTCTCATATAAAAATATTTCACAGGTCAAGAATTAGCGTTGCAAATCTGTAGAAACAAAATCCTATAAATATAAGTGTCCAAAAAAAATATTTGTCAGCATTGTGATACAGTCACACATTTCATAACTCTTAAAGTACGTTTCTTGGTTTCCAACATCCTTTTCATAAATCAGAGTCCCTAAACACTACTCATTATTCCTTACCTCATTATACATATACATATTCGTCGACACTTCTTCAATATTTCATCGTGAGAAATACGTAGCATAATAAACATTCCTCAACAACATAATACACATCGTCGTCGTAATAATAACATCATAAAACTTCAGTCAAATCTCAAAATCGTCGTAACTTCCTCCAATAATTTCTAAGCCTAAAAAAAATTCTCTGCTCATGTCAAAAGTGTCAGCTGCCTCAAACGTACTTTAAAATCAAGCTCCCTTACCAAATATATCATTCAAAGCTCTCATAGTATCACAATGGTTCCAAAAAAATATGAACAGATCACACAGTACAGACAAAATACAATTTCGTAAGTGTGAAGTAATCCAACTCTGTAATTGCGTAAACATATGTCACTGATGTAATAAAATAAATGTTTGTCTCTCTCAGTTAAATGATCAGATAGCTGTGTAATTTGTGTGTTAGAGAAATATGGTACCGATGTGTAAAGTTGTATAAGCAAATACCATATTAGCTAGGGTTCCTTGTGCTTGCCAAACACATGGTACACAAAGTAGGCGTGTACCCCCCTGAGGATTAATGTAATTATACCCTCAGGTGTTACAGATTACACCAATGGAATGAAATATATCACGGAAAACTTTCTTTGTAATTCAAAAATCTTTAAAAATAAATGTTTTAAGTATAAAATTGATCACTGAAATGCGTGTCCTGTAGCGCTAAATGTGCATCTTGTTGTAAGATAATCTCTGTGGAAGTGTCGTAGTTATTTTCCTCCGAAAGCTAAGTTCTGCAGAAGCCAATGTACTTACCTCATGATAAACAAAAGTGAAATGCTTTGCGTATAGATATCGTAGTTATTATGCTTATTGGCGTGATGAAGAAAGTACTGTACAGTAACGTAATGTTGTGCCACGAAAAAGGCTGTCTCATTGTTGCTATACCACAAAAGTTACTACTAAAACATGTTTTTCTTTCCAGAAGAATTCAGAAAACTGTGCAGATATAAAACAGATACACCGCAAAAGCAACATTGTAAATTGTCACTCATTAGTAGCGTCGTGATAAAAATCGTGTAGCTGTCACATAAACTAACCTCTGTGTCATCTGGTATCTCTCAGAAAGCACTTTAAATTCAGAATGTATTTTCAAATAAACCAAAATGTTGCATTAAAATCTCATTAGCAGTACTGGTAAATGTTCTAAGTATGTGAGCCTTATAGTCGTTACGTAATCGTGCAACAAACAAGCAAGAATGTACACACACAATAACACTGTGACGTCTGTTTACTATAACAATGCATTCGTCATTTCTGTTTAAATAAGTTCTCTTGGTTCTTGATTGGATATTTAACTTCAAACATTGTCGCATGTTAACAGTTTCTTAAGTCTGACAAAGCATACTAGTAATGTGAAGTGAAAAGTTTTATGGCAAAGACAAAGTTAAAAAGCAGATTATCTCTCAATAAACGGTTGTACATGTGAAATGTGGTGTAAACCTTTACTTTTCCTAGTACGCAGAGTTTCAACTTCAACGCAATTATCATGTGGTATACGTCGGTAAAGAATATTGGAATTTTTCTCAAGGTTAGCGTCTATGTTATTTTTCTCTGAGCCAGCCGGCGCACGCGGATGCCTGCGGTGCGAGTCATTGTCTGTTCCTTTGTTGGCGCGCGTCGTTATTGGGATTAGGAGACCTAACTTCTACAAATTCACCGTGACGAGAGGGCCCAGCTCTGTTAGAATCCCGCCAGTTCTGATGAAATTCACGTCTGTCGTTTTGTCGGTACTTTACATAGTTTCTTGTTTGTCGGTCATGTGGTGGAGAATTTCTCCCTGAATCGTAACTCTGCGCCGAACTGTTGCGTCTGAAGTTATTCTGCCTCCCTTGATAGTATTTATTTTGGTTCCCATATTGTCTGTTTCTCTTATTGTCTCTGTGATAGTCATTACCACGGAGAGGTGATCTTTCTCTGTAACTATTATTACTCTGCCAGCGGTTGTCATATGGATGGTGTCTGTTTTGGTCACGATTTGCGTTGTAAGAAAAGCCTTTTCGTGTCCAGTTATTGTTTCTGTCATCACGGAATTGTGACGTATGTGACCTGTAATTGTTGTGCTCCTGCTTTCCGCGATTGTCTGTGTCAATTTCAAGTTCTTGTAACAATCCCTGAAAAGCCTCAATGTCTTCTTTGCAACGTCCTGCTAAAATAATATGTCGTAAATGTTCAGGCAATTTGAGTAAGCAAATGCGGATGAGTTCTGAGGGACTGTATGGGTTTGACAGGTACTGATTCTTGTGCAACATGTCTTCAAAATATTTCACAAGACTGGAGAATTCAGATTGTTCGAAATGTTTCATCATTATGATACCATGTTTTACTCGATCTTGTGTGGCTTGAGACCAATATGCTGAGAGGAAGGCATGGTAAAATTCTCCTTCACTGTGGCAATCGTGAATGACCGATCGCATTCTTACAGCTGGTTCATTCTCTAAGTAGCCACACATAAATTCTAATCTGTGCTCCAATGACCAGTTGGGAGGAAAACAATGAGAGAATTGATGGAGCCATGCTTGTGGATGAATGTCGTTGCCAGAATTTTTAAATGTTTTGAATTTACGTGTAGTAATGAACAGCTTATAGTCAAAATCATCATGTCGGCGAGTCGCATATCGGTCATTGTTACGTCGTTTCGGCGGTTCCATTTCAAAATTTGGTGCACCTTGTCAATTTCTTTCATAATTTCCGAAATGCTCTGTGTTATTATTTTGCGGCTTTTCCGTATTTCTAAGTCCCTCTTCCCGTGTTGGAGCGCGAGTGTCCTCTGAAATACGTAATTCTTGTATTACCTGTGTCAGCTGATCTTGTACTTCCCGGATTTCTCTTTGGTGTTGTGTATTAATTTGATTCTGATTTTGTTTGAATTTCCTAATTTGTTCGTACTCTTCTGTGTCATTAAAGACTATTGGTCTTGCGTCAATCAGATTATCATCTACCTTCGTAGATAAATTAGTGAACTGATCCAAAAGTTCGGCTACTTTCTCCGATAGTGTACTTATTTCCTCAGTGTGTTTTTCTGAACCAAGTTTCAGAGTATCTACTGTGTCCTTAAAGTTTTCCTGAGTTTTTGCAAGTTGCGTAACCGAATCGGTAGATGCAACTGAGTCAAATTTAGCTTGCAAGGTCTCATGATTTTCATGAACAATAATTTGCAGTTCTTTTATGGCTGCTTCGTGATTCTGTAATGCATTTTCATGCCGCGAAAAAATAGGTTGAAAATGCTCACAAATTTGAGTTTTTACGTCATTACAGACTTTTTGACATTTCGATTCAATGTGATGTAACTCAGTAGTTAAATCTTCACGCGTTTGTTCAAGAGTTTGTTCCAATGAGTCTAACTTTTGAAGCTGTTGCTGTGTTTGTCTCTGATTTTGTTCCATTGTGTCTAACTGTTGCTGTGTTTGTCTCTGGTGTTGTTCCATTGTGTCTAACTTCTTGAGATTTTGTTCCACTGTGTCCAACTGTTGCTGTGTTTGTCTCTGGTGTTGTTCCATTGTGTCTAACTTTTCAAGCTTTTGTCCCATTTGTTGCATTAATTGTAATAACAATGCACTGGTGTCTGAAACATGTTCCTCAGTGCTTTTCGGCAGTGACGTTGCACCGGCAACATTCACATTTTGACAAGAGGAAAATGTGTCTTGACTCATTTGAGAAAACGGTGAGAACCCAAAACCTGAGTCTGCAGTATTTGCAACATTGTGTTCTGTCATTCCCGATTCCTGAGGCGAGCTGTTGCCGACCAATCGATCGATAACGCTTCCCTGTTCACTACCTGTTTCACTGTCTACACCATTGTTTGCCGCCCGCTCCATTTCCCTATGCGCAATTACCAAATTACTACTTTGAACATTAGTTAATTCATTACTCTGCGGCGCTAACACACTGCCTTCGTCTTCACTGTCATTTCTCAGTTTACTTTAGAGCCTAGTATTACGTTTTTCACACGCCATAATTGTCACAATATTTCACACGATAACACAGAAAAGCACAATTTGAAGAGCAAAATAAAATAACATAGGAATGGAAATAATGTCTACTTAATTGCCAGCGCAGCTGCGAAATACTTGGTGCAAATCTACATGCATGCCACAACTGTTTTACTGTACAACAATGAAAAACTACAACTACAAAGGAAATTCTCTCTATGATTACGCGCTACCAATAAACAATAGCTACACCAATTACACAAACTACAAGAAAAATCAGAAGATTCCAGTGAGGTATCCTAGGCTAAGGGTCGACATATGAAACGTCCCCTTTGAACAATTATACAAGACTGTGCTTAAACTGACACACAATATTTTTTAGCGCAACGCAATCTGACTTTAAAAAAATCCCTACGAAAGAATGGCCCTGACTAACATTAAACTATACCTTTCACAAATCACTTACCTCACAAAAATCTTCGCTGCTCAAGCTACTGCAATACAGCGAGCGCCACTACTGCCAGCTAAATAAAAGAATCAAACTACGGAAGGCACTAACTACTGATAGGGATAGTTAGCAAATGAAAGATATTAATAGAGAACAAACAATGTATTTACCTTGATATCATCATATATAAATATAGCAGTTCATGACAAATTACAAATCTCCGCCATCTCTCTCCCCACATCCACCACTGCTGGCGGCTCACCTCCAACTGCCCAACGCTATGCGCTGTTCACATCCAGTTGCCGCTGCCCAACACTACAATGGCAGACAACAATGCAAACTAGCCACAGACTGCACACAGCACAGCCAATGATTTTTATATTGAGCGCTACGTAACGTTGCCAATAAGAAAACATAAACAGCCTACTTACATAGAGAAAACATATACAGCCTACTTACAACCTCAACAGATCAGTATCTGCAGAGATCACAGACTTACTAACGACTCCTGAAATGTAGCTGCAGTGCCAACAGTATGAATGATTGACTGATCCGTCAGTGTAACAATAGCCAACATGGACTTGCTAAACTGGCACTGTGAATGGCTGAAAGCAAAAAGAAACCACAGACGTTACTTTCTTCGAACATTCCGCTAGTTTCCCACAAGTCCAACCCTCGTCCACGTCGTGAGAAACGCACAATGACATGAAGTAGGAGATTGCCTGTACTGCGAAGTACTGTTGGGCTGTGTGTGGCACGAGCTCACTACTGAATGTCTGAAGACCTACAGGAACCGTGAAAAGTGACGGTCATCGGGGATCTTGTGCAGCTACGCTAGACAGAGATATCCAGTAGTGGATACCCTATTTGCTTTCAACAATCAAAGGAATCTCGGATCCAACCCAATACAGAAAGTTACAAGGGCTTTGAGTAGATCTGCCAGGTACGACGTCCAACGTGATACCAAAGAAAGGCAGTTTTGCCCAAAAAATTGTACAAGAATTAGGACTATTAATGTTGTATCCGTAGAAAAGGATACAAGGACCCAGGAAATCATACGGATAGTGACAGAAAGGAACATAGCGATAATGGGACTAAGCGAGGTAATAAATAAAGGAAACGGTAGTAAGGTGCATGAAAATTATATGGTGGATGTGGGTGTGGTGATCAGGAAGAGACAGAAGAAGCAATCGTGTCACAATAATAGTAGTTAAAGAACAAGTGAATAAAGCACTTAATGTGGAAAATGTAAGCGATAGAATAATTAAAGTCATGATCATGATGTAATAAAATATTCCTTCGGTAGTCCACGCTCATGCTCCTCAGATAAGAAGCGAAACAGTCGAGAAGGAGAGGTTTATCACTAAACTGGAATATGCTGTAACATATAACAAGACTGTGGTTATAGTGGACTTCAGTGCTAGAGTTGGGAATGACAGAGGAGGATATGAAACAATCATAGAAAGCCTCAGAGATCATAGAAATGAGGAAGCTGAGATATTGCTAGAGACATATCTGAGAAATAAATGGATTATTGGTAACGGATCATATAAGAAAAAGGTTGGTACAAGTTTATCAGATACAGCTAGAATTTGAAACAGAAATCCGCAATAGACTGTATGATATTAACTGAAGAAACCAGAAGGTGCCTAACAGAAATGAAAGTGATAGCAAGCATTAATCTCGATTGAAACCATACGCTGCTGGTAGGGACAGTGAAGAAATTCAGGAAAGGTACATACACAGGAAAAAGACAGGCAAAAATCAAATGGTGGAAACTGAAAGATAGAGAACGCCAAGGAGTATACAGTGACAAATTTAAGACACAGCTTCCTGAAGATGAGAGGTAGGATACAGAGGAAGAATTGAGGGTGTTCAAACAAACCCTAGTCAAGGCAGTCGAGGAAACACGGGGAATGACATGAATAAAATTCAGACACAAAATAACTCGATGGTGGAATGAGAGAATTGCAGAAGCTGTCCAGAATGGAACGTAATAGAGACAAACGGAAACGGCTAAGAAGGGCAGCAAGGAAGGAAATGCTTTGGCAAAAACTCACAAAAGAAGTAGAGGAGAACTTTAACGATGACAAGAAGATATTATATTGAATTCTAGGTAACAGATAGCAGTAGAAAGAAGACACTTTAAAAGTCATCAACAAAGAAGATTAACCCATATGGGAAGAAGTTTGGAAAATATTAAAAGAATACTTCCAAAAAGCTATATGAAGGACGGGATGAAACAAATATACGTGTTGAGATAAAGGTAGACGTAAGAAATAACACCATCACAGAGCAAACAGAAAGAGAAGATCTGCAGATTTTGGATGTAAAGGAAACTGTATTAGGAATGAAAAATGACAAAGCGTCTAGAGTAGATGAATCGCAGTGGAAATCGATCGGAATTCAGTGGCTGTGTAGAATGATTAATATAGCATGGACATATGGAAAGAGTTTTGATGACTGCACAAAGGCAATTATTGTATCTATGTTTAAGAAGGGTAACAGGACGCTCTGTGAGAACTGCAGAGGATTTTGCACAGAATATAAAGAATAATACAGAACCACAATTTAAAGAAGAACGAAAAGGATTTCGACCTGAAAGATCAACTATAGATGCCATATTTACCACCAGAGAAACTGGAGACAAGAAGCAAGAATTCGCGAAAGACATTGTAAGTGACGTGCACTTAAGTGGTGTTCATGAAATGAGTGGAGCCATGAGCTATATCCTGATGACTAAAAGAGCCACACGCAAATGGAAATGATGTCTGACATTAAAATCAAAGTAAAATATTGGATCTACACCAACTCTAGTCACACGACAAACAAGAGGTTCGACTGAGTTGGAAAATTAATTTAGTCACAAAAAAACTCATAAAAGAACATTCATTATAATGTCACTCATAAAAATGGGATGCAACTATTAATATTACCCAGGGATTGTTCACATGAATCAAATATTACAATAAAGTAAAAAGTGTGTAAACACTGGGAATAAGACCAGCTTGCAGCAACATTCCTGAAAACAAGATCTGTTCTAAAGAATTTGTTTTACATAAAAAGGGTACGCTAATTATTGGACCTGTGCGCATGGAAACGCTATGGATGGGCTAACAAGGAAACTATACGGTGAATGGCGTAGGTAAAGGAGAAGTAACATCGGTACTCTGGATAAGACTTGAAACAAAATTATTTGTTTCTTAAGACATTGATATAAGACATCTACATAACTGCTGTTGTCTGGCAACTACGTACGATTGCTTGTGAAACGCTATACGATTCACAACAGAATCCCTTAATTTAGAATGGCTGTCTTAATTAAAGGGTGACGGGAAAGGTTTAATACTCGCATTGACACCCACATTCACTCAAAGAACAACATACAACGAAGCTAGGAGATATGTTCCGCTGTGTTGAGAAATGATTAAATAAATTGTATAATCTGGACAGGATATATGTAATATTCCAAAATCAGAGCAATAAATAAACTCGAGGGCAGAGGCGGGGGCCACCGGGAAGTTAGGCTCACAGATAGCTCGTGTGGCCACGTGGTTCACGGAGACACAATTTCTACATAATGTAGCAACATTAAACCACGTAACTGCGAACAATTAAAATTTCACAGACGGCACATTTGAATAGGCAAAGGGTAATGGCAGAGGGCCAACAAACTCTAATATTAACCCAAATGGATGGTTTCCAACGGACATATAGTAATGAAACGAAGAAAATTCGCAAAGAGACAAAAATTATCAAGATTCGGAAAGATTAGAATGTATACATACGCAGTCGTAGGCACAGAAACATTCACAGTGAATCGAGGGCGCACTTTCTACGTGAGATCGCTTCAACATATGCAACATCTATGTGGTACGTTCTTCTTGCGGACCAAAGTCGGCATTAGGAATCAAACTGAAAGTCTGCAAAAGCCCAGCAAAACAATCTTTGTAAGACAAAATGCGAGGCCAAAAACTAAAAGCTCCCCTCTCACTATGAGACAAAGCGCCATGCGGTTAAATCAACTCACCCTTCTTCGAAGAGACCTCGGCTGGAGACACTCGGAGAGCTGGCAGCAGACTGCCCTTCTCACACTAAAACTTCTCCAGCACGACCCGTGGCCAGGAAAGCCCAGAGATGAGGCTTCCGCCACCAACCTAACACCGGTAGCTTTCGTACAAAAGGAACAAACCTCTTTGCCCACCTGAAAACTACAAGGATTGACCATTCTGTAAGACTACTTCTGATTCTCTGCAGCAGACTAAACCACCGTACAATAAAATGAAGCACACCCACATTCATTCACTCACGCATGCCAGAGAGTTTTGGAATAGGAGAACAAGGGATAAACATGACGAAATAAACCTTGGGTGAACAGCCTGGTGTGAGTGTACAAAGGACACAATATTTCGGCAATCGACATTGTGGCCATCATCACGTGCGCGAATGTACTGTTCATCCGAGATTTATTTTGTCATGAGAGACGCCTGGAGAAACTGAAGAATCACATAAGGGATAACCATTTTATGGAATTTTAGTCGTGAGTTGGGTTACACATAAAACATGGAAGACTTATAATGGCCTTATAGATGCATTGGCAAGTATGAAAAGAACCATCGTAACAGCCATATGATGGTTGCAAATCGTAGAAAGAAATAGGCTACGGCTTCAGTCTTCTCCGGTACGAAATTTAGCAACGAAAACACCCAAATTGTTCTGTAGAATACAAAGTTCACTGGAGAGAAAATAAAATAATAATGCAAGGGGACTATAGGACATTTTCAACATAGTAGATACATTCGTAGATACGAGAAAGCCTTTTAACACTGTTAGATGGCAAGAAATATGGCGAGATCTGAACATACTGGTATTGTAAAAGGATGGAAACTGATAATCGGAAACATGTACACAAAATGCCTGAATCGTGTTATTATAGAGGGCAAGGACACAAAATTATTAATGACGGACACTGGCGTTCAGCAGGAAAGTGTGCTTTCACCAGCGCAATTCAATATCGTCGTGGACAACATCACAAGGAAAGTTCGCCAAGGTTCAACAAGAGATAATATGAAAATTATAGCATATGCAGATGATGTGAGGAGTTGGGAAGAATACGAGCAGAAATTGGAGCGAGTAAGTGAAAAAGCAGGCATGAAGACACGCTTAGCGAAAAGTGAAGTAATGAAAATCAGCAGGAAAATGAAAAATGAAGGATGCATGTTGTAATGAAAAAATTATTAAAGAAGAAGATACGTTTAGGTATCTAGGAAGTAAATAAAAGAAGAGAGCAAATTTCAAGGATGCATTTTCAGAGAGACTACAAAATTGTCCGAACTTTTATTATTCTGTATTGGACATAATTAGAAGTTGTATAATATCTGCTAAAGCAAAGATCATGATATACAAGTCATATCATCTGCCGGTTTTGATCTGTTTGTAATGCCAGAAATGCATATCCTCCTATTTCCATCTATTGTACTATAATTTGTTTTCCTTATTTTTGTTACCTGAATATATGACATTTCGGTGTCTTTACATATTGTAATTGTTTTACTATTTGTATATATATATATTTATGCATTTATGTCGATGTATAATTGGTTTGTTTCGTAAATATTATTTGTATTTTTACGCTGGGTCTTGCCTGGGGAAAACTGCTATCGAACGATTACATCGATAGGTCGTGTGAAGACTCAAAGTGTGTAGGATCTTTGGTAGTGTTAACTCGGCCACGTGGAGCGCGGGCAGAGCTGTGGGAGTCTGGCTGGAGTAGCGAGTGGAGCAGGTGTGTTGTGTGACGCTCCCGCGAGTTGCCGCGCTTTCGGGGTTTGGCAGCATGTAATTGCGCTCGACTCGCGATGATAGTTTCTGACATGGTGTCGCGGACGGGAAGCATTAGTTGGCGCACATCAAGAGCCCGTTTCGCCTGGTGACCGTGTCGAGAAGAAGGCGCGCCAACATCCAGCTTCTGCAACAGCGACGGCCGACAATGAGTGACTGTCGCCACCTCCTCGATCGACGGCTTCAAACCTTCAATCAACCAACATGGAAGACTAAAAGCACGTAAAGTTTCAGAACTGTAGGGCAGACCTCAGCTTTTCAAATTGTTCCATTTGCCTCGCAAAATTACAGCAACTTAGCATGAACCTTTGTTGCTCATTGTCCCAATTGCATTGCCAAGCAGGGTCCCTTCCTTTTCCGAAATGAACCCGAGTGTCGTTGAAATTCAAACGCCAGCATAATTCCATTTCACTGCTTTAATTTCAAAGTTCAATTTAAGCATTAGCTGGCTACAATAGTTAGATTACACAAACACAAATTAAGAGTGCGAGTTTTGTTACCGTATTTTAGCTTACCTGTGACTGCAGCTCAGCTTGGTACGTACTAAATTTTACTATTGTTAATTGTTCAGAATCGTTTAATTCAAGTTCAAAGTTAAATCTCTTCTTTCTAAATTGCGTAGATTCAAGTAGCTTTAGAAATGATTGTTGAGGTAGTCCAAGACTAACTGTATTTCGATGTGCTTCAGAAAGAAAGCTCACTATTAACTTCAGTCACTAAATTTACTTTCGATTTTCCGGTTTCATTAATTCTTTTGCTAAATTAAGTGTAGCGAAATTTATTACTTCTGACAAACTTTCAGTTTTCACACTACACATGTCAACCTTCAGTTGCCACGCTTCTAGTGCTAATTATATGTGTAATAACCTTTCTTTTTCAGTTATTATAGTAATTGTCCATAGGACTGGCGACCGTAATTTCCCCCAAATCTCAAATATCTAATTACCGCTAGTTGATTGTTAACGTAACGGCCGCACATTTACTTTCTTTATTAACTTTATCCCTATTTCAAAATTAATTTCCACCAGTTTCACTTGCATTTTTCCTTTCATTTAGATGTAACCCTTTCCTCCCTCTTTACCGACAGGTTAACTTCGGTGACGATTGCTTTTCCAAATTTACCATTAGGTTCACGCGGTTTCATTTTTCACTGTCATTAAGGTCGATAAGTGAGGGGGAGGTTACACGTGGCGACCTGGTGACAGGACAATCTTAAAATTTGAGGTTGTTCTGGACACGAATTTTGCATTAAACAAATCTTGTAACAAAGTACTGGTTACGAAATGGTCGATACGTCAGCGAGAATATTAGTGTGAGGAATCCTAATTAGATTTGAGATTTGGCATCTATATTGAAAATTATTAAAATGAGTGAAGGCAACAATTACCAAAATTTGGTAGGCTTGGATAAGGAACAATCGGTCGAACAGTGGGGAACGCGCACCGCGGTACCCATTGTTCAGGGACAGGCGGCTAGCATGAAAGACGCGACCGCCGAAACGCAACAAAGAGCAGAAATGGAATCCCACACTTTACAAAATGTTTCGGAGTCGGAAGTGAAAATCAAATGCGAATCCCTTGATGACAAATACGGGGGGACAATTAAAGAGGAAGCCGCTACGGAAGTAAAACCGGTAGTTTCCGGGAATTTAACTGATTTATTGAATGTTTTGATTAACGAAATCAAGAGTCAATCGGCCAAGCAAGAAGCTCTGTCTGAAAAAATTGAACGAAAGCTAGACAGTCACAACAAAGCTATTAATGTTGTTAACAACAATGTTGGAGTTGTTAACACAAAAGTTGATAAAATCAAAGAAGATATTGTTGTGATTAATAGCGAAATCGGTAATCTTAAACAGGAAATGATAGGCGTTCAGGCGGAAATTGCGAGCATAAATACTCGTTTTTATTCCGAAATTAGCAGAATCGAGAAAAGTGTAGGAGAATCAGTTGCTCCGATCATCGAGAATAAGGTGACGGAACAAATTCAATTAGGGAAAAATGAGGATCAAAAGAAGGTGGAAACGTTAAAGGCTTTAGTATCCGAAGTAGATACCAAAGTGACGAAGCAGGCTAATACCTGCGAAGAGAAAAAAAGGGAAGTAGAAACGCTTGCGACAACCACTTGCCAAGTAATTACGAGAGTGTCGGAATTAGAAAAGAAACTTGACGAAAAACAGAGCTATGTGCCAATCTATGCACATAGTTCGGAATTGTTGACGAAAGAGGAGCGGTTCGACCCCTTGAAAAAAGGCGGTATACGCGCGACGGATTTCATTAAGAATTGTGAAAGAGTTTTACCCAGATCATGGACTAATGAAAGAAAAATTAATGCGATTATTGATGTGTTGGCTGGTGATGCCAAGCGTTGGGGCTTAAACCTCAACAT
This sequence comes from Schistocerca serialis cubense, assembly GCF_023864345.2. Lineage (NCBI taxonomy): Eukaryota > Metazoa > Arthropoda > Insecta > Orthoptera > Acrididae > Schistocerca > Schistocerca serialis. Next base: position 349,544,357 of record NC_064640.1, on the reverse strand, counting down.
TACGGACCTGACTTTTGACGAATTTAAAAATTTGTTTCTGGCTGAATACTGGTCAGAGCAAAAACAGCAAAGTGTCTGGCGCGAATTTGTCGTATCGAGGCCTTTCGATGCGAATTCGCGCGGCTCGATGAAGGAGTTTTGTGAGGGCTGGATCCGCAAGTTGGAATATTTGCGTGATCGCCGCACGGAATCCGAAATAGTCTGGGAACTCTACATGAAGCTTCCAGATGATACAAAACGCTACGTAGGAAGCAATTACAGGACAATCAATGATTTCCTGGAAAGAGTTGAGGACGAGGACAATTGGCGCAATAATCGCTACAGTGGTAGAGGTCGTGGTAACAACAATGGGTACCACAACTACGATAACCATAGGAATAATGCATACCGCAACCATGGCAGCAATAACAATAATGGTTCGGAGCGTAATAACAATCGGTACAATGCAAATAATAACAGGAATAACGGAAACCAGTATCATACTAGCGTGATACGGGCTTCGCGCAATAGTAATAACGTCAGAGGGTATGATAAGCCGCCTCAGCAGCATCCGGAGAGCGTATCTGCTGGGACGAGACAGGGAAACCATTAGCCGCGCCGGTGAGGGGCCGACCGGGCGTGGAGAAGTTTTGGCGGCCCAATAACAGCAGAAAACCGAGGTGTCGTCGTTATGAAAATTCCGTATGGAATAATTAACGGCGGGAGAGTGTGGCAGTGTTAGGAGAAAGGAGTGCGCCCACAAGTAGTAGATCAGCTGTAGACACGGCAGTAGAAGGAACATTCACTGTCAGTGAGAACAATTTAAGTAGTGTTCCGGAAATCGATTATAAGGTGCCAGCTGTAATACCCACAGCGGAACTGGAGATTGAGTTTAAGAATGATTCGCAATTGTTGAGAGAAGATCAGATGTCGGATAACACGTCCGTCATTGAGCGAGGGGATGCAGAGAGGGATGAGGTCTGGTTAAGGCAGTTCGGTCGCTTATACGACGAACTAAGAGATTATAGGGGCCTGTACGGGAGAAGTATTTATGGAGAGCGCGGGCAGAATTTGCCGCGCCTCGTCCCACAGGAAGATAGTATTTGTGAAGTGATGGAAAGTTCTGGCCCTAACCGGCAGACTTTACCAGAAATAGTTGATGTTAATGCGGAGCACGAGCAAGATGCGTCGTGTTTCGTCCCGCAGGAGTTGAATGTTGAAGTAGTAACGGAAAGTTCTGGCCCTAACCGGCAGACTTTACCGAAAGTTATAGTGGTAGAAGTAGCCGACCCATCCGACGCAAACCTCCAGTTTAAACATTGCGAAAGTATTAAGGAGAAAGAGTACGAGAATTTTAGTGATAGCCGGACACGATTGGTAGAAAAGCACATAGATTACAGCGTGTATGAGGTTAGAGCTGACATTATACGGTCAGACGATAACAGTGTGGGTTGCGCAGATCTAGAGGAAGTAATTGCAGATACTACTGGGCACATTTCTCCAGGTAGATTGGCAGATGAGATCAATCTGGCTAAAGAGGAATCAACGAAGGTGACAATTAGTGAAGTGATAGCAAAGCAACACTCACTAGTTGACGAGTTACAGGAAAAGGTTTCGGTATTGGAGGCGAAGCTACAGACTAAGCCTCAGGACAAACGTGTTGAAATTAAAACTGTATGTGAAAAGAGGCTGAAAAAGCCGCCAGATAAGCCGAATTTAGGATCAAAGCCGGATGGTTTTTTCTGGAATGACCTGGATATTGACGAGGATTTACTGTGGGAAAATAAAGAAACAGTCGAGGACAAGTGTAGACAGATAGTAGTGTCTGTTAATATGCACGACCTACAACTAAACGTGTTGATTGACGCCGGTGCAGGATTGAGTGCTGTATCTGGGAAAATATTTGAGTTACTGAAACACAGACCTGGTATCGTAGTTATGCCAGTTACAGGAGTGAAAATTATCGGTGCTACTGGGAAGGCCAGTAAACCGGTCACAAAACAGATTTTTGTCAACTTCGAGATATGTGGGGCACGATTTGAACAAGAGTTTGTCGTCGTGCCAGACTTAACTACGGAAGTAATTATCGGGTTAGATTGGCTATTAAAGTACCGTGCAGTGATTAACTGCGAAAGCAAAACTTTGACATGTATGTCACTAGATAAAACAATGGTAGTTGGTTTTGACGAGGCAGGAGGCGGTGTGCATAGGCAATACCAGCCAATACACATTGTTCACTGGCCGGATGACATTGACGTAGGAATGAGTTTGAACTGCCGTAACGTGAGGAATCTCGGCATTGACAAAAGTGTAGAAAGTGAATTGGAAGCGATAATCAAATTCCCTCCACGGATTGACATTAGTATTGGTGTTAAAAAAGATCGTTTGCGAGAAGTAATGAAGCTAAAAGTCGATGCTGGCATACGTCGTATTGACGCTAAAGCGCGTTTTGCTAAGTTTGCAATCGGAGATTTAGTACTTGTAAAAGCTCATGAGAAATCGAGCGAGATAGACCATGAAATCTCTAAATTTTAGTTTGTGTATAATGGACCATATAAAGTCATTGGTATACCTCACACAAATGCTTATTGCTTCGAGTATCCAAGCTCTGGAAAACTATTAGGTATACGGAACATTGTAGACCTGAAATTGTACCAACTTAGGATTGATTAATACCACAGAATGGGTAATTTGTACAGTATGTAAAATAGAGTGTAAGATTTAACGATTTGCTCGATTGCCATGCTTTTGACTGACCAAGGTCATTAAAGAAGTTGTAATTAATAAGTAATTAATTTTGATTAATCAATTTAATTTTAATCAATTTAATCATGATCTAATCAACTGAAAAATCCAAGCTGCCAGTTTAAGTTTTCAGCTGAGTCACAGTAGATTAAGGAATGTAAATATGATTTTGTAAATAGCTGTAAGATTCCATAAATATGTGATTTACTAGTCATTGCCGATGTACTTAGACGCTGTTTTAAGTTTCAGGCTAGTAGTGATGATGGACAGTGTTGAGTTATCCACTGTGATAGTGTTTATGGACTCCTTGAGATTACTCGGGAGTGAGTTTTACCGAAAGAATTCAGTGAAACGGACGTTCTGGAAATGCCGTTACAAGGGCGAGAGAGATCAAGCGTGCCGCACAGGCGGGCGCAACAATACTGGCGGGGCGGAACCGCTGTCGGCTCTTGTGCCGCTGTCGGCTCTTGTGCCGTTCTCGGCATTCTTTGTACTTGCGGGTACGAAAGGCGGAACAGTTTTTCTTCCCGGACAGCTAATATGAAAGAATTCTGTTGTCAATATCTATGTTTTTGTCGATCTGCTGTATATTATTTTCTTGTTTAGCGTTAAGTGCACACTCATGACGAGAATATTAATTATAAAAAGTTTATATAAAATACGTATTCTATGTATTTAATTATTAATTTGCGTATTTTGATATACCTGTTTTCTATGACCATGTAATCTGATTAATTTTGTAAATAGTATTCCATTTCTTGATACTGCTAGGAATTTAGATTTTTAGAATAGCTAAACCATTTTCTATGTTTACTATGAATTTTAATATGTTGTCAACCTGTTTTATTTTGATCAAGATGACAGAGTGGAATAAGATAAGGAGTGTCTCCACTCAATTATTATCGTCTAAAAATTGGTTTATGGTTAATTAGGCGAATGCTAAATTTTGTTGATGTTTTGAGCATATGCATTTCCGCTGTTTCTTTTTTTTTTTTTTTTGGACATTTTCTGAGTCTGTTTACGTTACACGAACATCCTCAGACAATGTGGGGCACGTGTAACGCCGGAAATGCATATCCTCCTATTTCCATCTATTGTACTATAATTTGTTTTCCTTATTTTTGTTACCTGAATATATGACATTTCTGCGTCTTTACATATTGTAATTGTTTTACTATTTGTATATATATATTTATGCATTTATGTCGATGTATAATTGGTTTGTTTCGTAAATATTATTTGTATTTTTACGCTGGGTCTTGCCTAGGGAAAACTGCTATCGAACGATTACATCGATAGGTCGTGTGAAGACTCAAAGTGTGTAGGATCTTTGGTAGTGTTAACTCTGCCGCGTGGAGCGCGGGCAGAGCTGTGGGAGTCTGGCTGGAGTAGCGAGTGGAGCAGGTGTGTTGTGTGACGCTCCCGCGAGTTGCCGCGCTTTCGGGGTTTGGCAGCATGTAATTGCGCTCGACTCGCGATGATAGTTTCTGACATGGTGTCGCGGACGGGAAGCATTAGCTGGCGCACATCAAGAGCCCGTTTCGCCTGGTGACCGTGTCGAGAAGAAGGCGCGCCAACATCCAGCTTCTGCAACAGCGACGGCCGACAATGAGTGACTGTCGCCACCTCCTCGATCGACGGCTTCAAACCTTCAATCAACCAACATGGAAGACTAAAAGCACGTAAAGTTTCAGAACTGTAGGGCAGACCTCAGCTTTTCAAATTGTTCCATTTGCCTCGCAAAATTACAGCAACTTAGCATGAACCTTTGTTGTTCATTGTCCCAATTGCATTGCCAAGCAGGGTCCCTTCCTTTTCCGAAATGAACCCGAGTGTCGTTGAAATTCAAACGCCAGCATAATTCCATTTCACTGCTTTAATTTCAAAGTTCAATTTAAGCATTAGCTGGCTACAATAGTTAGATTACACAAACACAAATTAAGAGTGCGAGTTTTGTTACCGTATTTTAGCTTACCTGTGACTGCAGCTCAGCTTGGTACGTACTAAATTTTACTATTGTTAATTGTTCAGAATCGTTTAATTCAAGTTCAAAGTTAAATCTCTTCTTTCTAAATTGCGTAGATTCAAGTAGCTTTAGAAATGATTGTTGAGGTAGTCCAAGACTAACTGTATTTCGATGTGCTTCAGAAAGAAAGCTCACTATTAACTTCAGTCACTAAATTTACTTTCGATTTTCCGGTTTCATTAATTCTTTTGCTAAATTAAGTGTAGCGAAATTTATTACTTCTGACAAACTTTCAGTTTTCACACTACACGTGTCAACCTTCAGTTGCCACGCTTCTAGTGCTAATTATATGTGTAATAACCTTTCTTTTTCAGTTATTATAGTAATTGTCCATAGGACTGGCGACCGTAATTTCCCCCAAATCTCAAATATCTAATTACCGCTAGTTGATTGTTAACGTAACGGCGGCACATTTACTTTCTTTATTAACTTTATCCCTATTTCAAAATTAATTTCCACCAGTTTCACTTGCATTTTTCCTTTCATTTAGATGTAACCCTTTCCTCCCTCTTTACCGACAGGTTAACTTCGGTGACGATTGCTTTTCCAAAATTACCATTAGGTACACGCAGTTTCATTTTTCACTGTCATTTAGGTCGATAAGTAAGGGGAGGTTACATGTTGTTGCTGTTGTTGTTGTGGTCTTCTGTCCAGAGACTGGTTTGATGCAGCTGTCCATGCTACTCTAACCTGTGCAAGCTCCTTCATCTCCAAATACCTACAGAAACATATATCCTTCTCAATCTGCTTAGTGTATTCATCTTTTGGTCTCCCTCTGCGATTTTTACCCTCCACGCTTCTCTCCAATTCTGAATTGGTGATCCCTTGATGCCTCAGAACATGTCCTAGAAACCTATTCCTTCTTCTGGTCAAGTTGTGCCACAAAGTCTTCCTCTTCCCAATTCTATTCAGTACCTCCTCATTCGTTATGTGATCTACCCATCTAAACTTCAGCATTCTTCTGTAGCACCACATTTCGAAACCTTCTATTCTCTTCTTGTATAAACTATTTGTCGCGAATGTTTCACTTCCATACATGGCTACACTCCATACAAATACTTTCAGAAACGACTTCCTGACACTTAAATCTACACTCGATGTTAACAAATTTCTCTTCTTCAGGAAGTCTTTACTTGCCATTGCCAGTCTACATTTTATATCCTCTTTACTTCGACCATCGTCAGCAACTTTGCTCCCCAAATATCAAAACTCATATACTACTTTAAGTGTCTCATTTCCTAATCTAATTGCCTCAGCATCACCCGATTTTGTTCGACTACATTCAATTATCCTCGTTTAGCTTTTGTTGATGTTCATCTTATATCCTCCTTTCAAGACATTGTCCATTCCTTTCATCTGCTCTTTCAGGTCCTTTGCTGTCTCTGACAGAATTACGATGTCATCGGCAAACCTCAAAATTTTTATTTTTTCTCCATGGATTTTAATTCCTACTCCGAATTTTTCTTTTGTTTCCTTTACTGCTTGCTCTATATACTGATTGAATAACATCGGGGATAGGCTACAACCCAATCTCACTCCCTTCCCAACCACTGCATCCCTTTCATGCTCCTCGACTCTTATAACTGTCATCTGGTTTCTGTACAAATTGTGAACATCCTTTTGCTCCCTGTATTTGATCCTTGCCACCTTCAGAATTTGAAAGAGAGTATTCCAGGCGACATTGTCAAAAGCTTTCTGTAAGTCTACAATTGCTAGAATCGTGGGCTTACCTTTCCTTGATCTACCTTCTAAGATAAGTCGTAGGGTCAGTATTGCCTCACGTGTTCCAACATTTCTATGGAATTCAAAGAGATCTTCCCCGAGGGCGGCTTCTACCAGTTTTTCCATTCGTCTGTAAGAAATTCGTGTTAGTATTTAGCAGCCGTGACTTATTAATCTGGTAGTTCGGTAATTTTCACACTTGTCAACACCTGCTTTCTTTGGGATTGGAATTACTATATTCTTCTAAAAGTCTGAAGGTATTTCGCCTATTTCATACATGTTGCTCACCAGATGGAAGAGTATTGTCAGGGCTGGCTCTCTCAAGGCTATCAGTAGTTCTAATGAAATGTTATCTACTCCTGGGGCCTTGTTTCGACTTAAGGTCTTTCAGTGCTCTGTCAAACTCATCACGCAGTATCGTATCTTCCATTTCATCTTCATCTACGTCCTCTTCCATTTCCATAATATTGTCCTCAGGTACATCGTCCTTCTATAGACCCTGTACATACTCCTTCCACCTTTCTTCTTTCCCTTCTTGCCTTAGAACTGGTTTTCCATTTGAGCTCTTGATATTCATACTAGTGGTTCTCTTTTATCCAAAGGTTTCTTTAATTTTCCTGCAGGCAGTATTTATCTTACCCATAGTGATATCTTACCCATAGTGATATATGCCTCTACATCCTTAAATTTGTCCTGCAGTAATCCCAGCTTAGCCATTTTGCAGTTCCTGTCGCTCTCATTTTTGAGACGTTTGTTTTCCTTTTTGCCTGCTTCATTTACTGTATTTTTATGTTTCCTCCTTTCATCAATTAAATTCAATATTTCTTCAGTTAGCCAAGGATTTCTACTTGCCCTCGTCTTTTTAACTGTTTCATCTTCTTCTGCCTTCACTATTTCATCTCTCAAGGCTACCCATTCTTCTTCTACTGTATTTCATTCCCCAGTTCTTGTCAATCGTTCCCTAATGCTCTCTCTGAAACTCTCTACAACCTCTGATTTAGTCAGATTATCCAGGTCCCATCTCCTTAAATTCCCAGCATTTTGCAGTTTCTTCAGTTTTGATCTACAGTTCATAACCAATAGATTGTGTTCAGAGTCCACATCTGCCCCTAGAAATGTCTTCCAATTTAAAACCTGGTTCCTAAATCTCTGTGCCGGCTGGTGTGGCCGAGCGGTTCTAGGCGCTACGGTCGCAAGTTCAAATCCTGCCTCAGGCATGGGTGTGTGTGATGTTCTTAGGTTAGTTAGGTTTAAGTAGTTCTAAGTTCTAGGGGACTGATGACCTCAGATGTTAAGTCCCATAGTGCTCAGAGCCATTTTCAACCTAAATCTCTGTCTTCCCATTATGTAATCTATCTGAGACCTTCCAGTGTCTCCAGGCCTCTTCCACATATACAAATTTCTTTCATGATTCTTGAACGAAGTGTTAGCTATCATTAAGTTATGCTCTGTGCAAATTTCTACCAGGCGGCTTCCTCTTTTATTCCTTACCTGCATTCCATATTCACCTACTACTCCTCCTTCCCTTCCTTTTCCTACTGTCGAATTCCATCGCCCCATAACTATTAAATTTTCGTCTCCCTTCACTATCTGAATAATTTATTTTATCTCATGATACATTTCATTAATTTCTTCATCATCTGCGGAGCTAGTTGGCATATAAACTTGTACTATTGTGGTAGGCTTGGGCTTTGTGTCTATCTTGGCTATAATAATGCGTTCACTTATGCTTTTCGTAGAAGCTTACCCGCATTCATATTTTTCATTCATTATTAAACCTACTCCTGCATTACCCCTATTTGATTTTATATTTATAACACTGTAGTCACCTGACCAAAAGTCTTGTTGCTCCTGCCACCGAACTATACTAATTCCCACTATATCTAACTTTAACCAAATCATTTCCCATTTCAAATTTTATAACCTACCTGCCCCATTAATGGATCTGACATTCGACGCTCCTATCCGTAGAACCCCAGTTTTCTTTCTCCTGATAACGACGTCCTCCTGAATAGTAACCCCGGACATCCGAATGGCGGACTGTTTTACCTCCGGAATATTTTACCCATGAGGACGCCATCATCATTTAACCATACAGTAAATCTGAATGCCCTCGGGGGCAGAACATTGGTCTTCGACAAAGAAAGATCTGATCAGAATACAAGCAACAGAGATACGCTTTATGCTAGCGATCCTGGGTAGTACAAGAAGGGCCAGTATAGGGAATGAAACAACTTGGAACCCACAGCAGATCAGGCCCTTAAAAGATTCTATGGAGAGAAATAGGCTTAAATGATTTGGTCACATTAAAGGATTGGGACTGGAAAGACGTCCAAGGAGAGCCCTACATCGGACAGAATCTGGATGAAGACCAACTGGGAGGCCACGAACAAGATGGAGAGAACAGGTGAAGGATGACGTGAACAGAAGACTACTGCAATGGGAGGAGACGATGTATGGCAGAATGTGAGAGAAAAGAGAAGCTTGGAAGAGTCTCCGTGAACGACCTGCAGAAGCTAATCTTTTCAGGAAGAAGAAGACGAAGAAGAAGAAGAAGCTATTTATTTCTCCAGTCAGGAACCGCTCAGAAGGATGGCTTTATCACGAAAAACAAAACTGAAACGCACAGGAGCGACCGAGTGATGTTCAATATTTTAATTAGGTAGACAAGGTAGAGAATTTCAGAAAGAAAGTTGAATGGTGTAAGTTAGACATAGTGGGAAATCGGGAAATCCGACGGCAAGAAGAACGTTACTTGTGGTCAGGTGAGTACAGTGTTACAAATATAAAATCAAATAGGATAATGCGGGAGTAGGTCTCATAATAACTAAGAAAATAGAAAAGGATGTAAGCTACTACGAACATGTCAGTGAATACACTACGATAGCTAAGACTGACACGAAACTAACACCTACACAACATTAAAAGCTTATATTCCTAGAAGGTCTACGAATAATGAAGCTATTTAAGGACTGTATGATAAGATAAGAAAACGTATTCTGTCAGTGAGCCCGCCGGTGTGGCCGTGCGGTTCTAGGCGCTTCAGTCTGGAACCGCGTGACCGCTACGGTCGCAGGTTCGAATCCTGCCACGGGCATGGATGTGTGTGATGTCCTTAGGTTAGTTAGATTTGAGTAGTTCTAAGATCTAGGGGACTGATGACCACAGATGTTAAGTCCCATAGTGCTCAGAGCCATTAGAACCAATCTGTTAGTGAAGGGAGGAGAAAATTTAATTATGAAAGAGGACTGAAAAGCGATAATAGGAAAAAGAACAGAACGAAAAGTAGCAGGAGATCACGGACTGAGAGAAAAGAATGAAAGAGAAAGCCGCCTGCTGGAATTTTGCACAAAACATAATTTAATCATCTCGAATTCTTGGTTTCAAAATCATTAAAGAAGTTTGTATATGTACAAGAGACCTGGAGACACAGGGAAGTTTTAAATGTGTTACACAATGGTAACACAGAGATTCCAATACCAGATTTTAAACTGTAAAACATTTTAAGAGCAGATATTGTCTCTGGTTTGCAATTTATTAGTTAGAAGGTTTAAAAATAAAGTAAGTGATAAATGGTAGGAAATTTAGGAGATGGGATCTGAATAAGCTGAAAGATCAAGAAGATGATGACAATACAAAGGAGAGATTAGGTAACGACTAACTGAAACAGGGTAAGGGTGTCAAATGAAACAAATGGAGAGCCTTGAAGGATTAAATAGTAAAAGCAGCAGGGAATGTAATGGACAGAAAGACAATGCCCAATACAAATCCTTCTCTAGCATACGAGATACCGAATATAAACTGATGAAAGAATAAAATTTAAAAATGGAGCAAATGAAGCACACAAAGGCAATATAGACGGCTAAAAATTGAGATTGACCAAAAGGCAAAATGATAAAGCAGTAATGAGTACATGAGGAATACAAGGATGTAAAAGCATGAATAACGAGGGACAGGCCAGATGCCGCCTATAGAAAACTGAAGAACTCTTTGGTGACAAGCGAAGCAGCTGTATGAATATCAAAAATGGTTCAAATGGCCCTAAGCACTATGGGACTTAACATCTGAGGTCATCAGTCCACTAGATTTAGAACTACTTAAACCTAACTAACCTAAGGACATCACACACATCCATGCCCGAGGCAGGATTCCAACCTGCGACCGCAGCAGCAGCGCGATTACGGACAAGCGCCTAGAACCGCTCGGCCACAGCGGCCGGGTATGAATATCAATAGTTCATTTGCGAAGAGGATGGAAAGATTGCAGGTGCAAGGAATATGAAGAAGGGCTATACAAGGGAAACGGATTTGAAGGGAATATTATAGAAATAGAAAAGGAAATTGAAGAAGATTTCACGTACGTCTACATGATTACTCAGCAATTCACAATTATGTGCCTGGCTGAGGCTTCATCGAACCACCTTCACGTTATTTTTCTACCGTTCCACTCATGAACAGCGCGCTGGAAAAACGAACACTTAATTCTTTCAATGAGAGCACAGATTTCTCTTACACTACTGGCCATTAAACCTGCTACACCACGAAGATGACGTGCTGCAGACGCGAAATTTAACCGTCAGAAAGAAGATGCTGTAATATGCAAATGATTAGCTTTTCAGAGCATTCACACAAGGTTGGCGTCGGTGGCGACACCTACAACCTGCTGACATGCGGAAAGTTTCCAACCGATTACTCATACACAAACAGCAGTTGACCGGCGTTGCCTGGTGAAACGTTGTTGTGATGCCTCGTGTAAGGAGGAGAAATGCGTACCATCACGTTTTCCACTTTGATAAAGTTCGGATTGTAGCCTATCGCGATTGTGGTTTATCGTATTGCGACATTGCTGCTCGTGTTGGTCGAGATCCAATGATTGTTAGCAGAATATGGAATCGGTGGGTTCAGGAGAGTAATACGGAACGCCATGCTGGATCCCAACGGCCTCCTATCACTAGCAGTCGAGATGACAGGCATCTTATCCGCATGGCTGTAACGGATCGTGCAGCCACGTCTCGATCCCTGAGTCAACAGATGAAGACGTTTGCAAGACAACAACCATCTGTACGAACAGTTCGACGACGTTTGCTGCAGCATGGATTATCAGCTCGGAGAGCTGCATCACAGACATGAGCGCCTGCGATGGTGTACTCAATGGCGAACCTGGGTGCTCGATGGCAAAACGTCCTTTTTCGGATGAATCCAGGTTCTGTTTACAGCATCATGATGGTCGCATCCGTGTTTGGCGAGAACGAGGTAAACACACATTGGAATCGTGTATTCGTCATCACCATACTGGCGTGTCACCGAGCGTGATGGTATGGGGTGCCATTGGTTACACGTCTTGGTCACCTCTTGTTCGCATTGACGGCACTTTGAACAGTGGACGTTACATTTCAGATGTGTTACGACCCGTGGCTCCACCCTTCTTTCTATGCCTGGGAAACCATACATTTCAGCAGGATAATGCACGACCGCATGTTGCACGTCCTGTACGGGCCTTTCTGGATACAGAAAATGTTCGACTGCTGTCCTGGCCAGCACATTTTTCACATCTCTCACCAACTGAAAACGTCCGGTCAATGGTGGACGAGCAACTGGCTCGTCACAATACGCCAGACACTACTCTTGATGAACTGTGGTATCGTGTTGAAGCTGGATGGGCAGCTGTACCTGTACACGCCATCCAAGCTCTGTTTGACACAATGCCCAGACGTATCAAGGCCGTTATTACAGCCAGAAGTGGTTGTTCTGGGTACTGATTTCACAGGATCTATGCACCCAAATTGCGTGAAAATGTAATCACGTGTCAGTTCTACTATAATATATTTGTCCAATGAATACCCGTTTATCATATGCATTTCTTCTTGGTGTAGCAATTTTAATGGCCAGTAGTGTATTTTATTACGATGATCATTCCGCCCTATGGAAGCTGGCGCCATAAAAAATATTCTTAAACTCTGAGGAGAAAGCTGGTGACTGAAATTTTCAGAGAAGTTCCTGTAGCAATACCAAATTCGTTTGTTTTAGTGGTTACCACCCCAATTTCTCATCACATCCTTTCCGCTCTCTCCCCTATTTCCCGACAGTAAAAAACGGGCTGCCATTTTTTGAACCTTTTCAATGTGCTCCATCGATCCTATCTGATGTGGATCCAGCACCACAGATAAATAATAGACGAAAGGACTATAAGCGTAGTGTAGGCAATCCCTTTAACTGACCTGTTGCATTTTCTCAGTGTTTTGCCAACAAATGGCAATGTTTTGATTGCTTTACCCACAATACTATCTATGTGAGCGCTCTAACCTAGGTTATTCTTAACTCTGTTTCCTACGTATTTGGTTGGGAGACATGATACTGCGAGCAAAATATAACATGCCTCTGAAAAGCCTAGGTCGAAGTAAGTGTCCTAGAGTAGATGGCATTCACCCAGGATTATTTAGATCATGGAGAGTACTAGGCATGTCATTCTCTGCCAAGGCTGTCATTTCCTCTCTTTTCTTTGGGGGGCGGGGGCTGGGAGCTACTTCCCTCCCTTCAGCCCTTCCTTGATGTCTCAGATTTTCCCTTTTCGGTATCGACTTCCGCTATCGGAAATCGAATACCTTTTTGAATATTCATTTCCTATATAAAGGTCTCTTCGCCGTCCACTATGCTTTCTATTTTCCATTGTTTTTCTCGTAAACCTCAAATCAGGTTGTAAGTAGGCTGTTTATGTTTTCTTTATGTAAGTAGGCTGTTTAGGTTCTTATGTAAGTAGGCTGTTTAGGATTTCTTATTGGCAACGTTACGTAGCGCTCAATATGAAAATCACTGGCTGTGCTGTGTGCAGTCTGTGGCTAGTTTTCATTGTTGTCTGCCATTGTAGTGTTGGGCAGCGGCAGCTGGATGTGAACAGTGCGTAGCGTTGCACAGTTGGAGGTGAGCCGCCAGCAGTGGTGGATGTGGGGAGAGAGATGGCGGAGATTTGTAATTTGTCATGAACTGGTATATTTATACATTATGCTATCAAGGTAAATACATTGTTTGTTCTCTATTAATATCTTTCATTTGCTAACTATCCCTATCAGTAGTTAGTGCCTTCAGTAGTTTGAATCTTCTATTTAGCTGGCAGTAGTGGCGCTCGCTGTATTGCAGTAGCTTGAGCAGCGAAGATTTTTGTGAGGTAAGTGATTTGTGAAAGGTATAGTTTAATGTTTGTCAGGGCCATTCTTTAGTAGGGAATTTTGAAAGTCAGATTGCGTTGCGCTAAAAATATTGTGTGTCAGGTTAAGCACAGTCTCGTGCATAATTGTTCAAAGGGGACGTTTCATATGTCGACCCTTAGCCTAGGATACCTCACTGGAATGTTCTGATTTTTTCTTGTAGTTTGTGTAATTAGTGTAGATGTTGTTTATTGCTAGCGCGTAATTGCAGAGAGAATCTCCTTTGCAGTTGTAGTTTTTCATTGTTTTACAGTAAAACAGTTGTGGCATGCATGTAGATTTGCACCAAGTATTTCGCAGCTGCGCTGGCAATTAAGTAGACATTATTTCCATTGCTATGTTATTTTATTTTACTCTTCAAATTGTGCTTTTCTGTGTTATCGTGTGAAATATTGTGACAATTATGGCATGTGAAAAACGTAATACTAGGCTCCAAAGTAAACTGAGAAATGACAGTGAAGACGAAGGCAGTGTGTTAGCGTCGCAGAGTAATGAATTAACTAATGTTCAAAGTAGTAATTTGGTAATTGCGCATAGGGAAATGGAGCGGGCGGCAAACAATGGTGTAGACAGTGAAACAGGTAGTGAACAGGGAAGCGTTATCGATCGATTGGTCGGCAACAGCTCGCCTCAGGAATCGGGAATGACAGAACACAATATTGCAAATACTGCAGACTCAGGTTTTGGGTTCTCACCGTTTTCTCAAATGAGTCAAGACACATTTTCCGCTTGTCAAAATGTGAATGTTGCCGGTGCAACTTCACTGCCGAAAAGCACTGAGGAACATGTTTCAGACACCAGTGCATTATTATTACAATTAATGCAACAAATGGGACAAAAGCTTGAAAAGTTAGACACAATGGAACAACACCAGAGACAAACACAGCAACAGTTAGACACAGTGGAACAAAATCTCAAGAAGTTAGACACAATGGAACAACACCAGAGACAAACACAGCAACAGTTAGACACAATGGAACAAAATCAGAGACAAACACAGCAACAGCTTCAAAAGTTAGACTCATTGGAACAAACTCTTGAACAAACGCGTGAAGATTTAACTACTGAGTTACATCACATTGAATCGAAATGTCAAAAAGTCTGTAATGACGTAAAAACTCAAATTTGTGAGCATTTTCAACCTATTTTTTCGCGGCATGAAAATGCATTAGAGAATCACGGAGCAGCCATAAAAGAACTGCAAATTATTGTTCATGAAAATCATGAGACCTTGCAAGCTAAATTTGACTCAGTTGCATCTACCGATTCGGTTACGCAACTTGCAAAAAACTCAGGAAAACTTTAAGGACACAGTAGATACTCTGAAACTTGGTTCAGAAAAACACACTGAGGAAATAAGTACACTATTGGAGAAAGTAGCCGAAGTTTTGGATCAGTTCACTAATTTATCTACGAAGGTAGATGATAATCTGATTGACGCAAGACCGGTAGTCTTTAATGACACGGAAGAGTACGAACAAATTAGGAAATTCAAACAAAATCAGAATCAAATTAATACACAACACCAAAGAGAAATCCGGGAAGTACAAGATCAGCTGACACAGGTAATACAAGAATTACGTATTTCAGAGGACACTCGCGCTCCAACACGGGAAGAGGGACTTAGAAATACGGAAAAGCCGCAAAATAATAACACAGGGCATTTCGGAAGTTATGAAAGAAATTGGCAATGTGCACCGAATTTTGAGATGGAACGGCCGACACGACCTAACAATGACCGATATGCGACTCGCCGACTTGATGATTTTGACTATAAGCTGTTCATTACTACACATAAATTCAAAACATTTAAAAATTCTGGCAACGACATTCATCCACAAGCATGACTCCATCAATTCTCTCATTGTTTTCCTCCCAACTGGTCATTGGAGCACAGATTAGAATTTATGTGTGGCTACTTAGAGAATGAACCAGCTGTAAGAATGCGATCGGTCATTCACGATTGCCACAGTGAAGGAGAATTTTACCATGCCTTCCTCTCAGCATATTGGTCTCAAGCCACACAAGACCGGGTAAAACATGGTATCATAATGATGAAACATTTCGAACAATCTGAATTCTCCAGTCTTGTGAAATATTTTGAAGACATGTTGCACAAGAATCAGTACCTGTCAAACCCATACAGCCCCTCAGAACTCATCCGCATTTGCTTAATCAAATTACCTGAAAATTTACGACATATTATTTTGGCACGACGTTGCAAAGACGACATTGAAGCTTTTCAGGGACTGTTACAAGAATTGGAAATTGACACTGACAATCGCGGAATGCGGAAACAGGAACACAACAATTACAGGTCACATCCGTCGCAATTCCGTGATGCCAGAAGCAATAACTGGACACGACAAGCCTATTCTTACAACGCAAATCGTGACCAAAACAGACACCACCCATAAGACAACCACTGGCAGAGTAATAATAGTTACAGAGAAAGATCGCATTTCCGTAGTAAAGAATATGACAGAGATTACCTTAGAAACAGACAATATGGAAACCAAAACAATTATTATCAAGGGAGACAGAATAACTTTAGACGCAACGGTCCAGCGCGCAGTTACGATTCAAGGAGAAATTCTCCACCATGTGACCGACAAGAAAGAAACTATGGAATCTACCGACATGACGACAGACGATATGATCGTAACGACAGACCTGAATTGCATCAGAACTGGCGGAATTCAAACAGAGCAGGGCCCTCTCGAGGAGGTGAATTTGTAGAAGTTAGGTCTCCTAATCCCAATAACGACGCGCGCCAACAAAGGAACAGACAATGACTCGCACCGCAGGCAGCCGCGTGCGCCGGCTGGCTCCGAGAAAAATAACATTATATCTGGTACTGCTAATGAGATTTTAATGCAACATTTTGGTTTACTTGAAAATATATTCTGGGTTTAATGTACTTTCTGTGAGATGCCAGACGACACAGTGGTTAGTTTATGTGACAACTACACGGTTTTATCACGACGCTACTAATGAGTGAAAATTTACAATGTTGCTTTTGCAGTGTTTCTGTTTTATATCTGCACAGTTTTTCTGAATTCTTCTGGAAAGTAAAACATGTTTTAGTAGTAACTTTTGTGGTACAGCAACAATGAGATTGTCTTTTCCGTGGCACAACATTACGTTACTGTACAGTACTTTCTTCATCACGCCAATAAGCATAATAACTACGATATCTATACGCAAAGCATTTCACTTTTGTTTATCATGAGGTAAGTACATTGGCTTCTGCAGAACTTAGCTTTCGGAGGAAAATAACTACGACACTTCCACAGAGATTATCTTACAACAAGATGCACATTTAGCGCTACAGGACACGCATTTCAGTGATCAATCTTATACTTAAAACACTTATTTTTAAATATTTTTTTAATTACAAAGAAAGTTTTCCGTGATACATTTCATTCCATTGCTGTAATTTGTAACACCTGGGAGTATAATTACATTTATCCTCAGGGGGGTACACGCCTACTTTGTGTACCATGTGTTTGGCAAGCACAAGGAACCCTGGCTAATATGGTATTTGCTTATACAACTTTACACATCGGTACCATATTTCTCTAACACACAAATTACACAGCTATCTGATCATTTAACTGAGAGAGACAAACATTTATTTTACTATATCAGTGACAGATGTTTACGTAATTACACAGTTGGATAACTTCACACTTATGAAACTGTATTTTGTCTGTACTTTGTAAACTGTTCATATTTTTTCGGAATCATTGTCATACTATGAGAGCTTTGAATGATGTATTTGGTATGGGATCATGATTTTTAAAGTACGTTTGAGGCAGCTGACACTTTTGACATGAGCAGAGAATTTTTTTAGGTTTTGAAATTATTGGAGGAAGTTACGACGATTTTGAGATTTGACTGAAGTGTTATGATGTTATTATTACGACGACGATGTGTATTATGTTGTTGAGGAATGTTTATTATGCTACGTATTTCTCACGATGAAATATTGAAGAAGTGTCGACGAATATGTATATGTATAATGAGGTAAGGAATAATGAGTAGTGTTTAGGGACTCTGATTTATGAAAAGGATGTTGGAAACCAAGAAACGTACTTTAAGAGTTATGAAATGTGTGACTGTATCACAATGCTGACCAATATTTCTTTTGGACACTTATATTTATAGGATTTTGTTTCTACAGATTTGCAACGCTAATTCTTGACCTGTGAAATATTTTTATATGAGACTGCCACGGTAGCAGAAACTGCTGTCGTAAATATTTCCGTACGAAAGTTAAGTGACCACCTGCACGTAATGCGTCGCCGGCACCCAGCTGTGTCAGACGCCTGGAGAAAAAGCCATTATTGCGAGCCCTTTTCAGCGGCACAGGTAGAACAAACAAAAAAGGGGAGGCCATTATCCTTGGAAATATTCTTACATCTGCAAACCTGATAATGACAAGTGTCTTTCTACGAGAATTGAGAGCTACTGACTTACGAAATGCCACATAGCTATTGAATGATGTTTTTATGCTTTGGTTTGCGTAATTGCTTATTTCATTTGATATCTGGTTTCCAGCTGTGTTGCAGCATTGCTTTTATAAAATGAAATGCATTTGCTAATGTGAACACTTTCTGTCAACAGATCTATTAAATAATTATTTTATGATCCACATTCTTTAAAAAAGGAGCACTTGGAAAGGAAAGAACAATAAGAAGGAACTAGTAACAGTAACACATAATTTTCTTTTCAAGTACATGGTAATATTTCTTTTTACAATCAGTTGTTGTGGTGCACCACTTTAATTACATAGACATTAAGATGTGAATATACATTTCCCTTATCTGCATTGTTATCTTTAGTGTATTATTTTTTCTGCTTTAGCTATGTCATGTTTAGGTAAAAGTTATTTAATTTTCTGCTGCTGTTTGCCAGGCATAGTGCTACTGAATTTTAAATTGTGTTACTCTGTTAAGCTAATTTTACTACTGACTTATTTTTCTTGCTACTGTACATTAGCTCATATTAGTTGTAATGTTGCATTGCTTGGTAATTTATATTTACTGTAGCTTGCTTTGCAATTTTCCATTTTTTTTGCATTGCTGTTTGTGTTAATTTGTTATGTGCTGCTGCATTGCCTCGTCCCTTAGTTTAGTATCTGAGCTCAGTAGATTTAAGTTAGCTTAAGAGGAGACTATATAAGAAACTTATAAATTTATAAGAAATGCATTGAGAAGCTATCAGAAAATGGTCTGGCAAAATAAAAAGGATACTGTACAGTGGAGAAAAACTATTATTGACAGAGGATGTGAACAGAGTACAGAAAGCAGAGAGAAAAACTATTTTTGACAGAGGATGTGAACGAAATACAGAAGGCAGGCTTAGATAGGACTTTTGGGAATAATGATGAATGAAGGGAGATCTCCAAGAAGCAAAGAAAGTTTTGTTTGCAAAATACTGCAATGAAACAAACCCTGTCCTTTCCTTTTGTGTTATCCCAGTACGTGTTTGTGTACCCTTGTGTATTTGTTTTCTTCCTGTCTCTGTGTAGTTTCATAGAATTTTTTCTTCTTTTAATATTAAGCTACATTCACTATGATGAGGAATACTGTTATCCTCAAATATAATTGGCATTAATAATATGTTATTTACTTTGTAAAGATGTTAGACATTATTCATTCTGTTTAAATGCTCATGTGTGAAGTTGATGTTTCAATAATTATTCTGATCTTCTATGTATGTACTCATGTCATAATTCCTGTAACACTGACGTAGATGTCTATTTCTATTCTTTTGTAAAGCCCCTATTACTACAAATGTTATCTATATTGTTATGTTCTTTAATGATGTATTTTGTACCTTTGTAATTGTATTTTCATGTTGTAAATTTATAAAATTGTAATTGACACCATTTCATCTTATTATTAACTTGTAAGTTACATTTCACTGCACACGTTTCTGTTGGTCATAGTATATGGACAATATGTGAGAAGTAGGGACTGTTAGTGTTTGCACGTGTGTTAATAATTCAGCAAGCGACTGGATAACAGCATTGCTGGTTCTAAGGACAATTCCAAAAACTTTGTGAGTGCACAAGTGGTGATTTATGGACTTGCTATATTCTCCGCAAGACTCTTTCATGGTGAATGTGCACCTGCACAATCACAACAGATGGCTGCTGGCCATCTCTACAAGGACTACAGTGGGTCTGCACCTCTGGTGGCCCACCAATACCATTATCTCTACAAGGACTACAGTGGGTCTGCATCTATGATGACCCACCAACGCCATTATTTCTACAAGGACTGCAGTGGGTCTGCACCTCTGGTGGCCCACCAATACCACAATCTCTACCAGGACTCCAGTGGGTCTGCTCTGTGATGACCTACCTACCAATATTCTTCAAAACTTCGAATGACTCTGCTGTGGGTTTGCTCCATTGTGGCCCATTACCTGTCAGCATGTCAAGAGTCAGCACTGTCTTTCCGTTGGAAGGACAACACTACTTCTTCAAGACTGCATGGAAATCCACTACTTCTGTGTGCAATTTCTTTTACTAATGAGACTTTGTGAAAAAAAACCTGTAATTACTATTAGTATGAATGATCAGGACTATCTTTATGGACTGTGAGAAAATTTTAGCTTTTGACCAATATTGTATCAATAAGTGTGTGCATTTGATTTCTTTGTTATTGTAATTATGAATAATTTTATCAAATCATTATTGGCCACTGCCCAAAAAAAATTTGTAACATTTTTTGTGGGGAGCATGGGGGCTATGTAAGTAGGCTGTTTATGTTTTCTTTATGTAAGTAGGCTGTTTAGGTTCTTATGTAAGTAGGCTGTTTAGGATTTCTTATTGGCAACGTTACGTAGCGCTCAATATGAAAATCACTGGCTGTGCTGTGTGCAGTCTGTGGCTAGTTTGCATTGTTGTCTGCCATTGTAGTGTTGGGCAGCGGCAGCTGGATGTGAACAGTGCGTAGCGTTGCACAGTTGGAGGTGAGCCGCCAGCAGTGGTGGATGTGGGGAGAGAGATGGCGGAGATTTGTAATTTGTCATGAACTGGTATATTTATACATGATGCTATCAAGATAAATACATTGTTTGTTCTCTATTAATATCTTTCATTTGCTAACTATCCCTATCAGTAGTTAGTGCCTTCAGTAGTTTGAATCTTCTATTTAGCTGGCAGTAGTGGCGCTCGCTGTATTGCAGTAGCTTGAGCAGCGAAGATTTTTGTGAGGTAAGTGATTTGTGAAAGGTATAGTTTAATGTTTGTCAGGGCCATTCTTTAGTAGGGAATTTTGAAAGTCAGATTGCGTTGCGCTAAAAATATTGTGTGTCAGGTTAAGCACAGTCTCGTGCATAATTGTTCAAAGGGGACGTTTCATAAGGTATTTAAAAACAAATATAAATGATACATAAATTCCAGTTAAAAGTCTTCACATAAGGCAAGTAATAATCATCTTTCTGTCTGAAAAATTGTTAAAATGAGGTTCACGTTGTAAAATGAATAGAACTGTCTCCCACCTTGGTAAATCCTAATGTCCTTTTTTGTAATTGTGTATGATGTAATATCTAAACTTGATCACTTATCTCCTGTTATTATTGACTTGTTTGCGTTCTTTCTAGAAGTGACAATGGTGACACCATAGCCCTTAAATTTCTAAGATGTCATGTAATCAAAATTTAGTGGATTCCTCTTAGTTCTCTCACGGATACTTCGTACTTTTCGTTATTTAGAATCAACTGCCACTTTTCGCACCATGTAGATATAATGGCTAAATCATTTTGCAAACGTTTTTGATCATCTGAAGACTTTAAAAGACGATAAATAACAGCATCATCAGCATACAGTCTAAGAGGGCATCTCAGATTGTCTCCTAAATCGTTTATATAGACCAGGAGCAGCGGAGGGCCTACAACACTTCCTTGGGAAACGCTAGATACTATTACTGTTTTGTTCGATGACTTTCCGTCAATTACTACGAACTGTTACCTTTCTGAGACGAAATCACGAATCCTGTCACGAACAGAGAAGATAACCCATAGGCACGCAATTTGATTAGAAGGAACCTTTGAGAAACGGTTTCAAAGCTGTTTTGGATATCAGAAAATATGGAATCAGTATGACATCCCCTGTCGATAACACTCATTACTTCATGAGAATAAAGAGATAGTTGCGTTACATAACAGCGATATTTTCAGAATCCATGATGGCTGTTCGTCAGTAAATCGATTTCTTCGGGGTAATTCATTATGTTCGAACACAGTATGTGGTCCAAAATCCTACTGTAAATCAGCGTTAGTGATAGAGGGCTGCAATTCAGTGGATTAATCATATTTCATTTCCGGTGTGGCCTGTGCAACTTTCCAGTTTTTAGATACGAATCTTTCGACCAGAAAGCCTTTATATATGATTTTCTAAGTATAGAGTTGTAACATTACATTCTGAAAGGAACTGATTTAAGCTGCTTCGACACGCCGAGGAAATCTAAGTTATTGATGTTGTCAGTGGTTCTTGAGTAGAATTCTGCAATAATTACTTCGTATCCTTTGGAGAAGGAACATCAGAAAGCACTGATTAATAATTCTACTCTAGTGGCTCTGTCTTTAATAACATTACCATTGCTATCGTGCAGTGAAAGTATTTAATGCACTTTCCAACTAATGTGATTTACAGACGAGCATAATCTTTTTTGGTTTTTTCCAAGATTTCGAGACATATTTTCGTTGTGGAAACTATAACAAACATCTCATGTTGAAGATCGTGCAACATTTCAAGCTTCTGTAAACATTCACCAATCTTGGGATTTTTCATTTTTTTTAAATTTGGCATACTTTTTTGGTTGCCTCTGCAACAATGTCCTGACTTGTTTTTCGTACCATCGGGGCTCAGTGCCATCTCTTATTAATTTATTTGGTATATACTTGACAACTGGCGTCGATAATATTCGTTTGAAATTAAACTACATCTGATATACGCTTACATACTCAGATTGGTAAGAATGGAGGCTGCCTCCTAGGAAGGCATCAAGCAAACTTTTATCTGCTCTTGTAAACAGATATAGTTTGTGTTAATTTTTAGTGGATCTTGATGTTACGGTATTCAGGGTAGTTACAACTACCTTGTCAGAAATCCTTCTATTCGTCATGATGATCCTTATTTTTTCAGCATTCTTTGTTGCTAAGAGGTCAAACAAGTTTCCGCAACCATTGGCACCTCTAATGGGCTCTTGAACAAAATGTTCAAAATTATTTTCTGAGAAAGCATTCATTACCATTATAGACGACATTTAATGCCCACCACCGACTTCAGACATGCATTTTTGCCAGCATGTCGAGTGGAGAGTGTTGTCACCACTGACTACAATTGTAGGAGTGGGATACCTATTTGAAATGGAACGGCGCGTATACTTTAATGATCATAGTGCTATAGACTGTGAAAGCAGTACCTCTGCTAATAGAGAAACTTTCCACGTCTTTAATGACAATTCCCATTTACTTTAGTATCGTTACCTCAGTCCACCTTCATGTCCCGAGATAAAAACAGCATTATGTCCATTTATGTCATGTAACTCAACGTCTTTCACTTCTTGAAGTAAGGCAAAGTCGACATTGGTGGCATATAAAAAGACTTTCAGACTATTTAATATCAGTGAGCTTAGAATACTGTTTACACTTGGGTGAAAAAAATCATGGTATACCTCCTCATTTCATGTCGGACCTCCTTTTGCTATGTTTAGAGCAGCAACAACACGTAGCACGGACACAACAAGTCGCTGAATATACCCTGCAGAAATACTGAGCAATGCTGCCTCTGCAGCCGTCCATAATTGCGAAAGTGTTACCGATGCAAGATTTTGTGCACGAACTGACCTCTAGATTGTGTCCCATAAATGTCTGATGGGATTTGGGACTCTTGTCATGCGATCTCGGTGGTCAAATCATTCGCTCGAATTGTCCATAATGTTCTTCAAACCAATCGCGAACAACAGTGTTCCAGTGCCATTTACATCGTTGCTTCCGAAAGTGAACTAAATGAATGGCAGCACATGGGCTGCAGGTAGCCGAACAGAGCCATTTTCAGTGAATGATCGGTTAATTTGAGCTGCAGAACCAAGTCAGTTCCATGTAAAGACAGCCCACCAATATGGACCCATCACCAGCTTGCACAGTACCTCGTTGACAACTTGGGTCCACGACTTTGTGGGGTCTGCGCGACACTCAAACCCTACCATCAGGTCTTAGAAACTGAGATCGGGACTCTTCTTACCACGCCACGGTTTTCCAGTAGGCTAGGGTCCAATCGAAACTGTTAAAAACCAAGGAGAGGCGCTTCGTGTGTGTTTTCACCAAGTCGCGTGGGGTCTGCTCTGCCTTGTGTTATTGGATGCAAGTGCTCTAACACTTGCCCGCGAAAGTTAAAGGTCCCGAGTTCGAGTCTCGATCCGGCACACTGTTTTAATCTGCCAGGAAGTTTCATATCAGCGCACACTCCGCTGCAGAGTGAAAATCTCATTCTGGAAACATCCCCCAGGCTCTGGCTAAGGCATGTCGCCGCAGTATCCTCTCTTTCAGGAGTGCTAGTTCTGCCAGGTTCGCAGGAGAGCTTCTGTTAAGTTTGGAAGGTAGGAGGCGAGGTACTGGCAGAACTAAAGCTGTGAGGAGGGGGCGTAAGTCGTGCTTGGGTAGCTCAGTTGGTAGAGCACTTGCCCGCAAAAGGCAAAGGTCCCGAGTTCGAGTCTCGGTCCGGCACACAGTTTTAATCTGCCAGGAAGTTTCAAACCCCCTTCTGCTGCCTCTTCCTATTGTCCCATCCACCTCACCTCCATATTCAGTAGGGTCTTCAGATCCGTCCTCTCCAGTCATATCCATTACCACCTTAATCAGCACCACCTCCTTCCCCTTACCCAGTATGGCTTCTGACCCTCCTTTCCGCTGAAGACCAACTCCTTAATCTCATCCACCTCCATCCTAGCTCCCATCGCTCCGCCAGTTTTGTTTCTCTCAACCTCCAAACTGCTTACAACCGCGTATGGCATCCCAGTCTCTTCTTTAAACTCCAAACCTACGGCCTGACTATCAATTTTACCCATCTGGTCGCTTCCTTCCTCACTCACTATCATGCCTATGTCACCCTCCACGATACCAACCCCTGTGTCTTTAATCCTACAGCCAACGTCCTCCAAGGCTACATCCCCTCTCCTCTCTTCTATCTCCTGTACACTGCCGATATGCCCAAGCTACCTCCAACCGTACACCTCCTCCAATATGCTGATGACATGGCATTCAATGACTCTCTTTTATTTTTTTTATTTATTTACACGTCAAGTTTCGTAGGACCATATCTCCAAGGTCATGGAACGTGTCAGTACATGAAATAACAACATAAAAGTAATAACAGATAAAAATAAATGTTCATGAACCTGAAAAAAGTCAGTCCATAAGTTTAAGTAAACGCTATTAGCAATACAATAAGAATCAGCTTAATTTTTCAAGGAACTCTTCGACAGAATAGAAGGAGTGACCCATGAGGAAACTCTTCAGTTTCGATTTGAAAGCGCGTGGATTACTGCTAAGATTTTTGAATTCGAGTGGCAGCTTACTGAAAATGCATGCAGCAGTATACTGCACACCTTTTTGCACAAGAGTCCAATCCAAATGCAGGTTTGGTTTCTGCCGAGTATTAACCGAGTGAAAGCTGCTTATTCTTGGGAATAAACTAAATTTGGTAACAAGAAACGACAATAAGGAATATACATATTGAGATGCCAATGTGAAAATACCCAGACTCGTGAACAGAGGTCGACAAGAGGTTCGTGAACTCACACCACTTATTGCCCGAACCACCCGTTTCTGAGCCAAAAATATCCTTCTAGAATGGGAAGAGTTACCCAAAAATACAATACCATACGACATAAGCGAATGAAAACAAGCAATGTAGACTCATTTTCATGTCGAAGTATCACTCACTTTTGTTACCATTCGAATAGTAAAAATTGCAGTATTAGGACTTTGAACAAGATCCTGAACGTGGGCTTTCCATAACAACTTACTATCTATCTGAACACCTAGAAATTTGAACTGTTCAGTTTCGCTAATCATAAGCCCTATCTGTGAAATTAAAACGTCAGGTTTTGTTGAATTGTGTTAGGAACTGTAAAAACTGAGTCTTACTGTGATTTAACGTTAGTTTATTTTCTACAAGCCATGAACTGAGGTCATATCCTACTCTTCAACGGTCCCAATGCACCCTCCAAACCACCCTGACCAGTTCACCACTTGGTGCAACCAGTGATTCCTTCATATCAACCCATCCAAGACCAAGACAATAATCATAGGCTGCACCACCTGCTCCTTCTGTCTCCATGATTTTGGCCTCATCCTCAACTGTTTTCTCACTTGGATCCCTCATCTCCTGACCATCCAGCAGAAAGCCCATACCTGCCTCTGGCTTCTAAAACTCCTGTGTGTCTGGACATGGGGATTTGATCCTTCCACCATCCTCCACACCCACAAATCCCTCAACAGTCCTATCCTCTGTTATGCCAGCATTGCCTAGATTCGCCCCACCCCTCCGCTTTTACAAAGACATCCAGATTCATGAACACCAAGCACTCTCCCTTGCCTTCCGTATCTGCCTTCTATCTCCCACATGGCTCCTATACAACCTAATCCCCTTTCTCCACCTTCTCCTTTTCCTGCAACACATCAGCATTGTTTACGCTGTCTACAGGCTTTACCCCCCACCCCCTGGTGTCCTCCTTCCTCTCCGCCCCCCGCCAGTTGCCGCGCCTCTATCGCTGTATGCCTCACTCTCTCAACCTCCACACACTCCATATCCTTTATCAGGGCAATTTCCAGCACCTCCCCCTTCCTGGATGTTGAAATTTGCCATGATGTCTACCCTTCCTACCAGCTGTACCTGGCCTTGTTCCGCACCTCCCCATGGCCCCCCTTTTCCCCTTCCCTTCTTACCCTAGAGCAGTTTTCTCCTTTCCCCCCACCCCTGAGTCTCTGCACACTCTCCTCAGCTGTTTCCCTCTCCCATCCTTCCCTCCCCGGCCCCTTTCGGCGCTTCCCCCCCCACCCTGTCTCTCCTTCCCTAACCCCCTCTAGCACTGCCCCTTCCTCCCCTTTCTTCCCTTCTTCTCCCTCGTATCACTACCCCTGGCAGATCCTCCCAGTATGTTCTTCGCCATCAGTGTGCTACGGCAGTGTTGTGTTCAGTGCCATTCTACAGTGATGTCAAGTGCTGTGGTTTTAATCATGCTCTTGTCTTGTACATAGCGTTGCTGTCTGTGAGTGTTCTGTACTACATTCCCCATCGCAACTTTTATGCTCTGGTCTACTTTGCCTCGTGTTCTTTGAATCTTTAGAGTGTGTGGGTTTTTGTGCGTAAAATACTTTTTTTTAGATTTTTACCTCCATTTTTACAGTCAGCCCCTTTTGCATGCTCTCTTCCATTATGTTCCTCATTTTTACATATATGTTCCACCATATCTTCTCCTTTGTGCTGTTGTAACTGTCTTCTGTTATATACTTACTGTCTGTGACTGAAGAGCAGCGCCTATGGTTCTGCCAGCCCGCCCCAAGTGGGGAATTGTAATATAATAAAGAAAAAAAATTAAGGGGGACACGACCCAGGGATCCTGCGCCGACGAAACCAGCACTTACTCGCTTTTTTTAACGATTCAAACAGGGCCACATTCATGCATGTCTGAAGCAATACTGCATCGTAATTAACACAGGCACTGCATTATGGTACAGCAGGGCTATTCTGCTCACGGGGCTAATCCTCCTGGAATAAGAAATGTTGCAACAGTGTGCTAGTATCTCAGAGAGTCAAGGTCGTTTTGCCTTCAGTGCCTTACAGTACTGCATGTGGTTGTAATAATGGCGTTTTCTCTTACATTATTAACAAGACAGAAGAACAAACTCCAGAGGTAAGCGAATTGTGATGGATTATTACCATAGTTGAAGAGTAGATGCTAAGAAATGAAGGTGTGCCACGAACAATGGTGTGAAATTTTAAACTTCTATTATTACCTGCATAAGGACACAGGTAATGCAGTTTGTGTATCAATAAATGTTGTTAGCATTTTCCACAAAGGTCTGATCTGCTGCGTCTTTCGAAATGTCTTCACATGGGGCTGTTTCGTCCCATACACATGAGGCTATTTCCGCTCAATCAAATTATTAGTTTAATTTATGTTTTACTGCGGAATTAAAGAGAACACGTTTTCTTGGTTTCTTTTCAGATGGTTCTTACATATAAAAGGAAAAACCAAGTGCTTCCTGGCTCAAGGATGATATGAAACAAACAATACTAAGTGTTCTAAGCAGTTGCTCTGGATATAGTGCCAGCAGTGTGCCACGTGGTTTCACAAAGTGGGTGTGACTGCAAATTGACGAAAAATGTTTACTTGTGATAAATGCTTGTGATTTTGACACTGAAATACGTAGTGTGGAATAGCCTATTGACTGAGTGGAATAACCACACCATTTTTATATATTTTGGTTCCTGCCTTCTTCAAATGTTTATTTAATACTTCGTCCATGTGAAGGAATTTCGACGATTTATGTACTGGGATGTATTCAAAATTAAAATTCCGTAATTGCATCACATTGACAGATTTTTAAAAAGTTTCGTTTCATATCATATATGGCTTACAGTTGAAATGAGTGAAATAGCCCCACTGTTTTATCTCATTTATCCGATGAAACTGGGCAAGCGTCTTTCAATTAAAATTTCTCCCGTGTAAGGCAATATGCATAATACATTTATGAGTGCGGGTTGTAGATATATGGCTGACCACATATAGAAGTTTGGGTCTGATTGTGAAGTGTGCTCCGATAGCCTAATGGTAAGGCCACCGCTCGCGATTAGTGGGTTCTGGTCCGGAGGAAATTTTCACTGTCATCATTCCATTATACAGCTGATGTTTGTCCATATTGACAACTGCAGGTATATTAGATGTCAACCAAAGTAAGCGACAAAGAGCCTCAGAGGACCAGTCCGCAGAATGGGATCTTTGCAATTAAGACCGACTTACGTCTCTTATGTTGCACCGCGGACATTGCCGCTTTGACAACAACGATTTCAGCACTATGCTGCGAGTTCAATCGTAGAAATTCAGGTCCAGTAAGCTGGGCATCTCTCTGTCGTTCCTCAACACATATGGAAGGCGCGGCACGCTTCTCGTAAGTAGGAGAAGCGAGATTAGTTAAAGTCAGTTTTCGACGCTGTTCAGTAGAGGTTTTCAATACAAATACCCACCGCAGGCACTAATGTCTAAGGTAGCCACTGTCACTGCGGAGACGGCACGTCCCCAAATGTCCACTATACGTTACATGAATGCAATAATCACAAACCTGTAGATGGGAAGGAATGTTGCGTTTGACTGTTACATTCACCGAATGGATACCACTAAAACATCATAACCGGTGTTGAGCGAACCAGTGTTCACATCGTATACCCCTCACGTTACAATAAGGGAGCAAAACTTCCTTAGGTAAACTGTCGCCAAGCTCCA
Source organism: Schistocerca serialis cubense (assembly GCF_023864345.2). Taxonomy (NCBI): domain Eukaryota; kingdom Metazoa; phylum Arthropoda; class Insecta; order Orthoptera; family Acrididae; genus Schistocerca; species Schistocerca serialis. The sequence continues at coordinate 349,515,157 of NC_064640.1, read as the reverse complement.
GCTGGAGACTGAACTCTTGGACATTTACGTGACAGTTCTGAATTAGCAAGAAGTGCTATACTTATGGAACCTTTACTATGCTTAAACGGAACTTGAGAACCGTAATTCAAAAGCAACCTATCTGCTTGTAGGGGATCTAGGAACTTAACAAGAAAGAGATAGTTATCAGAGTCAAAATGCATTAAGAGCCAGATCAGAGATTACATGAATGATAGCAACGAGCCAGTAATGAATTACCAAAATCCGGGCTTCATGGAACGCGTCGATTTGTCAAAACTGAATCATACTGTATACATGGTGGCCAGACCTCGGGTTGTGACCCCTGCCCACTTTGCCCCCAACCCTTATTGCCACCGCTCACGGTAAACGGGAAATCCGAGTTAACGTCCCAGTTCAGCACAAATTTTCGTGTATCACCAGCAGGTATGAATTCCATGTCTCATATAGCTGATGTCAAAAATAACCGTCGTAGCGAAAAAAAAAATTGTAGTATTTCTGCAGTCGTAGATCGACACCAACGTCTGTTCCTTTAGACAAGCATTCTGAAGTAACACACACTGTAATAATAACCTCCTATTGTCCAGTCTTTACACAAGCTCTTCTGCACACCTTGTTAGCCAGGCCTCCAGACCTCTCATATCAAAAACGACTTAGCAAGCAACAGGTTCTACACATACCTTACGATGTACCCAGTACTAATATTTCACTCTGCTGCCGAGTTTCCATTGTTAAGGAAGTTCACATTATATAAAAATTTTGGCTATATTGCCGCTGAAAACCTATCACTCTCTTTCACGGGCAAAATTGTGGCACTATGTTTTAGTTCATAGCAGGATATGTTGTGTTGTAGAATGAAAGATTTATTCTTAAATCAACTGTTTCGCTGTGGTTGGAAGTCTCCTCCACAGATTTTCTTCTACAGCTGCTACATTTTCCATGTACGCTACTAACATCTCAAGTAATTTTTTTCTTATCTGTTGCCACCAGCCGTTGTATGCAGGTAAGAATGCCCATTAGCTAAAATGTAATGTGACTGGTGCAGGATGCGAGGCGGCTGATGAGGTTTAACCTGGTCAGCGAAAATTCTCGAGTGAATAAATAAAACTGTTACACAGATGACAAATATAGACAGAATTACGGCATGTACCACTCATTCAAATTAACATCCTCGCAGAAGCGTTCGAACGTTTGCATTTTTCTTGATGTAAAAGTCTACGGTTACGTATGTGTCTCATTCGCTTGTGAAATTCGATTCGTGAAATTCAGAACCAAGGCCAGAATCATATTTTGATATTCTGATATATTTCCTGCTGAGTCACAAAATTATTTCACATGGACTGTTTCACTGCACAGCACTACATTTGATTCATACCCTCCTCATCTTTATTGACTAGCACTTCACTGAAGAGGCGTAAAAAAATATTTTTCTCTGCTCCATGTAGGTAACCGGTTCGCTAAGCTGTCGGATCTACGTTTGCAGTACTTTCACCAATATGAGGCACAAGCTGCAGGCGGTATTGGCAGGAAATGAGGCAGCAAATTGTTAATTAGAGGGCAACGGCAGATATCTGCCCGAGCGGTGCAGCTAATTTCTCCATCAGAAATGATTTCCGCACAGCCAGAGCCGCAGGCAAGCTCTCACTTCTAGTTGCCAGACCGGAGATACATCCACAGGAAAGAACTACAAAATCGAGGCTCTCGATTCACGTTTCCATCCCCGTCTGTATGCAGGCCTCCCTCCTCAATATAGGATGAATAGCTCTCTTGTGAATACAAATTTTTTCATATCACAGCAGGAGAAGGCTATTATTTAGAAATTGGTCGTGTCAAGATTATTACGAATGTAGAAGCAGTTCAGTGGGACAAGGATAGGGAAAGTGACACTCCATGTATTCATTCAAATGGTTTACAGAAAGTCTCCATGACCGTTTTGCCCGAATAGATGTTAAGTTCCTTAAACACACCACAATCTCTCTTCTCTATAATACTTTGAGTACTTAAACGAAAGTGTGTATAGAAATTGTGTGACCATGATTCACATGCAGTCGTTTAGTAGAACAGCTTTCATGGCCAGAATCGGACGGACAAGGGTGATAGATTTCGTTATCGTATGAACGCATAGAGCGTGATGACTGCTTTACATCTTTTAAAAACTGAAGATACTCCTTCACCACGTTTCAACTAATACTGTTTTCGTTCCGTAACTACAAAAAAAAAAAAAAGGAAAAGGAAATCCTTCACATTTTCCCACACCATCCAATCCACGATGTAGCTAGGCTTTCGACACATCGTCCGTAAGCTCTGACGAAGGAATGGTAAGCTTTCGACATGCGTGAAGACATTAGGAAGAAAGCAACCATGAACCCCATAGCCCCTTACATACTCGCAATCGCATCTCACACGTCATTTCTCTTTACACGTTGCGATCCAATTAAGCTGGCCTCCAGGACAAACCTACAGTGTCAAATTAAAAAAAAAAAGCGCTTGTGGAGAATATTCTTGTACTAGCGAAAAACTCGTAGTACTCTTTAACTGATGGCTTAAGTTGATTACTTTGTTTAATTATTATACTTGGAGTACCATAATGGCCACAGGGGGCTTTATTTGTTGTTAGAATTTCTTACAAATTTACAACAACTCAACAAAAACAATATTACAGGTTGACCTATAGTAGGGCCGGCCGTTGTGGCCGAGCGGTTCTAGGCACTTCAATACGGAACCGCGCTGCTGCTACGGTCGCAGGTTCGAATACTGCCTCGGGCATGGATGTGTGTGATGTCCTTAGGTTTCTTAGGTTTAAGTAGTTCTAAGTCTAGGGGACTGATGACCTCAGACGTTTGGTCCCATAGTGCTCAAAGCCATTTTGACCTATAGTAGCTTTCACTAAGCAACTGTGTTTCAACTCAAAGGCTGCTTTGAACACGAGAGGGCTTAGTTAATATACGTGATACAGCTGTAGGGGACTTAAACGATGAACGTACGAGGGCATTCTGAAAAATGTCACCGAATTTTTTATACTGTTCTCATTATCGCCTGAGGTTTTATATGTCACACATATTACCACGTCGACTTTCCCGTTTCGCTGATGCAAGTTGTAACCCTCCAGCACTAGAGAGCTCCGAAATGTAGCGTGTAACAAGACGACGTGTAACATAACCATGTCGCTTCGTCAGAAGTTTCTAACTGCAGAAACGTGCTTCCAACTGAAATCTCTAGATGAACGAAAGCTGTGTACTATGATGGTTGCATCAGCATCAGCAATGTGCGACGATGGGGTTTTTGTGCTCGTAATGAAGGAAAAAGTGTGCTAACCTCTATGTATATGACAGAACTAGGAGTGGACAACTGCGTACGGCATCCGACGAGATTCATCGGCATCGGCTTGATGAATTCGTAAGAGAAAATCGTTGGATAACACAGACAGAGCAGCTAAGCGTGGCCTATCATAAGAGCATGCACAGACCATCATTACACAACTGCAGAGCGGCAATCTGTGTGCATGGTGGATGCATCGAATCTTCGAATGCAAACTGGGCATTTGCCAGCAGTTTCTTTTAAATTTGGAGCTTGAGGGTGATGTATTCCTTAACAACAGAGTTGAGGGAGGCTATTTTCACAATTTTGACACCGAAAACAAAGGATCACAAATTCCAAATAATTTCAAGACCATGCCATCAGCACGTACATTCATGCTTACAATGTTCTGAGATATTTAAGATGTGGTGAATTGGGAATTCATGTCTAGAGGTGCCATCATATCTCAGAAATATACTCTGAGATACTGAGAAAACTGGAAGCATGAACTCGAATAGTTCTTGAACACATGAAGCATTCTCCCCTTCAGCATGGCAGTGCCAGAACACACACGAGCGCTGCGACATCTGCAACAGTCCGACGCCTTGGATTCAGTGTTACTATTCTCCTCCATTGAAACTCGACTTTCCCCATGCGCTTTTAATGTGTTTCAAAAACGTAAAGAAAACCTTCGAGAACTTCACTTTGACAGCGATGAAGTGGTGCAAGAAATGGTGTGGTTGTGGCTCCGTCCACGAAGTCAAACATTCTACAGTGACGGAATCAACAAATTGGCCTCTCTTTCGGAGAAACGTGTTCGTCGCCAGGGTAACTATGCTGAGAAATAAATATACTTCTGTTCGGAAAAAGTGAAACACCAAGACCGAGAGCTGTGATCAATATGAAATTTATTCCACTGATTAAGGAGACATTACACAAACGATTAGTATTACAGACCGATACAAGTATTGTGACTGGAAATTCGGTTTGGAGTGGCATCATCATTTGCTACAATCAGAGCTAGATGCCGTGGCATGGAATCGAAGAGCACCTGAATATGCTGTTGCAGAATACCCTGTCACTCGGTTTGTAGGTGCGTCCACGAATCTACAACTGTGGCAGCAGGAGGACCTGAACGAATACGTTGCCAACCGACCATATCCCAGACATGTTCTATGGGTGACATGTGAGGCGAAGAGGTATGCCAGGGAAGCAGTGGGATTTGTCGTTATTCCAAGAAGGCTCGCATATGGTTCGGCACAGTGCTGCTGGAGTATGGCATGTGGAACGGTCTGCAGGAGGGGCTGTGCCTCAGGCTGTAACACTTCCTTGACGCAACGGTATCCGTTCACATTGGCCTCGTGACGTGTGAGGCGAAATCATATGTTACAGGCAATGGCGCCCCAAACCATCACACTTGGGATTTGTCCGCTATGTCGCTGAACGATACTTGGTTCAAATGGTTCAAATGGCTCTAAGCACTTTGGGACTTAACGTCCGAGGTCAACAGTCCCCTAAACTTCGAACTACTTAAACCTAACTAACCTGAAGACATCACACACATCCATGCCCGAGACAGGATTCGAACCTGCGACCGTAGCAGCAGTGCGGTTCCGGACTGAAGCGCCTAGAACCGCTCAGACACAGCGGCCGGCCTGAACAATACTGTCCGCCCCATTACGTTCACCCCGGTGACCTGAAAAGCGTATATAGCCATCACTGTAGGGCAAGTTGAAACGGGACTCATCTGAAAACACTACATTTTGCCCATTAGCATTTCGGTGTCAACGTGCACGTGCCAATAGCAATCTGAGGTGCTGGTGGTTTCTGGTCAATGGAAGCCGATGCAGTGGTATGTATGTCACCAGTCTAGCCCACACACGACGGCATCGAACCATCGACGCCCAAATGTCGACACCCTTTCCAGTGGTCCTACGTCACACGTCGCGTCCAAGCGGATAAGATGGCGGTCATCTCGCACTGCCGTCACTATGTGTCGTACCCTGTCGGAGCTCTTCCCTCCACTGGTTCCACCCATGCCTCTCTGATGAAGCAGCGTGCCCTGTACGTGCCGCAATGTCACGGAACGACAGACCTGTCTCCCGGAGACCAATTATTGTGCCCGATTTATAACACTAGCAGGCCGTGACACAAGCTAATGTTACCCTCTGAGAGGATCTGGGAAATTTTGACCGAGTGTTTGCCTAATGAATGACGGTATCGGACTGTAATTTTGAATATAGTGCAATCAATAGGAAAACTAAATAGCCTTCAAATTTGGGGTTAATGAAAGTAGTAAAGTTCATATACGAATAAAAATCGAACGGTCGACAGCCCAATTAGGCACATTAATTTGAAAATAATGTTATTAATAACACTGAATATTAGTTGTTGAAGTGACCTTTATTAAGATTCCTTTGAATAGCACCCAGGATACAAAAGGACACAGGGCAATCTAAGCTGAGGGTAGCAGTAGTTACCAATAACGCACAAACCAATAATAATAGAAAGCAAAGTTGCACTCAACTCTTAATAATAACAGTTACAATCACGATCATTCCGTGACTCAGTCCTGAGATGTTACTGCAGGATGCACCGAACTTAAGTTGGACATGGAGTGGCGTCTAACTTAACTGACATCTAACAACCAGTAATAAAAATATAAAAAATAATATCACAATTACACTGTTTATACTCCAATTTAAAGAAATATATCAGATTTTCATGTAGCAATAATATTCCAATAATTTTTTTTAATATGAGAAGAATATAGCGGGGACCCATAAACTGGTATAGTATCGCTATTCAAGCTCTATGATTATTTCAGTAGCAAAATTTAATTCAACTAAAGTTAATTCTTAGCTTCACTTGGAATAGTTTATGTTTTTATTTTTCAAGGCAAATTGCTCAACACTGAGCTCAATTAACTTCAAATAAATCCTTCAAGATAGTAATCAAGGCTAAATTATGTTTCAAATAAGTTTAACTTATGTGCCTTTTTGATCACCTGTGAAGCAGGTATTTTAGACAGTAAAATTTACACAATCCTGCACTGAATTTTTGCAAAACGATACTTTGCAATAAATTGATAGTACTTTAGCAAAATTCTAACTAATTTCCACTCTTGTTACTCCTTGCACATTTGACACACATAAATAAATCTCTAGTTGATTTTAAACAGGATACTCGGTTTTCTGAACACTTATAGGGGTGGGGATCCTGCATAGGTTCATGATAAGAATAAGAGTTAGGGTTCTAGACACAGGTTTATAGCACTTGGATTATTATTAAAATCACTCACACAAAGTAACTGGTGCTTGCTCTGATACATATCTGTATGCATGAAGCTCGTGGAGCAGTGGCGAAGTTGTGGTGGAAAGTGATGTGGCAACTAACTGTACTCACGGCTCTTGATGTTTGAATGCTATATATAATTTCTTCTTGGCGACGGATTTTTAATGTGTTAGGGCCATTCCTTATTGCCTAGAGTACCATGCAACAGCCAAATCCACATCCAAGGCAAAATTCCTTGCAAAGCGACTTCGGATTGCCTCCCTATCTCTAGTCGTTCAAGGTGAATTGTTTTTTTTTTCTGAACATAAGTGTACGTCACCTCTCAATTCCTTTCAATATTTCTTTGCATCTAGAGACATGACCGTTCGTATGCTACCGTGTAACAAAGGAACGTGATGCGCACAAAACACGAAACTTCGTCATTTTGAAGTTATTTTATAGAATAGTGCTAACTGGAGGCATAGGCTGGGCCAAGTTTCGCTCATTTTGGTGGAATGACGCACTGCGGCTACTGCAGAGAATACTTTAGAATTTGAGGCCCTCCCTTCGAAACTGTAGAAAAAAATAAGATACTGCAAGTTTTCTTAAAATGTCTTCAGACATTCACTCAAATTGTAGAGAAAAACTGAATCGTACAACATTTCGTCGAATTTTTTCTTTTCACTGGAACATCTTTTGATGTTAACTGATAACAGCTACGGAAAATCAGTAGGAAGGTTTTAATTTCTTTGATACGGTGCATGTACTATTAAACGAAAAAAAAAACAAGTTTTAATTTGTCCTCATGTTCCTTCATCCTGCGAAACTTTCTTCGTGTTCTTAGTATTTGGAGCTTGATTTTGCGCATGGTAATCAGTCAACATACAAATATTATTCAAATAGTCTTCTTACTTCCAGGACCTGTCATTTTTTTTCACGCAGTCTCTTAGAACGAAAATTTGTGGTGACTACGAGAAGAATTCTTGGAGCATAAGACATCAACGATTAGCGGTCATATCCTTGTCATGAAGTTATAAATTTTACTCAAGTTCTCAGATTTCAGATGTGCCGTTCTGAGAATTAGAGCAAAATTTTTGCCAATGCAATGACTAGAAAACTTCAAGTTCTCAGATTTCAGATGTGCCGTTCTGAGAATTAGAGCAAAATTTTTGCCAATGCAATGACTAGAAAACTTCAGTGTCAAATGCCCACAATTCGATTTTTGCACACGAGATAGTCTTCCATCAACCTGGTGCAAGTATCACTATCTTCGGTCCATACTGCTTACATGAGCTGTTTCATTCTATTTCTTCCGTAAATATGCGACTTTTCAAAAAAAGAAAAAATGGTTCACATGGCTCTGAGCACTATGGGACTTAACATCTGAAGTCATCAGTCCCCTAGAATGTAGAACTACTTAAAGCTAACAAACCTAAGGACATCACACCCATTCATGCCCAAGGCAGGATTCGAACCTGCGACCGTAGCGGTCGCGCGGTTCCAGACTGAAGCGCCTAGAACCGCTCGGCCACAGCGGCCGGCCTGCGACTTTCCCAAGTCGACTTCACCAACATTTGGCTCAGCACTTCTACGAATATCACTAGAGATTTGGTCTTCTTCAACGAATCGTTGACACGTATACTCTGTAATGAAACGTTTCCGGACACACACTCCTGCTTTTCGAAAGACACTACTCATGTAAGTACACGAGTAGCATGTTGGAAATAACTCCGCTATTATCAAAGCGTTTAGTCATCCGGAAAGGAGTTTCAGTACGAGGAGCCCTGAATGCCCTGACTGCAGAATCTGTTTACAACTTTGGTGAAATACCAAGATAAGTTCAAATTTATAACGCTAGAGGGTGCTGTTGTGACGGTTTTGTAGTCTGTGGTGATGACGAGAAAGTTGAAAATCCGAGGCGAATGGAGGGAGATTCAAAAATGTGTGATGACGATGACAGATGGTGGGAAATTAAAAAAATCGAAAAAACTTTTAAAAATTCAAAATATCCAACATACCAGAACTAGAACGATTGTGGCCTATAACCCCTCCCGTCCCAGCTTCCCCTTCCCTGTAGAGCCCTTCATTCACCTGTCCTCCCATCACGTCCCACTACTTTTCTTCCATTAAAAGAAAACAGCCAACCACAGCGTAGCTCCAGAGCAGAAATCTTGACTCTGTCCAAAAGTATCCAAACAATCTGAATTATTTGTACCACGTTCGGAAGCATTTATCTAAAAATTATGTACCTTGCAGGATATCCACATCTAAAATATGTTAGCGAAACACAGACATACGCACACACACAGACACACACACACACACACACACACACACACACACACACACACACACGCACGCACGCACGCACACACACATTTGTTAAATTGCTGCCTAAAATGTTATTGTACCCCAATGCTGCTTCCAATCTGAAATATTAACGAAACATAAGTGGATTATAAAACAGGCTAAGCAAGTAATTTTTAGGTATACATTAGTGTAAAACACAGTGCACATTCACATTTCATATTTTCACGACTGTATTGTTCTATAACGCCTGTCAAGTGTTACGATGGTAGCTGCACATCGAAAATACGAAAAGGCAGCTACTGGTGGTTCAAAGAGCGAACTGACATCCCTAACATTTTTAGAAGGTTTTTAGTAACGCCTCACAGTAGGAAGCACCATTTTAGGGGATACGAAGACAATGCACCATGTCCTACTCCAGAAAAATATAATCAATGTTATCAGTAGCCTAATATTACACTTTGTTTGCATTTGAACTTGATATACTAGAGATTATATACAAAACGAACATTTGTGGAATGCTGCCGTATTTACCACCCGTTACCGAGGCCCCAAGACACACACACACACACACACACACACACACACACACACACACACAAGGTGAGATTTATTAAATCAAGACTGTTTGCCAATAGAAGTAGACAGTGCGTATGTATAGTGGATGTCAGCTACAGGGGTGTGAAGTCTGCTACTGGAGTATTAGTTACTGAGAAAAAACTATATTTCTTTTATTCTTGTCTTCAACACTGTGTAAGTAAAACATATTGGGAAATACAGACAGAATAAGTTAATAAAGAAGACATTCTTACAAACACTTCATGCAACAGGCGTAGAGAATCGAGTTACGGTATTTAATGCTAACTTTCCAACTGTTGTGACGTGACAGAGTTAATGAGATAAATCAGTAAACCATTGGGCTGATATTAAGTAGGGGCACTTCTTAAAACTTCATTTGATTGAGCTAGTCATGCTTTCTGCAGTTCCTATACATGGCTTAAAGGTAATTACATTTATAAAAAGCTGTGACCGATACCTCGCAGTGTCCGTGTCAAAAAGAATTTCTACTCTGTCTCAAAAACTTCGACATGACTGGACTCTAAACTTTAACCTTCTGTTTGGTATAATTTACCTGTGTACTTACTATGAGTTACTGGATTTGTAACTGAGGCCTTAATTGAGAGTGGATTAGCACAATGAAGTCAAAGCAACAGCTTCTCCATAGAACTGTGAAGTTGACCGTGATCAAGGAGGAGACTTGTGGTTTGCCGCGCATCCTCACACAAACTTAGTCCGAAGGCAAGCTGCACTCGAGCTGCGGAGCACAGCAGCTTCCAGGCCCTCGTGCCAGCCACAGCCGGTTCCCAATCGCGTCAGCTACCCACGCTACACAAGGAGCAGCTTCACCGTTCTCAGCTACAGTCATTACAAATGGCCCATTCTATGATCACTATACGTGTGCCATTATAAGTTAATCACTATTTGACGTTTTAACAGTACCGACAATTTCGCATTGCCATTTCGTACAAACATAGATCCTCCTTTCACTGGCAATTATCGCTGCGAGTCTGTTGTACCAACGCATTAACTTATTTAAAAGGAAGGCAAATGATTTCCAGTAGTTTAAAGTATTTTGAAAAGTAGTAGCACCGCTATCATTACAGTTTACAGATCACTTTTAATAAATATTTCTGCCCTTAAAATGACAACACTATTTATAAATGTGCAGATATGCGCCTACTAAATATGAAATGCAGTGTGATACCGAAACTTATTTTCCGGGATTTTCGCTAAATTTTTCAGGAAATTAACAAAAAGGTTAATTTGAAAATGGCACATCAGGACTTACTTCTCTAATCCTAGCCTGCCGTGGACGCGACGTTAAACCTTGATCTTCCCTCTTTAATTTGTAAGCCAAGGTACTACAGCCGTAGCGGTCGCGCGGTTCCAGACTGTAGCGCCTAGTACCGCCCGGCCACTTCGGCTGGCACTACAGCCGTACTTGGCTCTACAGCTGTAATACATCCAGATGATCTGCAGCACTACTATACGATTCAATAGTGACGGCTTTCTTATGGGTAACACATTCTGGAGGTAAAATAGTCCCCCCATCCGTATCTCCGGGCAAAAACTGTAAGTAGGCTGTTTATGTTTTCTTATTGGCAACGTTACGTAGCGCTCTGTATGAAAATCACTGGCTGGGCTGTGTGCAGTCTGTGGCTGGTTTGCATTGTTGTCTGCCATTGTAGTGTTGGGCAGCTGGATGTGAACAGCGCGTAGCGTTGCGCAGTTGGAGGTGAGCCGCCAGCAGTGGTGGATGTGGGGTGAGAGATGGCGGAGTTTTGAAATTTGTAAGACTGGATGTCATGAACTGCTATACATATTATGACTATGAAGGTAAATACATCATTTGTTCTCTATCAAAATCTTTCACTTTCTAACTATGCCTATCAGTAGTTAGTGCCTTCAGTAGTTTGAAACTTTTATTTAGCTGGCAGTAGTGGCGCTCGCTGTATTGCAGTAGTGCGAGTAACGAAGATTTTTGGTGAGGTAAGTGGTTTGTGAAAGGTATAGGTTAATGTTAGTCAGGGCCATTCTTTTGTAGGGATTATTGAAAGTCAGATTGCGTTGCGCTAAAAATATTGTGTGTCAGTTTAAGGACAGTCATGTATAATTGTTCAAAGGGGACGTTTCAAAACTACTAAAAACGATGTTAATATCGGAAGCTACAAATCTGGCGTTCTACAGGTAGGGGAGGGGAGTGGCAGATCTCGTAACTTTTTAGGTAGGGTAGAGAACTTGGTGAGAGAAATGGATAAGCTGAAATTAGGTATCATGGAAAATAATAAACGACGGTGGCATGCAGATCAGAACTTCTGCAGGAGTACTCGTATGTCTATTACCGAACACGAAATATGAATATGGGTCAGTATCTATTAAAAGCATAGGGAACGCAGTGTCGTAGCCGAGATAGACAAAAAATCATTATTATCCACAGCAGTACAAGTATATGTGTTGACTAGCTCTAACGTTGATGAAGAAACTGAAAGAAAGCATGATGACAAAAAGTAAATTTTTCACTACGTAAAGGGGAACGAAATCTTAATTATTAGGAGGGACTGGAATCAGATAGATCGAAAAGGATTTGAATAAAAAATAGGCGGAAGATATGAAATGACATGAGAAGGAGCCTTGTAGAATTTTGCGTGGAGCACGATTCAGCCATTATCAAAAATAGCTCTAAAATATTCAAAGGAGTATTTATACATGGAAGAGATGGGAGACACGATAAGGTTTTAAATAAATGATTTAATGATGGAATAGAGATCTAGAAGCCCGTTCCTCATCTGCAAAACATTTTCAGATGCTGATATGAACTTCGACCGTATTGTGATTCAGATTAAAGCTGATGAAACGGCAGAAGTGGAAGAAACCAAGGAGAAAAGACCTGGAAAAATGTAAAGACACATACGTTTTGTGAGTTTCAAAGGCAGCATTAGACGACGACTGCCTGAAAAAGGCGAAAGAAAACATTAGAAAATAAATGTGAAGCCTTGGGGGTTGAAATAGCGAAGGCAACAGAGAAGAAATCCTAGGATATCACACGAGGTGCCCAGTTAGATTGATGAAAAAATGGTTCAAATGGCACTGAGCACTATGTGACTTAACATCTGTGGTCATCAGTCCCCTAGAACTTAGAACTACTTAAACCTAACTAACCTAAGGACATTACAAACATCCATGCCAGAGGCAGGATTCGAACCTGTGACCGTAGCAGTCGCGCGGTTCCGGACTGCGCGCCTAGAACCGCTAGACCACCGCGGCCGGCAGATTGATGAAAGCTGAAGATATATTAGAGCAGAAACTGAATCAGCAAAACGGTATGTTGGAGCTTAAAAATAATACTGAAAGGAACAACGGGTCTGAAAATTTGAAATGGCTCTATCACCTGGAAATGTCAGGTCTTACAAAGAGACACATGTTTACGTTCAATAAAAGTTTTAGTGCTAAGAGGTGCTTTCAGAAAACAGTTGTCTGTAGTGTTGCCTTTGTGACGACTGTGATTCTACCCTGTCACTAAGTATCGCCAAAATACCCGAAAAATACCGCGTTAACTAATGCAGTCCAAATCAAGCCTTATCTAAATAGACGTTTCTCCAAATTTTACTTCCCAACACAATATCTGACCGTGCATTTATCCCAGTTTAGCACTGTCATAGTTACTTTGTCTCACGGCACAGTCTCAGTATTTACTTCGCCCAGTTTCTACACTCACTATTATCATATCACGTACTGGTATAAAACAGTCATTCAAAACGTACATCGCTTGCCACTAAACTCCATCTTCACTAGTTCGTAAAAGTCACAACTCCCACAGTAAAACATGTGTCCGCCTCTCTGGCTACCCAACAACACACACCACTTTGTTGGATCGACTATCGATATAGCTCTCTCTCTCTCTCTCAATACTCTCGCCCACAGTTTATACAACATCAAAGTAAATTACATATATCTTTACACAACTATTTTCTACCAAACTTATTGCTGTAAACGATAAACAAACAAAAATTAAAGCTTTCCACAACCAATAAACTCTGAACATATTTATCTACTTAAAAAAGGAATAATAACCAGTTACATATTACATCTATAAAACAACTTTTATCTCTATATTACAGGACAAAAGAAAAATGCATTACAACATCAAAAGATATATGAACAGACGGAAAAAACAAGATATATATATATATATATATATATATATATATATATATATATATATATATATGTCTATCGCAAAATAAGATGTCTTCACATGTGCCCCCCATTTTATCATGAGATGTTCCCAAAAACCTCTCAAGATAAAATGTCTACATCTACATCTACATTTATACTCCGCAAGCCACCCAACGGTGTGTGGCGGAGGGCACTTTACGTGTCACTGTCATTACCTCCCTTTTCTGTTACAGTCGCGTATGGTTCGCGGGAGGAACGACTGTCTGAAAGCCTCCGTGCGCGCTCGAATCTCTCTAATTTTACATTCGTGATCTCCTCGGGAGGTATAAGTAGGGGGAAGCAATATATTCGATACCTCATCCAGAAACGCATCCTCTCGAAACCTGGCGAGCAAGCTACACGGCGATGCAGAGCGCCTCTCTTGCAGAGTCTGCCACTTGAGCTTGCTAAACATCTCCGTAACGCTATCACGGTTACCAAATAACCCCGTGACGAAACGCACCACTCTTCTTTGGATCTTCTCTATCTCCTCCGTCAACCCGATCTGGTACGGATCCCACACTTGATGAGCAATACTCAAGTATAGGTCGAACGAGTGTATTGTAAGCTACCTCCTTTGTTGATGGACTACATTTTCGAAGGACTCTCCAATGAATCTCAACCTGGTACCCGCCTTACCAACAATTAATTTTATATGATCATTCCACTTCAAATCGTTCCGCACGCATACTCCCAGATATTTTACAGAAGTAACTGCTACCACTGTTTGTTCCGCTATCATATAATCATACAATAAAGGATCCTTCTTTCTATGTGTTAGCAATACATTACATTTGTCTATGTTAAGGGTCAGTTGCCACTGCCTGCACCAAGTGCCTATCCGCTGCAGATCTTCCTGCATTTCGCTACAATTTTCTAATGCTGCAACTTCTCTGTATACTACAGCATCATCCGCGAAAAGCCGCATGGAACTTCCGACACTATCTACTAGGTCATTTATATATATTGTGAAATGTAATGGTCCCATAACACTCCCCTGTGGCACGCCAGAGGTTACTTTAACGGCTGTAGACGTCTCTCCATTGATAACAACATGCTGTGTTCTGTTTGCTAAAAACTCTTCATTCCAGCCACACAGCTGGTCTGATATTCCGTAGGCTCTTATTTTGTTTATCAGGCGACAGTGTGGAACTGTATCGAACACCTTCCGGAAGTCAAGGAAAATAGCCTCTACCTGGGAGCCTGTATCTAATATTTTCTGGGTCTCATGAACAAATAAAGCGAGTTGAGTCTCATACTATCGCTGTTTCCGGAATCCATGTTGATTCCTACAGAGTAGATTCTGGGTTTCCAAAAACGACATGATACTCGAGCAAAAAACATGTTCTAAAATTCTACAACAGATCGACGTCAGAGATATAGGTCTATAGTTTTGCGCATCTGCTCGACGACCCTTCTTGAGCCATGGCCCATATGAGACAACTGACCTTATAAAACTAGATAATATTCAGGTATATGTTGACTTGACTTGTCCAAAGCTTCTATTTACAAATATTACCTCAGTAATTTCTTATATTATTTAATAATATATAATCTACTTGACAGTCATGAAAACAATATTCAACAAAATTCCTACAGAATAATGATTTCAATTAAGCAAACCAATTAAATGAATTATTATTTTATATTCTGAATCCAGCACTAAGAAATGTATGAGCAGTAACAATTTAAAAAAAATTCTCATATAAACAAGTAATTACAACAAAATTATACAATATCACTGAACACTAATCTCGTTAGTCCATTCCTCACTGTATACATCACTTTTTATCACATACTTTTGAGTCCTTGTAACAAGTCATGTGTCCACACAAAATTTATGGCTCTTAATTATCGAGTCTGTCATAATGTTGTGTATTTTAATCTACACAAATAAATGATTCTACAACTCAAATTCGATTGCCTATAGCGACTAATATAATCCTATACTCCTTAAACATGTCCCTCAGTTCATCAAATTCCGGTTCAGATTTAAAAAAGAAAAGGGAGAAGGGGTTCATCACCCAAACCTCATGCCCTGTGTTTATATGGTTTCAAATCTACTATATTCTTCAGACCAAACTTCTTTTTTGACTTTAGATACACCAGATAATAAGCATTCGGATGCGGTGTACCCACTATCTCAAACAGACCTTTAAACACATCAAAAAACTTTGCTATCTCATTGTTAATCTCCTTAGATTTTTCATAAGTCTTCACCAATACCAAGTCTCCCACCTTAATTTCAACCTTCTTTAGTTTTTTATCATGCAGTCTCCTCTTCTCCTCTCACCTCTTTTCCACTAATTCTCGCAGTCTTTTCTTCTTCTCATCCCAACTTAACTCATCCCTCGATGGAAACGACAACTTCTCCTCTACAAAACTCAAGGATCTTTCTCCCTTCATAATCTCATATGGGGTAAACCCAGTTACATCATGAGGCACTGTGTTCATTACGTCCTCAATATTTTCCACAACATCTCTCCAGGAACTGTGATTATTACTACAATACATGCGGCCTAACCTTCCTATTTCCGTCATATAGCGCTTCGCTGGGTTACTGGCTGGGTGGTAAGTTGACGTATATATTACCGCTATTCCCTGGTCAGTTAGACCTTCCTTCCAATGCTTACTAGTAAACTGGGATCCGTTGTCAGAAAGTATTGCTTTTGGCTTACCAAATTTTACAAAATAGTCCTTTTCAAGTTTAGTCAGAATCACCCTACCAGTGGCTTTACACAAAGGGTACAACCTAATAAATCTTGAAAACACTTCCAATACCACAAAAATGTAGGAAAAACTTCCTTTTGTCTTTGGCAAATGGCCATAGAAATCGATAGCTAATAACTCCATCAAATCATTAGGTTTTACATTCTGCATAGGAAGCCGGCATGTCTGATTTGTAACTTTGGCTCTCTGACACTTATCACATGTCGTAATCCTGTTATTTACTCTTTTTACCATGTTGTCGAAGGCCACACATTCTCTTAATTTCTGTACGCATTTCCTTGCACCTATATGCCCAAAACTCAAATGAATGTAGTCAATTATTTCATCAATGCAGTCACTAGGCCAACACACCTTCCAGTCCTCTGAACTTTCATTAGTTCGCCTGAACCAGATTCCACCATGCACTTTGTAATATTTCGGCAGTTTATCATTACCATAAGGCATATCTAACTTTCTCCTAATCATTTTCCAGATCTCATCATGGTTTTGATACCTCCTCATGTATTTTAATATATTTTCTATTTTCTTTTCCCCTTGAACTCCCTTAACATAGAATAATTTCATATGCTCTTCATCTATATCTTGTCCTATTTCCCCATTTCCCCTAAAGGTAATCTGGATAATGCATCTGCAACTTTATTTTGAGTACCCTTAACATACTTGATTTCAAATTCAAACTGTTGCATGAACACTACCCATCTTGTCAACCTAGTATGCATCAACCTAAATTTCTTGAAAAATATCAAAGCCCTATGATCAGTATATATGATGATTTTATTTCCCCACAGATAATCCCTAAATTTTCTAAATTCCCAGATTATTGCCATAGCTTCTTTTTCTGTCACACTATAATTATTTTCATACTTAGTTAATGACCTGCTCGCAAATGCAATTATTCTATGATCTTCCTTCCCACCATCTCGAAAATCCTTAAATAATTCTACTCCAATACCATATCCACTAGAATCAGTCCCCAAACAAAAAGGTCTAATAAGGTCAGGATGATGCTACATTCTATCCTCTTTTGAAGCTCCCTTAAGCTGCATAAAAGCTTCCTGACACTCACTGGTCCAAACAAATGGCACTTTAGGACTCAATAACTTATTTAAACTTGGATTGTTAAATACTTGTCCTGATACAAAATTTCTATTAATAGTTACATAAACCGAGAAAGGACTTCAATTGTTTTCGATTCTTCTGAGATGGGCATTCTTTAACAGCTTTGATCTTCTCAGGGTCAACTTTGATACCCGTAGTGGACAAGATTCTACCTAAAAACTTTATTTCCTTTCTCATAAACTCACATTTCTTAAATCTAAGGGTCATGCCCCCTTTTCTCAAAGCCTGAAACACGTCATCCAATAAACTACAATGTTCCTCCCATGACTCAGTGGCAATCAACAAATCATCTACGTACACAGTTATTCTTGAACTTAACTCTGCTCCCAAGACTTGGTCTAATGCTCGAATTAATACGGACACATTAATATCCAAACCAAAGGGTACTACAGTATATTGGTAACATTTCCCATTTACTAAAAAGGCCGTATACTTCCTATACTCCTCCGCAAGTGGATCCTGCCAGTACCCGGCCGTGAGATCGAGGCTAGTCATGCAGTTCATATTATAATACTTCTGTAATATCCCGTCCATATTTTCGGGGCGATCGGTCTCTCTACTCACTATATCGTTCATAGCTCTAGCATCAATAACCACTCTTATACTATCATCTTTCTTGCCCACCACTATTAAGGGACTATTGTATTCACTCTTGCTTCTTTGTATAACTCCACAGTCTACCATTCTCTCAATCTCTTTATGTACAGCTTCCCTCAACGCAAATGGTACAGAAAACGGCTTTCTTTCAATGGGTTCATGCGGTTTCAAATCTAATTTACACTCAAAGTTCTTAACTTTACCAGTTCTGTCTGAAAGTACCTCTCTATTTATACATAATACTTCCCTTAACTCTTCTTTCTGTTGTTTACTTAACCCTTCTACCTTGTCCATCTGGTTCTTCAATTCTTCTGTTATCTCTCTCTCCTCTCTGCTACCCCTATAATCTAAGTTCAACTCTAAATCTCTCATATTGACTCCTACTGTCATCACTCTCATTTTCAACTGACCAACTAAAGCATTGCTACCCACTATCATTCCATCAAATTTCACACTTGCTTCTAATCCTTCATTATAAAAAGTGACAAAACCGTCCCCACAATTTACTCCTGCTTTACACTCTGTCAACCAGTCTATGCCCAGGATAATTTACACACTGAGCCCAGGAACAACAAAAAAATTATGTACTAAGCTTATGCCCCCAAGTTCAAATTCTAAGATGATCTGTCGCTTGACCGCTTTGCTCAACTTGCCTGTAGCACCCATTATTTTTAACCCCAACACAGGTACGTCCATTACCTCATTACCTTCCTTTATACAGCTATAGAATTCCTCTGATACAGCACTTGTTTCACTACCTGTATCCAAAAGAGCCTTTTGTTCCCTACCATAGGGTTTCATTTTCACAAAAGGTTGTCCAGCTTTAATATCCCCCATATCTTCACCTTCATGTAACAAATCTCTTTCAATATTATCATATTTCCATTTTCTACAACCTATCTCTGAGCTTTCCTCTTCTCTTGACTCCCTTCTAATTGCACATAAACTCTCTTGCTCCTCGCTACAAGTTGCCACATCCTTATCCTTGCCAATAATAAACACATTAATTTTTTCCTCCTCATCAGCATCCACACCATGGTTCAAGGAATCGGTACAAATCTCTCCCTCAATAACTTCAGAAACTGGCCCGCTCTCTTCCCCCTTACTTCTATGCAAATTACTCCAGAAAAGAAACGTATGCTCTGGTACCTCTTCTTCTCCCCCTTCACTGTTACTACTTCCACTACTTGTCTCTTCCTCCTCACTTTCAATACTTTCCTTTTGTATCACTTCATTCTCCTTCTCCCTGTCTATTTGCTCCTTTTCATATTCTGCAACACCATCGTACATATGAAAAAATACCTCCATACATAAACCTCCCGATTCTATATTATTCCCACCCTTAATTTTGGGCCCTACCTCTTCAGTTACTAAGTTATGAATTCCACACCCCCTATCACCATGATTAGTATTACTATTGCTGGACATCACAAAACATCTGACATCATTGTGGCAACTGGCAACATTGGTAGGCCCTGATACTTGACCCGCCCCAGCATGGGCCCTTACTGTTGCGGTGTACCGTTTCCCGTATTAAAACTTCCTCTCCTATCATAACCTCTACCATTACCCCTAAAGTTCCCTCGACCTCTTTCTCCCCTACCTCTCACATTTACCTGAATCACTCTACTGGTCTGTTCCCTGTTCTCTTGGTACCTCCAAGAATCTCTATTTACATTAAAAGAACAATTTGTCTGCCATCTATCCACATCTCTCACCCTATTCAGAAAATATTTCAGATTATTATTATGCCCTATTAATCCACATCTCCTATTAGGAGGTAACTTCCCCATCAATACTTCTATTGTATCTCGATCACTCCAAGTACTGTCCAAATGCTTCAACCTATTGATCCATCTTTGACAATATTCTCTCATGCTCTCCCTATTTCGGTTATCATACCATGGTGCCTTCTTAAAAGCCTCAATTACATCACTCTGTTTTTATTTAGACCAGTACTCTGCTAGAAAAGCTGACACAAAATCCTCAAAAGTTTCATATCCATCTGGTACATCTGCTCCCCAATCTAAATTTTCACCCTTTAAACATGCACTTGCCCTCCTTAATTTATCTTTCTCAATCCACTCTACAGTAAACTGACTTCGTAAACTATTCACAAAAGCCACTGAAGGACGTTGCCTGTAGGATCAAATACTATATTATTAAAAGTACTACCATCTCTCATATGTACTACCACAGATGGAGCTGTACAATTCCTATCTTCTATTTTTCTTTCCAAAGTTCCTACTCTTTTCTCAATCACAGAAGTGGACTCCCTGATTCTTCCCACTTCTACTTGAGCTTTCTAACTATGTTCCTGTAAAATTCTATCACAATATTCCTTCTCTTCTGTCTGTCTTTTATCACACACTTCAGCCTGTGCTACAATATTCTTATCCAAGCAATCTACCCTTCCATTTACCTCCTCCGAAAAACTCTTTTGCTTGTCGATCAGCTCGAATTCAGTTTCTTTAAATGTCTCTTTAACATCATATTTAAATTTGTTAAAATCTTTCCCTGTATCCAACTTTATATTTGAAATCTCTTTTCTATCCCATCATCTAGTTCCCTTTTAAAATCCTCAAACCTTTGTTCAAATTTCCTATCTAAATTCTTTAGTTCTTTTCCCATATCCTTTTGTGATTTGCTAACAGCTGCCATTTTCTTATTTATACCCTCTATATCTTCTCTTAAATCTTTATGGCCCTCTTTCATTCCTCTCATTTCCGCTAACAGTACGGCAAACATACTTTTTACCCCTCCTGTTCCATATAAATCTTTATCAACCACTGGTTCTGTCTTAATTACTGTATCCTTTTCCACAGCAATTTCATGTTCTTTATTTTCCCCTTGCTCGTCATCCCACACTTTAAAACTGGCTACACTTTCATCCTCTTTAATAGTCATCTTGTCTATTTTCTGATCCTAACACCAACAAACCACTCCCACTAACTATCAAAATTTTTGAAACTGAGAACCGAAGATTGCAATTCTTTAAGACAGCGTCAAAATACCCTGTCCTGTCACTCCACGGTCGCCGTATGTGACGACTGCGATTCTACCCTGTCACTAAGTATCGCCAAAATACCCGGAAAATACCGCGTTAACTAATGCAGTCCAAATCAAGCCGTACTTAAATAGACGTTTCTCCAAATTTTACTTCCTAACACAATATCTGACCGTGCATTTATACCAGTTTAGCATTGTCATAGTTACTTCGTCTCACGGCACAGTCTCAGTATTTACTTCGCCCAGTTTCTACACTCACTATTATCATATCACGTACTGGTATAAAACAGTCATTCAAAACGTACATCGCTTGCCACTAAACTCCATCTTCACCAGTTCGTAAAAGTCACAACTCCCACAGTAAAACATGTGTCCGCCTCTCTGGCTACCCAACAACACACACCACTTTGTTGGATCGACTATCGATATAGCTCTCTCTCTCTCTCTCAATACTCTCGCCCACAGTTTATACAACATCAAAGTAAATTACATATATCTTTACACAACTATTTTCTACCAAACTTTTTGCTGTAAATGATAAACAAACAAAAATTAAAGCTTTCCACAACCAATAAACTCTGAACATATTTATCTACTTACAAAAAAGAAATAATTTCCAGTTACATATTACATCTATAAAACAACTTTTATCTCTATATTACAGGACAAAAGAAAAATGCGTTACAACATCAAAAGATATATGAACAGACGGAAAAAACAAGATAACTGTATATATATATATATCGCCAAATAAGATGTCTTCACACCTTATATTGAAGTGAAATGTGGAAATAAAAAATTCAGACAAGAAGAGAAAAGAGGCCTCTTACATACAGTGATGCAGAAGAATGTTGAAGATTAGACTGTGGCTCGGATAATTAATGATCTGTTTCTGTATCTGTATCATATCCAGTAAAAGAAAACAGTCTTATGGCAAAATTTGACAACTAAACAAGTAGGACACTTTCGGAGGCAAGAATGAGTAGTTAACTGGATAACAGAAGTATGGGGTAACAGTAGAGGGAGAACAAAGCAGATCCCAATGCTTGCAGGATACAACAGTTATGCAGAGATGAAAAGACATGCGCATGGTAGACTGTCGTGGAAAGCTGCATCGATCCAGCCTTGAAAACAACTGAAACATTCTAAGACGGGGGCGACAAGCTCTGACGCCACGTTCAATCACATCGCAGATGTGTTCGGTCGGGTTCAGATCTGGCGCGTTTTGGGGCCAGATTATCAATTGGAACTGGCCACTGTGTTCTTTGAAATACTCCATCATACTCATGGCCTTGTGACTTGGCACAATATCTTGCGGAAAAATGTCACTGCCGTCGGGAAACATGATCGTCATGAAGGAGTGTACGTGGTGTGCAACCAATGTACGATACTCCTTGGCCCTTATGGTGCATTGCACAAGTTCCACTGGACCTATGGATGCCAAAGTGAATGTTCCAGATATCATAACGGAACCACCGACAGCTTGTCTCCGTCCAGCAGTACCGGTGTTCAGCTTGGAAAATGACGGATTCGCGCCCTCCCATCGACATGATGAAGAAGATACGGGATTCATCAGACTATACAACCCTCTGCCACTGTGTCGACGTTCAGCTCCGATGGTCACGTGCCCATTTCAGTCGTAGTTACCAACATCGTGGTGTTAATATTGGCACAAGCATTGTTCGTCGGCAGCGAAGGTCCGTCATTAGGATTGTTCGGTGCATTGACAGCATTAAAGGCTGATGGTACCTCCACCACATTTCACCGCCTGTCCTGTTTTACCGTGTTCCCAGCCCACGACGTCCGAGATCTGTAATGAGGGGTGGTTGCTCAACCCCACGGCGTCTGGACGTGGTTTCACCTTGGTTTCGTCACGTGTTAACGAGACTCGCAACAGTACTCCTCGAACACCTGGCAAGTCGTAAAGTTTGAAAATGGTCACGTCGAGCCTCCGCGTTATCACTATCTATCTTAGGTCAAACCCAGGGAGATCGCGTGCCTTCCCAATGCTACATATGGACAGCGCGCTCACTGATGGTACATGTACTGTGTATGTGACTGACTGGCAGCCATTCCTCGTCAGATGACGCTGCTGTCGACTGGACGGGTTTATGTCATGTGCTCCCTGCCGCTGTTGGATAAGCAGCTGCCAGCAGCAAGTCGTACACTCTTAGCTCACTTATTTGTTACATAGTTTGCTTCTTAATTCCTTTGCGTGTTTTTGGGTACTTGCATTGATTAATTCATAAATTTCGGGCGTATTATAGTATTTGAGAGTTGTAGCATCGCGTTTTAGTACCTGAATAGTGTAAATTCGCGTAGTCGTTTGTCTTCTGTTTTTGTTTTGAATGGCCAGTGTCGGTTGGTCACAGCCAGTGTGCTCCCTGCCGCCGTTGGATAAACAGCTGCCAGCAGCAAGTCGTATACTCCTAGCTCACTTATTTGTTACATAGTTTCGTATAGGAGGTGTAATTTCGAGTTCTAGTTACTGTAATCGTAAATTCAGGCAGATTGTAGCAGAGTCGTTAGGCATCTGTACAGGGTAGTTCATAAATTCTTTGCATGTTTCCCTTGCGTTATCTAGGCACAGACTCGTGTTTCAGTAACTGTTGTTCAACATCAATTAGAATGGACAGGGACTGTGAATGTTGTGTTCGGATGAGGGCTGAGTTGGCATCCCTTTGCTCACAGCTGCAGGCGACGCTGACTTCGCTCACGCAGCTTGTTGTTGTTGCCAATGGGCACCACTGTGGGGAGCCAGACTTGGGTATCATGGGGATGTCAACCTCGTCCCGTCTGTCCCCAGATCGGTCTGCCGCTGTGGTTGCCCCGGTTGCTGCCCGCAGTGGGACTGAGCCCTCGCCTGTGGTTGATTGGGAGGTCGTTCCAAGGCGTGGCAGGCAGCGAAAGACGTCCCCAGTGGCTGATCAGAAAGCCTTCCCGGTGCGTCTGACAAACAGGTTTCAGGTACTGTCTCTGGCTGAGCCAGATGCAGCTGCCTGCCCTTTATCAGAGGATGATTCTCAGCCTTCAAGGTTCCAGCAATCGCAGATGGTGGGCTTATTGGTAGTTGGGAGATCCAATGTTAGGTGCGTAATGGGACCCCTCAGGGATATGGCGGCTAAGGAGGGGAAGAAATCCAGTGTGTACTCCGTGTGCATTCCCGGTGGAGTCATTCCTGATGTGGAAAAGGTCCTTCCGGATGCCACGAAGAGCACAGGGTGCAGCCAGCTGCAGGTGGTGGCACATGTCGGCACTAATGACGTGTGACGCTTTGGATTTGAGGAAATCCTCTCTGGATTCTAGCGGCTATCTGATTTGGTGAAGGCTGCCGTTCTTGCTTACGAGATGAAGGCAGAGCTCACCATCTGCAGCATCGTTGACAGAACCGGATGCGGACCTTTGGTGCAGAGCCGGGTGGAGGGTCTGAATCAGAGGCTCAGACGGTTTTGCGACCGGGTTGGCTGCAGGTTCCTTGACTTGCGCCATAGGGTGGTGGGGTTTAGGGTTCCGCTGAATGGGTCAGGAGTTCACTACACTCAGCTGACGGTTACATGGGTAGCGGAGACTGTGTGGCGTGGACTGGCCGGTATTTTAGATTACAAAGCCTCAGGAAAGTACGGGGTGGGCTACAATCTCAAAGGGTGCATGGCAAATACAGGACGTGCTTGGATCAAGGAACAGTCGGAATTGTAGTTGTTAATTGTTGTAGTTATGCTGGGAAAGTCCCTGAGCTTCAAGCGCTAATAGAAAGCACAGAAGCTGAAATCGTTGTAGGTATAGAAAGCTGGCTAAAACCTGAAATAAGTTCTGCAGAAATTTTAACGAAGTCTCAGACGGTGTTCAGGAAAGATAGATTAGGTAGAATTGGTGGCGGAGTGTTCGTGTCTGTCAGTAGTGGTTTATCTTGTAGTGAAGTAGATACTCCGTGCGAATTGGTATAGGTGGAGGTTATACCTAACAGCCGAACTAAGTTAATAATTGGCTCCTACTACCGAACCCCAGACTCCGATGATATAGTTGCTGAAAAGTTCAGAGAAAATTTGAGTCTCGTAACAAAAAAATACCCCAGTCATACGGTTATAGTTCGTGGGGACTTCAACCTTCCCTCGATATGTTGACCAAAATACTTGTTCAAAACCTGCGGTAGGCAGAAAACATCTTCCGAGATTGTCCTAAATGCTTCCTCCGGATATTATTTCGAGCAGTTAGTACACGAACTCACGTGAAATGTAAATGGTTACGAAAACACACTTCACCTCTTAGCCACAAGCAATCCAGAGCTAATAGAGAGCATCATGACTGATACAGGGATTAGTGATCACAAGGTCGTTGTAGCTAGGCTCAATACCGTTTCTTCCAAATCCACCAGAAACAAACGCAAAATAATTTTGTTTAAAAAAGCGGATAATGTGTCATTAGAAGACTTCCTAAGAGACAATCTCCATTCCTTCCGAACTGACTATGCAAATGTAAACTAGATGTGGCTCAAATTCAAAGATATAGTAGCAACAGCAATTGAGAGATTCATACCTCATAAATTGGTAAGAGATGGAACTGATACCCCATGGTACACAAAACAGGTCCGAACGCTGTTGCAGAGGGAACGGAAAAAACATGCGAAGTTCAGAAGAACGCGAAATCCTGAAGATTGGCTAAAATTTGCAGACACGCGAAATTTGGCACGGACTTCAATGCGAGATGCCTTTAATAGGTTTCATAACGAAACATTGTCTTGAAATTTGGTAGAAAATCCGAAGAAATTTTGGTCGTATGTTAAGTACACAAGCGGCAAGACGCAGTTAATACCTTCGCTGCGCAGTGCCGATGGTACTGTTACCGACGACTGTGCCGCTAAAGCGGAGTTATTGAACGCAGTTTTCCAAAATTCCTTCACCAGGGAAGACGAATGGAATATTCCAGAATTTGAAACACGAACAGCTGCTAGCATGAGTTTCTTAGAAGTAGATACCTTATGGATTGCGAAGCAACTCAAATCGCTTGATACGGGCAAGTCTTCAGGTCCAGATTGTATACCGATTAGGTTCCTTTCAGATTACGCTGATACAATAGCTCCCCCTACTTAGCAATCATATACAACCGCTCGCTCACCGATAGATCTGTACCTACAGATTGGAAAATTGCGCAGGTCGCACCAGTGTTTAAGAAGGGTAGTAGGAGTAATCCGTCGAACTACAGACCTATATCACTGACGTCGGTTTGCAGTAGGGTTTTGGAGCATATACTGTATTCAAACATTATGAATCACCTCGAAGGGAACGATCTATTGATACGTAATCAGCATGGTTTCAGAAAACATCGTTCTTGTGCAACGCAGCTAGCTCTTTATTCGCACGAAGTAATGGCCGCTATCGACAGGAGATCTCCAGTTGATTCCGTATTTCTAGATTTCCGGAAAGCTTTTGATACCGTTCCTCACAAGCGACTTCTAATCAAGCTGCGGATCTATGGTTTATCGTCTCATTTGTGCGACTAGATTCGTGATTTCCTGTCAGGAAGGTCGCAGTTCGTGGTAATAGACGGAAAATCATCGAGTAAAACTGAACTGATATCAGGTGTTCCCCAGGGAAGCGTCCTGGGACCTCTGCTGTTCCTGATCTATATAAATGACCTGGGTGACAATCTGAGCAGTTCTCTTAGGTTGTTCGCAGATGATGATGTAATTTACCGTCTAGTAAGGTCATCCGAAGACCAGTATCAGTCGCAAAGCGATTTAGAAAAGATTGCTGTATGGTGTGGCAGGTGGCAGTTGATGCTAAATAACGAAAAGTGTGAGGTGATCCACATGAGTTCCAAAGAAATCCGTTGGAATTCGATTACTCGATAAATAGTACAATTCTCAAGGCTGTTAATTCAACTAAGTACCTGGGTGTAAAAATTACGAACAACTTCAGTTGGAAAGACCACATAGATAATATTGTGGGGAAGGCGAGCCAAAGGTTGCGTTTCATTGGCAGGACACTTAGAAGATGTAACAAGTCCACTAAAGAGACAGCTTACACTACACTCGTTCGTCCTCTGTTAGAATATTGCTGCGCGGTGTGGGATCCTTACCAGGTGGGATTGACGGAGGACATGGAAAGGATGCAAAAAGGGGCAGATCGTTTTGTATTATCACGTAATAGGGGAGAGAGTGTGGCAGATATGATACGCGAGTTGGGATGGAAATCATTAAAGCAAAAACGTTTTTCGTCGCGGCGAGATCTATTTACGAAATTTCAGTCACCAACTTTCTCTTCCGAATGCGAAAATATTTTGTTGAGCCCAACCTACATAGGTAGGAATGATCATCAAAATAAAGTAAGAGAAATCAGAGCTCGAACAGAAAGGTTTAGGTGTTCGTTTTTCACGCCCGCTGTTCGGGAGTGGAATGGTAGGGAGATAGTATGATTGTGGTTCTATGTACCCTTTGCCATGCACTTAAATGTGAATTGGAGAGTAATCATGTAGATGTAGATGTAGATGTAGAAGTAGATGTGGATAGTAGGTCGGTGGCAAAAATGTTCTGGCTAATCAGTGTATAACCCCAAATAAATGCGAATCTTAGTCATTTTAATACTATTTGTCATATAAAAATTATTATTTTTAGGTAACTATGAGATAAGAAAGGTACTATATGTGTGAAATCCTTAGTCTGATGATCCTCATCAGATAGGTAAAATAAATAAATTTAAAATTTAATTTTAAATAATTATCCATATCCATAACCGAAGACTTCGAATACTTACAAAACTTCTTCAAACATAAAGCGTCTAACTGGAGACGGCTGTGAATTATTGTTTTTCGGCGAACAGTGTTATTACTATCAAAGCATTCAACCATACATTTTTTTAATGCTTATATCAAACCAACAACTAATTCTTGTTCCATTTTTGGCATTTAATCATCATTGTCAGTTTACAGCATTCATCCCGATAGATGAGGGGCCCGCATGTCAGACAACTAAGTGGGGGACCCTGGGCTCGAATACCGATATACCGTTACTGACAGAGTTCTTTTTTGTGGGAGAGCGGGAAGTGTGTTCACTCAAACTCGTACAGCCGATTGGGGAGTTACTTATAGGATATTTATGTATTTCAACGTCTGGAAAGCTAGCATCGTTGGGCTGGCCCCATTCCGCTCCATGCAACATCCAAATACTTCATTTGGCCAAGTATGAGAGAACGGCCGTCCAGCATCGACTGGTCCTCTGGGCCTGACAGCGGAGTTGCTTTACCTTTCGCTAGATGGCAGGACGACTCAAATTCGCACAACAAACATTAAATGAAATTTGCTGCTAGTGATGAGTGTACCGCAGTGATTAACTGAACAGCCTTAATTAAAAAAGTAATAAACCACAGGGTGCTTTACTTTTCAGTAGATGCACAGATGCACAGTAAACAATCAGCAAAATTTGTTGCCCCTGAAGCATGAGCGACAGTGATCTGATAAATGAACTGTTTTCATTTCAAACAAAAAAATCAATAGATAGTAAAGCAAATGGTTGAAATGGCTCTGAGCACTATGGGACTCAACGTCTGAGGTCATCAGTCACCTGCAACTTAGAACTACGTAAACCTAACTAACCTAAGGGCATCACACACATCCATGCCCGAGGCAGGATTCGAACCTGCGACCGTAGCGGTCGCGCAGCTCCAGACTGTAGCGCCTAGAACCGCTCGGCCACTCAGGCCGACGATAGTAAAACCATTTTACTATTACTCAATTTAGTATTTTCAGCTCTTTTATTAAAACGTAACCTTAACTTCTCAACTTACGTTTATCTCGATAATTAAATATTGTGAGGTGACAGACGCAGCTGAGAGGCGTGAATCTGACAGACGGTGCGGTGAGGGGCAGGACGGACATGAGCAGCCATAGCAGCGAAGCGAAAAGGTAGCGTGCCGCAGCTTTCACATTACAGCAGACGACACCAGCGCATTTAGTGTTAGAGAGATGCACCGATTACTAAGTAAACGGTGGCCTTCAGAAACGCAGCAAGTAGAATGATAGGTTACAGTATGTAGTTTTCTCTAGGTGAGTGATAACTGAAAGCTGCCCTAAATGATGCCGCATGACTACAAAAATTACTAACAATGCGAATTATTGAACTATATGATATAAAATCGTCATACTGTACGGTTTGCGCTGGAACGTTCGAGCTGCACAGTTGGCCGCGGGGTATGAGGGGAATTAGTATGGTTTGGTTTAGCGACGAACCTTACTTTCATTTGGATGGGTTCGTCAATAAGCAAAACTGGCGCATTTGGGGGACTGAGGAACCGCATTTCGTGATCGAGAAGTCTCTTCACCCTCAACGGGTGATTGTGTGGTGTGCAGTGTCCAGTCACGGAATAATCAGTGCGATATTCCTTGATGGCACAGTGACTACCGAACGCCACGTGAAGGTTTTGGAAGACGATTTCATTCCCATTATCCAAAGTGACCCTGATTTCGACAACATGTGGTTCATGCAAGACGGAGCTCGACCTCATCGAAGCAGGAGAGTGTTTGATGTTCTGGAGCAGCACTTTGGGGACCGCATTCTGGCTCTGTGGTACCCAGAGGTCACTGGCATGGCCCTCGATTAGCCGCCATATTCTCCGGATCTGAACACGTGTGGCTCCTTTTTGTGGGGATATATTAAAGACGAGGTGTACCGCAATAACCTCAAAACCATTGTTGAGCTGAAAAAATCTATTCAGGAGGTCATCGACAGCATCGATGTTCCGACACTTCTGGGGATCACGCAGAATTTCGCTATTCGTCTGCGCCCCATCATCGCCAATGACGGCAGGCATATCGAACGTGTCGTAACCTAAATCCGAATATCTGTAGTGACGTTTACATATTGCATAAAGTGTGTGCTCACCGTAGTTCGTAACAAATTGACGTTTTCTTTCATATAATTCAATAATTGTCACCCTGTAATAGGTAGCTGCACAACATGATAGATAAAAACTAGGTCCTGAAGCACATTTAAAGACCAATATTGTAGCTGAAAAGTACCTTAGCAAGAGAAAATGTGAACTGTAGATTAGCTTAAAAATTTAATGAAACCTGAACGCCTCACATGACCATAGTAGACTTTCTATCGAAAATCAATATCGCTAAAAGATTTTGATTAAAACAGTATAATTCGAATAATGAGTAAGACTGATATTTCTATAAAGGCAGTGGATTTTGCTATAGAGACAGTTGATTTTTCAATAAAGTCCCTTTTTGTCGCTACAAACCATTTTAGAAAGGTCTCGCGGTTCTAGGCGCGCAGTCCGGAACCGCGCGACTGCTACGGTCGCAGGTTCGAATCCTGCATCGGGCATGGATGTGTGTGATGTCCTTAGGTTAGTTAGGTTTAAGTAGTTCTAAGTTCTAGGGGACTGATGACCACAGCTGTTAAGTCCCATAGTGCTCAGAGCCAGCCAATTTAGAAAGTATCCAAATTACCGAATAAAATCGACAACTACTGGAAATATATCGAAAAATTTAGGAAGTATCGAAAATATGAGACGTATGAAAGAGTATGGCACGTATAAAAAAAATCTAAAAGTATCTATCGGAAAATATCTTATATACCGAAAAATAATGGAAATATTAAGCAGGGCCGGCCGTGCCGTACCAGACTTCACGCAGGCTGGGCAAGGCGCAACCTGTCTCGGCTTTGCTCGTTCCTTCCCAGAAGTACTCGATGCAGCGTGACATTTCATTTACTATTGTGTGTGGCATTTTTCGACAGGCACAACTTTCTCCAGTTCACCAAATTATGCAGTAAACGACAGAAAACCATCGAAATTGCAATATTAACTTTTTTTAGTTCTTGATGACTTGTTTCGAGCCTAAGCTCATTATCAAACCATTCTAAAACACAGAAAACTTCATACACTACAAGACAGCGCCACAGTGCCGAGATAACTGATGACAATTTGCACATACCACTAAGCTATCCAATAACATCCATTACGACAGTCACAAGACCATTCTTTCCACTTATACACATCTTGTAAATTAGTCCAGGGCTGACTTTCATTTACGTACCTGTGTGGAAGGTATTAGGAAGACTAAGATAGTTGGCGCTTATAAGGATTGCGCCGTCTAGCAACAACTTTATTTTACACATTTTTTTGCTCCCTTTTTTTAGTGTTTTATAAAGTGATCAACCGCACATGTGGTAACAAGAATTACAAAATATGAATTTCAAATACAACAGAAATCTATACAAGAAGATGTTTCGTTTACAGTTTGTAACGGAAGCAAAAAGGTGTCATATTGCCATCGCCATATTCGTCACGCCGATGAAACAAATTTAGTACTAGGAAAACAAATTTTGAAAACACCAACGAATTGATCCATACTCAAATTTTTACAGACAGATTAGTGCGATATGACAAGATAAGAAACTCAAGTGGTTGGAGTGGGAAGGAGTGGTTAGAATACAAAGTTTCTGGAACAGGTTTCTACAAGATATTCTCGAATCTACACCACAAATGATTCCTATGACATGCTTTTGCACCCTAAAACTTTTGCTCGGTTTGATGAGTTGCCCCAGAATATGATCCCATACAACATAATAGAATGAAAGTAAGCAAAGTACGCAAGTTTTTTATATTTATATCTCCTACATCTGACATCATTCTCGCGGCAAATACAGACTTGTTTAGGCGCTTAAGCAATTCTGTGGTATGCCCTTCCCAACTGAATTTATTATCGAGTTGTAATCCCAGGAATTTAACACCGTCAACCTTTTCGATCCATACCTTATACTCAAAATGGAGCCTTGAGGAACACAACATGTAATTAATTCCCAGTCAGATGAAGACTGACTGCTTACTGGACAGGTATTTCGCAACGACACCCTTTGTTTCCTGTTAGATAGATAAGACTCAAACCATTTCGCAGCATTGCTGGTGACACCATAATACTCTCATTTACTTAGGAGAATGCGGTGGTTGACACAGTCAAAGGCCTTTAACAGGTCACAGAAAACGACAGTAGCTTGCAATTTATTATCTAATGAATTAAGTACATTCTCACTGTTAGTGTAAATAGCTTTCCCTATATCAGAAATCAAAACTTTGACTTTTACAATATATTATTTGCAGTCACATGCTTAAGGAGACGCTTGAACACAACCTTTTCAAATATTTTTCCTTGAATACAGTACAAAGCTGCATCGCATCCAAGTCACAACAGATGTTAAAAGTGGCCTCCATTGGATTGCAGTTGATAGGGATAGAAACGGCTGCCATGCAGCATACGCGTTGTGTTGGCGGGCCTCTTGCCTGGAGCTTGCACTACAGTTCGGCTCCTGTAGAACCCGTCCCCGAAAGCTGGTGTACGCAGTCCGCCGCTTCGCTGCACGTTCGCCTGTCTGAAAGGACCCATGACCATACAAACGCACAAGAGGGCTTGAAATGTTGTGTGATGTGGTTGGTGTTTCTGAAGGTACTTGTTTTGGTACAGCCGTGCTGCCTCTCGACCGTTTCCTTCTGCTCGGCCAACCACAAACACAATCTTGGCTTGTTTCCGACTTGAATACCCGACCGTTCTGCTGCTTACAGTATACTGAGTCAGTCACACAGTGTGCAGCGCACAAGCAACACACTGCATGTGGTCAGTGGAATCGGCATTCGTCAATGCCATCTACCGTGGCAACGATGCATTTCCGGCCACATGTTCATAGGACTTATTTCCTCCATTTCGAGTCAGGAATCTGCCCCTACAATCTGTCGGTTTTTTAATGTTCACCCTGCATATCATGCAGTCCTAAAAGTGATCGGCACCGCAAATTTGCTATGAAACAATATTACAAAACCCTGTACAAAGCATATAAAGATCTATTTGACAATGAAAATGCAAAAAAATTATGAACGTGAGACAGTATTCATTGTACTTCAAGAAGTATTTTGTGCTTAATTTGCAAGTATGCAGCACATGAAGAAATTTGTGGTATGAATATTAAAATTCCTGAGGCCGCACGCATTATTCCAGTAATTGCAGCAGCTTGCGATGGAACTGAACGGAGAGTATGGGGACTTTATGTATTACTGAAAAGTACGTTGGTTAAGTCAAGAGGTGTGCCTTAAACTATATTTCGATTTAAAACTCGCTGTTTTTTAATTTATGAAGGAAAAAGGATGCACATGCGAAACTTAGAACATCCGGAATGGATTGCAGACCTCGCACTTTACGCTGACTTTACTTCACACTGCCTACAGTAAGACATTGCAAGGTGAGAGACAACTTTTTTCTGATTTGATGGAGATGCATTTATAGAATGGACACATTCTGATGAACCCAATCAAGATCCCTAAGCTTATCGCTGTTAATGGAAACGCGACGCTAGTAACCTTGCTGTTGTGCGTCCGTTAGCTCCAGAAAACCCGAATTCTGAAGAATTCATTGGGGCCCTACAAGAATTACAAGGACAGTTTCCTAAACATTTTCAGAACACTGCCAGTCTTACGTCTGCTTTCTAGATGGTTTAGAAACCGTTTGCCATTTCAGATGAAAGCGCCGTTGTGTATGTGCAGTTGTAACTGCCTGACCAGTAAGGTTTCAAGATGGCTCTGAGCACTATGGGACTTAACTTCTAAGATCATTAGTCCCTTATAACTTAGAACTACTTAAGCCTAACTAACCTAAGGACATCACACACATCCATGCCCAAGGCAGGATTCAAACCTGCGACCGTAGCGGTCGCGCGGTTCCAGACTGTAGCGCCTAGAACCGGTCGGCCAACCCGCCGGCCTGACCTGTAAGGTATTTCCCATTTTAACGAAAAATTCTTTTACGTTAAAACTTTCCGGGACGAATACATTACTTTCCTGAGGTACAGTTTCCACTTCTCCATAATGAATTTACAAAAGTGCTAAATTATTTTGGTCAACATTTATGTAAGACACCTTTTTTCGATTATGAAACTAAATGAATCTCTATCAGGTGCAACTTGAGAGCGAAAATCGATGAAATTGTCTGCGTCTGTCCAAATGCTCACAGTCTGTACCAGATAAAAACTATATTATGTCTTCATTGTGCTAAAAATAATTAAATAATATTGAATATATTTCTTGTTTGTGATCTATGTTGTTGCGAAATGTGAAGTGGAAACCAAGCTGAATGCTGCACCATTAACGGAGCCATTTGAAAGTGGCGCACTAGCAGTTTGCCCCTCTTCCCCCTCCCCTTGCTCAAACAGCGTACGTGGCAGTGAGGAAAAAAAAAAAAAATATGAACCGGCTGAGAGCATAGGCACTCGTGCCAGCGCACAGCTCGTGATGCGAATTCTTGGATGACACTGTAATAAAGTATCACATAGAACTGGTAAGTATCATCGTAGAGTACCTAAAGAATTGGATGTATCTGGCTACTCCTCCTAGATAATAAACGTTTGTTCTGTAGAAGGTCGAATGATTAGAGCGATTAAAAAAATTAGTTCAAAATGGTTCAAATGGCTCTGAGCACTATGGGACTTAACATCTGAGGTCATCAGTCCCCTAGAACTTAGAACTACTTAAACCTAACTAATCTAAGGACATCACACACATCCATGCCCGAGGCTAGATTCGAACCTGCGACCGTAGCAGTCGCTCGGTTCCGGACTTCAGCGCCTAGAACCGTGTGGCCACCAAGGTCGGCGATTAAATTAGTCAATGGTATGAGTTTCACAATAATGAAGTTAGTTATAATGTGAAGGAATAACGGAAGCCATATGTGTGTTACATACTGTGGAGCAGCTCAGTGGTATGGTACCAAGACGCAAGTGGTTTGGCGGAGCGCAGAGTTAAGCTAGACGAAGGAGAGCACTGTGTTGCCGACTAGCGGAAGACATGACAACAAGAAGCAGCTCGCTGCATGCCAGTGCGTCAATATTGAGGGCGGTAATGCTGCAGCTGATAGCAGTGATCCCGTTCAGTTTACATTTAAGTTTATTCTTTCTTGTGATTCGAGAAATTTTGAGCTAGGGAGTCAGGAATTAGATGGACAGCAACAACCTACAGCATACGCTTCACGGCAGCTCCATAATGCTGAACGAAATTATTAGACGGAAGTGCACACAGTGATTTTTGGAATTGCATTCTTTCGTTTTTACGTCTATGATAGATGATTTAAAGTGATGACTGATCATGCAGCCCTTAAGCAGCTTTTAGGACTTAAAAATCCAACGATTAGATTGCCGAGATGGGCTGTGCGGTTAAGCAAGTTCGATTATGAAGTAGTAAGTCGGCCGGGAAGGGCTCGTGCTAACTCGGATGGACTGTTGTAAGGTACGCGCTATGAAAGTCACAGGCATTTACGTAAGTGAATGGAGGGCAGCACAAAGTGCTGACCCAGACTGTCAACGGATCCTGAACAACGCAGTTCATCACTGAGGACGGAGTATTGTATCGAACAACATGAAATGAGCCACGGTTAGTGGTACTGCAGAGCTTGTGTCACCAAGTGTTGACGCTAGCACATGATTCGATTATAGTGAGACATTCGGGTTGAAGAGTAACTGAGAAAAGGGTAGCGCCGAATTATTGGTGAATGACGCGTAGGCAGGACGTTACGTGAAAAACTGTGCCATGTGTCAAAGAGCAGAACTTAACCACCAGAAAATTAAACTGCAGAGGTTACCGGAAGCTGATAAATAGTAAGGTTGGACATCCTAGGGTCCTTAGCACAAACACCACCAGAGAATCGTTATGTACTAACCATTATCGACAATTTTTCTCATTACAGTTCCGTAATAGCTTTACCAGACCAGCGAGCCACAACGGTGGCTCAGCTACTAGTCAGCCAATGGATACTTTGGTTTGGGACACCTGAAACCATAATCACTGATCAGTGCACTAGTTTTATGTCGGTATGAATGGAGCAGCTATGCAGGCTGTTGCACATTAAGAAATTACGGACGAGCGCTCTGGATCCTCAAGGTAAAGCTCGCACGAGACGAGTCCTCAGGACAGTTGTGATAATACTCAATTTTTATATACATTCCCAGCATAACAATTAGGACGTAGTCGCTGCATACAACTCGAAAGTTCACCAGAGCACAGGATTATCCACGTATGAAGTAATTTTTGGGTGTAAGATGCCGTCGCCCTTTGAGTTTTGAAAACAAGAAGACATCGCGTCAGTGAAGGATTTCGCTGGCAGATATACTTATCTGGTGGCAAGTACGACAAATTAATACTAAGGCTTTATAGTAACAGGAAAGGGCACATTATGTGAAAGCATTGTTACCTAAGTTCCATGTGGGTCAGTGTGTTATGTTAGCGAATCCTTAGATGCCGAAAGGGAAAACGAAGAAATTTGCGTCTCAGTATAATGGCCCCTACCAGGGAACAGAAATGATACCGCCGGTTAACGGTAAATTGCAGCTCTCCACCCGCCCTTTGGTAGTCCACACAGCCGAATTCAGCCGTTTAAGTAGATCCGGACAATCTGCCTAGTGTGACCCCAGTTTCCGTAAAAGGGGGGGGGGGGGTGGGAGAGGGGCGAGAAACGACGGACGAGGAGGAGAAAAAGATAAAAGCAAAGCGAAGGAAACAGGATAATATGGCGAATAATCGGTATATGCTAAGGCCTAGAGCAGGGATGCAGGACTGAAATGAGGATTTTCTTTCCCCTCAGGACGCACCTTCCTATCACTGGACGGGGGAAGATGAAAGCAGCATCCGGGACCAAATTTGGTCCTTGGAAGGTGGATGGAGCACGGAATCTTATGGTGTTACGGTTATTGTACTACGGGTGTGTGGCCGAAGCAGTTAAGGTTCGTTCTGTGTCAGGAGGTGTCGCATTTTCCAAGCAGACGGACGTGATTATGCCGGATCACCAATGGACATGAAGGGTAAATTGCAGCATCTACGCATTCGGGTACGAGATTCGGAGACTGGAAAAAGCGTATGGGAAATGGCACAGCATAAGTAATCAGTCAGGAAAAAGTGGTACACAAGGGGGGTTTCGTCCGTTACTATCGGTGACTATAAAGCTACAGGTGCAACTGCGACAAACTACGGAGTTGATCCTGGGGGTTAGGCAGAAAAGAGGTTTGTTGAACCCACGTGGTTGGATCCTGAAAGCAGTGTTTGGTACAGCCGATGCGGATGACGTAGGTGACGTCAATATAGCATTGCAGGGAGTTCGGAAGGAGACGGAAAGTAACAAGGAGGCAGTGAATTTGCACGCAACCCAGCTCGACAGTTTGGAAAGCGTTGTTCTGAACAGCAGTCGGGACTTGCATGTTATTGGTGATAGCTCGGACAATATTTATGCACAGTTAATGATTGCCGTATTACTACACAATCTTGCTGACAGCTTGAGAGATGCTTGTATTGAAACTGTGGAGTTGCAGGAAGCGCCGTTGCACGCCTCGCACCGGCACCTTACATTAGTTCTTCTACCACCGGAACGATTGTTGACGTGCTTCAAAGAAATCCAGACTGTTATGCCAGTGCCTTTGAGACTTATTAAACGGGCAAGGAAGGAGCATTTGACTATGTGATACCATTACGAGC
Organism: Schistocerca serialis cubense; assembly: GCF_023864345.2. Classification (NCBI taxonomy): domain Eukaryota; kingdom Metazoa; phylum Arthropoda; class Insecta; order Orthoptera; family Acrididae; genus Schistocerca; species Schistocerca serialis. The sequence continues at coordinate 349,477,553 of NC_064640.1, read as the reverse complement.
CAGCAGAGAGGGACTCATCTTTAAGTTAGCGTACAAATACCAATAAGTGGTAGACTCTCGCCATATGTGGGTACGTAACGCACCCAGAAACTTTGTAAACATATGATCGCTTTAGTAGTCCAAGTGTTATGGAGTTGAAAGGCATAATATTGCATAAGCGTACTTATCTTGAAATTTTTGAAAAGGCTACACTCACAGGTCAGCATAATTATGGCACTGTACTCCTTCCCCACGTAAGTCATTTCAGGTGTGCATTCGGCCCAGCTTCATTTTTGTGGATAAACATGTGCGACCGCATCGAACGGCGCAGCTGAAGGAGTTCTACGAACGAGAGGATATTTACCGTTCCTCCAGATTAAATCCCTTCGAACACGAGTGTGATGCATTGGGAAGTCGTATTGCAACACGTCCATATGCACCATTGACTATCCATTAGTTGCCAACCGCACTGGTGGAAGAATGGAACGCATTACCACAAGAATTCTTTAACAACCTTGGGGCCAACAAGTAAACACGTTGCAGAGCATACACTGCCGTCAGTGGTGATTACACACCTACTTAAGAACAACGTCGCGATTTTGTAATGTCCAGGGGACCACATAAATTGCGGTGACTTCTGTGTAGTTATTGTCTTTGAAGAAAAAAAAATGGTTCAAATGGCTGTGAGCACTATGGGACTTAACTGCTGAGGTTATCAGTTCCCTAGAACTTAGAACTACTTGAACCTAACTAACCTAAGAACATCATACACATTAATGCTCGAAGCAGGATTCGAACCTGCGACCGTAGCGGTCGCGTGGTTCCAGACTATAGCGCCTAGAACCGCTCGGCCACACCGGCCGGCTTTGAAGAAAAGTGTCATCTCCGTTCGTCTCACTGTGTATGTATTTCTGTTACGTCCTGTGCTATGCTGAAGCAGTTCTTTCTATGTATGATACAAGTTTCATCGAGCCATGTTACTTGACAGTCACACAATATGAGAAAGTTACTTTCGTTCTTAAATTTTGCGCAACAGTGTTGTCCTGTCCACAGTAACTTTGTTGGTGTTTGACAGAATAAAACATCTACATCTACATAGATACTCCACAAGCCACCGTACGGTGCGTGGCGGAAGGTAGCCTAAACCACTACTCGACATTTCCCCTCCTGTACCACTCGCCAATAGAGCGACGGACATACGAGTGTCTGTACGCCTCCGTATGACGCCTAATACCTCGTATCTTATATTCGTGGTCCTTACGCGCGATGTATGTTGGCTTCAGTAGAATCGTTCGCCAGTCACTTCAAATGCCGGTTCTCTAAATTTTGTCAATAGTGTTTCTCAAAAGGAACGTCGCCTTCTCTCCAGGGATTATCATTTGAATTTCCGAAGCATCTCCGTAACATTTCCGTGTAGTTCTGACATACCAGTAACAAATTTCGCTGCCCGCCTCTGAATTGCTTTGATGCCTTCCTTTAATCCGACCTGGTATGGATGCCAAACACTCGAGCAATAGTCAACAATAGGTCGCACCAGCGTCCCATACGCGGTTTCCTTTACAGGTGAACCACTCTTTCCTAAAATTCTCCCCGTAAACCGAAGTAGACCATTTGTCTTCTCTACCACAGTTTTCACATGCTCGTTACACCTCATATCGCTTTGCAGCGTTACGTCCAGATATTTAAACGACTTGACTGCTTCAAGCAGGACACTAGTAATACTGTAACCGAACATTACATGTTTGTTCTTCCTACTCATACGCATTAATTCACATTTTGCTACATTTAGACGCAACCATTGTCTCTGATGAACACTCGCCGTCGATGATAACATACTGGGTTCTATTATTTAAGAAGTCTTCGAGCCACTCACATATCTGTGAACTTAGTCCATATGCTAATACCCTTGTTAACAGCCTGCAATGTGGCACCGTGTCAAATGCTTTCCCGGAACCTAGAACTCTAGATTCAGGCTCTTGCCCATCATCCATAGTTCTCAGTATATCATGTGAGAAAAGAACAAGCTGAGCTTCGCACGAGTGATGGTTTCGAAAAGTTTTCCTATATAGTGGAGTCACCTGCCCATTTTTCCGGTCGCTTAGGACTTTGTGCTGGGTGAGAGATTCACGATAAATACAAATTAGGTAAGGGGCCAATGCCGTAGAGTACTCTTTGTAAAATCGAACTAGGATTTCATTCGGACCTGTTGATTTATTTGTTTTAAATCTTTCAGTTGTTTCTCTACACCAGGTATGCTTCTTTCTATGTCGTCCATACGGTAGTCTGTCCGATGGTCAAATGATGGCATGTTTGTACGATTCTCCTATGTGAATCATTTCTTGAACGTGGAATTTAAAACTTCGGCTTTCGTTTTGCTATCTTCTACTACCACGCCAGACTGGTCAACAGAGGACTGAATGCAAGCCTTAGATCCGCTTAGTGATTTTACATACGACCAGAACTTTCTTGGGTTCTCTGTCAGATCTTTTCCAGATCTTTTGCTGAGGTGTGAAGATGGTTGTTGTTGCATGCTTCACGCATACATCTTTTCACACGCGCATGGATCTCTACTAAACTTCGCTTGTCGCCATTTGTGCATCCCCTTTTCAACCTAGAGTGCAACAGCCTCTGCTTCCTCAGCATCCTACGAATTTCGTAATTAAACCATGATGCGTCTTTTCCCTCCTTTATGCACCTACTAGGCACAAAACTCTCCAGACCACGATTTACAATCTGCTTAAACTTCCCCCGTAAATCCTCTACATCCATCTTACTGGAACTAAGTGACGGCAGTTCACTGTCTAAGTGAGATGTCTATAACTGCTTATCTGCCCTATCTAGCAGAAGCACGTAATCATAGCTGTTGTAATGTCATAATGACTGCTAATCCCCATTTTTATACTGGCATTGTCGATAAGGGCCGGCCTATATGTATCCACATGGTCTAAGATACGATGGTCGTCCACAAAGTAAGTTCCGTTTCTATTTCTATCCGCGGCAGCGCTACGATCGCAGTTCCGAACATGCGCGGCAGTTACTCTGACTCAACGAGAAGACATGCACACCATTTTCAGATCGTTGCTGCAGACGTGTACTTTGTAGTGATTCTTTGTAATGTCAGCCGTAATTGAAACTGCCGCCTCGTGTGAAACCAGATCTGTAATTCGTTTTCTACATCCAAAGAAAGTTAAACCAAAGGAAATTCATCAGCAAATCTGTGAGGTTTACGGACAAAATTCTATTAGTGATTCAATGGGTTGAAGATGGGTCAGCCTGTTCAATGAAGGATGTGATCTAGTGCATGATGAAGAACGAGGTGGACGCCCGTCTGTGGTTCCTGATGAACTGGTTCACACAATTGAAGAGAAGATTAAGTACAATCGTAAATTTAAACTTAGTGCCCTTGCTATAGAAGTTCCGCTAAACTCATGATAAAATTGTTACAGAAAAACTGAAATTTCGAAAACTTTGTTCACGTTGGGTACCAAAAATTCTTACTGAACAACCCAAAAAACAACGGATGGGCAGTGCACTTCAGTTTTTGACACGCTACAATGAAGAAGGCGATGGTTTTCTTTCTCGGATAGTCATAGGGGATGAATCTTGAGTATGGTAGGACACCCCTAAAACAAAACGGCAATCAATGGAAAGGAGGCACACTTCATCCACACCGAAGGTTAAGCCTAAGCGAATCTTGACACCTCGGAAAATCATGTGCACCGTTTTTTGGGACAGGAAAGGCATTTTGCTGATTGATTTCTTACCACGAGGCCAAACAATCAATGCTCATGGTTACTGCGAAACCATTCAGAAATTGCGCTGCGCAGTAGAGAACAAACACCGAGGATTACTATCAAAAGGTGTTGTTTTTTCTACGATAATGCTCGACCTCACACGGCGAATGTGACCAAACAACTCTTACGGGAATTTCACTGGGATGCGTTTGATCATCCTCCGTACAGCACGGATCTCGCTCCTAGCGACTTTCATCTCTTCTTACACCTAAAATCTGTCCTTGGTGGTCAGCACTCCAACGATGATGACGAGCTGAAAGAACATGTCACCACATTGTTGATTACACAGGCGGCAACCATACAAGAACTTGTCATGCTATGACAAGTGCCTACAAAATTTCGGAAGCTAAGTAGAAAAGTAGTTTAACAGTTGTAGATTTTTGTACAATAAATATTTTTTCTGTATCTGTACACGTTTGTTTTTTATGATCAAACGGATCTTACTTTGTGGACATACTTCGTATTTTCATTGCGTGTGGACTCCCTAAGTAGCTTCTCGAGACAATTTTCAGAAAACATGACCAAAATTATTCCGCATGACTGTCTGTCTGTGCCCTCCGCAATGAATCCGTAAACACTGGTCGGAGAGCGTCTCGCTGTATCGTACTTTGGTGTTCAAACAAAACAGGCAGAAATGTTGTATTCAGTTACCGTCTGGGGTGGGCCGTGGCAGCATGGCGTCTTCCGCTTACGGATAGGAGAGTTGCTCTGCCAAAAAAAGCACGAAAAATGCCGCAGCCTTACTTCCCCAACAATTACCCAGTTCCCAGGTGGTCTTCGCCCTTCCAAATGAGTTTCGCTGGCCATCTGCTACTGACAAAGTGGACACAGAGACCACAACGAAGAACAACTTCCCAGTGAGAAAAATACAAAACTTTCCTCCTGGCAAATGTGTCCAGTACAATTTATATTGAATTAACCATGAAAAGGTGACAGAAACAAGCAATATTGAGTAGTTATATGAGTCAGAAAAGTCAAATCATCGTCACAAAAAGAAACAACCCTTTAAAAAAAACGCTTCCCACATACTAATTCACTAAAGCAACCACCAGAATCAGAAAAAGAACCCCTGAGACTCTTCCGTCAAGAATATTGAAAAGAGGTGAGTCATGATGTTTCGTTTTTGATTTATAATAGCATTGTCATCTGAGATTAAATATGGTAATTGAGGTGTGTTCATAAATCAATAAAAACTAAACTCCGCCAGAACAGGCCATGACCGACAAGCTGCCGTGCCATCCTCAGCCCACAGGTGTCACTGGATGCGGATGTGAAGGGGCATGTGGTCATCACACCGCTCTCTCGACCGCATGGCAGTTTCCGAGACCGGAGCCACTACTTCTCCTCAAGTTGCCCCACAAGGGCTGAGTGCACCCGGCTTGCCAACAGCGCTCGGCAGACCGGATGGTTCATAAATCAACCAGTCCACAAAATTAAAATATAATGTCAGGAACTTCCGTTCTATATTAAATAGACCTGATAATCATAAAATTGTCTTTTGGACTGTATATAAATCGCATGTTCGATGCTTATTCACTTAATGTTTTTAAATTTTCTTGTGTAAGATAATGAAAAATCTGTGTATACAATATTCTTCGTGGATGTGGTCCATCCATTTTCAAGTTATTACACATATTTACTGCAACAAAAGTATGATTAGACGTATTAAAAAATTTTCTCCCACACATTGGTGTCCAAATTACAATAATGCTTTCCCTTTTCTCACAAGATAGGTGTTCTTATGGCACATTAACTCTCTCTCTTGCGAAATCAAGCTATGCTGTTAGAATGTTGTAATGTTTTTTCCTCGCTGAGGTCATGTTGCTGAGTTAGAATTCTGAGCTATCGCTCGTCTGAGGTGAAGCAATACGTTCTGGGTTTGTTCTCATTTTCACACTGTCTGCTCTCTGCCTGTTTCTCGATTTGATTGCGACATGGGACGTTGGCCTGACTTGCGTTAGCTTGGTGCAAGTTGGAGAGGACTTGAAGAAAATTTTGTATTTGCTCGTAATACATAAAACATAGTCACGTTAGATGAAGGAAACAAATATGGCAATTCATTCATTAATCTTTTGCGTTACTTCTGCCAATGGCGACAAATACATTGTGTATACAGCCTACACTTCTGAGAGGATACTGTTCGACAAAGTTTGTCTTTTCTCCCGTTACGAGAGAATTACAGTATCAGGCTAGTCGAGTGCCGAGCTCGATGGTAAGGCGGGATGCTGATATTTTGCCCCCACCTAATTTTTCATCATAGCCTAAAGCATCGTTACGAGTGTTCACAAAACAATGATGTGAGCAATTAGGCCAAATTACCGAAACACTAAAAAATCTATAAAAGAAAAGGATAAATGTGCGAAGTGATTTAACGTAATTATTAAAAAATTTTAGATTTAAACTGACTGTCTTCGGCATTCAGGTTCATTTTAGTGTATATACAGTGAATCTTCAAATATCTTGTTTCAAAACAGATGGTCCATCTGTTATAGCAGTGAAAGATTTAAGGACACAGCGCTCGTGAAGGACCACTTTCTGTGGGACACAGGGCAATAAGAGCACAAGCGTGTTATCTGTTCAAGTGGAATGCACTCTCGGCAATGGCCAGAGCCGCAGGCAGCAGCAGCAGGCGGGCTGCCCTTGATGGATTGCCAGCACGTGTCTGCGGACACTGCTTGCCTCCTCACCCCCACCCTTTCACCATCCGACTTCACATTTCAGCGTGTTGAGGAAATTGTTGAGACTTGAGAGAAGAGCGGAATACAGCACGGTTGCTGAGGGCCATTCGATGAGACGGAAGAAACTAGAAACTACCGTAGACATTTTAGCATTCTTCACTGAAAACTAACGAAGGAAGAAGCAACTTCGAAGAAAATGTTTATAGTGCGAAGTGTGAGGGCTGATATCTGAATACAGACCCGATGGTAGTGTCAGCCATGACCTGGTGAGACGTAATACACGCCTTGACTGCGCGCTGCAAGCCGACTTACGTCAGAGGGGACTGTCGTGTGTTGAACTGCCGTGAACAATCCTGGGCTGCAGTAATTGCACAGGTGACACATGAACTCAGCAACAGGGAAGGCGACATGTTATAGGCCACAAACATTTTAAATTACATAATCATTAACAAATTCTTAAGTTTACTTGGGATCATTTTTATTTAGTAAGGTACGACATCTTCCCTGACGCAACAGCGCATTCGTCAGATTCATAGGATCGTTTACAAAATGGCTCTGAGCACTATGGGACTTAACATATGAGGTCATCAGTCCCCTAGAACTTAGAACTACTTAAACCTAAGTAATTTAAGGACATCACACACATCCATGCCCGAGGCAGAATTCGAACCTACGATCGTAGCAGTCGTGCGGTTCCGGACTGAAGCGCCTAGAACCGCTCGGACACCGCGGCCGGCGATCATTTACACTCTACTAAAGTTTTAACTAAGTTACCATGCGAGGGCCAAGAGGAAGGGTTGCAGCCTGTAACAGGAATGAAGTGGATGGTAATTCAACTTTAGTTTTGATATGATGGTACGTTCCAGTTATTTTTTAATAACTGTAGTATTTTGCGTGACCTATTCACACTATTTCTATTCAATATTGTCATTACGGTATTGTGTAACCGGTTTTAGCACAATTTGCGTCGTCTGTGATGTAGAGACTACTTGAACTGAATATCGATGTGTATGTGTTAGCTTCCACCTGTAAAACAGTGCAATTCGTCAGTGGGCGAAAAGTTCGCCGATAGATGTACTGTTTCAATCGCTTAGTACTTTATTTTAGATAAAGCTCTATCCCAGAAAGCTCTTGGTTTGAATTTTACTGCTGGTGCACTAACATTGAGAAATCTTTCTTAACTCTATATTTGCGAGTTAGTGTATTCTTTGTAGATAGATGCGATTGCTACTGCTCAGGTAGTGTTCATTTGTCGTACCATAACTGACGAAAGCTAAGCTACATACTCTTATACAGATTTAGTGTGTTTAGTAAGATAAGGTAGAGGGGTTAGAAAAAATGTGGAAACAAGGCGAGAAAGGCATGCTTGAATATAAACGCAGATATTAGCTACGCCTGCAGGTTTCGCTGTTGTATTTGAACGCGAAAGGCACTTTGGAAGTGTCCTCAGTACATTGTAAGATTCATTGTTAGTCAGAACAGTGCTTCGAGTGCATTATCTCGGAGCTAAGTGAACTCGAATGTGAGCACATTGTTGGTGCCCATATGTTAGGTTCTCCGTAACCAAGGTACACGAGGAGTTTCGTGATTCAGAAGGCATATAGTATCGAAGATTTAAACTTCGTGCAGATAAAGCGGAGAAACATCATCCGCTAAGTCACATCGCAGTCTAAAGTGTTTGTTGGCTGATCGTGAGAGACGGTCATTGAAGAGAACTGTGACGACAAATATATTGACAACAGCTGCAAAAGTCACTGCAGAACTGAATGTCGCACTCACTAACACAGTCAGTATCAAAACAACGCCAAGGAATCTTCAGAAGCAGAGAATTTCAGGGCGAGCTTGAATTCCAAAGCTACTCGTTAGTGATGATGATGCTCTTAACATGAAAACGTGATGCCGAATTCATAATACAGGGACTATGGAGCAACAGGAGAATGTCATTTGGTGTGATGAGTCTTGTTACACATTGTTACCAACGTCTGGTCGAGTCTGAGTCCCAAGAGTAAAATGTAGCGGGAATTCGGTGATGGTTTGGGCTGCAATATCGTGTTCCAAGGAGCTCGTGGTTACTCTGCATGGTCGCATTACTATCAAGGGTTATGGGATCATTTTGGCTTATCAGGTCCTTCCCATGGTATAATGTTTGTTCCCCAACGGTGATGCCGTGTTCCAACGCATCGTCGTCCCCGTTCACAAAGCTCGTATCGTCCAGGACGGGTTTCGTGAGCACGAGAATGGACTGGCACATCTCACCTGGCCACCGCAGTCACGAGTTCTGAAACTTATTTTGCCTATGTGGTCTACATGGGGGAGAAGGGTGAGTGACCACTAGCCACCTCCATAATCGTTAGCTGAACTTGCCACTTTTTGCAGGGAGAATTGTACAATGTTTCTTTGAAAACCATACTTGACCTGCATTTATCCTTTCCGAGACGGCTAGAAGGTCAGTGCTATAGGTTTATCCTGCATCGTATAAGACATGGTAATATTTTGTGTTTTTCGTGTTTCAGTATTTTTGTTCATACCCCGTAATAGTTTACTTATAGTTTATAGCGCGACTTTCTGTTTGTAAGGTTTCCTGTTGCTTCATTGTATTTGTTAAAGAAGTTGTAAAGTTTGACTATGAGTGAGAAATACTCGATTTGTAGTTAGTTAGTGAGTTGTGGAAAACGTTGTGAATTGTCTAGCAATTGGTCTCATCGGGGTGACTGTAACGGGAATGATGGTGGAAAATCTAGAGAGGCCTTTTCCTGGAGCTGCAGAACATGCAGTAGAAATAGGTCTGTATTGGAACAGGAAGTGAGAATATACTCCTATCAAGCACAGTTACAGGCTGCTACAGAGGAAATGGCGTGGCCACGAAGCGAAACGATGGAGAACTATGAACTGACACTGGGGAGTATGACCATTAAGAAATAGAACGCGCTTTTTTAGTTCCATTTTGAATGTAAATAGTAGGTTTAGTCATCCATCAGCCATATGGACAGGAGCCTTCTGTAAATGCCGCAGACGTTAGGAATCGGAAAGGAAAATTATAAGAATAAAATTCTGCTGCACGGTAGCAGGGGCGGTGCAGGTCGGCGGCTTCACGAGACATTATGGAAGGAGTGTCAAATCACAAGCTTTTTAAACTACATGCTGGGCTTTATAAGGCAACAGAAGACTTAGGGTCTTCTTGTAAGGATTTTACTAAAGAAGATCAGGCAGCGATAGTTGGAGGTCCACAAAATAGTCTTAGTAAGGTTGGGGCATTGATATCAGCGGAGATTGCTACTCGAACTCGGACAACTAATGTTCGCTTTGCATAGCTGTTCCGGTGTTACGATCAACCCCATATGACAGTTCTGTGAGGGAGCTGATGACTGCTGACAAAGCACATATTGCAGTGGTGCCGGTTGACAGTGTCCCTAGTTCCAGCTATACTAAAAACGGCCTATACTTACACAGGATTGGAAAGGGATCGTGAAACTTACAAGTCACAGTATAGAAGGTGGATCTGGGCTCACTCAAGGCCAAATTCTGGTAATAATGAGTGAAAGGACTAGGTCTCTTTTTAGGATAAAGATAGGTAGGAAGGTACCTGTGACCCTGGTTAATAGTTCCGTCAATGGAGAATGCAGTTCAGAAGGTGCAGTTAGCTTTATCTTTGAGTCATCAGTCTTATGACTGGTTTGATGCGTTATGAGTTCTTCTCCTGCGCTAAAATCTTCATCTCAGAGTAGCACTTGCATCCTAAGTCCTCAATTATTTGTTGAATGATTTCCAATTCCTCTCTTCCCCTACAGTTTTTACCTCCAACAGTTCCCTCTAGTTCAAATGGTTCAAATGGCTCTGAGCACTATGGGACTTAACTGCTGAGGTCATTAGTCCCCTAGAACTTAGAACTACTTAAACCTAACTAACCTAAGGACATCACACACATCCATGCCCGAGGCAGGATTCGAACCTGCGACCGTAGCGGTCGCGTGGCTTCCAGACTGTAGCGCCTAGAACCGCTCGGCCACTCCGGCCGGCTCCTTCTAGTACTATAAAGATTATTCCTTGATTCTTTAACACGTGCTCTATCATTCTGTCCCTTATTTTTGTCAGTGTTTTGCAAATGTTCCTTTCTTCGTCGATACTGTGGAGAACTTCCTGATGTCTTGTCTCAACAGACTAGTTACAACATTCTTCCCTAGCATCACATGTTAAAAGCTTCGATTCTCTTCTGTTCCGGTTTTCCCACTGTCCAAGAGCCACTAGCTTATAGTGTTATGCTCCAAACGTAAATTTTCAGAAACTTCTTCCTGAAATTAAGGTTTGCATTTGATACTAAGAGACTTCTCTTCGCCAGAAATAACATCTTTGCCTTTGCTATTCTGCTTTCTATGTTCTCCTTGCCACGTCTTTCATGGCCAACTTTGCTTCCAAGGTATCAGAATTCCTTACCTTCTATTTCGTTATCGCCAAGTCTCTTGTTAAGTTTCTCGCTATTTTCATTTCTTCTACTCCTCAGTACTTTTGTCCTTTTTCGGTTTACTATCAATCCAGATTCTGTAGTCTTCTATACGTTTATATCACCAGAATACTAGGGGCATTAAATACGAAGTTGGCAAACCGCTAATAGATATTGACTGTGACATTATTTGTACCTCAGAGTATCTTTTACGTTGCGAAGAAATACTACGGCTTCGCTTGGATGGGTTCACTTTATCTGATTTATATGGAAGATGTTGGTTGCAGGAGGTAAGATTGGTCATTTATGACAAAAGCAATATCCCAGCCAACAGAGCTGACGTATCAAAACTCGGTAAAGACCAAACATTTGAAGGCTGTGCAGCAGATTTAGAATTTTCAAGAAAAAACTCTTCAATACAGGCCTCTGCGAATCAACCAGTTCGGACTACAGAGTTTTCCCCCTGCAGACTTGAAGCTGAGCTGGGTTCGGTTACTATGAAAACATATTTCTGACTGATTCTCCGGAGAAAACAAAGTTAATGGATGTACTTGGCACTTACAGCCTAGTACAGACAATGTACTTTCCACCTAGAGTGTAATGATCATGAACGATATCTTCATAGTGCGTGAGTAGCTGATGGGTTCAGTGTGAGAAAAATTAGCAACGCCATATCAGACCATGATACACAAGTAATAATTCTTAAATGAATCAAGACAGAGTCACATCCGAAACAAGTAAACAAAGATTTAGAGATATGAGGCCAGTTCCAATGCAGACATTTAAAGTCAACGTCGAGGTACGAACTTGACATGAAGTCTGCAATATAGACGACATGAATGAGAGATGTAATGCATTTCGTCAACCTTTTGTCGTTTAATTTAGCAGTTGTTTCACACTGAAAAAGTGCAGACTCTACATAGTACAAATAAGCAACCGATTTGGACACCGAATGGCATTAGAATGTAATGTAGGAGAAAACAGAAGCTGCGTCTTAACATGGACGCCAGTCAGAGTCCGGTAGCAGAATTTTTCTATAGACAATAGTGCAACCTGCTAAGGAATGTCATTAGAGAGACTGAAACAATACATTACACCAAGTGAACTGAAAGCTTTCATAACAAAATCAAAATTATATAGTCAGTTGTGAAACATGTATCAGGCAGAATGTGGTGCTCACAGTATTAGACACCTCATGTGTGAGATTGAAATTCTTAATGATCCACCAGGGTAGTGCGAAACATGAAATAATGACGTCTTGCCTATATTCGGAAAGTTTAGTAAACAATTTTTTGGTGTTCCGTAACGAATACATCACATACAGCTACAGGAAACAAATAAAGATGAAAGTGAATCAGTTATTACATGATTAAAGAGTAAAGACTCCGACGTTTGTGATGAAATTTCAAGTAGGGTTATGAGGATCGGTGCACAATACATTACACTGTAATCAGTCACCCGTGCGAAGTGTCTTTCAGGAGTGGTCAATTTTATGACAGATAAAGTTTCCGTTAGTGAAACCACTTTATAGAAAGTGGTAACGCAGACAATTACCGGTATATTCCTTTGATACCATTGTTTTTAAGAGTTATTAAGTAAGCAATGTATAAAGAACATCCGAAATCTCAGTACACATAATTTTCTTTCAGATTCTGTGTAGCTTGACGAAAATCCCCAGAAAATTCTATTCATTATTTTGCGTGTGAGGCACTAGCGGAGCTAAACCATAGGCATGAGACAGTAGCTATTTTCTTCGATTCAACAAAAACCTAGGATTGCGTGGATCATAAAATAGTCTAGCATAAAACTGAATATTTTGGCGCTGCAGTCATGGACTGTGCGGCTGGTCCCGGCGGAGGTTCGAGTCCTGCCTCGGGCATGGGTGTGTGTGTTTGTCCTTAGGATAATTTAGGTTAAGTAGTGTGTAAGCTTAGGGACTGATGACCTTAGCAGTTAAGTCCCATAAGATTTCACAGACATTTGAACATTTTTGAATATTTTGGGTTTAGAGGAAAATACATACAATGATTCACTTCATTTCTGCTCAAACTCTGAGTGAAATTGACCATTTTAAATTCTTAGTACGAGGGTACATGGTAGGTTATCTTGGAGGTATATCATTCAGAATCTTTTGCAGAAACTGAATGCTGCTTTTTTCACTGTAAGAATGATCTCCACTATTTCTGACACTGAAGGCTTCTTCCCTTTGCTTGCTTTCTTTCTGTTATTTCGTATGGTTTTAAGTTTTCATGAAATTCTATTCACCCACCGGGAATATCCTTGGTGCCGAAACGGTTGGTCGGACTGATCTGCTGTGTCAGTTAGCCATCTTCGAGTAGGCAACTGGTCATGTTGTAACACTACGCTACCGCGCACGATACTTATTAAAGCCTGTACTATGGTAAGTTGATGGGCTTCACCATAAGAGAAAGGATTTTTGTATAGATTTTGACCGCGTGTACCTGAATGGAGGCAAATCAGACTTACACCCACTCAGTAATAACAATAATACGTCAAGCAATTCCGGAGTGAAACCACACGTTAGGACGGACAAGAAACAACACAGCAGATGCTACCAAATTGTTAATAATACGGACGCCAGCCTATTAGGCATTAACTGAGTTTCTTCCCTGTACAAGTTGCTGTACTTTAATACTAAACAACACGTAATAACACTGCATAATATGGTAACTTTTAGAACTAGAAAATCTACTGAACTAATCATTTCACTTTCTGTACTAATATGGAAGAGCCATAAATACACAACAATACACTGTAATGTTTACTACAAACTTCGTACTGTCTATTGATCTGATTAAAATCGGGCATAGGTTACCCTAGAAATAGCACTTTCGAAACACACATTCAATATCAATTTTGAAAAAGGTAAAACACTAATAAATTTTGGTTTTATATTCACTTTAACTTTGCTGGTCAAATCAGTTCAGTACACTTCAGAATTTAAATGAATAGCAAAGAAAAAGGGGGGGGGGGAGACCCTGAAACTGTTATGATCACTGTATTGAAAATATTGATTAAAGGATTCATTAAGCACTCAAGATTTCCAATAGGTGAGTTACTACTCATTTTAGCTTATTTCCTGCTCATTTAATTACCATTTTATCTGCCTCAAATAATTAAACTTCATTACTAAACCAATTTCAACATTATCTTCCAACTTTGCCAGACCTATATATTCATTAACAACAAAGTTCTTTAAACATCATTCTAACGTAGATAGGTCTGCAGGTAATTATTATTAACATAAAGTTTAAATCTTCATTTCTGGACACTCGGATTGCACAACATGTGGAAAGGACCCTGTATAGGTTAGTTGTGAGGATAATTAACTGATAGGCCAGTTCTGGTAAAATTTAAGTAGTTATTGAACAGTATGGAACAAAAGTAACACTGGTCCACACGAATACAGTACTAAAAGTTTCAACCTGTTCGTGTCGATGCGGCGGTTGGCGGGCGGCGAGATGGCGAGGCGCAAAGCACACATACCATCACAGCTATGGCTCTTGATGTATCGGCACTTTGCTTCTTCTTAGCGTCGCAATACTTTTCCATTTAGTGCCTATGGAATATAGCCATGCTGTATAGTCGTCGGAAACGGCACATACGAGGCTCAATGAAATCACGTTTTCCAGGAGACCCTCCTCGATCCAGAGCGTGTTTCTCAGACCGATGCCCAACTCCGACTATTACTGCTGAGCCCGTTATGCCGTGCCGCGCCTGTGTGCATTTTCCCGCGCTCGCCTTCCATCCACCTTTTACCGCTCCCCTACAGACAGGGTATTCACCAAAGGTTTTGCATTCTACATATCCTAATACATTGCCTACGTATGGACAGGCGCACAATTACAACTTTAACACCTTACAACAGTTTCAACATTTCTTACATTTCTATTTTGTTATAATATTGCTTGCAATTTGACATAAACATTAATATTCACATCGAAAATTGCTTACAGTTTCTTTAACATAATGACATGAAGATAAAAAGGAAATGAAATCAGAATATTGCTTACACTAATTTATCGAAAATCAGAAGAAAAAATTATTATATGTACAGTTGTTGTTGTTACACATGCCCCTGTTTCCAGTAAATTTCACTAAGTGCAAATTTGATGGGAACACTAATTTTTATATTTATACAGTGGTTCTGAATCTTTTTGTGAATGTCCCAAAAAAAATTTACACCACAAACTTCCTTTCACTCACATTATGTAGGTTTACACTTTTTAACATATCAAGAACATTTACTTATCATTTACGTAAGTGCCTTTGGCACAGTCCAACCTCCTGTCACAACATTATTTAAATAGCAAATTACTCATTTTTACTATTTTTCAAAGAAATAATTTCAAAATCTGGAACACAAACATTTAACTACAAAAGCAAATGCAAATATCTATATACACTATAAGACAATTTATTGCTGCTTGTGTTGAATGGCAGTCCATTTCCTTTCTTACTAATAAACACACAATAATATTTAGAAAAATCACTACATATATTTGCTGCCTATTATTCAGATTTGGGCAGTCCGTTTCGCATCATTTTACCACATCACCTGTATCACACTTACAATTCTCCTTTGACTATTTATCTACCCTCTTTGGTGTATGGCAGACCTTTATATTATGACTCATATACTGCCCACTTTGATTTTTGACAGTCCCATCTTTTATTTGGCTTGCTGCATTTATCCTTTCTTTTCAGCCCTTTTCTCCATACATCTTTACATTTACAGTACATTTGCTAATCTGAAACTCACATAAGTACATTTGCACACTGATAATAGTACACATATATTTACAAAGATTAGTTACATTTAGAATAAATTAGTTTCAGCATAAGATACAGCACATTTACTGCAAATTGCTCTCTGAGTGTACTTAGGTCACTCACTGCTAGGAACATACAGTTTCAGGTACACAACATTTCTTACACGTAAAGGTCTTTTGGATTTTGGGTAGATCAGGTAGTAAGCATTATCGTGTGGAATGTTCTGTATTATATACGGTCCATTATAAATATATTTAAATTTGGAAATTTCATGGGTCAGTTCACTAGATTTTTCGTGGATTTTTAAAAGAACATAATCCCCAATTTTAAATTTTGAAACTTTCAGATTTCTATCTTGTCTTTTAGATCTAGATTCAGCTTTTTGCTTTGCCCTTTTTCTGACTAATTCTTTCTTTTGACTCAACCCCAAGCTTGTACAAGGTGGAAACTCTAGTTTTTCCTCAATTAAACTTTTACTCCTGCTGCCTAACAAAATTTCTTCCGGTGGGAACCCAGTAGATTCATGATGTAAGGTGTTCATGACATTCTCAAAATCCGATATAAATCTACCCCAGGCTCTATGGTTATGACTGCAGTATGTTCTACACAATCTCCCGATTTCTCGCATATATCTTTCAACCGGGTTGCTAGCAGGATGGTAGGCTGCGATATATTTCACCTCCACACCATTTTGCTCCATTCCTTCTTTCCAAATTTTGGATATGAACTGGGGACCATTGTCAGATAGTACTGCCTTGGGTTTCCAAATGGTTCTGAAGTATTCAACCATCCTACTAAATACAGCTTTTGCCGTTGCTTTTTTCAAGGGGTATAATTTCACAAACTTTGAGAATACTTCCAAAATTACTAAAATATATGCACAATTTCCCGAAGTCTTTGGGAGGGGACCATACAGATCTACTGATAATAATTCTAGGGTGTCTTCAGGTAATATACTTTGCATTGGACCTCTACTAGTTCTGTTCGGTACTTTGGCCCTTTGACAGACATCACACGACTTAATTCGTTCATTTACCTTCTTACTGACACTACCAACAATCACTATTACATTATTCAATTTATCCAAACATTTCTTTGGCCCACTATGCCCCAATGCTAAATGAAAATAATCTATGACATCAGTATCAAACTGGTGTGACCAACATACTCTCCATTCCTCAGTGACTAAATCTTTCCTCCTGTATAAAATGCCTTTAAAAATTTTGTAATATTTCTTAGTTTGAGGATACTGCACACTGTCAAAATTTACCTTCACAGATTTCCATGTCGGATCCTCATTCTGATGGTATCTCATATTTTTACATATTTGCTCAATTTTCCTTTTTCCTGAAACCTCTTTCATATACCTGATCTGAAAAGTACCCTCTTCACCATTTTCATCGGGCACTTCACTGATACCATTAGGCAATCCAGATAAAGCATCTGCCACATAATTCTCAGTACCCTTAACATAGCAAATCTCGTAATCAAATTGTTGCAGATACAAAGCCCAACGAGTTAGCCTGCCATTAAGTAAACGACAATCTTTAAGAAAAGTTAAAGCTTTGTGGTCAGTATGTATGATGAGCTTATGGCCCCACAGATAATTTCTGAATTTCTTTAACCCCCATATAATGGCTAAAGCTCCCTTTTCCGATATAGTGTAGTTTCTCTCGTATTCTGTCAGAGTTCTACTTGCAAATGCGATAGTCCTGTGTTCGATTTCTTGGCCATCACAGATTTCTTGGAAAACTTCTATACCAATTCCATAAGCACTGCCGTCTGTACTCATGTGGAAAGGTTTTAACAGGATGGGGTGATGCAAAATATTGTCATTCAAAAGTTCACTTTTTAAATTTTCGAAATCTCTCACGCACCATTCAGTCCACACAAAAGCACTATTTTTCTTAAGTAAATTATTCAAATGAGGACTATTAAAAACTTGCCCCTTGACGAATTTTCTATAGAACCTACATAAACCTAAAAAGGCTTTCAATTGTTTTCTATTTCTAGGAGCTGGACATCCTGCTATTGCACTTAACTTTTCCGGGTCCTAGCCAATACCGGTCGTAGTAATAATGTGGCCCTCAAACTTTATTTCCAACTTCACAAATTCACATTTTTTCCACTTGAGTGTCATGCCCCCTGCTTGTAGAGCAACAAAAACTTTCTGCAATAATTCACAATGCTCTTGCCATTCTTCTGTAGCAATCAGTAAATCATCTACATAAATGGTTAGCTGGGAACTCAATTCTCTCCCTAATACAAAGTCCAGTGCACTAATAAATACTGCCACAGAAGTGCTAAGCCCAAATGGCACTACTTTATACTGATAGCATTTCCCGGCGAATAGAAAAGCGGTATATTTACGGGATTCTTTACTCAATGGGATTTGCCTGTATCCGGCAGTCATGTCCAGACTGGTTAAATACTTCACGTTATAAAATTTTTGGAGCATTTCGTCCAGATTTTCAGGTCTATTTCCTTCTTTACAATTTTGTTCAAAATCCTGGCGTCAATAACTACTCTTACTCCCCCATCCCTTTTGTTCACGATGATAAGGGGACTATTATATTCGCTGCTACTCCGTTCGATTACACCCCAGTATATCATTTTATCTATTTCCACTTGCACAGCCTGCCTCTTGGATATGGCTACCGAAAACGGTCTTACAAAGAAAGGTTTATGCTCTATTGTCTCAATCTGGTATTCGAAGTTCTTAACTAGGCCAGGTTTGTCCGAAAATACGGGGCTATTACTTTCTAAAATATCAAGCAATTCTGTTTTCTGATCAGGAGATATCTCCTTCAAATTTTCCACAATTTCTTTAAAATTATGCCCCTGCTTGTCATTCTCATCTATTAACCTCTGGACGCGGTACACCTCATACATGTTTGTCAAACCATCATTCCCTTGGTCGATCTCCAACAATAAAGAATCAATTTCTGAATCGAACACCTTCCCATTTTCCTCAAATTTTAATTCCAAATTCATAGATGCATTATTAATTTTAATCGCTTCCTGGTTACAATCAATAATCACCTTTTCTTTGTCTAACCAATCTATTCCCAGAATCATTTCAGTACTCAAGTCTTGCACAACCAAAAAATCATGTTCAAATTTTTGTCCTTTTATACTAAACTCAACCAAAATCTGGTTCTTTACCGGCTTGCTAGTCTTGCCCATAGCACCAACAATTTTTACACCCGTCACTGACATAATTACTAGTCCAGGCTTATCACAAATGTGTTCGAAAAACGACTGGGAGTATCAAGAAGTACTTGCAATTTCACATTATAAATTTCAACTGGTATTACAGTTTGTTTAACCATCGAATGCTTTTCATTGTTGTGGTCTTCCCTAAGCAAATCTGGATCGACGATAACATCGTCCCAAGATATGCTTTTAACATTCACATCACCTATATCTGGCGGTTTCTTTGGTTCCGGGAGTTCAAATTCATTAATTACTTGAACTCTTTGTAAAATAGACCCTGAGTCGTCAGGTGGCTCTTTTTTTCTGTGTTCAGTCACAACATCTGGGTTTTGTTTTGAAACTTCATAATCAATAGATACAATATCGCAATTAACTGTATCCCCATTATTTTCGCTAGTACCGAATTATTCGTCATCTGAACTATCGTCAGAATCCGACCATTCTGGATCGCTTTCAGGTTCTAACATAAAAGCTTTTCTGAGACAGGCACTAAGTTCTCCCTCTGCATTTTCGTCAGGCTTTAATTTTAATTTAATATCCTATATTGGCGAAACGGCCTCATTCTCCACTTTACTCACATCCACTGTTACTTCATATTTAGTGTAATCCTCGTGGACTTCAATTACTTTTAAGTAATTATCTGCCCCTTCTCCACGGTGCCTTTCGGTAGCAGCTTGTACTGTTGGCGGATCATTAACAGAAGTTACTTCCTCGTCAGTGTTTAGGATTTCATCCTCCAATTCCTTCCTATCTTTAACCTTCGTCCTATCGGCACCACGCGTACTTTGCGCAGCGCTATTTACTCTCTCCTCTTCAAATTCGGGCCATGTCACCTTATAGACGTCCCTACTATCTTCTTTTCCACTAACTAACTTTCTTGTCTCATACTCCTTCTTAAAATCCTCCCACTCACATTGCTTTAGGCAATCTGTACACGCCAATGAGTTACTTTTGCTAATTCATTCTCGCCATTTACTTCATTGCTAACACTGCTAACCGCACCTCTCTGTGTATCCACAGTTTCATCTATTATTTCCTTCGCCACGGAATTACCACTCATAATGTATTCATCAGCTCTTACGGCAATGTTCGTACCTAATGCTGCCGCATTGCTAACGGCTTCTCACTGAACAGCTGTTCCGCTAGGCTGGACCGTTGCCCTCTGATGCTCCACTCGCCTGTTAACAAGTATTGCTCTGCGCGGCGAAGATGAGTCATCTGTGTGCGCACCTGACGCTTGTTCCGCAACGACACGTTGCGTCGTTCCATGCCTGTCTCTAACCTGTCTCATAATTTTACTGTTAGCCCGGTAACATTTCTTAAATCGAGGCCGGTATGTACTGTCCGCTTCCGTTTGGCCCGCAACGTTCGCGGAAATCAGTTTCCCGCATCGTTATTATTTTGCGCGGTGTACCCTCTTCCGCGAATTGGATAACTCCCTCTTCCTCTGCCTCTACCTTTACGCGAAACCCATCGCCGTCATTTCTCTCGTCCTTATTGCGGTTATTTCTGTTACCAAAATTCTGAAAATTGGCGCGACTTTCGCGCCAGTGGCCTTCGTCTTCGACCCTTTCGAGAAATGCTTGGAAGCTGCGATGATTGCTTCCCACGTATCTCTTTGAATCTTCTGGAAGCTTTTTATATAGCTCCCATATTATTTCAGAATCGGATCTTCTCCCTCTTAAGTGTGTCAATTTTCGGTACCAATATTCGCAGAAATCTTTCAAAGAATTTCTGCCCCTCTTATCATGAAGCTTGGCCATGATAAACTCGCGCCACAAATGATCCTGTTTTTGTTCGGACCAATATTCTTCAGTAAACTTTTGCTTGAATTCTTCGAATGTCATTCGTTCGGTATTCAAACTAATTCCGCAGCGCCTAGCGTCAACTGCTAACGCGCTAATTACTACGTTTATCTTTCCCTGACCAGACAAGTGTTCGGGAAACATTCTCTCGCAATTTTAAATGAAATCTAACGGATGCCATCCGTTATGTTTCTTGGCGGGATCGAAGCGTTCCTCACCTTCCAACAGCGTCGTAAGTGGTGTGCCATTATAGACAACACCTGGCCTATCTTTAATTTTACTCTCAAGATCGAAAATTTTGCCTTGAATTTTCGATGTATTTTGTTCACACTTTTGTACACATCCGGTCACTTTTTCGCCTAAATCTCTTTCAGTGTCTGATACTGCCTTTTTCAACTGTGAGATTCCATGTTGACATTCGTTTACGATCTCAGTTTTAAGACCGAAAACTTTTTCGTCGACTTTTGTTTCGACTAGAGGCTCTACTTTCTCTTTGATGTTTAGAATTTCAACATTAAACCTACTGTTAATGTTGTCAATTTCCCCCTGCATAGTATCCATATTTTTGTTAATTGTGTCAATTTAAAATTTCATAGTATTTACCACAGAACTTAAATTACCCACTTTTTGTTCTACCTGTTCTATTTGTTTACTAATCTTAATTCCCTGTTATTCGACCTGTGCTTTAATCTGATCATTCTGTGTTTTGAGCTGATTACTTTGTGTTTTGAGCTGCTGATTAACGTGTGTTTTAAGCTTATCATTTTGTGTTTTGAGCTGCTCTGCAGCGTGTGTTTTAAGCAGATCATTTTGTGTTTTGAGCTGTTCTGCAACGTGTGTTTTAAGCTGATTATTCTGTCCCGCAATTTGTTTGGTTAATTGTTCAAATAAATCGTTCATGCTAAAAATTTTCACACTGTTTTGTTCTACGGAATCGGTGTGTTCCGATCCTACTTCAAAAGTTTCTTTCGGTTCTTTCTTTATCCGTGGAGAATCAAACATGTCAGTGGATTCGTTCACGTACCCACTATCGTCTACAAAGTCATCCTCTACTTCCTGTTTTATCCCTTGCTGTGTTCGAGGCACTCTCGACATTTCAATCTGTTCGTTAACATGTTCGTGATATTGTATGTACGCCAATTGTCTACCGCTAACGCCATCTGTTATCTGGCTGCGTACACTCCTGTCATTGCCAGCCGCATTTTCAATTTCGCTCGGCACATCTACTGTTTCTACATTCTTGTCCATACTGAATGCAAATTACACCACACTACCGTACTTGACGTTCACTGCTATTTATTTTACTAATTATTATTGCAATTCGTGCCACTGAACATCCACTGTTCGGTATTCGTATTAATTTGTGACCGACAACCACTGGATGTCCTGTCACCGGGAGCCACTTGTAAACGCTACGCTACCGTGCACGCTACTTATTAAAGCCTGTACTATGGTAAGTTGACGGGCTTCACCTTAAGAGAAAGGATTTTTGTATAGATTTTGACCGCGTGTACCTGAATGGAGGCAAATCAGACTTACACCCACTCAGTAATAACAATAATACGTCAAGCAATTCCGGAGTGAAACCACACGTTAGGACGGACAAGAAACAACACAGCAGATGCTACCAAATTGTTAATAATACGGTCGCCAGCCTAATTAGGCATTAACTGAGTTTCTTCCCTGTACAAGTTGCTGTACTTTCATACAAAACAACACGTAATAACACTGAATAATATGGTAACTTTTAGAACCAGAAAATCTACTGAACTAATCATTTCACTTTCTGTACTAATATGGACGAGCCATAAATACACAATAATACACTATAATGTTTACTACAAACTTCGTACTGTCTATTGATCTGATTAAAATCGGGCATAGGTTGCCCTAGAAATAGCACTTTCGAAACACACATACAATATCAATTTTGAAAAAGGTAAATCACTAATAAATTTGGGTTTTATATTCACTTTAACTTTGCTGGTCAAATCAGTTCAGTACACTTCAGAATTTAAATGAATAGCAAAGAAAAAGGGGGGGGGGGGAGACCCTGAAACTGTTATGATCACTGTATTGAAAATATTGATTAAAGGATTCATTAAGCACTCAAGATTTCCAATAGGTGAGTTACTACTCTTTTTAGCTTATTTCATGCTCATTTAATTACCGTTTTATCTGCCTCAAATAATTAAACTTCATTACTAAACCAATTTCAACATTATCTTCCAACTTTGTCAGACCTATATATTCATTAACAACAAAGTTCTTTAAACATCATTCTAACATAGATAGGTTTGCAGGTAAGTATTATTAACATAAACTTTAAATCTTCATTTCGGGACACTCGGATTGCACAACATGTGGAAAGGACCCTGTATAGGTTAGTTGTGAGGATAATTAACTGATAGGCCAGTTCTGGTAAAATTTAAGTAGTTATTGAACAGTATGGAACAAAAGTAACACTGGTCCACACGAATACAGTACTAAAAGTTTCAACCTGTTCGTGTTGATGCGGCGGTTGGCGGGCGGCGAGATGGTGAGGCGCAAAGCACACATACCATCACAGCTATGGCTCTTGATGTATCGGCACTTTGCTTCTTCTTAGCGTCGCAATACTTTTCCATTTAGTGCCTGTGGAATATTGCCATGCTGTATAGTCGTCGGAAACGGCACATCCGAGGCTCAATGAAATCACGTTTTCCAGGAGAGCCTCCTCGATCCAGAGCGTGTTTCTCAGACCGATTCCCAACTCCGACTACTACTGCTGAGCACGTTATGCCGTGCCGCGCCCGTGTGCATTTTCCCGCGCTCGCCTGCCATCCTCCTTTTACCGCTCCCCTACAGACGGGGTATTCACCAAAGGTTTTGCATTCTACATATCCTAATACATTGCCTACGTATGGACCAGGCGCACAATTATAACTTTAACATCTTACAACAGTTTCAACATTTCTTACATTTCCATTTTGTTATAATATTGCTTGCAATTTGACATAAACATTAATATTCACATCGAAAATTGTTTACAGTTTCTTTAACATAATGATATGAAAAGAAAAAAGAAATGAAATCAGAATATTGTTTACACTAATTTATCGAAAATCAGAAGAAAAAATTATTATATGCACAGTTGTTGTTGTTACAACGTGTTTCGGAATTCTAACTCAGCAATCCCTGTACGCATGTTCTATAACGGGAGTTATTGTTGACTACACTGGTTCATTCATAAAATAACTGCAACATTCATGCACTGAACAGTAAACGGGAAAATGATACACACTTGGGTAATACTTCCTTAAGCACTGTACGGGAAAGTATGCAGTATTCAGCAAGATTTATTTTCAATTGTCTATCAGTGAAACTGGAAAAAGGTTAAGTGCCCTAGCATTCAAATTCAAGCTTAAAGATTTCCTTATATGCCACTATGGCCTCGTACTAATTTATAAGGTTTTCTCTAAAATATGCTGTTAACTCGTATACTCTTTATTGTTCTTGCTTTATTACTTCTTCGTCTACAAATTTTGTAATCAGCGTTCTGTAAATAATGCACTGATTTGTTCCATGATCAAGGGTCTCTGGCTGACTTGATCCTACGGAACCTAATAAACAAATAAGTGAATGATTCGCTTTACAACAATGTTTAGTCATTTGGTAACTTGAGCTCTAGAAACCAGAATAGCGTTCATTACTCGACTTGTTAAGGAATTCGTGTTGTTTGTATTTTGACCAAATAGATAAAATCATGTTGAGCGACATTATATAATTCCAGTTCAGCTGAGTTATCGCTGACAGAAGGCCATTCAAAGAAGTTGAAGGTTTTTAACAAACTTCCTTTCCCATTTGTAATAGCGATAACTGGTCAGCTGAATTTAATACAAAGTTTCTTCAAAGTCATTAGCCTGAAGGACGATACGCTACTAAGATTTCTGAATAGGTCGACAGAGTACACAAAATAGTATTGGACCGTCAGGGATTAAAGCTGTGTATAAGAGAAAACAGTACTGTACATTAGTTTAAATAGAGAATTAACTATGAGGAAAGTTTATGGGAAGATGTGTTGTGCATGAATTGATTGTTGACCAAAATATAGAAAGAAATAACTCAGCGTTGTTTCCATCGTTTTAAAAATAACTGAAGCTTATTTAGGATGTCAGTTAGCTACGGTGAATGTGAACATGTTCTCCGCTCAAAGCAATCGAAACAAGCAAGTGGCACTGCTAAACAGGAAATAAATAAATAAATAAATAATGTTACTGAGGAGGCGCAGTGGCTGACATAATAGGGACGATGACTTGGAGAATCTGGATTCAAATACTCGTCCAACTATCCTGATTTGGGTACTCTGATCTTTCCATAAATCGATTAACGCGAATGCCGGAATAGTTCCCTTGCAAAAGTCACAGTTGCTTTACTTCTTTTATTCCCACCGGATCTGGTGCTCTGTTTCTAATGAACTTGTCAACGACGGGATGTTCTACTCTAATGTTCCTTCCTTTCCTTTTTTTCACCAAGAAAAGGTGAAAGCGATTCTATCTTCTAGAAAATCTATAATCATTGTTTTCTAGTATGAAAAGCAATCCTTCTTATTAATTAATTTTAAGGGAATAACAAAAACTGGCAAATACTTCACAAGTTTAATGGACCAAGTAGATGAAAACTACCTGAAAAGAGGTCTGGATGCAATGAAGACTAAATAGGGACTTTGGCAATGGAATCTGGAATACGATTAGATTATCTAACATACATGCTACATTTGACACCCCCTTACCTCCAATGAAGTGCTTACGCCAGCAGCAGAAATAAATTTCGCTTGTCTTCCACAATAGCACATTTGACAACCCCTTAGCTCCAATGAAGTGCTTACGCCAGCAGCACAAATAAATTTCGCTTGTCTTCCAGAACAGCACTCCAAGGACGGTACGCTGTTGTGGGAAATGTTGCACACAGTGCCGAGAATTAAGAAATAAATGCACTTTTTCTTAGAATGCATACCGTATGAGAGACTGAGAACCTCCCTTCTTATGCTGGCTGGATGTCCAGAACGGTATGGTGACCAGCAGAGAAAATAAAAAAAAAAGAGCTTGCTAAATATTCTACTTCAGGTGTTAATATTCGAAAATTTTGCATATAAAAATGTATGGAACATCCTCATTTGTGTTGTAATTTATGTTAGCCTCTCGTAGGACAATACTGAAGTTCCTCATGGTATTGAGTTTTTTTTAACATCATAATTTTGCTTGCGTCCACACACCTTCGATAGATATATCACCACAAAAAATACCGTGGATGTTAACTAAGTGCTGTAATGTCGCAGGGTTTAAGTAATTACTATAAACAATAACAAATGAAAGTTATTAATAGTGAAACGATACTTCTGATAATAGCCAACATAACGCAGTCAACAGTCGTTGTATTACGGACATGATATTGAGAAAAATGGACGTGGTTATTAATGTATTATCAATGCGTTTTTGTAGAAAAAAATCCCAAAGATGTCGTGTTAAGCTTCATTGCAGCAAAACGTGGGAACTGCTTCCATCGAGGGAGTGCAGACTCTCCCTCTGTACGTTAAAGCACCCCTGAGCATCGAGGACGCAGCACAAAAAGTAGACCTGCAGAGCAATTAGCAGCTGCGTGCTCTGCCTTATCAAGGCGCTCTTTCGCGGATGATTTACGCCGAAGTGCGGCTTTGCATCTTGCACATGCGCCGTGGCCTCACAGTAAATAACACAAGCCTGCATCTAACGCGTCGTCTGTTTTAGCGTCAACACAAGCCATTATTTAGTTTTCACCCTCAGCGGGGATTTCTGGGATTAAATCCATCACATTTTGTCTCTATCGTGTCGCTGCGGCCGCCGTAAATCAGCTGCCAGGAAGTCACTTTATTTTTCCTGTTACGCGAGACATTTTATTCTGGACATAAAAGAGAAAATGTTGCCACTCTCAATTTAAAAGAATGCGACATAAGTCGTCGAAAATTTTATAGGCTCTGAGAACTGTCAAGGGGCCGGCGTGAGTGAAGGGGCTTTAAACATGCGACGAGGGGCCGACGTGTCCCCACCGCATACACAAACGCTACATCCGCATTTTTTGTGATCGAACATTTTCACGGATGAAAATGAAATCCTGCCTTGTAATTAACTCGCGTTTTTAGTACATCGAAATTTCGAATGGTTCTGCGCGAACTGCAAAGTAAATAAAGAAAACTTATTTGCACGTTCTGTTTCAAGGGAAAACAAAACTCCTTTCTATGAATAAATATTACTGTTTCTGTGGAACGCTTAACTTTTCTCAGTTAACAGACAAAGAAGTCACGGATTAATTTACTCTTTTATTTTATTTTTGTTTTCAGCGACCAATGCATAGCATAGTGCCTAAGGATTATGTAAATTTTTAAGAAGAAATAATATTATTTCACTGATAAATTATGTTTCTGTGAAGGAATTGTCCTGGACGGGCCGAATTTAGCGTTGTGATGGCAATGCAGAATGGCACGTACGTCACCTAAATGGCCATGTGGCATAATTTTCTAAAGTAAAACGCATTAAGCAAGACGAAAATGCACAATACATTGTACAACCGTAGTTAAAAATGTTGTTTCTTATTTGACACTATAGATGATACTGAAAAGTTTTTCACTTTTTTTTTTCAAGAAACGATGTCACACGAGTCCTTTTCAGGATATGCATACGAGATTGGTTTTAACCGACTTCCTCATTTAAGTACTCAAACTAAGTTTCCTTTATTGGACACCAGTTTTAAGTAAAATTTCGTCTGTGGAATAGAAATATTTGTTCAGAAAAACACATTTTAGACTTTTCTACTTTTCAGATCCTTTATATTATTTGGTAACTGATCAAGAGTTTTACTAATAAATGTTCAACTCCTTTGTGAACCACAAACAGATTTATTAACGAACAATAGAAATCATTTTTCTTCTCATGTTGGATGTATGAACATCACTATTCTTCTCAAAATTGTAATGGATTATGTATGACGAATTTCGTTAACAAATATATGTATTGTGATTGTGGAGTTAAAATGCTTCATTCCTTGAAGCTGGCCGAGCGGGATTAGCCGGGCGGTCTGGGGCGCTGCAGTCATGGACTGTGCGGCTGGGCCGGCCGCGGTGGCCGTGCGGTTCTAGGCGCGCCAGTCCGGAGCCGCGCTGCAGCTACGGTCGCAGGTTCGAATCCTGCCTCGGGCATGGGTGTGTGTGATGTCCTTAGGTTAGTTAGGTTTAAGTAGTTCTAAGTTCTAGGGGACTGATGACCACAGCAGTTGAGTCCCATAGTGCTCAGTATCGATAGAACCATTTTTTGTGCGGCTGGTCCCGGCGGAGGTTCGAGTCCTCCCTTGGGCATAGGTGCGTGTGTTTTTCCTTGGGATAATTTAGGTTAAGTAGTGTGTAAGCTTAGGGACTGATGACCTAAGCAATTAAGTCCCATAAGACTAGACACACATCTGAACATCATCCTTGAAGCTGTATCTACAAGATGACTGTAGCTGAACATTACATATTAATCTTATTGGTCGCTTTTGAGGAACCAATACTTTCTTTCGATGTAATGGTTTATCCCAAAAAATTATTCAGCAAGACAGTACTGAGTGGAAATATGTAAAATGTGTTTGGGTGTTGGTTTAATTGTTTCCAAGATTAGCGGTTATGAGAAGAGTAAAATCTAGAAAAGTATCGATTAAACTCTCTCTCTTTCACACACACACACACACACACACTCGCACACTCAATGAGCCACATGATGATTCGATCGGCGATAGGATAGCCATGTTTCACAAATAAAAAGGGAAATGAACGCGATTCATTCGTGACATTTAACTTCAAAACCACACACATATTTATCGAGATATAAGACAAAAGACAATTGATGTGCTCCACAAACTGTTCTCAAGTGTACGATGTGTTGTCCTAATCTACATGACGAGTGATTAATATTTATAAACGGACAGACAGTTACCAATCAATCGACAGAAACGCTTAGCCGAACGGCTGAATAAATTTGAAAGTAAGAAGAACCATCGGAAATTAGTAATACGACTGGCTGCATTAATAATACACCAAATGATACTTTCCAGCTCGCGAGAGCCACAAGACTGGCTCACTGCTAGATGCACGTGGATAAGGGAACAGACTAAAGAAAGGTATGGATTCAACGTCCAGTCGACCATGTCGTCATTACAGACGTAGCATACTCTCAAATTAGGGAAAGACGGTAAAGAAAATTAGAAGCCTCTTTTCCAATAGGAATACCACATAAAAGTTGAAAGCGGATGGTCGGACATTGATTCCATCCACAAAGGTTAAGATTACTTTGTCATTTTGTGGTTTGCAATTGCTGAAGATCTTTGCGGCCGTAGTCGTTATACATCGTCAAATGTGTCTCAGAGAGACTGACTAGCCGTATTAAAATTGTGTATGTGGGTGATGAAAGGTAAAACGTACTCCTGTTAAAGACTGAAATGAAACGTACTCATTTCAACTGCAGAGCTCTACGCAAGCGAAACTTCCACATCTGGTAAAGACACAAGTTCTCTTCCATCACATTATCCAGCCTTCACACGTGTAGGAGCACCACTGCCAAACTATATAGCCTTTGCTTCGACGGGCACACATGTCCACCGTATTCACCGTCCTTGGTTCATAGAGAATACTAGCTGTTTGTCCTTAAACTTGAATAAATAGCTCAATGTAGGAAAATTCACGTCGAGTTATGTATCAGAATCGTAGAGAGACGCTCATTGTGCACCGCAAAATAAATTTTAATTTAGTGAAACTGTTAAAAAATTGGGAATTCGTTGAACTGTATGTATTCATTTACAATGCTAGACTGTTTCATAATAAACAAGGGAATTTCTTAAGGCTTGCATATTCTTCGTCAGTCAGAGAACACTTTCAACGTTCAACATAATTTACTATATGTAAAGTTGATGAAATCTGTTCAGTACACACAGCAGTTTGACCTACAGGTACAGTATATTAAAGGGCAGGTAAATTGTACCGGGTATCACACCACAGATTCCGAAAACTATAGGACCTCATTTTGCAAGATAGACCACATATTTTTACATCTACATCATCATCTACATAGATACTTCGCAAGCCACCTTACGGTGCGTGGCGGAGGGTAGCCTGTACCCCTACTAGTCATTTCCTTTCCTGTTACACGAGCAAACAGAGCGAGGGTAAAACAACTGTCTATTTGCCACCGTATGAGCCCTAATTTCTGCTATCTTATCTTTGTGGTCCTTACACACGATGCATGTTGGTGGCAAAAAAATCGTTCGCAAGTCAGCTTCAGATGCCGATACTCTATATTTTCTCAATAGTGTTTGTCGAAAGGAACCCGCCTTCCCTCCAGGGATTCCTATTTGAGTTCCCGGAGCATCTGCGTAACACTCACGTGTTTTTCGAACCTACAGGTAACAAACATGGCAGCCCGACTCTGAATTGCTTCGATGTGTTCCTTCAGCCTGACTTGATACGGATACCAAACTCCTGAGCCGTACTCAAGAATAGGTCACACCAGAATTCTATATGTGGTCTTCTTTACAGGTGAACCACTCTTTCTAAAACTTCACCCAATAAACCATTCGGCCATTCACCTTCCCTATAACACTTCTGACATGGTCGTTATATTTCATACCACTTGAAAATATTACGCCCAGATATTTAAACGACTTGACTGTCAATCAGGACACTAGTAATACTGTATCCGAGCATTACAGGTTTGTTCTTCCTACTCATCTGCATTAATTTACATTTTTCTACTTTTAGATCTAGCTGCCATTCATAACACCAACTACAAAATTTGTCTAAGTCATCTTGAGTCCTCCTACAGTCATTCGACTCCACATCTTACCGTACACCATAGCATCATCAGCAAATAACTTCAGATTGCTACCCACCTTGTTCATCAAATAATTTATGTATAAGGAGAACACAGTGGTCCTAGCACATTTCCCTGTGGCACTCCTGATGATAGCGTTGTCTCTGATGAACACTCGCCGTCGAGGATAACATACTGGGTACTATTCCTTAAGAATTCTTCGAGCCACTCACATATCTGTGAACTTATTCCATATGCTCGTACTTTCGTTAACAACCTGCAGTGGGGCACCGTGTCAAACGATTTCCGGAAATCTAGAAATATGGAATCTGCTTGTTGCCTTTCATCCATAGTTTGTGGGAAACGGGCAAAGTGAACTTCGGATAGCGATGCTTTCAAAAACAATGCTGATTCGTGGACATAGGCTTCTCAATCCCAAAGAAGTTTACTATATTCGAACTGAGAATATGGTCAAGGACTATGCAGCAAACCGAAGTTAGAGGTGTTCGTCCGTAATTTTGAGGGTCCGTTCTTTTACCATTCTTATACACAGCAGTCACCCGCGCTTTTATCCAGTTACTTGGGACTTTATGCTGCGTGAGAGATTCACGATAAACGCAAGCTAGGTTAAGGGGTAACTGCAGTAGAGTACTCTTTCTAAAAGCGAATTGGGGTTCCATCTAGACCTGGTGATTCACTTCCTTTCAAATATTTCAGTTGTTTCTCTACGCCAGGTATGCTTATTACTATATCGTCCATACGGGAGTCTGTCCGATGATCAAATGACTGTATGTTTGCACGATTCTCCTGTATGAACGATTTCTTCAACGTGATATTTAAAACTTCGTCTTTCGTTTTGCTGTCTTCAGCTGCCACAACCGACTCCCACTGAGTGGAAGCCTTAGACCTGCTTAGCGAATTTACATACGACCAGAATTTTCTCGGGTCCTCTGCCATATCTTTTGCTAAGGTGTGGTGGTGGTAGACCTCCTATGCTTCGGACATAGATCTTTTCACAGACACGAATCTCTGCTAACCTTCTCTTGTCAATATTTGTGTGTTCTCTTTTGAACCGAGAATGCAACAACCTCTGCTTCCTGAACAGCTTCCGAATTTCTTTATTAAACCATGTGGATCATTTCTATCCTTTACGCCCTTACAAAGCAATTAGCTCTCCAGACCACGATTTACAGTCTGCTTAATCCTTTGCCCATAATTCCTCTACATCCATCTTACTTGAGCTAAATGGTGCCGAGTCACTGTCTGTTTATATTCTCTATCTAGAAGAAACATTCTCCTAGCCTTCTTGACTGACTTAAAACTTTCGTAATCATAGTTGCTGTAATGTCATCATGATTGCTAATACCCGTTTCTATACTGGCATTGTTTACAAGGGCCGGCCTATTTGTAGCAACAAGGTGAAAGACATCTCCAGTCCACTTGTGCTTCCGAGGCAGCAGCTCAAGACAAATTTTCAGAAGACGCCGCCAATCCATAGACATCCCAGTCTATACTCACTCGGAACGCTAAAGTCACATCTACCTAGTATAGTATGATCTGGGTATTTACGGGCTACTGACCACACATTATACGCATCCAGATAACTTCACTGTCACCCTCAACTTCGACCTCAATAGAGAAAATATTTTTGTCAGCTACACGGAACACTCCCCCTCCTATGGCCGCTAATCTGTTTTTCAGAAATACGTTCCATTACTCCCCAAATGTCTCAGAGCTTGCCACCTCGGGTTTCTGCCAATTCTCGGTCCCAAGAATAATTAGCGCGTGAGAACTTTCCTAAAGGGCACTAAATTCGAGAACTTTGTTACAAATACTTCGACAGTTTTCGTGAAGTGTTCTGAACGAAATACTGGGATTCCAGCCCTGTTGCATGAGTCAAAGCACCAAAAATCCCATTCCTTAAGCCCTTCGAGAAGGCCGAAATAGCCGGCCGGTGTGGCCGACCGATTCTAGGCGCTTCAGTCTGGAACCGCGCGACCGTTACGGTTGCAGGTTCGAATCCTGCCTCGGGCATGGATGTGTGTGATGTCCTTAGGTTAGTTAGATTTAAGTAGTTCTAAGTTCTAGGGGACTGATGACCTCAGATGGTAAGTCCCATAATGCTCAGAGCCATTTTTGAAGGCCGAAATAAAATCATTGTTTTCCGACGAGGCTTTGTTGATATCTGCCGAACTCCACCAAATTTTGCACCAAGGGACAGTCGAAAACATTTTGCTAAATTCTTTATACTTTTAGAATTGCTATCTTCGATAAGTTAGCCATAAAAATCATCAATCAACAATGTCATTCCTTCGATACCTGCCCATCCCAATGGTTGTCTAGGGTATCTGATACATTCCTTCTTCTTTTACAAATGCCTATCAAATGCATATCAGGTTATCAGATACTCTGAGCTGCAGTTTAAGTCTAGCGTCAGCCGCTAGCCACAGTACATGTTCAAAATGACTCTGAGGACTATGGGACTTAACATCTATGGTCATCGGTCCCCTAGAACTTAGAACTACTTAAACCTAACTAACCTAAGGACATCACACACATCCATGCCCGAGGCAGGATTCGAACCTGCGACCGTAGCGGCCACGCGGTTCCAGACTGACGCACCTAGAACCGCACGGCCACACCGGCCGGCCACAGTATATGTTTTCTGAAATTATATGACGCCTGTACACCGACGGGAACTTCATACTGTGGTTTTTAGATGGCGGGAGATATCGAACTAACCATGAAATCAGAAGAGAATCCTCATAAATTAGAGTAAAGTGAGAAGCTTGAACAAGTAGCAACGGCCTCCATCGCAGGGGGAATAATCCTTAAGTTGTGATGAATGACACAAAACAGTCTAGAATTGGTGTTCCATGAGGTACAGAAGAAGGGCTGATAAGCTGTTATGCTCCAATGACATGCAGTTCGCCAAGACACCGAGATGGTGATAGTGAACTGTTTCCCAGTTTTATGATGACTGACCCCATCACATGGACAATGGAAGCTACTCTTCACTCAGATGCTTGCAAGACATTTGTAACGTATTAATGCTGTTGCACTGAATAACACTTATTAATAATAAATGTCTACTAAATTTCCCGCCCACGGAAGCTACTCTGAGATTTATCCGCCAATAGTTTCATTTTCTTGTTTTACTCCGAATAAAAAAATAATGCACTTTTGTTTTGCTTCCATACATGATCTACTTTTCTTAATATAACCTTTTGTCAACTGCATAGATTTGATGGTTGCTGGTACATCTTCTGTAATCTGGCACTCTGTAATCACTGAAAAGCCTGGTAGGACTAGAGGCTCACTGTATGGTTAATTTTCCAGAGTCGATCTAGTTAAAAAATCTGCTCTAAGGTTTTGATACATAGCGCGTAGACAGAAAGCTATGTCCACTGCATCTACGTAGTTACCGGCTTAGTGTGGGGTCTAGAGAAGCAAACCGTTACAGTACGTAGAAGAAAAAATCTATATGAAAGACAAATTCATTACGTCTGCAAACTTCATTTAGTTACCTTATTAACTATAAATACAGAATATCCCTTTCTTTTCTGTTGTTTTACCATAACAGAGTTTGAAAATGTTTTTTTTTTGTCATCTTATACTTTTAGCATAAATGTACGTACTATTAAGTGAAATAACGTGGCCTATTCATTCATTGTCTGAGTAAGGAAATAAGATAATTAAACTAAATCCCAAATAGCAATAAGTATTTCGCTTTCGGTTATGTGTTTGAGGCTAAATGTTATTGTATAAATCCAAAGTGAGCATCTTATACAGTAATTCAGACAGAGAGGGAGGACGGAAGGTTGATATAATGAATAAATTTCAACGACTCGTCAGATAAGGAAATCACGGAAAATCTAAATTTGTACAGCTAGGTGGGGAGTCAACCTAAATCCTCCCAAATACGGTACCAGTGCCTCACCACTACACCATGTCTCTTGTAAGTAGTTCGCTTAATGTGGTACAATCACTGATGGTGTGTGTGTGTGTGTGTGTGTGTGTGTGTGCGTGTGTGTGTGTGTGTGTGTGTGTGTGTGTGTGTGTGTGTGTGTGTGTGTCGCAAGTTGCTGCTATAATGAGTTCTGCTTCCTTGCAAAATGGCGGTGATCTTGTGACAGCATGCACTGGTGAATGCTTCCCGTTGGAATCACCCTCAATCTTCCTCGTCACCACTTATTTCACTCACTTCCACCTCCACCCAATCACCACCAATCCCCACGAAAACTGCGAAGAATTGCTAAGTTAGCGGAAATTACAGAAAGTGATGTTGCCAGGATTCAAACCTATAACCAGTTGGATAGGAACCAAGTGAATTGTGTGCAGTGAAAACCAAATTTTTCTCCAATTTATGCGTGTTGGAAAATTATGAGTAGAACTTAGTATTACTGATATAATTTTCGCAGGACTTTTTCTGGTTTTTTTTGCGTAATACAAGGGTTTCATTTTTGAAATATATCAATAAAGATAGTAATTGTACTCGTGTAGCAGTGATAATGTAGGTAAAGTATTTGCAAAATAATCTCTCAGGAAGTATAAGATGTTTTTGGAATAAAGCGGTTCTAGGCGCTACAGTCTTGAGCCGAGCGACCGCTACGGTCGCAGGTTCGAATCCTGCCTCGGGCATGGATGTGTGTGATGCCCTTAGGTTAGTTAGGTTTAAGTAGTTCTAAGTCTAGACGACTGATGACCTCAGAAGTTAAGTCGCATAGTGCTCAGAGCCATTTGAACCATTTTTTGGAATAAAGCGTTGAAGAATTCATGTATACGATAGTCTTAATGAAACACGTAAGATAAACAGAAAATGGCAGAGGAAACTCTGTACCTGTGTTATTCATTCTTATTCAGTTCTCATAAAAAGTGGAAAACAATGTGGTATGAAGTGTCTCGTAGTGAGGCTCAAGGTTACCACTACAACAGTACTATTGGAGGCGTAGCAGCCAGCCGGCGCGGCCAGCCACAATGCGGCCCAGGGGTCACTCGTACAAGGAAGCTTTGCAGCGCCGCTACAGCCGGCCACTGTCAACGCCCCGCCTCAGAGCTCGATGCTCAGTCTGCGTGTCAGCCGCGAGTCTTGAACCACGAAGCCACTCGAGTATGTCAACAAGGGTCAGTGGACAAAGTACTGTCTGTGCAGTCCGCGTAGAGTGTCTCTGCATAATTACTGTACTCTACCGCCAGTGAACTGGACACTGAGTCTGTGTTAACAGTGGGTTTACCATCATTGCTCTTCCGTCTGACATGCAGTCTGCCTCTCCTATAAAAGCTAAGTCTTTGTCTTCATTAATAAATAGTTTTTATCGAACTGTGTCACCGTTTTTTGTGCTCTTTTTGAATAATGATGTCGCTTCCATCCCCATAACTTTCTCTGCCACAAGCTGTTCATTTACAGATGCAGCAGATTCAACTACTGTTGCAGAGCGTCACTCAACTGACGCATGTACTAAGATACAGGTACGCAGGTAATAACTACGGTAGCTGCACCACAACAAGCTGCTTCAGCACCGAAGTTTCGAGCATTTGTCGGCCAGCAAAAGGACTATGCCGAATACCGTTTGCAACACGAGACGCACTTCTCTGCTTA
This sequence comes from Schistocerca serialis cubense, assembly GCF_023864345.2. Classification (NCBI taxonomy): domain Eukaryota; kingdom Metazoa; phylum Arthropoda; class Insecta; order Orthoptera; family Acrididae; genus Schistocerca; species Schistocerca serialis. The sequence continues at coordinate 349,441,402 of NC_064640.1, read as the reverse complement.
CAACATAAAAGAAACGCAGCCTAGAGCTAATTTATTGCTAATATGCGTGCTGAAATATTCCGAATGAGCCTTAAAATATTCCTGGACTCCAGTGCGGAGGACACAGACTATGAGTCAGTAACTGAGCGATTAGAAGCACACTTTGAAACTTAGGTGGATGTCGCAGTTACCTGCTACTAGTTCCTTTGGTTAAGAAAATAACCTGACCAAACAAAAAGTAAGCAGCCGATTAATGGTCTCTCACAGGAAATTATAAGAAGTCGAATTATGAGCTGTTATCGGACGTTCTAAATTCAAATGTTTTTGTGGACTTTTGTACAGTAAGGCTACGTTCTGTGATGCCATTACACAAAATGTATCTGATCCCTACATTCGTGTTGCTATTCTAATCCTAATCTGGAAACTGTATTTCCATTTATACATTCACAGGACACTATAGAAATGGTAAAAACGAACTTGCAGTGTCTCGCCAATTTGGTAGTGAACAGTTTGCAAAGTATTCAGTGCACTCATCAATCAGGGGTCGCGCGTCATGCAAAGTCTAGCTTGACAAACAGTAAGTCATGTCGTCCGTGCTCCACTTCTAATGCTAGGAGGTCTTGCCCACAGTGTCAGTGCACATGACCCAAAGTGTCGGTGCAGGGAGACTAAATGTTTTCTTGATGCAAGCGGGGCCACATTCAGTCCGTGTGTTTACAGCAGTATTGTGCCTGGCGGCAGTCGGATTCCTGTTCGCAGCTTACACCTACGGAAGTTAATGCCTACACGCTAAACCTGTGCGCGGGACACCATTAGCGGCTCGACATACACGCAAACAGGTGCGTTCAATAGTGATCATCGACAGCCGAACAAACAATATGGACAATTACGACTGGCCCAGTATGCACTGCACATGCAGCTTCCGTCACACCATTGAAAAGAAATACTTACGAGTTGTTAGGGAGCCCACGGCTGCAGCAGCCTCATGCCACATTGTCTGCGTGTAATTGACATAATATTCCTGTATTAGATGTTTGTAGACTGCGACGACGTCCTGCAATGTAACTAAAACTCTATTTTTTCATCTACTGTGTTCCCATGACAAACATTTTTGGTAGCGATTTTTAAAAATTTTTTCGTCCTACTGTTGAAGATAACGTCTTGCAAGTGAATGCTACAGTGGCTTAAGAAAGTGTCAACGAATTGGGTATTACAGTGATTTATTTCGAGAAGGAATTGGGGAAGGTCTGGACTTCCTGGCTCATATATTACTTAAGGATAATGCACAGCCATGATTTCATCGTGCTATTCCTGTCTCTCATGCCATTTGCGATCAAGTCACACAGGAACTACAAAGGAAAGACACTCGGGTAATTCAGCCTGTTTCCCCGTGTCCGTGGGCATCCCTCCTGGATTTTCTAAAGAATCTGTTAGGCGGAGTACAGCTCTGCGCAGATTTGAAATCTGCACTTAATCCTCAGACAGTGGTGGACTTCCTCTCGGCCGGCCGCTGTGGACGAGCAGTTCTAGACACTTCAGTCTGGAGCCGCGCTGCTGCTACGATCGCAACTTCGAATACTGCCTCGGGTATGGATGTGTGTGATGTCCTTAGGTTAATTAGGTTTAAGTAGTTCTAAGTCAAGGGGACTGATGTCCTCATATGGTAAGTCCCATAGTGCTTAGAGCCATTTGAACCATTTGACTACTTCCCCTGCCTCGGCTCGACAAAGTTAGGAAAAAATTGGGACAGCCCCACTTCTTTTCAAAAATAGTCTTTCAAGAAGCATATTTGCAACTCTTGTTTTCTTATCATCAATAGGCACATGGAGGTATTCCAAATTTAACGCGTACAATTTCGCAGTGCATCGGCTCCCACCATTTTTCAACGGGTTTTCGAACACCTGACAGTAAAGGTCCCTTTGACATCCAACTATCTGGATGATACTGCGGTTTATGGTCGCACACCAGCAGACCATTTATATAACTTGTAGTGTCTATTCAAAGTGCCTTCAGAAGCGAGCCTCAAGCGTAAAAAGGCGAAGTGTTCATTTCTCCACTCAAAAATAGAATATTTGTGTCACATCATTAATTCTCAGGGTAGTCATCCAGCACAGTCGCATTTGTTAGCAGTCAATGGTTTGACAGCACCTTGTAATGCTAAGTATGTATAGGCGGAGATGGGCAAACTCACATATTATATTAAACTTATTCCTAACACATCACAGACTGCTGCTCTGCTGAAACGACTCCCCTGGAAAAGTGCTCCATTTGTGGGGGCCAAGTAATGTCAGCACGCTTTTCAGTATCTCAAGGATGCCCTCCTCAGTGATCGCTGTCTGGTTCATTTTGCCCCAAGCAAGCTAGTCGTCCTTATAGCGGATGCATCATGCTACAGGACTGGAACAGTACTCTTCCACTGGAGAGTTTCTACTAATAGGCCCATCGCCTTTGCTTTAAAAACTTTAAACAATGCCAGTGCATCTATAGCCAGTTGGAAAAAGAGACACTCGCCATCATTTACGGAGTCAGTATTCGTATGGGTCAAGCTTTTGTCTTGTTACAGACCACAGGTAACTGAGGGCCCATTTGAGCCCCTCCTAGCCTATTCTACCACTGACAGCACAAAAGCTGCGATGGCAAGCCTTGTGTTCTCTTGTTACCCGTAAGAGATTTTTTACAGGCCTACATCTCAGAATTCCATCATTGGTTTGTTGTTTCAGTTACATTTGGGTGCCGATTCTGCCTCTGATACGTTCGAGAATTTATGTTTCACTGGATTCCCACGATTTCGACACATTTTATGGGTTTGCCGAAGGGTAGCCAAGCATTTCGCGTGAAACTGCGTCTGACCCAGCTTCTCGGGTGATTCTTGGGTACAGCTGGAATGGATGGCCTCGAGGTCTAAAGAAGATAAACCATTCTCGAGACTCAATTATTTGGCGCACCAGCACGATCTTTCTGCGCATTTTGGTATTCTCGTCCTCTACATGGAGAAAGACAGTGCGGGAGTCTTGGTTCCTCAGTCCCTTCAGCAGAAGCCGCTGCGAGGGCCATGACAGAATGTTACATCCCAAGCAACTTCTTTGAAACCGCTGTAGATGACTGGGTACGGATGCCCAAATACAATAGTTAACTGCCCATTACGAAACCTATGTAGAGCATCAGTCCACTTTGCCACAAAGTTACTTCGATTTACCACGCCCAGCAGGACCACAGCATCGTCGTCATGATGATTTTGTGGAATGCTTTTCGAATACTCGATGATTGTTTTTGGAGGACGTGCACAGCAAGTTCCCGTTTGCCGTCCAGACGCAGTCCACAACAACCATCAGTGCAGTGTAAGCCCTCGCTTTAATGTTTAGACTTGAAAGGTTCCTCGCTGTCATTTTCTTCGACTTTCGACAGTTTATCCACGCAAACATCATGACAGTGCCATTTCGTACACAGTCCAACGGAAAACCGAACGTTTTGTGTATACTTCTAAGACGCAATTGGGTAAGCTGCGCTCCTCCCATACATGGGACCAGGTCTTCCAGAGGTTTCTCCTGTCCAATCGTTCCTTGCCACGAGACGACACACTCCCAGCATAGTTGCATAGTCGTTGACACCACACCTTTCATCATCTCCCGTGTCCGCCGCAGAAGCCCTACATTCCGCCACGTCAGCGACGGGAAAAAGATGTTGTCACAGATGTGTTGGGTAGATAGTGAAATAACATGTATGGTCCGACAGGGCTGCCTGGCGGCATCAGAATCAACTGCGTCGTTCTTGACTACATGATTGTGCTGCTGTTTCTTTGTTTGCAGACCCAGTGCTCCGCAACGGCCCGCAGCAGCACCGGTATTCTCCATCTCCATACTCAGTGCAGTCACGACCACTGGTCTGGGAGCCCATGGAAATCAATGTGGGGCAGGCACCTCCAGCTTCGCCACCGATCCCGCAGCTTGTGACAATGTCCGCTGACAAGTTACACCTAGTCGCCCCAGAGGACCCAGTTGCCATCTGTAATGGCCCTACAACAGCATCTGCGTCCTTGGATGGGGGTGTGCATCCTGTGGCCGGTTTTTCGGCTGGTGTTCCCGACCACTAGTAAGATGGATAATGCATGCAGCCAGGGCCTGCCATCAGCGATAGTGACGGACGATGTCCCCTCAGCAACGTATGTGTCCCAATCTTCACTCTACTGCCGCTCCAGACCTCAGTTGTATGCGATGAAAGTACAAAGGTTTTGGTGGGAGTGGGTGAGTGGGGAGAGGATTGTGGTGACATCGATATATCACATCGTGCGGCTCAAGGTTGGCCACACGGATACTCCCAAAAGTATAGCAGCCAGCCAACATGCTCATCCATGATGTTCCTAAGGCACGAGCCTGCGTGGAATCTTTTAAGTGCTACCTCAGCTGACCGCTATTTATGTCTGGTGGCGGACTTCCATCAAATGTTTCAAATGGCTCTAAGCACTATGGGACTTAACATCTGAGGTCACTTAGAACTACTTAGGTCTAAAGAAGATTAACCATTCTTGAGACTCGATTATTTGGCGCACCTTACACTTAGAACTACTACACTTAGAACTACTTAAACCTAACTAAGCTAAGGACATTACACACATCCATGCCCGAGACAGGATTCGAACCTGAGACCGTAGCAGCAGCGCGGTTCCGGACTGAAGCGCCTAGAGCCACTCGGCCACAGCCGACAGGTGGACTTCCATCCTCAGTCTGTGTTCAGCTATGAGCCTTATACCACAGGCCCATTCGAATGTGCCAGCAAGCTATAATTGGCAAAGTACTGTCCATGTAGTCTACTTAGAGTGTCTCCGCCTAATTATTGTTCTGCACTGCCAGTGAACTGGTCATTGAGTTTGTGTTAATAGTGAATTTACTCCCACTGTTGTACTGTCCCACATAGGGCCAAATCTGCTACTCAATTTAAGAGATTGTCATAATTAACAATTAGTTTGTTTAAAATTGTGTCACCATTCTTCATTGTTTTAAGGCTCAACGACGGTATCCACTAAATCTGACACAAGAAAAATGACTGACTGTATATCTCCATAAACGCAGGAATCTTTCTTATTTTAATCTACGTCATAGTCCCTATGTAAGAAATAAAATGTAAAAAACAGAACTTTTGGGTAGTCTGTCGCAAATGCTGGTTTACCCAACAGTTTTTAGCATCAAAAACCTAGACTTTTCTGTTCGAATTTTGCAATCAAGTTGCTCCAGCATTTCGATTACATGCTTATAGACTGATAAGTACCTGGACACCTATTAATGTGCATTTATGTGCGGTCGTGTCAGTTCCTCGCCCTTAATGATGGCCTGACGGATTCAATGAGGTCTTTGAATGACTGTGGTGGAATGACAGCTCTTTCTTCTTCCAGAGCCGAAATCAAAGACGGTATTTATGATGGTATCTGGCCTCTGGAGCGAAATCGACTTTTTAACTCACCCCAAAGGTATTCCGTTGGTTCAGGCTGGGACTCAGGGAGGGCCAGTCAATTTCAGGAATGTTACTGTCCACAAACATTTATCTCACAGAGGCTGCTTTGCGACTGGGTCCACTGTTACGCCGATACAATCATAGTATCCGAACCGTTTCTCTACTATTCTTAGCACACAGGCCAATAGTGAAGTTGTACACAGAGGTCTGAAGAGAAGTCTATATTATAATTCATCCGATGGTGCTCCATTGGATTCAGGTTGTGATTCTGGGCAGACCAACCCATATTAGGAATGTATTGTCCACAAACCATTGCCTTATATACACTGCTTTATTACAGGTTGCGTTGTCATTTCGATACAAACATTCATCGTCCTCAAATTGTTCATGTAATGTACACAGTACACAATACTGAAAAAGTTTTCATATTCTTCGGCATTTAGCATTTTCTTAAGTATAATAACGAGAACACACCATATCCATGAAAAACAATACCGTCCTGTAACACCACCTTGTCTGTACTTCACTCGCGTCGCTACATATGGCGGAAGGTAACGTTCACCAGGCATTCGCCAAACCCAAACCCTTCCACCTGATTGCCTCAGGATATAGCGTGATTCGTCACACTAAATCACTCGTTTCCAGCCATTCACAGTGCACTGGAGTCGCTCTTTATGTACAGCCAAGTGTCACTTAGCATTTACTACAGAAATGTGTGACCCAAATGGATCTGTTCAACAGCTCTACACCATTCTCTTTAAATTCCTATTCTCAGGTGTAGCTAGACTGCTAGCAGAGATTTGGAAGCTACAACCGATTCTTTAGACTTGTTGATTGTGAAACTGCCATGACACTTCCGGCACGGACAAGCAGTCCCGAAAGTGTCATGATGGTTCAATGGTGAAAATATTAGAATAACGACTCAGAATGGTGAGCAAGGCGATGGGTGCAAAGCACAGGCTCTATGGCAGCTGTGTAATCATAAGTGCAGCGATATAATCATCATACATTGTTTTGCAGGAACTCTTACAGAAACAGCTGGTGGTGTCTCGCTGATGTGCATCGACCGTAGGTGACAGAGCCTGAATCTCTATAACCTTAAGTTATGTGGTGGAACTATACAGACGCCAGGAGGCAGCAAGGTGGCCTCACTAGAGTCACTGTGTCAGTGATCTTAGTAGCAAGTCGCTATGTCAGATCTTCCACCTACAGAAAGGTTTGGAAGCGTCATACATGCAGCAGGCCGAGATGCGAGATGCTGGCCTGTGGCCCCTCTGCATACAGGGGTCAGTTGGCAACAACCAGGAGGAGATCCCATCCGGATAGCACTCGTACAGGAACCACCAGCATCTGTCCTTTAAGTGGCCCAAAGACCAACAACTGGCAGCGGCATCAGATAGTTAGAAACCAGGCTAGCTGACCCACATTTCGTCGATAGCTGGTGTGTAGTAGTTCTCGGTGTAGGTAGCAGCCATCTACAGATACGGCTACACTGGAGTGGCTAGTATTTATACTTGATCGTACCGGTTTTATCACTATGGGTTGTCACTTTCGGTCATGTAGGGGGCTGAGACAGTGCAGCATGGGGTAACTCTACTCACCACAGCTCCAGGCGAGTGTCTTACATCATGTCGCCTCAGCAGTATTCCAGCCTCGGTAGCAGAATTTCCCAGCCTGGTTTCAAGTTGTGTGGTCTGATAGGGAAGATATTGGCAAAACATCCTGATGTCACGTCATTCCTTACTTATATTGGTACGCAGTGCTCGGTTGACCCTGACCAGCAGTACATGAGGCCCATCTGGTCTTGGTTTATCTGTGGTTGTTCCTCCACGTTTCTGCTTCACAAATACTTCACCAACAGTCGATCTGGGCAGCTGAAGGGCTGAAATACCCCTGATGGGTTTCTTACTCAAGTGACATCCAATGACTAGTCCACGTTCAAACTCACCAGGCTCCTGCGGCCGACCCATTATGTTCTTACTGATTCTCTACTCACAACGCATTACTCCCCAGTTCTACTTGCAGTGGTAGGTCCGCCTCTCGAGACGTCTAGTGGTCAGTCGAGTATTACGTAGGGGTGTACTGTCTGGCTGATTTGGTGATAATGCCGAATGCTGGAGCAGAATTCTTAAACAGACCGTAACAGAACCATATTAATAGATGAACGGCACACCCCTCAATTCTCGGACCAATTAAAACTCCTCAATTTACCATCCACATTATTCACTTAATTTGATGTTCCTATTTCGTATCAGCTATTGGTATTCAAATTGGTTCAAATGGCTCTGAACACTATGCGACTGAACTTCTGAGGACATCAGTCGCCTAGAACGTAGAACTAATTAAACCTAACTAACCTAAGGACATCACACACATCCATGCCCGAAGCAGGATTCGAACCTGGGACCGTAGCGGTCGCTCGGCGCCAGACTGTAGCGCCTAGAACCGCATGGCTATTGGTATTCCTCGTCATCATCACCATCATGGTCGTCATCACCACCAACGTCAGCCGTTATTTTGGCATCTGCTGCTCGATATAAGCAACTTGTATGGACGTGCTTAGTTATAGTACTTATTCGCATCCATGCTGCTTTTGTATGTTTCTTAAAATCATCTAACAACCTTCCGTTAGGCCATCATATCGGTCTCTGTTCATCTACTAGAATCCAGAAAAGAACTTCCATTTATGATCCATTCGCATGATTACATATCCAATTCAGCAAATAAAATAATGTTACTTGGTTCATTGGTTTATCACTATACTTGTAACCGAACACATTTAATTTTTTTTTTTTTTTTTTTTTTTTTTTTGTAGACGCCACCTTGTATTTGGCAACGATAATTGTTACTCTATACACCAAATGGTAATACTGTCAGAGACTTCTTACAGTCATCCAATAGATGTTATATTTCTGTAGACAGTAGCGTCTTCAACAAACGATATGACGATATGATAGATCTGCTGACCCAAAATGATCAATGGATAGGCTATGTTGTGAACATTAGCATCTTGTTGGATCGGAAAACACCATGTGGTACTTATACTTTTATCAGAAGAGCCACTCGGTGAACGTAATCCCTATTATTGTGTGTTGAGCAGGGTGAGGCAAATGAAATTAGCCTGGACCGTTTGTGGCAGCATTAACGGAGGAGGGAAGACCTACAGTTAATTTCAAAAGGCTGGCACAGCTGCCCATACAGCCGGCAGAACTTTGGAGCACATTTACACCATCAGGCCTGACATTTTTGTTAGGAGAGGTCAGTCTGGTAGCGGCCATAACTGGCCACCCAGGTCACCTGATCTGTTAGTGTGCGATTTCTTTGTGTAAATTTTGGGTTACATTGTAGCAGTTCCTGCAGTCCAGCTTCGATTTTCCTCCAGTAAATTGGTGACCAGGGCCCAAAAGTGCCTAGAGATTAATGGTGGTCACTTTCAACATATGCTATAGTCCTGTTAGTATTGTATTTCCTTTCATTCTTCTGTGTTTCTTTGCACCCGGGAACTTTGTTCTCATAGCCACTTTTATTTTCCCCACCCTATATATCTGCTGAAAATTTGCTGCAACGTCGAAGTTATTTATAACATTTGGCACACGATTTCAGCCTCTTCACGTAAGTCTATTCTGTTCATCAGATCGTGCATGGATAAATCAAGCTGTCCATCATATCAGTGGTAGTTGCTGAATTCATATCGATTATTCGGGACATCTCTATTGCTGCGGGAATATCATAACGTTCGAACTAATAAAATGGACAAGGATCCGACAACATGCGGAACCTAAATGTTTTGGTTCGTAATTCTGAGTATCTGTTTCTATACTTTTCTTATCTACAGCACTAACCAACTCTCATTTCTCGCCATACGGGGTCATGCGCTGCCCGCTAAATTCTCTATAAACATAAGCTGGAAACGTCTGTTTCATTAACGAATTCACTGTAAAATCTTCAAGTAATTCAGTCAGAACATAAAGCCATGTTCAAATTGAGCCGTTTCAATTCCATTTCAGTACTGCGGTGGCTTATTTGAACATTATCCGTTTTTCAATTTGTACTAAAATCTCACACGTAAACACGTTTTGAAAAGTTTAATTTATTATTTTAGTTTTGTAATTTGTCTTCTGTTTTAACACAAGAAATATCAAGGGAATACTGGAGGACTCCTATTTGCGCAAAACTTCAAAGGAATTTTGGAAAAATATTTTGTTACAATATGACTGTCGAATTTTTTATAGGCCTCCCACAGAATCAGTACGAAACTCACATACCTTGCCACTATTATGGATGCTATGCAATTTAACTCTTCATATCCTGTCACTTCAAAAAAGTTTCGAGAAATGGTTCATAAGAAAACAGAGTAAGTTAAGATGGTGGTTCCAATGCTTCAGGTGTTCTACATAGCTTCATCACACCTGAGTACATCGCATAGATCTTTCACGCAACCATGTGAAAGTGTCAGGAAAGTCCTTCTTTGGGACGTTTTTCAACTCCCGCATCACATTGGCTTGAATGTTGTCTATGTCGTGAGTTTCTGCATCTTGTCGGTTTGTGGTAGTCCCATATTGATAAGACTAAAACTCGTCAGCCGTGACGATTTATTCCAGGAAAGAACTGTCAGAGTTTTTAATTCAGCCAAGTCGCGACGGGCGTCTATGCTTCGTTTTTTTTTTTTATTTTTTATTTTTTTGTGTGGATCAAAGCGTACGGGTCCAGTTTCACACACTCGTTCTTCGTTATAAAAATATAGCGACAAATTATATGAATGCACAGAGTCCGTGCGTATCCCCGAATGAACAGACATGACGCGGAATCCGCAGTTGTATTACATATCATGTAAATTGAAAGTAGAGGGCGAGAAAGGAAAGGAAAGGAACTGATGATATCAGCTGCATCGGAACTTTCGACTCAGTTCCGCAGTGTCACTTGCTACAAAAAGTGCGTGCTTACGGTCTATCCGATGACATATGCGGTTGGACAGAAAGTTTTCTACCAGACCGGGAGCAGTATGTCGTCCTCAATGGGGTGACTTGAACAGAAACAAGCGTAGCTTCAGGTGTGACCCAGGGCAGCGTAATAGGTCCTCTGATTTTTACGATTTACTAAACGATCTGGTTTATGGTATTGACAGCGGCCTTAGACTGTTTGCCGATGATGCTGCAGTCAGGAAAGTAGTATCACACGAAAGTTGTGAACAAATCAATGAGGATTTGCAGAGAGTAAATCCGTGGTGTAATGACTGGCAGTTATCTCTCAATATTAGTAAGTGTAACCTATTGCGTATAACAAGGCGAAAATCCCCATTAATGCACGAGTACAAAATCAATGCCCAGTCTTCGGAAGCGGTAACTATTCGAAATAATCTCAAATGGAATGATCAGATCACACAAGTAACGCGTAAGGCGAACTCTAGATTGCGGTTTATTGGTAGAATCCTGAAGCGATGCAGTCCTTCAACAAAGGAAATATCTTACAATGCGTCCAGTCTTGGAGTATTGTTCGTCTGTATGGAACCCTTACCAGTTGGGTCTGATTCAAGAGATTGAGAAGGTCCAAAGAAGAGCAGCAAGATTTGTGACTGGTACATTTAGCTATGGCGAGAGCGTTAAAAATCTCATAGGAAGTTTGAAGTGGGGCATACTTCTAAGCAGAAGGGGCTTCTCACTAAATTCTGAGTCCGCAGCTCGTGGTCGTGCGGTAGCGTTCTCGCTTCCCACGCCCGGGTTCCCGGGTTCGATTACCGGCGGGGTCAGGGATTTTTCTCTGCCTCTTGATGACTGGGTGTTGTGTGATGTCCTTAGGTTAGTTAGGTTTAAGTAGTTCTGAGTTCTGGGGGACTGATGACTATAGATGTTAAGTCCCATAGTGCTCAGAGCCATTTTGAACTAAATTCTGAAATCCGATCTTCACCGAGGATGTAGAGCGTTCAGACAGCGGTTTTTCCCTCGCGCGATCCGCGAGTGGAACATTAGGGGGGGGGGGGGGGGTATGACTTTGACACGAATTGTGCCCTCCGCCACACACTGCTTGGTGTCCAGCGGAATATATATGTAGATGTAGATGAAACTTTATGTAGAATCGGTGGCGACGAGTTAAAATGTGTGCCGGAATGGGACTCGAACCCGGGATTTCCTGCTTAATAACAGTTGCGTAACCACTTTTTTCTTCTTAGACCGCTTTCATTTTTCCTACACGATTGCATTTACTTTACAGAAAGAATTGTCGAGTAAAGTTACAACAGTTACATTTACACACTCTTGCACTGTGCATAAAGAATCTTTACTTAAAAATAAAATAAATAAAGGGCCCAGTACCGCGCCATAAGACATGTGGTTCCCTTCCGGAACACATTTCATAACGTGGAGACAGAAGGCATGGAGACTTCAGAAGTTTCCGGACTCGTGGTCCTCTTCTCGATGCGTATTTCGTACCGGAAAATTTTCGTAGGTGCTCATGCCCTTCGTCAACAAGCACCAGAAAGTCTTCAAACACCTTCAGTAGAAAAGTAGTACAATTTTTGTGGTAGATTGGAGTTTCCATCAGTATCGAATGTTGGTTTTCGAGGAATGTTCTGCAAGTTAAGAATTTTTAACATCGTGCAGCCCCGTCAGCAACTGTGATAATTAAACATACAACACGTCAGCCTCAGTTGCAAGTAGAAACCAATCTTTACCTAGGTTTCAGCCAAAATAACTTGGCCTTCTTCAGAAGCTATTGAAATTAAACCTATTGCATGCCAATGTTTGGCCATGTCAGTTATAAAACCATAGCACCGTAGTACCGAGTCATAAATCTAGCTGAGAGTGCTCTCCCTGTCTGGCCGATATAATAACTCGGGCAATCACTACAGGTGATTTTGTACACCCCAGAACGAGATAATTTGTCATTGGTATTTTTTAACGAGTGGACCAAGTTCTTTTTGAGGCTGTTATTCGTAGAATATGTAATCTTAAAGCCGTGGTTCTTTAATAGTCACCCTATTTTATAAGATGCTTGACTATGAATGGAATAGAAATGAAGCTAGTGGAGTTATCCTCTGGTGCGACACCTAGTGTAGATGAGGTCGCAGTTTTTTTACCTGTTTTCTTGTTAAAGAGCTGTCTCACAATTTCTGGTTTACATACATTATTATAGGCGATGACTTCTAGGGTTTCTAACTCGTTCTCCATTATGTCTGCAGAAAGAGGGATGGCGAGCGCTAGTTATTTTCAGAAAAATACCTTCTCCGATAATATCATCCCGTGCCGACTCTACACACCTCCAAGACCACAAAATGGCCTTCTTCTATTCTTGCATATTCCTCATTCAGCTGACGCAATGGAGAACGAGTTACAAACTCTAGAAGTTATCGCCTATAATGATGGATATAAACCAGAAATTGTGAGACAGCTCTTTAACAAGAAAACAGGTAAAAAAACTGCGATCTTATCTACACTAGGTGTCGCACCAGAGGATAACTCCACTAGCCTTATTTCTGTTCCCTTCGTAGGCAAAGCGTCCTATAAAATAAGGCGACTCTTAAAGAGCTACGGCCTTAAGATTTCATATTCTACGAATAACAGCCTCGAACAGAACTTGGTCCACCCGTTAAAGGATACTAATGACAAATTATCATGTTCTGGGGTGTACAAAATCACTTGTACTGTTTGCCCGAGTTATTACGTCGGCCAGACAGGGAGAGCCTTCTCAGCTATATATAAAGAACATATACCAGCGAAAAGTGGTGATGGCACGCGTGGCTCGGCTTTTGCCGAGCACCTTGTTCAATTGGCCCATGCTCCCAATCCACCTAATAACACAGAGCTATTTAATTGCGAGGTTAAAGGCACAAGGCTTGACATCCTTGAGGAGTTGCAAATGTTACAAACACCTGTTGCTTGATAAAGAAAATCTACTTACTGACCAGCCACAATTGAGAAATAAGAACTTTTTCGAAGGTTTTGAACCATTGCTTCACCGGCCCTGATGTTACCATACCTTTGCAGTCGCCGACGTCTCACTCCACTTTCTTTAGTCGAATACTAATGTATTTAAAACTGAGGAATAATTTTGCCGAGAAATAGCTAATCTTTCTGACGGGCTCCAAATCCGTTTATAGGGTTCTCGTTCCTCTCAGAAGTATGTTCAGTTACATTTTTCGCAGTTAACAATTTTAATGCATGTATTAATCCAATTCCTAACGTAAAGGTAGCTACTGTTAAGCATCTATATTGCCACGCGCGCATGCGCATGACTCTCAGCAGTGCTCGGTACATAGCTGCTAGGTGCGATTAGTTCCGGCGCAGCTCTCGCGGCCTACCGACCTCGTCGGCGCAGTGGGGCCTGCTGCTTCTCTTCAGCTAAGTAATGCAGATTTATGACAGGCTCTTTCCGCTGTCGCTCGTGGCATGGGAAATATTCTTGCCAAACACATAATCTCCGACACCAAGTAGGCGTTAACTAATTAGACATTTTGCAGCGCATCTAGCGATCGTAAGGAGTGCAGACGGATACAGGCGTCGATGTTGTTCAAGAGGCATTTGTAGTTGAGAGTGATCGTGCGGCGCGTTATCTTAGTGTACACCACTCCGAAACATTTCATCTCAGTAACCACTTTAATGCGTCCTTCCGCTTGCGTAGGTAACCCGCGACAAACGTTCATAATTCCCGATTTTCGCCTGTTCAATTGCGCACCAGCTGCTTTTCCATATCTCTCAGTTAGGGCTATTGCAATGACTCTTCGTTCGAACGTACTAAAAGGACTACATTATCTGCCTGAAGACGTCTTTAACCGTCTACTGCCCATTCTCGCCCGTCAGGAACCGTCGACACTTTAAGGCTTTTTTCAAGAGATCGATGGCGTGATAATCGAATGGAGAGAGATCAAGACAATAGGGCAGGAGCTCGAGTGTTTAACATTTGAGTTGGAGTAACTTCTGCATTACGACATTTGAGATATACTGATGTGCATACGAGCCTAACAATCGGCCAGTCCTCTTTTGGCTTCTGTTGAGACGACAGCGTTCCGCATGTGTAGCCTTTGCCAACTCGAGACACAATTTGTCGGACAAGGAAAGCATGGATATTCTTATTAATTGCAAAAAAATGGTTCAAATGGCTCTGAGCACTATGGGACTTAACATCTGTGGTCATCAGTCCCCTAGAACTTAGAGTTACTTAAACCTAACTAACCTAAGGACGTCACACACATCCATCATCCATGCCCGAGGCAGGATTCGAACCTGCGACCGTAGCAGTCGCGCGGTTCCGGACTGAGCGCCTAGAACCGCTAGACCACCACGGCCGGCTATTAATTGTAGTGACGAAGATTCTAGTGATACTTCGGAGCTTTCTTCCGACGAAGAGTCGGATGCGTCTGGACGTACTGCTGAATCCTCGACAACACGAACAGAACATTCTTCCTCTGAAGACGGAAAAGAAGATGACATAAGTGAAACTTCGTCAGGAAAAAGAAAATATGACTGGTCGGAGAATCATCCAGTGACGAAACGTCGCCGATCGAAGAATCAGCAAGTCACTTCGATTTCTTTTTTCATCACGTCCATGGAATTCGTTTCTGCCATCTGTACACAGGTCAATAATTATTATAAACTTATTACTGAAAAAGTGACGACAGCACCCATGAGATTAGCACTCTGGAAGCATATAGAGCCAGCAGAATTTTATTGGTTCCTAGCTTGTTCTCTGCTTATGTCTAGAAGGAAAAAGTTACAAGTGAATGAATATTGGTTGACACAGTCTTCCAATATTTCCTAACATAATAGCCAGGGACCGGTACAAGTTGATCTGCGTTTATTGCACTTCAGTGACAATTCCACCGCATCTCAAGATATTCTTGTAAAAATACGTCTTATTTTAGAACACACAAAAACTAAATTCCGCGAGGCAGTAGTACCCTTCGAAAACCTAGTGATCGACGAAAGTCTGCTACTTTTCAAAGGAAGGCTCCGATTTAAGCAGTACATACCAAATGAACGTAGACGTCTTGGCATTAAAATTTTCGTCCTTTGTGAAGTAAAAACCAATTATTTTTCGGCTTATATTGTCTACACTGGTGCCGCTACGGAAATAGAATCACGAAATGCTGATTGGTAAAAATCAGGCAATGTTGTTGTGAGTTGGTTATTGGCACACCTCAACAAAGGTCATACCATTTATTTAGACAATTAGTATTCGAGCTCCGAACTATTCCTGTGGCTCCATGATAAATGTACAAACGCCGCCGGAACAGAACGCAAAAACACAAAACATCTACCACCGTTGCCAGACAAGCTGAAAAATGGGGAAATACAGATTAACTCCTGTGGAACATTAATGACTCTAAACTGGATGAACAAGAAAGAAATGTGGATGCTTTCCACCGTAAATGGACCAGAGTTTGTGGAGACAGGGAAAAAAGAACATAGAACGGGCCAAAACGAGCTGAAACCAACCTCATCATAATCGAAACATTTCTGCAGTCAACGCTAAGTGACGGTTCAATTTATGCAAAGAGCTACGCCACTGGACAGTGGGTGAATGTAAACGAATGATTAGGCATGACGAGTCACGCTATACCCTGTCGCAATTCGATGGAATGGTTTGGGTTTAGCGAATCTCTAGAGAACTTTATCTACTGCCATGTGTAATGCTGACAGTACAGGACGTAGGAGATGGTGTTGTGATAGGGGCATTTTTCGTGATTGGGGCGCTTATTGCGCTAAAGAAAACATTACATGCGGAAGGATAAGAACACATTTTAAAGCGTTGTGTCCTATATACAGTAGATGAACAGTTCGGAGGCGACTATTGTTTCTATCAGTACAACAGGGGACCCCGTCATAAATCAGCATCTGTGGGGCAGTGGTTTATGGAAAATACCATTCTTGAAACTGATTTGCCTTCGCACAGTTCCGGCCAGAATCCAAAGGATCATTTCTGGGGTGAGTTGAGGAAGTTTAGCTCGGGCCAGAGGCCAGCGTTCAACATTATTATTCTCTCTGGTGTAGGCTCTTGAGGAAGAAAGAGCTGCCATTCCTCCACAGACATTCTGACACCTCATCGAAAGTTCCCTATCAGAGTTCAAGTCGTCAAACAGACGAAAGGTGGACTCACCCCGAATTAATGCCCACTGATAGGTGTTCGGACACTTTTGATAAAATAGTCCAAGGTATTTAATATTGCAATACTTCTATGAAAACAGAGTATTACGAGTTTAGAGTAGTTGAATCCAAACAAAGGCAGTGCAGTGTTAGGCAGCTACATGAGGTAATTTAGCTTTCCGCTGTTAAGGACAGACGCATTGCTCCACCCCGCCTCAGTAGTATTCTGGCCCTGGCAACACGATTTCACAGGTCTCTAATTCGCCCACCTCTTAATGGGTTGTGAAGCCTGCTCTGAAGGGTGTTGCCGCAACGGTGTGATGAACTTTGAATCTTCGAGTATATGGTCAAAGAAATGATACGGAACCTTTTCGTTTCAAGTTACCGAAAGACGGTTTTTAGCACCGGTTCCATTCTAAAGCTAAACTTAGTAACACACGACAGACTTGCAACTCAACCTCACATGGTTCTGGAATATTGGTTGTAAGAGTATTACCGATTCTGTTAGTGAACTTTACCAGTATTATCACAATGAGGATGTGTGGAAACAGGCATTTAACGAGGAGATCGCTTCTTTATTGAACATTATTACTTACTAGACTTCGAGTAATCAGGCACATTGTTACATGAAACTATATTCAGCATTAAGAACATCACAGATTTAGAATGACTCACTCAGTATTAAATATAGCTTTGTTTATTAATAATAACCAAAGCAAAAATTCACTCGTAACTTCATCGGAGTAGTAGGCAATCCTGTCATCTTATTTAAGTGGTTACAGTGAATACGTTGAGGCTGTCATCCTGTAGAAACCAGTAAAAGGCGAGCTGACGGTGGATCTACACTGACAAATACTTTTCTTCAATTTTATTTCTGTGCACCAGATATGTGATATTTATTAGGAAAAGGGAGACAGGAAGGCTCTACTCTCTAGCATCTACCCATGCCGAATGAGCAGACACAGAAAGGGTTGGGTAAAATGAGCAATCACAAACAGAAAATGCCAGTAATGTGTAAGAATACACACGGCGTGAATATCAAAAATCCGTCCTTTCTTATGAGGACATAGAACAAGAAAGCAACATATGGTTGCCACTGAGAAATTACCACAGGTGCGAAATTCAAAAGATCTACTATCTATTTGGGAACAGTCATTAACTACACTAAATGTATTCCTCAGCAAGCATCGATAAGGTGCTCGTCAAATAACTGTGGAAATAATGGCGTTCATTTCGAATGTTAGCCATAATGTGACGGCAGTTGAGATTGTTTCCATTTTTAGCGACCTATATTCCAAGAAAGCAGCTTATGGTTGCAACATTCTCGAAACATGGAACAGGAACTGTCCAGTATAGCGAAATACAGCGTGGTCTGAGAAATCAGTCGCCTTGCCTCCACAACGTTAACATTACTATTAATAATCTATTCCCTGGACCTTTACATAATAGTTTCCGATCAAGGACTTAGCTAACGTCTATTGTGTTCTTAGCTAGCGTATATGGTGTAGAGTAATTCTAAATTTTGCTGTATCTACATAAATTGTACTTGCTCACTGACATGCTCCTCTAGGCATTTCCAGCCCCCAAAGCAATTCTCGGAAAAGACACCCAATTAGCTACCGCGATGACCTATATCCCGGAACACCTAAAACTGCAAAGTTCAGCGTACCCTTGTCTGAAATTTTGGCCTAGGTAACTGATGCATTATGTACGTAATAAGCGTTATATTTTGAGTAAAATTTAGGGTTTGTGGTGTACTTTTTATTGAGATAGATATCCTACAACTAAAATCAACAAGAGTGATCACCTCCAAGAGATGACACCCCGATACAAATGGGATCTCTCACCAGCCTGGTAGAGAAGGAGGACGCAGAAAAGAAAATGACAACCAACCGAGCCCGTCGCCACTAACGACCTCATCAAGACCGACACCTCATCATGACTGGGACAGCAACCAGTGACAGGCTATGAAGAGCAACTCCCTCTAGCTCCAACTCGAATCTTCCAGTCACAGTTCCCGCACCAACAAGAAACAGCCAGAAAACATGCGTTTAGTAACTTGATGAATCGTCACCAGGGGACAGAGACAACCTGACCCATCTGAGAGGCACCCGTATTGAAGCTGGCAGCAGAGGTCCTAGTCACATCTGCTAACCTGGAGGCCTGCTTCAACACGGAACCAGCCGAGAGCACGACACAGCCGCCTCATCTGTGACTCCACTGTCGCTTAGCTCGCTGATTTATTTTCCCTCAGGGGTCCGTGCTGCTGACGTAAATGTGCTGTAAATAAGCTGTCTCTGCGGTATCGCATCCAATGCCACAAGTAGTTCCAGTTTACATCCACGTCACCTTTTCTGTGACCTCTTCAGCTGATACACCGGACTCACATTCAGGAGGACGACATCAGTTCAAATCCCCTTCCGGCCATCCAGTTTTACGTTGCTCGTCATTTCTCCAAATCGTTCCAGGCAAATGCTAATTCCACTGAAAAGGCCATGGGCAATTCCATTCCCCATCCTTTCTTAATCTGAGCTTATGCTGCATCTCTAATGTCCATGATGTCGACGGGATGCTGAACACTAATCCTCTTTCATTCTTCCTTCACTACCTGATCTAAGGCCGATGCAGAAAGGACGGATTTTTGATATTTGATGTTAGTCTGCACGCCGTGTGTATTCTTACACATTACTGGCATTTTCTGTTTGTGATTGCTCATTTTACCCAACCCTTTCTGTGTCTGCTCATTCGGGATGGGTAGATGCTAGAGAGTAGAGCCTTCCTGTCTCCCTTTTCCTAATAAATATCACATATCTGGTGCACAGAAATAAAATTGAAGAAAAGTATTTGTCAGTGTAGATCCACCGTCAGCTCGCCTTTTACTGGTTTCTACAGGATGACAGCCTCAACGTATTCACTGTAATCACTTAAATAAGATGACAGGATGCATTATGTATGTAATAAGCGTTATATTTTGAGTAAAATTTAGGGTTTGTGGTGTACTTTTTATTGAGATAGATATCCTACAACTAAAATCAACAAGAGTGATCACCTCCAAGAGATGACACCCCGATACAAATGGGATCTCTCACCAGCCTGGTAGAGAAGGAGGACGCAGAAAAGAAAATGACAACCAACCGAGCCCGTCGCCACTAACGACCTCATCAAGACCGACACCTCATCATGACTGGGACAGCAACCAGTGACAGGCTATGAAGAGCAACTCCCTCTAGCTCCAACTCGAATCTTCCAGTCACAGTTCCCGCACCAACAAGAAACAGCCAGAAAACATGCGTTTAGTAACTTGATGAATCGTCACCAGGGGACAGAGACAACCTGGCCCATCTGAGAGGCACCCGTATTGAAGCTGGCAGCAGAGGTCCTAGTCACATCTGCTAACCTGGAGGCCTGCTTCAACACGGAACCAGCCGAGAGCACGACACAGCCGCCTCATCTGTGACTCCACTGTCGCTTAGCTCGCTGATTTATTTTCCCTCAGGGGTCCGTGCTGCTGACGTAAATGTGCTGTAAATAAGCTCTCTCTCCGGTATCGCATCCAATGCCACAAGTAGTTCCAGTTTACATCCACGTCACCTTTTCTGTGACCTCTTCAGCTGATACACCGGACTCACATTCAGGAGGACGACATCAGTTCAAATCCCCTTCCGGCCATCCAGTTTTACGTTGCTCGTCATTTCTCCAAATCGTTCCAGGCAAATGCTAATTCCACTGAAAAGGCCATGGGCAATTCCATTCCCCATCCTTTCTTAATCTGAGCTTATGCTGCATCTCTAATGTCCATGATGTCGACGGGATGCTGAACACTAATCCTCTTTCATTCTTCCTTCACTACCTGATCTAAGGCCGATGCAGACATAGCCAACCTTCATCAATTAAATTTCTCGAATGAATGAGCATAAACTTTATATCTTTCTTTTTTTAATATTTCGGTAGTATATCTTCCGCCTGTCTTCTGAGCGAGATTACCGAAGACACACTACGCTACAGTTTATTGGAAGCCGACTCATATAGACTTACGTTTACATGCACACAATTACAGTCACAATCACCAGGCTGTGAGTGTCCACAGAACTTCAGTTCGCAAAGCAGATAGTATTGCTGACGAGAACAATGTGCAGAATTTTCGAAGAAAATGAGTATTTACCACAGTAAATACGCAAGGTACTTCGAATAAAACCTAAGCTGAACATACAGAACGACGAGGGAGGCAAAAAACATTTAAATACATAGTTTCCTTGCAGTACGTGGGAAACTTTTAATGTAAATAGGTCCGATCCTGACTGAATACAAAGGTAAACTGAGTTCTTACGATCCACTGAAGACAGTTTTGGGCTCTGTCGATGATGACTTGATGCTGCACACGGCTGGAATTAACAAGATAACCAACCAAGTTTGTGTCCTGTGTATCAGATGAAGAGGTCACAGAAAAGGTGACGTGGATATAAACTGGAACTACTTGTGGTATAGGATGGGCTAACGCAGAGAGAGTTCATTTACGGCGCATTTAGGTCAACAGCACAGACCCCTGAGGGAAAATAAATGAGCGAGCTAAGCGACGATGGCGGCACAGATGAGGAGGCTGTGTCGTGAGTGAGCTGCCAGAAGCTGCCGAAAGTGGCTCTCGGCTGGTTCCGTGTCGAAAGAGGCCTCCAGGTTAGCATATGTGACTAGGATCTTTGAAGCCAGCTTCAATAGGGATGCCTTTCAGATGGATCATGTTGTCACTGTCCCCTGGTGACGACGCTGAATATCGTATAACTGCCAGACAACTCATACAGTCCAAGAAAGAAGCATGGAACACCGTAGATGCACCGACCCTTACACCCCAAATAATCGGCTGAGGCAGGGCAATGCATCGATACCGGTTATTCTCTGCGGTATGACAATATCTGTGTTTCGTCTGATGAAGAATTAAATTAATAAAGCCAGCGATTCTAAATCTGGCAAATAATGGGGTCCGGTTCATCCTTTAATAAACTCGTAATGATGTCGCTGCAGTCAGCTAATACAGATACATCAATACCACAGCGTGGAGCTACAGTGAATGTACATATTCAATTTCTGCATAGTCTTGGCCGCCGATAAACGTCTCTGGCGCTCGTTTTTTATGCAGTTTTAAAAGGCGGAAGAAGTACTGTAGCGCACTGTAGCTTCCGTCGGCTAGCTCTGAACATCGTCACGAGATATACGGCCGAAATATTGGAGTAAGAAGAAACATCATAGTCAACCTTGTTCGCTTAATTTTCTGGTTGTCTAATGTGTATCACAACTTCCCTTTACTGAAAACTAAGTTATTGTGCTTGTTTTTCTATTTCCGGTTTACTCTGCTGGCCATAATCGTGATCTGCTGTCTCAGACATACCGTTTAACATGGGTTTGATGATATTTTACTGGATGCGCCAACGTATTGTGCACATAGACTGTTTCATGATAGCTTACGTATAAGCGTACTTTACGTAAGGAATGGACGCACAGTGTTACGGGAGTATAATTCTTTCAGTTGTTTTGCAGTTTCTTGTCAAACTGATTAAGAAAGCATCTGATACACCAGACAGGTTTTTGGATGATTTAAAAAATAACATTTCGTGGGCATCTAAATCTTTAGAGACGGGGAAGATTGTGAAGCCATTTTATTATTCACCAAATAATGACTGCCATAGGAAATAAAGTCAGAGACTGGCCATTTTCCATGGCTGAACGAAGTTAACCGTCTCACCTGTTATTGAGAGTCTATACACCAAACCGAAATTGTTATAGATATGGAAAAGACAATAACAAAGCAAATGAACACAAGCGAAGAATACGACAAGGATGCTATATTTTTCCAACAGTCTGCTATATGAGGAATGACAGATGCTTCTGGAGACACACCCTCAAGAAGCTCCATACGCCGCCGCTGCTGAAGGAGTATGAACGTCAGAGCACAGTGCCGCTCAGCCCGACTCTGCAATCATCGCTTACAACGACAGCATCGTCATAGTTAGATCCAGCAGCGCGAGTGGTATTACAAGACAGAACTGTATCGAAGAGTACAGTCGATCGTACATTGAGAGATGAGACTATCATTCTGTGTTGTATCCAGTGACAAAGGCCACAGTGTTCAGTGACAGTAACAAATACATAAGTGACATTCCTGTGAACTAGGATTGTTTCCGAGTTAAGGATTTTATATTGTTCAGAGCTAAATACAGTGAACTAATATTTTGTGTAAGTTGTAGTATCCACTCGACCTCCTCCCTAAGGCCAACTCCAGTGCCATTATGAACAACAGCATCCTGTATCCACAGCGAGAGACTCAAATTCGGATCGCTGGATTCAAAGTCCAGAATGCTAACCGCGGTCGGCGGCCTTCCGGGGATCCTGGTATCTACATGGTTCGGCACTACAGCTTCCACATTATTAGTTTATATCTCAACAGATCAGATGACGTGGAAGTACATGAAACAACTGTTTGAGCAACTAAGATCGAAGGACTCTATATCACCATTTAATTTCACTGTGCTACATTCTTCAACTAAAATTAGTTAGATACACTTGTGGCTTCAATTAATTTTCCTAAAAAAAATATTAAACCTCTGCGTGCGTTATTCTTAACTTGCTCTATGGCTAAGCTTACGGGTCGCTCAGCAGTTTCGGTTTCCTTACTTGCCCAGTAGGTATTTGCAATATCACATCACCTTTATTTTTTTTTAAAAAAAAAGAGTCGCCATTCTTCTGACTGGTTTGATGCGGCCAGTCACGAATTCCTCTCCTGCGTCTTTTCATCTGAGAGCAGCACTTGCAGCTTATGTCGTCAATTCCTATCTTTGTCTTCCTCTACAGTTTTTACCCTCTAGAGCTCTCTGTTACCATAGATATTAACCTCTGATGTCTTAACACAAATCCTCCCATCCCGTCTCTTCTTCTAGTCAGTGTTTTCCATATGTTCCTTCCCTTGCCGATTCTTCGGAGAACCTCCTCATTCCTTACCTTATCACTCTACCTAATTTTCAACATTCTTCTACAGAACCACATCGCAAATGATTCCATTATCTTCTGTTCCAGTTTTCCCACAGTCCATGTTTCACTACCACACAATGCTGTGCTCCAAACGTAGGTTCTCGAAGATTTATTTCTCAGATAAATGCCTATGTTTAATGCTAATAGACTTCTCTTGGCCAGGAATGCCCTTTTAGCCAGTGTTAGCCTGCTTTTTCTGTCCTCCCTACTCCGTCGGTCGTGTGTAATTTTGGTGCCTATGTAGCAGAATTCCCTAACTTTTTCTACTTCTTGATCAACCATTCTGATGTTAAGTAATATTATAAATTGTAATGGAATTATAGGTGCACCTTTAGCCTTGTTGTAAGATTTAAAACTTTCCTGGCGTACATATTGTTCCGCCAAATTTCGGGAGAACTGCCGAATGTTTGTAACTTCCTGCCACAATATTTCGGCGCATAGTCTTCTGGTTATCTTCAGGTGATACTGGTGGAAACGCACTGAGCTCTGGTATTTAAAGCCCCGCCGGCACATGGGTGGTGGATTCACTTGGCGTTGCGCGTGTGCTACTTGAGTGCGTTCGATTCTGCTGCGCCGCGCGTCCTCCTTGGTGAAAACTCGTCGCATCGATATCAGTTCGATTGTCTTCCAGCGGTTCCACCGTAGAACTACGTCGGCTATGGAGGACTCGAAGTTTCTCGGCGACTGAATTCCATGCCGAATTCAATTGAAAACCACCGTCTCGATTAATAAGACACTAACTGTTATACGCCGGCCGCGGTGGTCTAGTGGTTCTAGGCGCGCAGTCCGGAACCGCGGGACTGCTACGGTCGCAGGTTCGAATCCTGCCTCGGGCAGGGATGTGTGTGATGTCTGTAGGTTAGTTAGGTTTAAGTAGTTCTAAGTTCTAGGGGACTGATGACCACAGAAGTTAAGTCCCATAGTGCTCAGAGCCATTTTTTTTAACTGTTAGACATTCGTATTTCCATGAATTCATTAATAATAGAACCCCAAAAGTTAGACGTATGGGCCACAATTTTTGTCTCACCGTAATTCATGACATGACCAGCGGAAATACAGTATTCGGCGATGGCAGACTTACAATGCTGAAGAAGGCGAGTATGCCGCTGATGTTCTACAATGCGATCCTGCACAGTACGCGTCGTTTGCTCTCGTATAAGATTTGCCACATTCACAAGGAATCCTGTAAACAGCTGCCCTGCGCAGCTCTAGGTCGTCTTTGACAGATCCCAACAGCGACGAAATTTTTGCAGGAGGGCGAAATATTGCTTTCACTTTATGTTTTCTTAGTATTCTGCCTATTTGCGCTGAAATATTACCAATATAGAGGAAATAGGCAGTCGCTTTAAAGGCTTCTTCCTCTTCTTTGCTTCGTCGTTTACACGTCGACAGCGCTCTCTCCACTTGCTGGGACAAACACCCAATCTTCAAAAATACAGTCAGCAGGTGCTCCAGTTCCGTTTGCAAACTATCGGTGTCAGAGATGACACGGGCTCGGTGAATCAATGTCTTCAAAACACCCATCGTTTGTGCCGAATGGTGGCAACTAGAGGCCTGCAAGTAAAGGTCTGTGTGGGTGGGCTTTCTATATACTGAATGACCAAGTGTGTCATCGCCCTTTCGTCGCACCAAGACGTCTAAAAACGGCAGGTAACTTAACTACTTCTCCAACTCCATAGCAAATTTTATGTTTTCCTGTATGGAGTTCAGATGTTGTAGGAACTCTGGCAGACGATCCAAACCATGAGGCTAAACTATTAAAGTATCATCAATATATTTACAAAATACTGTTGGTTTAAAAGTGGCCGAGGCGAGTGCTCGCTCCTCAAAATCTTCCACAAAATGTACTCCCCATGGCGGCACCGTCTGATTGCTCATGAAACTCGTTGTTAAATAAAAAAATGTAGAAGAGAGGGTGTGCTCAAACAGCGCTGTAATGTCAGCTCCAAACCTATTGCCAATGAGATGTAGTGAGTCCACAAGAGGTACATTTGTAAAAAGTGAAACTACATCAAAACTGACCAACACTTTGAAGACATTAATACACTGAGCCCACGTCATCTCTGACACCGTTAGTTCGCAAACGGAACTGGAGCACCTGCAGACTGTACTTTTGAAGAATGGGTATTCGGCGCAACTAGTGGAGAGAGAGCTGCAGACGTGTAAACGACGGAGCAAAGAAAAGGAAGAGGCCTTTAAAACGGTTGACTATTTACCATATGTTGGTAATATTTCAGCGCAAATAGGCAGAATACTAAGAAAGTATAAAGTGGAAACAATCTTTATCCCTCCTGCAAAAATTTCGTCGCTGTTGGGATCCGTCAAAGACGACCTAGAGCTGGACAAGGCAGGTGTTTACAGGATTCCGTGCGAATGCGGCAAATCTTATATAGGGCAAACGGCGCGTACTGTGCAGGATCGCATTGTAGAACATCAGTGGCATACTCGCCTTCTTCAGCATTGTAAGTCTGCCATCGCCGAACAGTGTATTTCCACTGGTCATGTCATGAATTACAATGAGACAAAAATTGTGGCCCATACGTCTAACTTTTGGAGCTCTATTATTAATTAATTTGTGGAAATACGACTGTCTGACAGTGAGTCTCTTGCTAATCGAGAATGCGGTTTTCAATTGAATTCGGCATGGAATCCGATAGTCGAAACACTTCCAGTCCTCCGTAGCCGGCATAGTTCTGCGGTGGAATCGCGGGAAGACAATCGAATTGTTGTCGATGCTATGAGATTTCACTACGAGGGGGCGCGGCGCAGAAGAATCGAACGCGCTCAAGTACCACACGCGCAACGCCAAAGGAATCCACCATGTATGTACCGGCGGGTCCTTAAATACCAGAGCTCAGTGCGTTTTTGCCAGTATCACCTGAAGTTGGAAAGAAGACTCTGCTCCGAAATATTTTGGCAAGGAGTTACAAACATCCGGCAGTTCTCCCGAAATTTTGTGGAACCTTCTGCTTTGTTTGATCTGAAATCTTCCGGAGTTCTCACATGACGTGTGCACCGTAAATCACCTGCATTTGCACTCCTGGCATAGAGCCCCACTTGGCGCTGTCGACACCGCATTGGCGACACCGGCCACCATGTCTTCAAATTTTGGCTTTTTTTGGAACAATTCTGCGAAAAGTATCAGCAGCAACATTAGCAGGCGTTATGTCACTGTATTGTTAATTATTATTAAGAGCTGTAGAATCCCGTTAAAGAAAGTATATCCCTTTACGTAGTGTCATAGGTCGTTTCGATTTCTTGAACCGTTCACGAAATGAATAGGTGCAAGTTTCATCTCAATCATCCCCGTTATTCATTTCAGGTCGTCTATTTTTAACACTAACTCCAAATCTTCAGTTAACAACGACACACATTTCGTCGGTTTGCATTACAACCTTTATCAGCAACATGAGATTTCATTTCATTATCTAGATCTATAATTGTATTTCACTATATAGCAACTGATATGACAGTAGCATTTCTCACTAGTTTCATACTGTTTTACTTGCTTTAAGAGTGAACTCACTTTCGGGAGGACGGGTGTTCATTCTTCCTCCAGCCATCCAGATTTAGGTTGTCTGTGGTCTCCCTACATTGGTCCGTACATATGTCGAGTAGTCCTTTCGTAAAGGGAGCTTATGCGTCGTCTCTAAATTACTTCGTTGTCGATGGGACTTTGTGCTGTAAATCTTCCTTTCTTCCCTCTTGACGTACTTTTTACTACTACAATTACGTCGCACAGACTGTGCAACAAAACTTGCACAATAACAAACATCTCTCACACAACTCCATGTCAGTTTCATTTACAGTAGCCACATCAGCCTACATACCAGATACCGCTGCAGCGTGTTAGTTTCATTTGGATCGATTCGGAACTACTCCGTTCGAATTCGTGAGATGATAGGGAGTTTCATCAACAATGGGGTCGTCCGGTAGGTGAAGCATAGTTTCGATATAAAATTTCTGATCACTATTCCATGCATTAATGTCCTGGGTTGAATTTTAAATCTCTTCTGCAGCCTTATTATCTTACTCAAAAGGAGTATAATGTGTGCTGACATCGGATTCCAGCCTTCCCCTTCCCTATTTTATCGTCGTCAAGTACACAGAACACACACACACGATATTATTCTTTACGCACAGTCAATATAGCCATCCACATACACTTAAGATCCCACGACGACGACTGCTCTCCAGAAACAACGTCCAATTTGTCCACATATATGCGTATATAAAAGGAAACCTTTCGATTAGTGGACTAAGGGACCTCTCAGTTCCTCGTAACCAATAATCCAGTACGTTACTGCTTTACAGTTTTTTCGGTGTATTGTTATGCTCCTTCAACTTAGTTCACTTCTGTGGTGTCACCGCCAGACACCACACTTGCTAGGTGGTAGCTTTAAATCGGCCGCGGTCCATTAGTACATGTCGGACCCGCGTGTCGCCACTGTGTGATCGCAGACCGAGCGCCACCACAAGGCAGGTCTCGAGATACGGGATAGCACTCGCCCCAGTTGTACGGACGACGTAGCTAGCGACTACACTGACGAAGCCTCACTCCTTTGCCGAGCAGATAGTTAGAGTAGCCTTCAGCTAAGTCAATGGCTACGACCTAGCAAGGCGCCATTAGTAACATTGCATGTATCTAAAGAGTCTCACTTGTATCGCCACAATCTCCAGATGTACCACAAGGATGGATTAAAGTTAAGTATTCCAGAAGCTACGTACTTTTCTTTATAGCATTCATTACGTATCCTGTTTCAAACCTTACGCCCTCCTGCTTTAACTTAGCGCGAGCCTTTCGGCTTCCTCTCATTGTGTCTAGGCTGTCTTGTCTAGACACAACAACTTCTTTGTTAAATAATTTATTTCTGTTTAAGAGGTGATTCAAAAATGGTTGAAAGAGCTGTGAGCACTATGGGACTTAACTTCTTAGGTCTTCAGTCCCCTAGAACTTAGAACCACTTAAACCTGATTAGCCTAAGGACATCACACACATCCATGCCCGAGGCAGGATTCGAACCTGCGACCGTAGCGGTCGCGCGGTTCCAGAGTGAAGCGCCTAGAACCGCTCGGCCACTCAGGCCGGCTTAAGAGGTGGTATTTCCTACATATCCGATAGGCATTTTCATGAAGAGATCAGTTTAATCTGCACGTGTAAATATTTCTACTGTACGTCAAATATTTTATTTCTGTCGATAGTGGTCAGTGTTAGATTCACCAACGGTAGTGTAGATAATTTTTCCTTCCTGTATAACATTATGGCTTACTGAATATTTTTGTTACTCTCAAACGTAAAATCTTTAAAAAGATATAATCAGTGAAAACTGGCAAGAAGAGGTCATTGTTAGTATCTCCAACTGCTTTTAAACATGTCCACAAGTCATGTGTGTACCCCACAAGTCTCATTAAATTCCATTGTACGATAAATAATGTTTGTCTACGTGGAGAGTTAACCAGAAAGGTTAGTCTCTGCGAGGGCAAACGGCCTTGCCGCAGTGGATACACCGGTTCCCGTCAGATTGCCGAAGTTAAGCGCTGTCGGGCGTGGCCTACACTTGGAGGGGTGACCATCCAGGCCGTCATGCACTGCTGCAATTTTTCAGGGTGCACTCAGCCTCGTGATGCCAATTATGGAGCTACTCGACCGAATAATAACGGCTTCGATCAAAGAAAGCCATCCTAATGTCCGGGAGAGTGGTGTGCTGACCACACGCCCCTCCTCTCCTCATCCTCAGCTAAGGATGACACGGCGGTCTGATGGTCCCGATGGGCCACTCGTGGCCTGAAGACCGAGTGCTTTGCTTTTACTCTGTGGGACGTCTATAAAGAAAAAATTCGTTAATAGGTTGATTACTGATTTCTGTGTTAGTAGTCTTTCATTTAGCAAATGTAAGTGCATATAAAAATATCATCTGGTCAGCTACAAGCTACTTCCCGTTTAAGTAACGGAAATACTTCCGAAGGAAATACACGTAAATGTTTATAATTCATCTAAACCGATACTTATCAAGCCAGCTTATACCGTATGAGGCAGAGAATACTTGTAACACTGCCCCTTTCCTGTTCTATTCGCGAACTGTGCACAGAAAGAACGAATATAAGTAGCCCTTGCTATGATCTGTAATTTCTCTGAGTTTCTCGTCGTGATGTGTTATGTGCTTAATCAGATGCGAAACTGAACGAGGTACCACGACTCCGGCACAAATGCGTACTACACTGTGTAAATTCCTTTATAATCATGGAATTTTCAACAGACCTTCTTGAGACAAATACATCAACTCCTTTCAGTTCATAGCTTTCACAGCGATTAGTAATAAATTAATTTCTACTTCATATTAAATGAATCAGTCGCAACAGAATCTGTAATTACAGTTTATTGAGAAAGATAAAAGTCCTTAGAATTAAGTAGTTACGTACAAAAACATCGTAGAAGAAGGACTTAATGTACAATAATATTCTGACGATAATACTCTGACACTTTCGAGAAACTGTTAAAAATTCTTAGCCGGAGGTATCAATAAGATAAATAAAGAAGAGTGATACATTAAGAATGATTTGAAATTAGTTTTTATTACAATAATTTACGCTGCATTGCTGGCCATTAAAATTGCTTCACCACGAAGATGACGTGCTACAGACGCGAAATTTAACCGACAGGAAGAAGATGCTGTGATATGCAAATGATTAGCTTTTCACAGCATTCACACAAGGTTGGCGCCGGTGGCGACACCTACAACGTGCTGGCATGAGGAAAGTTTCCAACCGATTTCTCATATACAAACAGCAGTTGACCGCCGTTGCCTGCTGAAACGTTGTTGTGATACCTCGTGTAAGGAGAAGAAATGAGTACCATCATGTTTCCGACTTTGATAAAGTTCGGATTGTAGCCTATCGCGATTGTGGTTTATCGTATAGCGACATTGCTGCTCGCATTGGTCGAGATCCAATGACTGTTAGCAGAATATAGAATCGGTGGGTTCAGGAGGGTAATACGGGACGCCGTGCTGGATCCCAACGGCCTCGTATCACAAGCAGTCGAGATGACGGCATCTCATCCGCATGGCTGTAACGGATCGTGCAGCCACGTCTCGATCCCTGAGTCAACAGATGGGGACGTTTGCAAGACAACAACCATGTGCACGAACAGTTCGACGAATTTTGCAGCAGCATGGACTATCATCTCGGAGACCATGGCTGCGGTTACCCTTGCCGCTGCATCACAGACAGGAGCGCCTGCGATGGTGTATTCAACAACGAACTTGGGTGCACGAATGGCAAAACGTCATTTTTTTCGGAAGTTCTGTTTACAACATCATGGTCGCGTCCATGTTTGGCGACATCGCGGTGAACGCGCATTGGAAGCGTGTATTCGTCATCGCCATACTGGCGTATCACCCGGCGTGATGGTATGGGGTGCCATTGGTTACACGTCTCGGTCACCTCCTGTTCGCATTGATGGCACTTTGAACAGTGGGCGTTACATTTCAGATCTGTTACGACCCGTGGCTCTACCCTTCATTCGATCCCTGCGAAACCCTACATTTCAGCAGGATAATGCACGACTGCATGTTGCAGGTCCTGTACGGACCTTTCTGGATACAGAAAATGTTCGACTGCTGCCCTGGCCAGCACATTCTCCAGATCTCTCACCAATTTAAAACGTCTGGTCAATTGTGGCCGAGCAACTGGCTCGTTACCATACGCCAGACACTACTCTTGATGAACTGTGGTATCGTGTTGAATCTGCATGGGCAGCTGTACCTGTACACGCCATCCAAGCTCTGTTTGACTCAATGCCCAGGCGTATCAAGGCCGTTTTACGGCCTGAGGTGGTTGTTCTGGGTACTGATTTCTCAGGATCTATGCACCCAAATTGCGTGAAAATGTAATCGCATGTCAGTTCTAATATAATATATTTGTCCAATGAATACCCGTTTATCATCTGCATTTCTTTTGGTGTAGCAATTTTAATGACCAGTAGTGTAGTTCTACAAAAATAGTAAATAAAGTGCAATTACCAAACAGACAGTAGAAACTACTTAAGATACTCCGTTCCCAAGTTATAAATCAAATCAGGTAATGGATGAACAAATACAGTTTTTGGGGATCTGGTTCTATTGTAATTCCTACCACTTCTCTTTTTTTCTGTAAGTAGTATCACGCATCACTCGTAAGGCGGAGGAAAAAAAGTACTTACACATTATTATCACGGGCCAGGCAGCTTTTATTGTATGCTATACTACACTTTAAAGTGACAAAGATACATGGCACCATTTCTCAACGTTGTCGCGAGGGCTCTGTGAACAACGGTCGGAACGTTCTACCAGTTTTTGAACTACTTGAGGACAGAAATCCCCTTCTTGGCCACGGAGCAGTTCGAGAACCGCTATGTGACAACGTCCTTATTGCTGAAAAATTTTATCCTCCTCCCCCTCCCACCGGTCGATGTTTTGTCCGATTGCCTCTTGAACACTGTCGTTTGTGGTCGATGTCAACGACCTTTCTTCCCTTTGGGACCATCTCACTAAGGGTGTACACGGCCTTTGCAATTTGTCCATAAAGCGCCAGAATTTCACAGTGAATCTGTACACAGTGTTGAGGTTATGCCCACAAGAGGCGTGCTGTCGCGCGTACAGCAGCTTTGGAGTTCGAATCCAGTTGCTGCGCCATTTCACTCCCACACTGTGATCCACCGGTTATCCGTACCACAGCAGAACTGTGTCTGCAGAGAACCCTGAACATTTACTCTCTTCTGACAATATACCACTCCTCATGAGCGACAGTCTTAGCGTGGAATGACATGTGCGACTTACTTTTGTAAGTCCTACGCATTGTAGCTTTTTCTTTGTTATAAGTCCGTTTGTAATGAGCATTCATTATCTTTTAATTATGAGAGTGGTATTGTGAATGCAGATTTGCTGCTTATCTTGTAATTGCAGCAGAGATCAACTTGAGCTGAGTGAGGGAACTCTGCGATGGTCCACACAGCTGCTGGAGCACACAGAGCACACAGGAGGGCGATCGATGCGGATCTTGGCACGCTGCGCTTCTCTCTCGCCACCATCAAAAGAAGTCTTTCAGCAGTAATTGTGTGCCAAAGATTCATTAAATTCTAACGTAGAGCACGTGCAACCATTTTATTTACGTTTATGGAGTAACGAAATTGATTAGAATTACGCCAGCTCAAGCGCAGAATACCTGTGGCGCTGTGTTACCAACTGAGGTGAAGATACTTACTTTACTTTGATCTGGAATATCGCTTAGTGTCACCGGCTGATGAGCTGTAAGTCAGCAATTGAAATCCGATCTCCAGTATATATGTGCTATTTTGACGATCCTGCTTTCACATTTCGATCTCAGAGTGGTTACGACATGACAGTATCACGATTCATTGGTGAATGACGGAATCAACTCAAAACATGAATGAAACGTACGTGCTAGTATAGAAAAATTCATACAGTGATAAATTACAATGAACGGTGCTGACTGAAACTTGGATCGACTGTGCGTGTACAATGAGCACCAGTTCGTGTGATACACTCATCAGATATAGTGTGTTTTTACTCGATGTTTCCCTCTTGCGTAAGCTAATATCAAAAAGGTTCTTCATAGCGTAAGAGTGAAACAAGGAAACGCACAGCGCGACGTTTAACAGATATTTAGACCTTCCAGATACATAATATTCGTCTCCTAATATTAATGTAACGTTGTGCCTGACTGGACAGCCGAAAAGGTATCTCAACGTGTTCGGTCAGAAGGCTGGTTGCCCTCTGTGCCAAATAATTTGAGTAAAGCAATCAACGATCAACACGAACAGGTGTCACGCGACGTCTTCACAGACAAAATGTCGAGAGCAATAAAGATCAAAATTAAAAAGAAGAAAAAGGCCCCGGATTCGATTCCCAGTTGGGTCGGAGATTTTCTCGACTCGGGAATAGGATGTTGTGCTGTCATCATCATTTCATCATCGCGACCGAGCTACCTCAGGTGGTGTCTCCCGGCCATCAGTGCCATACGAACATTTCATTTCATTGTAACATTACTTCATAGAGAACTGCCATTAGGAAAAAAAAAATGTGCCAGATCCATGATGAGCAACGATTTATATATAATGAGATAATTATAAATTCAGCAGCAGAACTTAGCCCCTTGTTCCAATTTTGACGCTGGAGTGTCCTGACAATGTAACAACTAACGTAATACATAAAACTGCTGTTTATGACATTCAAAGCTTTAGCTTTTGTTAGTGATTGCGCTCCAATTCACTAGACACCATCTTAATAACGAGCAAAAGAATGTAGTCATGGTAATGGATAATTTAAGCAGCCAGTGGTTTCACTACTTTGTTGTCAACATGTAATTCTTACGTATGTCATATTGATGGTACAAGATGTTAAATTGGGTGTCCCCCTAAATATTGTTCTTGGGAAGCAGAGTACCTGTCACCACTGCCTTTCATTCTCTCCATAGGCCATGAGCAAGAGAAACTGAGCAGTCACTTCACAGACGCATCCATTCAAACAAAAAACACTTAAGGCACAACATGTCCTTGTCGCGAAGAAAAGGTGCTAATATGCACGAAGAGTCGAAATATCACATGGAACAACTCCAAACGACCACCATACTTTCTTCTTTTCCTTCCCCTTTTTCTCTATGAGGTTTTTAGCTATACAGTGGAACTATCTCTGGATAACCTTTTAATGAATGTCTTCCATTATACCTTTCTGCTACACTACCGATTTCCACAAGAATAAAGTGTAAAGCTCCTGTAAAAAGAAAAGTCTTTCAATATACCTTTCTTCTGTACTACCGATTTCCGCAAGAATAAAGTGTAAAGCTCCTGTAAAAAGAAGTTGTACGTAATACCTACCATTTCGGAAGAAAACTGTTACATCCAGAGGAACGGTCATGTACATTCTTTTCTGTTAATTCACAAAAAGTTTTGCAATGAGTTATCTCCTGTGCTACTCAGGAACAATCCCAAATGGCCGGTGAAGGGGACGGTCATGGGTATCACAATATCCTCCCCCCCCCCCCCCCGAAAACGCATTTCAATAGATGAGAGATGAGTCTGTATTTTTACATACAGAGTGGTTCACCTAATCTATTCAGCTCAAATATTTTTCGGACAGTTTAAGATATCGTAATTCCGCTTCCATCCAGATGAATTATGAGAAAGTCCTACCTAAGCGACGTGTAGTGTTGTTTGATAGCTATATTAATTATTAATATACCAGTTTCACAAATGAAGCTATAGCAGTTTCTGCTACTAGTATTATAGCTCTAAAAGTGACAAATTCTACAGCATTCACTCTTCAAAATCCGGATACTGGTTTCGGAGTAATTACAATTTTTTGGACTAAGGAGAAATTTGTTTTGAACATTTCACTGATTGCAATGTTGTGCGTAAGTTCGCGATTTTACATTCAAATAAGGAAACACGTCACGTCGGATAAGCACGAAACAGAATGTTAAATCGCTGAAATACACCATGTGATCAAAAGTATCCGGATACCCCCAGAAACATACGTTTTTCATATTAGATGCTTTGTGCTGCCACTTACTACCAGGTACTTCATATCAGAGAACTCAGAAGTCATTAGACATCGTGAAAGAGCAGAATGGAGCGCTCCGCGAAACTCACGGACTTTGAACGTGGTAAGGTAATTGGGTGTCACTTGTGTCATACGTCTGTACGTGAGATATTCACATTCCTAAACATCCCTAGGTCCACTGTTTCGGATGTGATAGTGAAGTGAAAACGTGAAGGGACACGTACAGCACAAAATCGTATAGGCCGACCTCGTCTGTTTACTGACAGAGACCGCCGACAGTTGAAGAGGGTCGCAATGTGTTATAGGCAGAGATCTGTCCAGATCATCACACAGCAATTTCTAACTGTGTACTACGACAGTCACGCGGGAGGTGAGAAAACTTGGATTCCATGTACGAGCGGCTGCTCGTAAGTCACACATGACGCCGCTAAATATCAAACGACGCCTCGCTTGGTGTAAGGAGCGTAAACATTGGACGACTGAACAGTGGAAAAACGTTGTGTGGAGTGACGAATCACGGTACAAAATGTGGCGATCCGATGGCAAGGTGTGGGTATGGCAATTGCCCGGTGAACGTCATCTGCCAGTGTGTTTAGCGCCAACAGTAAAATTCGGAGAGGGTGGTGTTATGGTGTGGTCGTGTTTTCCATGG
Source organism: Schistocerca serialis cubense (assembly GCF_023864345.2). Lineage (NCBI taxonomy): Eukaryota > Metazoa > Arthropoda > Insecta > Orthoptera > Acrididae > Schistocerca > Schistocerca serialis. The sequence continues at coordinate 349,405,676 of NC_064640.1, read as the reverse complement.
AGGAGGCTTTCATCCCTTGTTGTTTTTCGTGGCACTATCGCAGCACAGGCCTACACTGATGTTTTAAGCACCTTCTTCCTCCCCACTGTTGAAGAGTAATTGGTTGGTTCAAATGGCTTTGAGCACTATGGGACTTAACATCTGTGGTCATCAGTCCCCTAGAACTTAGAACTACTTAAACCTAACTAACCTAAGAATATCACACACATCCATGCCCGAGGCAGGATGCGAACCTGCGACCGTAGCAGTCGCGCGGTTCCGGACTGAGCGCCTAGAACCGCGAGACCACCGCGGCCGGCTAGAGTAATTGGGGGATGGCGATTGCGTCTTTCAATACGATCCAGTACCTGTTCATATTGCACGGCATGTGGCGGAGTGGTTACACGACAATAACATCCCCGTAATGGACTGGCATGTACAGAGTCCTGACCTGAATCCTATAGAACACCTTCGGGATGTTTCGGAAGGGCGACTTCGTACCTGGCCTCACTGACCGACATCGATACCGCACCTCAGTGCGGTACTCCGTGAATAATGGGCTGCCATTCCCAATGAAACCTTCCAGCACCTGAGTGAACGCATGCCTGCGAGAGTGGAAGCTGTCAACAAGGCTAATGGTGGGCCAACACCACAAAAAATTCCAGCATTACCCATGGAGGGTGCCACCTACCTGTAAGTCATATTCACCCAGGCGTCCAGATACTTTTGATCTATTTGTATTAGTGTACAAATTGGACACAGAGGAATGTAGCAGCAGTCTGTCAGATTCCGTCTGTCTCGTTCACGGAAATCGAGTGTGGATTAGATTTTAAAAAAATAAAATTCCATGTCCAGTCACATTAATGCGACCACCTGTGAAAAACCTGAATAACCTCCTTTTGCTGCGCGGACCGCTGTGAGACATTAAGGAAGAGAGTCAATGACGTTCTGGAAGGTAGCGACGGGGATGTGAACTCGAGAGCCGTGTCCAGCTGCACTAGATTTCACAGATGAGCCCGATTGGGATGGTCCCAAACATTCTGTATCAGGTTCAAATCCAGGGACTTTGGTGGCCAGGAGAATGTGGAAAACCTATTCTGGTGCTCTTCGAACCACGCACGTACAATGCGAGCTTTGTGACGCTTTGCATTATCCTACTGGTAGATACCACCGAGTCGATGGAAAACAAACAGCATATAGGGGTGGGCATGGTCTCTAATATTGGATGCGTAGTTGTGTTGATCAATTGTGCCTTCCAGAGTGACGAGGTTATTCAGGGAATATCCTCCGGCTAGACCCTTCGGACGATTGTTACAGGGTGTTTTCTTTCAGAAATTGCACGCCTTACACGCAAACGGCCATCTGTCCGATGGAGTATAAAACGTGATTATATGAAAAGGCCATCTGTCACTTCTCAGTGGACGTTCAGTTGTGGTAGTGGCGTGCAAACTGAAGCCCAAGTCGTCGATGAATAGTAGTCAGCGCTGGTGCATGAACCAGGTACCTGTTGCGTGGGCCCATACCGAGCAACATTTTCTGAACAGTCGTTGAGAAGACACTGTTGGTAGCCCCTTGATACATCAGGGCTACCAGTTGCCCAATAGTTACACGTCTGTAGCTGTCGTTCACTCGTCATCTATAGCCGGTGGTGCACCACAGTTGCTTCGGCGCCGATTCTGAATAGCGCCATTTTGCCACGCACAGCATACTTTAAGCACGACGGCGCGTGAATAGATTACAAACTGAGCCGTTTCGGAAATGCTTCCACCCTTGTCCCGAAAGCTAATGATCATGTCCTTTAGGAAGTCAGATAAATTGCTCCGTTTCCGCAGCATGACCACGACTACACTGCTGCCCGCGTCCCCCCAACACGCTTTATACACACTTCACTGCTAGTGCTGCCACATGTCTTCTGCCAGTGTTTACTGCAAGCTGACGTCGACCATAGGCGGTGGTCACATTAGTGCTACTGTACTGTGTAGGTATACTGTCTCTCAACGGATAATGCAGAAAGAACACACAGGGTACAACTGACATGTATGCACCAAGGTATCTCGACAACATATGTCCAACAAGGATGATAATTTAGCGAATACGAAAAAAAAATTGTATTGGGAGGATAATGGAATACCATGCAAAAGGGGAAAGAGCTAGCTTCCAACAAGCAGAGCGAAGGAAATATGTGTTCTGGTAGCTGTTGCGCGAAGCCCATATGTTACCTCCAGGGAAACTTCGATTGTTCCTCGAATACGTCACTCAGAGTTGTCGCACTTTGCGTGAATATGGCTACCAGCCGCATCATGTGTCACTCCAGAAGCAAATCAACCAGGGGATTTGCTGAAAGCGCTTGGAATTCTGTCATTCGGTTGTGATGCGACATCGGGACGATAGATGCTTTCTTCAAAGAATTCCCTTGGCCAATTAAGCTGCCCTTACATCTCATGTGTAGCTAAATGTAAGAAATACTCATTACTGGACCGCTGAGATTATACACAGGCTGAGGCATGTTGAACATCAGAGTTAGTGGAGCGTTAATTTTTGGTGCGGATTCTTGCGTTAAAGAAGCCTTAACGGTAAAAGATGCTTACAATTGTTTACCGATGTTCTGCTGGTCCTCTTAGAGGAAGTACCACAAGAAATACGTAGATCTATGTGCTATTAGCACAATGTATGTCAAACTCATTAACCACTTGCGCTGGGAAATCTCTGAAGTAGCTCTTCGCTGGTCCTTTGATTGAATGTGAAGGCGTCATCAGTTAGCTTCCCGTTCACCTGATTTGACGTCACTGGCCTCTCACCTTTGGGGTAAACTCAAAAATGAAGTCCATTCACAAGTTACGACGACTGTATAAGATTTAAAACATCACATGTTGTGACATGTGTAATGATATCAAAAGAATCTCTTCAGTCTGTCCAGAAGCTCTACACCAGTGACTTCAACATGTATTGCAACAGACGGTGGGTATTCATAACACATGAGGACGTAAACGGAATTTTAAGGTTGTGGTTACGATCAAGTTTTTAAATTATCTTTACGTTTATGTTTCTGATGTAATTTCGCAATGTGTGTAGCTAGACGCATTCCGCAAGGTTATTATTTAACAGTGTGCATAGCACATTTCACTGTTCAACAAGTACTTTCAATTTTTGACGAGCAACTTTCTTGCAAGATTCTGGTAGAAACAAGAACAGAACTGTTGCGGTTGTTAACTGGTGAATCATCTTTAGATTCCAATTCCTTTGCTTTACGGCTGGTGTATCAGTGCAACCATATGTAGTCAAGTGTGATTAGTATCAGTTATAAATTAATCCTTTCTCCATTATTTTGATTTTGTAAGTAAACTCTTACCTGCATCAAGTAGCTGCGAGTCATGAGCCTGGCATGACAGTTCCGTATAATGACACGAACTTTCACAGCAATCAGTCTCCTGTTCAAAACAGATATTAAGTTAAGTTTTATGTTTTTTAATTTCTTCGAAACAACTACTCAGATTTTCAAGAGTGAAACACCGTTAAAATCGTTTCTTTTATAAATACGATATGAGCAGCAGAGATTACTTTAACTCCATTTCAAAAATCGAGGTCGATGCGTATATTTTTGTAAGAAATATAACTGCAAAAAGAGGGTAAACGTTATTTAGCGAGTGATTTTTTTACAGTTCATTTGTGTGTAAGCAGAATTACGATATTTGAACGTTCCGGGAAATATCAGAGGAGAGCAGCTTAGCTGAAGTGCCCTGTATGTCAGTTTCCGAATTTCACAGAAGAAATTTATGTGTAAAATAAAAGTTACAAAAATGAATAGGTATTATATAAGTTACATTGTACATTTTACACATGATACTTCAGTTGCTAGTGAGAGGGATGGCTACCAGCCTGACCGTACCTGTTTTTAACTAGAAAACCGACATGGCTCGTAAGTCTTCAGGTAGAACTGAAAAACCACAGGAAGCTGAGGAAGGGATCACAGAAATCGGAAGACCTTCAACTGAGAAAAAAAGAAGAAATTGAAAGACTGCCTCTTTGAAAGCGAGAAAGGAAATGTCTTCCACTCAGTTACAGTGGCGCATAGCTACAGTCTTCAAACCTGTGTCAACACTCGTATTGCTAAAAGGAATAATGATACATTTTATACATGGTCCAGTCACATCAACGTGACCATCGTCAATGTTCGACTTCAGTGTGCAATAACTATTCACAGATAGCAATTGGCTGCACTAGCAGTGCAGTGTGCATAAAGCGTGTCGGGGGCGCTGACAACAGTGCAGTCGTTGTCGTAATGCGGAAACGTTTGCGATTTGTCTGACTTCCGAAAGGGCATGGTCACTGGCTTTCTGGCCAAGAGTGGAAGCATTTCCGAAATGGCTGAGTTTGCAAACTATTGGCTTGCGAATGTGGTTAACGTGTACCGTGCATGGCAAAATATCGCTATCCAAACCCGGCGCCGAAGCAACTGTGGTGCGCCACGGACAGTAGATGACAGTGGAGACGGTAACTGCGGAGATGTGCACGGGAGAATATGCGTGCAGCTGTTGCACATCTGACCGCCCAGATGTACCAACGGGCTACCAGCATTGTCTCTTCAAAGACCGTTCAGCGAACGTTGCTGAGAATGGGCTTCCGCAGCAGACTCCTGGTTCGTAAACCCATTCTGATTGCTGTTCATAGGTGACGAAGGCGGGAAACAGCACGCCTGTACCACAATTGGTAGTCCACTGAAAGGCGACAGGTGGCGTTTTCAGATGAATCACGTTTTAGGAGACACCGGACAATGGCCGTCGTCATATACGGCGTGAAACGGAGGAGGAGGGAGCGTTAAGGCCTGGGGAATGTTTTCGTGACAATCCCTGGATCGTTTCGTCATGATGGAAGACGCAATAGATCTACCTGAGTTTGTATCTATCCTTAGGGAGTATGCTCATCCTACATACAGTTCGTTCTTCCTCGGCACGATGGCATCTACCAGCAGCAGGCTGCAACGTGTCACACAACTTGCAGCATACATGCGTGTTTGGTAGAGCAATAGGATATGTTTTCCGTACTTCCTGCCCACCAAACGCTCCGGATTTAACCCAATGAAGAACCTGTGGGACCACCTCAGTCGCACTGTTCGCGCATGGATCCTCAATCGAGAAACGTAGCGTAGCTGACCACGGCGCTGGAATCGGCATGGCTCCACATCCCTGTCGGTATCCTGCAGAACGTTACTGACTCTCCTCCTGGACGTCTCGCAGCTGGAAAATATGGTTATTCGAGCGCTAAACAGGTAGTCACATTATTGTGACTGGACTGTGTACCAAATGTGCAGATTATGATGTTATTAAATGTGAAAGAATTTGTTACTATTTCAGTTCTTGCAGGACACATGTTCTCAATTTGTCGGACTAATGCAGATTCATAGATGTTATGCTAAAGCGTTATACCAAGTACCGATGAAAAAACTTATTTTTCTATCAAAATATGTTATTTATTTTATTGTTATTGTGGTGTCACCGCCAGACACCACACTTGCTAGGTGGTAGCTTAAATCGGCCGCGGTCCATTTAGTACATGTCGGACCCGCGTGTCGCCACTGTGTGATCGCAGACCGAGCGCCACCACAAGGCAGGTCTCGAGATATGGAATAGCACTCGCCCCAGTTGTACGGACGACATTGCTAGCGACTACACTGACGAAGCCTTTCTCTCAATTGCCGAGAGACAGTTAGAATAGCCTTCAGCTAAGTCCATGGCTACGACCTAGCAAGGCGCCATTAGCCTTACATAGTTTGATAGTTATCGTATGAAATGTCTCATCAAGAACGATGTATACAACAAGGACGATTAAAAGTTAAGTATTAAAACAGCTACGTACTTTTCTTGTTACCACTTATTACGTATCCTGTTTCAGACTTCTATCTAGCCTACGTGAGATTACGCGTGCCTTTCGGCTACTTCAGTGTAGCGTAGCTGTCTTGTTACGCCACAACAGTTATTATTATTAAAATCGTCGGCGCCTATAGTATTTTAAGGTACGGATGGCCACAAGTAATATTTATGGGGAGGTTGAGGGTGGAAGACAATAAACTGTGATCCCCTCCAAAAGGGGACCCTGGAGAAAAAATTATGTTATTTCGTTAGTTAAATCGTTAAAATCTGTTGAATTTAAACGCCGTCACTGTTTATTAGAAGGGAGACTCAAACGACACAAGACGGATGGAAAAAATAACTATTAAGTATTATTTCAAACAGAATTGCCAGAACTGTTGATACATTTATGTGACTGTGAGACAATACGGTTAATGCTTTCGTGTAAAAATGTTTTCGGTTGCCTACGGACCATGTCGCCCGCCCACATGTTACCAACGTTGCTTCGACAACGCTGCAGAAGTTTCACTGTGAAGCCCTTCCACATCCTTCATACAGTCGCGCTTTCCCCTCAGACTTACGTATTTTCGGAGCCCGGTAGAATGACATTCGTGGCCGTCGATTTGCTTCGGACTGTTAGGTGTATGTCTGCGTACGATCACGTTTCCGTAGGCAACCGCAAACATTTTTCGATGATGGCGTTGACCACCTTGTCTCACAGTGGGACAAATTTATTAACAGTTATTGCTATTAACTGTGAAACAATGAACACTTCACTTTTTCTTTCCACCTGCCTCGGTTTAATTTCACTGTCCCTTATGTCTAAGAAAAAAGCATTACTTATTGCACCGAATTTTTAACATAAGTCGACTATGAATCCTTTTTTCAAGTGCTCACGCACAGTCTTCCTCTAGCTGATGAGGGGGAAGTCCACACTGCAGGAAGCTAGGAGGGCGTTCTGAAAAGTAATGCTTCCTTTTTTTTTTATTCCGTCCTCAATGTCGGTTGACGAATTACATGCCCTGCATATAACTAGGTCGAGTTTCTCGATTGGCTAACACTAGTTGCAGGCCTCTGTCGCTAAACATCCCCGAATTGTAGCATCTAACATTGCGGTGTGTAACGTAACTATGTCGGTGTGTGAGAAACAACGTGCTGTAGTCGAGTTACTAATTGCACAAAGCGTGCATCCAATTGAAATCCATAGAGGAATGGAAGAATGTACATTGATGATTCTATCGACTTCAGAATTTGGCACATTGGGTTGATCGAGCTCGTAACGAAGGAAACCGTGGTACTAACGTCAACGTGTCTAACTGATTTAGGAGTGGACAACAGTGTACGGCAAGCGACAAGACTCCTCGGAATCAAGATGATGAACTCATCAGAGTTTCTGGGACGTTTTAAGTATGATTTACTTTGAATTCATGTCTAAAGACACTATCACAAACTCTGAAATGCACTGCGAAACCGCTAGAGAACTGAAACCACCAATTCAAAGAGTTCATCCACACACGGTGTACTCTCCCCTTCAGCATGACAATGCAAGACCACAGTCGAGCGCAACGACATCTTCAACAATCCGTCGCCTCGGGATCACTGTCATAGCATCATCGTCGACACAGTGCAGACTTGGACACGTCCGATTTTCCTCTACTTCCTAAATTTAAAGAAAACTTTCAAGAACTTCAATTTTATAGTGAAGACTGGTGCAGACAGAGGTGAGGTTGTAGTTCCGTCAGCAAAAGCAAACCATCTTCTGTGACGGTAGCAACAAACTGGTATCTCGTTGGGAGAAATGTGTTCGTCGCCAGGATGACTAAGTTGAGAAGTAAGAATGTAGACACGAAGAACAAAGCTGTAGAATGTTAATATTTTTTGTATCATTTAAAAAATTTTAAGAGCTTTACAATAAAAATATTTGGATGCTTCATTTTTCTGCACGCCCTCGTAATTGAATTGGGACTATCACACACCACGTTTGACTGCAGCACGTGCGATCCCGGACACACACCAAATTTTTAAGGCTAATTCTAATCTAAGAAACTGACATCTATATGCAGTTCACCGTAATGTTTAAGATGTAACTTCCATCGTTACGATAACTTCTCTGATGTAAGCTGGCGAGAACACATGGTAAAAAATGTGAATAAACACCCACCATATATTACATTAGTTACAAATAACACTAACACCCAGAATAATGTCAAAGTTGTGAAAAATGCATTTACCTGAGCCACATCTAATTTAGCAACCTGTTGACAGTTTTTCCGTGCGGTTCTTCGCCCAGCAACTACTTTCCGCGTGAGACCAGTAGTTTGTCCGCAGCTCGTGGTCGTGCGTTAGCGTTCTCGCTTCCCGCGCCCGGGTTCCCGGGTTCGATTCCCGGCGGGGTCAGGGATCTTCTCTGCCTCGTGATGACTGGGTGTTGTATGATGTCCTTAGGTTAGTTACGTTTAAGTAGTTCTCAGTTCTAGGGGACTGATGACCATAGATGTTAAGTCCCATAGTGCTCAGAGCCATTTGAACCATTTTTGAACCAGTAGTTTCTTGATATTATAAACAGATAGTACGATCCTTTTCTTACATACCATATCTGCAGATTTTCTGCTCGAATAGAAGCATTTAAAAATTTGTAATTATTGCTATATGGTCTTGAGGCCAGTGTTTATTCTCTTAAAAATTAACACAATGCCTTTTGAATGTACATAAGGTGCCTACCTGATGCAGCATGATGTCATAGCATGATATCAGAAACTTGAATAATAATTAGGAACTGCAGTTCGTCCGATTACAATAGGAATCGAGGAAACGCCCGCGATTGCAGCTGTGACAGTTAATCACGCAGCTGATGGGAAAATTCAGGGCTATTTAAAAGAAAAACATATTTTGATTGGGGCAATTACTACAGCTATCAAACAGAATGAGCTTTTCTTATCCGACAAAGTGAGCGTAAATATGTAAATAATACAAGTGCAACGGGCCACTACCAGAACGACGATAACCGCAAATTGCTACTAGTGTCTCATGGAATAGAAGGTCTTCATGGTAAACCATAGTGACATTTTTTAGATGCACAGTAGAAATTAAAGATTTATACGAATTGTATCTCTGAATTATTAATAATTTTAAATGGACATAATGAATTTAAACTCAATAATTTTTTTTAGTTTCTTTGACGATTGCTATTCATTTCTTATATGTCCATGCTGTCTTATCTCTCATACAGGTAACTATGTTTGTTGCTGGTACTTTAAAGAATTATGTATTAATGTGATGTTTCCCAACAGGTAATCACTGGAGATTGCAAAACATGCTATTCGGTATAAGTATGGCGTGAAGGAGTCAGCCACTGTTTTAACGAAATAATTTTACAACAGACGAAGATTAATTTCGGTAAAGAAAGACCAGAGGCAGCGTGCGGGGGCCACTTAGGACGCTTTTTGTTCCAAGCACGAATACAGTTCCGTAGCCACCTCAGTACATCACTCGCTTGCAATAAATCAGAAGCGCGAAGCACGGAGTAGGCATAATTCTGTTACGTGGGGAGACGTGAATGCGAAGCTCCCTGATCGACAGACTGGCTTACGAGACTAGAGGCGGAGCAGTGCAGCTCCAGCAACGGCTACATCAACTTTTTGCCATCTGCTGTTTACATACATAGTGATGAATTAACAGCGAAGTTCGTGCAGGGGAACTTGTAGCAGAAGGGTGCGGAGACCTCGGCTCTGCGCCAAGTAGATTTACCCTGCAGCAGCAGCGGGCGGCGCCCCGGCGGCTCTATTAATAGAACGCTTGTTCGTCAACAAGGTTTGCGGTCAACAGACGCCTCTGGCGCGCGTTATTAACGTTCCGGCTTAATGGAGCGCATCTGGTCTGCCTCCATGTACAGCACTCACTGTTAAATATGCGCTACTTCCTTAAATTAAAAAAGTAATTAATTACAGCGATAAAAGCAGAAATTATGAAATGTATGTCGTTGTTAAAAGGTTGAAAGGAATGGAGCAGATAACACAAATTGGTGTGCTGTGTGGTGACACGAGAAATTACTACATTTTGTTAACGGAGATATGTTCCCGGAGACACTACACGGCAGTGCAAGAGCTTCACTGTGCCTTAACACAGTACACACCATCATGTGTCCATTTTATAAAGAATCGAATTTGATCATCAACAACGCAATTTTCTTAATACCGGACGAAAAAACCTGAACACCTTGCAAAAGAGAATCCACTACCGTAAGATAGTCGTCAAAACGGCCAGGTCAGCCTGTCTCTCCTCGTGTAACTGCGTAGCAGTGAATGAACAAGGCGTAACCAAGATTGCTCCTGAATCACTTTTGCTCTATCTGCATATTGCTCATTAAAAGCCAAAGATTTAGAAATGTTACCCCTATCATTGGTCTGTGGTTCAGTATTTCTTTCAATCTGTCAAGACAACGCTGCGAAATAGTGAGGAACATGGAAAAGTTATAGAGGCAACATGACAATGCCAAAAAAGTACCATCACAGATACCAGCCACATCACACATTTTAAGCCCTTTTTGGGCGTCTATGTGATCATGGGTCCTTTCGGACGGAAGAACGTGCAGGGAGGCGGCGGAGTGTGCGTACACCATATTTGGAGGACCGGGTTCTACAGGATATTGAGACGAACCCTACTCCAGGCAAGTGGCCCGCAAACATGAGGTAAACCAAAGTACGATTACGTGTGTCTTGCATGACAGCCGCTACTGTCCCTGTCACGTGCAATGAGTGCAAGGATTACCAGCAGCGGCTTCCCCTCTGCGGGAAGTATTAGGTCGATTGTTTTTGCACCAGACCATCAGCATAATAGGATTTTTGTCGTCAGTCCTCTTTACTAACGAAGCAACCTTCACCAGAACTGACATCTTCAATATACATAATTGTCATCTGTGGGCTACAGACAATCCTTGGGGAGTGGTTGAGGCGTCTTACCAGCATCGGTTCAGCATCAATGTGAGGGCAGAGACTCTTGGTGAACACATTCGTGGCCTGTTATTATTTCACAACTCCTCGACCGAGGAAGTACCTTGACTTACTGTGGAATACCCTGGCTAGGACGCTTGAGAATGTGCCTTCGGTACTACGACAGATTATGTGGTTTCTGCATGACGAAGCTCCACCCCACTTCCACATTACACCCCACCGACACCTCAACATTTTCCCCGGACGTTGGATAGGACGCGGAGGCCCCGTAGCATGGCCTGCTAGATTTGGACTTAAATCTTCCGAATTTTTACCTCTGGAGGTATCTGAAAAGCATTGTGTATGCAGAACCAGTTCTTGATGTCCAGATCCTTCAATAGTGTCTTCACGACGCCTGTGACGCTATTCGGATAGAGGCCGGAACGTGCGAAAGAGGGCGGCAATCCATGACGTGACGTATGAACACGTGCTTTGCAGTCCATGGAGTCCACTTTGCACATCTGTTGTCTCGTGGATACGATGCAGTTCTGTACTGAGTTCCGGGACGATTTGTTGTCGTTGTACGCACACCGTCCATTTCCGGACTCGTGTTCATAGTACCATTCTTCCTCCATTTCTAGTCAGGAATCCGTCCCTGCAATTTTTTGGTTTTATCAATATTCACCCTGTATACGATTACGTGAAGAAAAGCCTGATTTCAAAGTGGATCAGTGTAAATTAATTCGGGTGGGTAGAAGACACATTCGTGTATAGTTCAAATACAGTTTTAATGGTATTTTGCTTGTCTCAGTCATGTCGATTAAATATATGAACAAAACATCGCGTACCAACATGAGTGGCTACGAGCCCGTAAAATAGAAGGCGAATGGACAACTATTGTTCGTAGGTAAATTTCTGCAAAAGTATAGCGCTCCTATAAAGGAGACTGCTTGTGCTACTATTTATGGAGTAGTGCTGCATACTTTGGGATTTCCAACCGTTTGATTAAAGGATGACATCGACCCAGTTTTGGGGTTCAGAGCTCCATCTTGTGAATCGACCGTAAGGTTAAAATGTAGGAGTTGATGGCACGTAAAGAGGCATACGGGCAATCACTTCTCCTTCGTCCTATTTGAGTGGAAAAATGAGACAATGGGTATCAGTTGTACTAAATACCTTCTGCCATGCAGTATATAGTGTCTTGCAGAGATATATGTACGCGTGGACGTAGATCTAACAAACAGTTCCAGATCTAGTGTAACGTTTTACATTATCTATCTCCATTGTCTTCTTCGACAACAGAGAGTTTGTCAACATCAACAGTGAAAATTAGAGCGATCTCAAACTGTTCAAAAGTGTGTGAATTCTCAAGGAACCAAACGGCTGAGGTCATCGATCCCTAGACTTACACACTACTTAAACTAACTTATACAAAGAACAAAACACACAACCATGCACGAAGGAGATCTCGAACCTCCGGCAGGAGTGGCCGCACAATCAGTGACATGATGCCTCTAACCGTGCGGCTAGAGCGATCTTCCTGCATCATAACTGTACGTACACGACTGATCACCAGTAGTGTTTGAGTCCGGGAACTACAACCCTTATTTACGTGGAAATATTTTCAGTATTTCATGCCTCACAGCATGAAGATATTGACTAATATTTGTATACCATGAGATTCTAACTATTGCTACCTGTTTCGGTTGTGTTATTAGTTGTTATCACGCATCCGAATAAATGCATGAACAGAAATTTACAAACTTGTGACTAAAAAAAGCAGTAAAATCTTATAAAACGAATGATGTACTTAGAAGAAACTTTTCCATTACAGAAGCTGCATGGATTCTTAAATGCCGTTCCATCCCACTCCTCATAACGCCAAAACTGAAATGAACTCAGTACACGAGACAGAAACAATAATCGTAAAATACTTTTTGTCAATAAGACATACGCTTCAAACTTCTGGGAACTTTTAAACTATCGGAGCAACAAAAGTCTTAGATGCCTGAACGTTGACCGACCTACACAACCGTTCTTACTCAAAAACGTCGGAGACGTTATATATCAATTCCGACGTTAATCGAAGGAAGAACATAGTCAACAAAGTTTCTTAGTTACAATAATTTTTTGGTTGTAAAGAATTTAACTTTGCAAACATAATTTTGATAAAATTTGATAAAAATTTGCCATGAACACGTAAAATTAATATATATATATTTTCAAACAAGCAGCATATCTATCACAGAATAGTAGTTGCAGTAGCAACTTTGACAATTATTCAAAAACATTAGTTATAAGGAAAATAATTCGAGTCACCAAAAACATCCGCTACGCTGTGCAATTTATTTATATAAACAGAACTGTGGAGCCAAAACATTATGACCACTGCCCACCGCGAGGCTGAATTCTGTGTGGTGTTATTGCCCGCACGCGATAAGAAAAGTATATGAGTGAAGCCGAAACGAATGAGGAAATATTCTAGCGATAACACGTGCCACAAATGGTGACATTTGGGACTTTGACGTAGTCAGACTCTTAAGGCTGGGCCCCTGGGATGACCATCTCGGCAACGGTGAAGCTGGTTGCTGTTCTTGTACTACTGCGTGAGCATCGACGGTAGGACGCTGAGGGGCAATGCAACCACAAATAAGCGACTCTCGCTCCTCGTCATAGAACCTGAAGGTCGTTGGTTTGTCCGATCTGTTAAGGGGCATAGATTGCCATCAGCGACACATCTGACGATAGAGTACGCAGATGGTGCAGGCATAATGTTTCGGAGCACACGGTTCAGTGCACATGGTCGAACATGGGTATCACTGTAACTTCACGACCCCTGTGTGTTCCCATGCTGGCAAAACCATGTCGTCAGTTACGGCTTCAGTGGGACCGGGTTCATCGATATTAGACCGTGGGTCAGTGGAAACATGTTGCTTTGTCCAATGAATTCACTGTTGTAGCAGGTCGATTGTCGTGTCCACATGTGCAGTCATCTAGGCGGTCGGTTGTTCGGAGCGTGCACCGAGCCACAGACGTACGGCGGTGGGAGCCTCAGTGGACTTTCACTAGGGTTTTCATGAGACCTGTGGTAATAATCGAAGGCAAAATGATAGCTGGGGGCTATTTAGACATTACTGCAGGCCGTCTGCATCCCTTCATGCTTGATATTCGATTAACCCTCTGCCAGGCACTTAAATGCGATTTGCAGGGTATCCATGTAGATGTAGATATCTCCACGACAGCGATTGGAGCTTCAAGCCAGATGTCTGTCAATGTCACAAGACCAGAGTCGTGCGAATTCACATCGACAGTTTTGGCCAACAAACTTGCGTGATGTGAACACTGTGGAGCACATATGAGATGGTAATGGGCACCACTTCCGTGCCTACAAACCGCCGAAAAGTAAGTTACAGAAACTACATGCGCTTTACATAGGCATCCGAGGCGACAAACCAAGGATCCAGGCCATACACACTCGCTTCTGTATTGCTGTCCAAAGGTACACCAACACACTATTAAGCATGTGAAGATAATATTTTGGTTCATCACTGTATTTAGAGGACGGCGTTTCACACTTCTCACCGAAATCAGTACTCTCCTAAATAGCTAGCGACCCGATCGTGATGTAAGTAATATATTTAGAAATAATGTAAATATCGTATGTGAATCACGGGTGTATGTTTGCGTGAGTGGTACAATATGTTTCAGAGACTTGCTGAAGTGGCACAAATAAAATAAAACAATATGGCTAGAACACGCATGATGTAAATGTTTAGTTTATGGTACTACACCCCTGTTGTGAAGCTTGAAATGTACTGTGATGCACTGTTAAGTCCAATTGCAGCAGATCCCCGCCAGGCCACACGAAGAATATTGTCAACATCTAGGTTTGATTCAAGGGAGACCGAAAGCTAAAAACTGAGTCATCTGCTGCGCTGTTGAAAGAAATTACTATATGCAAACGAAGCAAAGTTACTGAAGCTGCTGTTGTAGATTTTCAGGAAAGGTTTTACTTGCAGCGCAAAAAAGTAAAACACCACATATTTTGGATTCGTATATTTTTTCGCTAGGCAGTTTTCTCAAACGATAGCGGGGAAAATATTTCATTATTTCATACTATAAGTCACACATCATAGCATGATGATAAAATGGTTATCTTCTCGTTATTGGTCATATTTTTTACTATACTTCGAAGCTGAGTAGCCTACTAAATAACTTTGCAGCGAATTAAGACTTCGAATTGTGTAGTGCCGGGCGAAAAAACACTTGTCGTCACAATAGTTGGCCATAGCAAGCCAAGATGTACGAGGTCGAGCAGATCCTACGATACACAAAATATTACATCACTTTATTGTCTTTGAACAATCTGAAATACTTCAAAACAATCCATGCCGACAGGAGGGTATTTCTTACTGTCGCTGCACAATATACGCTTATCAGCCGGAACATTACGAACACCTGCCTAATAGCTGTTATGTCCACGTTTGGCACGGAGAACAGCGGCGACGAGTCGTAGCATGGAAGCAATGAGGCCTTGGTAAGTTGCTGGAGGGAGCTGGCACCTTATCTGCACAAACAAGTCACCTAATTCCCCTAAATTCCAGGAAGGGGGGCTATGAGCTCTGGCGCCACTTTTAGTCACAGCCAGATGTGTTCGATCGGTTTCGGATTTGATGAGTTGGGGCGACAGCACATCAATTGGAACTCACCACTGTGTGCTCGAACAACTCAATCACACTTCTGACATTGTGACGTTGGGCATTATCTTGTGAAAAGTACTACTGCCGTTGGGAAACATGATCATTATGAAGGGTTGTACGTGGTCTGCAACCAGCGTACGATACTACTTGGCCGTCACGGTACATTTCACGAGCTCCACAGCACCCACGGATGTCCACGTGAATGGTGCTCAGAGAATAATGGAGGCACTGTTGCTTGTCTACGTCCCTCAGTACAGGTGTAAAGGAGCTGTTCCCCTGGAAGGCGACGGATTCACTCCCTCTTATCGTCATGATGATGTTGGGCTTCATAAGACCATGCAAAATTATACCACTGCGCCAACGTTCAGTGCCGATGGTCACGTGCCCATTTCAGTCGTAGTTGCCAAAATTGGCGCATGCATGGGTCGTAACTGCATAGTTTTCGATGGACTGTATGTTCAGACACACTTGTACTATGCGCGGCATTAATGTCTGATGCTAGTTCCGCCTGATGTTAGTTCTGCCTGTCGTGTTTTAACAATCTGCCCAGCCTACGACGTCCGACATGTGTAACGAGGGGTGGCTGCTCTACCCTACGATGTCTGAACGAGGTTTCACGTTGGTTTCGTCACATGTTGAAGACTCTCACCACAACACTCGTCGAACACCCAACAAGTCGTACAGTTTCTGAAGTGCTCGTGCTGAGCCTCTGGGCTATCACAATCTGCCCTCGGTCAGCTCAGGTAGATCGTACACTTTGCCAGTTCTACAGTCCTCCCCGAAAGCTGAATGGTCAGCGTGATGGACTGCTGTCCCAAGGGGCCCGGGTTCGATTCCCGGCTGGGTCGGAGATTTTTTCCCGCTCAGGGACTGGGTGTTGTGTTGTCTTCATCATCATTTCATCCCCATCAGAAACGCAGGTCGCCCAATGTGGCGTCGAATGTAATAAGACCTGCACCAAGGCGGCCGGACCTGCCCCGTAATGGGCCTCCCAGCCAATGACGCCAAACGCTCATTTCATTTCCATTACCAATTCTACACGCTCACTGCTACCACATGCACCGTGCGTGTCTGAGTAGCAGTCTTTCCTTGCCAGGTGACACTGTTATCGCCGGGAGGGTCTTATATCGATAGTAGGTCGGTGATCATCATATTCTGGCTGATTAGTTAACTATTACTTGATATAATACAGATTATAGTTATGTCTCAATTTACAATTGATTATGAACTTCGATATAGTTCTTGCAACACAACTCGGGTTACTGGATCCCAAGTAAGATAACGTTGTCGCCGTAAGCGATGACTGCAGACCGGGGTAAGCGGCGCTGCACTCTGACGTAGGTAATTTTCTGGCAGCGGCGGCGTCTGGTGAATCTTGAGGGCGTGTCTACGCCGGCGTCTCTCATTAGTTGCTGCGTCAGTCAGCGTCCTTACTTGACGATTCGTCGTGAGGTACCAACTTTGAAATGGGATCGCTCACTTTGGACTCCACAAATTGCGACTGCTAATCTGAATTAAGCAGTAACTGGCGGTCTGGAACTGTTGTAATATCTCGAAATGAATGTGTCCACATAACTGACTGTTATATGAAGAAAAGTGAGCCAGCCGGGATTCCATCCCAAAACATTCTGGGTTCCAGGTACACACACTACTGCTAGACCACCACACCAGATGCAAATTGGATCCCATTTGCTGCTTTCTCGAGACACTGCTGCTCTCTCGAGATATGACGACAGTTTGCTAAGTGCCATTGGCATCGTTTTCGTAACTTAACTCTATTTCACCCTAATACAGAAAATTTGTACGAAATATTTATAAATTATATACATAAATCTTCCTCATGAATCTGCGCATCTATTAGTCAAAACAGGATCAAAATCCATACAACAGTCCTAAGATTAGCCTACATGTACAGACGGATGCGAGCAAGTAACTTCAGTTGATATGTGTACAGATATAGAGGAGAAGAAGATAAATAACTTTTTATACTTAAGATCTAACGGCTGCAGGACTGTTGCTGAGCAAACCATGTTACCAACGAAGTTATTTGGGTACCTTAAGTCTCACATATCGTCGTTGAATTATAATTTTCTAACTACTCCTCCTCCTATACAGTTGGTTAAAAATATTGTAAACAGTAGCATATATCAAAAACTGTTTCGTCTCATACACTTTGGATGATAGAGTTCTGAGTGGAAGTGTATCTCAAAACTCTATGATCAATCTTATGCATATGGTAGAGTATCCTAAATTAATAAGACAATCATTGGTGGGAAAAAATGTCTTGTACTTTAGTGATTTAGAAAACTTATATCTAATAGAAATTTTTTAAGAAGATAGCAACTGTTTCAATTGAAGATCGCAAGTCTTAATGCATTCATTACAACGTTGAATTATATTTTGCCACACGCTGTCAAATGTTCCTGTTGCCGGCTGTAGAATGAGACAGGTAGCGAGGACATCACATATAACCAAATTACGCAATAAATTGCAGAGAACCATGAAAGTTGCAATACTGATTTCCTTTATTACTTGATGAGTTGTTTCTAGCCTACGCTCATTGTGAAATCCCCCAATAAGCTGTGCAGTATATACGACAGCAACGTGAATGTTCATTGTAGTTAAACACATATTTAATATAAAGCAGTTTATAGCTGAATTCCATTCGCTTCACCAGTCTCTTCCTCTTGAGATTCTACTGGCGTTTCATGCGCCGTGTGTTTGTGTAAACCCATAATAGTGAATCCAGAGATCCTTAGAATCCAACGTGAGAGAATCTATTGTTTAGGTGCTGATGAACATTACTGTCAAAGTAGGATGGGGCACTATAGTACTTAAACCATATCTTCACATGGAGAACGAAAGATACAGTTTCCAAGAATAATGGAAGCAGATCTCTAATGAACACCAGATGAGCACATTGGATTTAGGGAGGCCGGAGACAAAGCCTATTACTTAACCATGTTCAGTTGCAATCCAAAACACGACAGATAATCATTGATACCGATCTGAGATAATGGTGGAGTCTAGATTATCATCATTCCATCCATGGGTATTGTGGCAGATGAAAACATCTGCACGGTTGAAACAAGTCTCGTCGTGAACAATATAAACCATAGGATGTTCAGCACTTTAGTACTTCCTTGACAATACGTTGACAGGTCTTAGCTCTCTGTTTAGACACCATTGCTTACAGACATTTTTTAATGATGGAGATAACACTGCTACTACAAGCTCTGTATTTCACACTTATGCTGGGCGTTGCTTACGGGCAAATATTGTCCACCACTTTATCAGACACCACCTCCTTCAATTGCACTGTGCAAAAATTATTATTTGTGAACCTTGGACAGCTCTTTCAACCTTCTTTTTAATTTCTTTATTTTGGCTTTGGGTTACAAGTACCATATAGCCAACAACGCTTATAAAACGCCACGGCAGAAAAGCGAAACAGCCCAAAATTACGAGGTTAGCATACAAAGACACTCTTAAAATAAAGCCGCAATTAGACAAACACCAGACAGCTGGCGGCAGAGATGACAATGACACTGGAGCAGAATTACAAGCAGCACTGTACAGCCACATGCTCTTACAGTAAAAGACAAAACATCCAAGGACAAACACTGTACATCATACAATGAGTACAACAATAGCTAAAGAACAAAATTGCAAATAACATCAAATAATAATATGAGAAATGTAGCACACAGACAAACGTTCTTAAAGTAAAAGAAAAACCCGAAATAACAAACATAGTGCAACAAATGGTATGTACAACAGTGCCATCAGAACAGTGACATAAAATGTACGCGAGAGCAATAATGAAAATTTAATGTACAAATGGTGGTCTCAACCGATTGCGAACCAGGCTGATGTCATGTGAAAATGATGTCGGCGACCCTTAAATTAAATTCAGATGCTGGTAGTAGTAAGACAAATCAGGTGTCAGTGTAATTGGTTAGTGCAGGTTGCCTAGATCAGAGGCAGGTATGCTCTCAGGGGCAAACCTACTGTTCTCCTTCGATTAACAGATACTTAACCTATTGTCTTACTATAAGGATTCTGCCTATTGATTGACACGCACATAATCTATGGTCCCTCCACCCCATCCCACTCCCCTACCCCTGTAACACGCTTTGCACACTGCCATACATTTAGTTTTTCCGCCATGTCTTCTAGGTCTGTGTCAGTTTCTAAACTGACATTAACACATTCTGATCCATTGCCTCTCACAGAAAACTAGACGCCACACGGTGTATATCATCTTGTCACTGCTGCTACCATAACACATCAAACACTGGATGATTTTAAATAAGAGACAATTACAACATAAGGAAAGTGGAAGAGTTTGACGGCGTTGTGGAGAGCTTCCAAACTGCAGTCACAACGTGATTGACGAACTCTACATTTAAACTCATCTGTCAAAGTGACGGAATAGCGGACGACTCTGCATTCCGTTTCGACTGATTCCTCATATTGCAGTCATGTACACGATCACTGTTTCGGTGTTAGCCACTCCCAGAACGTGTTGCCCCTCTACCAAAACTCTTTCGACAACTCAAACAAGTGATGTCAGTCAATCATTATGTGGTAACCAACAATTGTGTCTGTGGACTGAAGGGATGAATGGACACCGTCGTTTTACTGTAATAATAAGTGTCAGAGTTGATAGTGCGAACCATTTTACCAATTTTACAGTAGTTTCAACACCAACCAATGATTCGACAGCTTGTTTCCCAATTTCAGTATCATAGCTAAGCCGGCCCTTCTCTACTTTGCGAGTATCATTGCGAATGTAGATAGATGACTGTGCAGTACGTCCATTCATGGTTAATTATAAAACACATACATCATCAAAGTATACCAGACAGCACTCTACACATTTCTAACACCTGAAGCATAGTGCTTAATTTACGATCTATCTCTATGCGAATGGGCGGCACAGAGCATTCTAGCAGTCTTAGGATAAATTTAGAGACTGCAAGACCCACTCGCACTGTCTTTGGCCAGGCTGCCCTGCATCACCGTTACCGATTTAATCTGCAGCTGACCAGAAGGAGACCGCTACATTCTGCGTCTCGTGAATGAATGGAGCTTGCCGAGTCCTCGCCCATCCAAGTGCACAAAATTTCTCCAGACAAACTAATGTCTAGGAGGTTAACACTCCTTAAAGGTGTACAGTAACAGATTCCAATGCGTTCTAATGTAATAGCAGACGATTAAGAAGAACAAGAAACAGGTGTTTTTTTTTTTTTGTATGATGGAGCACCAGACAGATGGAGTTCGATGCATTTTATGTAAATCAAGTACGCTATCAGTTTAAAGTATTGTTCTAGTGTCTGGGATCAGTACCAGGAGTGTATTTGAAAGAGCGAACATAAACACATGCACTCCTAAGGCTAGACAGTTCAGGACTTAAAACAGGCTAGAATGGTAGATTGCTTGAGTTTCCGACCTATCAGTCATGTGGAATGCAGTACTGTTAATATTCCAGCGTAAGAAATATGTCTCCAGCACATGACATACATCCTTCTTGCAGGTTTCTCTACGATAAACAATGGTAACAAAGTATAAAACGAAAAACCTACTTCCTGAAAACAGCGGCACAATATAGGTCTCCAGAGATGTATAGCGTCCACTGATCACATCCAATCACGGTTCAGAAATTATACTATCCTCGCATCAGTGCTACGTAAAATGGTAGTAACGGAGAGTACCTCTTATTAGGAAAACGCATAGCAGCGGCGTCTGACATGTCAAATCATACGTTATGTCACCACCAACTCTGTAAACAGGACATCTGTCAAGCAGATGTATACATGGAGATTGCAGTGTCTCACGAACACCTATCGCTAACTTATTTATGAAACTGAAGTCTCGACTATATACCCAAGATGCGACAAGGGGAATGGAGTACATCTCATAAATCTTCGTTCGTTTAAAGGAATATGTCGAAACAGGATGGTCACGTTTCATCACACATGAGATGCAAGTCCTCTGATGATGGAGAGGTTTTCTGTTAACGATCGCAAGTAGATAGTACTCTAAGTCAAATACAGAACACGTGGTTTTATATGAAACGAACGTAAGCTATGTCACAGGACTGATGCATCCTGACAGAACAGCAGGAAAAATGGTCAAATGACCTGCGCCAACATCTCCCTCCCTCTCTAGAATGCAGCATCAGTCTGCCATTAAATCGTGCCACGTTACATCTCCATCTCAATCGATCACCCCGTTTACTCTCTGTTATCCTTTAACGCAGATGCATAAGTTTAGAGGCATATGGTTCCCTTAAAGCGACAAATACAGTTGTTAACGCGCACGTATTATCGTTACCTCAATAGACATACAGTAGAATGCTACCTCGATGGAAAAGAAATTAACAGTTTCCCTGGTTCCCTTTGTTCCCATGTCGACGTTTTCTCGGATTCCTCTTGCTGTTGTATACTTATCCACATGTACTAGAATTGTTCTGTGCCAACAAGAAGAAACGCCTCAATTTCCCCGAATTTCAGCGTATTTTCCCTCAATTTATACCTATTTTCCATCATTTTTTCGCAATTATATCGATTTTTTATGTCACTTCTACCCACACGATCGTGACATAACCTCTCGTTCTGTGTTTTAAAGCTTCTTGTAAATGTAGTACAACTGCCACCACCTAGCGCAAATTCAAAATTTTTTTCGAGGTGTTAGAAATATGTAGAATTCTGTCTGGAGTTGCAAATACCGTGCTCCTTAGCCGAATCACTTTCAAAATTTGTACTTTTATTAAGAGGTTGCATCGTCGGTGACGTGTAACCGCACTGTTGGTGTGATACTATACACTCCGGCTATCACTGTCTATATTCAGTGTCATGGTATTTGTCTGGAAAGAAAACCTTCATTCAGTGGTAATGCCATACATACATTTATAAAGCGAGTATAGCTTTTAAATTGGATGCTTGTATGCAATTGTAGAACCAAGAGCGCTTGTGATGGTATTATGGTTGTGTTTTCTAACATCTGGCTATTTGTAAGATGATTACACCACTCTTTCTACGACACAGTGGTACCTCTCGCAAGAAAACTTATGAGACATGTTCACCCACCATTGATGCCTGTCATCTCGACTGCTAGTGATACGAGGTCGTTGGGATCCAGCACGGCGTTCCGTATTACCCACCTGAACCCACTGATTCCATATTCTGCTAACAGTCATTCGATCTCGACCAACGGGAGCAGCAATGTCGCGATACGATAAACCGCAATCGCGATAGGCAAAAATCCGACCCTTATCAAAGTCGGAAACGTGATGGTACGCATTTCTCCTCCTTACACGAGGCATCACAACTACGTTTCACCAGGCAAAGCCGGTCAACTGGTTTGTATTTGTGAAATCGGTTGGAAACTTTCCTCATGTCTGCACGTTGTAGGTGTCGCCACCAGCGCCAACCTTTTGTGAATGCTCTGAAAAGATAATCATTTGCATATCACAGCATCTTCTTCCTGTCGGTTAAATTTCGAGTCTGTAGCTCATCATCTTCGTGGTGTATCAATTTTAATGGCCAGTAGTGTATGTGACCGATTTCGTAAGATGATTCTGTCTATGTGTGCTTGGCACGTCAGCTGCGGTGGACTGTGGCAGGAATGATTCACATTTCCCGCTATCTGCAGGAGCCGTCCGAATGGAGAGGCCTGTTGCAATGCAGAAATGTAGTTGACTTAACCATGTCGTCCTCCAGACGGCCGAATAGTGGACTAATAATTATTACATGTTGGACAGCTTTCGTGATCGAGTGGAAATTTGAGAAGATTCAATATGGACATGTGTTGGCGCTGGACCATTATTCTCTCCCATGTGTATTGTCCGATTGACTGCTTCTTCACATATGCCGTCTCTATTTTGTTGGGAGAAAATCGATTGTGGTGTGTGTTGAGTGCATCTAGCAGGTGAAAGACGAGTGGAGGACACGTTTGCTGGTTCTCTAGACATGAGAAACACCTTAGATGAGTTTCTGAATGATAAGGACGATTTGGAACCTATTATATCACCGACATCGTTATTCGTAAGTGAAAATATTAGTTTCCTCAATTTTTTTTTTTTTCGAGTTTACACATAGAGGTCTTCGGAGACGCGACACGTTTCTCAGTCAGACGAAAAAAACTATACCGATTTTGATCATAAAACTAAATGAAAATGGTCTGTGTCTATTTTCGTGGAAAGATGACATTTTTACCTTCTTAAATGTTTTTTAATAGTTACTTTTTTATAGCAGTCCTGTTGATGTTAAATAATCCATCGCCGAAAGGCGGATGAGTTGTCTATGAGAGCTTGGCTCTCGCCCGGTCTCTGATGGAGCGTCCTGCGTGACGTTAAACAAAAGTGTTTTCCATCCCAGAAAGGGAGGCCTATTGTTGGAGTTGGTGACATGTCCAGTCTGTGACAACTCGTGGCCGCAGCTGTGCCACTATACTTTAGATGACGAAGATGCATTTGGGAAAGCTGCTCTTTTATCTCCTATAGTTTAGTTAACTATACCTGCTTTTGTGTTGGCGAAGGACCATCGCTTCAAGGTGGACAGCGGCCAAAAATGGATCAAATGGTTCTGAGCACTATGGGACTTAACATCTGAGGTCAACAATCACCTAGAACTTAGAACTACTTAAACCTAACTAACCTAAGGACATCACAGACACCCATGCCCGAGGCAGGATTCGAACCTGCGACCGTAGCGGTCGCGCGGTTCCAGACTGACGCGCCTAGAACCGCTCTGCCACACTGCCCGGCAGGACAGCGGCCATCACGAGCCACAAGGCTGTCGACAGAGTATCTACCTCCCTCGATCCATCCACACTGTAGTTGTAGAGAGGGCCTCGAATTTCGGCAGTTTGTGATTGAACATGAAGGAGAACACACGTTCGACTACCAGCCCCTCTGCAGTCTCTTAGGACGACGATCTTCCCCAGTACATGTGCTGCATTATGAGCTGTACAAAACGAGTTCTGGTTATTTCACAAAAATTTCGAAGTGTAATTAGAACTGTGATGCATTTTTTCCATCAGCTGTGATAGTGTGTATTGGCTTCGATTAGCTGGGCGTAGGGTGATTTTTAGTAGGCGTGTGTAGTGAACTCTGACGTCAAACAGCGGTAGATGATGCATGCTTGCAGGTAATATACT
Organism: Schistocerca serialis cubense; assembly: GCF_023864345.2. Taxonomy (NCBI): domain Eukaryota; kingdom Metazoa; phylum Arthropoda; class Insecta; order Orthoptera; family Acrididae; genus Schistocerca; species Schistocerca serialis. The sequence continues at coordinate 349,381,058 of NC_064640.1, read as the reverse complement.
TTTTAAACTCCTCTCTGTCCAGCACCACCATCTAGTCAGCTGATTGTATTTCTCACCAAAAAGAGTAAAGATAGTACCTTAAACCCCAGCCTTTTCCCCCTACATTATAGGTGCAGGGTAGAGTTTCAGTGTATCTGTTGCTGGTTTCGAGTGGTACTGCGAAATTATTCCCCAGCAGGATAACACTAGTTGTATGGTATCGTCAGTTTTTGCGGCGTATTGAACTTTTTGTCGTCCTTGAGTAGCGCTATGCATATAGTTGTGTAATTAGGCCCAATATTTGTGATAATTACATAATTAGGATCGATATTTGGATCAGTTTCGAGTGGTATTGCGAAATTTTTTTCCCAGATGGATGAGACCAGTTGTATGGAATCGTCAGTTTTAGCGCTATATTGCGAGTTTATGCTGTCCTTGTGTAGCGCAATGCAATTAGGTGAATAATGAGGCCTGACCTTGGTGATTAATTACGTAATTATGCTCGATGTTTCCGCCAGTATGGAGTGGTATTCCGAAAGTTTTTCCTAGCAGGATAACACCAGTTGTATGGCATCGTTAGTTTTTGAGCTGTATTGCGATTTTAAGTTGTCCTTGTGCAATATAGTTGTGTAAGTAGGACCGAGCTCTGTGATTAATTATGTAATTAGGATCGATATTTGCGTCGACACCCCGACGAAAATAAATGAAGTATACTAACCTAACCTTCCTCTCTTGCATCTGGACAGTCTCCATGCGTTAGGGAGTGCACTTATGGTTTTCATCCAGTAGAATCAGGGTTCGAGTCACTGATTCATGGACTTTCTCACGTACACTGCATTATTCTCGGGTGTTTAAGCGTTGTCAGCATGTTTGTATAGCGTTACACATGCATTATTTCGATGATCTACAAGTAGTATGCACGTCTGTATGCTATGTTCTGCAACATTTCGGTAATTTACGAGTTGGTTGCATCTCTGCACATCAGTGTACAGCATTATTTACGAGTGGTTTCCAGGTCTCTAAAGTGTATATTGTGACCCCATGCACATCTGGGCGAGTGTTTTGTATCAGTGTAACAAATAAACTATGTGAAATTCGTCCCTAAATAAATTGTTCCAAAAATAAGTGAAGTACACTGCTTTCTCTCTCCAGCAGCACAGAACCGACTCATTTCTTTTCCTGCCAACTCCCAAATGGGGTGGGCACGTCAGCACAGCCCTGGGAGATAGAAATTCCCGCCGAAATTCGAAATTCCCGCCAAAATTCGAAATTCCCACCAAAATTCGAAATTACCACCAATAGGGTAGGCTGGGGCACACGTGCAGCTTCGAAAACATGCAACGTCATCATGATGCTGTGCTCCTATTGATTGAACTGCACGATGACATGACCTATCGTGGCATACACGCGAACTAGCTCAGTTCTTTGGTCTGCTGGATCGAAGGCAGTTTTCTCTTGAGGGGTGGGAGCTTATATGTAGGTTTTAGAAATTAGACAGCTCCAGCAGAGACAGATGTTTCCATGCTTTGTGTAATGCATCTTTAATGCAAAGCATTTACTTGCATGAATATATTCTTCCTCATCATATGTTCAAGCATTATTGATCACATCCATTCTTCATGCAGTCAGCTGTGGATGCACTACTCAGCTGAATGAGTGTATGTAATACAGCTGTTAAAACTCCCCCTATCTGGCATAAACATCTCACTAATTGAACACATGCTCCTTCCACACCAACAGCTCAACAAGCAATGATATCTCAGCCTCCTGTGGTGGTAGCACCACACTGTCAATACTGCTTTAGGCAGACAGTAAATTGAAATAAATCAAACATATTTCAACAAATTTTAACAAATTTATTCAAATTTAAGCAAATTTATACAAATTATCTTCGAATTGAGTAACATCATGAGCAGTCTGTAGTGGGGCCAACACCATACTAACTCCCTTCAGCTGCAGGAGTAAGTTTTTAGAGCAAAATTCAGTCCAAAATTAGAAATTCCTGCCCATTTTCTAAGAGGACAACACGCGATCATGCGAATAGTCAGAAATGGGAGGGGGGGGGGGGGGACTGCCAGGTTGGCCATTGAAGCCCATAATTCAATTTCCCACCAAAATTCAAACTTCCAACCAGGTAGTGTGGCAGGAGGCGTGGCACTTTCCTGCCAAAAGCCACCATCTTTTATAATGGTACTCGTGTCATCAGCTGACGTCACGATCGCCATCTTGGATGGTGTCATGCACTATATACAAGTCTACAGGCCGCCATCTTGGATGATGTCATCACCGCCATCTTGCATACATCTGGCAACAATGCACTCTGATAAGAGCGAGAGGGGCTATTCCAGTATGTCAGACCTCAAGATGTATTCATAGCAGCGATTAGGAGGGGTGGGTTGGAGGTTTTCTGAGGGGGAAGGAGAGTGGGAGATGGTGGGTGGCAATAGATTAAGTGCCTGTCAATCAAAAGGAAGGATCCTTTTAGTAAAACAACTGTCAATCAAACTGATAAGAGTGAGAGGGGCTATTCTAATAACTCACACCTGAATGTGTACCTGTAGCAGCGAAGGGGAGGGGTGGTTTGGAGGTTTGCTGAGGGGGGAGGGGAGTGGGAGGGGGGTAGGGGACAATAGGTTAAGTGCCAGTCAATCAAAAGGAACGATCCTTTTAGCAGAATAATAGGTTAAGTACTAGTTAATGAAAGGAGAACAATAGGTTTCTCCTGAGTACATACCTACCCCTGAAGTACGTAACCTGCAGTAACAAATGCGCTGACACCCGCTTTGTCCTACTACTGCTGGTGGCTTTCAAATAGTCTGTGAACAAGTTAGACTTATATTTGTCAAAACGGTAGAGTAGAACAGGAACACTGCTGGGGAGGTGGTAACCTCTTACAACCAATTTGGTATACAAATCTGATTGTGCAGTCTTGTATTCTGAACATGGCAACATGATGTTGTTAAGAACCGCTACTGCCATTGTGTCCTTATCGCAGTGTGCTGAAGTGATAATCTTCAACCGATATAGATGCACGGGATAACTCCCATGACCTAGCATCTGCGAATAATAGAAACCACATGATGTCTATGAGTCTGCACCTAGTCGACCCATGGTCGAGAAGAGACGTCCGTTTGTATGGCCGCCAGGTGACTGCTTTTAGAGTGCTGAGAAATATGCCATTCGCAGTTCCAAGTGTGATAAGGACCCTTTCGTATCGTCGTTGTGAGATCCGTATAAGCTAATGGCGTTGGGCGTAACTGGCCTTCTATAACACTCCTCTTGGCAAGGCGCTCAACAGTTTCATTATGAAGAATGCCATGACGTCCTTTAATCCAGAGTAATTGGACGGCAATGATGAAGGTCTGCGCTTCTCTAATGGCCAGCAAGACCTTCATAATGTATCTGCTGGTCTCCTTGTCAAACGCGTGATGTTGTAATTTCTGCCGCACACTTTGAGAGTCCGTAAGTATCAGGACGAACTTGAATGTCTAAGTACAATAATGAATAGATTTCCCTGATAGCTAGTAGCTCCGCCGTGTAGATATAAGGTAAAGGAGGAAGTGCTAACATTTGGTAGGCGCCACTAGAAGGGCTAAAGAGGGCGTATCCCACACCCGCCTCAGATTTAGAACCAACCGTATAGATACGAGCGTACTGCGGCCATTGTATGCTGAGAAAATGATTCAAGTCGCGAGTAATGGTGGTCTCCGTTCGGAAATCGGACGGTAGGTATGCCACTGGGGCTGGAGCGAAAATAGACTAAACGAGATTCGAAAACAGAGGAGTTTTGTGTCCTGTTGAACGAGTGGAAAGAGATGGCGCCATTTCTCGTAGCAGAGAACTAAGAACGGAGTTCTGTTGATTCGTCATCCATGAGGTGCTTGTGTCAATCTCCAGAATCGAACCAGCGCCTTAAGAGACGCACAATCGAAGATCGACTGAAGAGGCATATGCCGTCTTACAGACAACGGAATGACGGATGATTCCACTTGCAGGGAGTTGTTGGGCATTGATTTCATGGTTCCACGGACAAGACGAATCATTCAATAATGTTGACAGCGCTGTAGTGCCGTAGATAGTTGTACCATAATCTAAGACAGAACGAATCGAAACCTGATGCAAAGTAAAGAGCAGTATCGGTTCCACTCCCCACCGTAATCGGGCAAACACACGAAAGATATTGACAGTGTTATCAACATTGTCGATGAGGTACGCAACATGTCACGTCCTCGTGAGTTTGCTGTCGAAGTAGACATCAAGGTACTTGGCATGCGATCGAATGGGAAATGTGTACGGGCGAAGCTCAAGTTCGTTTGAGAAGTTACTACGCCGTTTCCTCGTAAATATCACAACAACAGATTTGTCAGGTGACAAAGTTATTCCATTTTTGAACTCCTTGCGGCCAACATTTCACATACGTCCGTAAGCCATAGACGTGTCATCCAAAAGCATGACGCCTGAGCGTATAAACAGACGTCGTCCGCATACTGAAAACTTTGACGATGGGGCTGAACCAAGTCTTTAGGTTGTTGATAAGTTCACATTGTCGTACGCCCTCGAAAAGTCAAGAAGTAAGACCGTTAAATATCCGTTAGTGAAGAAGTGTTTTCAATGCTCAACACAAACGATGTAATACTACATAAGCACTTCTGCCCTTACGAAACCCGTTTTTTGTTGATAAGTTCAGGTATCAGGAAATTGTCTTACGCCATCGAAAAGTCAAGAAATAAGGCCGTTAAATACCCGTTAGTGAAGAAGTGTTTTCAATGCCCAACACAAACGATTTAATACTACATAAGCACCTCTGCCCTTATGAAACCCGTTTTGTGTCCGCGGGAGCAAGTTCTCATGTTCCAACCACCATTCTAAGCGAAACTTGAGGAGACGTTCGAATGTCAACACTCAGAGACGACAGTGCAATCGAGCGATATGATGTCGCTTGAGCAGGGCCTTTCCAGAGTTTCAGTATGGGCACCAATATCTGACTCTTGCTGTGATGAAAAACTTTCCCATCAATCCAGGTGTCATTAAAGAATTCACAAGAACACCTCTAGCATCGTCAGACAAAAACAAATTTAGAACCTTGGATTAGTCGATCTGGTCCTATCCAGGACGTCAGGGACCTGTTGAGTTGTAGCTTGCTTGCGAGGACGCCACTGTGGGGAATGACGATGGTTAGGCATCCATTAGTACGCCATACCGTGACCATTCTGCCCGCATAACGTTCCATTTAGGAGATGGCCTATATGTCGTGATAGACGTTGATACAGAAAAAGCGTAGTGCTTAGACCCCTTAGGATAGGGAAGATTAGTACGTGTAAAAAACGAAGAAAATGAGAAAATGACGCCGAACACAGAGCTAAATCGACGGTTGAGGATCTCTGTAAAGGTAACGGAAGTAACGTAGGGGATCCGTCATTGAGGATGATAAGATAGAACTCGTCTAGTATCTCAAGGATCCCATCACCCAACACATCATTATAGGCACAGTCCCACAGTCTGTTGTGCGCGTTAAAATCCCCACAAAATAAGTAAGGAGGTTCCTACTGCCGAACCAGTACGTACTAGTCTTCAAGCGGAGTGTACGACCTTGACCGTCTGTAAAGAGCCACGGTGGTTTTTGGCGATAGATTAGAGTAGAGTTCCTGGTCGCTATCGCTTGAAAGCTGTCGACAGCCTCGTGGGATATCTGTACAGGGCGTGATACAGTCGGTTATTGATAAATATGGTATCTTCAAAAGCAGACGACAGAACCCGATTGAAACCACATCTCTGAGATGGCAGCCACTGGTATCTTCCGCGTCCAAAGTTCATGTTGAAGGACTCCTTTATTGTCAGTCGCAGATCGTTCATTCCATTGGAGGATCCTAAAGCCCGCCACAGTTTCTAGACGTAAGTAGGCTCGTTAACAGTTGTCGTAGAGCCTATATCTGTAAAGTTCCAGGTGGCTGTGTCTTCGCATCTGCCAAGAGTTGCATGATAAACGGGATAATCTTTTCGATGACATATTCGTTGTTATTACAAAGTGGCGGTGGTTGTTGACTGTACTGAGGTGGAAAAGGTAGGGGTGGTGGCGGGGATAGGGGTGAAACGAAGAGAGACAGAATATTCGTGACGAATGTCTGAGAATCCCTGTCGCCAGACTGTCCTAGGAGCACACCATTTCAATGGACCTCTCGTGCCAGATATGTGTCTGCCAACCAGAAGTCATTTTCAGTTATGTATTGATTCTGGTTCTGCCTGATGGTCTAATTTTAACAATTTCATGCTTGAGATAAGAGTTATAGGGAAATAATATCTTGCCTACCGACAGAGGATGGAGATTGTCAACGTTCTTACCTAAGATCTCCACAAAGACAGTATAGGAGCCTTCATCTGATGGACTCTATCGATGGTTGACACTTGGCCGTACGACCACAGCAGTGGAAGTCAACTGTTGACTGTGAGGGCGTTCTGAGTTTGTCTACACTGAACCATTACTATTTTGGAGATCCGAATCCTGTAACTCACACAGATCACAGTCTGGGAGAAATGTAAGTCGACACACAGCCGTTTGCTAAGGCAACTACTTTACTGCTGCTGACTTGCAGCTGCGTTGGCTTCAATCGCGAAGCTGGAAGGGTCTCTGGAATAGCTAACCTGCTGACTAACCTAATACAACTGTTGTTGGTGGTGATGGAATTGCTGGAGCTGCTGTTGTTCTAGCTGCTAGAGTTGAAATCGCTGCTGTTGGGCCACTTGCTGCTGCTGAAACTGCAGTTATTGTTGATGGTGGTACAGAAGCTGCCTTGCTGGTCGATGTTGTAGCTCCTGTTGTTGTTGCTGATGTTGGAGAAGGTGTGAATCCTAGAGTGGTTATTCACCTTGCTGGATCGCACCGTGGTTGTCGGACATCGGTAGCAACGGAACCTCTGTCAATGCGTGTAGATGGCAGATTTCTAGTGCCGACTGTAAGACCTGAGCCGTATCAGGAGGATCTGCCATTTTACGGTGAACTATATAGCACTACCGCCGTGAATGTGTGACGAAGGAAAAACACACAGTCCGGCATAAAATACACTTCATGTTAGCGGTTCTCCGAGAAAACTGACAATATAAGCAGGGAAATATTAGGAAGACGTTCAAAAGTGTGTGAATTTCTAAGGGACCAAACTGCTTAGGCCATCATTCCCTAGACTTACACACTATTTAAACTAACTTAAGCTATCTTATGCTAAGAACAACACACACACCCATGCCTAGGGGGAGGACTCGAACCTCTGGCGGGAGGGGCAGCGCAGTCCGTGGTATGACACCTAAACCGCGCGGGCACTCCACGCGGCTATTAGGAAGAGCGAGAAGAGTACGAAGCATCATACTCGTTCGTGAAATGTAAACAAGGCACGGCCATGTGGAACTTACGAGTGAAAACTTCCGAACGCTGCAACAGGCGGAAGTGAACTGCTCTTTGTGCCTTAACAGCCCAGTTGGTTGGTTGGTTGATCTGGGGGGAGGGGCCAAACAGCGAGGTCATCGGTTCCATCGGATTAGGGGAGGATGGGACTGCAAGTCGGTCGTGCCCTTTCAAAGGAACTCACCCAGCATTTGCCTGAAGCGATTTGGGGAAATCATGGAAAATGTAAATCAGGCTGGCTGGACGTGGGTTTGGAACCGTCGTCCTCCCGAATGCGAGTCTATTGTGCTAACCACTGCGCCACTTCGCTCGGTAACAACCCAGTTTCTCGTAATTTCCACCTTGCAATTGTGATGACGCCTGCAGAAAAACTTCTCTTCCGCCTCACCTTACGTGAACTGTGTAAAAAGTAGGGAAGGAAGATTGGGTTTAAGGTCGCTCAGATGTATATCTGCAATTTCGGTAACGAATAATGCTCCGTCTTCGGCAGCCTACAAAAACTGTAAACATCTACGTGTATACTCCGCAAACCAATTGGCAGGAGGGTACTCCATGCCAATATTAAAGGTTTTCAGTACTATTCCATTACCGCACTGAAAGGAGAAAATTACAGTGTATATGTCACCATACACCAGCTAATCTTTCCCATTTTATTGCGATTTCCCAAAATCTCGTCCAAGAAAATGACTGGAAGTTTCATTTGACAGGAAAAAAGACAACACAATCTTTGTTATATACTTAGCAGATGGTTGGTTGCTTGAGTCAGGGGACCGAACAGCGAGGTCCTTGGTTCCATAGGTTTAGGGAAGGATGGGGAAGGAAGTTGGCCGTGCCCTTTCAAACGAATCATCCCGGCATTTGCCTAAAGCGACTTAGGGAAATCACCGAAAATCTAAATAATGATGGCCGGACGTGGGGTTGGAACCGTCGTCCTCCTGAATGAAACTCCATTGTGCTGAGCACTGCATCACCTGACTCGTTTAATTAGCAGATGAGTTTCGTTAGCAAACAGAGCTCAGTGAAAGTATTAAGCATCACTGATAATTATGAACGTTATACCATAACACACAGAATACATTAGATAATGTGTGTTTGTTATTTGCTTATTATTTTGACCGTGTTTAATGACATATTACGTAAGTAATACTGAATGGGAATGTAGACAGATTTCTATTACATGTATGTTATAATGTGTAATAATGCAAAATAACGATTTGTGGTGTCTTTGTTCAACAGAACTTGATATTGGGGTTATGTCGTCCCGAAGTATGTTGTGTTAAATAAATGGCATATTTTGGACATCTGGTGCGTTTTCTCTGCACTGATAACAAACCATTTTACTAATTTTGTATCATATTCATTACGATAAACGCGTTGTAAGTTGCATCTAATATACAGAATAATAAAACGTTTGCCGGCCGGTGTGGCCGAGCGGTTCTAGGCGCTACAGTCTGGAAGCGCGCGACCGCTACGGTCGCAGGTTCGAATCTTGCCTCGGGCATGGATGTGTGTGATGTCTTTAGGTTAGTTAGGTTTAAGTAGTTCCAAGTTCTAGGGGACTGATGACCTCAGCAGTTAAGTCCCATAGTGATCAGAGCCATTTGAACCATTTTGAATAAAACGTTTATTAATATCTATAGTAGAGAAGAAGAAAAAAGTAAACCCAATTCACATTCGTTCTAGAGTACAACAATAGAGATCATTGATAGGAAGGTAGTTATAAAGTATGAGGCCTCGCAGTAGTGGCTTTGAGAGACGGGGTACAAGAGGGAAAGACATAGTAACGTGATAAAACGCAATTCATGAAGACAGGGGAACAGAAAGAGACGTGACTGGCTGATAAACGGGAAGAGTAAGAAATGTAACGTTTGTAAGTGTGGTGAACATGAAGACAAAGGCAAAAGTAACGTGTTTCTCCAGTGTCAACCATCTGTGATAGCTGTGCAAATATTGTAAGCAAACAAAGTTTAAGGCCGCTTGCAAAAGAATAGTGCACACTTGTGGATTGTAAGTTCAAGAAGTCCGTTTTTAATGTGATTTAGAAATTGATATCTCAAATATTTGTGCTTTGAGGAAATACAATAAAAACATTATGCGCCTCACATTTTATTATACGATTTCTTTTGCATATTTCACACAAACAACCAAAGGTGACACAGAAATGAGAAAGGTAGGGAGGTTTAAGGAGTAAACCAGGTCACCTAGCCAAACACACAGTAACACGGAAAGAGGAATTCATTCATCGTTCAGGAGTAACTGCTGTGGGGAAACACTAGATCACAAAACGCTGGAGAGTAGCAGTGGGACGTTAATGAGCTTTCTGTCCGACCAGATGGTACAACGGAAAGCGCAGTTAGCGAGTGTTTTATTACTGCAGTGGCACAAAGGATAAGCTAGTTTGCTTAGGGATTTATGTCGCTAGTCTGAGAAAAGATAAACAACTTTACTGTCGTATTTAGCTCACCTGTTACCGACGGACAGTACGAATCTAACAGTAAGCTATGTCCTAACGTAATGCTGTGAAAGAATGAAACCAGCTGACACGCAGTAGCAGCAGATAGTAATAAATAATCTCAGACCTGTAGGTGAGAATACCGATAAAAATAGAGATGTCGAATGAGTAACTGGCTATCACTCTCTATTAAACACGCTAAAAAACGTATTAAGCATCTATCGAAAGTTGTGTGCCGTTTGTGTGCTACTACTCGCCGATTTGGAAGAGGCTGTCCATTCGCTGATGTAGCTGATTCGTATTCTGTACGTACAACTACTTTTCGTTCTCAATGTTTAATCTGAAAGAAAAGGTGAGACGGGGAAGTTTAATACCGTTAATGAAACGTTGCACTAATGCCGATAATGAACCTGAAAAACTGTATCGTGCGTTATGAGGGCACAAAAAGCTGTTGTTTCTGATGGCTGGCTCTGAGCGCTATGGGACTTAACATATGAGGTCATCAGTCCCCTAGACTTAGAACTACTTAAACCTAACTAACCTAAGGACATCACACATAACCATGCCCGAGACAGGATTCGAACCTGCGACCGTTGCAGCAGCGCGGCTCCAGACTGAAGCGCCTAGAACCGCTCGGCCACACGCCGGTTCTGATGAACCTGTGGGATGGGGACATTATACCTGGGAGACAGCTGGATCAAGAAAATCCTCTCAACACGCATAAGCAACAGCAATAACACACGAAAGCAAGTACGTTGACGTGCTCAAGTACTCATAATTTTTTTCCTTCGACTGAATGCTTCTCACCGTATAAAATATTTGATTTAGGTCGAACTAATTGTGCATGTACACATAAGTGCCTCTTGTTGTGCCGTAATGAAAGATTTCACATTAAATTATTATAATTACCTCTTGTCATTTGTAACTGAAGTAGGCGAGATTTTTCGATGATATTTTCCATACATGAAGTCCGTAAATTCTGTTTCAAGTGACCTGACGGATTAAAATAACGAAACATTAATTGGTTATGGGAGCAGTACTGACAGAACATTTTAGCGAAACGAGAGTTACAGGTCGTTACATAAATTCATAAAATGGTGAAATTGTTGGTGAAGTATGCTTTAATTTATTTCCGAACTACACAACTTCATCAGGACAGCAGAGTATCAGCAGAAGTAAAGTCAGGGTTTTTCGGGACAAAACGTTGAAAGCCGACTGTTAGAAAACGTCCTTAATACGACGTATTACTCCGTGAGTTGCGATTCACTTGAATAATGCAAAGAGAATCTTGCTTGTCCATAGTTGCTATTGCTAGCACAATCTCATTTTTGGTTTTGATGTCCGCAAGCAACACTTAGAAAGGTAGAGCGTTGTCTACACATCAGGTCCCTAGGCGGTTAGGTTGCAGTTCGCTAGTCGCTCGTGTATGATTATTGAGCACTCAGGCTTTCTCTTCTTTTATCACTACATTCGGAACTGGAGATGCTGTTTACATCGTGCTGCACGCCGACGACTTAATGAAAGTTCAAACATGTTGTCTTGTGAATGATTTAAGATTGGTATCACTCAACTGCAGTTTCTACGAATTTTGGTGAGAATGGTTCAAATAAAATGGCTCCAAGCACTATGAGACTTAACATCAGTCCCCTGGGCTTAGAACTATTTAAACCTAACTAACCTAAGGAAATCACACACATCCATGTCCAAGGCTGGATTCGAACCTGCGGCCGTAGAAGCAGCGCGGTTTCGGACTGAAGGCCCTAGAACCGCTCGACCACAGCGGCCGGCGATGAGAATGCTGCATGCTTATGCTACATTGGTGTGATTATATTTTATGATGTGTTTAAGGTGCAGTTATGTATACAAATGTGTATGGCTGGGTTTGTTTCTTCCGTTCGAAGCTTTGTCCAGACATGCAAGAATCAATATCGGTTTTTCATTACGTCATTCGTGTATACAGGTCGAATTGGACGTTACTTTCCAACTCATTTAATAGTATTACGGAAATCGGAACATTTATTGGACTCTTTTCTGCTTTCGGGAATGGGTGTCATTTGTAGGATCACATGGTCCGATGGTGGACAACTGTAGCTGTGGTTCAAGCATTGCTGTGTTAGTATGAATAATAATCTAAACAGACTACCATTGTCTCGTGTACTATTTTCTCCTGCGTTCATCCTTAAAGATTACGAACTCTTAGAATCAGTGATACGTATGCTGGTTTAGCCTTCGTTCTGGGTAGTTGCAGTTGGGAGCATAGGTTTTTGTGAACGATCTGCCTGCAGTAGAGCTCATGTAACTATAAACTGCCTGGTATTTACTAGTTTGAGCACAATTACGGTAACTTACAAGTTGCAGAGAACTTCGAGACAAGTGCTACAGCCATGAAGATTTAGAGAATGTACATTTCAGCAATTCATTCCGTCGTTAGTAGGCATTATGTCATATAAATAGGTGATCCATCTGCCACACACGCGTCTTTTCTCGTTCGTGGCTCAAATCTTCTAAAAAGAGGAATATTTGTAAGGCACTAATACGGATGCCCAGTGGAAAAGGGAATAGGGCCTATGCTACATCCATAAAATATGTAGTAGGTTTAATATCAAAGAGGAAAAGGAATCGATGAGACAACAAACAATAGAGACACAGCAGTGGCCGGCCGACGTGGCAGTGCAGTTAAAGGCGCTGCAGTCTAGAACCGCAAGACCGCTACGATCGCAGATTCGAATCCTGCCTCGGGCATGGATGTTTGTGATGTCCTTAGGTTAGTTAGGTTTAACTAGTTCTACGTTCTAGGGGATTAATGACCTCAGCAGTTGAGTCCCATACTACTCAGAGCCATTTGAACACAGCTGTGTAAAATCTGATAATAATTTAATATGTTTACGGGGGGAAGAGAGCGATAGTAATGGGCTGGCGTTAGTATCATAGATAAAAATGAAATGCGTTTTCATAGTTTAAATTTTGACAGAGAAATCAGGTTTCATCAGCCACAGAAGTTTATGAATGATGAATCTCTGACAGAGGCAGCTATAACAAAAGTAAGTATGCTGGTTGATTGGTTGATTTGGGGGAATATGTATGCTGAATGAAGACGAGATCCACAGTAGTAAAGAAAAGAAAAATAAATGGTCTGCTGTCAGTTAGTGAGTATGGAAAAGATCTAACGCTTTTAGCCCCCAGGTTGCAAGACAATTTAGGGACAATGCACCTGGTCGACAGCAACCTCCAGAAGAGCGCAAATCTCAGACAAATTGCAAGTGAGACTCGGCCATTATGGCAGAGAGTCACACAAGAAATGAATGAATGGTATTATAGATTGTGTAGGATGACATACTGAACAGTGACAGAACCTAAAAACAAAGACGACCTGAATAAGGTGGCCATCTAGCAGCAAGTCACTCTTAAAATCCATGTGAATGATAGAATTATTGAGGTATTTAACCTGAATATTGGAAATGGATGTTGGTTCACAAACTGGCAATTGTCGATTGCTGCGTTGCAGGTACTGCGTTATTTTGGATGTACTAAGACAGAATCTGTCACTGCCAGAGCTAGTTAATAAGCTCCACAGTAGGTCCACAAATCCAGTTAACATAAGACAATTCACTCTGAATACGTAGATGTCACGAAAGAATTAGACAGTGGGGTTATGTGAGGTTAAAAACTCTTCAGAGATTGATAAAACACATTAAAAGTAAACCGCAAGCTGAATTTCACTCTCATTATAATAAATAGCATCCCTCAAATAAAAACGAAGTTGGAAAGCAGAATCAGTATATGAAGTTATTTCTTTGGGGGAAAGAACATGAGTACACTATGGATCTTCTTAAAACATTCTAATAATGCATAAGTAATGTATTAAAGAAGGTAAAGTTTGAAAGATATAAAAGACATAACCCTAAATAGTGAAGCCTGATAATTTGAAAAGTCAGTAATTAAGAATGGAAGATATGTGTAGGAAATTATGTTACGCATCGGTCACACACCTGTTATTGGTGTGGAAATCTCATTTAATAAAGTACTTCGACTATGAACAAAGTCACAACTCAAAAAATAACACTGTCATAAAGGACTTACAGACACTGGCTACAAGTCGATAGGGAAAGTTGAAAATTATTGCTGGCCCAGAATTCGAACCCAGACCTCCTGCTTACTAGACAGTTGTTCCGACCACTTTTTCAATTTTTTATTTATTTTTTCTATTTTTATTTTTATTTTTTTAAATTTTTTTACTACTTACTTTTTTTAATTGAAAAGAAAGGGAGACGGGTTTTGCACTTCTTCTACCTCTTGTCTACGTACCCCTCCCGCCGGAAGTTCGAGCCCTCTCTTGGGCATGGGTGTGTGTGTTGTTCTTAGCATAAGTTAGTTTAAGTAGTATGTAAGTCTAGGGATCGATGACCTCAGCATTTTGGTCCCTTAGGAATTTACACACATTTGAAGATTTTTTGTCTACATAAACGGACATCGAAGCTGGGCCGCCTACCAAGTTTATGTTTTTATTATTCTATTTTATTTATTTATATATTATTATTTTTTTAGGAGCACGGTCAGCGGCAGGCTGGAGGAGGCAAAACGGGCAGGGATCGAATTCCCAGGCCTGGCCACAATGTCTCTCTCCTCCAACCACCGAAGCGCACGGTCGCATTGTTTTTCGGTTGTTTTATATGATAATCAACGAATACAAGGAAGTGATACGCCAAAAATTATGACAGTAACGTGAACTAAAAAGAGCCATATTGCCCGTAGGGACCACCTTATTGAAGTTGGCGGCCAGTAAGAGGCAGTCGTCATTGCAATGGGCATCACCATTCGTCCACCGTCGGAGTGTCCGGGGCCGCTGCACACAGTCAGAGACTGTTTCCGTTACCTTATGGGAATCGTAGAAACATCACGTCTGCAAGTCAACTTCTTCTCACATTCGGCAAACCTCAACTGGGCGGTGGGTCCATGATTGTCGACTCCAAATAGTTAGCGAAAAGGTTCCGGTAGTGCGTTCTGGTTGATAAGACGAGGAGCTTGTCGATCATGTATTGCCACAAATCGAGGACTTCGTTTCAGCTGTCGCGGTAGATGTGGTTATCACTGTTCCTTGTACCCAAATAACGGCATTCATCCGGGTCGTCGGAAAATAGATTACGTCGGGATGAAGGAGGTCTAGGGACACAATCGAATCAAAGGAGTGGCGCAGGAGGGAAGGCAGTATCTGGCGGATAAGTTTCCAAAACTCACGTGCGGGGCCACCGTTCAGTCTGTGTTCATCCGTATCTATCGTCGGCAACGGGGGCACATGGGATCGTCAGTTAGGTGAACAGCATGTAGCCTTCGTTAGGTCGGAAATTTCTCGTTATTGACCACATACCACGCCGACCGCACTAAAGTGGACAGGAAGGGCGCGTGGATGGCTCGCCAAACCCGCATCCAGCCGACCGTAAGCTAGCGTTGTACAATGTCGTTAGCCGGATTCCACCGTTGCTGTCGCATTCCGTGTCTCCGGTATAACTTCCAACATAAAGCTGTGTTCCACGAAAAACGTCCTAATATGTGATAGCGCTAAATGTCGAGCAGGTACCCGTGGACACAGCGTGTGTGGGGCCACCTCTGCTACAAGGATGCCAGAGTCGCCGACTGAGCGAAGGTACAGCGTAAGCGTTCTGTGGTTAACGTGAGTGAGTCCAACACCTCCTTTGTGGAAGAGTAACAAAACGGATCTTAAAAACTGCACCAGCGTTCACCACGTGTCCGAACACTGCCTTTGTACTGGAAGCCATTGTGTCTGTCATCGGTAATACGTGGGCGTAATGGTTAAGTTGAGAAGCCATGTACGCATTGACGTACTGAGCTCTTTGCGAAATGTCCAACGATCTAAACTTGTTGAGGTGAGCCTTACGTAAAGTTCGCCTCACGTTGTATTTGTCGATGGACAATAATCCCTAAACATTTGAGCATTGGGACCTTTGTCAGGGTACATCCAGTACTGCAGGCATGCCTCGTCCCACCTCCATGCAGCGTGATTTCCAAAGATTTATCACACTGTGAGCCGCCCTGCTAAACCCCAGGACAGGACAGGTAGTTTAAATTGTGGAAAGGAGTCAAAATAAGCGGCTGTCATTTACACTCGAACATACTACTTTATATGTTTGACCAAACGTTACAAGAGCCAAGAAAAATTTTCAAAAAGACACAGCATTAATTATTGGAACTTAATTACCGGCTGAATGCGTCCTACAATCTCATGCCTTAAGGGCAAGACCACTTTATTTTAAAATCCGCTGAAAACCAATAACTTAAGACGCGAACCAAAATCAGAAATTTAAAAGGCAGAAGGCCTTATCTTAAATCAGTTCTTTCAATTAGGCTCAATCTCAATCAGTAAGAGCAAAACAAATTTAATTTAAAAAATGGGCTGAAGGCCCATCACTTAAGACTCAAACCAAATTAATTATCTTCAAACAGTTCTTTAAGTTAGGCTCAAGGCACAAACAACCTTACGCCTTAAGAGCAAACAACCTAAACTTAAAAATCGGCTAGAAGCCATACAAATACATACAACAAGAACAAATAAGAAAAGACAGTACACCCTACGACGCTCAGAAGTTTCCGAGGGTCAGCCTGGAAATCAAACACTAACGCTTAAGTGAGACGGGCAGTCAGCCCAACCATTCTCGATCCGACGACAACCCAACCGACAAGAGTCAATGGACCCACCGACAAGATAACTTCCTCTCCACCAGACCAGCTCACAACAGGGAGTTCAATGGAACAACGTCGAAGGTATTGGCTCCCATAACCAATTATATATTGAGTTGTCAAACTACACACTGTACTGGACAGCGACAACACAATGATGAAAATACACTGATTGAATATACGTCAACGGCCAGGGCAGGTAAACGGAACATTAACGGTCACAAGGCAGAAGATTCCACTGGTGCACTTCAGTTCAAAATAACCCAGTACAGTTAAACTCCACCAGATGGTGGCTAAAATTTGCCAACTTGAAAACCCACGTTGTTGCTCGCGGTAATGCCCCAATAGGGGGACACTGCAGGAGCCTCCACGAAGATTGCGTTCACCACTCGAACAACAAGCAATCGGGCGTCTCCTGGAAACGACCTAGTCGGCCAATCCTGCAAACACCGGAGCACCAAAACCAAAGATGACAAAACAACTCGACGAAGAGACTCAAAAAAGGCCTTTATCAAGACCATCACTAGTGACAACTTCCTGCAATATTGAAGGCTTATCAGTAAATAAAGAAATTTTGTTATCTGACATGTGCAAACGAAACAACTGTGATGTTTTAGTGTTACAAGAAACACACAGAGCACCAACTAGCCATAGACCAAAAATACAGGGCATGAAATTAGTTTTTGAGATACCACACGAAAGGTACGGAAGTGCTATATTTGTGAAACAGAACTTAGACGTATGCTCCTGTGCTCTGACCTGCGGAGAAAATATAGAAATTTTAACTATTGAGCTACATTCATGTACTGTAACATCCGTGTACAAACCACCCAGTGCGAGGTTCAAATTTACGGAGCCTGGAAATTTCCATTCAAAAAACATTTAAGTTGTACTAGGAGATTTTAACTGTCATGGCCTCGTTATAAAGAGACAAATGACGATGGCGAAATGCTGGAGATCTGGGCAGACCAGGCTAAACTGAAATTGATACATAACCCAAAGTTGCCTGCATCATTTAACAGCGGAAGAGGGAAACGAGGATATAATCCAGATAACATCTTTGTCTCCGAAAAGGTATCCCTGCAAACTGTAAAGCAAATGGAGGACCCAATTCCAAGATCGCAACACAGAGCAATAACTTGCTGCATTACTGCAGTAATCAAATCAGATGTAATGCCCTTCAAGAGACGCTTCAATTTCAAAAAATCTCATTGGGAACTTTTCACAGAGGACCTTGATAAGGAGATCTTGGAAATTAAACCAGAGATACAATCATATGAAACTTTTATAGACCTTGTCAAGAAAATCTCTCGACGGCCCATACCTAGAGGGTGCCGCACCCAGTATATCGCTGGACTAAATGGTAGCAGCAAGGAAGCTCTGAAAAAGTATGAGGAACTGTACAATAAGGACCCCCTCTCAGAGGAAACGATCCAGGCAGGTGAGGTACTGATGTCTGGTATCTCCAAAGCGAGAAAGGAAAAGTGGTGTAACCTCCTACAAGAGACGGACATGAAGCACAGCAGTAGGAAGGCATGGAAACTGGTCAAAAGTCTCAACAACGACCCAACAGAACCACAACCAAATTACAGTGAAGTTACACCTGATCAGATGGCTCACCAACTACTCATGAACGAAAAAACTGAAAGGAAGATCAGGAATGGCAAAATTAAAAGAAAATTGAACTAGGAGATTAGCTTCCTAGCTCGCCCGTTCTTCATACAGGAGCTACAAGATGCCATCAACGATTTGAAAAACAATAAGGTCGCTGGCCTCGACGATCTGAGATCTGAGCAAATTTAACATTTTGGACCGGGAGTACAAGCATGGATCCTAGAGCTAATGAATAACTGTATCACAACAATGCAAATTCCTAAACTGTGGAGGAAAGCTCTGGTTATTGCGTTATTAAAACCAGGGAAAGACCCAGCTGAAGCTAAAAATTTCCGGCCTGTCTCACTGCTTTGTCATTTATTTAAAGTGCTGGAGCGAATGATCCTCAAACGCATATCTGATTATGTGGACAAAGCCCTCATTAACGAACAAGCTGGATTTCGACCAGGAAAATCATGCTGTGGGCAAATCCTTAATCTCACACAGTACATCGAAGACGGCTATCAGAGAGAAGAAGTAACTGGGGTCGCACTCCTGGGTCTCAGTGCTGCGTATGACACAGTTAGCCATAAGCTGCTTACCCAGAAAGTGTATAATGTCACTAAGGACTACACCCTTTCTATGTTCGTGCAATGCATGCTACGGAACAGACGCTATTATGTAACCTTACAATCTAAAAACAACCGATGGAGGACACAGAAAGATGGACTTGCACAGGGTAGTGTCTTGGATCCAATATTATTTAACATCTATACCATTGATCTTCCCATCAGCCACCAGACACGAATGTTCATATATGCTGATGATGCAGCAGTGGCCACTCAGGATAAAACCTTTGAACAAGTGGAGGAGAATCTCAGAAGAGCCTTAACAGAACTTGCTACCTAGTACGACGGCAATAATCTCAAACCAAACCCTAGTAAATCTCAAGTATCCGCCTTCCATCTTAGGAACAAACAAGCCAAACGGAAACTCCGAGTCATGTGGCAAGGGAAAGAGCTGAAACATACAAACAGCCCAAAATAACTGAGAGTAACACTGGACAGAGCACATACTTTTAAGCAGCACTGTCACAACAATAAAACAAAGGTCTGTGCAAGGAACAACATACTGCGGAAGCTAACAGGTTCATCGTGGGGAGCTCAACCACATGTTTTGCGAACCACGGGTCTGGCGCTGAGTATCTCAGCAGCGGAATACGCGGCGCCAGTTTGGAGGAACTCTGCTCACACTAAGCAAGTTGACGTCGCCGTAAACGAAACCGTACGTATTGCCACAGGATGCCTCAAACCAACTCCCACAGACATCATTTATCCCATCATAGGCATAGCACCACCCACTATCCGCAGACAAGTAGCCGCCGAGATCGAAAGATCAAAACAAAAGAATGATCCTCGACACCTAATGCATAAGCACCGAAAACAACGTGTCCGGCTGAAATCCCGCAGGAGTTTCATTGAAACTACTGAAGAGCTTGCCACCAAGCCTGTCGCAAGGCGGCTATCTCTTTGGGAAGAAATGGTGCCACACTCCACAATGGAACTACTTGAGGAGGGATCTGTAGGATTTCAACTACCTTTTACAACTAGGAGGTCATTAAACCGGCTGCGCACTGGAGTAACTGGGTGCAAATCAAACCTATTTAAATGGGGTTACAGTGATAGCGATAGGTGTGAGTGCGGAGCAATACAGGACTTGGACCACCTATTGATTTGCCCAGATATGTCTATAACATGCACTAAAGATGATATTTTGAAAGTCAATGACAAAGCAAACTACGTTGCTAAGTACTGGGAAGGGAAGATATAATTGGTGCATCCGGATACGGAAGAAGAATAAAATGTCCCAATAGCCGACAACAAAATTCAAATGACACAATGTAAACAGTCCTGACGTGCTGGTAGATCAAGCAGAACTCAACTTTGATGTCCAGGCTCGGTGAGCCACGGACCTCGTAGCAATGAGAACAGCACCACACACTCCGACCGCGCATGGACGCCGCCAGTGGCCTCGGCCAAACTACGCACTGCGGAGATTTCCCCGCTGCTCCACGCCAACCGATCAACTGCTCGCACACAGCACAGCCGGAAACCCTAAGCGCCAGGACAAAGATAGTAAAAGGTGCGAATATCGATACACACCGCTGCTGCCACTCGCGAAGAGAGAGGATAACAGCATAATCGCGATAACCGCGGGAGACTAAACACAGAACAGCAAAGAAGGTTTAATCCAACGCTTAACTTGAGCCAGCCACGGTTCACACTGCCTGCCACCGCGCCATACTGTTGGAGCCAGCAATGCACCGTTCGTATTTCGTCACTAGTCCATGCTAAGAACATCACTTCATCGACGTACGCGCCGCATCGAAAGGTCACGGAGTGGAGGCTAAGAACTTCCAGGTGTCGCCGTAGTCCATAAAGTGCTGGTTCGAGGGCAATGGCGAATAACATCGCAGAAAGAGGACAACCCTATCTGACGGACCTGTTGACACTGATGGGGGCGGACCGATAGCCCTTTATCATTATACTCGTGACCACCCCATGGATCAAAGAAAGCACAACACATGTCACGTGTGGGATACCGATGTGTCCCATAACTACATGCAGGAAACCATGTCCGACGCTATCGAAAGAATGATCAAAATCCAGCGCAACAAGAGCGCCATGGGTACGGCACGTTTCCTCAGCGGCACCTCGCCTCTATAGGCGCTCAAAGTCGTAAACTCATTAGTGTTTCCTTCGAGGCAGGTTTTATCATTGTTAATGGCCGCCATTAGTGTAATTTGAGCCTCTCGCGGAGGATGCGTGTCAACAGTTTGTAGTCGGTGTTAAGCATTGTCAATGGTCTAAAACGAAGTGGACGAAAGCCTCCTCCGGCTTTGGGCACCGGAATCAAGAGGCCCTCTGTGAATTCAGATGGTATTCATCGGGGTTCAGGAGTTCTCTATACGCCCTGACTCACACTGGGTTCATAAGATTAAGAAACATTTTATAAAATTCAAGAGCGAGTCCGTCAGGGTGTAACTTCCCCCTCACTTATCGACCTTAATGACAGTGAAAAATTTAACCCCGTGCACCTAATGGAAATTTGGGAAAAGCAATCGTCACCGAAGTTAATTTGGCAGTAAGGAGGGAGGGAAGGGTTACATCGAAATGAAAGGAAAAATGCAAATGAAATTGGTGGAAATTAATTTTGAAAAGGGGTAAAGTTAATAAAGAAAGTAAATGTGCGGTCGTTACGTTAACAATTAATTGGCGTTAATTAGATATTTCAGATTTGGGGAAAATTACGGTCGCCAGTCCCATGGACAACTGCTATAATAACTGAAAATGAAAGATTAATGCACATATATTTAGCACTAAAAGCGTGGCAACTGAAGGTCGACACATGTTGTGTGAAAACTGAATGACTGTCAGAAGTAATAAATTTCGCCACACTCTGACTTAATTTAGCAAAAGAATTAATAAAACCGGAAAATTGAAAGTTAATTTAGTGACTGAAATTAATAGTGAACTTTGTTTCTTCTGTTTAGAAATAACAGATTTAACTTTGAACTTGAATTAAATGATTCTGAACAATTAACAATAGTAAAATTTAGTACGTACCAAGCTGAGCTGCAGTCACAGGTAAGCTAAAATATGGTAACAAAACTCGCACTCTTAATTTCTGTTTGTGTAATCTAAATATTGTAGCCAGCTATGAATACTTTAACTGAACTTTGAAATTAAAGCAGTGAAATGGAATGATATTACTTTAATACTGGCGTTTGAATTTCAACGACATTCGGGTTCATTCCGGAAAAGGAAGCGACCCTGCTTGGTAATGCAATTGGGACAATGAGCAACACAGGTTCATGCTACGTTGCTGTAATTTTGTGAGACCACTGGGACAATTTTAACAAGCTGAGGTCTGCCGTACAGTTCTAAAACTTTACGTGCTTCCAGTCTTCTTTGTTGGTTGATTGAAGGTTTGAAGCCGTCGATCGGGGAGGTGGCGACAGTCACTCATTGTCGGCCGCCGCTGTTGCAGAAGCTGGATGCTGGCGCGCCTCCTTCTCGACAAGGTCACCAGGCGAAACGGGTTCTTGATGTGCACCAGCTAATACTTCCCGTCCGCGACCCCATGTCAGAAACTAACATAGCAAGTCGAGTGCAATTACATGCTGCCAAACCCTGAAAGCGCGGCAACTCGCGGGAGGGTCACACAACACGCCTGCTCCACCGCCCTACTCCCACCAGATCCCGCTCTGCCCGCGCTCCACGCGGCAGAGTTAACACTACCCAAGGTCCTAAACACTTTGGTTCTCCACACGACCTACCGATGTATTCGTTCGATAGCATAGTTTTCCCTAGGCAGGACCCAGGGTAAAAATACAAACAGTATTTACAAAACAAACCAATTATACATCGACATAAATGCATATATATATATATATATATATATATATATATATATATATATATATATATATATACAAATAGTAAAACAATTGCAATATATAAAGACACAGAAATGTCGTATCTTCAGGTAACAAAATAAGGAAAAATCTATAGTACAATAGATGGAAATAGAAGGATATGCATTTCCGGCGTTACAAGGCCCTGGCGTTTTTTGGGAGCACCGCGCAACATAGCCTCTCGTAGTTCTTCGAAAAGTTTCTCTGACAAGATCGTAGCATGGGTTCGAAGAGAAGGGTAGGTCGGATAGGACTTCCCTGACTGCTACATCCATGTTGTACTCTCGCTCGTAGGGAAGTACGTCTGACTGTGTGAACACTCGGGCGATGTCTATTTGCGTTTCAGTTCGTCGTCCATCCTCCGTTTCGACCTCCGTAGTGAGCGGCCACTTGCGTCTTCTCCTGTCTTGAATGAAACGGTGGAGGGAAGGTCGTTCTCCACTAACATCATCAGTTGTCCTCGCCCTAACCCGCACAAGCGTGAGACCTACCGCGGTGATACGTAGTAATTGTGCCTTGACATGGTGTTCTACGGATTGTCGTTCCGGCGACGGCGGTTGCACTGCCAGTTCACGGAGCGCAGTGCTGTACAAATCAGTATTCGCGGTATACCAGCGTGCTCTATGTCGTCCAGAGCTGGCTAATGTTCGGCACAAGGTGGATTTGACTCACCATAACCACCATTGAGGTGTGGAACCGTCGGCGAGTAATCGCCGTTGGCACCTGCTCCACGCTGACTCAGCTTCGAGTATGCAGTTTACCTCATCAAGAAGGGCCACACTGAGGCGCCACGTACCTCTGCTTCATCGGACGCGCTGGCGGTGGGGGGTGAGAGTACACACACACGCTAGGAGGTCCTTGAACGCTGCCGGCCACATCTCAGCGTCAACAACTGTGTGTGATGTAAACTCTATCCAACTGACTCGCGCAATGACTAGTAAAGTAAATGCATGCTTATCGGTCGCCGTGTTCTGTGACTCATGCGTCCGACAAAGCCAAGTCCTTTACAAACGCCTGAAGTACTGGGTAGGTGATATTGTGCAGCATCTGATGGGATGGTCTGAGCAAACAGTTGAAATCTCCGCCTACTAGCAAGTGGTCGGCATTGCCCTGGAAGAGCAGTGTTACGTTTTCGGCATAAAAGATGCGGAAGGAGCATACAGGTTCACCAATAGAATTGTACTAACCGACGGTAAATAGGTTACATCCGTTGCCATAATTCCTTCCCTCAGCAGAATATCCGTACCTCCTCCGCCCACATCTGAAAGCATAGCGTAGGTGTCATATCCGAAGGTCCCGATAGGACTTCTTGAAGGAAAACAATATCCAGATCCGCAGCTCGTAGTGTGCCTTGCAGTATACGGGTTTTGACAGCAGAAGTAACATCGTTGAAACTGACCGTTTCGAGGCGGTATGCCTGTACCATCAAGTCACGAGAGCTGTCCTTGGTATTACAAGTGGGCAGCAGTAGCGGTGTGGAACGTCATCAGGGCGAAGAAATAAGTAGCGTAGGATTTAGGTCATACCGGCCTAGGCGTCTGTCGCCGTAAACGTAGACCCTGCCACGGCATCGGTGTATCATCAGGGTCCTACATCTCCATCTCCTGTGCCCAGTTTCTCAGGGAGGTCGATACCACTGGATCTCGAGAGACAGACGTAGTCAAGGGTGCATCCCCGGGGCGGGGCTTGGGAGATGTCCCGTTTACCTACAGTGTGCGGTCCCACCAGTAGCGGGGGAAGACATCGAACCGTGTAGTACGTAAGGATCGGCTTTTCTGATCGGTTTATCGGCTGACGCACCTCATCATCCATCATTGCTGCCTCGGCTGACCGTCGTAAATAAATATCGCCCGGCAACCAGCGATCGTGAGATACAGAGGTGCAATTCAGTATGGACCTGTAGCACCCCGTTATGGACAGGGTAAGTTTAGAAGGTCTTCCATTTTTCGGCTGTATGGCCGATGACTGTACCATAGGGTCGAAGAGCAATTGTGACCAAATCCGCTGGAATTATAAATGGTAACTCAAACATGAGCACGTTTTGCATTCCCAATTCAGTACTTTTAAGTGTTACCACACCCACGTTTCCGACAGACTGGCAGAGTCTATAACCTTCCGTTAGAGGCACCATTTCACGGATTGCGAGGCCGCTTCCGCCGAAGTTTCGAGTCCTCCCTCGGGCATGGGTGTGTGTGTTGTTCTTAGCATAAGTTAGTTTAAGTTAGATTAAGTAGCGTGTAAGTCTAGCGACCGATGACCTCAGCAGTTTGTTCCCTTAGGAATTGAGACGCACTTGAACATTTGAGAAGTTTGTCATAGATCATATCATTCGGGAACTTAAGATATACAACGCTGGAGACGATAGACAAGTGGATACCCAGCAGCTCTTTCGGGTCAACATGTATCACGCACCAGTCCACAGCCTAAGACGGACAGGCAACTAAGCCATTCGGACACAGTGCTCATCAAACTGCACAGACTATCCTAGCACGCGTCCTGTCAGACCCAAGGTCTCAACTTACCCACACACTACTGATGTATTGCTCCTTGCCCATTATCCCTATTACTCGCGTCATTTCACTGATTCCTGTAAGAGTTTGAGCCTGGTGTGCATCCGCACTGAAGGGATCATTGGTCGTCCTTGCCTTCATTGTATATATGTGGCGTCTGTTCTTTCGGACAGAGCTTGTACACCATATGTGATGAATGCACTGGACAGACAGGCATAGGAACAGTGTAAAGGTGGAGATGTACACTACAGTGCACCCTCTGAGTCAAGAAAAGCAACTAGTAATTCATTGTGATATTTCTGTAAGTTGTGTGGAACTGCGCAAACAGCTAGAGTGTGCTGATTTACCATCTATCAGCACTTTCTTATCATCAAGTTTATTCCAGGAATCCTACCATGTTGATGAAGTTGTGCCTTTTATATTCCGCTGACATCATCATCTGCAGTTCCTTACCATTCCAGGAATCACATCAGGCCACGTGCCAAGGCGAAGGAGAGGAGAGGGATGAGAGAGAAGGGAACCTCATTGCCCCTGCGCTCAGCAGCCAGTTGCGTACATATTGTCAGTATGAAGCATCCCCGATCTCGAGCGCCCTCGCTCGACAGCCAGTAGAAGACAGTTTGCGTGAATGTTGGCAGCGTGAAGCACAGTGCTAACATAGTTGTTGCATTCACACTTTTAGTGCGAGTTAGGGATGCACGTGTAGCACTCATCTGCACATACCACTATATTTGTCGTTTTTGTGGGAGTGAGAGTGGGCTGCAGTTCACACACATATACAATGCACATACTGCCATGTACTCGTCATCTGTTGCTCCTGTGCGTGCACCATTCGTACAGCCATGTACTTGTAATCCAACATGCCTGCATGCACACGTGTGGAATGCCGAGAACCCGAAGTGTCCGCCACACCCATGCTAAGCAGAGAATCTGGTGTCGTCAGAATATTATAACGAATATGTATGAACAAATTAACTTTATTTGCATGATCTGACGACGTTACATGCATAACACTGTCTGTAGGCTGCATATTCGACCGATGAGACAACTGTGTTGCGCAAAAAGGAAATGTACTAACAGCTCTCTGGATTAGGAATAGAGGGGTGCGGTAGCGGAGGAGTGTAAGACTGTAGTCAGGAGGAATATTGTTCAATAAATAAGGGCTATGAATTTTATGATTGGGTCCACAAGCGCACAATGCTGCATATGTTGGAATAGCATACCGTTTTTACAATAACGTTCAGTCTCCCACCAAAAAAGAAGCATAAGCAATTACAGTAAATATTCAGCTGTCTTTAATTGCTATTAATTTTTTTGTTGCTATTACAGAGCTAGTGAAGGAGTTCACAGCAACAGCAGGTTGTAGGTTTTAAATATACATGCACAGTGCTCTCACGCTGCATTTGCGTTTTGACAATGATGACGGTTGTTGAAGACGTCGACTGTGAGTATCTGGAAGAAAAAATTCCACCATTCTCGCATCACGATGTTCAGTTTTCCATATTAACTTTTTCCACAGCACAACTTGTTGGAAGTGATGACAATCATGTGATCGACGCATTTTGCTGCTGTCGTGGTATTCTAGAAATTGCTATGAGGATACTTTTGTTAACCATGTAATAATTAATTATAGTGTAAATAAGTGTGTATAATTTCACGAAAAGTACCTGTGTTCACAGCAGTCAGGAAGGCTGTTGTACAAAGATATCTTCCACGGGCTTGCATTTTAAGCCTTAACTGTACAGTGGCCATCAAGGCGCACAGCCTTTGGCTCTAAGGTACTTATCCGCCGTTCATTGTGTTTTGAGCACGTCACCGCTGCAGCTACGACGTCCGCAGGTCGCCTAGAACACATTCCTAAACGTCTTAACTACATGAACATAGACATAGGTAACAGTAAATTTAGCACCAAAGATAGTAATAACGGCAGTAGAAGTCGAAAATTATACACTCCTGGAAATTGAAATAAGAACACCGTGAATTCATTGTCCCAGGAAGGGGAAACTTTATTGACACATTCCTGGGGTCAGATACATCACATGATCACACTGACAGAACCACAGGCACATAGACACAGGTAACAGAGCATGCACTAGTACAGTGTATATCCACCTTTCGCAGCAATGCAGGCTGCTATTCTCCCATGGAGACGATCGTAGAGATGCTGGATGTAGTCCTGTGGAACGGCTTGCCATGCCATTTCCACCTGGCGCCTCAGTTGGACCAGCGTTCGTGCTGGACGTGCAGACCGCGTGAGACGACGCTTCATCCAGTCCCAAACATGCTCAATGGGGGACAGATCCGGAGATCTTGCTGGCCAGGGTAGTTGACTTACACCTTCTGGAGCACGTTGTGTGGCACGGGATACATGCGGACGTGCATTGTCCTGTTGGAACAGCAAGTTCCCTTGCCGGTCTAGGAATGGTAGAACGATGGGTTCGATGACGGTTTGGATGTACCGTGCACTATTCAGTGTCCCCTCGACGATCACCAGTGGTGTACGGCCAGTGTAGGAGATCGCTCCCCACACCATGATGCCGGGTGTTGGCCCTGTGTGCCTCGGTCGTATGCAGTCCTGATTGTGGCGCTCACCTGCACGGCGCCAAACACGCATACGACCATCATTGGCACCAAGGCAGAAACGACTCTCATCGCTGAAGACGACACGTCTCCATTCGTCCCTCCATTCACGCCTGTCGCGACACCACTGGAGGCGGGCTGCACGATGTTGGAGCGTGAGCGGAAGACGGCCTAACGGTGTGCGGGACCGTAGCCCAGCTTCATGGAGACGGTTGCGAATGGTCCTCGCCGATACCCCAGGAGCAACAGTGTCCCTAATTTGCTGGGAAGTGGCGGTGCGGTCCCCTACGGCACTGCGTAGGATCCTACGGTCTTGGCGTGCACCCGTGCGTCGCTGCGGTCCGGTCCCAGGTCGACGGGCACGTGCACCTTCCGCCGACCACTGGCGACAACATCGATGTACTGTGGAGACCTCACGCCCCACGTGTTGAGCAATTCGGCGGTACGTCTACCCGGCCTCCCGCATGCCCACTATACGCCCTCGCTCAAAGTCCGTCAACTGCACATACGGTTCACGTCCACGCTGTCGCGGCATGCTACTAGTGTTAAAGACTGCGATGGAGCTTTGTATGCCACGGCAAACTGGCTGACACTGACGGCGGCGGTGCACAAATGCTGCGCAGCTAGCGCCATTCGACGGCCAACACCGCGGTTCCTGGTGTCTCCGCTGTGCCGTGCGTGTGATCATTGCTTGTACAGCCCTATCGCAGTGTCCGGAGCAAGTATGGTGGGTCTGACACACCGGTGTCAATGTGTTCTTTTTTCCATTTCCAGGAGTGTATATATACGCTATGTGATCGAAAGTATCCCGACATCTGGCTGAAAATGACTTACAAATTCGAAGCGCCCTCCATTGGTAATGCAGAAATTCAGAATGGTATTGTCCAAACATTAGCACTGATGAAAGCTTCCTCTCTCGCATGCATACGTTCAATCAGCTGCTGGAATGTTTCTTGGGGAATGGCAGCCCATTCTTCACGGAATGCTCCAACTGAGGAGAGGTATCGATGTCGGTCGGTGAGACCTGGCACGAAGTCGGCCTTTCAAAGCATCCCAAAAGTGTTCTGTAGGATTCAGGTCAGGACTCTGTGCAGATCAGTCCATTACAGGGATGTTATTGTCGTGCAACCACTCCACCACAGGTCGTGTATTATGAAGAAGTGCTCGATCGTGTTGAAAGATGAAATCGCCAACCCGGAATTGCTCTTCAACAGTAGGAAGCAAGAAGGTGCTTAAAACATCAGTGTAGGTCTGTGCTGTGATAGTGCCAAGGAAAACAACAAGGGATGCAAGCCCCCTCCATGAAAAACAAGACCACACCATAACACAACCGCCTCCGAATTTTACTGTTGGCGCTACACACTCTGGCAGATGACGTTCACCGCGCACTCGTCGTGCCCATACCCCGCCATGGGATCACCACATTATGTACCGTGATTCATCACTCCACACAACGTTTTTCCACTGTTCAATCGTCCAATGATTACGCTTGTTACACCAAGCGAGGCTTCGTTTGGCATTTATCGTCGTGATGTGTGGCTTATGAGCAGACGCTCGACCACGAAACTCAAGTTTACTTGCAGTGGATCCTGGTGCAGTTTCGAACTCCTGTTTGATGATCTGGTGAGATGTCTGCCTATTACACATTAGACCCTCTTCAACTGTCAGCGGTCTCTGTCAGTCAACAGACGATGTCGGCCTTTAAGTTTTGTGCTGTACGGTCCCTTCACGTTTCCACTTCACTATCACATCGGAAACAGTGGACCTAGGGATGTTTAGGAGTGTGGAAAACTCGCGTACAGACATATGACACAAGTGACACGCAATCACCTGACCATGTTCGAAGTTCGTTAGTTCCACTGAGCGCCCCATTCTACTCTCTGACGATGTCTAATAAGAACTGAGGTCGCTGATATGGAGTACCTGGCAGTAGGTGGCAGCATATTGCACCTAATATGAAAACCGTATGTTTTTAGGGGTGTCCGGACACTTTTTATCACAAAGCGTACACTGGTCTCCAAAGTTAAAGCAAAAAACCGGCCAGTTTTTAATTCACGTTATAGTCATATAAACTGTCAGCAGATGCTCGTACGATCGTGTTCTGCACTAAAAATGTCATTCAATTCAACGGACAATAACGCCAACGATGACATCATGGCACCTATCAAACGGGCTAGTCTTTGCCGGGTAACCCACGTCCACAATCGCTGTGTACACTGCCATAGACGGTGCAATATGCACGGAGAAGACGCCTACCAGACTCTCTCCGGTTGAGGGCCATAGGAAGAAGGGAAGCAGACAGTCGCTAACTCATGAAGGCCGATGGCTTAATGTGAATCGTGCTGCTGTTTCTCAAATGTGGCGGCTGTTTGTAGAGAGCCATACAGTATATCGAGGCCCACGGCATGGCCGACCATGTGTGATATCAGAAACAGAGGATCGTTATTTTTGTGTTAGGGCTGGATGGTACCGCCTTAGCACTGCACGGCAACTGGCATCTCACCTCTCTGCAGTTCATCAGTCCCCTAGAACTTAGAACTACCTAAACCTAACTCACCTAAGGACATCACAGACATCCATGCCCGATGCAGGATTCGAACCTACAACCGTAGCGGTCGCGCGGTTCCAGACTGTAGCGCCTAGAACCGCTAGGCCACTCCGGCCGGCAATGCCGTTCAATCAAATTCATTGTTTGAACACCAGTGGGTGTAAATGAGTCATTGTTGGCATTATATCAAATCAGCTGTTCTACCCAGAGTAGTATTCGAAAACCACCGATTTAATGACATCATAGTAATATTTTCAGTGGATGAATGGCATCGGCTATGTGATGTGTGGATGCAAATTTAAACCTTGTTCCACGGAAAGGCTTACTCTCCGTCGGTGATACTGGGTGAGCACACAGTTTCTGTAATGGAATTCCCTGGAACAAAACAGCATGAGCTTGAGTGTTGACAATGGTGACAGTCATATGTTTACCGATATATGAGACATTGTGAAGTAATCCGCTAGAGTTAGCTCGTGAAACTCTCTACCCATCGGAAGAAACCATAGCTCAACTGTATGATGCATGCCGTGCATCAATGGAGACGTTATTTAAGTTTGTTTATATACGCTGTTACAATTAAGATTTTATAAAGCTTAAGAGCAATACATGTGTTATTTATTTCCCCATAAAACCACTGCACGCTGATGTACACGAATAGTTATCGCCTCGACTGAGTGGATGGAACAACTTCACCATAAGGGTCTTGCAGTAGGTGATTTGCTCTGCAATGATGACGCTGGAAACCGGAAGAACGAGAACAAGAAGAATGGGTCATTACTTCCCCATAACATACGTGCTTTCATTATCTGGCCTTCAGGTTGTGGGAAGACTATCTTGTTAAAAACCCTGTTTCAGCCAGAATATCAGCTACTGCAGGAGATTTTGCGAAGCAGTGAGGGAGTAACCTACCACACGTACAATGAAAGTAATTCTATTCCACCACCTGAAAAGTAAATCCAAATAGCATATTAATATTTGTCAACGTCGCAGTGGAGAATGAGGATGAGATCTGGAGATATTTCGACTTGGCCGCCATATGCAAGTCAATATATTTTGTTTAAGCAATACGTACTCAAGGATTCTGAAGTAGCTGATGTCTGACGACGCGAATGTTATTATCACTTTCAAACAGGACAGTATGAATTCAAAGCATATTTACAAAGCACACGTTGAAATCGACATGTCATGCAATAAATTCGTTACCATATGTGAGGATTGCTGGAATAGCTCGCACTATGCCTTTCTGGTTATAAAAACTAGGAAATTGAATGATGATGATGATGTTTGGTTTGTGGGGCGCTCAACTACGCGGTCATCAGCACCCAGGAAATTGAATAAGACAAAACTTCAGTTATATTCCGTATAAAAGACAGTACATCAAAACGTTGCTCTATCAGCATACTGTAGACTACTGGCAAATCCGACATGGGTTAGACACTTGTTTGGAGGGTGCACAGCAAGTGCGTCTATACTTTCCCAGAAAATTCGAGGCGGTCAACGTTAAATTAATGGAACTGAAAGAGATATAGAGTCGGCGACTGCAAAAGACAAGGTGTTGAACTGAATATACAGCAATGTGAACTACATGGCAATGAGAAAATTGAAGAAGTCTACACAGAATTAACGGATATGTGTGGATATATCGAGGTGATATCTAAGGTACTTCACTCCCATCATCAAAATGGTTCAAATGGCTCTGACCACTATGGGACTTAACATCTGAGGTCATCAGTCCCCTAGAACTTAGAACTACCTAAACCTAACTAACCTAAGGACATCACACACATCCATGCCCGAGGCAGGATTCGAACCTGCGACCGTAGCGGTCGCGCGGTTCCAAACCGAAGCGCCTAGAACCGCTCGGCCACACTGGCCGGCACTCCCATCATCACCATATACTCTGGCCTCTGCCTTCTATTACACTGCGATGCTGCTTTCGTGGGACACAAAGTTAGAAAAGACACTTATCAATATGAGACTGTTGACTGGTGTTGATATGTTGCTTTTTTTCGGACGCAGAATTCGCGGTGGTCTTTGCAAGTGAGTCCACAGGAACGTCCAGGTGAATAACCCGCGAATGAGTGAGGAACAGAGCAGGCCATATGAGGATTTGAGTTATATCTTTTACTTGGATGTAAACACTCTCTACTGGCAAGCTAAGAACAAACTCTGCCATTTGGAGATTTCCGATGGCTGTGCAAAGATTAAATCACCGTTCTGAATTATAAGAACCACAATGTGGCTGCTGATGTTGGTAGGGGCTATCACACCGGATGGCATGGCGAGCACAGTGACTTGTCGCTGTGTTCTGGGCACCTAGTCCCACGAAACGGTTCAATCTCCAAGCTAATGACAACACGGAGGAATAAGGGGAGATACATTCGACACTATAGAAACCTTCAGCAGGGCCTCATGTTCGGGATCCGATTTCTTAGAAGCACCCGCGGTATTTCTTTTAACCAGCGTCCCTGGTTGAAGAAGTACAATGATTTAAACACTGAACAGAGGCTGTCACGATGTATGATTTTGAAAAAGATATTTGTGAATTAAAGAATAATTAAATTTTCGGCAAAATCGTGGAGAATGTTACAAACCATGGTGAAAATTATTTAGTTTAGCATTAACATGAGACTTATGGTGCAAGAGGCTACGTCACCAGGCCACATTTTAAGCGGGCCACAATCGTCAATGAAGGACTAGTCACTGTGGAGATGACCAAGGCTTCAGATGAGAACTCCACATGTACCGATTTCACTACAAGTTTGAAAACCAAACTTCTCCTATGTCAAGTTACTTTATATG
Source organism: Schistocerca serialis cubense (assembly GCF_023864345.2). Classification (NCBI taxonomy): domain Eukaryota; kingdom Metazoa; phylum Arthropoda; class Insecta; order Orthoptera; family Acrididae; genus Schistocerca; species Schistocerca serialis. The sequence goes on along the minus strand of NC_064640.1, from coordinate 349,348,031 downwards.
GATACAGGTAGGTTCATCTACTGTATGAAAGGCTCTGATCCATATGTAGTAATTGGGTACAGTCCAGAGCAATTCAACACGTCTGGATATGTAGTCGATAATCGTTATGGTATAACACCCCAGAAAAAGAGACTTGCCCTGAGGAGAGACGAGGCGAATGGCTAGCCGAATGTGGGACTCGTAGGGCTGAGATCGAAGATGTATGAATACAGTATAGATGCAGGTGCTACCCAGACACGGACTAAGGCTGTGCATCGTGCAGCCTACAGGCGATCAGGATCGAAGACTATAAGTAGTGTCTCTTTGCTGATGATGTATCTCCTCATTTGGTGCAGCAAATAATCTTACAGTCACGGGACAATAAGGTGCTTACTGCACTGCAATTGAAAGTCAGTCTGTCGCGCCATGGCGACAAATGCTTCATCTGTGCAGATGGGATCTCGACCTTTCCATTATCACACTATTTGCTTGAGTGATATTGTGTATGTATGTGTTTTTGGGTGTGCATGTGTGTGTATGTGTGTGTGTGTGTGTGTGGGGGGGGGGGGGGGGGGTCTTCATCTGCTACTACTACTCACTATACACAGTAAATATTGTTAAAAGAAGATGTCGTCTTCATCCTCCCTTGGCGTAATGTTTCTCTTCTGCTGTAAATATTATATCAAGTCGTTATAACTAAATTTTCCCTATTTAACACGTTATAACGCGGAAACTAATTACTGTAGAAGGACCAAACTTGGTAACATCAATGTCTAGGACATGGTGAAGAAAAAAATAATGCAGAATATATTCAATCGAAACACTTTTAACGTGCTGATACGGTATAGCATACCGGTACCATTACTGCTACAAAAGAGATTTAATATGTCACCCATCAGTGTCCAGAAGAGTCGAAAGTGCAGGATTGCATACTGTACAGCAGAACGAAGCATGTCCATAGGTATGCTGGCTACTTCTATCTGCTTCGCTTCAGATCAGCACATGTGTGAATGTTCCCCCAATAAACCCTGTCCTTCACGTAGGCCCAAAACCAGAAATCACAGGGAGTGAGATCACGTGATCGTATCGACCAAGCATCCGGAAACGATCGGCTGATAATTCGATCGCTTCGAAATGTGTTTCGGAGAAATTCGTGTACTTTACGAGCGATGTGCGGTGGGGCCTCGTCTTGAATGAAAACTGTTGAGTTCACTGCGTCTCTCTCCTGTAGGGTGGGTATGACATGCTGCCGAAGCATATCACAGTGACGTTGGCCAGTCACACTGCACGCCAGCCTGTTCAAGAAAGAATACGCCAATGATGAACGTAGCCGTGAAGCCGTATGGTATATACGGTGACACGTTCACTATACAGAGGAACTTCATGCATTGTGTCTGATGGTGAAGATCCCCACACTCGGCGATTCTGTGTGTTCACCTCATCCGTCAGAGAAAAATGAGCTTCGTCTGTCCATAGGATAGTCTACGACCAGCACTAGTCAACTTCAAACCTTGCGAGAAAGTGGAGAGCGAAGTCAACACGTCTTTGTGTGTCCTGTGGGTCAAGTTACTGCACGATATGGATCTTGTACAGATACCATTTGAGATTGGTTCGAAGCGCCTTCCATACAGTGGACCACGGTATGTTTAACTGTCGTGACACAGCACGCGCACTGCCTCACGATCGTGAATTGTGCTCAGTGTTGTCTGCCTTAGCAACAGCGATTTCATCAACCACATGTGATGCAACTGGTCGTCGGCCTCTTCCCGGAGCGACGCCCAGTTCTCCAGTTGATTCGAACTTCTTCATCATGCTCAGCACAGCAGGTGGAGAAAGGGAACTCTTCCATAATCCTGTCAGCCGGCGATATTCTAGTAGTGCAGCTGCAGCATTACTGTTCCTTTAATAACAGAGCTTCACCAATAATGTCCTGCTCCTTTTGTGCAAGCTCCTGTTGACGCTTCAGCAAGTGACCTCCAACTGGTCACGTATGTGAGACTATGAATAAACGATGACTAATCACGGCATCTGGTGGCCGTAGTTGTAACTAGGCGATGGCGCTGTAACGTATGTAAATTGTGCTCTCCATATTCCAATGCTACCAAGTTTGTTACTCGTATGGTAATTTGTTTACGTGTTATAACGTGTTAAATAGGGAAAGTTTAATTATAACCACCTGGTGTTTTCTATCAGCTGCTGTTATGTAAATAAAATCATTCTTCATTTATACAATCTCTTTTTGAAAAAAATATATTGTCAGTGATATCATGTATCTCTGCTTCTGCAAATATTGTATAGTTGATCCGTTACTATTATGTAAATACTCGTTCTGCATGTAAGCAAACACTTTTCTGAAGCGCCGGCGGGATTGGCCGAGCGGTTCTAGGCGCTACAGTCTGGAACCGCGCGACCGCTACGGTCGCTGGTTCGGATCCTGCCTCGGGCATGGATGTGTGTGATGTCCTTAGGTTAGTTAGGTTTAAGTAGTTCCAAGTTCTAGGGGACTGATGACCTCAGAAGTTAAGTCCCATAGTGCTCAGAGCGATTTTTTGAAGTTTTTTGAAAATAAAATATATCGTTTCGGATAATAAACCATGGGCTCATTTGCTACATTTGTATAATTATAATTATTTTATACTCTGTCACTACGAAAGTATTTATAGGTTGGAAGCAAACAAGAACAATTTTATAGAAGATATTTTTATTTACAAACGATCATCCTGTTTTACAGTGCAGTCCTAATAATTGTTTTTTATATGTCTTGAATTTCACCTGAATTGTACTCAAGCCTATAGGTGCAATTATATACATAGTCATTCCTTCAGTAAATTCAGCCTTTGCTTGTTTTATAGTTACCGACTCAACACTTACACACTTTCGTAAGGAGGAATACAGGTATTGATGCAATAATCCACTTGATCTATATTTACACTGTTGTTGCATAAATACTCAACAAATTCATAGTATGTCCCTCTTACATTTGCATGCCAGCGGCTAAGTCAGTCAGCAGCAATCAATAAAGCTTTGAACAGAACACTTAAATTTACCACACTAGGATGTTCAGTGTATATGCTCGCACCCTCAGATCTTAACTCAAGAACTGGCTTCTAATACGTATCGATAATTGAAGCCTGACCCTTTAACATGCTAATTTTAGTAGGAGTATGTGATGAATTGCATTGAGTCATTACTTTTCCCTCTATGAGCTCCATCATACTACACAGATAGTCCCACTCACGCCAAGGCTACTGCACACTAGTACCATGAGTTTCAACGTTATCTGTTTCAATCACCTTATCAAAGTGACTGTAAAGTGCTAGACTTGCATTCACACTCTTCGACCCACTCGCAGTTAAATTATAAATGTTGGTGAACACCATTTCTGCGAGACTCAGGTTCGCCTTCGAGCTTCCGCTGCTACTGGTGTGGCTACGCTATGGTGTGTTCAAACGATACTAAGTCCGGAATGTCAAAAAGACACCTTGTCGACTGCGGATGTTGTGGTGCTGCAGGAAATGTATATGTGTCCTAGTTCAACATCAGATCATGGTTTGTAACAATAATAGCAAAAGAAAGCATAGTATTAGTAGTGTAGTGTAGCTTAATGTTAATCATATATAATATAATAGCAAAAATTTGTGGTGGATTTGTAAATATTGTGTCAAGTGCCAAAACTCTAATTGAGACGTAATCAACAAAATGTGTGTAGCAGTAAGCTTAAGAACAAAAAAATACAAAATCTTAAGAAAATGAAGCATTCTATATGCAATGATTTTAACAAAAATATTGATGCAAGTGTTATCATATCCATTTTCACTCATTCCAAAAGGTTCTCGTGAAACGACTCATTCTCCTCTTTTACAAATGGAATCATTTTAGCTAAATCCTCTCTCTTTTCTTCATACAACATGGATTCACAGTGTAGTGTTTCCAGCTGCACGTGTTGGATATTAGAAATCTTGTTCCTCTTCAAGATGTAATATTCCTTGAACGCTTCAATTGTACTGTGCGTTGACCAAACTTGCAGTATTCCCAGGCAATTCAGCAGTCAGCCTGATTCACTGTCGTTTTGAAATATGCTCATTGGTGAAATTCATGTTATTTCAGCAGGTAACTTATGGATATGACATTCTCTTTCTCTAGACAGTCACTGCGAATGGTGTTTTGTACGTAAACTACCTAAATCTAACGGAACTTAACACACAGTTTCTATCGTTCTCCAATATGTGCAAAATCAAGATCGCAAAGCATAAAAGAGTAGCCTTTCACCAAAAACTTGTGTACTATTTTCGTTGAGTAACCCTTCTGTGTTAGCTAAGTAAATGATTTCAAGCAAATAGTTAACCATAACCTGCTAATCAGAACTATGATTGTTTTTGATACCAAACTCGTTTCAGTAGTAAATTAAACATATTAAAATACTTCAACATTACTTGTGTTGGTTCCAAGCCTTATAATAAACATTAAAATGACAGTCGAAGTTTGTCTGGTGCTTGGCAGCCTTTTTAGTTGAAACCACAATAATGTCTTTTCGAATATATTCCTTTCTTTTGCTGTCTAGTTTCCTCCCTGCTGTTTGAGCAATGCCTACTTCTCTCTTCCTCCATTATGGTGCAGTTTTCCTTTCCATTTTGCAATATTGTGTTTTCTTACATGTAACAATTACTTTAGCGGGGCCCTATTGTTGCAAACAAACCACAAATCTACTTCAATTGTCAGCAGTTCGCACAAGTGCATGTCAGAACACTAAAAGATAGTTGGCACATGACTCATTATTTGAACATCGATGTTGGCCTTAGACACGTCTGCCGTTTTTAGACAGCTGTAAACACTGTTTCCCCTATGTTATGGCTATTGGCCTTGGCATTTACTGCGGAATTTCACCAAAACCTAAAACGTTCCTTTTTTGGCACTTGACCACGTTATTTACTTATATGCCACAATTTTAATACTAATAATTAGAGATGGACTGACAAAAAATACTTACCGATCGTCTTCGTCTTCATCCCAGCTGACCACTGCTGCTGGCAGCACTTTATGCAGGGTAGCAAATGATAATAGCGCACATGCAATCGCATTATCATAGATCTCCGCTTGGCTTAAATTGCACTTGATTGGCTGCCGAGCGGGAATGCTCAGGGCAGGGGGTGGTTCATGTTGACAACAGGCATGCTATTGGCTGCCGAGCGCAGTGGTGCAGGGCGCCCTCGCCCCCTCACACTCCCCTCCTTGGCCATGACATTTGGCCAAATGCGATCCCTGGAATGATAGGGAAGTGCTGATGATGGTGTCAGTGGAATATATCAAGCAAAATAGGATGAGCATAGTATGATTTCTGGAATTGCCTTGACGATAAGGAAGTGCTGACAGATGCTGTGTCAGCACATTCTGGCGGTATGCCTAGTACCACACTACTTCTACGTTCTGCCCTTTTAAAACCATACATCTCTACATGGAGAAACGTTTGCGCTGTCGCAAAAGTGAACTTCGTCGGTGCCACAGATACTGTTACAGGCCATCAGTAGTTTTTGGTAAGATCGTCACTCGCCAGCACAACACTGAAAAAGGAAGATTTGTGCTCAGTTATAACCAAATTTGTGTACTGTATATAATTACGATGATGACGAAGAATATAGACCTTGTGTTTGTGGTTGTAACGTTGTAGTGGTATGAGCTAGTTACTGACGTAACCCTGTTCTGAGCATATGTAATGCAGAAATTGTATATACAATTGTTGGTTGTATCAAACAGAACTAAATTTTCATTCCTTACTTGTGACACATATGAAACATGCGTTAAAAGTGCGGTATTGCAACGAAATTATGTTGTAGAATACATTATTTCTGATTCATGGGGCATCTGACTGCGAAAGTTAATCTAATAAGTTCAAATCACCTATCAGTACGTGATATTCGGCAAGTTTCTCAAGATTCATGTTCTTGTAGCCTTCAGCCCAAAGACCGCTTTGACGTAGCTCTCCACGCCAAGCTGTCCTGTACAAGCTAGATCATCTCTGTATGATAACTTCAACTTTAATTGGTTTGAACCTGCTTAGTGTAGTGTATCCTTGGTTCCTCATCCCTCAATATTACCAAATTTCATCGGCCTGGTGCAAATTTTTCAAATAGGCTGCACTTCGGAGACACTCTTATCCCTAACTTTTCCCAGCAGTCACCAGGGAAAGGGGACTTACAGTGTAACGTTGATCTGAACCACATGTCGTTCCTGACGAATATTTACATCATTGAGAGGTACGGGTTAGATGAAAGGCAACTGAAATATTCTGTGGACCAACCAATATCAAATCATCCGACCTTTCTGTTTACAGGCACGATCTTTACCGTTAGACCACCATGACGGACAGCATTTTAAATACATAAGCCTCAGGCAGTGTCCTATCAACTAACCCCATCTTTAGGAATAAGGTGGTCTCCGTTGACTCGTCCTGTCCTGCAGTAGATGTGCAAAATGAGTAGCTTACTATTTCAGATAACTGCAGTGAATGCATGTAAAAGGACTGTTACTCGATGACACATGTGCCATGTTCGCCGGCCTTTGTGGCCGAGCGGTTCTAGGCGCTTCAGTCCGGGACCGCGCTGCTGCTACGATCGCAGGTTCGAATCCTGCCTCGGGCATGGATGTGTGTGATGTCCTTAGGTTAGTTAGGTTCACGTAGTTCTAAGTTCTAGGGGCCTGATGAGCTTAGATGTTAAGTCCCACAGTGCTCAGAGCCATTTGAACCACTTTGTTGTATGTACACTTGAATGATTAGTTTGGAGGCAATTCGACTTCCATCTCCTTCTAACACTGGACGGTTTTGCGGTTCATCCTAACTACACATGTAATAACGTTAAAGAGTCATTGATACTCGTATTCTGGTCGGTAATGTAAACAATAAGGCGTTTGTTAGGAAAGCATGCATGAGAACCAGATCCTGGTCGAAACTCTGCCTTAAATTAATGGTGGCTGCTTGATTTAGTACCTACCTGACCATAGAAACTAGTCATACAGACAGTGAGACATCGAAACGTACATCATTATTCACATGCAGACAGCTCAAACAGCACTTCCCCAGTAGATAAAGATGAGGTAACGTCGGAAAGCATGGCCGACAACAGAACACAGAGCTACATCCAGACTGAACTATAGCTGGTCAAATGACATAACGGCAATACAATCGCAGTGGCTACAATGTGCAGCTGCTTTCTTTAGCGTCAATAATTCTAGTCATACCAGTAAACTAATTAATGCGGATGTTTGCTGGTCTCAGAATGACCTTAGACTTTAAGATCATGCTACTCGAATTCGAGCATATTACGAGGAAAATTCCAAGGTAAGTGTCATCATTGTTTTCCACACAGACATTTTATTGGCTAAATGGTTCAAATGGCTCTGAGCACAATGGGACTCAACATCTGTGGTCATAAGTCCCCTAGAACTTAGAACTACTTAAACCTAACTAACCTAAGGACACCACACACATCCATGCCCCAGGCAGGATTCGAACCTGCGACCGTAGCGGTCGCGCGGTTCCAGACTGAAGCGCCTAGAACCGCTCGGCTACACCGTCCGGCTAGAAATTTCATTGCCAAAAACAAGTACACCATGACATCACGAACAATACGATTTGAATTACTTTTCGAAATAATCGTCACCGAAACTGAGACATTTGTCATGGCGTGCAATCAGTTTGAAGAAACCGCTATGGAAAAACTTGGTGCGCTGTCCGTTAACACGATGTCCTGTGCTGTAGCAATGTTGTTTTTATTTTGTGGAAGTGGAAGGACCCCAACTCGGCCTTCATTCTCACGCTCTGCTTTCCTCCTCCGAACGTGCACCACCAGGGACCAACCATTTGACGAGACACTACCTCTTCCCCATACGCGGTCTGTAGGTGTTCATGGATTACGGACACACTAGTTCTTTATGACCATTTATATCTGGTAACAGCGCGCTCTTCCATTGGCGACCACGTTGTCAGCAAACGTGCGTTTTCTGTCGCAATTTGTACTCGAATTACCTTGGGCACGTCAGTTTGCTGCGACTCTCTCTTCTTCGGCTCTCTGCGCGTGCGTTAATCCTCCTCCACTGAAACCTCATCAGACGCTGAACCATCAACGGGTGTGGATTCGTATGGCCGCCTTACATCCTCTGGGACACTACTCATCATCTACGTTCAGTTAAATCCACATCATGTTCAAATTCTCTTCTATAACCTGTTGTATTCCAAGCGCAACATATGACTGTAAAATCTCTCAGTGTCGAGACACTTATGAATGAGACACGAAGTGAATTAAGATATAGCAAAGTAAAAGGGAAAATGCTGAGTTCTGTCTTCAAATATTCCCTCACAAGTGAAAATCAAGGAATGTTGCAACTGTTCGATAGCGGTACTATTGTTAAGATGAGTGATACAGTAGTAAGTAGTACAACGCAAAAAAATTGTGAGGTCCCAGGTCTCGACTAAGTCACTGCTAAATTCAGTACAGAGTTTCCAGATGAATTAACTCCCCTCTGGACTAGAATTTTACCACAGATGCACCATTATTTAGCGCAGAACAATCTTCAAGAAAGGAACCAGTACAGAGACACAGAATTACTTTTATAAATCACAACTGTTGATATTAGTATTGTAGGAAGATTCTGATTTCTAACATTATAACGTGCTTGAACAAAACAACGTCCTCTATGTACATCAGTGTGAGCACCGGAAACATCAATCACGCTAAAATCTACTCGCGCTCTCCACACGCTAAATAGAAAAGGAAGATATAATTTGAGAAAGAACCCTCTCCCGCGCACGTAATGGAGATTCATAGACTGTAGATTTACATATAGATGCCTCCCAATTGTGAGGTTCAACATATCACCATTGCCATAACGATGAATTAACCACAATTTATTTTTAATCTGAAGTTTCATAAGAATCACAAACGTTCATAATAATCGCCTTTATTGACGTCAACGACTTGTCCTCTGCACAGTATAGTGCACCTCACTATCAAAGTATTGTTACCCATAGGGTTGGAATACACAGTGTTGAGTGAAATACACTCTATGGAATCATGTTGGTAACAGGTATAAAATTCATGATTGTAAAGTTGCACACAACTTGTACAGAACTGAGACGGAAATTCTAATAGTGAAATTTCAAGAAAAGAAAACGGTTGTTGGTAAGTTAATGAGGCAGGATTGTAGCCTACCTCAATTTCTTTAATCCGCACGATGAACAAGCAGCAAAGGAGACCATGGGTAAATTTTTAAAGTGTATCGAAGATCGACAGGAAGAAATTAAAACGTTATGACCCACCAGTAACAATGCGGTTCTGTCTGAGAACTCAAAGAACTCGAACGATCTCTCGAACGGAATGTATAGTGTCTTGAAAAGATGTTATAAGATAAAAGATGAAAAACTGAATCTGTTAGTTGTTGAAGGAATTAGATTAGAGTGGTAGATGAGTTCCTTGTTTTGGAAACAAAATGACTATGCAAATGAAATAGGGCCATAAACAGTACAGAAAAGAAGAAAATGGACGCTTTTGAAATTTAGTGTTGCAGGTGAATACTGAATAGTGAATGGCCATATCGGTTAACCACTCAAGCTGTACTGAATCAAACTGTCGTAGAAGTATCTGTGTGGCACTACTTTAAGGAAAGAAGGTCACTTAATTACTTGATCCCTAATTTAGTTATTATCTTCATCGCTGATCTCATATCTGCTGCTGCTCACTGCTTTTGTCTTTCTTTGTTTTATATTTAGCACATATTTTGTGCTAAGCAGACTTGTCATTCCACTGAATTGGTCCTGTAGTTCTTCTTCACATTCACTGAAAATAGCAATGTCGTCAAGAAATATTGTCGGTAACATCCTTTCTTCCCGCATTTAATTTCACTCTTGAAACTTCCTTTTACCTATGTCATTCGTTTCTCTTTGTGTAAGTTGAGCAATACTGGAGAAAGTCTGCCTTCCGGCCTTACGCCCCTTTAATTCTAACATTTACCTCTTGGTCTTCCGTGCTTAATATTCCCTCTTGGTTTTTGTACGTATCGTATGTTACCCGTCTTTTCCTGCAGCTTATACCTATTATTATTAAAATGTCGAATACCTTACGACATTTTTTATGTCGACAACTCTACGAAAGTGTCTTGTTTTTCTTACGTCTTGCTCCACTATCAACTGCAACGTTTCAACTGCCAGTCCATTTCCTACAACTTGAATGGTTGCCATGAAACAGATGCTACATTTTGTTTTTCATTCTTCTGTAAAATATTCTGATCAGCAAGTTGGATGCTGCTAAGCTACTTCTGCAATATTTCTTGACATTATGTACCTTTACTCTCTTTGGAATTGTGAGATTGGTATCGTTCCCGAATCCCAGTGGCATTCTCTAGTCTTGTGGTTTCTACACACTAACTTAAATGATAGTTTGGATGCCACTTCACCTGATGATTTTACAAAATCTAGAGGAATTTTATCTGTTCTTTCTGTCTTGTATGATCGCAGGCCTTACAAAACAGTCAAACCCTGACTCTAATACTGGATGCCACATACCCTCCAAATCAACATCCATTTCGCTTTCCAATACGTCAGCAGAGGGCCTCCCCCCACCCTCTTTCCATCGTCCGTGATCGAGACCTTTACTTTTTCTTCTTATTAGCGCCCTCCTCTGTGTTTAACAGTGAAATTCCTTAATGTTGACATCTTTCTTTTTAATGCCTCCGAAAGTCATTTACTACCACTTTCTATTCAATTTCTTGGCATTTTTACAGCTGCCATTTCTATGTAGGTTACTTGCATTTCCTACTGCTTTCATTGCTGTATTCCTTTCTTTTCCTAAATATTTTTGTATTTCATCCTATGTGACCAAATAGTTCTTTCTGATTTACCCATGGTTTCCTCGCGGTTACTTTCCTTCTATCTACAACTGTCTAACATTCTGCGTGGTGTCTGTTTGTTCTATATCCTGTCTCCCTGCCACTTTCGCGCACGACGCTTTGAGCGAGTTTTTTAGGGAATTGGCTAGTTTGAACCTGGGACCTGTTGCTGGTAAGGAGACGCCAGACCACACATGACATGTAGAATTCAGAAGAGTTCAGTGAGACTAGCGATGATATAACCAAATACTCAATGATTTCAGCGTCAGCTCCACTGCACTCCCTGTAAAAGAATCTTAATACTAACCAAATTTAGTGGAAGGGGTTCAAGGCTTTCCTATTTATCGCTAGCTGGTAAAATAACGTCGAAAAAGCAGTTAAGTTTACCACTGGAAATTTTATTCTACTCACAAAACATTGTTTACAAATTGCACTATTGATAAAAGGAAATGTTTTAATACAGGATGATAAAAACCAACTGCGTTCAACAAAAATGTGAACGAATATTCCCTAAGTGGGTTTCCAAGCTCTACAATGGATAGAAAGGATGACTTATGCCATATCACATCTATAATCTATGTTTAAATTAAGTTTCACAAGTGAGAAAACTATCAAAATGGTCTACAGTGACCCTCAATTATCTTTAGTTACTTATCTAACTTGTCATAAATTACAGTGGCTGATGTGGCTTCTCAATAACTATATAACAGAAAAATCATCGCGTTTCAGATTTTTACTTCAAATGGCAAATGTGAACACCATGAGATTTGATTGACGATCGACACTAGTATTACGCAAAAAGGGGGTGTAACAGATGAGACTTCTGCAGTTCTGAATGAAGCTTTATGCACTGTTATGCGGCATCGTGTGTGTTCATTACCTTGTCGGTGTTCGTCAGGGGGCAGCGGACAGCACAGCTCCGCTCACCTCTCCGTCTCGGAAGCAACTCTCGCCTAACTTCTCCTTACTACAATTTACCGAAGTTGGCTTAAAAAAACTATCTGGCTGTGTTTTCATCTGACCAATCAGGGTCTCAATGTTAACCTTCGCCTACAAAAATTATGTCTATCCAATGAGAAACGTTATACTTTTCGTGGTGGGGCAATGTTTTTAAAGTTTGCAACATAACAGAGATGCGAAAAAGTCTCACACTAAAACTTGCAGCTGGGGTGGCCCTTTTTGTGTTATCGTAAGATATATACTGTTCTTCTGGAGGGCTCTAGCTTTTAACAGGGGCTGGGGGGTGGTCCTGATGTAACAGAGACGCGAAAAAGTCTCATGTTAAAACTTGGGGTGGTCCTAGCGGTTAGCTGGCGACGTGGGTGTCCGTCCCTTATCGCCTTCTAGCTTAACATGGTTCTGCTCTGGGCTTCTGTTCTCGTTTCTCCCCTCGGAACTGTGTCTGTCTCATGGTGGGAAGGTATGACATGCCTTTAGGCATTCTTGTGTTAGTCTGTGGTATTATATTTGCTCACTCGTTACTCGTATTACTTTGGTTAATTTAATGTCACGATTTATTCAGAGCTATGTGACATACTACTGGATTTGCTTATCATGTCAGGGTTTTTATGGAAGGTGTTGGATTTGCCTGACACCTTACATATCACCACCCTTCGAACTTAATTTTTGAACTGATTTTAGGCAATGATTGAATCGTTGTCTAAGTCAGTCAAAAATTATTCCTTTATCTAAATTTTGTTGCCTACTGTTCAGCCACATTATTTTGGTTCTATGCTAGTTTGTATTACTAATTTATATTTTTATATTCTTCCACATTATTCTCAAAAATGACAAGAGAAGAATATTTTTATGCTATTATTAGTTTTTAATTATTTTCTTTCTTTATTTAAGTGTGAAGTTTGTTTTTTAAGAAGTTTGTTGTCGAAAGTGAGGAGTCTTTCACATCGATTTTCTTAGAAATATATTTTTTTATAAATGTAGTAATTAAGTAAAATCTATTCCTAACACATTTTCTAAATATCATGTACAAGTAAAATGTTTTTGTTTCTAGACACTCATTTCAACATTGTTACACTAACAAATAAGAATTATTTCCAAGAATTGTTTTGACAAAGAAATATACATACACAAGTATTGAGATATTATCCTAACAAATGGTACAAATGTTAAAAAAAGGGAAAACATCCAACAAGATAATTTTTTTTCTTTGTTTTTATAAGGAGAAAATAAGTAAAATATAGTTATTCTTTTATTTTTATGAGGAGAAAATAAGTGGTATATAGTTTTAGTGTTTATTATACCCTACTTTTGTTCTTTATATACTGCCCATTTCAGAACTAATGACTTATTTTTATCGATAGTCTATTTTATTACTTAAGTCCATAGTCAATGACTGCTATTTTGCAGTTTATTAGCTGTCTGGTGTGCTGGACAGAGTTTCTAAGGTGTTCTGTCTGACCAGGTTGCCTCCAAACACGTCTCCGACGATTGTTTGGTTCAAGGCATATGTGACACTCATTGCTGAAGAGAACTTGATGCTAATCCTGAGTGGTCCATTCTCGATGTTGTAGCGCCCATCTGTACCGCATTGCATGGTGTCGTGGTTGCAAATAAGGACCTCGCCAAGGGTGTCGAGAGTGAAGTTGCGCATCATGCAATCTATTGCGCACAGTTTGAGTCGTAACGCGACGTCCTGTGGCCAAGGAAAAGCATTATTCAACATGGTGGTGTTGCTGTCAGGTTTCCTCGGAGCCATAATCCATAGGTAGCGGTCATCCACTGCAGTGGTAGCCCTTGAGCGGCCTCAGCGAGGCATGCCATCATCAGTTCCGGTCTCTCTGCATCTCCTCCATGTATGAACCACATCGCTTTAGTTCACTTCGAGACGACTGGACACTTCCCCTGTTGAGAGCCCTTCCTGACACAAAATTACACAACTGGCCATTAAAATTGATAAACCAAGAAGAAATGCAGATGATAAACGGGTATTCATTGGAAAAATATATTATACTAGAATTAACATGTGACTACATTTTCTCGCAGTTTGGGCGTATAGATCCTGAGAAATCAGTACTCAGAACAACCACCTCTGGCCATAATAACGGCCTTGAAACGCCTGGGCATTGAGTCAAACAGAGCTTGGATGGCGTGTACAGGTACAGCAGCCCATGCAGCTCCAACACGATACCACAGTTCATCAAGAGTAGTGACTGGTGTATTGTGACGAGCCAGTTGCTCGGCCACCATTGACCAGACGTTTTCAGTTGGTGAGAGACCTGGAGACTTTGCTAGCCAGGGCAGCAGTCGAACATTTTCTGTATCTAGAAAGATCCGTACAGGACCTGCAACATGCGGTCTTGCATTATCCTGCTGAAATATAGGGTTTCGCAAGGATCAAATGAAGGGTAGAGCCACGAGCCGTAACCCATCTGAAATGTAACGTCCACTGTTCAAAGTGCTGTCAATGCGAACAAGAGGTGACCGAGACGTGTAGCCAATGGCACCCCATACCATAACGCCAGGTGATACGGCAGTATGGCGATGATGAAAACACGCTTCCAATGTGTGTTCACCGCGATACTGCCAAACACTGATGCGACCATCATGATGCTGTAAACAGAACCTGGATTCATCCGAAAAAATGACGTTTTGCCATTCGTGCACCCAGGTTAGTCGTTGAGTACACCATCGCAGGCGCTCCTGTCTGTGATGCAGCGTCAAGTGTAACCGTAGCCATGGTCTCTGAGCTGATAGTCCATGCTGCTGCAAACGCCCTCGAACTGTTCGTTCAGATGGTAATTGTCTTGCAAACGTCCCCATCTGTTGACTCAGGGATCGAGACGTGGTTGCACGATCTGTTACAGCCATGCGGATAAGATGCTTGTCATCTCGACTGCTAGTGATACGAGTCCGTTGGGATCCAGCACGGCGTTCCGTATTACCCTACTGAACCCACCGAACAACGTTTCACCAGGCAACGCCGGTCAACTGTTGTTTGTGTATGAGAAATCGGTTGGAAACTTTTCTCATGTCATCACTTTGTAGGTGTCGCCACCGGCGTCAACCTTGTGTGAATGCTCTGAAAAGCTAATCATTTGCATATCACAGCATCTGCTTCCTGTCGGTTAAATTTCGCGTCTGTTGCACGTCATCTTCGTGATGCAGCAATTTTAATAGCTAGTAGTGTACAATGCGGACGCGATCGAGCCGCGGTATTGACGGCCTGGGCGTGGTTGAACTACAGACAGCACGAGCCTTGTATCCCCTTCCTGGTGGATTGACTGAAACTGATCGAATGTCGGACCACCTCCGTCTAATAGGGGCTACTCGTGCGTAATTGTTTATATCTTCAGACGCATTTAGTGACATCTCTGAACAGTCAATGGGACTGTGTCTGTAGTACAATATCCATAGTCAATGTCTGTCTTCAGGTGTTCTGGAAACCGGGGTGATGCAAAACTGTTTTTGATGTGTGTAATGCATGAATCCCTGTATCATATCTGATCTCTTGTAGAGGCGGAACAGTTGGTTGAAAATTGCCTCGCATAACGTTCTTGTGCGATG
This sequence comes from Schistocerca serialis cubense, assembly GCF_023864345.2. Taxonomy (NCBI): domain Eukaryota; kingdom Metazoa; phylum Arthropoda; class Insecta; order Orthoptera; family Acrididae; genus Schistocerca; species Schistocerca serialis. The sequence goes on along the minus strand of NC_064640.1, from coordinate 349,332,653 downwards.
TTGTGGTTCCACAAAGCAGCCTGCAATCATGTTTCGAGGTGGCAACACGTGAACAAGGGTGTGAAGTGTAACGCCACATAAAGACGGCAGTAATTGTTTAATCTGCCTCGGAAAACATATTTGTGCGATCTCATGTTTATTCTAAGCTCGTGTGAAACATTTTTGTGACTTTTGCGGTGCTCTTGTTATGAATATTAACGGCAGACTGGGTCTAGAAATCGTTGTACTAATTTTGCAAGTAATGAAATAAAACAAAATTAGTTGGCATCCCAACTTTTATGATTCTTATTACACTTTGTATCGAAAACTACCCACTTGTCACATTAGTGTGCACTGTTTACGGCACAAGCGTTAGAGCTCGCGACCGCTGGAGAAGAAACCAAGTGGGACAGCGACTACGTGACATCTTTAGAAGTCATGAGGTAAGCAAGTTGCCTCTAGTTGTGCTAGGGAAAGTGATCGCAGACATTCATTGCTAAAATCCACCATGTTTGCTAATTCTGGCAGATCTTCAAGGTGGAAACTTGCATTTACTGTGACCCACTCTGTAGCTTATGAAGGTCCAATCCACGTTAACAGTGAGACTACATTTTACCACCGACCTTAATTTTGGTTACATTTTGTATCCGTTCCGTGGAGAAAAATGCGTTTAAACGACGGTTAATTTTAATAGGAAGAATTAAAGCCTCATAATGTTTCGTATAATGGCATCAGTAATTGAAGAATTGTCTTGTCTGAAATGTCACGCAGCAGTGTGAAATTTCCGCTATTTACCTCAAAACACCCTTCATCCACGTGCAGCCTTATGAGACTAGTATTTAAAAACTACCATTAAAATGTGCAAAATTGATGGCGAGAGTAGACGTACAAATTATCTGATATTGCTAACAAGAGTATCACACTGCAATTGGCTTTTTGTAATTATTTAAATGTATAATATGTGAAGTTTAGAACTCAAACACTCGTACCTATCCCACAACGCAGTTCGATGCATCTCTTAAAAGCTATCGATAAAGTCTGCCTTGAAGGTCTTCCGAGGGTCCCTCATTACTTAAACAGAAATCGATGTTTTGCTAACCAGTATGACGCTGTGGTGGAGTACTTGCCCGTCATCTGGGCGACCTCGGTTCGTTTTCAAGGAGTGGTAAATTTGAAACAGTGGTGTATGTTCTACATTAGTTTCGATGAAGAGTGAAATACATAAAGATGGAAACAAATTTATTTTGTAATTCTTTTCTTTAATTGAAGCAACGTTTATTAAAAACTTTCCACAATGAAGCGTCAAAGCATCAGGTACAAGCATGCGTATTCAAATACAGAGATATGTAAAAAGGCAGAACACGGCGCTGCGGTCGGCAATGGCTATATAAGACAACAAGTGTCTGGCACAGTATTTAGGTCGATTACTGCTGCTACAACGGCACGTTATCAAGATTTAAATGAGTTTGAACGTGGTTATATAGTCGGCGCACGAGCGATGGGACGCAACATCTCCGAGGTAGCGACGAAGTGGGGATTTTCCCATACGATCGTTTCACGAATGTACCGTGAATATCAAGAATCCGGTGGAACGTCCAATCTCTGACATTGCTGTGGCCGAAAAAAGATCTTGCAAGAATGATACCAACGACAAGTGAAGAGAATCGCTCAACGTGGCAGAAGTGGAACCCTTCCGCAAACTGCTGCTGATTTCAATGCTGGGCCATCAGCAAGTGTCAGCGTGTGAACAGTTCAACGAAACATCATCGATATGTCGAGGCCCACTCGTGCACCCTTGATGACAGCACGACACAAAGCTTTACGGCTTGCCTGGGCCCGTCAACACCGACATTGGACTATTGGTGACTTGAAACATGTTCCCTGGTCGGGCGAGTCTCGTTTCAAATTATATCGAATGGATGGACGTCTACGGGTGTGGGGGACAACCTCATGAATGCCAGGACCCTGTATGTCAGCAGGGGACTATTCGAGACGGTGGACGCTCGTTAATGGTGTGGGGTGTGTGCTGTATGGGTGATATGAGACCCATGATACGTCTAGATACGACTCTGACAGGTGACACATACGTAAGCATCCTGTCTAATCACCTGCATCCATTCATGTCCATCGCGCATTCCGACGGACTTGGGCAATTCCAGCAGTCCAATGCGACACACCAGACGTCCGGAATTGCTGCAGAGTAGCTCCAGGAACACTCTTCTCAGTTTAAACACTTTCGCTAATATTGTTGAGCATGTCATGGATACCTTGCAACGTGCTGTTCAGAAGAGATCTCAACCCCCTCGTACTCTTACGGATTTATGGACAACCCTGCCGGATTCATGGTGTTAGTTGCCTCCAGCACTACTTTACACATTAGTTGAGTCCATGCCACATCGTACTGCGACACTTCTGCGTGCTCGCGGGGGCCCTACATGATATTAGAGAAATGAAATTTGGTTCCCCAGTGAGTTATATTTTAACTTCATATGGAGCACTACTTACCGTAGATGTCTCATATTGCAGTCTCACTCAATAATTCTCGTATAAATATTCTAGCAGGTGAAGAATATAGTGTTCGTTTCTATCTATAAAAACAAGTTGAATTTAATTCAATTGCTCGTCTTAATTTACACTTACATTGCCTTCACTCTACCTGAAAATTATTGCTATGTACACCTAGGTATTTTCTCTACTTACAAAAATTTGGAAACTGCATTCAACATCCTTAATTTTGGGGTTAAAGAAGGAGTACGTCTCTTAGCCATCATAGAGCAATCAGAGAGTACTTAGAGCAGCTACATTTCTGTTGTTGTGTGCTAACCTCCAGTCTCATAATACAAAATTTGCTGTAGTAGTCAACTGACTTCTCAGCCAGTGTACTATACGCAACTTTTTTCTTCCTCTTTAATTGAACGGCAAATGCCCGTAAAAATGTTAAGTTACGGTATCATAAAAATAAAAACTTTGCATCACATTGCTGCGGACGTCAGGGTGACCACACATAGTTAAACTATCAACAAATTTTACTGATAGTGATTTATAGTTTGCTGTCACTTTTCTCACGCCCGCCTCATAAGCGCTTATGAGCTCTGCTACATCCACGTACTAATTTTTATTTACATGACAAACCCTATTTTCAGGGCTATATTTTATTTTGGACTAATGGACTATGCAGATATTTGTAAAAACGACAATGATACATCATTCCATATTAATGTAATACTGCCGCCTTCTGAAGTAGACAGGTTTAAATCTGTCGAAACCTAGGTAAAGATTACTTTATCCATTGCAACTGGTCGGCTGTTTTTAGTCTTATTATGTTTCATTTAGTGCCACTGTTTTGTAGTTAATATCTTAAATTAGAAATATCACATAGATAATGTTGTGGGTAAAGCAAACCGAAGAAAAAGAATCATTGGCAGAGCACTTAGAAAGTGCAACAGGTGTACTGAAGAGATTGCTTGCACCTCCTTTATCCACCCTCCTCTGGAGTATTGCCGTGCAGTCCGCATTAGATGAGACTGATGGAGGACATTGATAAAGATCAAAGAAGGGCAGCTAGTTTTGTATAATCGTGAAATAAGGGAGAGTGTGCCACGGTCATGATATGTGAATTACGGCGTCAATAATTGGAACAATGGCGATCTTCGTCGCGGCAGGATCTTCTCGTGAAATTTAATTCACTAACTTTCTCCTCAGATTGCGAAAATATTCTTTTGGCGCCCACCTACATATGGAGAAATGATTATCAAGATAAAATAAGAGTAATCAGACGGCACACATACAGATTTTTGTGACCATTTTTCACGCTTGCCATTCGAGAATGGAACGGTAGAGAAGTAGCTTGAAGGTGAGTCGATGAATCGTCTGCCAGGCACTTAACTGTGAACTGAAGTGTAATAATGTAGATGTAGGTGAAGTTATTGAGAGTACTGGAAAGAAGAAGGATTTGCGTATTCTTATTGGGAAGGTGCAGTCCAAGTCTGCTGTCAGGGTGTTGTTGCCAGCAGAAGGCAGTCGGTGAATCTCATTAGGAGCAGTAAGCCACTCTAGGGATATGGACAGTTTACGCGGAAGTGAGGCACAGCCCGCTCAACGTCTTTGTGGGCAGAGACAGCGCCGGGCCTAGCTGAGAGCAGGAGACCCTGGGCTATTACTGCCGTAGCCAGGAAATAGTTGAGAAACACATCTTTGCCTTTTCTGCATGTCACCAAAGACAGAGACACAGTGGCGCTACCCAGTCCGTGTGAGAAAGAATGTTGTTCTTGCTCTAAAATTTTGCTCATGCAATCAAATGTAGTCATCCGTGCTTGACGCGAAGAGGTTGACTAATTGAGGAGACGCTGCGACGCTGTTCTAGGACAGTAATAACCCTATATTTGTCAGTGTGCATTTTTTAAAGGAATAAGCTGTACTCTCGTCTGACACATTGGTAATAGTGCAACAGCACTGAGTCGTCCCCTCTATGTGGAGTTTCTTGGAAACTAGAGAATTGAGAACAGTGTACTAAGTTTTGAGGCAATCGTGTTCCAGCCAATGTGCAATGATATCCCGCCCACCATATGGTGGTGATGGGTGCATGCTATTCCGATTTTGGGGAAAGGTAAGTTTCGCAATCTACGTCAGCACAACCCATACTCTGAGATGCTTAATACTTACTTTTCCTGGCACACAACTTGAGCTGCCCATTTCACTATAATATGATTTTGTGTCATTATCCCTGAATTCGCGAGCAGCCCAAATATAGATAACCTGGTGCGTTTGTTCTCCGCAATGTCAGTGTCATTTTTGAGCGAATTCAGTCCAGAATTTTAGAAAAATTTGCTCTATGTCAGCAACTTCTGAATTGTGCTCAATAATTAGAGCAAATAAAAAACTTTTATACTCAGCCTTCATTTAAATTACAAGATATTTTAAATTGTCCTACAACTTTTTCATAGTTAGGTCACCCATTCACAATAAACATAACCGGCTGCGCACCTAAATTTGTTGTTCTCATTGCGTCGGTGTCATTATTGCGCGCAATGGGCAAAGTCAACGATCATTCTCTCATTATTCAGTGAAGGTGACAAGCATTGGTCACCCTTTCAACACTTTTGTTTCTTACGTGAGAAATTAATTCCACTTTATCACTTTACAAAAATGTGTTTGATGTTGTACGGTGAAGCGCATAATAAACATTCTGTTTCTTGAGATAGAAAAAAATGCTTCTTTTGAGAAAAAAGTAATAGTAACAGCAAATATTTTCCTATTAATTTACTATGCAGGGTGTCTTTAAATAATGACAGTCTAATCTACTCCGTTGGTGGCTATTTTCGGTTTTGTGGACGAGATCTAGGATACCGATAGTTCTATTTTCGCGTAACAGCTACATTTCTAATTCCCTGTACAGTGTAAAACAGTTTTTGACGCTACAATACATTATTCCATGCCGCATCATCGTACATACTTTTATCGGCAGTACGATAACAAACAAGTGTTAAAAATTACACAAGTTTTCCAAGTACTGTTTTTTTTTTCAATACTGTTTCCAGTAGGACGTAAACAGAGGCAACTGTTACAAGAACTTTATGTCCTCAGTTTAACCGATATTACCTATACTTCGTAGTTTATATGAAAATACTAAGCAGAAAGATAAATTGTTCTGTTGACTGAGTATTCCATTCTTCTACTTCTTATCTTTACTAAACGTATTTTAAATAAAACACCACTATAGCCGAATGCTGCATACTTACATCACCTTTGCTTCTGAAACACATTCTAAAAATTGTGGGATGCAATTAAGGAACTGAAACGGTGAAAATATTTTTTGCAATAGCTAATGATGAATCGATATTCGAAAGTTTACCAGCATGAAATACGCACACCGTTGCATTTCACAATGTGTCTTTGAAGGAAGTCACACAATGCGGAGCACTCTGTGTGTCCTTCTTGAAGGACTTAATGAATTCGAATACCTTACGACAAAATATTAAGCGAAGCCAATTAATTTTTCACTGAATGAAGTACTCAAAGGAATTCGCTGGCGAATTCTTACTCTCGGCAGTTCCGGAATGCAGTGACATTCGCATCATTTCCGAAGCGTAAAGCGTTTTATTTGTTTTGTTTATTCATTACCTTCGCTATCAGAGGGAATTTCTTCTACGTTCTTAATTGCTTCACTTATAAAAGGACTTTAGAAAGGGTCCCTCAGACTCTTGCTTCCATGTACCACATCGACACAAGGAAACAAGGAAGTAATTGCCTTAGCCTTACTGAATCCACTCGGACTGTTGAAATTGCAAGCGTCGGGTAACAATGGAAAGTAATTACAACCTGACATTTTGTATTTTGCCAGCATTGAACTAATTAGCTTTACATACAGGGAATTTTATCGGATATGTTCAGAAAAGGTTGTTTTAAGAAATATTGGTACATTTATAGGGAGTGTGCCTTGTCCGAGAATTACTTCGAGCAGATAGTTAGAGAACCAACTCGTGAAGCTAACGTTTTAGACCTCATAGCAACAAATAGACCGGAACTTTTCGACTCCGTGAATGTAGAAGAGGGTATCAGTGATCATAAGTCAGTGGTTGCATCAATGACTACAAGTGTAATAAGAAATGCCAAGAAAGGAAGGAAAATATATTTGCTTAACAAGAGTGATAGGGCACAAACCGCAGAATATCTGAGTGACCACCATCAAACGTTCATTTATGAGGAAGAGGATGTGGAACAAAAATGGAAAAAATGCAGAAACATCGTCCAGTACGCCTTAGATAAGTTCGTACCGACTAAGGTCCAAAGCGAGGGGAAAGATCCACCGTGGTATAACAATCATGTACGAAAGGTACTACGGAAACAAAGAAAGCTTCATCATAGGTTTAAGAGTAGTCGAATCATAGCTGATAAGGAAAAGCTGAACGAAGCGAAAAAGAGCGTAAAGAGAGCAATGAGAGAAGCATTCAACGAATTCGAACATAAAACATTGGCAAACAATCTAAACAAGAACCGTAAAAAGTTTTGGTCATATGTAAAATCGGTAAGCGGATCTAAATCCCCTATTCAGTCACTCGTTGACCACGATGGCACCGAAACAGAGGACGACCGAAGAAAGGCAGAAATACTGAATTCAGTGTTCCGAAACTGTTTCACTGCGGAAAATCGTAACACGGTCCCTGACTTCAGCCGTCGCACGGACGCCAAAATGGGAAATATTGAAATAAACGATATCGGAATTGAAAAACAACTGCTATCACTTAGTAGCGGAAAAGCATCCGGACCAGACGAGATACCCTTAAGATTCTACAGTGATTATGCTAAAGAACTTGCCCCCTTTCTATCAGCAATTTATCGTAGATCGCTGGAAGAACGTAAAGTACCTAGCGACTGGAAGAAAGCGCAGGTCGTTCCCATTTTCAAGAAGGGTCATAAATCAGATGCGAATAATTATAGGCCTATTTCGCTTACGACAATCTGTTGTAGAATAATGGAACATGTTTTGTGTTCTCGTATTATGACGTTCTTAGATAATACAAATCTCCTTCATCATAACCAACATGGATTCCGCAAACAGAGATCATGTGAAACTCAGCTCGCCCTATTTGCCCAAGAAATTCACAGTGCCGTAGACACTGGCGAGCAGATTGATGCCGTATTCCTGGACTTCAGGAAGGCATTTGATACGGTTCCGCACTTACGTTTAGTGAAAAAAATACGAGCTTACGGAATATCGGACCAGGTTTGTGATTGGATTCAGGATTTCCTAGAAGAAAGAACACAACATGTCATTCTTAACGGTTCAAAATCTGCAGATGTAGAGGTAATTTCGGGAGTACCACAGGGAAGCGTGATAGGACCTTTATTGTTTACAATATACATAAATGACTTAGTTGACAACATCGGTAGCTCCGTGAGGCTATTTGCAGATGACACGGTTGTCTACAAGAAAGTAGCAACATCAGAAGACTCGTACGTACTCCAGGAGGACCTGCAGAGGATTAATGCATGGTGCGACAGCTGGCAGCTTTCCCTAAACGTAGATAAATGTAATATAATGCGCATACATAGGGGCAGAAATCCATTCCAGTACGATTATGCCATAGGTGGTAAATCATTGGAAGCGGTAACGACCGTAAAATACTTAGGAGTTACTATCCGGAGCGATCTGAAGTGGAATGATCATATAAAACAAATAGTGGGAAAAGCAGGCGCCAGGTTGAGATTCATAGGAAGAATTCTAAGAAAATGTGACTCATCGACGAAAGAAGTAGCTTACAAAACGCTTGTTCGTCCGATTCTTGAGTATTGCTCATCAGTATGGGACCCTTACCAGGTTGGATTAATAGAAGAGATAGACATGATCCAGCGAAAAGCAGCGCGATTCGTCATGGGGACATTTAGTCAGCGCGAGAGCGTTACGGAGATGCTGAACAAGCTCCAGTGGCGGACACTTCAAGAAAGGCGTTACGCAATACGGAGAGGTTTATTATCGAAATTACGAGAGAGCACATTCCGGGAAGAGATGGTCAACATATTACTACCGCCCACATATATCTCGCGTAATGATCACAGCGAAAAGATCCGAGAAATTAGAGCAAATACGGAGACTTACAAGCAGTCGTTCTTCCCACGCACAATTCGTGAATGGAACAGGGAAGGGGGGATCAGATAGTGGTACAATAAGTACCCTCCGCCACACACCGTAAGGTGGCTCGCGGAGTATAGATGTAGATGTAGAAAAGCGCTCCTATTAATCTGTTGCCCAGTTTCTATTAATTTATTTGAATGACACCAAATTCTGTTAAGACTATTTGGTCTTTAGGGAAAGGAAGTAATGTAAAGAAGGATAATGTGAAGACGAGAAAATAAAAGATCAGGTTGGGGATAACGACATTCAGTATATGTACTTGTTGCCAGGAAAGCTATGTGGAAATAATGGGCAATGTGTACATAGACACTGCTTATCTTCCTTTCTAACTTCACTCAGATTAATTTTAGCGTCAGTATACATGGAGAGTCTTAGCTCACTGCAGGTATGATACTAGATTCTGTGACCATAGAACCCTCCTGACCCAACAACCTCACCTCCACCTAATGGAAGAAATATCAACTCTATGCGTTTTCGAATCGTATAAACACATGAGTCATCTGTCAGTGTGTGTATTTCTGAGGAGGAGATCCTGAACTAGCCATGATGTATCTAAATACGTTTTGGAAACTATCTACTCAAAATAACAGGGTTGTGTTTGGTACCAGACACACTGTGGTTAATTCGGTGCTCGGAACCGTTCCGGCTCTTGTCCGTCGCTCAACTGTAAGGGAAGGTCATCAAGTTTCTGTTTGAGGGCGTTGCTGCAGCGTACATGCGCCGTAGCGCGACTCTGATGCGTGTAGATAAGCACCGACGCGTATGGAAGGGATTAGTGTTACATTCCTCTCTTTCCAATACGAGTGCCGTAAATGCGGAATCGTAAATTACGTTATTACCAAATTCATCCAAACAGGGTCAGCGTGCTGTTATTCCTTTCTTGGTTGCCAAAAAGCAAATGCCGGTAGACATCTATCGGAGATGAAGAATGTGATGCGGCAGCATTTTCCGTCGAAAATCACTGTTGCGGAATGGTGAAGGACAAGAGGAGTAGCTGCTACATAATAATGCACTTCCCATATCGAAAATGTCGTAACGTAGAAATTACGTCAACTCAAGTGGGAGACACTCTAGCACCCGATCTATTGCCGTGATCTCTCACCATTCGATTATCACGCCTTCGCTTCCTTAGAAATGGTCTTGGAGGATGGACGGTTCCTGTTGGACTAGGACGACTAGCAGGCAGTTAAGGACTTCTTCACACAGCAAGACACAGCCTGGTGCGTCTATGGGATGATTTTCTCAATGCACAGGGCGATTTTCCCTTATTAGCATATCGATTGTAGACCGTACGGCCTTCGAAAGGAAATATTTTTATTGCACCATATAAATGTCTCCTTACCTAGTGCTGTCAGTAGCTGCTACACAATAACTAGACGAATTATTTGTCAATACTGTGGATATTCAATTACTTCTTTCCGGGATTTAAAACGAAAAGAATGTCATTTTCCGATTTTACAAGCTTTGAAAATGAATTCATTGCAAACGGAAATTGCTTACGATCCGTGTTAAAAGACCTACAATTTGTCTCAAGTACATATGAATGATTAGCTACATCATCTTTTGATCCTACCATTACAATTCTAAGATCAGGATGAGAATATACCTGGAGAATTCTTCATTTATGTCGTCTAATAGCCACCCATGCAGTTTCTTTGACTGTAACACATATTACGGCCTTTCTCTGGAACGTAAGAACAGCACTGTATGTCAGTAAGTTGCCCCAATAACTATATACAACGTTTCGCAAACGAAGGAATCGTCGTTAAGATCACTTTTGTTGGTACGCTTCGGTATCTTACTTAAGCATTTATGGAAGATGAATGTACAAAATCACCAGTAGTGTATTTGTATTCTGGATTATGACATTGCTTCCCCCAATAAGGGAACGTGACATTTTAGTGCCTATGAGCACTCAACAGAGCTAAAAAAGGCCTGAATTTAAATACAGTGTTCATCAGTTATTTATTTTACTCTCTCGAAAAGTATTTCCTTTATTTGTGTAAATAAATAAGTCACTAATTCCTCTCCTTGTCAGTGATTATTTCTAAAAGATGTGTTTCATAAAATACATTTAATCGGCTGGAAACCTACTCGGACATTTATAGTTCTTTCTGAATGACCTGTATATTCGTCACCGTTGCTACTATCGAATTCCATTGAACCTGGCTCACGTAAATGATGCAGCACAACGCACGCGGCAGTGAAAACGAATGGAGAAAAATATAGTAATGGTGCGATTGACAAGACGAAAGAAACTTTTCATCTTGAAACAGAAACAGACGTGAGAAAGCCCGAAGAAGCGAAAAGTATTTTAAGGTCTTTGTGAGAAATTAATTTTGAGCTAATTACGCATGGCAGTTTATACGAAGTGCAAACAGTCGATAACGGCAATAAAAGATTTTAGCAACATCAACTTCCTATCAAAAAACTTCAAAAGCGAGAAATACGGAGCGAAATAAAAAGAAAGGAAAGAAATTCCCGTTTCAACGTAATAAGAGTAAAACGTCACTGGAAAACGTTACTGCTGTTCGCCGTAGATATAAACGTCGTCTCTTTCAACCAAAATATTTTACGTTATTAGAAATCGAATGGAAAATGAGATGTACTGCAGACGTCTAAGGCTCTGCGGAGCACCACATGTTCAGTGAGGAACCAAGTCGTACACAAAAATAAGAATGAAGCCGCCGACACGTGTGTTGCACTTCTAGTGTGGGTGTCTGCCAGCTACGACGATTTCTCTCTTTTAAAAGAAAGATGGTATATAAACAAATGTGGAAAATAATTTCCCGTAAAAATCAACTTATCACAAAAGAGTAATTGAACACAAAATAACAGTAAGATATCATGTAACGTACCTTAGCCCCTGCCGAAATTTTGTAGTCGTCTAAATTTTGCAGTGTACATATACATAAATCTTTGATGTGTGTGAGGAAAGGATTTTAGCATATGTCCACCGGATTGTAATGTTATGACAAGGAATATAACCTGAACCTTGAACTGATTCGCGCAAACAGTGTGTGGCATGTGCGAAGATGTAATAAGCGGAATAAGTTAGGTATTCCTTTCAACTTCATCACCGCGTATGTGTAAGTGGGAGCCAAGAAACTTCACTAACAGAGGTTTCCCAAGTGATGTGGCGCATTGATTAAGATTTCGCACTCGCATTCGAGACTCGCGTGAATCAAATCCCAGTCTGACTATAAAAACTGAAAGCTTTCTGGCAGATTAAAATTTTATGCTGGACTGGGACTCGAACTTGCCTTTTGCAAGCAAGTGTCCACCGACAGAGATATACCAGTACGGATCACTACCCGTTATAAAGGATGTTACAAAAAGGTACGGCCAAACTTTCAGGAAACATTCCTCACACACAAAGAAAGAAAATATGTTATGTGGACATGTGTGCGGAAACGCTTACTTTCAGTGTTAGAGCTCATTTTATTACTTCTCTTCAAATCACATTAATCATGGAAAGGGAACTCACAGCAACAGAACGGACTAGCGTGACTTCAAACACTTTGTTACAGGAAATGTTCAAAATGTCCTCCGTCAGCGAGGATACATACAAAATCAAGTAAGATATTAATAAACAAAACGAAATTAAATATTTAGAAAGAAGGAAGGAAGAGAACTGAATAGAGAAGGGATAGGTATAATATTGCCCGTCACCTGGTTGTGGGCGGCGGCCCGGGTCTTGGAATGACCCTCAAGACGCTGGCCGTTGCTCACCATGCCTTTAACATCTACCATCCTAAAAATTACCTTAACTAGAAGAGATTAGGGTACGTTAAAGCTAGAAACTAAGACTAAAACCTCTATGTCCAGCCTGCTAAACTATTTACGATATACAATAGAAAGGTAACTGATTTTGTGCTTGGCTCAAAGTTGTTAATTAAAGGGTACTTGTGGTAAAAGTAATAGGGTAATGACGCTAATGGTTTGTGTTGAGCCTACAAGGCTCCTAGTAGAGTACATCAGGCGCAAGCACCTCCCGGCCCCGCCGACAACACGACCTGAACGGTGGTTTTCCCCGATCTACCATAGGTATCCGTCGGGTTGGGCTCAAAAGAGAGGAACCACAATTAAGATCCTTCCATCCAGGACGTGCGCCGCCTCTTACCAGGGGGGCGTAGGTCCCTTGAGGAGGTGCCTAACTTTAAGCTTGAGATCAGAAGTTGTTAGTGTAGTAGAGGTTGAGGTATAGGCTGTGTAGGTTTGTTGTACAAACAGTTCACGCTGAGCCAATGAGACTTACAATGATACGTGGTGTGGCAGTTTGCACCTTCCAGCCCCGCCAGCAACACAGCCTGAGCGGTGGTTTTCCCCGATCTACCATAGGTATCCGTCGGGTTGGGCTCAAAAGAGAGGGACCACAATTATGATCCTTCCATCCAGCCTCTTAACGGAAGGCGTAGGTCCCTTGAAGAGGTACCTAGCTGTAAGCTTTTATTAGACATAGGGATGCTGTTAACTATTTATATATAAGGTGCAATCTGTTTTTAGGATTGTGTGTGACTTGTGCACCTCTTGTCGGTTGGTCCACTCTGTTCTTTGAATCTGACTTGGTTGACACTATGGATCATCCGCGCTGGACGCTTCAGTATCTGTGTTGGTGCCCTGGTCTGTATCTGTTTCTACTTCATCACTCGTGGTGCTAATCATATCTGTGTCCCCCTGGGCATCGTGACGTTTGTTTGGACCGACTTGCCTTCGGTAGGGTCTGTTGCGCAAGTATTCTATTTGTTGGATCTTCGAGATTTCGTCCGTTAGTTTGTTGAGTTCAGTCCACCTTTCCGGGTCGCGTATTATAGCATGTAGTTCGTTCTGTGTGTTCAGGCGATTTATGTGTACTATGTGTCTTATGTTCGTGCGTTGTCCGCGGAAGAAGACAGTATGTTCAGTGGAACCTTCTTCCCCGTATGTGCATCTATTAGTCTGCTGCAGACTCACGTGGTACAGGTGCGTGGGATAAGGGCCATGTCCTGTGATGAAATGTACCATACCGCGGCTGGGATCAATATGTTTTGGTTTTAGTCTTTCCCGGATGTCAGGGAAGAAGTTGTATACACGGGGGCCCTTATCGCTGTTGGCCCACTCGCTCTGCCAGGTATCCACTCGCCATGCCCTGAGTTGGCGTGTCGTCTCAATCGGTACACCAGTGATCTGCCGAACCAGGTCTATTCTCCCCACCCTACCTGCGCGGTACCTGATGGTGATATCTATGGGGAAGATTCCCATGACGACACATAGTGCGTCATTTGATGTTGTGTTTAATGCCCCTGTTAGTCGAAGTAGAACACTTCTTTGGCCTCGACGTACAATGGTTCTGTTGGTTGACAGATTTAACCTGTGGGCCCACGTACTGGCAGCAAAGCATAGTACTGACTCGAAGAGAGCGCAATGGTATGTTCGGATCACTGACAGCGGTAGTCTGAATTGTTCCGAATTTAGCCTAGCCAGTTTGTGTAGTATCTTTTTTGCTTTGTTTGTGCATATTCGTATGTGTTCGTGGAAGTTCAATCGTTCATCAATACTCCTAGATAGCGTGTGACTGCTAGTCTTTTTATGTTTGTGTCCCCGATTTTGACTATCGGGTTCCTGCGCCGGATACCCTTTAGCAAAGTATAAGTTGTTTTGTTTCCTGCTATCTTTAATTTATTATCTGTGCACCATTGGGTTATTGTCCTAAGTGTTCCATTGGCTCTTTCTCCTAGCTGGGCACGGTTTTTTGCTGAAACTACGACGAGTAGATCATCAGCATAAGCGACAACTCCATCTGTCAAGATGTGCTCCTCTAGTAACTGTAGGAGTGGTTCTATAACTATGTCCCAGAAGATGGGGCCGCAGATCGACCCTTGTGGACAGCCTTTTGTAATTCGTTTAATCACTTCCTGGTTGTCCATTTGCCAAACGACCGTTCTGTCTCTACAGTAGTCCATGAAACTATTATACAGAGACTCCGGTACCTGCAGGTGTCTGAGCCTCTTGAACAAGGCCGATTACCAGAGGTTGTCGAAGGCACCTGATATGTCTATCATAATTGCAAGTGTGTATTTGGAAGGTGTGTCGTGTACTATTTGGAGTGCTCTGTTAATCTATAGATTTCCCTTCCATGAAGCCGTATTGGTGTGGTGTCAGTCCCCGTAGTGTTCGGTGTGCTTGTAGTCTTTTGCAGAGTAGTTTTTCTTGCACTTTACGAGTGTATTGATAAGACAAATAGGTCTGTATGACTTGGGGTCTGATGGGTCTTTGTCTGGAGCCTTTTTGATGATAACTGCCTTCGAGGTCTTCCACACTGCAGGCACACGGCCCAGCCTTAATGCATCGTTTAACAACGTTGTGAGAAACGGGGTGATCTGCGGTGCAATTTGTTTCAGTACCTCAGAGTGGATACCATCCGGTCCAGGCGCCTTTTTGTTTTTGAGTTCTGAGATCGCTGTCCCCACTTCTTCCTGCGCAAATGGGCAGGTGACGGTTGGTGTGGTGTATACTATGTCTACTTCGCGTCTCAGTGCTGCATGTTGTGGTGTGTCTGTGTCTGCGATGTCGTCGGGCAGTAGTTTGCTCAGCAGGAACTCCGCTGTGCGTCTCCAGCCCTTAGTCATCTCACCATCCTCCTGTCGCAGCGTTCCCAGAACCAGTGGGCTCTTAATTTTCTCTGTCACGATTTTGTATGGTTCCCCCCAAATGTTTAGTTGTGTTTGTGCTGCTACATGGCTGTTCCAATGGTCTTTCCTGGTCTTATTCAGCTCAAGTTTATGTTTGTCCTTGGCAAGCCGGTAGTCGTGTAGTCGTAATTGTCTTTCTCTATCTGAAATTGCTCGTTGGTAAAGTTTACGTTTACGTTTTGAGTCTTGTCTGAGTCGTGTTAATTGTGTAGTCCAGGGAATATTTTGGTGTTTTGTCATTCTTTGTGTGGGTATGCAGGTGTTCTGTGTGTCGGGCCTTCCGACAACAGAAGTGCAGCAAGAACCGAGATGAAGAACAACCCGAAGAAGAAAAGCAAGCTCTGGCCTTTTTGCCGTTTGCTGGCAACGTGTCGTCAAAAATAGGGAGACTGTTAAGGTGACACAAGATTGACACAGTCTTCCGGCCACCAGCAAAGATTCGTGACCTACTAGGAACGGCAAAAGATGACGTAGGGCTGAAGAAAGCGGGCGTATACAAAATCCTGTGCGGCTGTGGCAAATCCTATATCGGCCAAACAGTTCGCACGGTCGAGGACCGATGCAAAGAACACGAACGTCACACCCGCTTACGCCAACCCAGCCATTCGGCCCTAGTAGAACACTGCATTGAAACCGGACACACAGCGAAATTCGAAGAGACAATAATCCTGACTGCCGCAAGTGCCTACTGGGATAATATCTACAAGGAGGCCATAGAAATTCGAGTAACAGATAACCTCATCAACAGGGACACCGGGTTTCAACTTAGCAAGGCCTGGAAACCGTTATTAAACACCATCAAAGAGCAACGGCACGAGCGGACGCGAGATCCTTCCGCCACGGCGGACGGAGGTGGACTGCGTCTACCACCGGGCGTGGCTGCAGCTTCCCCCACCCCTCCCACCACGCGGCGCCACGCCGGCCGCCCGCGCCGGGGTACGACTCGGGACCCCGCGGACATAAATACCACGGACACAGCGCAGACAGATCATTCCATCAGCACCAACTGATGATGGCGGAATGGTTATCCGCCGAAATATCGTGGAACTTCGACGAACGGATCCGGCTGGACACCCGAGAACCTGGGATACAGAAACCAGACTGTCGCCGTGTTTTTTTATTGTCTGTCTATTATTTTACCTGTCTGCTTCATATGTATTTTATTAACATCATCATCTCTTTGTTCTATGTTTTAAGTTTCACGATTTTTTCGCCATGTTACCATTTAAGTCTCCGATTTTATCGCCTGTTTTTATTATATATTATCTTCATCTTTTTAAAACATAGTCTGTAGGCTGAAGAGCGGCATGCTAAGCCTATGCCAGCCCGCCCCCTTCGTGAGGAATCGAAATTCAATAAAGAAAAAAAAAACACCCCGTATATATTACATACTATTTTTTGAGCGAGGACTATAGAGTCCTTCCCACAGTAAGCATTAAAATGGAACAGTGCCACTACGGCTGTAACAACAAACAAAAATTACAGTCTGTGTGAGAGCTGAGTACTGTTGAGAGGTCTGTACTTTTCTCAGATAACTCTGGGATTACTGTAATAGAATCCCCATGGCACAAAAGAGTGAGATACCCAATAGAGCACAGATGAACGTAACTCGCCTGATCAAGAGCACTAGGAGGCTAAGTAATTCAAGTGTCGGCCAAATATGTTTCTGTACAGCATTATCCAACAAAATCGCAAGCTGTGTGATAAAATGAAGAAAAGAAGATTAGAATTCAACGATCCTTCGTCGATTAGGTTATTAGAGATGAAACAAAAGTTTGGGCTGTACAAGGTTTTGATACGTAAATGACGTAGCTCTTGTCAAACAATTCCATGAGTAATTTTTAGAATCAACATTTGAAGTACGATACCTAGTTAAATTACTTCATGTTTTCGAGTATCCACGGAACCAGTCACTTTATCTGAATATATGCTTGCGGATACATAAGAAAACAAATAACTGGTATGGCGGTTATTCTGAACACACTGTATCGTCTTTTCAGTTGAAATTGAAAGTAACATTCTAGCCATAAATTCTCTTCCACTTTGACTTCCCGAAACGCGTTTACGTCTGTCATTTTCCTACAGACCAATCTCTCTACTTATATTTCACAAGAGCTATTCATAATTTTTCGAATATACCTGTCACAAATCAGATAATTCATCCAGATGAACTGCATTGTAATAAACCATAAGCTAGTATGTAGCCTGACTGTAGTTAAGTAATTCCAGTCTGAAGGATTCGAGTTTTTATGGGTTCGGCCTGGGGCAAGTAGAAGCTGAAATGTCGATTCATAATTATAAGAGAGTTTGGAAAGCCTTATAAATTCTTGAGATTTAGTTACCGGAATTTTAAGTCATTATGTGTAATTCGTGGGATAAAATTGTACAGAATTGTAAACATTACGTGTCTTGTAATTCTTGCTGTTTTGTACGGTGCTGATACAGTTTCAGCACACATGCTGACAGCCAATCTAACTACAAAATGTGTGGTGCGCAATCAAATGCACTTCATCAATAAAATTCTTACAAATGCACTTCAGTTACCTGCAGAGGACCATTGTTCGACGATAATCTGCTTGCAACTATTACGTCAACACCGAAAATGCAGTGTCACTGACGATTAATAAAAAACACGTAGGTCGGCCATATGGTGAATGCTGTGTTGCATTAGTGCTTCGGTGAAATCTGTGAGATACCTGTAACAGAATAAACGTAAGTGCGCCTAACTATATATTAAACGTAAATACAGGTTGTTTCAGGAAGAATATTAAGTATTTTAGGAAGTGGTAAAATGGACTAACTCGAATAAAGTTATTAGGGGACGTATTTATACGCGTCCACTTCACCTGACGATTCTTCACTCTCTGGGTTTCCGTATCATTGAAATTTCCAGTCATACAAAGATAGCGCTTCTGGGTCCTTGTGTATCAGCTATTTCACCAGTTTTACTGATTTATTAATAGTACACTTGTAACACCATGGCTCTAATGCTCTACTGATTTATTTTGCTTTTGTTTCATTTAATGTTACATCATTGAGCTTCTGTAAGTGTGTTTGATAGAATAGGTAACACAAAACTGTATACTCCTTTCTTTGTTAAAACTTTGATGTCATGATTTGATTGTATGCTGTGTAGCATATCTCTCGTTTAAATGCTTTGACCCATTTGGAGGGAACAAAACTTAATGTATATAATTGCAATTTTGTGTGATTAATTTTTTGTAGACATGTTAATATGTGCAAATGTTATGTGTTATTCAATACGTTTGTTTGCTGTTATGTAAACTGCTGATCCTCACTTAGGAATCTTAGTAGTTTGGTGTATAAGAGGTAGGGTGGTTCCCCTTGGGAACGGAACTGTGTAGCGCGCGCAAATTGTGGTTGGCCTAGGTGGAAAAGGTGGAACTGATAGTCAGTCGGGGACGAGCCACCGGTCGGAGATGAGGTACCAAACTGTGCACTGCTATGCAAAGTGTGTATATTGTGCTGATTCCGAGAGAGGCTTTTCTTGCTTCTTTCTAAGGCCTCGGATGGATGGATAATTAGCTGGAACTATTCTGGAATTTGTATCTGTCATCGCCACCAAGAAATAACAGAGTCCAGCAATTCAGTCTGCGAATCCACCTACCAACATGCAGTTGCCACCACATTGCATAATCATTGCAACGTAATAATATAATGATGTACAGTGAAGGATCAGCTTAATGGATGTGTTATTGTGCTCAAATATAAGGTAATTTATATCTAAATTTATGTACCAACCTTGATTTTCTCCTCATCATAACACCTCTCAGGTTCCTCTCCGTTTGAGCTAAAGTGATATCCGAGTGTCCTTACTAAAAGAAGTTAAAGCCTAGAGTTTGCTAATTAATGCCTCTTGAACTTAGTAAAAAGAAAGTTAAAGTTAATGTGGCAATAGAGTGAGTTAAAGTAAATGTTATTTGCTCAAAATAATTTTCCTGTTAAAACTGCTATTTGAAGTGTTGTTGCTAACTTCAATATTAAAAGTTCTTAAGACTGAGGCTTAGAAGTCCAATGATCACATTATTGTCTGTAGTAAATTCTTAAAGGTGAGTCAGTTCTTGCAATTTTGTCAGTATTGTGTTTCGCTGTAGTAAAAGTGAGAAAGCTGCAGTTGTGGAACATTATATATACAAGTTTGCTAAGTGTTTGTGTATCTTGTGTATCAGAAGTGCATGTTGATAGTAATGTTATAAAGACCATTCACTTTATGTAAGCCTGAAAGTAATACGGTGTTTCGGTACCTCTTATAATTTTTGCAAATAGCGTGTGCTGCTCCAGTTGCTAGTTTCAATCTTAAAACATATGTGTGTCAGAGTTCATTGCACTCACGTGTGGCTAAGTCTAGGTAGTGTTTGTCCATTATAGTTACTTATACCCACTTTCATAAACGAGAACGTTAATCTTTCTCTTGCCTAATTAGGCTGGCGACCGTTTCCCTTATTCTGTAAACAATATAGCTAGGCAAAATTTTGTTTGTTACTATTCCAATATTTACGTAATTTTGACTTTCATTTCCGATAAACCACTTCCGTTAGGAACAACACGGTCAACTTAACAAAATTCCTCTCAGAGGGTAACACTGCTCTGTTGCTTTATACCATAATCGCTATAACAAAATAATTCTGTTTTGTAAACTGCCCCCAGTTTTGAGGTTAAGGTATAGCAGTAGCAGTTAGGAGTGTTATACACTGTTCTAAAAATCATCCGGCTTTATATTATCCCCTGATATTATGTTGTAACGGTGCAATTTTCAAAATACGAAAGTAATTGCTGACGCATGTGACAGCTCAGAATCTGCCACCTCTGAGACATGTGTCTTGGCGGATAAGGGGATAAATATACAAAAATTTCAATTCCTAGGTAAGTCACTTACTGGTATTGTCAACGATTGGAAGGTTTTCATTTCAAATGTCCCAAGAAGAATAATGGATAACGGCAGACTCGAATATTAGTGGAACATGGAGTCGTTCATGATCCCCGTATACTGATTATCGGATTATTTCAAGATATCCAGGAAATTTAGAGAGTGCGACTGAAAAAAGAGAGGAATTCTGGTAACTAGAAAACCCTTAGAGGGCGACTGTATTGGTTCAGTGTCCTCATTTTTCATAAACACATGGACAGACTTCATACAGATTACGACCTTCCCATATTTCGCAACACATCTGCTAATTCAAACAGCCTTCTTTTCTCACCAGTGCTTATGAAACTTTCAATTCCAGGAAGTAACGCCGAGAACAGCATCGGCAATGCAAAGCCGAGTAGGATACGCAAATGATTAGAAATGCAAGTGAATTCCAATGCAAGGCAGGGCGGGACTTGCAAATGATTACAAATGGAAGCGAATGCACATGCCTGACCTCCAAAGTGCCCTCTGAATGATCGTGTGAGGCGTATAAACAGAGCAGCCAGACGCATAGCAGATAGCCAAGCCGGCTTTGTATGCAGAACACCAGTCTCTGCTCCCGACCACGCGGAATTCAACTACAAAACTCGAATGAACAGAGATGATCGGGCTGAGTGTACCAGGATTTTCCAGTGGTATGCTAGTTGTTCCTTAGGAGCATAATTTCACGACTGTCATGCCCTTCTATAGACTGAAGGAAAAGAATTTTGGGAAGAGAGTCTTGTTAATCGCGAAGCAATTACTGGGACAAATGTTCAAATGTCTCTGAGCGCTATGGGACTCCACTGCTGAGGTCATTAGTCCCCTAGAACTTAGAACTAGTTAAACCTAACTAATCTAAGGACATCACAAACATCCATGCCCGAGGCAGTATTCTAACCTGCGACCGTAGCGGTCTCGCGGTTCCAGACTGCAGCGCCTTTAACCGCACGGCCACTTCGGCCGGCTACTGGGACAGAAAACAGCTATTTATAGTGCGAGACTGCTGCAGTACGTTGAGAATAATGACCTCCTACCTTTATGCACGTGAATTTGTGATGCACTCTTAGCTGAGAATTAGTGTTTAACGTTTTGAATGTATGTGATGTATTTAAGGACTCTGAACTACAGAAAGCTGAATAATGTAACTTAAGATCTGTAGCTACTGACTTATTACTAAAAGACGTATAACAAATAAATAAGGCAGTAGTTAAACATTGTCGAACCCGATTCTTTGGTAAAAGTCTTGGTAAAGCATCTAATCTCACAGTAGCTTGTAATCACTTACATGGATTGTGTCCCATTTAGATCTTCAACCTCAAATATTTTTAAACACGGGGAACTATTTCTCATCTGATTTCAAGTAGACGAATTACCAAAAAGGGTACATAACACATCTCCCACCTAATATTATGGTTTTTCTTCTCTGCACTGCATTCAGTTCCCCTCAAATGCAATACATATCCGATCATTTATCTCCCTATCTCGGCGAAGGATATTGTCAGTTTCCGGTGTTCCTCCATTCGGTTCACCATATCGCTAAAAATAAGAAGAAAAGAAATATGAAATATATTTTGCATCCGTAATTTGGATTCCAATTTGTGAAATAAATATCTCACCATATGTTTCTCACCGATAACTGCTAATTTGCAACCATAAATAATAATGCTTCCACTTGCAAAACATATTACGCTTTGTCAATGGTTAATTGAGTTACGGAAACTAACTGGTAATTGTGATATGATAATTCTTTTGCCTACATGTTTAGGTGGAAACAAGTAAATTAGAACTTTTCATTAAGAGGGATATTAATGGAAGGAAATTAATAAAATGACAAAAATATGTAGGAGTAATTTCAGTGATGGAACGTAGGCAATGGTTACGAAAGAGTTTGTGTAAATTGAATTAATAATCATATAAACCGAACTGATCGGTTTGTAATAGACTGAAAGCACAGTGACGCATATTCTTTACGAAAGAAGTCCAAATTATACGTCAAGCGATCACTAGAAGCTCCACTGTTTGAATATCTTATCAGTCAGTGAAATAATCTAGGAAAACTAGATCCTGCGGAGCTTCTAATGGCTTCTAGAATTTTCGTAAATAAAAGAATTCACTTAACTAAGGAGACGGAAATAACGAAATACATAGCGACATGCTACGCTACATCTCTGATATGATAGAGTGTGGAAAGAAATACCGGAGCTAAAACAAGCTTCATCTCAACACCAAAAACTTGATGACTAAGGCCATGCAATTATTTGTGGACGATTGACGAGTGCGAGGGGTTTACAGAATTGATACAAACTGTTGGGTCATGTGATTTGTTGTAAGAAGAAAATACCAGAATGTACACTTAAAGAAAAGCTGTGTCCAAGGTACACGGCCAACGGGGATCCACTCATTACAAAACAGATATTTAATTTTTAATTTAAAAGATTATTTTGGGCTTCCAGGTAGAGGGATGGAAGTTATTAAAGTGAATGGCCTTTAATATTAATGATAGTGGTGAGAGTCTTGCTACTGAGAAGAACTAGAATTTGTTGTTAGTCAGTTATTTTCCCATAGTGTTAAGCGTTTATTATGGAGATATCAGTGTATATATGAATAACTTAGATGCGACAAAAAGGTATGAAATTAATGTAAATAGGATTAACTGAATAATTGGACATACTATAGCATTTTGGTTTCAGCTACCTTTTGGTATATTGTTCATTCATATTTTCTTTTCAAGTAGTTCTGTACATCGGAAAACCCTCCCTTGTCCAATATATATTCACCTGAGAATCTTCAAAACCCTACGTGTGGAAGCGAATTCAACTGCATCAGAATTAATCGTGAAGCAGGCACACCCTTGAGAATTAGTGCTGAATTTAATGCAAGCATCGGATTTACTAACGTCATAAATTAATTGGCGTTAGCAGTGTTTAAGACGGGGAACTGAGAAAATATTTGCCATTGAAAAGGATTAAAAGTGACAATAAACTCGAGATTTATGTACACTCTTTCGTTTATTACAATAATAAACATTTGGGCTCATAAAGAATTCAAAACAGTCATGAAATTATCACCGTTACAGTAACATATAGTCCGATGAGAATCGAAAAACTGCGGCAGTCAGTTGCCAAAGTTACTCGATGGTGTAGAGATGATTAATAATCTCGCATCTGACTCTGTAAAATCCTCATACAAATGACGACTGTAGTGAATGTTTATCTGAACCCGAAACCAAAGAATCTCAAAGGTCTGAAGATGCATTGTCTAACATTACGCAATGAAACTTGTCATGAAACTGAAATACATACTACTCTTCATGCTAATACGCAGGAGCTGTAAGCGAAGCTAACCATAATCTTGAGTGGAATACGAGCAGAGTGGAGATTCTGTGACTCGCTAGCATGAAGTTCGGCGCTACGATCGGTCCGCTGAGCAGTCGAACAACTTTCCTGTGATTGTGAGTGTAGTGTTTCAAGTCCACAAAACTAGCTTGCAACATTCTTCCTTCCATTAAAACGCGACGACCAATCCTTTCAATAGTTACTGCTGCCCACCAATGGTGTAATTCTTTCTTTAATACACACGTCAAAATTGTTTCGCATCACTCCGGTTCCCAGAACTCCTGAAGATAGATGTTGACTGTGGATATTATATCACAGACACAGTCCCTTTGACTATTCAGAGGTGTCACTAAACCCACCCAAAGATATAAACAACCAAGCATGAGCAGTACCTATTGGAAGATGGGAGTCCGACAGCAGATCAATTCCAGTCATTCCACAAGGAAGGTGGTACACGGCTCGTGTTGTCTGTAGTTCAATCATGCCTAGACGATCAATACCACGTTTCGATCGCATCCACATAGTTATTTTATGCCAGAAAGGGCTCTCAACAAGGGAAGTGTCCAGGATTCTCGTAGTGAACCAAAGCGATGTTGTTGAGACATCGAGGCGATACAGAGAGACAGGGACTGTCGATAACATGCCTCGCTCAGGCCGCCCAAGGGCTACTACTGCAGTGGATGACTGCTGCCTACGGATTATGGCTCGGAGTAACCATGACATCAAGGCCACCATGTTGAATAACACTTTTTGTGCAGCCACAGGACGTCGTGTTACGACTCAAACTACGCGCAATAGGCTGCATGATGCACAACTTCAACCCCGACGTCCAGAGCGATGTCCATCTTTGTAACCACGACACCAGATGGGCTCAGCAACATGCCTAATGGGCCGCTCAGGATTGGTATCACGTTCTCTTCACCGATGAGTGTCGCATATGCCTTCAACCAGGCAATCGTCGGAGACGTGTTTGGAGGCAACCCGGCCTTACACAAGCGAGTGCAGCAAGATGGAAGTTCCGTGCTGTTTTGGCGTGGTATTATGTGGGGCCGACGTATGCCACTGGTGGTCATGGAAGGAGCCGTAACGGCTATGCGATACGTGAATGCTATACTCTGACCGATAGTGCAATCATATCGGCAGCGTATTGGCCAGGCATTCGTCTTCATGGACAACTATTCGCACCACCATCGTGCACTTCTTGTGAATGACTTCCTTCAGGATAACGACATCGCTCGACTAGAGTGGCCAGCATGTTCTCCAGACATGAACCCTATCGACATGGTTCAAATGGTTCAAATTTCTCTAAGCACTATGGGACTTAACATCTGAGGTCATCAGTCCAATAGACTTAGAACTACTTAAACCTAACTAACCTAAGGACATCATACACATCCATGTCCGAGGCAGGATTCGAACCTGCGACCGTAGCAGCCACGCGGTTCCTGACTGAAGCGCCTAGAACTACTCGGCCACAAGGTCCGGCTATCTAACATGCCTGTGACACATTGAAAAAGGACTTTTATAGATGGCGTGATCCACCAACCACTCCGAGGGTTCTACTCCGAATCGCCTTTGAGGAGTGGGACAATCTGGACCAACAGGGCCTCGATGAACTTGAGGATGGTATTCCACGACGAATACTGGCATGCATCAGTGCAAGAGGACGTGTCACTGGGCATTAGAGGTACCAGTGTGTACAGCAATCTGGACCACCACATCTGAAGATCTCGCTGTATGGTGGTACAACAAGCAATGTGTGGTTTACATGAGCAATAAAAAAGGGGGAAGTGATGTTTATGTTGATCTCTGTTCCAATTTTCTGTACAGGTTCCGAAACAGTCGAAACCGAGGTGACGCAAAACTTTTATTGATGTGTGTATAATACCCTGCCAAGAAAAGTCAAAACAACAACAAGCAAATGAACATAGCTGGGCAGAAGACCATTAAGTCGTTAATCGTTAATTGCCGACGTTAACTTTCCGAGTGACGGATTAACTTTAAAATTTGTTTTAGAGAACGTTAACGGACCTTTTTTAACATCCATTAACTTTCTTTGAATCAGTCAATTGACGCCGCACGGCCCGTGGAAATCGTGTTCTGGCAAGTTCGAGTCATGCTAGTGGGTGGGTGCGCCGGGGTCCAGGCGATTGATGTAAACAATCGAGTAAGAGGGAGAATAACTAGGTGTTGTCTGTTTACTGTTGTTTGTTTACAGAGTTTACGTTAAGTACTATCGTTTGTTAGTGGATTGACTGCAGAAACTAAATCATGTATTCTAGCTCTGCAACTGGTGAAAATACGTGGCCGCATGTAAGTGATTGGATTTTGTGTCCATATCTAGAAATTAAATTAATTTCGACTGTGCTTGCCTAAAATACCAAAAATTAGGTCCCACAGCCCAAGCCTTAACAATTTGAAACAACACATAAAGGGAGCACATCGATCGCAGTATGTACAGTTCGAAGAAACAGTGAAGGCAGGGTCCGGTCGAGGAAAGCCGAAAAGACAATCAACCTTGGACATTCAGATATCGACAGTGTAGCCAGTAGCAATAACTCGGTTGAAAGAAGACGACAAAGAAGCATTGGAGAGTCTTTTGGAATTGCAGGGATTGGCAGCGCTGTGTCGCAAGGTAGTGTGGACCAGTGCACAGTAAACGACTTAACGATTAACGATTACCTCTATCGTTAGATAAATCGTCTGTAAAGTAACGCGTTAACGTTTAAGGCAGTTAAGATTTTCAGTAACGGATTAACGATTAGCGAAGTTAGCTTTTCGATTAACGTTGTCCAGATATGCTAATGAATTTACTTTCTCGCCTCTTCTCTAAAATCTTCTCGGTAAGTGTTACATCCTCCTAATGTCATTTCTATCACATTGGGCCTCTTACAACCACCAGCTAGCCTCTTATCTGCTAGTCGCCAACTCTGCTGCAACTTACGGAACATCAGTAGGTCAGAGCTGCCAGGTTTTTTTTATTTTTTTTTTTAAACCGGCAGACGTTTATCTGCTGAAGTATTACTCTTAGGATCCAGAATGAGAGTTTCACTCTGCAGCGGAGTGTGCGCTGATATGAAACTTCTTGGCAGATTAAAACTGTGTGCCGGACCCAGACTCGAACTCGGGACCTTTGCCTTCCGCGGGCAAGTGCTCTCCAACTGAGCTACCCAAGCACGACTCACGCCCCGCCCTCACAGCCTGACGTGTCATATCAGCGCACACTCCGCTGCAGAGTGAAAATCTCATTCTGGAAACATCCCCCAGGCTGTGGCTAAGCCATGTCCCCACATATCCTTTCTTTCAGGAGTGCTAGATCTGCAAAGTTCGCAGGAGAGCTTCTGTAAAGTTTGGAAGGTAGGAGGCGAGATACTGGCAGAAGTAAAGCTGTGAGGGCGGGGCGTGAGTCGTGCTTGGGTAGCTCAGTTGGGGAGCACTTGCCCGCGAAAGGCAAGGGTCCCGAATTCGAGTCTCGGTCCGGCACACAGTTTTAATCTGCCAGGAAGTTTCTCTTAGCATGATCCTCGCGCCTATCACCCGCTGTTAAAATTCTGTCCTCCGGAACGAATAGTTTTTATCTCAGCCATCCACAGCGGACCCATGCTGTAAAATGCACATAATAGTCCCTGCACCAGCACAGCACTCGGAGCCGGCCGAAGTGGCCGAGCGGTTAAGGGCGCTACAGTCTGGAACCGCATGACCGCTACGGTCGCAGGTTCGAATCCTGCCTCGGGCATGGATGTGTGTGATGTCCTTAGGTTAGTTAGGTTTAAGTAGTTCTAGGGGACTTATGGCCACAGCAGTTGAGTCCCATAGTGCTCAGAGTCATTTGAACCATTTTCAACAGCACTCGGTGAAGTGGCTTTATCGTCGAAAAGCCAAGGCGGCTATATGCACTGCTCTTGTCCCCTGTATTTCAGCAAAAACCTGCTTGTTATCGCCTCCCCGGAGATCGTTTCGCCGAACCTCGCCACAAGTCACCTGTCTCATACACACAGCACTGTTGACTTGCAGAGCTAACACACAAAACTAAGCGACTATACCCAGTACCATGTTGGATTCCAGAATGTTAGAAAGAGGAAGTGAAATTAGCATACATAATCACTGTAATTTCATCAATTCCGTTAAACTAACACAATTCCCCTCCACTCTCATTATTAAAGATACGAGTAAATAAATAGAAAGAAATGAGACGAGCGGACTGTTGTTTTTCAACGCCTGTTAGTCCTACATAGATGACCAATAAATTATAACACCAAGAAACGAACGAGATTGCGCAGTGATTAACACCCTCCACTGGGATTCGGGAGGATAGCGGTTTAAACCCACGTCCGGTCATCCAGATTTAGGATTTTCGTGATTTCTCTAATCACTCCAAGGTGGTTCCTTTGAAAGGGCTGGGCCGGTTTCCTTCCACATTCTTCACACACACCGAGTTTTTGCTCCATCTCTAATAACCTCGATGTTGACCGGATGTTAAACCCAATCTTCCTTTCTTCCTTCTTTGTAACACCAAGAAGCATACGAACTACCGAAAATGTACTTATTATGCTTGTAAAGTGTAATGGGAACAATGGATAATTAAATACACTATCTAATCGAAACTATCTCGTCACTCTTGTGTAATGCAGAATTGATCACTAGATTCCACGAAAGGAAGACCCACCAATACAAAAGGAGGTGCGGAGTATTGTGTTGTCAGCAGAGAAACAGTAACAGCAGAATGCATCATTAAGGTGAGATCAGGGATTTCGAACGTGTACTAGTCACTGTATGTCACATGAGTAGCAAATACATCAGGGAGATTTCAACACTTCTACAGCTGTCAAGTTAACCACTGATGATGTGAATGTGAAGTGGAAACGTGAAGGGACATCCACAGATAAAGCAGGACCAGGTAGACCTCTTATACTGACGGACAGGGACTGTCGAGCTTGGCGGAGGTGTTTGTAAAAAGTCGCACGAAATCAGCAGAAGATATCATTTATGAGTTCGAAAGTGTTATCAGCAGTCCAGATAGCACAATAGCTGTGCATAGGGAGTTAAAAAGATCTGGGTAAAATTTTCCAGCAGTTCCTCATAAGTCACACGTTTCTGTAGTCAACGCTAAGCGATGCTTGAAGTGATGTAAAGAGCCACTGGAAACCAATGATTTCAAATGATGAATGAGGCTACGCCCTGAGACAGTCCGATGAAAGGTGCAGTGCCAACATTGCAGTACAGAGCAAAGGGTTTTACGGTAGCGGGTGTTCTTCCTGACTGGGGGATGATCCCCTCATTGAGATTAAGAAAACGCTACATTGAGAAGGATATGAACACATTTTACAGCATTGTGTGCTATGTACAGTAGAGAAACGGTACGGAGACTAAGCTTGCTTGTATCAGCATAATAAAAAATGGAAATTCCGTGTGGCTATTGCCTGCCGTCGGGTAGACCGTTCGCCTGGTGCAAGCCTTTCGAGCTGACGCCACTTCGGCGACTTGCGTGTCGATGGGGATGAAATGATGATGATGAGGACAACACTATACCTAGTCCCTGAGCGTAGAAAATCTCCGACCCAGCCGGGAACCGAACCCGGGCCATTAGGTATGACATGCCGCCTCGCTGACCACTCAGCTACCAGAGACGGACAGCATAATAATGCACCCTTTCAAAAATCAGTATCCGTGGGACAATGGTTTGTGGGCAGTAGCATTTATGAAAGTTAATGACCCTTCCAGAGTCCCCACCTGAACGCAATGGAGGATGTTTGGAAACAGTTATAACGTCGAGTGCGCCCCTAAAGGCCAACGTCCAACATCATAACCTTCGATAGTTTCGGCTCTTTAGGATGGAAGAGCTGCCATTACTCCACAGATGTTTTGACATCTCATTGAAAGAGTTCAAAAAATGGTTCAAATGGCTCTGAGCACTATGGGACTTAACTTCTGAGGCCATCAGTCCCCTAGAACTTATAACTACTTAAATCTAACTAACCTAAGGACGTCACACACATCCATGCCCGAGGCAGGATTCGTACCTGCGACGTAGCGGTCGCGCGTTTCCAAACTGTAGCGCCTAGAACCGCTCGGCCACTCCGGCCGGCTAAAGGCGAAGGGTGGACACACCCAAATTAATGTCCACTTATAGGTTTTCGTGCACATTTTATCAGATGGTGTCTGCATATGATTTGAGGGTGCACAGGGTGCCAAATTTAGTGCGTGGACCTGTCGCACTAGCCACAACAATGACTCTAACACGGCTTGCCATTCAGTCCAATTGCGCTTGGATGACAGATGCAGCTACTTCAACTCTATGCCAAAGCTCATCAGCCTTTCGGAAGATCATGACTGTGCGTTTTCAGAGGGTGAGAGATCTGGAGAATCTGTTGCCCAGGAACACTGTGGTGTCACCGCCAGACACCACACTTGCTAGGTGGTAGTTTTAAATCGGCCGCGGTCCATTAGTACAAGTCGGACCCGCGTGTCGCCACTGTGTGATCGCAGACCGAGCGCCACCACAAGGCAGGTCTCGAGATACGGACTAGCACTCGCCCCAGTTGTACAGACGGCGTAGCTAGCGACTACACTGACGAAGCCTCGCTCATTTGCAGAGCAGATAGTTAGAATAGCCTTCAGCTAAGTCCATGGCTACGACCTAGCAAGGCGCCATTAGTAACATTGCATGTATCTAAAGAGTCTCACTTGTATCGCCACAATCTCCAGATGTATCACAAGGATGGATTAAAGTTAAGTATTCCAGCAGCTACGTACTTTTCTTTATAGCATTCATTACGTATCCTGTTTCAGACCTCACGCCATCCTGCTTTAGCTTAGCGCGTGCCTTTCGGCTTCCTCTCATTGTGTCTAGGCTGTCTTGTCTAGACACAACAAACACAGCGCAGCAACTTCTGTAGCGAGGTATGCGAGGACAGCCTGGGTGATATGCAGAGTTTTGTTGAAAGTAGACAACACAGAGGCCTCAAAGATACGGCACAGCCATCAGTCTTAGCACACTATAAATGTAACCCCTGCTGTCTAAATTACCAGCAATGCGAATCGTTTTGTATACTCAGTGGAACCTCATACCATCTCACTTGGTGCTGGGCCGCATGAGGATGGCAAATGCAATCTGGGAACGTTCGCTCTCCTTGGAGCCCCAACACTCGCATACGTCAATCGTAATGCTGAACTTAGAATAGAAACTCGTCTGAGAAGAGGACGTGGTGCCACTTCTGTGTCCAATGTTGTCTTTGGGTACAATACTGTCTGTGCGCCTTCTGTGCTGCCAGTTAAGGGAAGTCGCAGTACTGGTTGCCGTACTGATAGTCCGTGGTGTTCCAGACGTCATCGTACTGTCGCTGTATACACTAGTCTTGCTGAAAAAAAATCTTTTCCTGAATCCTGGTACGTGACGTGGCTCTTGAACTCCCGAGCGGACAATACACACCATGTGATCAAAAGTATGCAGACACCCAAAAAACATACGTTTTTCATCTTAGGTGCATTGTACTGCCACCTACTGCCAGGTACCACACATCAGCTACCTCAGTAGTCGTTAGACATCGTCAGAGAGTAGAATGGGGCGCTCTGCGGAACTCACGGACTTCGAACGTGGTCAGGTGATTGGGTGTCACTTGTTTCATACGTCTCTACGAGAGATTTTCACATTTATAAACATCCCTAGGTCCACTGTTTCCATTGTGATAGTGAAGTGGAAACGTGAAGCGACACGTACAGCGCGTTAGGGTACAGGCCGTCCTCGTCTGTTGACTGACAGAGACCACCGACCGTTGAAGAGGTTCGCAATTTGTAATAGGCAGACATCTATCCAGACCATCACTCAGGAATTCCAAACTGCATCAGGATCCACTGCAAGTACTATGACAGTTAGGCGAGAGGTGAAAAAACTTGTATTTCATGGTTGAGTGGCTGCTCATAAGCCACACATCGCGCCGGTAAATGCCAAACGACGCCTCGCTTGGTGTAAGGAGCGTAAACATTGGACGAATCTAGATATTGATGGATTCAGCTATGCACGCATCAATGTAGCTGATTTTGTATATATGGAGTGCATAGGGGCCTGAAGAAGGCATTAATGAAATGCCGAAACTGGTCGTCTAAATAAAATAACTTTTGAAAACATAGAGCTGTTTGGCTGTTTTTCTTTGATAAATATCTGACCGGCCGCTGTCCCGTATCCACAATGTATCAGCAGAGAACACTTAACTAGTTTGCCATTTTGTCATCCATGCCATACAATAAATAAAAATTAAATTGAACTGTGCTATGCCAGTGTAATTTTCACCCTAGTAGCGACCGCGAGCGCGTTTCAGTGTAGTACAGGTAGTTCTGTATAGAATATTTCAGTTGCTCCAGGAAATTTGTAATTATTGATTTTTTATCATTTCTTTGACGCCTCAACGGCCGGTATACAGTACAAGTAAGATTTCTTTCCATTAAGTATTAGAAATCACTTGATGTCGTTTAGTCCGCATAAGACGTTTTCTAGTCTTTTGGTTGGTTTAGATAAAATAAAAACCCACCACAGTTTTCAAATCTTGGTCACTGCCAGTGACAACAGCTGCAATGTACCCTTCGGGTACGAAAAAGTTACAAAAACCCTTGACCCAGGGTTTGGACGTCTTCAGAAACGTCTTCCTCATCTGTGATCTGCTCTGTGGATTTTAATCTACGAATGACGGTTACATTGCAGTTAATTATAACCCCCTGTCCCTCTCCCTTATCTTCCAGTGATTCCCATCATTTCACCTATTCTCCCTCTCTTGGCCCCTCTACCCCCCTTTATCACTTGCAAATGACGTAATTTTATATTTTATTTAATTCATTGGTTTGTATAAACATTTTTGGGCGATAAGAAAATAAAGCGCCGCATGTGTGTCTTTTATAGTACCATACAGACACAAAGTCACTATTTTATTAACAATTTAGTCGTTTTCTAGCTGTTTCACTATTATCCTTTCCGGCACTTTTGTACACTTTCACGATATCAGTTCTCTAGTATCATTTGTGAAGCACTTTCTAATGAAAGTCAGCACGATGTTTTGGGGTTTCATGGTCATGGAGACGTATTTGATCTTCATTTGTGCCGTATGATTACGTATGTAACTTATCTCCACAACAACATATAGCTAGTAAGTGTAAAGAATTTTTGTAAGTCAGTGACTTGTTTTTACTTTCGCCTTATACGCATATTTTAACATGTATGTAATGCCAACAGTCTTAGGTGTTAATCATTGGTTCCTCTGATAAAGACGTTTCTAAATACGTCGAAACATAGATCAAAGGATGTAGGTTAATTCTTACAAAGAAAAAAACAGCAATCAGCCACTATTATTACTGCTATTTATTTAGGTAAATAGCGCCGTTACCGGTTTCGAACTGGCAAGTTCGTCATCAGACGGCTGTTCCATGATTTTCAAGATACACTTTACACTATCGTCCGTTTTCGATTTTTATTATTCCACTGTGGCGAAGTGTTTTTGGTGTATTGTTGCCCTACGGTAGAAAGCAGTGTTACAAGCGCCCTATGTGAAAATAACTAACCTCCAAACGATGAAATACAGCGTAAATAAATATGTGAGGTTAAGTGGTTATGGTTTCGACGTAAGTACCGTAACCACTTAATTTCACATATTTATTTACGCTGTATTTCACCGTCCGCAGCTCGTGGCCGTGCGGTAGCGTTCTCGCTTCCCGGGTTCGATTCCCGGCGGGGTCAGGGATTTTCTCTGTCTCGTGATGACTGGGTGTTGTGTGCTGTCCTTAGGTTAGTTAGGCTTAAGTAGTTCTAAGTTCTAGGGGACTCATAACCATAGATGTAAAGTCCCATAGTGATCAGAGTCATTTGAACCATTTTTGTATTTCATCGTTTGGAGATTAGTTATTTTCACATAGGGTGCTTCTAACACTGTTTTCTACCGTAGGGCAACAACACACCAAAAATACTTCACCACAGTGGAATAATAAAAATCGAAAACGAAAGATAATGTAAAGCGTATCTTGAAAATCATGTGAACAGCCGTCTGATGATGAACTTGCCAGTTCGAAACTGGTATCGGCGCTATTTACCTAAATAAATAGCAGTATTAATAGTGGCTGGTTGCTGTTTTCTTTTTGTAACAATTAACCTACATTAATTGTACACAGCCACGGTCTCACCATGTCAGTTTTCGACAAAATAGCATATATCAATGGATTTGCAACCTATGTTGTACTATTGTAACTGATTTAGCTGTTTTTCCATCGTCTCCTACACGGAAAGCACCACGGGTTCACTGTTTACTATACACTAACGTAACCAACCACCAAAGCTGTATTTTAGTATTGGTTATAAACTACAAATTGCGCATTTTTAATACTTCTAATTCTACCATACGGTGTCATATTACACCGTGTTGAATGTTCTGTACCTATACAGTGCTCTGTACGTGTCACGATGCGTTCTTGATTTTAGCTTTGACGTGATCAGCCGTGTGGACGACTATCGTAGTGTGTTAGCATCCTGGTGCGTATGACGCACTAGAGCGGGCCGTGCTAGGGGCAGGTGCGGCGCTGTCCTCCAGGCTGCGGCCTGCCGGTCCGCCGGCCCGCTAAGAGGATTTCCAGCCGTCTCCGTCAGGCTCAGCGCCAGACGGCTACCAATTAATGATGCTCCCTCCTCCATCTATCGTGCCACGCCACCCCCACACGCAGTCGTCCGACATATTACTTCCTCTTTTTTGTCGCATCAAAGTTGGTTTGAAGATCCGTCACCTCGAAAAACGTGATGGGTAGAATCAAAAACTTGCATCTAGCATCTTGTAATCCAATCACACCTTCTGACTTAGACTTCCCTGCCAGCTGTGTTGGAGGTAATGTCCTGAATATCTGGTCTTTCACTTTCTACACCGAAGCGCCAAAGAAACTGGTATAGGCATGCGTATTCTACATCTACATCTACATCTATACTCCGCGAGCCACCTTACGGTGTGTGGCGGAGGGTACTTATTGTACCACTATCTGATCCCCCCTTCCCTGTTCCATTCACGAATTGTGCGTGGGAAGAACGACTGCTTGTAAGTCTCCGTATTTGCTCTAATTTCTCGGATCTTTTCGTTGTGATCATTACGCGAGATATATGTGGGCGGTAGTAATATGTTGCCCATCTCTTCCCGGAATGTGCTCTCTCGTAATTTCGATAATAAACCTCTCCGTATTGCGTAACGCCTTTCTTGAAGTGTCCGCCACTGGAGCTTGTTCAGCATCTCCGTAACGCTCTCGCGCTGACTAAATGTCCCCATGACGAATCGCGCTGCTTTTCGCTGGATCATGTCTATCTCTTCTATTAATCCAACCTGGTAAGGGTCCCATACCGAAGAGCAATACTCAAGAATCGGACGAACAAGCGTTTTGTAAGCTACTTCTTTCGTCGATGAGTCACATTTTCTTAGAATTCTTCCTATGAATCTCAACCTGGCGCCTGCTTTTCCCACTATTTGTTTTATGTGATCATTCCACTTCAGATCGCTCCGGATAGTAACTCCTAAGTATTTTACGGTCGTTACCGCTTCCAATGATTTACCACCTATGGCATAATCGTACTGGAATGGATTTCTGCCCCTATGTATGCGCATTATATTACATTTATCCACGTTTAGGGAAAGCTGCCAGCTGTCGCACCATGCATTAATCCTCTGCAGGTCCTCCTGGAGTACGTACGAGTCTTCTGATGTTGCTACTTTCTTGTAGACAACCGTGTCATCTGCAAATAGCCTCACGGAGCTACCGATGTTGTCAAATAAGTCATTTATGTATATTGTAAACAATAAAGGTCCTATCACGCTTCCCTGTGGTACTCCCGAAATTACCTCTACATCTGCAGATTTTGAACCGTTAAGAATGACATGTTGTGTTCTTTCTTCTAGGAAATCCTGAATCCAATCACAAACCTGGTCCGATATTCCGTAAGCTCGTATTTTTTTCACTAAACGTAAGTGCGGAACCGTATCAAATGCCTTCCTGAAGTCCAGGAATACGGCATCAATCTGCTCGCCAGTGTCTACGGCACTGTGAATTTCTTGGGCAAATAGGGCGAGCTGAGTTTCACATGATCTCTGTTTGCGGAATCCATGTTGGTTATGATGAAGGAGATTTGTATTATCTAAGAACGTCATAATACGAGAACACAAAACATGTTCCATTATTCTACAACAGATTGACGTAAGCGAAATAGGCCTATAATTATTCGCATCTGATTTATGACCCTTCTTGAAAATGGGAACGACCTGCGCTTTCTTCCAGTCGCTAGGTACTTTACGTTCTTCCAGCGATCTACGATAAATTGCTGATAGAAAGGGGGCAAGTTCTTTAGCATAATCACTGTAGAATCTTAAGGGTATCTCGTCTGGTCCGGATGCTTTTCCGCTACTAAGTGATAGCAGTTGTTTTTCAATTCCGATATCGTTTATTTCAATATTTCCCATTTTGGCGTCCGTGCGACGGCTGAAGTCAGGGACCGTGTTACGATTTTCCGCAGTGAAACAGTTTCGGAACACTGAATTCAGTATTTCTGCCTTTCTTCGGTCGTCCTCTGTTTCGGTGCCATCGTGGTCAACGAGTGACTGAATAGGGGATTTAGATCCGCTTACCGATTTTACATATGACCAAAACTTTTTAGGGTTCTTGTTTAGATTGTTTGCCAATGTTTTATGTTCGAATTCGTTGAATGCTTCTCTCATTGCTCTCTTTACGCTCTTTTTCGCTTCGTTCAGCTTTTCCTTATCAGCTATGATTCGACTACTCTTTAACCTATGATGGAGCTTTCTTTGTTTCCGTAGTACCTTTCGTACATGATTGTTATACCACGGTGGATCTCTCCCCTCGCTTTGGACCTTAGTCGGTACGAACTTATCTAAGGCGTACTGGACGATGTTTCTGCATTTTTTCCATTTTTGTTCCACATCCTCTTCCTCATAAATGAACGTTTGATGGTGGTCACTCAGATATTCTGCGATTTGTGCCCTATCACTCTTGTTAAGCAAATATATTTTCCTTCCTTTCTTGGCATTTCTTATTACACTTGTAGTCATTGATGCAACCACTGACTTATGATCACTGATACCCTCTTCTACATTCACGGAGTCGAAAAGTTCCGGTCTATTTGTTGCTATGAGGTCTAAAACGTTAGCTTCACGAGTTGGTTCTCTAACTATCTGCTCGAAGTAATTCTCGGACAAGGCAGTCAGGATAATGTCACAAGAGTCTCTGTCCCTGGCTCCAGTTCTGATTGTGTGACTATCCCATTCTATACCTGGTAGATTGAAATCTCCCCCTATTACAATAGTATGATCACGGAACTTCTTCACGACGTTCTGCAGGTTCAACTACTACGGTTGCTGATGCAGGTGGTCTATTGAAGCATCCGACTATCATATCTGACCCACCTTTGATACTTAACTTAACCCAGATTATTTCACATTCGCATTCGCTAATAACTTCACTGGATATTATTGAATTCTTTACTGCTATAAATACTCCTCCACCATTGGCGTTTATCCTATCCTTGCGGTATATATTCCATTCTGTGTCTAGGATTTCGTTACTGTTCACTTCCGGTTTTAACCAACTTTCCGTTCCTTATACTATATGCGCACTATTTCCTTCAATAAGAGATACTAATTCAGGAACCTTGCCCTGGATACTCCTGCAGTTTACCAATATTACGTTAACTTTTCCTGTTTTTGGTCTCTGAGGACGGACGTTCTTTATCAACGATGATAATGTCCTCTCTGGTAAGCCGTCAGGTATTTTATCGTTTCGCCCAAGGGGGGGTCCCTCTAACCTAAAAAACCCCCGTGTGCACGCCACACGTACTCTGCTACCCTAGTAGCTGCTTCCGGTGAGTAGTGCACTCCTGACCTGTCTAGGGGGGCCCTACAGTTCTCCACCCAATAACGGAGGTCGATGAATTTGCAACCATTATAGTCGCAGAGTCGTCTGAGCCTCTGGTTTAGACCCTCCACACGGCTCCAAACCAGAGGACCGCGATCGACTCTGGGCACTATGCTGCAGATATTAAGCTCAGCTTGCACTCCGCGTGCGATGCTGGTTGTCTTCACCAAATCAGCCAGCCGCCGGAAGGAACCAAGGATGGCCTCAGAACCCAAGCGGCAGGCGTCGTTCGTTCCGACATGTGCTACTATCTGCAGCCGGTCACACCCAGTGCGTTCAATAGCTGCCGGAAGGGCCTCCTCCACATTACGGACGAGACCCCCCGGCAAGCACACCGAGTGCACACTGGCATTCTTCCCCGACCTACCCGCTATTTTCCTGAGGGGCTCCATAACCCGCCTAACGTTGGAGCTCCCTATAACTAATAGGCCCGCCCTCTGTGACTGTCGGGACCTTGCCGGAGAATCGGCCACTGGCCCAACAGGCGAGGCAAGACCCCCCGGCAAGCACACCGAGTGCACACTGGCATTCTTCCCCGACCTACCCGCTATTTTCCTGAGGGGCTCCATAACCCGCCTAACGTTGGAGCTCCCTATAACTAATAGGCCCGCCCTCTGTGACTGTCGGGACCTTGCCGGAGAATCGGCCACTGGCCCAACAGGCGAGGCATCCTGTGGTGGCTCGGAAACGATGTCATCACCACTAGGAAGCACCCCGTACCTGTTGGAAAGGCGTAAGGCAGCTGCCACGCGGCCAGATCCCACCTTCGCCTTTCGGCCAGGCACGCGCGAGCCCACCACTGTCCGCCATTCACCCTGGAGTGATGGCTGACCGGTAAGATGCTCACTGCCGGAAGACGCAGCGACATCAGGGGTTCCATGTGATTCCAAGGCCACCGAAGTAGGCATAGGTCTCACCACAGTTGCCCCAACGCCACTACGAGCCGACGCCTGCGCCTCGAGCTCGATGAGCCTAACAGACAAAGCCTCCACCTGACCCCGAAGAGTGGCCAATTCTCCTTGCGTCCGCTCACAACAACCACAGTCCCTACAATTCAAATACAGGGATAAATAAACAGGCAGAATACGGCGCTGCGGTCGGCAACGATTATATAAAAAAATATTGTAAGGCGCAGTTGTTAGATCGGGTACTACTGCTACAATGGCAGGTTATCATGATTGAAGTAAGTTTGAACGTGGTGCTATAGTCGGCGCACAAGAGCTGGGACACAGCCCCTCAAAGGAACGATGAAGTGGGGATTGTACCGTACGACCATACCAGGAGTGTACAGTGAATATCAGGAATCCGGTGAACATTCCTGCGCCCGGAAAAAAGATGTTGCAAGAACGGGACCAACTACGACTGAAGAGAATCGTTCAACGTGACAGAAGGCCCACTCGTGTACGATTGATAACTGCACGACACAAAGCTTTATGCCACGTCTGGGCCCATCAACACCGACAATGGAGTGTTGATAACTGGAAACTTATTGTCTGGTCTGACTAGTCTCGTTTCAGATTGTACCGAGCGGATGGACGTGCACGGGAATGGAGACAACCTTATGAATCTATGGGCCCTGCATGTCAGCAGGGGACTATTCGAGACGGTGGACGCTCGTTAATGTTGTGGGGCGTGTGCAGCTGAAGAGATATGGGACCCCTGATACGTTTAGATACGACTCCGACAGATGATACGTACGTAAGCATCCTGTTAGATCACCTGCAGTCATTCATGTCCATTGTGCATTCAGACGGATTTTGGCAATTCCAGCAGGACAATGAGACACCCCACACGTCCAGAATTGCTACAGAGTGGCTCCAGAAACACTCTTCTTAGTTAAAACACTTCCGCTGGTCACCAAACTCCCCAAACGTGAACATTGTATAGCATATCTGGGATGCCTTGCAACGTGCTGTTAAGAAGACGTCACCACCCCCTTGTACTCTTATGGATTTATGGATAGTCTTGCATGATTCATGGCGTCAGATCCCTCCAGCACTACTTCAGACATTAGTCGAGTCCATACCACGTCCTATTCTGGCACTACTGCATGCTCGCGGAGACCCTACACGATATTAGGCAGGTGTACCAATTTCTTTGGCCATTCGTTGTAATGTCTCTTCTACTTAATTGTCAAAGTGCAGTTATTACTTGTATCGACTTATGCCCATTGACGTATATCAGTTATTTGTCCTGTCAAAAAAATAGATGACTGTTATGGTTAAACCTCCCGGCAGATTATAACTGCGTACCTAACCACGACTTGAAATCGGGACTTTTGACAACGTCCAAGTCTGTGGATAAGCCAAAGTAGGAAGGTAGCAAGTACTGGCTGAAATAAAGCTGTGAGGACGGACTATGAGTCCTGTTCATGTAGCTCTGTTGCTACAGCACTTTCCCGCGAAAGTCAAAGATATCAGGCTCGAGTACCGGCCCGAAACACAGTTTTAATCTGCCAGGAAGTTTCGTAATTGCTGCAGAGTGAAAATTCATTCTGGCACTATCGTGGTGTTACACAGTATCACAAATTCCTCTAAGATCTAGGAATGCGCTAAGGATCTGGAGTAACATGTAGTAGTACCAACTCATCACCTAATTAACCCGTTTAACATTATCAACGAAGTAAACATAAGAAAATTGCAAGTGTTAAGGAGACAATTATCAGTTACAATTAAAAGAACTATTTATATGTAAAGCACATAATAATTTTAATATTACACAAATGATTGTGGGAGTACATCAGACTCAACTACTGTAGCTCTATTAACGGTGAAGAGCGGGACGTATTACGAACATTCAAAACAGGTCTCAAATATTCATTTGAAGGTGTAAAGTGAAAGTATTCCGGACCCAGACATGAATTTAATGGCAAAAGCCTTAGCCGAATTTCATGCATGCAGAGTACCGCTAGAACCAAAGAAATGATATAAAATAATTACTGTGGCATTGCCCGTATGTTAGTTCCATTGTGTACATACAATATGGCTATTTTATACTCAGGTAGGAACAAATGTGCACATCTCATCCATGTAGTGACACGTCCAACACATTAAATTCTTAGTAGTTGTGCGTTTCTCAGTGGTTAATAAATCCGCCTTGGGGTTTGTGGGTTTATCCTTTACGCATCGATTTTCTGCGTATTCTGATTTTCTGTGTGAGAAATGTTCATGATAGCCTCAAAGGAAGTTATGTCACACGCTGGATGCTGTGATTCTTTATTATATAAATTTCACCATCTAGTAATTCAACCAGAAAGGTATTAAGAAGTTTTCTTTGCAGCCTAATTTCACTGACAGTGGTACCATGTTTAGGTAGGAAATGTTTTGTGAAACATAGAATAATTTAGAAGTGTAGCGATCCTATCTCAGTATAAATGAAAATGGGCTATGTCTCAACTCGAGAACCATCTTGGCTCTGCTGACAGGTGTTTCAGCACAGGTAAAGCTTCTGAGAACTCTGCAGACTGTAATTGGAACCCGTCCAACCTGAGCCGCCAGCATGTCAGTTAAACCGCAGTATCTTGTGTTTCAAGATCTGTCCAAGATGGTAAAGATCACTACTTCGAAAGGAACGGACCTCACCCAGCAACGTACACTACATCAGTTGTGAGGTAGCCAGTGCGTAGTCAGGAGAAGATTTTATTCCAATGTAAATCACTTCATCTTGTACGAGAAGCGTTATATACAGAATAATACGCATAAAATTAAAGTCACCAAGTAAAAGAGTAATTTCCCGTAAGTTTTGACTTAGTATTGTGTATTTTAAATCGGCAGGCTATCACTGCTGCCAGTTTTGTGTCCCACAGACTGCTGTTTCAGGAGGGCAACAAATTCTTCCTCATGATCTGCGGAACTCTGAAGAAGGCAAGCAAATGAGGTGTACCAGCACAACTAACGGGTTTATGGGAAAAGTAGCGATGGACATAGTTCATAGCTTTTTTCTTTGACCGGGGTGGAAAAATCTCGTAGCGATACAGATTGTTTTAACCATAGCTCGAGAGCTAATTTTATAAATTCGTAAATACAATGATCTGAGTTAATAGAAATTTATACTATAATGACTATCAATATGCATTTCGATTGTGTTCTGGTTGTGTGATAAAGAACTGGTCCACGTGATTGCTCATCCTACGAGGAATCTACTCATATCGGTTGGTTTTGCTTGATTCGTGGGAAATGCATGAATCTAGGAGTGTCTGTGAAATCCTAATAGAAGCAAAATGTAATTTCAGCGTCTTAACAGAAGATTTCCAAGCACGCCTGAAATACTAAATATGATGGATCAATATTTGAGGTAATCGCGGAAATGTAACTCGGCTCAATATATCTTAAACTTTTCACATATGCACTAGATATGTTGGATGCTCATGCTGTCAATCTTATGCCACAATCACCACCACATTACGAGAGATTTGTGAATGTATAGAAACGCCAGCTGCATAGCAAAAGAAATAAGTAGACCGTATTATATCACAAACAGCACTAAGAAAATCGAATGTTTGTTGAAGGAAAATGAAAAGTTCTTGCTTAAAATCATGCGGATATCTGACCCAGTCTTACAAATATATGTATTTATCAAATTCTTTAAAGAATTCAAAGACTTTCCTTGATGGACAAACAGCAGTACGTTTATAGAATTCCAGTTTGATGTTGATGGAAGTGTTAGTCAAATATCATCAAGTGTCTAAAGAAATAGGAAATTCCACACAGGAGATATAAAGTAAACAGGTGAAAAATGTTTCGATCACGTTTGGCTGTCAAGGCACATATTCCAAGTTTCAACGTGAAAAATAGAGAAGTTCCTTTAATACAGTGTTGTAAAACAATGTAAGATGAACAAACTGTAGCAAAATTACTAATGACAGAAAATTATTTCTGTTTGAAACAATCCATACTTCAGAGTACTCTGACAGAATTGTTATTACCCACATATACAGGGTGAACGAGAACTCCATCGACATCAGAGGTGGTAGTACGGATCAAAAAAGGAAACAAGGACTCTAAAACGCCTACCTTAAGAGCAATGAACACTTGTGCATCTTCACTACTGTGAGACACATCTCTTCTACTGAAAGCTCGTAGCTTTCCGTATTTTAAGAGGTGGTAGGACTGACCAAAACAAGAAAAAAATGTTCAGGACACAAGGGCTCCAAAGAGCATACCTTACGAGCCATGAGCATTTGTGCATCTTCGCTACTGTGAAACGCATCTATCGTACCGAAAAAATGCTCATAGCTCTTGAAGTATACATTTTAAAGCCTTTGTGTACTATTCATTTTTTCTTGTTTTGCTCCGTACTACCTCCTCCTAAACTATGGAAAGCGAAGAGCTTCCAGTAGAAGAGATATGTTTCACAGTATCCAGTACGAAAATGTGCTTATCGCTCTTAAAGTATGCATTTTAAAACCCATGTTTACTAGACATTTTTTCTCATTTTTGGAAATACTAGCACCTCTGCAGTTTGTTGATGGAGTACTGGCGCACCCTCTATACAAATTATTTGGCAGCTGAGCTCGGAAGCTCTGTGCCTGGTCGCGGATGAGGCAGTTCTATAAAAGACGCCGCATTACTAGAAAATCAGTTGTGCAAGACTGTAAGATCTGTAGATGTATTGATGCTAGGTGACCAGGCATTAAAGACAATGAAATATAACAGACATAGATTAATGTGTGTTAACATACATAAAGACCGTATTGTTTTACTGCACGATTGTTGATCGATTTCCGAAGTCAAAGGATAGTGTTAAATGCTTTGGATATTCATCAGCAATCATTTTCGTTGGAACGATTAATTCAGGCACATCTAACTGCGGAGAAGGAAATGCCAGATTGAAATTTATTACTTGAAAGTAAAAAGCAAGTGTAATTCGTCTACGAAAGAATTACTTAAAGAAACTTGCGTTAGACCGATTCTTGATTATTGTTTATCAATCCTGGAGCATTATTATGTTGTAGTAATTAAAATACAAGAGTACAGTCAAAGAAGAGGTGCATAGTTCATCAAGGAATTATTTGGTAAATACTAGACCGACTGAAATATATTCCACATCCCCCATTAGGACACGCTACAAAAAAGTAAGTTCAGGAAGGTTAAGAAAAGTTAGTCCACACATAGCTAGCGTGATGCCCGTGAGTGTGAAATTACACTCCTGGAAATTGAAATAAGAACACTGTGAATTCATTGTCCTAGGAAGGGGAAACTTTATTGACACATTCCTGGGGTCAGATACATCACATGATCACTCTGACAGAACCACAGGCACATAGACAGAGGCAACAGAGCATGCACAATGTCGGCACTAGTACAGTGTATATCCACCTTTCGCAGCAATGCAGGCTGCTATTCTCCCATGGAGACGATCGTAGAGATGCTGGATGTAGTCCTGTGGAACGGCTTGCCATGCCATTTCCACCTGGCGCCTCAGTTGGACCAGCGTTCGTGCTGGACGTGCAGACCGCGTGAGACGACGCTTCATCCAGTCCCAAACATGCTCAATGGGGGACAGATCCGGAGATCTTGCTGGCCAGGGTAGTTGACTTACACCTTCTAGAGCTCGTTGGGTGGCACGGGATACATGCGGACGTGCATTGTCCTTTTGGAACAGCAAGTTCCCTTGCCGGTCTAGGAATCGTAGAACGATGGGTTCGATGACGGTTTGCATGTACCGTGCACTATTCAATGTCCCCTCGACGATCACCAGTGGTGTACGGCCAGTGTAGGAGATCGCTCCCCACACCATGATGCCGGGTGTTGGCCCTGTGTGCCTCGGTCGTATGCAGTCCTGATTGTGGCGCTCACCTGCACGGCGCCAAACACGCGTACGACCATCATTGGCACCAAGGCAGAAGCGACTCTCATCGCTGAAGACGACACGTCTCCATTCGTCCCTCCATTCACGCCTGTCGCGACACCACTGGAGGCGGGCTGCACGATGTTGGGGCGTGAGCGGAAGACGGC
Organism: Schistocerca serialis cubense; assembly: GCF_023864345.2. Classification (NCBI taxonomy): domain Eukaryota; kingdom Metazoa; phylum Arthropoda; class Insecta; order Orthoptera; family Acrididae; genus Schistocerca; species Schistocerca serialis. Next base: position 349,288,236 of record NC_064640.1, on the reverse strand, counting down.
CTAACGGTGTGCGGGACCGTAGCCCAGCTTCATGGAGACAGTTGCGAATGGTCCTCGCCGATACCCCAGGAGCAACAGTGTCCCTAATTTGCTGGGAAGTGGCGGTGCGGTCCCCTACGGCACTGCGTAGGATCCTACGGTCTTGGCGTGCATCCGTGCGTCGCTGCGGTCCGGTCCCAGGTCGACGGGCACGTGCACCTTCCGCCGACCACTGGCGACAACATCGGTGTACTGTGGAGACCTCACGCCCCACGTGTTGAGCAATTCGGCGGTACGTCCACCCGGTCTCCCGCATGCCCACTATACGCCCTCGCTCAAAGTCCGTCAACTGCACATACGGTTCACGTCCACGCTGTCGCGGCATGCTACCAGTGTTAAAGACTGCGATGGAGCTCCGTATGCCACGGCAAACTGGCTGACACTGACGGCGGCGGTGCACAAATGCTGCGCAGCTAGCGCCATTCGACGGCCAACACCGAGGTTCCTGGTGTGTTCGCTGTGCCGTGCGTGTGATCATTGCTTGTACAGCCCTCTCGCAGTGTCCGGAGCAAGTATGGTGGGTCTGACACACCGGTGTCAATGTGTTCTTTTTTCCATTTCCAGGAGTGTAGAAAACGTACGACTCTGGAACGAATCTACAGTCATCCATCCTGCCATGACCTCCAGCTTGAGCAACCTGAGACGAATTAATATTGGTTCATCATTTACCCTTCATAAAAATTCATTATGTAACTAATAGAGCACTGATGTACTTGCAGACACCCCGTGAAGGTATTGTGGTAGGAGATGAATAGCAAATTCCAATACGAACACAGTTATCGTACGTTAACAATGACGGCAAAAGTAGATGATTTTCAGCTCATATGAAAACTTGTAGGCAAATGGATGTCTTGACACTAACCAGTGATTCCAACAGAAAAGACTGATCACAGTGACACACCACGAACTTTCCGCCACACGCGTAAATGGGTAGAAAGCGACATAGATTTTCCACAAAAATAAGGATTACATGCTGAAAATGAAGCTAGAGATGAGAGTTATTTGCAATATTAAACACATTCAGCAGACAGCTTTTCTAGAAACTAATTTTTTCGCTATAATCACGTAAAATACAGGATTTAATCACAGTCAGACATGTTGAGAACGGCATGCAACGTCTGAGAGATTAGTGACACGAATGTGACAATTACACTGATAATGAGCAAATAACTTCCTTGTCATCGAAGTATTTCATACAGCTGATGTTCCTACAGATTGACAGGCTTTAATGACGCAAGCGAAATTCCTGCTATCGCTTCGCCACATGAGTGACAGACGGCTGTTTTCATTTGCACCACAAATTCGCTGCGGATCACGTTCCTGGTTTCCACTGCGACATCTAAACAAATTGTCTGCGGTTGCCATTAAATTTCACAATTTTTCAACTCCGCAGAAACGTAAATCAAACTGTATTTTAATGAGCTTGCGTAAGCAGCATCTATGAACGAAATACATGGAAATTATTATTATTTTTCGTACTGTAATATTTGAATATAACATTTCTTCGCATGAGCTCTCGTTGTTAGCCACAAATCCCGGATGTGTGTGTGGTAATGAGAACAGGAAAACAAACTGAAAGCACATACTCCTCGCTACATTCACCGCCCCAACCCGGAGAACGTGAAAAGTGTTATCAAGATGACAAAAGACTGACACGAAAAGAAAACACATTGTTTACAGTTTGGTTACTTTTTGTATCATAAAACATTACTTTCATTGTAATTGAAATCCTAACAAGAGATATCTGATGTTGTATCTGCTTTTTCTGATGTTTTCCGGTAAGTTTTCACTGACAATCGTAGTTGAGATCTTGCCTGTTGCGCACCAGTAGACCAGCAAGTTACGAATTAATTTTATTCTGCGTTTTTTCGTAGTTCAATTCTGAATGCGTGATTTTTTATTTTAAGCCGGGTTATCACGCGTTTTTGTTTCTGTGGAGTGTAGGCTCAGGCAGTCTGTAGCCTAGTTATTATTGATTTGTTTGTTTTGAAGAATAAGCAGCCTTTCGTTTCAGCCTAGTTAGTCAGGTTCCAACGCTCGTCAGTTAGACACCAGAAGACCACCAGTAGGTTTTATCTTTTTGTGTGTTTTCTTTGTAGTTTCACTCGTAGATTACGTAGGTGTTTTTATTTTTAAGAGGTGTAATCTCGCGTTTCTGCAACTGTAAAGGGTAAATTCGTGCAATCTGTAGCACACTTATCATTTCTTTTGAACGACCAGTTACGCAGCTCAGTAGAATTCAGCCTTCGCTGGTGACGCATCAGGAGCAATTAGTCTCGCTAGGATGGGTAGGATGCTGTGTGTGGACGCAGGAGAACCTGCTTGCAGTTCGCGAACATCTGAATGCGCTTTTAGTTACCTTCTGCCGTCTTCATACTGCTGTCTCGGAGTGTAGCAGTGGTAGAGAATCCCGATGCGTTGCATCGAACACCTCAGGCTATAACACTACCGGCTAACACTAAATTAGCAAGTCACCGATAATGTTACTCTTGTGAAAGGATGTTAATTTAACGGTGACCGTGTGTTATGAATAAGGTGTCGGATTAAATTTCGTTTTTCGAAAGATTTCAATTGAAAGGAAGCAGTAACAAAACAAACGGGAATCGAACCAAGATTTTAAGAGTAATAAAGTAAACTACACGTGAGTAAAAGGAAGTACTCAGTAGCCTAACTAGGCAAAACTGTTCCGAGTATTAGAACTTTAGTAAGGAAAGTTAATTGTGGGGACTGAATTTACTTCATACTGAAATCATCTTAGCAAATAATATACAAGACAGTAGCACATTTTAGCAAGCAATGTAACAGTTATTTGGCATGAATAACACAGGAGACGCATTAAGAGATTTTGTCATCAACTGGCTCTCGGTAACAGTTGCTATCTATGTAATAAAGCAGCAAACTAATAGCCAATACAAGTAAATGATTTACTCATGGTGAAGCACTACTAACTTAGGGTTCTTTTATCAACTTAATTGCTGGAAAATATTGTCACTGAAATGGTTTTCAGAGAATTATAAATTTTTTCGTAATATTATTTGTATTCCCAAGAAGCATTCAATTTCTTATACTATGTAGCTGAATAAGTCATGTGGTACTTGGATCTAGTATAGTCTGAATATTTGTTGAAACTTGCTTATTATAGTACACAAATGTTACACAACTGGCAAGTGCCCTTCGTTAATGCTGTAGTTGTGATATGAAATTTAAATCTGACTCAGCAATTAGCATGGGGAGTAAGAAACCAATCTATCAGAAAACTCAGATGTCGACAGAACATTTTTGTGGAGACACAATACGAAAAACACTTTTTAAGTACATACAGATGAAAATATAAACAGTGTTTCAGATATGTATAGTAATTATTCCTAGTTCTTGCCCTTCAGTTTTAGTAGCCAGTAACTACTGTGAATAATCCCTGTTTTATTCATGTAACTTTAATACGGTATTTGGTTTCAATAAGAACAACATTTAAGCAAAACACTTTAGATATTTCTTCGTAAATTACAGTTGAGAGAAATTTTAATTGTTCATCTATGAGAACCACATGGAGTACTTTTGGAACAGAATTCACTGAATGATAAATAAATCTATTGGTCCGAAAATGTTACTGAATGTCGTTCAGCTGCAAGTTACTTTAAATTCCGTAAAATATGATACTCGGAAATATTGCAGCACTTGGAGTAGGACGTGCCTAGGTAAATGATGAAGGATAAAATATAGGTTCTCACAACAAAGTTTAAAGAACCCAAACATATTACTGGATAACAAGACAAATTACTGGTCCGTGCAATTCTACTACAGTACTCATCTGACTCTTTGAGACGTACGTGGTGGCGGTGGGGCGGTGGCCATTTCCTGTAGCTATTAAAAAAAAGTTTCCATGGCTTGCTGGTTTTATCACTACTGTCGAATTTTCATAGTGTGTAGCTAACAAGTCAAATTTCTTCCTCAGCTGAGGCTATGTCAGATAATCTCACTTCTCTTCTTGTGTCGTTCAGCAAACAGGATGCTAACACTTTGCTTGCTAGCCACCTACTAACTTGTGTCACACAGGTGCCTTGCAATTCCACCGTCAAACCCATCTTTTCTATTCCCACCAGGCATGTTTCATTGCAAAGGGACTCACCTCCGTGTTTTTCCTGATTATAGACCCACGTATCCTATGCTTGAACCAGTGTTAAAAATAAAGTTTTAACATTTCCATTCTTTAATGGAATACTACTTTCAAAATTACATCCATATCTTAATTATATAAATGTTAGATCAAAGGGCATGGTTAGACGGATTGCACATTAAGGAAAAGCGAACAAACGAGTTATTTAAGTATAGGTAATAATATCGATACTGTTATTCCAAGGCCTCGCTTCTTTCGCCAGCAGGCTCTGTTGCCGAGGCACTTCCCAGTGTACTCGAAGTGGTGAATACACACTCAGCGTAGGGTGAGAGGCGGGTGGTAACACGTTCGCGTCGGTGAAGGCGGAGGGTCAGTTTGGAGACTGACCGTCTCGCCTCGCCCATTCGCTTTGTTAGTGGGTAGGTGACTGCTGCTTTAGCAGTATCCAAACAGGTATATAGGGGTATGGGTTTGCTAGTTATCGGGAGTTCAGCCTTAGGCGCCTTATAGAGTTCCTTAGCGAAACAGCGTTCAGGGCCGGAAAGAAAGCGAATGTGCGTTCGGTATGTCTGCTCGGAGGCTCCGTCCGAGATACGGCGGAGGCCTCCTCTGCGGCTATCGAGCGTGCAGGGTACGGCCGTCTGCAAGTTGTAGCTCGAAGGCTCCAATGACGCCTGTCGCTTGGGTTCTGAGGCCATGGTCAGTTCATACGAGAAGCTGGAGGAGGTAGTGAAAACTCCTGGCCTCACGCACGTGTGCAAGCTGAGCTCGCAGTTTGCAGCATTGTTCCCAGAGTAAATCGGGGTTCTTTGGTTAGCAGCCGAGTGGAGGGTCTCAACCAGAGGCTCTGACGACTCTGTGGCGGTATTGGCTGCAGATTTGTGGGCCAGAATTGTATGGTGGAGAATTGTAGTAATCCCCTTGACAGAGGTTAAGTGATCACTAGGACAAAGGAAGCAGCTACACAGGTCCTACGTACCTGTGGAGTGCCCATGTTGGTTTATGTTTTTTTTTAGGCTCGGCGGTAGTTTGAGGAACGCTGATGAACACTTGCTACCCGACACAAAGATAGCGAAGTCTCACTGTGTTCAGAGTAAAGACACTTCGACTGTCAAGATTTTATTAGTAAATTGTATAAGTATACGTAACAAAGATCACATATTTCCTGCCTTCCAAGAAATTTGTCACGCTCAGATTATTCTCGGGACTAAGAGCTGGCTGAAACAAGAAGTAGAAAGCTCTGAAATATTTAGCGAATGGTGGAACGTATATAGGAAGAGAGACTAGTCACGATAGGTGGAGGAGTGTTCATTGCAGTCGACAAAAATATTGTCTCTATTGAGGTCGAATTTGAGTGTGACTGTGAAGCTGTCAGGACGGTCAAATAGGTCTACGTGAAATCAATCTAATTGTCAGATATTTTTACCGGTCACCCGATTTCGCCATGATAGTTTTAGAGTCATTCAAAGAACGTCTACGCTTAGTAGCTGAATTTCGCGCTTCAGAAATAGTTCACGCAGGAGGATGGTACACGTTGTTGGACCATCGCTCAGACTCCCGGAAGAAGAACATAGTAACCATGAAAAATACTCCTGTCACAGCAAAGAAACGTCGAATATGTTCCGGGCAGAGTTAGGAATGTAAACGAATGGAACTAGCTTATCAATTTATCTGCCAGTTTCAAAGACATTTAAATGAAAACATGTTGACATATTCGCTCGTTGTGAACTGTTAGTATTAGTGCCCATATCATGTAATATAATGTATCTTGTCAAGCAATGTAGCGAGATACATTATATCATTTCCTATTACATGACACAAGCCGTCGTGTCATGATTACTGTGGCTGACGAACCTTCTGAATTTTGGACACAGGATTAGAGACATTAAACTATAAATTACAACGTACAGGTGTGCCATCACCTTGCAGCTAAGAGAGATCCATGAGCTGAGGAAGTAGGGTTAACTCCCAAAAAAGCGCGAATTCGTCAAGATGTTTTGGTTTAAATGTTTTGAAGCAGCAAGAGAAGTTGAAAAGCTAGATCCCTTCTTTTACACCTCTGACTCTGCCTAGAGCGTATTTGCCGTCCTTTGTGCTATGACAGGAGCTTTATTCTCTCTCGTTCCCAAAATTTCTCAACCATGATTTTGACATTAGACCGTCCTAGCATGACAACACATGTAATTTTTTTTTACTCGTGCGACGACTGATTCGGTGTAGGATTTTTTTCTGTCTTTGGAACCGTGTTACTTATATCGTGACAACGGATAAGGGTTTTGCAAGACAACAGAACTACCATTAATAACATGTATTTGTCCATCTTACCACAAAATTTGAATCGATCCGCAATAGTCTGGAACATGAAAGTGACGTGCATAACAAAAAGTCACAAAAAAGTATTTTAGCAATTAAATCGGACTGAAGCTTAATTTCTGAAAGCGAATTATCAATTTTATCTCAATAATGCATTTACGCGTATTCAATTCACGTCAGAACTAATTTTACGTGCTACATTTAGCTCTAATTTGAAACATCGTTACCGTCCGCAATGACCGAGCGGTTCTAGGAACCGCGCTGCTGCTGTGGTCGAAGGTTCGAATCCTGCCTCGGGCATGGATGTGTGTGATGTCCTTAGGTTAGTTAGGTTTAAGTAGTTCTAAGTCTAGGGGACTGACGACCTCAGATAATAAGTCCCATAGTGCTTAGAGTCATTTGAACCATTTTTAAAACATCGCATCTCCAAAAAGGCTGAACAAAAAAATTATTTTAACCTTATTCATTTATCTACCTTCGATCAAAGTCTGAAATGATTCGTACATGTTTAATGTATAGAAGTGGCACGCTACATAAACCTCTCAGAAAAAAGTGTTTTTGTATCTCAAAATTGGCATGTGTAAAAATACCAAAAAACGTGCTATCTGCACTTAAAATCCGAATGAAGTTAGATTTTTGAAAGCATGATTTCAGTTTTATCGTAAGAATGCATTCTTTCATTATTCCGCGCATCCAATTCACATAAGAACCTATGTTATGTGCTACATTTAAATCGATATCAAGCCATCATACCTCGACAACGGATAAAGTTTGTTGGATGAAAAAAAATTGTTTTCACTTTATCCACTCATCAACCTTCTTGCAAAATATGAACAGCTTCGAGGAAGCTTAAGGAACAGAAGCGGTGGGCTTCAGAAGCCTTCTTTTTTATTTGCATATCAAATCCGAACGGTGCACATACAAATGGATGGAGTCATTAGCTGAGCATTAATTTCAGCCCAATTAAAAACTTTTGCAAAAGGAGTTAATCAAATCGCACAATTTTTCAGTTTGCCTCGATGCCAGCTCCGGTACGTAGTTCAAACATTGCTTAATATAGTGTGAAATAGTTACAGTAAATTTTCAAATAGCTCTACACATGGCTATTGGTCTGGGATAAACCAAAAAGCTTTGCCGCGCGGGGTAGCCGTGCGGTCTTAGGCGTCTTGCACGGTCCACGCGGCTCCCCCCGTAGGAGGTTTGAGTCCTCCCTCGGGCATGGGTGTGTGCGTGTTGTCCTTATCGTAAGTTAGTTTAAGTTAGATTAAATAGTGCGTAAGCTTAGGGACCGATGACCTCCGCAGTTTGGTTCCATAAGACGTCACCACAGATTTCCAAATTTTTTGCAAATTTTTTTGACTTCATGTTCCTAGCTCAAATAGGAACCGAGCACAAGACACTCTAAAATGCGATTCTGCTGGCGGACTCCTCATGCGTATTTGTTGCAGTGCTTTCCCGTTGTAACGATAGGCGTCCCTGTAATAGAGAAGCAACTGAAAGAGTTGATAACGAAGTCACCAGGTCCGGATGGAATCCCAATTGCAAACAGTATTCTGCGGCATTTGCCCCATACTTAGTTTGCATTTATCGCGAATCTTTCGCCCAGCGTATCGTCCCAAGCGACTGCGAAAAAAAAACGCAAGTGACTTCTGTATATAAGAAAAGTAAAAGAACGGACCCACAGAATTACAGACCAATAGCTTTAACATCAGTTTTCTGTAGAATTAATGACCATGTTCTCAGCTCCAGCATAATAAATATCCTTGAGACAAATTTTTTTTTCCACATATCGCCAAGGATTTTGAAAGCATCGCTCGTGTGAAACTCAACCTACCCTTTTCTCATATGATATCCTCCGAATCGAGGATAAAAGGCAAAGGCAATAGACAGATTCTGTGTGCCATGATTTCCGAAAAGCGTATGACACGGTGACCCACTGCAGACTGTTAAGGAAGATACGAACATAAGGAGGAGGTTGCCAGATATGTGAGTGTCTCTAAGACTTCGTAAGTAATAGAACGTAGCACATTATCCTCGACGATGAGTGCTGATCAGAGACAAAGGTATCGTCAGGAATGTCCCGTCGAAGTGTGATAGTACCGCTTTTATTCTTTATGTGCACAAATGATATGACGTATAGGGTGACCAGCAATCAGCGGCTGTTTGCTGATGACGCTGTCGTGTACGGGAAGGTGTAATAATTGAGTGACTGTATGAGCATACAAGCTGACTCAGCCAAATTTCTAATTGGAGTGATGAATGGCAGCTACATCTAAATGAATAGAAATGTAAGATAATGCAGATGAGTGGAAAGTCAATCCCTTATTGTCCGAATACAGTATTAGTAATATGCTGCATGACGCAGTGACGTCCATGAAATATCTAGCCGCAACGTTGGAAAGCGATATGAAATGGATCGAGTATATACTGACTATAGTTGGGAAAGCGAATAGATGACTTCAGTTCATTACGAGAATTTTAAGAAAGTGTAGGTCAGCTGTAAAAGAGACCGCGTGTAGAACATTAGTGCGACCCATTCTTGAGTGCGGTTAGAGGCGCCATGTCACTGATTGCGTGGCCCCTCCCGCCGGAGGTTCGAGTCTTCCCTCGGGCATGGGTGTGTGTGTGTCGTTCTTAGCATAAGTTAGTTTAAGTAGTGTGTAAGTCTAGGGACCGATGACCTCAGCAGTTTGGTCCCTTAGGAGTTCACACACATTTGAACATCATTCTTGAGTACTGCCTGAGTGTTTGTGATACTAACAAGATCAGATTAAAGGAAGACATTGAAGCAATTCAGGGAAGGGCTGTTTGACCTGTTACCGGTAGGTTCAATCAACATGAGAACGTTATGGAAAATCCTTGGACACTCAAATGGGACTCCCTGATGGGAAGGCGCCGTTCTTTTCGAGGAACACTGTTGAGAAAATTTATAGAACCCTCGTTTCAAGCTGACTGCAGATACAGTCTACTGTCTCCAACATACATTTCTCATAAGGACCAAAATGACAAGACAAGAGAAATTACTGCTTGCTTGGATCATACAGACAGTCGTTTTGCCCCCGCTGTATTTGCGAGTGTCAGAGCACAGACCTACATTGATGTTTTAAGCACCTTGTTGCTCCCCACTGTTGAAGAGCAATTCGGGGATGGCGATTGCACTTTTCAACATGTTTGTTCATAATGCACGACCTGTGGCGGAGTGGTTACAAGACAATAACGTCCCTGAATCCTATAGAACACCACTGGGATAATTTGGAAGGCCCACTTGATACTTCTTCTCAGTGCAGCACTCCGAGAAGGATGGGCAGCCATTCTCCAAGAAATCTTCCAGCGCATGATTGAACGTATGCCTCCGAGAATGGCAGCTGTCATCAAGGCTAAGGGTGGGCCAAGACCACATTGAATTCCAACATTTCCGATGGAGGGCGCTATGAACTTGTAAGTCATTTTCAGCCACGTGTCCGGATACTTTTGTGTAGATGTAGGTAGTCGTTGTTGTGGAATGTATTTGAAAACTACAAGTTTACTCATAAATTAAATAAATTGTCAATATCTATTGCAATATGAGAATCAAATGACTAACGCAGAAGCCGTGATGTTGTTCATCTACTGTGACACAACTGACTTAACCAATTAGTTAATCCGAGTACGCCTAAAGGACCGCTACAAACTTTCTGTGCTGCAGACGTATCCATTCTCTTACTTTAGAGCAGGGGTGGGCAAACATTGCACGTGGCTCATGAGCGCACAGTGCTACACGTGTGCTGCTCGCGTGCAATCGTCGACCGGGGCAGTGGCGATAGCCGGCAGGTTGTGGCAGTGTAGTACCAGGCTAAGCAGCGGACGTTGATGCGTAGCGACCACTTCGTAGTGAACGTAGTTTCAAGAACCGGAAAATGCAGAGTGAATCAAGGGAACGGAGAAGTGGAGATCTGCTATCTTTTAAAAGGAATGGGAGAATCATTTTTTATTTGTGCAAAACGTGAAAATTCGAAATGTTTAATATGTGTCAGTATTCTCGCTGGTCAGCGGAAGTTTAGTATTGAACGCCATTATAATCATTTTCACAAGGCCGAGTGCAATTTACTTTCGAATTCTGAGCGGATGGGGAAACTGACGGAGCTTAAGATGGTTGGTTGTTTCGGGGAAGGAGACCAGACAGCGAGGTCATCGGTCTCATCGGATTAGGGAAGGACAGGGAAGGAATTCGGCCGTGCCCTTTGAAAGGAACCATCCCGGCATTTGCCTGGAGCGATTTAGGGAAATCACGGAAAACCGAAATCAGGATGGCCGGAGGCGGGATTGGACCGTCGTCCTCCCGAATGCGAGTCCAGTGTCTAACCACTGCTCCACCTCGCTCGGTGGAGCTTAAGAAGAGCGATCTGACGAGACTAGATGAATCTAACGTAAGTTGCTCTTGTCACGAGAGATCTGCTACTTTCTTTCGTCATGTCTCTCATATAAGTGATTTAACATTTTATGGAGCACTGTTTTAAATTTTTCAGGAAGACAACAATAATAGCCCAGCGGTACGTGCAAGTTATAAGATTGCGTTTAAGATAGCGAGAGCTGGAAAACCATTTGCTGAAGATGAGTTTATAAAGGAGTGCATCAATGGCGGCTGATTTACTTTGCCCACTGAATGCAAATTGGTTTCGAGCTATCACTCTTCCTCGGCGGACTGTAAGTCGTCGTATAAGTGCCATGGCAGGTGACGTTTACCGTCAATTAAGGAGTGCAGTGCAGGAGTCTATTGCATTTTCCATCGCACTTGACGAGTCCACAGATATTTCAGACACAACGCAATTAGTGATTTATGTCCGCGGCATGGACACAGAGGATTTTTTGAGATATGATATCTTTAAAAAGCGCGACCACTGGCAAGGACATCCTAAAAGCCGTTGAAGAAACTGTCGATTCACCTGGCTTAAACTGGGAACGTTTGGTGTCAGTTACAACAGACGGAGCACCTGAAATGAAAGGGGAACAAACGGGATTTGTTGGATTACTAAGAAAAAAGCTACAGCGTACAGAAGAATCATTGTACAGCATTCACTGCATTTTGCACCATCAAAGCTGAGGGACGTCATGCAAGTGGTTATTCTGGCAGTTAATTATTTGAGATCCCACGGGCTTACACATAGACAGTTTCACACATAATTAGCTGAAATTGGAGAAGAGTACAGTGACATACCATACGACCGTGAAGTCCGCTGGCTTAGCTGCGGTAACGTACAGTAGAAACTCATTTAACCGTCATCTTCGGGACCGTTGTCGTGACGGTTGAGCGAATAGACGGATAACAGAAACACTGTATTCCTCCAAAACATAACCTCAGTCTATTATTTTATGTATAGACACATATCACTCTCACAGTAATGTAATAATATTTCGGAGCGAAAACAAACTATTTATTACATGACAAAAACATCCGTACAGTAGCTACAAAATTTGCAAAATACGTAATGTGCAGTACTGTACTGTACTATAAACTTACAGGTGAAATAGTTTATCTAGCTTGGAAATAGTAAGTCAATTTCTTCTGCCTTTTTGATTTTCGAGCTTTCGCCGCGGCAATATTTCGTATTTTTCGGAACAGTAGTGCCTGCGTTGCATTAGTCTCTTCTTGACTTTCAAACCATTCTATACACTTGGATAGCATTGTTTCGGCCTCTGAATAGCTAATAGTTTGTTTTTCTTCATGGTTTGAACACTCGTCTTCATCAGCCCCTTCTTCTTCTTCTTTGGTGGCAATTACGCTGGCTAGAATTTCGTCATCACTCAAAATTTGAAAACCCCCGTCCACTTCGTCACACTCTAACCACTCTGATACTTCTTCTGACGTCAAATTTGTGCTGATTTGTAAATTATTGCACAAATTGACCATCTCGTCAACTGTTACACACTCAGGTTCCTCCGATTCTTCACCTTTAGGTTGAGGCCAAAGTTTATTCCAGCCGTTCTTGAGATTTGACACTGACAAATCACTCCAAGCACTGGAAACATTGAAAATGGCGTCTTTAATACTGTAAGACCTCCAAAAACTGTTTTACAGATGTCGATTCATCAGATGAGAGCAAACTTTCGATAAATATTTTTCTATAACGACGTTCCATGTTTTCGATGATTCCCTGACCCATGGGCTGTATAAGTGAAGTCGTGTTTGCTGGAAGGAAGAGACATGTTATGTTGCCGTCATCACTTTTCATTTCACAAGTAGGGTGCGTTGGGGCATTGTCTAACAGCAATAGCGCTTTCTGTGGCAACTTTTTTTCAGCTAAATGTGCTCTAACTTGAGGTACAAATTGTTTGTGAAACCAGTCAGAAAAAATTGATTGATTCATCCAAGCACTCTTCTGGGCGTAGTATTGTGCAGGGAGAGCATTCAAATTCAAATTCTTGAATGCATGAGGTTTTCTTGATTTCCCAATCACAAGTAGGGGTAGCCTATGATTGCCGTTCGCATTTGCGCAAACCATAGCAGTGATGCGATCTTTTTGTACTTTGAAACCTGGAGCAGCTTTTTCAGAGAGTGATGCTAATGTCTTTTGTGGTAAAGCCTTCCAATGAAGCCCAGTTTCATCACAATTGTAAACTTGCTCCCTAAGAAGATTCAATTCAAGTAGGAAGAGAAATTGCATATAGGAAAGTAGCTGGTAAGAAGAGTCTGCATGGAACTTGTAATGATAATGGATGAGACTGATTTTGCCACGGGTAATAACATGAGTATTAAAAGCACTTGGATGCAAACGAAGAATATAAGGAAAGATACATGGTGCTCCCCATATGAGATCACAAAAAATAAGATTGATAGTGGATAGTTGTCGTGGTGCAGATTGAGAGAATGATCACTATTTAGTAAGAATCAAATACAGAGGATAACAAACTACATACAGATTAAGAAACCTATTGTGCCAAGGTTTGATGATACCAAGCTAAGAAATTATGAAAATACAGTACAAAAGTATAAAACAATTTTCACAAATATGCTGAAAGCCGAAGATCGTGCAGGAAAGGGTATTGAAGAAAGATGGGAAACGATCACAGGTATAATACAGGAGATAGCTGAAACTGTACTGAGTAGAAAGAAGCAATTGAGAAAGACTGCACAGGAAACAAGGGAATTCTATATACGGTGAAAGATATAAAGAAAGGGTTTCAACCCAGAGCAGTTTTCTATAAAAATAAGGAGGGAAATCTGACGGGAGGAAAAGATCAGATTTTAGACTGATGGGTGGAGTACTTTAGTAAACTATTGAATACAGAATCGGAAAATGAAGGTGAATTAGATGCTGCTATGGGAGAAGAGGTGGAGCAAGAAGTAATCAGAGAAGAAGAGTACCAGGAATCTGTCAAGGAACCTACACTGGAAGAAGTTAAAGCTAATACGAAGAGTTAAAAACAATAAAGGTCCGGGAGAAGACAATATTACAGCAGACATGATAAAATACGGCGGAGAAAAACTAATAAGTGTTTTGCATGAGATTACCGTGGAAATATGGCTGAAAGAAATATGCCGGAACAGTAGAACACAGCAATACTCTCCCCTATATATAAGAAACGTGACAAAATCGACTGTACGAATTATAGAGGAAGTGCACTTCTCTGTATATTAAATAAAGTACTAGGAATGATCTTGGCGGGGCTACTCAGAATTTATGTAGAAGAGTATCGAGGAGACTATCAGTTTGGTTTCAGATCTAATAGACCCACTATATGTCAGATTTTTACAATGAGACAGATCTTAGAAAAATGTTGTGAGTATAACACCGATGTCCACCAGCTGTTCATTGATTTCAAACAAGCTTATGAAAGTATCAAAAGGGATCAACTCTTGAAGGCAATGCAAGAGGCAGGAATACCCAACAAACTAATCAGACTGGTTCAAATTACTTTGAGAAGAACAGTATATAGTGACGTTAATAAAGGATTGCGTCAGCGTGATGTGCTCTCCATTATTCTGTTTAATGCTGCCTTGGATAGGGTAATGTGAAAGACAAAAAACGGCAACCCTGGGGGAACACTGTTTAATAGAGTGTCGCAGGACGTTGCGTATGCAGATGATACTGATTTGTCATCCAGGCGGAAACAGAACCTGGAAGAAAAGCTTGAAAAATTAGTTAGATATGGAGCGGAGATGAGGCTGACACATAATCAGTCAAAGACAAGGTATATGTTAACATCTGGAAAAGGTATAGCGAAGGAGAAAGAAGCATAACTTTGAATGGCAAAGAATATGAACGCTGTGAGAGTTTTAATTATCTTGGATCACTGGTAACTGAAAATAATGATGTGAGAGACGAAATACATGCAAGGATTACAGCTGGTAACAGGAGCTACTTTGCACTGATCAAAGTATTTAAAGCAAGAAGCCTTAGTAGGAATCTGAAGCTGACAGTGTATCGTACAATAGAGAGACCTATGGTGATGTATGGTTTGCAGACTTGGACAACGACAGAAAATAATGAGTTGTTGCAGAGATAGGAAAGGAAGACACTTAGGAAAATCTTCGAGCCAGTGAATGATACGGGGTTTGGGCGAACCAAAAATAATGAGGTCAGAGAGTTGTATAACAAACTATATATCGTGACAGAAATAAATACTAATAAACTACGTTTTTTGGGACATGATAGAGAACAGCAAAATCAAGAAAGCTTTCAAAGCAACACCAGGTGGATGCCCTATAAGGGGAAGACCAAGGACCAGATGGCTAGACAACGTGGAGGAGCACTTGAGAAGAATGGGAGTTAGAAAATGGAGAGCCAAGGAAGCCAACAGAGAAGAGTGGGCGAAGATTTCCAGGAGGCCAAGGCTCTACACGGGTTGTAGCGCCAAGGAGTAAGTAAGCAAGTAACACAATTGTTATGCGGGATTCACATTTTCGTACTTTTAATTCATAAGCAGGCTATATTTGAAGCAGACGGAGACTGAATATCAGTAGGCGTGTACTGCCAAAGCGAAAGAAATACCTGAGTAGAAGTAAGGCCTCGCACTCGCTTCCAGTGATGAATACAAGTGACAACATAGGTAGTGATCGGAACCTTGAATGTATGAACATGTATCAACTGTGTCTGTAAGACATTTATTCTTAGAAAAACAGAACTGTATTTTACGGAACAAGTGTAACCCATTAGCATAATTATTCTAACAGATACATTTATTAGAGATCAACACAGATTAAAAGATGACCTATAAATTCGTATTAAAGTCTAGCAGATCTTGTAAAGCATGTAACATAAATAATCAAAATATCTGAAGAACTTCTAAAATAAGTAACAGAAATAATCAAAAAGTGTGAAAAGGATCTAAGTCTCTACATCAGGTGGATTGTTTTAACCAATAAAGATAAATATCTTGAGAGGATGAGTGGGAACTAATAAGCAGCTTGATTCTGCAGTAAGAGAGGTCACTCCCACTTCTCTGACACAAAGTAGAGAAATTTTCTCTGACGCTATACTTCTACTTCATTACCTGCAGCTCCATTAACTATATAGGTCCTTCTCATGTAGCATTTAGCCTGAGTACTTTTGATCCACAATGAACTTACGTGACAGTTCCTACCATTAAAGGCATAACTTCCACCACTGAAGTGTTTCTTCAGCTACGTTCATCCAAAAACACTTACTGTACTTTAAAGCGGTATTATGGCACAGGGGTGCAAACATATTTCGAATATACGGATATTTCAAGCAAACACGATCACTTAATTCAAGAACATGCATAGCTTAACCACATTCTCCGGTTACTATTTGCTTACTATTCACTAAATTTGGAAATAAATTATGTTACTTATATCTGTTGTTTGTTAAAAGTAGTGAAGAATACACGTACACAATACATAGACTGCTTAGATGCTAAATCTAGTTTCAAATGCTCCTTTCTAAATATGTCTAGGAGGATTTCCGTCAGCATCAATGAGGTGGCTTCTTTTTAAAGTAAAACTCTGATATTTCTTTTTACTGCGAGAATTCGTGATTGTTATTTAAAATGTTTAACACACGAATAAAATTACTGCGGAACTGAAAACGAGTTGTGCTGTTTCATTCACTTAACAAGAAACAGATGTTCATACTTCGACACTCTACAGAGCATTTTAGAGTATTTCAATTAACTACCGTAATCTATCTCTTACTATTTATTTATCTTTTTGTTGTCCACAGAATTTGACTAATGGATTTTGGAACTCTTTTCGGACTGACTCTCACAATACTATTAACTCTACTGCGTTACGACCGAGCGAGGTGGCGCAGTGGATAGCACACTGGACTCGCATTCGGGAGGACGACGGTTCAATCCCGTCTCCAGCCATCCTGATTTAGGTTTTCCGTGATTTCCCTAAATCGTTTCAGGCAAATGCCGGGATGGTTCCTTTGAAAGGGCACGGCCGATTTCCTTACCCGTCCTTCCCTAACCCGAGCTTGCGCTCCGTCTCTAATGACCTCGTTGTCGATGGGACGTTAAACAACACTAACCTAACCTGCGTTACGAGTATTTGCTCTTTGTGTCAAGTAAAGCAATTTTCATGCAATATCTGAATGCATGGTCCCAGAGCGAGATGAATCATCATAATCTTCTCGGGCTTCCAGCCTTGTCAGGTGCTTAAAATCCCTCGAGCTTTCGAGCGAGCTATCCTCGGCGATTGTCAAGTGGTAAATTTACTTAATTTTCATATAGTTAAAGCGTAGGTGAGTATTAAACATTATAATATACATTTTTAAATTCAGGTTATTTCATCACAGTAATTCGCTCTCACAAAACCTTCGAGTTGAGCAAGTAATTCTGGTCATAGAAAATCTACTTTCCCAACACAAATGTCTGAATATTTTCAGCGTCATTCTTTTCCACATTGAGCACTAAAATCACTCATTACATTTTTTACTTTGTTGCTCGAAGTTTTCTGTAGTTCTGTCTCTAGCTAACCTCAAAATGTTTCCACCGTCTCAGGTTGTTTATGGTTGTGTTCGTTTATATGAGTGTGTACGTTGGTTGAGGCATACACTTGTTTGCACATTTTAGTGTCACAGTGGAAAACCCTCACAATTAACACATTTAAAAATCATATCAGCAACGCATACCAAGAAAACTAGAAAAACGTCGATGTACATATGAAATGGTACAACAATACAACTGTGCAAATTAGAATCTCAGATCAGGTCAACACCAGCGATACAATCATGACGCGCCACAGCAAGTAACACAATAAAAACAGAAACATACAAAATACATGAAACACAGAAAATAAGTATACGTTACACAGAAAACAATCATAAGAGGAACCAATGTACTAAATGTAAGGTAATACAATAACAAAACACTTAAAAAGACTCAAAACTCTGATGGCTCAGGAAGACTGTGTATACTGTACAGTGTATATATCAGGAAATGCTTGGAACGACGCAAATATAACGTCATTAATGAAAGGACTAATATATATTCAAAGCGAAATACGCAATGCATAAAACCCTAAGTTTAGGTCATATGTTCAGGAAAGAGAGCAATTTTTATCTATATGCATCAGGTTTCACGTATACGATTAAAACTTTCCAAGAGCGTTTTGGCCTTTTTTTCCCTTTTGCCCATTATGAATACTCTCCGGATATCTAAGAACTTGGCTGTAGATTTCAGTCTCTTAAAGGATACTGAACAGTCCCCACTTAGTCGATTTGTACAGAGCCTGTCGTGTATTATCTAAATCCTGCTCAGCACATTCGAGTATGAGCATGAAATGAAAACATCACATTATCACTTGATATCGTAAATTATTTACGCCGTTTCTTGAAATTACGTTCGTTTAGCCCTATATAAACTTATCAGATTATTTGATACATTTTTGAACGTGAATAATTTCAGTTCTCATTTTTAGCATGCAAGATAACCTTCTGTGGATAGTTCTCTGTCTGAAAATCAATCTAAATCTTAGCGTTCTTAAACACAGTTTATGCGATAATCTGTCCGAGATGTACCAACACACGGAAATGCCGCATATCCGGACTTCATTCTTACAGCTCTAGTGTAATCTTACCTATTACTTTTCTAGTTTGCCTACACTTCTTCGTATGCAATTCATCAATCTTCTTCAGCTCATAGTCACGCTCTAAAGCTACATCTTCAACAATCTAGTATTCTTTCTCTACTCTTACCAGCTCCTTTGGCAACCAAACTGCGCGATCAAGCATGGAATGAATAAAAGAGATTTTGTGTGTTTTAGTTTTACGTATGACCTTTTTCTATTGTTGTAGATCTCCGGCATGTGCTGAACTGGTGGCTATTATTACAGTTATTTCCATTTCTCATAATTATTTACTAGTTTGCCATTCTAATTCCACAGCAGATAGTTTCTAATTTTATAACGACAGTTTGATCCATGTAAGTAGTTTTGTATGTTCCTTCACTGTTTCTATGTTATCACGCTACAGCCATTTTAGCGGTATACGTTTTGTATATTGTGAAATGTGTACTATTTGACTTCGTTGTTATCTTATAGCTACACCTGATACTGATGCAAAAATCAAAACCGACATGTAGTGCAGAATAATAGAATATGTGTTCTCAGTGAATAGCCTTTGGGTAAAAGATGTGCGATTTGAAATTTAGTGAGACTGTGATTCCCGGCGGGAGGAATCACCTGAAAATACAATGACTTTGTAAATATGTGTTCTTAAAAAAAGTGCTCAATTAGTGACGATTTCCGAAATGAAAAAGCCGTATGAGGTCACCCACATCTGCAGTAGATCCGTCTACAGCTCAAAACAATTCTGTAAGCCGTTTTCCATGATGATACATAGGTGCTTCACGGTTCTCGCCGTCCGGTGGAGAGAAGGAGAACCATCGCAAACTAACACGAAACCACATGTAATTTTGTTGTAATGAGAATAGTCTCATTTATTTAGTGACAGACGATGTTTTTCAGAATTCCGTAAAATGTGAAGTGGGCAATGATACAGCGCACCTATTGTAATTGGAAAATATTTACGTATTACTGCAAATTTTGCTGTAGCATTTATTAACACCTGGAAAATAAGTATGAGCACAGTGGTGGAAAAGTTCGGTGGTTTTGTCTTACTTTATATCTTGTTAACTTTCGTTAGCTTTTGGTATCGAATATATTTATTACTTACGTATTTTATTACTCGTAATTCAAAAAATTAGGTAAATAATGACAGTTGCAGCAAAATTTCGATTAACAGATAAGGAATGGAGAAATTGCGACCATATTGTCATCTTCGCATAAGCTTCAATTCATTTAGGAATCCACAGGATATCCAGATTTGAATGGTCAAACGGAAATTACAGATCCACCTCTAATAAGTCATTAGAGGTTACCTAGGGGTTTTTGCCGTTGAATGGAGTTTCTAGTACATCTTACACCGTCCTTCGCAGTTACGGGGTAGAAGGACACACTGGCAAAACAACTGTGCTCCTATTTCCCCTATTACAGCCCACTGAAAAATTCCACCAAAGACTGTCATGAAGGTATTCTGAAATTAGTGAGTGAGCTAACTGGAACATGGGGCCTTGACACTGAACTCGTTTTAGGGAGAACATGTACTCAATTCTTCATCTGGCCGCCAGATTTGAGATTTCAAAAATTTCCTGAAACTGCTTGAGGAAGATGCTGAATGATGCTTTTCGACGGCTGATTTCTTACCTAATTCTTCAGCAGTGCAGTTTGTTTCTACTTCTGGTAGCGCCGTCTGCGTGGGTAGGCTGAACACTAATCATCTATTTTGAAAAGGTGTAATCGAACTGAGGCAATACATTGAAAATCAGTTTTAATATTTCGCGCCAACAATTCCTATTTTCAACTACACTCTAATTTGAAATTTCCTTTGGTTATAGTATCCAAGAGGTAATGTAAATTCTACCATGAAAGATTCTGCAAGATACTTCTTACCTGAAAAATCGCAGTCGCACTGTTTTCGAGAACGTACCGCACATACTATTCAGCATCATTCATGGAGCGCTAGTTTTAATTTTATAAAGAAACTGCAGTGATTTCGTTGTGAAAGATGGCACTCTTCCTTATTTTACCTCTATTTACTATCATTTTTAATTAGACATTATCTTCCTTTCATGTGGTATCTGCAACACGCAACTGGTAACATATAATAATTATTAACTTTGTACAGTTAGTTGGCCTTTTTTTTGCGCAGCGATACTTTGGAACCATCTTTTCTAACAGTAACACACCTATGTACAACTGCAAGTGTTCATTTAATTGTCTGCTCGTACCAAACAGACTCGTGAAATTTCACTCCGCATCATAAACTCTCTTCACTTGAAACAGCACACGCTTGTTGATGGCACGGCTAATTAACGAAAGACAATTAATTACCGATTCCTTTGATTACGCATGCCGCTGCCTCTCCAATAAATACACGTGTTTTCTCACCACACAAACATAAGTTTGTGATTCCCTACGCACGTCGTTATGTGTACGAACAAAAGCGCTTGCTGAATTTTGCATATGGGCAGGTTTTTCCAACAGGCAGTTGTCTCTTAGTTAACTATGGCACACTTAATAGTTAACAAATAAATTTATTCGATGGGAAATCAATCACGACAAACGGTTATACTCGCACTGCACCCATCGCTTTTGACTTTTTCTTTCTCAAATACCGTCACTATGTTACACAGAGCATACGGTTTCTGAAGTTCGATTATGCATATATTTTAAAGGTTACTGCATGTGAAACCTGCTAAGTGACCATTATTTCTAACAAGCAGCTGCGAATTTAATGGTTCTGATTGCTTTGTATTCTGTTTCGTGTTTGTCATTTCTGCTTTCCTGTTTATCTACAGCCTATTTCATAACTATTCGTCGTCATAAACTTCATTATTTAGTCTTGTTAAGAGTGCTCCTTCTTCAGAAATTTAGAAATTGGTCTTTCCATAGTTTCTGTGATCTTTCTTTGAAACGTGTTCCCATGGATTTATTATTATAGTTTGGTTTTGGGACACGTATTATTGGCCATTATTTCAATCGACATTAAGAAATTTATTGGAGATATTTAAATTTCTGCAAGTACGCTCCTTACATCTTACGTGAGTTTTAAATTTTCATTTTGGATAAGATGAGCTCTTGTGTATCCTGAATTCAAATGTAGAAATTTCATTTCTAGTGGCTGGATTGTAGGTTTTTGTTTTTCTGTAAGGGTCTTCCAATTAGTCTTCGTTCAGATTCAGTCTATTCTAGGGCTGAGAAGTATTTCTTGTCCTATTCTTTTAATGTGGCCAAATTATTTCAACCTATTACTCTCCTCAGTTACTTCATTGGCTCATCTCTGTGTTTGCCATTAATGGAATTTCTTATTAATTTTCGTTTATAATCCAGATAATGTTTCAATCTGTAAGTAAATTTCACTGGATTTTTCTGAACTTAAACTGTAGCCGATGTTTCTAGGAACATTGAACTGTTCTTCAGATTGTCTCCCGTTAATACTTTGCTCCTGTCAGTTGTTCCCTACTTAATGCAGGTAACTTAGCTTGAAATACACATATTGAAAATGATAAGATTTTGTTCTTAAATACAGTTCGTGGAATAACTTCTGTAAATCACCTTTTGACTTTCTTATAACTATATTTTTTGCAGCTGTCAAAGACGTTATCTATTTAAAAGGTAAACAATGCAGGTGGAAATGGACGCCCTTGCTTTATACCTTCGTTTAAAGTTATTTACTTGCCTTTTCAGACATTTATTTGCACTTAAGTGTTCCGTTTCCGATAATGGCTTTCCGCCAGGATATAGAAAATGGGCTGGGACTCCGTTCTCTTCCATAATTTCCCCTACTTTAAGTCCATCCACTTTGTCACATTAATTACTGTAAGTATTTAAAAAAAAAACATTGCGTACCTTTTAAAATGTAGTATTCCACTTACTTTAGGATTAATTAGCAAATATATGTAATGGAAATACGAACGTAGTGGGCAGAAATTAAATACAAGACAACATGTAAGCAGCTGTTCAGAACTTAATGATATTTCCATCACAGTAAGCCTATGATGTCAACAATTGTTACACTCTATGACGCATACAGACTCCACTATGGAAGAATATAAAATTCAATGTGTGCATTACTAACATATAAAACATACTGTGAGACCCCAATTCCATTTACGAATGACGTATATAAATATTGTATTGTTTCAATGATACTGGCGTTTGTGCCAGTTTAAGCATGTGCAATGATTTGATAGAAGAAATACTGATAAACTGTATGATTTGCTCTTGTGTGCTACACACAATTGAGACGTGTGAGATGAGCGGTAGCATACATGGTGTCTCAACATCTAGCTATCTGTCTGTTGAACTGGTCAACACTCGGTAATGTGTTTATACCGAGTCATCGACATTTTGGACAGTGCGTATTGACGTTAGCAAATCCGTTCAAACAAGCATAGTACCAACGAAGACAAATGTCGCTCTTTCACTTCATATCAAGGCATCCAGATTACCACAGCTGCAGATCCTAAGATATGAACAGCCTTCCTAATAGAGGTTGATCATCTTCATTTCTTTTTATTTTATTTATTGTTATTTCAATCCTTCTCTCCATACATGGGCGAGGGGTGTGCTGTCAATAGTAACACATCCGACTTTCAGCCTGAGCGATTTAAACAAAGTATGTGAAAATGAGTTGAACATTAAAAACTGTTAAATTTCTAAAGGTCTGTATATTAAGGTATCGATAACTTTCTTGAGTTCTTCCTAGAAGATAAAAGCAGATATTTTTCTATTGTTACTGAAATAAACTTGGGTATCGCACTAATGTTTCATGTAGTTTGTGATGACGCTGGTGCATGATACTCATACCGTGTGAAACTAGGTGTAGATGAGAAGTGGATTTCGTTGATTTCGGCAATTAAGTGAGTTGTGGATGATGGTGGTAATGCGGTAGAGTGTCTTGGAAGTTATATTAGATTCGAAAGATGAGGAGGAGAACCCAAAAATGAGCTGTTTAAGAGGGATGGAGGAGTGTTAAGGAAGAGGAGGCCTGGCGTTGGCAACAAAATGAGTACTCTGTTTCATCTAGACTCATGAGTAGATGCCTAAGTGAATTTTGTGATCTGCTGGGTAAGATTAAAGTTTTGTTCGGATAGGATATGCAGAGTATGCTGGTGTAAGCCTGGAGCCGCTGTGAGGATGCAAATCAGGTCTGATTTAAATACGCGCTGCAACGCTCATGAGTGTTAGTTACCTTTGAGATTGGACATGGTGAGTTGATGTTAGCCTAGAATGCCTTTAAGACGACAACGTCTCATTGAGTTTGAACGAGGTCAGGTAATACCGCTACAAGAAGCTGTATGTTCCTTCTATGATCTTGCAGAAAGACTTGGCAGGCATGTAGCCACTGCACATGATTGCTGGCAGCGGCGGTCGTGAGCATATACATGCACAAGAAGACCGGGCTTCAGAGGACCGGTTGGAGCTATCGAGAGGAGAAAGCATTATTTTCCGCGTGTGGTTCTGGCGCATCGTATTGCATCTACAGGAGCAATTTTACCACCTACTGGAACCACAGTGACACAACGACCTCTTACAAATCGGCTGTTCAAGTGCAGCTCCGAGCCAGCGTGCATTCCACTGACCCCAAGCTGTCCGCAGCTCGTGGTCGTGCGGTAGCGTTCTCGCTTCCCGCGCCCGGGTTCCCGGGTTCGATTCCCGGCGGGGTCAGGGATTTTCTCTGCCTCGTGATGACTGGGTGTGTGTGACGTCCTTAGGTTAGTTAGGTTTAAGTAGTTCTACGTTCTAGGGGACTGATGACCTTAGATGTTAAGTCCCATAGTGCTCAGAGCTATTTTTTGACCCCAAGCTACCGCCATTTTCGACTTCAGTGGTTTCAAGTAAGTGCCCATTTGAGGGCAGGGTGAAGGTCTGTTATGTTTTCTGATGAAAACTGGTTCTCTCTCGGTGCCATTGACGGTTAGAAGGAAGCCACTTGTGGACCTGCAACCAACCTGTGTGCTAGACACACTGGATCTTCAGCAGCAGTTATGATGTGGGGTGCAATTTCGTAAGATAGCAGGAGCACTCTCCTTGCTGTCCCACGCATCCTTACTGCAAAACTGTAAGACAGTCTGGTGATTCGACCTGCTGTGCTGCCATTCATGAACAGCATTCCACGGTGCGTTTTCCAACAGGATACCGCTCGTCCACATACCGTTGTTGTAGCTCAATAAGCTCTACAGAGTTTCGACATGTTAACTTGGCCTGTTCGATCACCAGATATGTCTCCAATCTTATACATATGGGATATCATCGGACGACGACATCAGCGTCATCCGCGAACAGCATTAACCAACCTTGTATTGACCGACCAAGTGCGACAGGCTTAGAGGTTCATCCCAGAAGCTGACATCCTGTACCTGTACGACACAAAGGAAGCATGTTCGCATGCTTGCATTCAGAGTTCTGGTGCTTACGCCGGTTATTAATGTAGCAGCATTTCACAATTGCAATGTCTCATCTCACACTTACATTAACGTGTGATCTTTCAACGCTAATCACTTAAATGTGTCATCTAAACAACTATATTCCAGATATTTCATTACATTACCTAATTTTCGGTGCTACTACTTTTTTCCATCAGTGTAATTTTGGTGGGACGTAAGTTGAAGCAAATCAGTGAAAAAAAGAGACAAGAAGTCATGTTAAGGCTTTGTGTAAGTAAGGAATATAGACTTCCCGTTGGCGAGAGCAACTGCTTTCAAAGTAGGAGAATGAAAACAGAAGACAGATCTAGATCTTTCTCTTGACATCAAGATCTCCAGATTACCACAGCTCCAGATCCTAAGATACGGACAGCCTTCCTGATAGACAAACATGGATGGCTATACACAAGAGCATTTCACAGTTGACGGAGACGAGTTCAAGTCTGTTGAACAGTTCAAGCACCCGGAAAGTTTGTACAGTTGTTGGAATCAAATACCCATAGTTGTAAACGAAAGGGTTTCTGTTGGCTCCACATGTCTAGATGCCCTGAGAAATGCGTTCAAGTCTCAGTTCATAACACATTATATGAAAATGAAATTCCACAATGCCATTATGCGCCTTATTGTCCTCTGTGGTTCAGAAAGCTGGACACTAACTGAAAGAGAGACGCAAAAGTTTTTAGTACTTGAAAGAGAGGCAACGAGAAAAACCTGGAGCCCTGTAAGAGACGAAGGTACTTGGAGAGAAAGAGAGAATAATGGAATTTATGAGATCATGAACCACCCCAACGTCTTACAATATCAAACGAGCAAACGACTCCAATGGGCAGATCGCGTAATCCATATAACAGGGATCCGGTTTCCTATGCAAATTTTCACTGCCCACATTACAACTAAAAGACCACTGGGTAGGCCAAGAAACAGATGAGAAGGCGACGTAAAGAAAGATTCGGAAGCTCTGAATGTAGTCAGTAGGGAAGAAACAGCAACAGACAGTATGCAGTGCAGACTGATTGTTGATGCTTGACATGGTCTACACTGCCGGTGACGCCTGGATATGTAAGTAAAGTAAGTAAGTACGTAATATGGTGGAAAGTGGCAGTCCTTGTGTTCAGCTACTTACTAGCTTTAGTATACCGAGAGTTTATTGTCCTGTTAGTATGGAAAAGGTTTCCATATTAGTTTATAATCGATCTCAGATCTGATGTATTTGAGTACGTAAGTTGATTGAAGGGTATAGATCTAAATTCTGAAGATGAGGTTAAGGGGGCCGAAGATGTATCCCTGTTTGCCAGCAATACTGGCGCGTGTTTGCATTTAGTAGATTTTTTTTATGTTTGTCTGCAGCTGCCGGTGGTGTTAATGTGCCTTAGACACAAGTCTACCGAAAGGAGACGTATAATCGATGGGACTTACAGGGAAGAGGGAGTAGACTTCACAATAGTTAGGGTGTTCTAAGGTTAATGGAACACTTCCGATTTGAGTATTTACGTATTCACAATACGCAACCAAGTTGGATGAGTTTTCACAAGTTCTGGGATTGAGTGGGGGAGGATGGGCTATGTGTTGTTGGGTAGGGGATGAGTAGTAGTATCGAGAATGCGGTCAAGGACGTGTACAGTAATGTACCTAAGGAGTTACGAGATCTTATGATAACATCAGAGATAGAATTATTTTCTGGGCGGATATGATGTGTTATTGGCACTGCATCACTGATGTCACTGATACAGCTCAGCTGAAGATCAGCTTTGGATATTCAAGGCAGCATACTTTAACAGCATTTTTCGTCGCTGCTAAGCAGAACATGACAGTAATATTCACAATGTTTTGCAAAATTGTAATTCTTTGTAATTTATTGGTCGAAAATGAAATTGTTACACCACGAAAGACTATTCGGTATTCACTAAATTTATAGAGACTTTCGTAACACGAAGGCTGTTAAATCATTACACTTTCATTCTGTTCGAAACTGATGTCCATCATCCACTTTAGTATGAGGTGTGATGCCCATGGGTACGAAAATACTCGTTGTGGCATGGAAGCAAACCACCTAAGTACGTCATCGTGAAGAATTTCTTGACATACTTGAAATACATGTTGTGTCAGTTCATGAAATTGTTGGCTGAAGCCTGGTATGAAAATATGTGTCCTCCAGTCACAGGTCAGCTATGAATCCATAGATTGTCATGGTGTTCTTGGTGTGAAATACGATGTGTGTTCCTTCATTGTCCTGCTGAAATATGCCATTTGTTACGTGGTCGTGAGATGTATTATTTGAGGGAAGAACATTCTTGCCACATACTGGTGAGCATTCGGCCTCCCTTTGGCAGTCCTGTTGCCGTAGCCAACAGCTCCCAGCACCATGATTCCGCGAGCTTGAGGAATATTGGTCTCGAGAATCGCGGCTTCCGAAAACTTTCAGCAGGTCGTCTACGAACGCGTTGTCGTCGATCTGACTGGCACAGTCAGATGCGAAACACGTGGCTGACGACCACAGAACGCTACACCACCCAGGTTCTTTTATCTGTGCTGAGTAGTCATCTGTCAACGATGCATGGCAACTCGTGATCTCAGTCCATCTTCCAATAATTTGTTCGCGACGGTTCGTGGTGACACTCTGCCTGTAACCCCTGTCAGGGTGTCAACTGTTGTCATTCATATATTTGTCAGAGTCAGTCAAAGAACGTTACGATGTTCTCGTGGCTCAGTCCCTCTGGAATAATCCGTTACCTACTCTTCCTGCCACACTGTTGGCCTAAGTTCATAAGTTCATCTTGTTATCTGTCGTTATGTAGCCTTTGAATTACAGTTAAGAGTCTGTGCAGTCTGTTGGTATAAAGCTCACCTATCCCTCATTCTAATGATTCGACCGTTCTAGAAGTCCAAAAGATAGCGGTAAGATATGTGCACGTCTTCTGTGCATGCTGTATTTCGATGCTTACCTGAAAAGTTTCAGTAATGTAAGACACGCCCAAGAGTCATCATACACTCTTCATCCCGAAAAATCACTTTTTATGTACTGAAAAGAATGAAAGTTATCTCTCGAAATAATGAAATCTTAAATATCCCAGAGGTATTGAAATACCGGAACGTAAGTCTGATAAGGCTCGACCACGTTGTTCATAGTGTGACACTTTCATGTCCTGCACATTCGGTTTAACATAAGTGAGGAAGTCATAGAAAAAGTGATGGTGATAGATGGATATATAAAGGGGCTCAAATAATTGTTGAAATTTGAAACAGAAATGCAGTGATAATGAGGCTCTCGGCGAGAGTATTATACAGGGGCTGTGGCAAAAGAGAAATGTTTTTATTGTTGAATAGCCACTCCACCAACTGCCACGAGATGTACACTGTTGATATGGTTTAAAACATAGAGGGAAAATTGGATGGTGTGGCAGGCTTGAAGAGAGATTTCGTTTAGGATGAACGGATAGACTTAGCTTTGGGAGAGGATATGGATGATTGAAGATCTGTATTTTGGCAGCGAACGGATATTTAGCTAACGGTATTGTACTGTTGCTACACTATGGTGTAAGGTTAAGGTTGCATGAGGTAAGAGTTTGGGAATGACTTTAGACTAAGGTGTCGAAGAGACTGGAAGAACTGTACTTACACGAGGGGCAAGTAGTTTGGGAGTTGAGATAAACCACACAACATGCGGTAAGGGAGACTTAATTGATAGGATTTCGACTTTGGAAATGGTGGAAATTTTTAAGGACAATATTGTGGTGTCTGCATCAATGGGGAGGGTTTGGAGAGAGTTGGGATGAATAGTGGTGTCCAGAGGTTTAATAGGATATATTAGTTCTCGTTTAGTTTTTGGGATTTAGCTTTACAGTTTGGGAAATATGTAGTGTGGACCAAGCTACAAGTGTTATCTGTAGAGGAACGGGAGTTGTTTCCTAGTTGTTTGAAAAAGTATTTGGTTTTGCAGTCGGGGCAGGTGGAAGAGTTTTTGCAGTTTGTAGTCAGGTGGTCACTTTATATGAGGTGCTTTTGGCAAATTTGAGGTTGGGCATGGGACTCGGAAAGTTAAAAGTTTTGTTAGCAGTGATTTGTCATGGTTTCATGAAGTATTAGGTGAGCTGTGATGGGTGACGTTTCTCTGCAGACTGAGACGAATAAAGATGGTCTGATGACATAGTGTATTACAGGACTTGTACAAGTTCAATGTCAGGATTGTAACAGAGCAGTCTGCACCCTGTCCAATGAGATTTCAGGCTTAACTGCTCTGGTTGCAGTAGTGAGGGCTGGAAAACAACCTGCAGGTTAGAGTCGCTTGTTTCAGGCCTGTTTGAGGAAAGTTGTGAGGTTCGCATGAGGATCAAATGTAATACAGGGCTTTCGTGGAGGGAATTGGGTAGGAGTCAGAACTGACTAAGTATTTGCATGGAGAGGCCTGGTTTGTGAGTAACGAAGTGATATGTAGCTGTACTTCTCATATGATGTTATTCCTGTTGCTAATGTTACTGACAGTGAATTGAGTGATTGCTAATGACGCAGAAGGTGTCGCACCAGGAGAGGGAAAAAACTGGTAATAGAGGGTATTCTTAGGGGAAACTTACTGCTTCTGGTTTTGGTTGTTGATAGTTGTCTTTCCTGACGCAACGTTACGTAGTGCACAAAAATGAAGGGCTAAAGATGAAATTACTGTGTCATGGATGATTAAAGGAGAAACAGACAAGCAGGCAGTTGATTGGCTGTTGAAATGGTGATAGATGACAATAAAGACGATGACAACTGCAGGTGCTCGAACGATGACGCGGCTTTCGGAGATGGCAGTGGACGACCGCTACAAAACACAGTACGACGACAAAGACGACAGTTAATAAAGGTGGCAATAACACAGCAGCCGAAAGCAGCAAAGATGTACGGTAACAACACAGATTCTCTACAAGAGTGGTATCATCGAAGCGGCATCAATCGGTCTTGCTTTAGAGTGTTGCTTTAGACTGTTTATTCAGTAGCTGCAAGTATGTATTTCACTGATGTAAAGGACATCTTTCATCACTTCGCTAACTCGCTAATTGGATGGTAGTCACTTGTCATACATCGTTGTTGTTGTTGTGGTCTTCAGTCCTGAGACTGGTTTGATTCGGCTCTCCATGCTACTCTATCCTGTGCAAGCTTCTTCATCTCCCAGTACCTACTGCAACCTACATCCTTCTGAATCTGCTTAGTGTATTCATCTCTTGGTCTCCCTCTACAATTTTTACCCTCCACGCTGCCCTCCAATACTAAATTGGTGATCCCTTGATGCCTCAGAACATGTCCTACCAACCGATCCCTTCTTCTGGTCAAGTTGTGCCACAAACGTCTCTTCTCCCCAATCCTATTCAATACTTCCTCATTAGTTATGTGATCTACCCATCTAATCTTCAGCATTCTTCTGTAGCACCACATTTCGAAAGCTTCTATTCTCTTCTTGTCCAAACTATTTATCGTCCATGTTTCACTTCCATACATGGCTACACTCCATACAAATACTTTCAGAAATGACTTCCTGACACTTAAATCTATGCTCGATGTTACCAAATTTCTCTTCTTCAGAAACGCTTTCCTTGCCATTGCCAGTCTACATTTTATATCCTCTCTACTTCGACCATCATCAGTTATTTTGCTCCCCAAATAGCAAAACTCCTTTACTACTTTAACTGTCTCATTTCCTAATCTAATTCCCTCAGTATCACCCGGCTTAATTCGACTACATTCCATTAACCTCGTTTTGCTTTTGTTGATGTTCATCTTATATCCTCCTTTCAAGACACTGTCCATTCCATTCAACTGCTCTTCCAAGTCCTTTGCTGTCTCTGAAAGAATTACAATGTCATCGGGGAACCTCAAAGTTTTTATTTCTTCTCCATGGATTTTAATACCTACTCCGAATTTTTCTTTTGTTTCCTTTACTGCTTGCTCAATATACAGATTGAACAACATCGGGGAGAGGCTATAACCCTGTCTTACTCCCTTCCCAACCACTGCTTCCCTTTCATGTCCCTCGACTCTTATAACTGCCATCTGGTTTCTGTACAAATTGTAAATAGCCTTTCGCTCCCTGTATTTTACCCCTACCACCTTTAGAATTTGAAAGAGAGTATTCCAGTCAACATTGTCAAAAGCTTTCTCTAAGTCTACAAATGCTAGAAACGTAGGTTTGCCTTTCCTTAATCTTTCTTCTAAGATAAGTCGTAAGGTCAGTATTGCCTCACGTGTTCCAGTGTTTCTACGGAATCCAAACTGATCTTTCCCGAGGTTGGCTTCTACTAGTTTTTCCATTCGTCTGTAAAGAATTCGTGTTAGTATTTTGCAGCTGTGACTTATTAAGCTGATAGTTCTGTAATTTTCACATCTGTCAACACCTGCTTTCTTTGGGATTGGAGTTATTATATTCTTCTTGAAGTCTGAGGGTATTTCGCCTGTTTCATACATCTTGCTCACCAGATGGTAGAATTTAGTCAGGACTGGCTCTCCCAGGGCCGTCAGTAGTTCCAATGGAATGTTGTCTACTCCGGGGTCCTTGTTTCGACTCAGGTCTTTCAGTGCTGTGTCAAACTCTGCACGCAGTATCGTATCTCCCATTTCATCTTCATCTACATCCTCTGCCATTTCCATAATATTGTCCTCAAGTACATCGCCCTTGTATAGACCCTCTATATACTCCTTCCACCTTTCTGCTTCCCCTTCTTTGCTTAGAACTGGGTTTCCATCTGAGCTTTTGATATTCGTAGAAGTCGTTCTCTTATCTCCAAAGGTCTCTTTAGTTTTCCTGTAGGCAGTATCTATCTTACCCCTAGTGAGATAAGCCTCTACATCCTTACATTTGTCCTCTAGCCATCCCTGCTTAGCCATTTTGCACTTCTTGTCGATCTCATTTTTGAGACGTTTGTATTCCTTTTTGCCTGCTTCATTTACTGCATTTTTATATTTTCTCCTTTCATCAATTAAATTCAATATTTCTTCTGTTACCCAAGGATTTCTACTAGCCCTCGTCTTTTTACCTACTTGATCCTCTGCTGTCTTCACTACTTCATCCCTCAAAGCTACCCATTCTTCTTCTACTGTATTTCTTTCCTCCATTCCTGTCAATTGTTCCCTTATGCTCTCCCTGAAACTCTGTACAATCTCTGGCTCTTTCAGTTTATCCAGGTCCCATCTCCTTAAATTCCCACCTTTTTGCAGTTTCTTCAGTTTTATTTTATATTTATGTTTTATGTCATTGCTGCAGGTGAACAGAAGGCAAAATGATCAGCTGTAACATTCATTCTACTATTTGAAACTCCCTAAGAGGCTTCTCAACCAATACCAATTAAATATGTTCTCCTGGTGATTACCTGTTCGTCTATACAGTGTGTATTGGTGTGTTTTCGGCATTGTCAACATAAGTTGCTGCTGCTTGCTTTCGTCTTTTCTTCATATTCTTATGCCTTTGTCCAGCATAGGTACTTGGTGCATATGGTTATTAACGGATTTGGCATCGTTAATTTAAGGGATAGCCGGATGCCCTTCATGCCGCCACCCGTTTTCCCCCTCGGCATGGAAAACGTGTACCGTAACTATCTGCGTGTAGTGTTACTCATGAGAAAGTGAGTGAAAGTTTTTTTTCCCTTAATGTTGGCGAGTCGTGAAACTTGGTTGGAACTAAGGCACTAGCCCGATATTCACTTAATGGGTCGTTGGAAACCGCCTAAAAACCATATCCAAGTTTACCAGCACCCTATCCTAGCCGTTAATCCGGACCAGCGGGCGTATACTGCTACTTGCTCTGCTAGTTGCATAATACGGGGAACATTTGTGTCTGTCTTTCAACTTCGTGTTTCTCTGTAACTGACCAGTTCAGTCTTTCCACTCTGGGTCAGATATGAGAGCTCTTAAGGTCAGGATCTCATTCAAAATGATTGCATTATTTGAAACTTATTTGTGTCTAGAATGTTGGGTCGAAAAGACTTTTTACTCCGTGCGTTACAGAAGTATGTACAGCCCGTTGTTCGAAGCAGTATCACGGCCGCCGTGGGCGCTCCCAGCAGGAGACGCCCGGATCAGGTAGAAAACTCGTCGCTCCGGGACGCACGTTCACCAAATGATTTATATTGCACCACGTATGCAAACACATTCGCCGAAAAAGCTAACGAACAACGTGTGTAGGCTGCCGAATGAACCATATGCAGCTCACCCAGATCGGCTTTCCCCGCCAAGAAGAAAGAGAAAACTGCTCTGCAGGAACAATTCAAGTCAGAGGAACGGTTGATATACGTTCCTGGAATTGCAGAATAAACGAAAATAGCGAAAACATTTTTTTGGTCAAATTATTGTCTATACTGGTCAGACGCAATTTTTGGTCCGCCATATTGGTTTATCCATTTTGAAGTTTGAAAATCTAACTTCTGATTGGTGTTCAGCAACATCAAAAATGTACACACATCAAAAAAAGGTTTGCATCACCCCGGTTCCCACAACTCCTGAGGATAGACGTTGACTGTGGATACTGTATCACAGACACAGTCCCTTAGACTGTTCAGAGATATCTCTATACCCACCCAAAGATGCAAACAAGCATGCATGAGCAGTGCCTAATAGACGGAGGGGGTCCGACAGCCGATCAGTTCCAATCATTCCACCAGGAAGGGGGTACATGGCTCGTTTTGTCTGTAGTTCAGCCATACCCAGACTGTCAATACCGCTGTTCGATTGCGTCCGCATAGTTATTTTGTGCCAGGAAGGGCTCTCAACAAGAGAAGTGTCCAGGCGTCTCGGAGTGAACCAAAGCGATGTTGTTCGGACATGGAGAAGATACAGACAGACAGGAACTGTGGATGACATGCCTCGCTCAGGCCGTCCAAGGGCTACTACTGCTGTGGATGACAGCTACCTACGGATTATGGCAAGGAGGAACCCTGACAGCAACGCCACCATTTTGAATAATGCTTTTCGTGCAGCGACAGGACGTCGTGTTACGACTCAAACTGTGCGCAATAGGTTGCATGATGCTCAACTTTACTCCCGACGTCCATGGCGAGGTCCATCTTTACAACCACGACACCATGCAGCGCGCTACAGATGGGCCCAACAACATCCCGAATGGACCGCTCAGGACTGGCATCACGTTCTCTTCACGGATGAGTGTCGCATGTCCATTCAACCAGTCAATCATCGTAGACGTGTTTGGAGGCAACCCGGTCAGGCTGAGCGCCTTAAGCACACAGTCCAGCGAGTGCAGCAAGGTGGATGTTCCCTGCCGTTTTGGGGTGGCATTATGTGGGGCCGTCGTACGCCGCTGGTGGTCATGGAAGGCGCCGTAACGGCTGTACGATACGTGAATGCCATCCTCTGACCGCTAGTGCAACCATATCGGCAGCATATTAGCGAGGCATTCGCCTTCATGGACGACAATTCGTGCCCCCATCGTGGACATCGTGCTTGTGAATGACTTCCTTCAGGATAACGACATCGCTCGTCTAGAGTAGCCAGCATATTCTACAGACATGAATCCTATCGAACATGTCTGGGATAGAATGAGATTTGCACTCTGCAGCGGAGCGTGCGCTGATTTGAAACTTCCTGGCAGATTAAAACCGTGTGCCCGACCGAGACTCGAACTCGGGACCTTTGCCTTTCGCGGGCAAGTGCTCTACCAACTGAGCTACCGAAGCACGACTCACGCCCAGTACGCACAGCTTTACTTCTGCCAGTACCTCGTCTCCTACCTTCCAAACTTGGCTAAGCCATGTCTCCGCAATATCCTTTCTTTCAGGAGTGCTAGTTCTGCAAGGTTCGCAGGAGAACTTCTGTAAAGTTTGGAAGGTAGGAGACGAGGTACTGGCAGAAGTAAAGCTGTGCGTACTGGGCGTGAGTCGTGCTTCGGTAGCTCAGTTGGTAGAGCACTTGCCCGCGAAAGGCAAAGGTCCCGAGTTCGAGTCTCGGTCGGGCACACAGTTTTAATCTGCCAGGAAGTTTCATGTCTGGGATAGATTGAAAAGAGATTTTTGTGAACGACGTGACCCACCAACCACTCTGAAGGATCGCCGTTGAGGAGTGGAACAATCTGGACCAACAATGTCTTGATGAACTTGTGGATAGTATGCCATGATGAATAGAGGCATGCATCAATGCAAGAGGCTGTGCTACTGAGTATTAGAGGTACCGGTATGTACAGCAATTTGGACCACCACCTCTGAAGGTCTCACTGTATGGCGGTAGAACATGCAATGTGTGGATTTCATGAGCAATAAAAAATGCGGAAATGATGTTCATGTTGATTTCTATTCCAATTCTCTGTTCAGGTTCCTGAACTGTCGGAACAGAGGTGATGCAAAACTTTTTTGATATGTGTATAATAACATGTAGTTTTTATGCACATCAGGCTAATAATACATATAAGAGCTTTCCCTAAACTTTAAACACGTTTCTCTCGAGAAACGACTTTTCAAAACTACGTGCTGCATAAAATAAGAATACCGCGCGGGATTAGCCGAGCGGTCTAGGGTGCTGCAGTCGTGGACTGTGCGGCTGGTCCCGGCGGATGTTCGAGTAGTCCCTCGCGCATGGGTGTATGTGTGTTTGTCCTTAGGATAATTTAGGTTAAGTAGTGTGTAAGCTTAGGGACTGATGACCTTAGCAGTTAAGTCCCTTAAGATTTCACACACATTTGAACATATTTGAAATAAGAACGGTTCAATCTGTTAACTTCTACCCTTAACCCCCGAAAAGTAGACACTTTCCTAGGGAGCTTATAGCTATAATGTATGAAATTTATTAATATTAACTAATTCTTGTGAAGCCATAAAAAGTGAAACAAAACCCCAGAAATCGAATTCAAAGTTCGAGTTAGCACCATTTCGTTAAATTTAACGTTACTTCATTGTTGTTGGGTATAAGCTTCCATAAAATTAATGTATTATTGTCTGATGTTATCCATTTATTATTTCAGATAACTCGTGAGGAGTTACACTGCACGCACTCTGCGTACTTCAAACTCGCAGGCCCTCGATCAAACCATAATTAGGGGCGCCATTCCCTTTTTCTTCCCAAACAAATCCTTTGTATGTCGTTTTATTGTCTCAAAAAAGTTCCAAACTTTGCCTATTTTTGCTCATTTGAATGAGAATCTCGCCTTAACTGATCAGAAAGGGATTTGAAACCCACTTCTTCAGAATTAAGGTACAGTGTCTTAAGCATTCGATGAGTGGCTTTGAACTTGTCTCCACAGTTATTAATAATTTTCTGAATGATTCTATACCTCAAGGAACTTTCAAA
Organism: Schistocerca serialis cubense; assembly: GCF_023864345.2. Taxonomy (NCBI): domain Eukaryota; kingdom Metazoa; phylum Arthropoda; class Insecta; order Orthoptera; family Acrididae; genus Schistocerca; species Schistocerca serialis. The sequence continues at coordinate 349,252,085 of NC_064640.1, read as the reverse complement.
TTTTGGCAGATTTAGACAGTGTAGTCGATGGTTGACCATAAACAGGCAGTTGTGGTCAGTATGGAGTCTTAAACATTATGCCACGTCTCACGCTTCTCGGTGGTAACAATGAAGGCCGGCATGATGTATTCAATGGTTCCAACCCCTACACATTTAGTGATCGTGCAGTACGTATCTCAACAGTTTATGCTGCCAGACAGCTCTTACCACGGTGTAACTTTTATTGCGAATGAATGTTGTGCCATTGATGTTTACACAAAGTGAACGAATGGCAGGAAAACTGCTAACGAACGAAGTTCAGGGTTGATGCTTCCTGTAAGAACGTTGCCGTCTCGAAGACTGTAAGCACGAGTAGTAGGCAGTTCTTAGAGGAACGTGATGCAGACTCGGATTCTGATTTACAGATATTCCAGAGCAAGTGCAGAACTTAACAAATCGCTGAAAACGTATCTCCGCAGTCTATACGGAACGATTCGTTGGTAAAAGAATCAGGCTATGGTAAACAGTTGTCTCTCCCTGGATCCATTCTGGCACTCTTCGTCATGCTGCTTCCCATTCTTTTGTGTCGTTTCTCATAGATCCTAAAATCTGCTGCATTATTCATCCTCGGCACGTAGGGTCGAAAAAATAATGTAGCTGTTTCCCCTGCATATGACATAACATTTTTTTTCTTGTTTCATAAGCTCTTTGTTTCAAATTTGCCTGCTCAAATCAGGTGTATGGGCATGGAGAAAACGTCTTGGCAGATACTGTGAAACCATACTGATCATAATGATGTTCCTGCTTTCAGAGAACATGCAGTTTAACACGCCCTTAACACATCGATTCCATAACGACAGAATCGATCTCTTACACTTTCTGCAGATTGTTAAATTCTCAGGAACCAAGCACCATTTACGGCAGCCGCAAGAATCAAACCATAAGGAATGTCGTTCCTAAATAGACAATAGCACAACTGAAATGGCATATAAATCTGATAAGATGAAAGATGTAGTCCTACTCCTGTACTTACAAAATTTATTAGACTGTAGCCCTCGGTGCCTGGAATAAATTTCTTGACAAGTGCTACTGAAGGACTGAAAAAAATTCTTTATTAATTAAATATAAATTGAATAAATATCCCGAATGTTGATTTTGCCGGCCGCTGTGGCCGAGCGGTTCTAGGCGCTTCAGTCCGAAACCGCGCGCCTACTACGGTCGCAGGTTCGAATCTTGCCTCGGGCATGGATGAGTGTGATGTCCTTACGTTAGTTAGGTTTAAGTAGTTCTAAGTCTAGGGCACTGATGACCTCATATGTTAAGTCCCATATTATTTAGAGCCATTTGAATTTTTGAATGTTGATTTCGATAGTCTAAAAATTAATTCAGATAGGTATAATTCGAAGAAAAGTTTAATTTAATGGCAGTATATGATAGGAAATTAGCATAGAAATCTGTACATATCTAATTACTATTACGTTTAACAGTTATTTAAAAGTAACTAATTCTAACTAATTAATATAAACTGCAAAACAGAGTGCCCCAGTTGAAAATCAAGGACATAACATAAATTCTGGTGAAAATCTTATCCAGACTGATGCATATCACTCGTAGCAGCAATTAGTTTTCATATCGTTTTTATGCAGTGAACGGTTCGCGCACGTCGAACGAGAGATGGTATGCAGGATTTACCATGTAATCTCAGTGAAATACACCAGACAATTAGCGTGTAAGTGCGTGTTACGTGATGCATTTTGAGGTATACTGTGAGTAGTAGCAAACACAATAAATACATTTTCGTCTTTTTGTCGACTACAGATTGATGAGATACATAAGGGATGTGAAGACTTTGGTCGAAGCATTTTATAGCCTGTGCTTGACGTGATAACCAGGGGAACTTTGTGTATTTATGAGGCATCAGTCGGTCCTAAAAGAGTTTTCCACAGGTATCTACAAAACTTTCTGACAGTAGTTTTAGGAGACTATAACGCTGAACTGAAATGTTCCGCTCACGATCCGGTAAATCCTTGCATTGGTTCACAGTTCCGTAATATTTTCCTGCAGTGCAGTGCGTTTAACGAACTTCGATTATTTCATGAAACACCCGGAATATTCCAATCGTTAAATTATTTTTAAAAAATCAGAACTTTAAGTTGAGCGCTGAACTCTTGATAACATGGAAAGCCTATCAGTTGGTCGTTGCAGGACCAGTTCGTATTAACATGTGGATTAAACAACTTATTAAGTAAATCATAAGTACAGTATGTGGGAGACGATTATTTTCTGCCAGACGTACACTGCCTGCAATTTTATCAGTTTCGTGGGGGTTATCAGAACAACAATCGTTCGATGCGACGGCTGTGTAACCATCCCCTAAAACCAGTCACATACTTTACTTAGCCTTTCAGTAGAATCAAACGTTTGTTTCGACCGTTCCTCGAATCTTTCATAAGTTCACGCCATGTTCCACTTGCGACCGCATCCAGAATCCACGTACCCACGGCGATGTGCGACGGTACACACAAATTACGTTAACCCGTAGAATCAGTACAAGTAAAGGTTGAGAGTCTCACTTTGATCTGTGAAACAAGTTAAACTTCGCAACACTTCAGAGTAAAATATTTAAAAAACCTCATATTTATCAAAATGGTTCAAAGGGGTCTGAGCACTATGGGACTTAACTGCTGAGGTCATCAGTCCCCTAGAACTTAGAACTACTTAATCCTAACTAACCTAAGGACATCACACACATCCATGCCCGAGGCAGGATTCGAAACTGCGAACCTAGCGGTCGCGCGGTTCCAGACTGTAGCGTCTAGAAGCGCTCGTCCACTTCGGCCGGCCCATATTTATCCAGCCACATCTATTTGTACTATACCCAAACAGAACAAATAGTCCTGTCACGGGAAAATCCAAGTATAACCTCACCACTACTGTTGTAATTTAGTATGCTTTTAGCTAAATAACAGAAACCCTGTCTCTATGTTGCAATGTATAACCGTCTCCTTAAAATTTAGTTTAATTTTCAAATAAAATACACTATGGGAGGATAGACCTGTTTATAGGAAAACCTAATCAATATAATTACCCTTTTTACAGGATTTGACAGTGCGTTGTGTCTAATCGATAAGTAAATCAGACTATTCACTTCTCTTCCTAAGATCTTACCAAGCGGTTAGATAGAAACGCAGTATGAATAATATTATACTCAAGCTAGGACAACTCAGTTCCAAGTTCATTTAGTGGTTTAAAGCATGTACTAATGGTCATCAGCCTATCCAAGCAATGAAACAGTGAAGTATTGGAAAAACAGAAGTATAAATTTGGCCTACTTTCTAGCTACTGTTTAATTTGGTTCTTCAAATAAATATTAGTCATCTTAAACAATGTTGGATTACACCCTTATACATTCCATTCTTAAAAGAGAAAAAGCCCAGTAGATAGCTTCAAGAAAATTAAAAAAGATTTGGCCAAGGGGGACCTTTAGAAAAGCACTTCCCATAATCAACAAACTTAAATACTAAAATACTTAGTTACTAAAGCGCACAGTTTTCTATTGAACATTTCACTTCAAGAAAACCTCTTTCTTACTGGAATTACTTTCAAAACCTATTATTGTTTGAACTAATTCTGTACAGTCATTTAACAGAATATAATATCTTGGCTTCGCTCTTATTGAATTTTACGTAAGCAAACTTTTACTATAACACTTTGCAATTGTTAAGAAAACTTTTCACTATTTACGCAAAAACTATTTAAATGGTGCCTCCGTATATTAACTTGGCACTTCATAAGTCTGTAAAACAGGATACTCGAATTAATCAAACATCATGAAGGAACCCTATATAGGTGTATGATTAGGATGAAATAACAGGGTGAACCAGTTTCTTTAACGTTCAAGAATGATTACTAAAACACATTTTAAATGAATGATTCACGCTGTACAAAAGTAAAAATACAAAAAAAAAAATCTTGTGGCTGTAGGCTTGGGTGTGGCGAACAATTATGACGGCTACACCCCCAACAGTACGGCCTGCAAGTATCTTGCTGTATGGGCTCAAATTATCCTTTTGGCGTCATTCAGTTTTACATACAGTAGCCCACAAACTCGCAGCTGTGCTGTAAACCATATGCATTATGGTTAATCCGAGGCATTTTTGTGCAAATTTGCAGGCAAAGCTTGTCCTGCTCGACAAAGGTGTTGCCTCAATCACTGCTGCCTACAGACTGTGTCACTTACTTCCCGCGCTTGCTCTAGGTAGCGCGCCAATTCGTCCTTGGCACCTTTTCCACACCCCAGAGCCACTTTCGTTTGAAACAAAGCACACTGGCTTCTGTATGACACTTCTTTCTTACGTTGTTCCTAAGCGTGACCATTACTTACAATTGTCAAATGTACATCAACATGAATAATTTATACAAACAAATATTTTAAATACAAGATATCACCAGAAAATTATTTAACGTAATAAACAATTTACATGAACCAGAAACAAATAATGTTATATATTGGGTTGGTTCATAGGTTCGTAGCGTTTTTCTGTAAGTTTAATAAACACAACAGGTACACATAACAGAGACTTTAGTCATCAATAATATATTCTCCTTCACTGTTTGTAACGGTCTGCCAACGCTGGGGTAACTTTCCGATTCCGCTACTGCAGAAACCACATGATTTTGAGGCGAAAAACTCGTTGAGCGGTGCTCGGAGTTCATTTCCATCTAGAAAGGATGTTCCTTAAAGGTTGTTCGATAGACAGCAGAAAAGGCGAAAAACTGACGGTGCAAGATCAGGTGAATAAGTTGGGTACGGAATGGCTTCCCAACCCAACTAACGTACCGTGTTTTTTCTCAGTCTAACAGACAGCGAGAGCACTTTATCATGGAGCAGCATCATTTCACGCAGTCTTCCTGGTCGTTGCTCTTGGATTTCGTCTGCAAGACCAGTCGTTTGTTAACAATAAATGCCAGCAGCGATGGTTACACACCGGGAAGCAATTCGTAGTATACCACACAATCGCTGTTTCACAAGATGCAGAACTTTATCTCTTGTGGGTGCTTGCAAGTCCTTGTTCGGGGAATTGCGCATCGTTCGGCCTCAACTATTCCTTCCTTTTCCTTATGCTAGCATAAAGACACAATTTGTCGTCACCAGTTACGATACAGGATAGGAATGGTCAGTGTTGCTCACGAGCCAGTTGATGACGAGCAAGCATAGACGCACATATAGCAACCCACTGATTTTTAAGAGTTTGGCTTATACCAGATTTTTGAATCTTCCCCATAGCATGCAAATGTCGCACGATGGTGGAGTGATCACAGTTCATGACACTTATCAGTTTTCGAATACACCGACATGGATCACTGTGGATCAATGCTTTTAAACGATCTTCATCAAACCCCGAAGGTCTTCCTAATCGTGGAGAACCACAAATGTTGAAACGATGTTCATTAAATCTAGAAAACCGGTTTCTTGCCGTGCTCTGTCTACTATCATTACCCCATACACGACGCATATGTTTATGGTTGCCTCCGCCACAGTCACCCTTCTATTGAACTCAAACAGAAGAATATGTCGGAAATGTTCCAATTTCTCCACTTCGCGCTCCATTTTCAGGCATCGGCAGCTCCACTCGCTCTCTCAGAATAACAAAATGACAATACGTAATCTCAGATAGCAACAGTGAACTACAAACAAAAAATTACAGTCAGTAATTAAACCCATAGCAACCGGAATACCAACATGAAAAAGAAAAAGGCTACGAACTTATGCACCAACCTAATATATTACTATACGTCTATTCCGCTTCATGGTTCGCCGGCCGCTGAGGCCGAATGGTTCTAGGTGCTTCAGTCTGGAACCGTGCGACGTTACGGTCGCAGGTTCGAATCCTGCCTAGGGCATGGATGTGTGTGATGACCTTAGGTTAGTTAGGTTTAAGTAGTTCTAAGTTCTAGGGAGCTGATGACTCAGATGTTAGGTCCCATAGTGCTCAGAGCCATTTGAACCATTTTTCTCTTCATGGTTCACAGTTGATAGTTCACTATCCCAGTTGCATGTGGTCCATATAACGGTTTCCAGGGGCAACAAAAACTTGATTTTGAATATTTTGCGCAATTAATGACCGATTAAAAAATATAAATGCTGTTATAATCTACTCACGGTAATAATTTAACATCGTAAGACAACTATTACACTTTGAAGCTATGTGTATGTCTTGATGCAGCATAACAAAACGTCCACAAATCCCCAGATCGTGTTCTTCCAGTATTCGAGAACCTTTTGTGCATAATTTAAAATCTTTACGAAAGTTTTCTTGCTAGCAGTGCCCAGAAAATAATGAAAGTCGAAAAACCATTATCTCTTACCACCCTTTCGCTGTTCATGGAAATAAACTTTATCATCACCATGAAGTTTTAATTTACTCTCTATGACAAAAAAGAAAGAAGACGCAGCACGAAAGAACTATCCGATTGGGTCGGAAATCGGTAAATGTGATTTACACTTACAGACAAACAAATGATTACAATTTCGGAAAATGTGGATGAATTATCCAAGAGAAACAGCTTCACTAATTGAGCAAGTCAATAACGCGATGGTCCACTTCTCAAACTATGAAGCGGTTATGCGGCTTGTCATGATTAAGAGAGTTTTTGGATGTCCTCATAAGGGATATCATACCAAATTCTGTCCAATTGGCGCGTTAGACCGTCAAATTCCGAGCTGGTAGGAGAGCCCTACCCATAATGCTCAAACCGTACTCGGTGTAGGGGAGATCCGGCGAACTTGGTGGCCAAGGCAGGGATTTGGCAAGCACCAACACAAGCAGTAGAAACTCTCGCCGCGTGCGGGCGGGCATTATCTTTCTGAAATGTAAGCCCAGGATAGGTTGCAATAAATGGCAACAAACTGGGCGTAGAATATCGTCGACCTAGCGCTGTGCTGTAGCGTGCCGAGGATGTCAACCAAAGGGGTCCTGTTATCAAACGAAATGGCACCCGAGAGCATTACTCCTTGTTGTCGGGGCTCATGGCGGGCGATATTCAGGTTGGTACCCCACCGCTGTCCGGGACGTCTCCACACACGTCTTCGCTGGTCGTCGCAGCTCAGTTCGTAGCGGGACTCATTGCTGAAGAATATTCTACTCATTTTAATGAAATTCACGGCCGAAGACGTGTCTGGAGAAATTGCTAGCCTTTAAATTCAGTCTAGTCAGTCCCAAACACAATCCACTTAGGGGCATTAGAGAAAAGAATGCGGAAACGTCAACAACGAAAAGTTTGTAGAAACTCGTGTGTCTACAAAAAGATCGAAGAGCGAAGCATTCAACAACGTCGACGGTCATACCTTAGCAAATGATCTTGCCGAGAACCCAAGAAAATTCCGCTCCTACGTAAAATCACTATCCGGGTCGAAGACTTCTCGTCGACCGGTCTGATGTGGAAATAGAAGATATTTAAAAGGAAAGCTGAAGTTTTAATTTGGCCTTTAAGAAATCATTCGAACAGGAGGATCGCACAGACATACTATCGTTTTACCGACTCAAAGACTACCGTTTGAAGAATATAGTAATAGGCATCCCTGAAACAACTCAAAGAGTTGAAAACTAGAAGAGGTAGAAGAAAAGACCTTCAAAATTACAAACTAATAAAGCAATCATTGGTTTGCTGCAGAATTCATAAGCATATTCTAAATTCAAATAAATACATTTCCTTGAGGCAGAAAAGCTTTTGTCTACAAATCAACACGGATTTAGAAAGCACCACCCGTGAGAAATTCAGCTTGACCTTTCCTCACTTGATATCCTGCGAACTATGGATGTAGGGAAACAGGTAGTATCCATAAGCCTAGATTTCCGGAAAGCGTGTGACACGGCGCCCCACTGCAGAAGGTCCATGCATACGGTTTGGGTTTCCAGAGAAGTGAGTGGTTCGAAGACTTCTTAGGTAACAGAACCGAATACGTTATTCTCGACGGCTAGTGTACATCAGAGACAAGGGTAACGTCAGGAGTGCCCCAGCGACTTGTTACAGCACCGTTCCTCGTACATATAAGAGATCTGACGAACAGTGTCACTAGCAGTGTGCGGCTTTTTGCTGAAGTCGCTGTGGTGTACTGGGAAGTTTGGCTGAGCCACGCGGAATGGGCGCGCATCTTACAAGGGAACCTCCCCATCGCACCCCCCTCAGATTTAGTAATAAGTTGGCACAGTGGATAGGCCTTGAAAAACTGAACACAGATCAATCGAGAAAACAGGAAGAAGTTGAGTGGAACTACGAAAAAAATAAACAAAATTTACAAATTGAGTAGTCCATGCGCAAGATAGGCAACATCAAGGATAGTGTGAGCTCAGGAGCGCCGTGGTCCCGTGGTTAGTGTGAGTAAATGCGGAGCGAGAGGTCCTTGGTTCAAGTCTTCCAAATGTCGCTGGCACGGTAGCTCAGCGTGTTCGGTCAGAGGGTTATGCGCCCTCTGTAATAAAAAAGCTGAGTTAATCGATCATCAACGAACTTAAACGGATGTCTTACGACGGCCACCCCGAACAGACGCAACGAACGAAAGCGAACAAATTGAGAAAAAAATGTGAAAAGTTTAATTTTTTATTTTCAGACAATTATTATCTGTCCGTCCGTCCGATGCGAGGTACCTGCGCCGTAGTATGGGGACGCTACACCTATACAACATATTCCTGCCATGTGACGCACATGCCGTCACCAGTGTCGTATAGAATATATCGGAAGTGTTTTCCTGTGGAGGAATCGGTTGACCTATGACCCTGCGATTAAATGTTTTCGGTTCCCATTGGAGAGGCACGTCCTTTCGTCTACTAATCGCACGGTTTTGCGGTGCGGTCGCAAAATACAGACACTAAACTTATTACAGTGAACAGAGACGCAAATGAACGAACGGACGACCATAACTTTGCCAAAATAATGAATGTAAACTTTTCACTCGAAGGAAGATTTGAACCAAGGACCTCTCGTTCCGCAGCTGCTCACGCTAACCACGAGACCAGGGCGCTCCTGAGTTCATGTTATCCTTGTTGTTGCCTATCTTGCGTATGGACTACTCAGTTTGTAAATTTTGCTCATTTTTTTCATAGTTCCACACAAGTTCTTCCTGTTTTCTCGATTGATCTGTGTTCAGTTTTTCAAGGCCTATCCACTGTGCCAACTTATAACCAAATCTGAGGGGGGTGCGATGGGCAGGTTCCCTTGTTAGAGGCGCCATGTCACGAATTGCGCAGCCCCTCCCGTCGGAGGTTCGACTCCTCCCTCGGGCATAGATGTGCGTTGTCCTTAGCGTAAATTAGTTTCAGTTAATTTAAGTAGTGTGTAAGTCTAGAGACCGATGATCCCAGCATTTTGGTCAAATGGTTCAAATGGCTCTGAGCACTATGGGACTTCACATCTGAGATCATCAGTCCCCTGGAACTTAGAACTACTTAAACCTAACTAACCTAAGGATATCATACACATCCATGCCCGAGGCAGCATTCGAACCTGTAACCGTAGCGGTCGCGCGGTTCCAGACTGAAGCGCCTAGAACCGCTCGGCCACACCGGCCGGCTGTACTGGGAAGTATCGGTGTTGGGTGGCTGCAGGATGATACACGCTGCCTTAAACAGAATTTATAGTTACGGTATTGCAGAACCTGTATTATTCCTAATTACGATTCGTTGTTCCCGAGCAGACACTGCAATATCGTATTTACCCGCCGACACCGGGCAACCAAACTTTCAAGTAAAGTGTTTCCCCTGTGCGGGAATATACTTAATGGATGTACGTGTACAGGTTGAAGACGGCGCAGATTTTCATTGTAATCATTCCATTATACAGTAGGTGGTTGCTCATATTCGCAACTGGGAATACATTTCATGAATTTCTAGCGGGTGTGATGAATGGTAGCTTGCTCTAAATGTATTCAAATGTAAGCTATTGCAGATGAGTAATGAAAACATTCTATAATTTTAGGATGCAGTATTAGCAATGTGCTGCTTGTCACAGTCTCGTCGATTAAATATCAGGCATAGCGTTGCAAAGCTATATGAAATGGAACGAACACGTAAACTCGATAGTTGGGAATAAGACCAGTTGACTGTAGTTAATTGGGAGAATTTTAGAAAAATGTAGCTTATCTGTGATGGAGACCACGTATGGACCTCTGGTCCGACCCATTCATGAATAACACTCGAGTGTTTCGGATCTCCACCAGGTCGGAGTAAAGAAAGACATCGAAGCAGTTCGGGGGTGTACTGTTAGGTTTGTTAGCGATAAGTCTTAGCAACACACGAGCATTATGGAAATTCGAAGGCACACCACGAATGCCTTGTGTAAAGACGACTTTATTTTCGCGGAACACTACTGAAAAGATTAGAGAATAGGCATTTTCGAACGACTGCTTGGCCATTCTACTGCCTCCAACGTAAATTTCGCGTAAGTACCACGCAGACAAGACAAGAGAAATCAGGGTTCGTAGGGAGTTTTATAGACAGCCGTTGCGCCGTCGCTCCATTTGAGAGTGGAGCAGGAAAGGCAGTGCCTTGTAGTGGTACAAGGTACCTTCCACCGTACGCCATAATGTTCTTTCGAGAGTATTTACGTAGACGTTAAGATCAAATGGTTCAAATGGCTCTGAGCACTATGGGACTTAACATCTATGGTCATCAGTCCCCTAGAACTTAGAACTACTTAAACCTAACTAACCTAAGGACACCACACACATCCATGCCCGAGGCAGGATTCGAACCTGCGACCGTAGCAGTCGCGCGGTTCCGGACTGAGCGCCTAGAACCGGGAGACCACCGCGGCCGGCGTTGAAAGATCAGCCCTTTGTTTCTCACGGAATAAAGCCTCCTTCCAACTGTTAGCGGAATCTGCCGAATGGACTATACTAGGGAACCCGGTTAACACACATGGGCGGCCAGCAAGTGAGATGTTACAACATTGTATCTCTACATACATAATACGGTTGCAGCGTCGATGCTGTTCCTTGCACAGAAGGCGTCAACTGCTGAAACACACTGCACGAAGTAGCAGTAAATATTTACCGAAGTTGTTTATGCCGATGCGGCTGTTTGAAATAATAAGTGCCGGGACCTACCGTGTTTCCCGGGCGGTCAGTGTTTACAAGAAACAGCGCGGGCCAGCCGGGGAACGGAAGCTGCGGAGCTTCTCTCAAAGCCCACCACACTTTCGCTGCAGAAAGGACGTGTTAGGCAGTAACAATGGCGAGCGTGAATAAGACCATCAGCGCGGCATAATGTTGCTTTCAGCCCCGCGCTGCAGCTCGCCTTGAAAGAGCGCCGGCTTGCCGTGCGTCGCAAGCGCCGCTCTAAAATCTCTCACCACCGTCAGGGAGCACGTTCACCACTTGAGCCATTCTGATCGACTGAATGATCTATAAGGCTGCTGCCCTGTTTCCCTAGTAAATTCTCAAACACAAGTGCTACATTTTCAAAAAATGCTACTGGATCTGCTGCATTTCCATAGTTTCAAATGTGAGGGTTTTATTGCCCTCACGAGACTTTTCAACTGCTTTCGGATTTATACGAGGCCTGTTCAGAAAGTAAGCTCCGATTGATTGCCAAATTGAAACCACAGTGAACATCAGAAATGTTTTACTTGTAACAATTAGCTACACCTTTCAGCTACTTCTCTACGTAGTCGCCGTTCTGACTTAGACTTTTGTCATAGCGTTGTACCAACTTTTCAATAGCCTCATCATAGAAGGCAGCCGCCAGTGCTTTCCGCCAATTCTCCACGCTGGCCTACACCTCGTTGTCTGTGTCAAAATGTTGTCTTCAAAGACAGCGGTTCATGTGACCAGAGATGAAACTCAGGGGGAGACAATTGCGGACTGTATTGTGGGTAATCTAACATTTCCAGTTGAAAACGATGCAGGAGCATCTTCATTGCCCCTGCAGAATGCGGCTGAGAATTGTCGTGAAGACGAAACAGCACGACAGTTATGTAATGTTAGCTGCATAGCTTCAGGCGAAATTTCTCACCAGGCCCTCGTACTTGGCGGCAGACACTATTTTCTAGACATCTTTACGCACTCACTGCGAGCTCAGAAATGAGAAGAGCGACGTGATGCTAACTGGGGTTATACTAGACACTACCCAACACATCTGTGCAAAGCTTTATCGGATTTTCATAGTCGTTTCCATTTCGCGACCGATCGGAGCTTACTTTCTGAACGCCCCTCGTAGTATTGTATCCGATAGATGCTGCATTCATTTCGTGTTCCTTATGACACAAGTTCTTTTGGAATTTGTTTAAAATTATAGAATTAGTTTCTGTTGATTGGGCATCTCACAGCCATGATAGTTTGAACTACTTATTTCCTTGGAGTAGCCTCAAATTGCTCGTGATATTTTGTGTAGTTGTTGAATGAAGTTAAATATTTAACTTCCAGCTTGTGTTGCTTAATCACGTGTAACTTAAATTTTCCTCTACTAACATAGCACGTTTTCGTACGCCTCGATTAATGTTCTACTTCGTAAGTTCTGGCATATTTGCATCGATGGATATGAGGCTGTCACTTCAAACGTAATAAGTAATTCGCTAAAGTTACTGGTGAAATGACAGAATTTTGTAACATAATTGTGAGTTTAGGGCACACACATGAAAATTATCAATCAGTGTCCTTTGAAAGTATTTCAGATGTAAATTGATCACTCTGAAACAAAGCTCATTACTTGAGAAATCAACAATGAAGGGACGAAGAAAATTAGCGCAGACAATCCCATCGACGAAGAAGGCATTAGATACTGGGTATCAGCTTGGATAGAACAAGGAAGGTATTCGTTCTTTTTCAACATTCACATAAATCGATTCGAAGGATAGCGGAAAACGTAAACCTGGTTGGATGGATGAGGATTTGAACAGTCGGATACGACCCTGGTCTTTCAATTACGAGGGTGTGCAGAAAAGTAATACCTTCGAAATTTTTATGTGAAAACTCTTAAAGCTTTTAAAATAGAACAAACATTATTAACATTCTACATCTATATTCTTCATGTTTACATATTTATTTCTCAGCATAGTTATCCTGGTGCCAAACAAATTTCTCTCAACGAGAGACCAGTTTGTTGATACCGTCACCGTAGAATATTTGATTTTGTTGACGGGGTGGCTTATACCACATCATCACCATGAAAGTGAAGTCCTCGAAGGTGTTCTTTCAGTTCTGGAAACAGATAAAAATGAGATGGGGCCAAGTTGTTGCTAAATCGAGGATTATTGATGACAGTGATCGCAAGGTATCGACTTGTTGCAGGAATCGAAGCGCTAGTGGTCTGGTATTGTGAAGCTGAAGGAGTGTGTGGTCCATACTTAGACGAACTGGAGGCGCTTTTTTGCTGTCAAAAAACTCTATTACAGCACGCTGTTTCTACGCACCGACATAGTTACGTTACACACCACCACGTTACACGCTACAATTCGGAGTCCTCTAGCGGTAGAGGTTTACAACTTGACTCAGAGAAGTGTGAAAGTCGACGGAGAACATGCATTCCATATAATACCTTAACCAGTATTGAGATCTGAATAAAAAATTCGGAGGCATTACTTTTCAGCACGCTTTCGTACCTCACCGTCTCGCTCAGTGGGAATCTGTTCTGTACGAAATGATAAAAATATGAAGAAGTGCAAACGTAAACATTGTTTCCTACAATTGTTCATAATACCACTTACATTCATGTTCCCATATGCACGATATTATTTTCTGTCAACAGGAAAACGGGTTCTGAGACTGATCCGTTACAGAAAATTTTCTTCCACATAATCAGACGTGGTATGCAGCGTTTATCATAAGTAGTAACGAAACTGATAGAGGTGAAAGTAAAAACGTTCCAACAATCATGAGTCTCAAACCAGCCGAAGGAAGGTAATTACGAATGTGTGTCTAAGAAATGCTACTGCCTTGAGAATGAAATATTGTATTAGTTATTCAAAATTTATTTGAAATGTAAGATTTCCGATTAAGTCTCCTAGACTGGGTCCATTGTCAAAATGTATGAAATATGGCAGATGCATGATGGAGCGACGGCACATTTTTCTGCTGATGTAAGACATCCAACCCACCAATGTGATTCGAGATGAATAGGCCAAGAAGGATCTGTATCATGGCCTCCAAGATCAGCTGACACCAATCATCTTAATTTTTCTCTATGAGTCGTCTCAGAGTCAAGCGTGTAGCACTCTCGTTGATAATGTTGAAGTACAGCAGCATTTCAGAGAATTCGTAACCTACTACAGGGACAAGAGCAGCATTTCGCCTCAATACAAGAGTGATATGTGGAACATCTTTAAGACATAAAAGTCTGCAGTAAACTGTGACACGTATCGTGCTAAATTAGTATTGTATTTCGTAATAAACGATGTCATGGTGGTAATCTGACTCCAATTATACGGAAATTTAACGTGAAGTGTAAATTTCAAATACATTTGTACAGGGAATTATTTAACAAAAAAGTGAGCGATGTCTTCTAACCACGCCTTCGTTGTTATCTCACAAACAGCTCATTTGTGAACTCGTGTACAATGGACTGTTTTTTCTTCTATTAGCTAGTATTTCACCCGAATAACTTTCTGCTATTAAGAGGGACGTTCAATAAGTAATGCAACTTTTTTTTTCTTGGCCAGTTTCTGCTTAAAAAAAATACGAAATTTGTTGTGGAACATCTTAGAATATTACTGTTCATGTCTCTGACGTTTTATGAAATTCCGATAGGTGACCGTGGTCTACGTAACCTTCAAAATGGCGTCTGTAGCGCAAGTGCGTTCAAAGCAGAGAGCTGTCATTGAGTTTCCTTTGTAGAAAAACCATAAAATCGCTGATATTCATTGGCACTTGCCGAATGTCTGCGGGCACCTGGCAGTGAACAAAAGCACGGTGAGTCGTTGGGCAAGGCGTCTGTCGTCATCACAACAAAGTTTCGCACACCTGTCCGATCTCCCGCGTACCGGCCGATCACACGCAGGTGAGAAATTGCAGAAACGATTTCAACATCCTCGTCACCACAAAAATGCAAACGAATTTCTCCTTCTCTATAACAACACAATGCCTCACACAAGTCTTTGCACCCAAGTCGAGAACATAAAACTTTATTGGACTGTTCTTCCTCATCAGCCCTACAACCCGGGTCATGTACCATCCGAATTCCGAAGGATATGCTTCACGTGAAGCAGTACGAACATGACTGGGGGAAGGGGTTGATGATGCGGCAGAATGTGGGGTTCGACGTCGACCAGTAGAGTGGTACTATGAGGCCATGCAGGCCCTCCCGGTAAGGTGTCATAAGACCGTCGCATTGAACGTAGAGTAAGTTGAAAAATATAGATTTGTAGCGAAAAGAAAATGTTCAGATGAGTGTGAATTCCTAAGGGACCAAACTGCGCCGGCCGGGGTGGCCGAGCGGTTCTAGGCGCTGCAGTCTGGAACCGCGTGACCGCTACGGTCGCAGGTTCGAATCCTACCTCGGACATGGATGTGTATGATGTCCTTAGGTTTGTTAGGTTTAAGTAGTTCTAAGTTCTAAGGGACTGATGACCTCAGAAGTTAAGTCCCATAGTGCTCAGAGCCATTTGAATCAATTGACCAAACTGCTTGGGTCATCGGTCCCTAGACATACACACTACTTAAATTAACTGAAACTAATTTACGCTAAGGACAACACACACCCATGCCCGAGGGAGGAGTCTAACCTCCGACGGGAGGGGCTGCGCAATTCCTGACATGACGTCTCTAAGATGCGCGGCCATTCCGCGTGGCTCAGCCAAAATAGTGAGGAACAATATGTTGTACTGGAATCCTGAATAAAACTAACATGCTATCACAAAGAAATGCGTTGCATTACTTATTGATGCCCCTCGTAGTAATGACAGAACCTGTATATTTCCAAGGCATCAAACCATAACCATATTAAGTACAATATTTTCGAGATCACATATGCTTCTTCACTCTACTGACCTATCTCAGGTGCACTCCGAGGTTAAGACTCTGCACCCGCATTCGGAAGATCGCTAGCTGGAAACCGCGTGCAGGTATTCATATTTAATTTAGTCAAAATTTAGCTACATACCCTATGCCAAATTCAATTACTGCTTCTTTGAAGGGACACGGCCAATTTTCCTCCTCCCTTCTGCTACCTGAGCTTGTCTGCCGTGTCTATAGATCTCATCGTAGACGGGACATTAAGTTGCTATTTCCTTTCATTCGGGTACACTCTGCTGCGAAAGCGTAGCCTTGTACTGGCAGTCTTCTATTGTGCTTTTCCCGAAATCTAGTTTAGTTAACAATCTTTGAAGTGTATTGTTTTAAATATAGTTTAAATTTATTTCTTGCTCCTATCAGAGCTCAGTCACCGATCTGTAACATCTATCCCTATATATTATTTCGGGTAATCAAAAAGTCAGTATACATTGGAAAACTGAATAAATCACGGAATAATGTAGATGGAGAGGTACAAATTGACACACATGCTTGGAATGAAATGGGGTTTTATTAGAACCAAAAAAATACCAAAGTTCAAAAAATGTCCGACAGATGGGGCTTCATCTGATCAGAATAGCAATAATTACGAGTAGCATAACAAAGTAAGACAAAGCAAAGATGATGTTCTTTACAGGAAATGCTCAATATGTCCACCATCATTCCTCAACAATAGCTGTAGTCGAGCAGTAATGTTGTGAACAGCACTGTAAAGCATGCCCGGAGTTATGGTGAGGCATTGGCGTCGGATGATGTCTTTCAGCATCCCTAGAGATGTCGGTCGATCACGATACACTTGCGACTTCAGGTAACCCTAAGCCAATAATCGCACGGACTGAGGTCTGGGGACCTGGGAGGCCAAGCATGACGAAAGTGGTGGCTGAGCACACGATCATCACCAAACGACGCGCGCAAGAGATCTTTCACGCGTCTAGCAATATGGAGTGGAGCGTCATCCTGCATAAACATCGTACGTTCCAGCAGGTGTTTATCAGCCAGGCTTGGGATTATGCGATTCTGTAACATTTTGGCGTACCTCTCACCCGTCGCGGTAGCAGTTACAAAACCAGAATCACGCATTTCCTCGCAGAAAAAAGGCCCGATAACTTTTTTTTGTTCTAATAAAGCCCCATGTCATTCCAAGCATGTGTGTCAATTTTTACCACTATATCTATATTATTCCGTGGTTTATTAAGTTTTCAAATTTATACTGAGTTTTTGATCACCCGGTAAATAAAAGTCCGCCACCCTGTTTTTCTGTGTGTATCTTAAGGCTGTCATTAGGAATTGCTGTAGGAATTGTGATACAATTTCCACTTATAGACAGACTGTTGACGTGGAAGATTTGTGTGTATAATTTATTATCACTACCCTGATTGCATCACGGATACTTAATATTACCCATGCGGAGCCGGGGTGGTTGTTCATATGATCTGTATGTTCCCCGTCTGTCCAAAAGTTTAGAAAGTGGATTGATAAAAACTAGGGGAGTGTTAACTTATTGGTTTTAATGCTTCAGATGTTCTACATAGGCATACTACAGTTTAACGCACATAACCTTCATACAGTCATGTTAAACTGTCATAAAAGTCATTCTTTGGAATGTTGTTCAACAAGTCAGTCACATTGACTTGAATGTGTTTTATGATGTCAAAGCATTAATCCTTCATGTGAAATTCCTACTGATAACAGCAAGTTTCGTCACCTGTGACGACTTTATCTTGAAAAGAATTGCCCTCGTTTCGTGCAAGTCGTGGCAGCCGTTCACGTGTCGTTGGTTTTGTTCTGGAGTCCAGGAGCGTTGGACAAACTTTGCACACGCTTTTATCTTCTTCAATACATTCTGGAGAAAGTCTTGAAAACTTGATTCAGAGATGTTGCTTTCTTGCCGATTGCGACACAACAACATTTACACACTAGCGTCGCACTTCCTTTACTTAACAGTCTACTCCTGCCTATTGGTCGAATGTGCATCTATTTACAGTTGTTATTTCAAGCTGCTACCGTAGTTAAAGGGCTGATGTCACTTATACACAAGGAATAAATTCAGTCTCTGAAAGTTTTGGATAGACAGTGTATTTCTTGTAAACCGCTGAAACATCACAACAGAATGTAACCTCCCCACAAAATAAAAATAAATAATATGAATAATATTCTCATTTATTGTAACCTCAAAACAGAAAAATTCCTAAATTTCTCAACAGTAAAAAATATTATTATGTCGTTCACATTCAGTGTAACGTCCCAACAAAAAATAAATTCAGTTACCTGGTGATAATACAATGTAACTAACCTCTCAATTAAATTGTCGCTCACTTATAACATTCCAATAATTGACTGTGAATTTAACCTGGTCAATTTTGGACGTCAGCAGTGCTGCGTCATGGCCGTGAAAGATCATTCTGAATAAAAAAAAAAAGGAAAAATTCTTACCTTAATTAAGTCGCCGGATAACGCATATATATCTGCTCTTACCATAAATTTTTCTGGCACATCCCTGTGCAATGCTGGCCGATAGATTTGTCATTTATGAAAGGAAGCAACTGATTTTTCTTTTGCAACAATTGGTATGATCATGGATTGGAGAAATTAGTAAATTATTTAAATTGAAATGAATGATTGTTAAAAGTTACTTTTTATGAGAAAGATTATTATTACGAGATTTTTAAAACATTTACATGGGAGTTGAGATGACATTACTACATATGCGCGAGGCTGCTTTTTACCTTATACAATAATACTCAGGCTCCGGCATCGCTGCACCACGACCGGCCCAGCCAACACGATACACCAGACCAGACCAGAGCAGACTGCTCACTAGCAACAACTTACTGCTACAGCTACACAGTTCCTACTGCAGTCAACACTGCTTTCTGGTCAGAGATTCTCTTATACCTTGCATATCGCAGACAGCGCATGAGCAATACATCGAAATTACATCTGCTCGGACCTCTTACAAGGATTTATTCACTTGTTAGTTCACACGCATTAACCGCACATACGTAATGTGTTATTGAGAGAATATGACGTACTTAGCAGATAAATGCACCAACGTGGACCTTCGGACAAAAGTTTATATAAAAGTCAGTTTTAATAAAGCCTGCGCACATGTGTCTGTGTTCTACATAAATTACGAGAAATATAATTGATTTATAAAATAAGTAATTCTATTTATGGGAGAGTAGTGAAGTGACGAGCAATGTTCTCAGACCTTCATCCAATGGAGAGCATGTTGTACGATTTTGGAGAGCGCTTGGCTGAAGTACATTTTGTCCCTCTCCTGCCTGTCATCATCAAAGCTCCTCCACCGACTTTCACCCGCCCCCCTCTCCCCTCCCCCACCCATCAGTCCTGCCCTCCATATCTGATAAGATTGTAGGTACGAATCATCTTAGTTAGCACCGTTAGAAACAGCAAACTGTGCTGCTGTGATGTGTATGCCGTTCTTAAAGCTGATAGTATTATTTATGATAAAATGCCTATAATCTTCTTGGAACGTTAATAACCGCTATTTTTTCAAATTACTTCTTTATTTATTCGTTTCTTAAACATGTTGTGTATCCGTAAGTTCTTTGAATACAATCTACGGATGATTAATTACTTCGGTGTCGATTATTCAGAAATCAGCTTAATGAACAATTTGTGGCAAAAAAATGGTTCAAATGGCTCTGATCACTATGGGACTTAACATGTGAGATCATCAGTCCCCTAGAACTTAGAACTACTTAAAATTAACTAACCTAAGGACATCACACACATCCATGCCCGAGGCAGGCTTCGAACCTGCGACCGTAGCGGTCGCGCGGTTCCAGACTGAAGCGCCTAGAACCGCTAGGCCACAACGGCCGGCAATTTTTTTACAGACAACTTATTTACAGCAACATAAATTTTAAAAAAGCTGTCTGAATGATTGCAGTAAATAAACTGCTTCAGGTGGGATCGGAGGTTGGGGTGGCCATAGGTCGCCTTTAGATAGGTGTGTTCAGAGACTAGCAGTGGAAAACCTATAAGGCTAATTGCTTTGTCAATAACTGGTATAAGTGCATGTTTCCTCATGTGCCGCGCTGCAACAGCATCACACACATGGAGCACAGTGGCTAACGTAATGGAGTCGCATTTCTGTGGAGCGTGGTTAAATCCCCTCCGGCCATTTAGATTTATGTTTTCATAGTTTCCATTAGACGTATAATGGTTAGTTCAGCTGAAATTAACACGATGGATCTCCGGACTTACCTATCCTAGCTTGTCTTCCCTTTGTAATGACTTCGTCTTGACGGGACTTAGATCCTCCTCTTTCTTCATTTACTTCAGCAACAATATATTATCAAAAGTATCCCGACACTTACTGAACATGAACATGAAGTGTGTCCACTTTTCTACTGTACGGTGACTTGAACTCTTCTGGGGACATTCTCTATGAGGTATCTAGATGTATGTGGAGGAATGGCAGCCTATTCTTCCTCAGAAGCCGAAAGCACATAAGGTAGTTTTGCCAGGCCTCGTAATTTTGGACGAAGACGACATTCTGAGTTATTCAAAAACGGTTCCATTGCGATCACGGGACTTTGGTAGTCCGTTGCTTTATGATAGGATGTATTGTGATGCTACTACAAATTATCATCGTGTCCAAACAGTTCCTTCACTGTACGTGGCACATGACACTGTAACATATAATTATATCTTTGCGCATTTAGCTTTTCCTTAGGCGCAGTAAGAGGACCATATCTCAACGATGATAAACATACGAACTTCCAGCGGTTTGCCACGGAGTATAGCGTGATTCATCACTGCTGTTCCAGTGACGTCGCTCTTTACACCATCTCAAGCGTCACTTAGCACTGACAAAAGAAATGTGTGGCTTATGAGGAGCTGCTCGACCATTGCACCCCTTCTTTTTAACTCCCTACGTGCAATCGCTATGCTAGCTGAGCTGCTGGTAACACTGTGGAAGTCTCGAGTGTTTACTTCCACTGATTTCATACACTCACTTCGCGACAGTACACTAGGTCTGCCTGGTCGTAGTTTAGCTACGGCCGTTCCTTCGCGGTCCACGTCACAGTCTCAACACCAGCAGTCGACTTGGGTAGCTTTAGAAGAGTTAAAACGTTCCTAATGGATCTGTTATTCAACTAACATCCAGTGACTTGCCCACGTCCGAAGCCACAGATACTTCTCGCCGACCTATTCTGAAGTTACTGCCTCTCTGCCGAGAATGGTTCAAATGGTTCAAATGGCTCTGAGCACTATGGGACTCAACGACTGAGGTCATTAGTCCCCTAGAACTTAGAACTAGTTAAACCTAACTAACCTAAGGACGTCACAAACATCCATGCCCCAGGCAGGATTCGAACCTGCGACCGTAGCGGTCTTGCGGTTCCAGACTGCAGCGCCTTTAACCGCACGGCCACTTCGGCCGGCTGCCGAGAATGGAGTACTCCCCAATTCCTTTTATACTGACAGGACCGCTTCTTGTGACATCTGGTGGTTAATTCCGCATTGCATACAGGTGTCAAAAAAATGGTTCAAATGGCTCTGAACACTATGGGACTTAACAGCTGTGGTCATCAGTCCATGAGAACTTAGAACTACTTAAACCTAACTAACCTAAGGACATCACACACATCCATGCCCGAGGCAGGATTCGAACCTGCGACCGTAGCAGCCGCTCGCTTCCGCATACGGGTGTCCGGATAGCTCTGATCAGGTAATGTACCGGGTGATCAAAAAGTCAGTATAAATTTGAAAACTTAATAAACACGGAATAATGTAGATAGAGAGGTAAAAATTGACACACATGCTTGGAATGACATGGGGTTTTATTAGAACAAAAAAAAAAAAAACAAAGTTCGCAAAATGTCCAACAGATGGCGCTGGACAGCAAACCGTCAGTGACTGCTCTTGACAATCGTGTATAAAAGGAGCTGTAATGAGAGAGAGAATCAGATGCGCCAGCAGTCGCAGCATGTTGACGTTACCTGAAAAGGCGCTTTTAGTCAAACTAGAATGGGGAATGTGCTAGTTCAGCGTTACGATCCTATCGCCATAAGAAGGGGGTTCGAACGGGTAAAGGTCCGTTGACAAATGCAGCGGTGGCGAGAATGATTTCGAAGTTCGAAGCCACGGGTTGTTTCGACGATAGACCCCGCAGAGGCCGACCGAGCACAAGGCGTAATGCTGCTGAGACAGTTCAGGAAGAAATTGAGACTGCAGCGGGTTCGTCTATGCACGGGGAAGCCAGCGCTAGCGCAGCGCACGTCACACCGGCATTCCATACACTACTGTTTGGTTGGCACTGAGGCGTACCATCGATGCTATCCGTACAAAATCCGTCGGCATCATGAACTGTTACCTGGCGATTTAGTGAAGCGGAGGGCATTTGCGGTGTGGGCGTTTCAAAAGATAGCGGAAGATGACGGTTGGTTGAGTAACGTGTTGTGGACCGACGAAGCTCATTTCACGCTCCGAGGGTCTGTCAACACCCACAGCTGCAGAATTTGGGCTACCGAAAATCCTAGAACTGTCATGGAAACTCCATTGCACGACGAGAAAGTCACGGTATGGGTTGGATTTACCACATCTACCGTTATCGGGCCTTTTTTCTTCGAGGAAATGTGTGATTCTGGTTTTGTAACTGCTACCGTGACGGGTGAGAGGTACGCCGATATGTTGCAGAATCACATCGCCCCCGGCCTGGCTCATAAACACCTGCTGGAACGTACGATGTTTATGCAGGATGGCGCTCCACACCATATTGCTAGACGCGTGAAAGATCTCTTGCGCGCATTGTTTGGTGATGATCGTGTGCTCAGCCGTCACTTTCGTCATGCTTGGCCTCCCAGGTCCCCAGACCTCAGTCCGTGCGATTATTGGCTTAGGGTTCCCGTGATCGACCGACATCTCTAGGGATGCTGAAAGACATCATCCGACGCCAATGCCTCACCATAACTCCGGGCATGCTTTACAGTGCTGTTCACAACATTACTCCTCGACTACAGCTATTGTTGAGGAATGATGGTGGACATATTGAGCATTTCCTGTAAAGAACATCATCTTTGCTTTGTCTTACTTTGTTATGCTACTCGTAATTATTGCTATTCTGATCAGATGAAGCGCCATCTGTCGGACAGTTTATGAACTTTTGTATTTTTTTGGTTCCAATAAAACCCCATTTCATTCCAAGCATGTGTGTCAATTTGTACCTCTCCATCTACATTATTCCGTGATTTATTCAGTTTTCAAATGTATACTGACTTTTTGATCACCCGGTACATCACATACGTATAACACCACTTCGGATTCTACGCTTGCTAAATAGAATGCGTTGGCTTCGAAGAAATAATCACGTTTCAGCATTTGTTATTTACCCGAATGTGTCTAAAACACCTCAGTAACTGAGGCATTGTATTCTGTGGACTCTAAAAATTAGGAACAAATTCAACAAGTTTTGTTTGAGATGCCTCTCTCGTAGGTACTGGACACAGTAATTTTACGCTTATGTAGCAAAAATATTTAACTTCAAACGACCTGATCCGATGTTTCTTTAATGTCAGTCCACTTTCAACTTACGGACTGTTTCTTGATGGCAACTAACCATTGTCGACGAACAGGGATACTGACAATGTTCACATAACAGGAGTTGCGTAGACATGTGTACTTGCAAACGAAGAGAACTGTAAAGGAAATACCGAACGCTATACAGTGTTGGTAATACTGATTCAAGTGCAAAATAACTTGATAACATAAAAATGGCAACATGTTCATCAGCACACAGCGCACACTGAACTAGGACTGTCATCAAATTTGGTGTTACTTTACAATCTCAGCATTCGTCTAAAATTACTTAGAAAAATTACTGACAACGCACACGGGCATAATATCTATCTCAGATTTTCAGTACACGAGTCCAGTGTACCAACCACTGTGCGACATTGCGCCAAAATTGTAGAGGAGTTCTACATTGTTGTATATAACGATGTGGACAGAAATATGAAATTTGATAATGAATAAACACACACAGGAACTGGAATTAATTTTAGGAATAGAAACATAACCTGCATTTTTGGGTCCAATAATATTATATTCGTTCTTGCCACGCAAGTCGATCGTCCACAACACGTTGCGAATGGAATAGGAGGATGAGATTTGTGTTTGACGTCCCGTCGACAACGAGGTCATTAGAGATGGACACAAGCTTCGATTATGGATGGATGGAGAAGGAAATCGGCCTTGCCCTTTCCAAGAAACCATACGGGCATTTGCCTTAAACGATTTACGGAAATCACGGAAACTGAAACCTGGATGGCCAGATGCAATTTTGAACCGTCGTTTTCCCGAATGTGAGTCCGGTGAGCGACGCACTGTGCTACCTCGATAGGTCGAGAATGGAATACTGATGGCGGAGGGGAGAAGGTGGAGGTGAAGAACGATAGTGGTGCTTGAAGTACCCTCCGCAACACACCGTAATGTAATCTGTGGCGCACACACCATGGATGGCCACTCGGAGTGAGGGATGCTGGTAGAACTGGAGGCTGATACAGTGCAGGGGGCGCACCTTGGCCGACCATGAAGCCACCGCCATTGTCGGGTCCAGTTCCACGTGAACTGGCCGTTGGCAACGACCATCGCTGACACCAGCGTATAAGGCCGGCACCGAACATCAGCCATCTGTTTTTTCGCTTCACGGATGTTAAATACCTGGGGTTATAATTAAACTTTCCCTATTGAACGTGTTATAACACGAAAACTAAATACGTACGAGTACCATACTTGGTACCATTGATGTCCAGAGTATGGGGTGCATGATTCCCATGCGTCACAGCGCGGCCGTCTAGTTCTAACTATGGTCACCAAGTGCCGTGATCAGTCATCATGATTCATGGTCTCACACACCTGACCAGTCGCAGTTCACTTGTTGACGTGTCAACATGAGCTTCGACAAAAGGAGCAGGGCATTATTGGTGAAGCTCTATTATCGAAACAACAGTAATGCTGCAGCTGCCCTTCGAGAATATCGTCGGCTGAAAGGATTACGGAAGGGTCCTCTTTCTCCATCTGTTGTGCGCAGTATGATGAAGAAGTTCGAATCAACTGGAGAACTGGGCATCCCTCCTGGAAGAAGCCGACGACCGGCTGCACCATAGGTGGTCAATGAAATCGCTGTTGCTTTGGCAGACAAGGCTGCGCGCAACCCCCGATGGTCAGGCATGGCGCGTGCTGTGTCACGACAGTTGAACGCGCCGTGGTTCACTGAATGGAAGGTGCTTCGAGCCATTCTTAAATGGCATCCGTACAAGATCCATATCGTACAGCAGCTTGCACCACGGGACGCACAAACACGTGTTGACTTCGCTGTCCATTTTCTCGCAAGGTTGACAAGGGTTGGTCCTCGATCATCCTACGGGCAGACGAAATTCATTTTGCTCTGACAGGTGCAGTGAACACACAGAATTGCCTAGTGTGGGAATCTTCACCTCCAGTCACTGTGGATGAAGTTCCTCAAAATGGTTAAAATGGCTCTGAGCACTATGCGACTTAACTTCTGAGGACATCAGTCGCCTAGAACTTAGAACTAATTAAACCTAACTAACCTAAGGACAGCACACACATCCATGCCCGAGGCAGGATTCGAACCTGCGACCGTAGCGGGCGCTCGGCTGCAGACTGCAGCGCCCAGAACCGCACGGCCACTCCGGCCGGCTTGAAGTTGCTCTGTTTGGTGAATGTGTCACAGTATGGTGTGGCTTTGCAGCTACGTTCATCGTTGGCCCATTCTTTTTTGAACAGGTTGGCGCTCAAGGATCAAAGACGTGCTGTGTGACTGACTAGCGTTACTGTGACATACTTCACCAGCATGTCGTCCGGAACCGCGAGTCTGCTACGGTTGCAGACTCGAATCCTGCCTCGGGCATGGCTGTGTGTGATATCCTTAGTTCAGTTAGGTTTAAGCAGTTCTAAGTTTTAGGGGACTGATGACCTCAGATTTTAAGTCCCATAGTGCTCAGAGCCATTTTTTTAACCAGCATGTCATTCCCGCCCTACAGGAGAGAGACGCATTGAAATCAACAGTTTTCATGCAAGACGGGGCCCACCGCACATCGCTCATGAAGTTCACCTGCGTCTCCAAAACACATTTGGAAACGATCGAATTATCAGCGGATTATTTCCAAATGCTTGGCCGGCAAGATCACCTGATCTCACCTCCTGTGATAAATGGTTGAAGGGCTACTTGAAGAACAGTGTTTACCTGGGGATCATTCACACATGTGTTGATCTGAACCACAGTATATTAAGAGACGCAGCTGCCATACCTACGGACATGCTTCGTTCTGCTGTGCAGTATGCAATTCTGCGCCTTCAGACTCTTCTGGTCACTGATGGTTGCCATATCGAGCCATTTTTGTAGCAGTAATGTTACCTGTACATAGTGGTATGATGTATCGTAGCAGCACATTAAAAGTGTTTCAGCTGAATTTTTTCTGCATTATTTCTCTTCCCCATGTCCTTGACATTAATACTACCAAGACTGGTACTTGTACAGCAATTAGTTCTCGTGTTATAGCTTGTTAAAAAGAGAGTTTAATTATAAGCACCCAGTACTTCGTAAGTTGTTGGTTTGCCGTTGTTGACCCGACGTTGGATTTCGCCTGAAATCTTCTGCGGATTTGCTTTTGTGCTTACTAGTTTCGGTCTTCGGCTTTCTCCGTGAACTCCCTTCAGTATACAGAAGGCCGGGGTAACAACACGATCATTAAATCGGACTTGGAACTTATAGATGTGTTTTGCTACGAAGTGTTCCCATATTTGTGACTTAGTAGATATCATCATATCGGTGATAGAAAATTGGATACGAGGAGAAGCGACACCCAAACTAGTGTATATCGAAGATATGGAAGCTGCAATTTTAATGCTGTTAAAGCTACCAAAACGACGTTTGAGACATCATTTACTACCGCAGCCAGAACAAGCGGCTCCATAATATCAATACATGGAATTGAAGTCTCCTTCTCCATTGTTTCCACAATTACAACCACCATAAAGAGGATTTAGAATCTTACACGTGGAAACTGCATCAGCACTTAACAACATCGAAGATTAGAGGCTCTTAAACGGTGTACACTTTTCTCTCATCGTCTAATGCTAAAGTGTAACACCGGTTTAGCAATCTTGCCCCTTCGTAGATCCAGTATCGGTAACTTTTCAACATGTGTTCGAGATTTTGGGCTCTTCTCTTTAAAGATATCCAAGTGGTAACACCTTGTTTAAAATTTGATGGACCACGAAAGCAGTCAGAATAGCCACGTAGTGAGTGGGTAGTACATCTGCACGGTCTAATACACAAATGTGGGTTTACATGTGATAAGAGTTAAGTGTCTTTAGCGTTACTCCTACTCATTAATACACGACGTAGTAGTGCAGAACGTGCTTGATTAGGACTTCCGATATGAGACACTGAAGTCCGTCATTGACAGAAGTACTGAGAGTTGTTGAGACAATTGAGGTAGCAAAGGCAGTATACAGACAGTAGCAGAACTAAACTGAAATTACATTATATACTGAGGAGCCAAAGAAACTGGTAAAACTGGTATACCTGCCTAATAACGTGCACGATCGCCGCGAGCGCACAGAAGTGCCGTAGCACGATGTTGCATGGATTCGGCTAATGTCTGAAATAGTGCTGAAGTGAATTGACACCATGAATCCTGGAGGCGGTCCATAAATCGGTAAGAGTACGAGGGGGCGAGATCTCTTCTGAACAGCACGTTGCAAGGCATACTAGATCTGTTCAATAATGTTCATGTCTGGAGAGTTTGGTGGGCAGCGGAAGTGTTTAGACTCAGAAGAGTGTTTCTGGGCACTCTGTGGCAATTCTGGATTGTGAGGTGTCGAATGGTCCTGCTGGAATCGCTCAAGTCCGTCGGAATGCACAATGGACATGAATGGGCACAGGTGATCAGACAGGATGCTTACGTTCGTGTCACCTGTCAGAGTCGTATCTAGATGTAACAGGGGTCCCATATCACTCCAACTACACACGACCCACACCATTACAGAGCTTCCACCAGCTTGAACAGTCTCCCGCTGACATGCAGGATCCGTGGATTCATGAGGTTCTTGCCAGACCCGTACAGGTCCAGCCGCTCGATACAATTTGAAACGAGACTCGTCAGACAAGGCAACACGTTCGCAGTTCACAACAGTCCAAAAATGGTGTTTACGGGCCCAGGCAAGGCGTAAAGCTTAGTGTCGTGCAGTCATCAAAGGTACATAGTGGGCCTTCGGCTCCGAAAGCCCATACCGATGATGTTTCGTTGAATGGTTCTCAGGCTGACACTTGTTGATGGCCCAGCAGAGAAATCTGCAGCAATTTCCGGAAGGATTGCACTTCTGTCACGTTAAACGATTCCCTTCAGTTCTACATCTACATCTACATTTATACTCCGCAAGCCACCCAAAGGTGTGTGGCGGAGGGCATTTTACGTGCCACTGTCATTACCTCCCTTTCCTGTTCCAGTCGCGTATGGTTCGCGGGAAGAAAGACTGTCTGAAAGCCTCCGTGCGCGCTCTAATCTCTCTAATTTTCCATTCGTGATCTCCTCGGGAGGTATAAGTAGGGGGAAGCAATATATTCGATACCTCATCCAGAATCGCACCTTCTCGAAACCTGGCGAGCAAGCTACACCGCGATGCAGAGCGCCTCTCTTGCAGAGTCTACCACTTGAGTTTATTAAACATCTCCGTAACGCTATCACGGTTACCAAATAACCCTGTGACGAAACGCGCCGCTCTTCTTTGGATCTTCTCTATCTCCTCCGTCAAACCGATCTGGTACGCATCCCACACTGATGAGCAATACTCAAGTATAGGTCGAACGAGAGTTTTGTAAGCCACCTCCTTTGTTGATGGACTACATTTTAAGCACTCTCCCAATGAATCTCAACCTGGTACCCGCCTTACCAACAATTAATTTTATATGATCATTCCACTTCAAATCGTTCCGCACGCATACTCCCAGATATTTTACAGAAGTAACTGCTACCAGTGTTTGTTCCGCTATCATATAATCATACAATAAAGGATCCTTCTTTCTATGTATTCGCAATACATTACATTTGTCTATGTTAAGGGACAGTTGCCACTCCCTGCACCAAGTGCCTATCCGCTGCAGATCTTCCTGCATTTCGCTACAATTTTCTAATGCTGCAACTTCTCTGTATACTACAGCATCATCCGCGAAAAGCCGCATGGAACTTCCGACACTATCTACTAGGTCATTTATATATATTGTGAAAAGCAATGGTCCCATAACACTCTCCTGTGGCACGCCAGACGTTACTTTAACGTCTGTAGACGTCTCTCCATTGATAACAACATGCTGTGTTCTGTTTGCTAAAAACTCTTCAATCCAGCAACACAGCTGGTCTGATATTCCATAGGCTCTTACTTTGTTTATCAGGCGACAGTGCGGAACTGTATCGAACGCCTTCCGGAAGTCAAGAAAAATAGAATCTACCTGGGAGCCTGTATCTAATATTTTCTGGGTCTCGTTCTTGCAGGATCTTTTTCCGGCCGCAGCGTTATTGGAGATTGTAAGTTTAACTGATTCCTGATGTTCACGGTACACTCGTAAAATGGTCATACTGGAAAATCCCACTTCATCGCTACCTCGGAGATTCTGTGTCCCATCGCTCGTGCGCCGACTGCAACACCACGTTCAGACTCACTTAAATCTCGATAACTTGCCATTGCTGCAGCAGTAACCGATCTAACAACTGCGCCATACACTTGTAGTCTTATATAGGCGTTGCCGACCACAGCAGAGTATTCTGCCTGTTCACATATCTCTGTATTTGAATATGTTTGCCTATGCCAGTTTCTCTCGCGCTTCGGTGTATATCGTCAACATAAGAATCCAGACAAATAGCAGCAGCCAGTCTAGCCTCAACGCGACAGCACAAACAAGTGGACGCCAACAAATGCAGAGGAAAGTACAACCTACAAGGTGTAAACATGTTCTGCCATCATGCATCCCGTCTCCAGCCATCCTGATTTAGGTTTTCCGTGATTTCCCTAAATCGTTTCAGGCAAATGCCGGGATGGTTCCTTTGAAAGGGCACGGCCGATTTCCTTCCCAATCCTTCCCTAAGGCGAGTTTGCGCTCCGTCTCTAACGACCTCGTTGTCGACGGGACGTTAAACACTAACCACCACCACCATCATGCTTCGACAGATTCAAAGTTATGATAAGAGAAGGTAGTCTGCTTTTCACAGCCGTGTACAATTACTGCCACAAACATGGTGGCATAGCAGGTTTGTCTAATAAGAAAAGGGGTCAGTAAAAGTTCGGCTGAATAAAGGGCACACATTGGAATAAAAACACTTAACACGCAGTACCGTCTACGTACGGGTAAAGGTAAAGCTGTCCTGAACCCAAACGTCGTCTGGAAATCACGTACTTTTACTATGCATGGACCTATTGGTGGTTGTATCCTGTCGTCATCCTCCAACCTTCAAACTGACTTTCTCAGCCAGTTAGGTGGGGACCTGTAGCTGAACGTCGACTACCGAGCACTGTGCAACTTGGCGTTATTGACATCAGCGTTACCAAATGTGAAAGAAGCGATAAGTGACGCAAAACCCTAAGGCTTCCCCAGTTGTAGTCTGACAATTACCACCTGAGCTAACGGCAGCCCAGACAAATTTTCAGTAACCCTCGGCATAAGCTGGAAAGAAATTAGCTTCCAGTTACATAGAGGAGTGGTAGCCACGTTAACTAAAATGTTGAAAAATCACAATTCAGCATCATCAACAGTGGCCCAAACGAAGAACACCGGATAATATTTAGGAAGAAGAGAATTTCAGACATGTTTGATACTGACGCGACAAGAAAAGGTGTTCCTGCATTAATAAAACCTTAGTAGTGGCGGAACCGACAGGTAAACACATGGTAGGTCACGTTAATGTAACCACCGACAACGTTTGAAGTCATTGTGCAATAACGTCTCACAGACTCCAGGTGGCAGCAAAGCAATGGATAGTATATAAAGATTGTTGGGGGATACGGGAAACAGTGCTGTCGTTGTAATCCGAAACGGAGCGATTTATTTTCCTTCCAAACCGGCATGAAAATTAGCTTTTAAGCCAAGGCATGGAAGCTTTTCCGAAATGGCTAAGTTCGTAAACTGTTTACTTGCCACTGTTGGTAAAATATATCGTGCGTGGTAAAATAGCGTTATCCAAAGGAGGTTCGAGGCAACTGTGGTATACCACGAGCCGTAGATGACAGGAGTGAACGACGGCTACGTACATGTGTGCGGGTGGATAGAAGTGCATCTGCTGAGCAATCCACCTCTCAGGTGAACTAATGGGGCCCGCATCTCGTGGTCGTGCGGTAGCGTTCTCGCTTCCCACGCCCGGGTTCCCGGGTTCGATTCCCGGCGGGGTCAGGGATTTTCTCTGCCTCGTGATGGCTGGGTGTTGTGTGCTGTCCTTAGGTTAGTTAGGTTTAAGTAGTTCTAAGTTCTAGGGGAGTGATGACCATAGATGTTAAGTCCCATAGTGCTCAGAGCCATTTGAACCAAGTAATGGGAAACCAACAGTGTCTCCTCAGCGACCGTTCAGTCAACACTGGTACGTACGGGCGTCTGCAGCCGGCGCCTGTTTCATGCTCCCATGATTACTGCTGTTCATCGGAATTTGCACGTCAATACCGCAACTTGACCACTACTGAGTGGCGGCAGGGGGTATTTTCACACCTATCAGGCCTTACGCTCAGTTGGACAGTCGGACAGATGGCCGTTTGTGTGTACGGCGTGAAACGCCTGAAACGAACCCACAAGGCAGCATTATAGTCTGACAATATTTTCATGGCATTGTCGGGGTGATTTCGTCTTTCTGGGAGTCACAGCGGATCAACACAATTATGTATCTACCCTTGGGGACCATGTCCATCCACGCATGCTGTTTGCTTGCCGTCGGCTCGATGGTACCTACCAGCAGGACAGTTCAGGGTATCACACAGCTCGCAGTTTATACGTTACCAGGAGCACAGGACCGAGTTTACCTTCCTCTCCTGGCCACGAAACCACGGATTTAAATCCAATCGAAAATCTGTGGGATCACCTCGTCAGGCTGCTCGCGCCAAGAAGCCTCTACCAAGAAACGTAGCACAAATGGCCACGACACTGGAGCCGGCATGGCTCCAAATCTCTGTCGGTCCCCGAAATGTATTCGCAGTTGCGAATATGAACAACCATCAGCTGTATAATGGAATGACGACAGTGAAAATGACGGGACTCGAACCCGGATTTCTCGCTTATCACGAGCGGTCGCCTTACCATGAGGCTATACGGCCACGACTCACGGCCAGACCAAATCTTCCATATGTATACAACCTGCACTCGCATATTATTTGTGTATATTGTCGTACAGGGGAGACATTTTAATTAAAAGTCACTTGCCTAGTGTCTGTGTGTAAATACGACATGGCAGTGTCTATGTTGGTTTAGAAATACGATGCAACGTTCCTTCGGACTCGCATGCCTGTTATCGTAGATCGACAACACCTGCTCCGTTCACTGCCGCCGCCTGCAACCATGGAGTAATGTGGACTGAAGACGGTCACGTTTTGACCGAAACCGGTTACCATTCTCAATAAAGGTTTTATTGCGGTGAAGAATGTTTTTATTCAATTTTAAAGTATTTTATCAACCCCGCTGATATTTTCCACCACAAATGCTCTCAAAAGTCACTCAGATATGTGTACGACAATGAAACACACAGCTATGATATTGTCGTACAGGGGAGACATTTTAATTAAAAGTCACTTGCCTAGTGTTGGTGCTGGCCGCGGTGGTCTAGCGGTTCTAGGCGCACAGTCCGGAACCGCGCGACTACTACGGTCGCAGATTCGAATCCTGCCTCTGGCATGGATGTGTGTGATGTCCTTAGGTTAGTTAGGTTTAAGTAGTTCTAAGTTCTAGGGGACTGATGGCCACAGATGTTAAGTCCCATAGTGCTCAGAGTCATTTGAACCAACCTAGTGTTGATGTATAAATACGACATGGCAGCGTCTAGGTTGGTTTAGGGTACAGAGCCACAAATGTGTTAATTTCAGTAATTACATAACTTATGAGACGTGTGTGTCTCACTGTCTGTCCGAGACAGAGCCTTAATACTACAAGAGACTGCCCTACTAAAAGAGAAAGGAACATATAATTGAGATGGAATCTGCGAAACACCTAGATCTTAGAAAGCTAAAATATGATTCCGATTCTAACTGACACTCATGAAATTAATTGTTACGTACTTAGGTATCA
This sequence comes from Schistocerca serialis cubense, assembly GCF_023864345.2. Taxonomy (NCBI): domain Eukaryota; kingdom Metazoa; phylum Arthropoda; class Insecta; order Orthoptera; family Acrididae; genus Schistocerca; species Schistocerca serialis. The sequence continues at coordinate 349,218,792 of NC_064640.1, read as the reverse complement.
GTCACCGCCAAAACATATTATTCACAGAATCCACAAAGCTGTAAAGCCAAAGCCGTAAAATTCTCAGACTGCAATGTTTCTTCCTCGTAATATGTATCTGAAACTCCTGAATACCTTCCCTTGACACTACCACCCATTCAAAGGTCCTGTTTCTCTTTAATGGTTCCCCTGATCCGTCTGATACTTTAAGTACAGCTAAATTCTGTTTGAACTCGTAAGAGCAAGGCAAATATGCTTGTGTGTTGCAATAATTTCCGGCGTATTTTCGAGACGTATTTCTCATTCCACTTTACCACCATGCTCATTCTGTTTTCCTAAAGGATGCTAAGTATAAAATTCCTATTGTTTGTACATCGCCAACCCTTCGAACGATCAAAATAGAATTATATGGTTTACCAGAAACCGACGGAACAATTAATAAATGCAGTAATGTGGCTACTGTTATGATTTGTACATTGCCAGTCGATCAAACAGGCATAATCTGATTTATGAAATGCGGAAAGTTACACGTACAGCCTGAAGTGTCATCTGTCTTTATCAAAATTCAGATCCCTTTCCTGAACGGATGTATCTGAATGCAGCTGTTCAGTAGAATCAAATATTTCATTATTTTCCTAAAAAGTTTTTCAAGACAGTCAAGAAATAAAAGTCGTGGGACAGCAAGGCTTCATATAGGATCACCTCGAAGGAAATGGGCAGCTTGGGCTGCATCGCTAAAACTAGACGTGGATGCAAGATCATCGGAAAAATATTAAGCCATACGATTTCCGCAAATGACGGTTATTCAAAAACATGAAGCGGTCGCAGACAATTAAATGAACAAGAGGCACTCCGCTTATGATAACGGTAACGACTATGGCTCCTTCATGGTCTTCAGCCCGGTTGTTTTAGTGTTACATCCATCGGTTATAATTTTTTCCGCTATGCCTTTTATTCAGATACTTTATCCAGATAAAGGTAAATAACTTAGCATTTACTACATGACTTTATTATCAAATGTACAGAACTTCGTCTACAGAAAGTTTAGTAGCGTTCTATTATTTTTACGTCATCATAATGATCAGCTATTTCTTCTCATGTGCTAGGTCAAGGCGACTTCATGTAACCTGACCCTTCTAAATTTCCCGTTATATATTCTGAATAAGTCTTCTAATTTCCTATTGAGTCGTAGGCTAGAAAGTTCAGTCCCATGAGGAAGCTTCTAAAAAAATCCCTGACTCATTTTTCGTCCATTTGTCTCGTAATTTTCCATGGAATTTCATAAACCTGGTTATGACATTCTCCGTTCCTCTACTGTTTCAAATTGATTTATTTGTTTTTCTGTAGCTTCTGCTTATTTTAAAAATATTTATTTCATTTTGAGTGAGGAAACAAAATATTTTAAGTTTGTCTGCGCATTTAAAGTATGTGGGTTGCTCAGATAGCAGTGCACATTGTTTTTCTCAGTCAAAAACAACTCTGCGAATGCGAAACGTCACGTATGTATTATCAGAAGTCTCGCCAAGTTTCCATCACTTCCGACAGATAGCGTAGCTGCAGGACAGGTTTAAAATGGCGTATGTAGGTGATGTACGTTACAAGCAACGTGCCGTAATTTAGTTTTTCACTGCAGAGAAATAAACAGTGGGCAATATTCACAAACGCTTTTGCAAAGTCTATGGAGCATCTGCTGTCGACAGAGGCACAGTTAGTCCCTGGGCATGGAGAGTGAGGTCATCAGAAAGCGGTTCGGCGGAGCTCCACGACTTGAAGGGGTCGGGGAGACCACCCACTGCTGTTGCAGCGAGCTTCCACTTGTTTGGGCCATTAAAAGATGCCTTTCGTGGGAGACATTTGAGGACGATGAGGAGGTGATTCATATAGTGAAGCACTACCTCCGCCACCAGGATAAGGATTGGTACCGACAGGGCATACACGCCCTTGTTTCACGGAGCAGGAAGGCCATAGAACGGCATGGAGGTCACGCGGAAAAATAGGGGTGTAGATAAAACACTATTTTTTCGTTTGTGTAATTCTCGTTATGTTCAGTAAATAATTGTTGAAGAAAAAAATGCGGTGCATTACTTTCTGGACAACCCTCGTCTATAATCTCACTGCCAGACATCTCATTAGTAATAACATACACAGAAATTCCAGTGCTGCGGGAAACTTTTCAGCTAACAGAAAAGCGACATCCGTAGTTTCCCATGCTTCCCTGTGGCCACATTGGGAAATTTCAGTGAATCACTCTTGATAAGGTATTTCCTTTCTCTGAAGCAGACTTATCTGCTGGTTTTGTAATAGGTTGATAACATTTTGTGTATGTTCTGTAAGCCACCGGACACATTAACCAACTGCGTCCTGCGTCTTCTGTGGGCAACGAAGAAGTCCCGAAAACTCTACAACCGGTCCCCCTACTTTTCATCATATCTTTTGTTTTTCTGTGTTAACACAACGCTAATCTTTAGACAATCATATTTCAGCTGCAATATCTCGTTTCTAGCATTTGTAGACTTAGAGAAAGCTTTTGACAATGTTGATTGGAATATTCTCTTTCAAATTCTGAAGGTGGCAGGGGTAAAACACAGGGAGCGAAAGGCTATTTACAATTTGTACAGAAACCAGATGGCAGTCATACAAGTCCAGGGGTATGAAAGGGAAGCAGTGGTTGGGTAGGGAGTGAGAAAGGGTTGTAGCCTATCCCCGATGTTATTCAATCTGTACATTGAGCAAGCAATAAAGGAAACAAAAGAAAAGTTCGGGGTAGGTATTAAAATCCATGGAGAAGAAATAAAAACTTTGAGGTTCACCGATGACATTGTAATTCTGTCAGACAGCAAAGGACTTGGCAGAGCAGTTGAACGGAATGGACAGTGTCTTGAAAGGAGGGTATAAGATGGACATCAACAAAAGCAAAACGAGGATAATGGAATGTAGTCGAATTAAGGCGGGTGATGTTGAGGGAATTAGATTAGGAAATGAGTCACTTAAAGTAGTAAAGTAGTTTTGCTATTTGGGGAGCAAAATGACTGATGATGGTCGAAGTAGAGAGGATGTAAAATGTAGACTGCCAATGGCAAGAATAGCGTTTCTGAAGAAGAGAAATTTGTTAACATTGAGTATAGATTTAAATGTCAGGAAGTCGTTTCTGAAAGTATTTGTACGGAGTGTAGCCATGTATGGAAGTGAAACGTGGACGATAATAGTTTAGACGAGAAGAGAATAGAAGTTTTCGAAATGTGGTGCCACAGAATAATGCTGAAGATTAGACGTGTAGATCAAATAACTAATAAGGAGGTATTGAATAGAATTGGGGAGAAGAGGATCTTGTGGCACAACTTGACTAGAAGAAGGGATCGGTTGGCAGGACATGTTCTGAGACATCGAGGGATCACCAATTTAGTATTGGAGGGCGCGTGGAGGGTAAAAATCGTAGAGGGAGACCAAGAGATGAATACACTAAGCAGATTCAGAAGGATGTAGGTTGCAGTTGGTACTGGGAGATGAAGAAGCTTGCACAGGATAGAGTAGCATGGAGAGCTGCATCAAACCAGTCTCAGGACTGAAGACCACAACAACAACAATCTCTCATTCATGAAAATCAAATTCATTGTGTAACGTTAGCTGCATTCGCTACTCCGCGAAGAAAAGTATTGCCATTCTGTAACTGAAAACAAATTTAAAATGTTCCTTTGTTGAAATAAGGCAATTCAACATAAATCACTACTAATAACTAGTTGTTACTCGTAGCAGTAGATGATTATGTATAGTACACGTTCCAGTCACATTAATGTGGCCCCCGTGTATGTTCGACGTCAACGTGCAATAACAACTCAAAGAGGGCAGGTGGCAGCACGAGCAGTGGAGGGTATATAAAGCATGTCGGGGATATGTGGAGAACCGTGCAGTCAGTGTCGTAATACACAAACGGAGGAATTTATTATCTGACGTCCAAAAGGGCATAATCATTGGCTTTCGGGTCAGAAATGGAAGCAATTCCGAAACGACTAAGCATGTAAACTGCAAAATGGCTGTATCCGAAATCTGCGCCACGGAAGCTATTGTGCAACTCGGGCCTTATGACATGGGTGAACGACGGCTGCAGGGATGTAAAAGGGCGAAGAGACGTGGAACTGTTGAGGAACATAAGGCCCAGATGAACCAAGGGGCTCCCATCACTGCCTCCCCAATGACCGTTCAGTAAACTCTGCCACAACTGGCGCCTGTTTCATGCACTCATTCTGACTGCTGTTCATTGGCGACGAAGAATGGGTCCATGTAGTGGCGAAAGATGGTCTTTGTAGATGAATTGGACAGATCGCCGTTGGTGTGTGTGCCATGAAACGTATAAAAGCAAACACGGTACAACCACAGGGAGCGCTATGGCCTGGGGAATGTGTATCGTGCCATTCTCTGGATGATCTCGTCATTGTGGAAGGCACAATGGATCAACACAAATATGCATCTATTCTTGGTGACCACGTCAACCACTAAACGCAGTTTAGGATCTATCAGCAGGACAATGTAACGTGTCACACTGCTCGCAGCGAACAACCTGCTTCAAAGAGCCTCAGGATAATATGATAGTACTCCCCTGTCCACCAAACTCCACGGATATAAACCCAGTTGAGAGTCTGTTGGATCGCCTCGATCGGGCTGTTCACGCCATGGATCCTCAACCAAGAGACCTGGCGCAGATGGCCAATGCACTGGGGTCTGCATGACTCCACACTCGTGTCTGTACCTGTCAGAACCTCAGTGACTCTCGTCCTGTACCCCTCGCAGCGGGGAATGAAAGGTAAGCAATGGTTGAAAAGGGCGTGGGGACGGTTGTAGCCGTCAGAGACGAAAAGGGCTTTGAAGAGCAGTTGAACTCAATAGACAAGAGTCTTGATCGGAGGACATAAGATGATCTTAAAAAAAAGGGTAATGTAATATAGTCGAACTGAACCAGGTGAAGGAATTAATTTAGAAAATGAGACGCTGAAATTCGCAGAGCACAATAACTGATGATGGCCAAAGTAGAGAGGATATTAAATGCAGACTGCTGACGGAAAGTAAAACTTTTCTGAGAACGAGAAATTTCTTAACATCGAATATAAATGTAAACCTTAGGAAATCTTTTCTGAAGGTATTTGTCTATGACAATCAAAATGAAGGAAGAGATAAAAAAAAGAAGTCGGTAGAGCACTCGTCCGCGAAATGCAAAGTTCCGAAACTGAGTCTCGGTGCAGTACACAGTTCTAACCTGCCAGGATGTTTTTCTGGAGAATTGTTGTCTGCTCTGGAATCCTTATTTCTGATTGGTCTTCTCAGTCTGAAGTCAGATAAATATTTTCCAGGTATCATTATTACGTCGTCTTCTACCTTCATGAGAGCTTCTATGTATATAAAATCATTGTATGTAGCAGAAAGGGATTTAAATCTGTTCAGTATATCTTCCGTCATGTCATTTTTATATTTTTCCAACGTTTTGGTGGATTTGAAAGCCCACAAGTTACTACTGATGTTGCAAAAAACCGAACTCTGTTAGTTCATCTGCACTATACGGCCTCCTCCAGTGTTAAATCCTAATGAGTTTCATTTTATTATAGTCCGTTTGCCTTACAAGTCTGTCTGAGCGTTAATATTTCCTGACCATTGTGTTTTTTTATAATCTTTGAAAGAGTTTGACACTCGCACATGGTGTAGAAACATTCTCAAGCAAAAGCTTTCAATGTTGCTGATATGCACGGTATAGACTCTACCCATAGCGTCTCCGAATTTAACACCAGGCTAACTGTGAACAGGGATCCCTGGAACTCGACGTTGCCATTCGTTTCTTGATGTAATCTAGGTATGATGTTAGGTTTGTGCGTAAGTTCGTACCGTTTTCATTTTGCATGTTGGTATTCCGGTTGCTATGGGTTTATTTATCGAATGTCATATTTCCTTTGTAGCTCACTGTTGCTATTAGACTTTACATCTTGTCTTTTTCTCATTTGAAGATAGTTATTGGAGTTGCGGACTCTAGAATGTAGAGTGCCAAGTGGAGAAAAAGGGACATTCGAGACGTATTCTTCTGTTTGAGTTCAGTAGAGAGATGGCTGCAGCAGAGGCAGGGCGTAAAATTTACGCCGTATATGGGGATAATGCCATTTGACGGGGCACAGCACAAAAATTGTTTTCTCGTTTTAAAGTGAATTGTCTTGATATTACTGACTCTCAACGCTCAGGAAGACCTTGGGGTTTGATGAAGATTGTTTAAACGCACTAATCCATAATGATACACGTCTTTGTACTGTAGAACTGGAAAATGTGATAGACTGTGATCATTTCACCTCTTGCGACATTTGCGTGCTTTACAGGATCTGGGTTGGAATATCATTCCGCATCCTCTTCTTCACCTGATCTTGTGATCTCAGATTTTCACCTTCTGTGCCCTCTATCGAAAGAACTTCGGGGAATATTGTAAATAGAGAAGGAGAATGCATTATTGATCACTAAAGTCTCTTTATGTGTATATGTTGTGTTTATGAAGCTTATGGAAAACCACTACCACGTTAAGCAGCAAAATAATATGTCGGCACCTCAGCGCATTGGAGAGTTTTCCCGAGCTTGTCTCTCGCAGAAAGATCAAAAATTGCAGTCAATGTTGTTGCTGGCGAGCTTCATATTCGCTCACGAAAATTATTGTCATTAAAACACATCCTCCCACCATTCTCTGAGAGAACAATGAGTTTTGTAAGGGTGCGATGTCTTTCGTGTAGCAGAAACGTAGAAACCGTGACACTGCTTCGTTGCTGCTTACGCGAAGCCAGATTGATATTCCTGTACTTTAACTGTGATATTTGTGAGATATTTGTTTCTGAAGCTTAAAATAGCTAGAGTTAATGTACTTGCAGATATATTTTCTAGCATGCGCTGAACGGCAAACCTCCAGATTGATAAGCGTGTGAAGTAATATTGACAAAATTGGGAAATAGAGGACTACCAGACTATTAGGTCCTATCTAACTGCCATTTCGAAACTTTATCATCGGTACAGGGAATATCCATTTTCACTGTGTATGGGCTCCTTGTGAAGTCTACGTGGGAATTTTTCGTATTTGTCGTGCATTGTCCATCTTCCGTGGAAGGAGATTTATTGTTAGAGCAACATGGACCGAGGATCACATTTTTACGATAATAATTGTCTTGTCAATGAAAGATTTATGTATTTCTGCGCTGATGGTTTCATCAGTTTGATTATATTCCAATTTTTCTTTTAACGAAAGTAAAATAAGTGCATGTGGCAAGTTGCGCTATTGCATTCAGTGTAATATATAAAATATATAATTTCTCCATACATCATTCCTCAGTTATAGCCGACGTTAGCTTCATTTCTTTTAACCTAAGAATTGTTGCAACTATATCATGCCTGTTAATAGCAGCCTGTCCTGGTAATAACTCACCGACTTCATACTTCCAAGCAGCGTCACATGTGAGGGCCACAAATAAATCAGGACGACCATACATGTGCACATAGGCGAATACGTCTTCAGTACACTCCTGAAATTATCGAGGACTATTTACAGATGAACAGTGTGGGATTGCCATCTTGCCCATATTATTAGGAAATGTATCTGCATCATTTGCCACAGCACCTTTAAGATGAATATAATTCCCTACTCTCAACGTAGCTTGATTTAATTATATCTATCGCAGTCGTAGACATTCCATACACACACACACACACACACACACATACACACACACACACACACACACATAAACATACACACATATGGGACAATCAAAAAGTCGAAGTCCAGCCTAAACCATTGCCTACGTACCGGCATCGGAGTCACATTGTGATGCACATACGTTGCAGCCGTGCACTAAAACTGAAACTTTTTGATCGCTCCATATAAAACTGATCAGCTAGTTTCTTGCATCGTGATATCATATTAAAATTATCCTCTCGTATTATCAAATGTGATGCATAAAACTCCATGCATGGCACTTTTTGTTTGACAAGGACAAGAGCGTTACATATTTGAATTACAGTATTTGTAAATGACAGTATCAAGTTCATTGCTAAAAATTATCGGGCACTGCAAAGCATCGTAATATTTATGTGTGTCAGAAACCCTGATTAATGTATTCTCGCGGGCACACAAAACGATGTCGTGACCAGCTTCATTTACACCATAATGTGTTAGATCGTATCTCTTGTTCCCCGCTTGGTATACAGTCTTTGTGGTCACTAATTTGTAATCTTCTCCTGCTATTTTCTCTAAAGCAGTTTTAAAAGTGGTAATTAGGTGGTTAAGTTCATGAAACTTTCCCTAAATATTCTTTACCGTCTCTTTTTCCACACCTTGAATGTTAATACACCCTACAGTCTGCTACACTGGCTTAGATTAGATTAGATTAGTACTTGTTCCATAGATCATGAGTACGACACTTCGTAATGATATGGAACGTGTCAGTATAATAAAAGGTGTCTATACAAGATATTACATTACACAAAATATTACATAACACTCAATATTTTTAATTTTTTTTGTGGGTAATGGGGAAATTACCCACTTACTATATCCAGAAATTCATCTAATGAGTAGAAGGAGTTGCCATTAAGAAATTCTTTTAATTTCCTTTTAAATGCCATATGGCCATCTGTCAGACTTTTGATGCTATTAGGTAAGTGACCAAAGACTTTTGTGGCAGCATAATTTACCTCCTTCTGAGCCAAAGTTACATTTAACGTTGAGTAGTGAAGATCATCCTTTCGCCAAGCGTTGTAACCATGTACACTGCTATTACTTTTTAATTCGTTCGGATTGTTAATAATAAATTTCATAAGTGAATATATATATTGTGAGGCTACAGGGAAGATCTTTAACTCTTTAAATACGTGTCTGCAGGATGATCTTGGATGAGCTCCAGCAATTATTCTGATTACACGCTTTTGTGCAATGAATACTCTTTTACTCAATGATGAGTTACCCCAGGATATGATGCCATACGAAAGAAGAGAATGAAAATAGGCATGGTAAGCTAATTTACTCAGATGTATATCTCCAAAATTTGCAATAACCCTAATAGCATAAGTAGCTGAACTCAAACGTTTCAGCAGATGCACATGCTTCTGGACTTTTTATTAATCTTTCTTTATGTAGCACAGTAGTTTTTATAATATTTGGCTCTTTCTGGGTTATTACTCTTTCTTGTTGTTAGATGCAGTTCCCTTTTGTGGTTACAAGATATTTTTATTCCTTTAGTAAGCCAAGGTTTTTGCATGGTTTCTTATAATTAGATTTAACTACTTTCTTGGGGAAACAGTTTTCAAATTCTCTTACAAGTGTATCATAAAATAAGTTATATTTGAAATTAGCATCGGGTTCCTTGTACACCTCATCCCAGTCTAACTGCTGAAGATTGTCTCTGAGATTTCTAATTGATGAGTAATTGGCTGAACGCACAACTTTGGAGGGTAGTTTTGAATTACTGAATGGAGCTATGTCATATACTGTAAATAGCTGAGCATCGTGATCAGAAAGCCCATTCTCAACAGGAGAAGAATTTATGTTTATAAACCTATCTTGATCTATAAAAGTGCTATCTATCAATGTGCTGCTGTCCTTTACTACCCGAGTAGGAAAATTAATGACAGATGACAAATTGAAAGAACCGAGCAAGACTTCCAGGTCATTCTTCCTATTACACTCTTTCAGTGAATCAACATTGAAGTCCCACAAATAGTAATTTACTTTCCCCAATCTGACAGATAGCACAACAAGGCATCCACGTTTTCCAGGAAAAAATGAAAGTTTCCTGAAGGGGACCTATACACTGTTACAATTATAAAAGAGCACTCCTTCAGTTTAAGTTGACAGGCACATACTTCTATATGTTGCCTCAGACAAAACTTTTTTGTATCTAAGCTTTCTACACAGAGATTACATGGCAACTCCTCCTCCCACCTTATTGTCTCTACTCATATGTGCAGCTATTTTATAACCACTGATATTTACCTTTTCCATATCAGGCACAATGTGATGCTCAGACAGGCATAGTATATCTATTACATTATCAGATTCAGTGTCATCTAAACAAACCAGGAGCTCATCTACTTTATTCTTCAATCCTGGAATATTTTGGTGAAAAATGGTAACATTCTTTTTTACTTTACTTTTGTGAGAATCTACTTTTTTCTTTATTTTGGTTAAATATGGTAACAATATTATTTACTTTCCTGCTGTAAGTTTTTTGTGAGCTTTGGACCTCTTAGCACCTGCCTGCCTGAAATTCTCATTGGACACTGATATTAGTCTAAAAAAGAGGTACATCCATGAGTACTAGTGTCCCCCCTTATGGATTTTGCTAACAACCCTGCCAGTTTACTCTTCCCTTACCTACTGAGATGTAGGCCATGCCTTGTGAAATCCCCCCTATCAATAGCCTCGACAGGAACCAATCCAATGTCTGACAGAGTGGCCGCCCTACACAACTGATCCAACTCCATATTTACCCTTCTGACAGAGCGGTTCAACTGGGGCTGATCATGCCGCACGAAAGTAGGCACCAGCCCAATGTTGGTATGGGTCGTTGCCGAGGCTATTTTCACGAGGTCACACTCAATACTGTAGCCCTGATCCCTATCAATACTGTTTCCCACTCCACCCACTATCATCACATGATCCTGCTTAGCGAATCCCTTGCACAAGGAACTTATATCCTCTACCACCTGGATAAGACTTTCACTTGGCTTGAAAACGTTTGTGGCCCACACCTCTTCTATGGCTGCCACCTAGCAACAGAACTTTCTTCTTACTTTCTACTTTTTTCGAAACATTTGGTTTCCTAGTGAGATTCTGTTGCATCTTAACTACATCTACTTCTACTGGAGCCTCTTCCTTACTTAACTGTGGTAGCAAGGCAAATCTGTTGCTTGTGCCAATTGGGAAACTGTCAGACACTGTCCTCTTTCTGTGGCCCCTGTTCCCAGCTACCACTTCCCACCGCTGTTTGCCCTCCTCCCCCCTTAGCCTCTTCAGTTCGTCCCCAGCTCTGTCCAAATCAACCTGAAGGGCTCTAATTTTCTCCTCCTGTTCAGCTATAATCTCTTGAGAAAAGCCTGCAAAATAATGGAAGAGTCTCGCTTGCTTCCCCATTTCCCACGTCGCTGTTATTTCCCCAATGAAACCACCTGTCACAACAGCTGCAAAAAACCCCTGAACTAACTTTCCTACTGCAGCTCACACACTTACTATCCATGGTAGTTTGGAAATTAGTTAAGAGATTTACAAAGTGATAATGTATTAAATACAGATGCAAAAGGACACTAAATATGTTTTGGAAAATAATATGTAAGTAAACTATAACCAAATGCACTTAAATTTGTGTTATAACGCTGAATATACACCATCAAAAGTTAGTCCTAAACAGCCGCATGTAACCAAAACGAACTTTTGGCGATAAGTGGAAGAATACGTAAATAAAAGAAAAACCTTTAGTGGCAAGCTTGAAGAGCACACTAATGAACGTATTTAATTAGTTACTCTATACCAAATGCACTTAAGATTGCGGTATAACCGCTAACTATGCACAATCGGGAAGTAAGGCAAAGCCGCGAAATATAAACAAAACGAACTTTTCGCGATTACTGGGACAATACGCAAATAAAAGAAAAACCTTTAATGGTGAGCTTGAAAAGCACCCTAATGAACTTATTTAATCAGTTAAACTACAGCAAATGCACTTCGGTATAACGCAAAATATGCACACTCGAAAAATTAGGCCTAAGCAGCAGTAAATAAACGAACTTTTCGCGATTACTAGAACACTACGCAAATAAGAGAAAAACTTTTAATGGTGAGCTTGAAGAGTACACTAAAGAACGTATTTAATTACTTAAAAGTGTTCAACTACAATTAATTACAACCTAAAGTACTTATCGTCCGAGAGAGCTGTAACTCCGTACGTGCGGTTTTGTGCAGAGCTACCAACCAACAAAGTAAATCTGTAAGAACTTAGGCTGATGCTTATGTGATGTAAGCAAAGAGACAATCCTATGGTAAATTTGACCTTGAACAGTAAAACTAGGTGAAAAACCAGCCATAGTTACCTGGAACCATGCAGTATGTTTCCTATTTATATTTTTAAAAAAGTCTCGATTCATTTCCCTCGTATAGAAGGAGAGGTTTTAGGGGTTATTCTGGCTCACCTTGTACTGGGAATAAGATTTTGCTACCAGAGCACCACGCACTAACAGATTGTTCTATCAATTTAAACGCACTACAATGCCCACATATTTTATTCATTCATAGAATCGACAGCAATTGAGAGATATACATATTACATAAATTAATAAGTGATGGTACTGATCCCCCATGGTACACAAAACGGGTCAGATCGTTATTGCAGAAGCAATGAAAAAACATGCCAAATTTTAAATAAAATGGTTCAAATGGCTCTGAGAACTATGGGACTTAACGTCTGAGGTCATCAGTCTCCTAGAACTTAGAACTACTTAAACCTAACTAACCTAAGGACATCACATACATGCATGCCCGAGGCAGGATTCGAACCTGCGACCGTAGTGGTCGCGCGCTTCCAGTCTGAAGCGCCTAGAACCGCTCAGCCACACCGGCCGTCCCAAATTTAAAAGAACGCAAAAGCCCCAAGATTGCCAAAGTTTTACAGAAGTTCGAAATATGGTTCGTACTTCAACGCGAAATGCTTTTAATAATTTCCACAACGAAATTCTGTCTCGAAATCTGGCAGAAAATCCAAAGAGATTTTGGTCATACATAAAGCACACCAGTGGCAAGACGCAATCAATACCTTCACTGCGCGATAACAACTGTGAAGTCAATGATGACAGTGCCACTAAAGCAGAGTTATTAAACATGGTTTTCCGAAACTCCTTCACCAAAGAAGACGAAGTATATATTCCTGAATTCCAATCAAGAACAACTGCCAAGATGAGAAACATATAAGTAAATATCCTCGGTGTAACGAAGGAGCTTAAATCACTTACTAAAGGAAAGACCTCCGGTCCTGATTGTATACCAGTCACGTTCTCTCAGAGTATGCTGATAAAATAGCTCCATATTTAGCAATTATATACAACCACTCGCTCACAGAATGATTCGTACCTAAAGACTGGAAAATTGCTCAAGTCACACCAATACCCAAAAAGGGAAGTACGAGTAATCCGCTGAATTACAGGCCTAGATGACTAACGTCGACTTGCAGTGGGGTTTTGGAACATATAATGTGTTCTAACATTATGAAGTACCTCGAAGAAAACGATTTATTGACACATAGTCGACACGGTTTCAGAAAATTACGTTCTTGTGAGACACAACTAGCTCTTTATACTCATGAAGTAATAATTGCTATCGACAGGGGATGTCAAATTGATTCCATATTTTTAGATTTCCAGAAGGCTTTCGACACCGTTCCTCACAAGCGTCTTTTAACCAAACTGTGTGCCTACGGAATATCGCCTCAGTTTTGCAGCTGTATTCGCGATTTCCTGTTAGAAACGTTACAGTTCGTAGTAATAGACTGAAAGTCATCGAATGAAAAACAGAAGCAATATCCGGCATTTCCCAAGGAATTGTTATAGGCCCTCTACTGTTCCTGATCTTTATTTACGACATAGGAGACAATCTGAGTAGTGGTCTTGGATTGTTTGCAGATGATGCTGTCATTTATCGCCTTGTAAAGTCATCAGATGATCAATACGGATTGAAAAGTGCTTTAGATAAGATATCTGTATGGTGCGAAAAGTGGCAATTGACTCTGAATAAGGAAAAGTGTGAAGTTATTCACATGTGTACTAAAAGAAATCAGCTAAATTTCGATTACGCGATAAATCACACAAATCTGAAGGATGTAAATTCAACTAAATACTTAGGGATTACAATTACAAATAACCTAAATTGGAACGATCACATAGATAATATTGTGGGTAGAGCAAACCAAAGACTGCGATTCATTGGCAGTATACTTAGAAGGTGCAACAGATCTACTAAAGAGACTGCTTACACCAATCTTTTCCGGCCTATCCTGGAGTACTGCCGAGCAGTGTGGGATCCGCATCAGGTGGGACTGACGGATGACATCGAAAAAGTACAAAGAAGGGCAACTGATTTTGTATTATCGCGAAATAGGGGAAATAGTGTCACAGACATGATAAGTGAATTGGCGAGACAATCACTAAATCAAAGGCTTTTTTCGTTGCGACGAGATCTTCTCATGAAATTTCAATCACCAGTTTTCTCCTCCGATTGCGAAGACATTCTGTTGGCCCCACTTACATAGGGAGAAATGATCATCACGATTAAATAAGAGAAACAAGGGCTCCAAAGGAAAAATTTAAGTGCTTGTTTTTTCCTCGTACCGGTCGAGAGTGGAACGGTAGAGAGATAGCTTGAAGGTGCTTCACTGAACCCTCTGCCAGGCAGTTTATTGTGAATAGCAGAGTAGTCACGTAAATGTAGTTGTAGATTCTCTCTAAGGTGAGTAATCGATAATTAAATTAGTCAGTTAATGGATCATAATGAAAGGCAACCTCACAAAAATTTTCCGACATTCTACATGTAAAGGAGCGACGTCTCTCTGTTTTTTGTACAGCATTTATATGACGCCGACGTTGTGAGTCTTCAAGCGTCTCCGAAGCTATAAGGAACGCATGACGCTAAGCGGCTAAAATGCGACGGGCTTGTGACTGAGATTAGCGTGGTAGTAGGGATTAAACACGCCGAGGATTTTATAAGCATTGTAATCATTGCGTTGAATAGTATTATGTAAAATATATGAAATAATAAAATAATATGAACAAATATGAATAAAGTTCAAAAGCAGTTGCCTTTTTCAAAGAGTAATTATTGTTCCATATTTCGCGTTATATTCTACAAATCAATAAATATCTTGTACTACACACTTTATAAAGTGGTTTGTGTTCTTTCTCCAGCGTTAAAGCTATCTCCATGCCAGATTTGATTTAAATCCTTTCAGCGGTTTAGTCGTGAAAGCGTAACAGACAGAGTTACTTCCACATTTACAATATTAATATGTATGACATAAATTTTACACAGTATGCATTTGAAAATTAACGGAAACAAAATTGATCTACTGATTCAATGCTGATAATTTTATGCATATTTAAATCGTTTAAGCATTATGGAAAGAGAAGGCAAAATTTACTGACGAGCTCTACCAGAGTGGAAATTTTTCTCCTATCGTAAGCCATCAGCTTTTGACACAACGTCAATAACGTTATCCTACACTTTTAGAAGTCTATGTGTTTTGACTGCAAACAGTTTAGAAAAAGACCTTTTGTGTTTACCTTGTAGACGCCAGATATAGGGAATAATTCTCTCGTTTTTGGAAGAAATGAAAAGTTGCACCACGTGTCCGAATACACCAAGCATGAAAAAATATCAGAACAATTCGTCTGAAATCCATATCAAATAATTCCACACTTTAAATCAGCGTGTAAAGATCAAGTAACATCAGAAACAAGATATGTCTCGAATACTCGATTTTATTCACTATGGGATGAGAGTACAGCAGCATAGAGAGAACTATACAAAACTGTAGTCATGAATTGCAATGTCTCTTATCAAAGAACCATCTCATGTCGTACATTTCCATCGTCCTGGAGCTAATCATCGTGCAATGTTGATGGCGAAAGCACTTTCTGGTTGAATATCTTCACGTATCATGATGAATTTGAATTGCCACCACAAGAAGAAAAAAATAATTTATGGTATTTACCTGTTATTATGTGACTATTTTAATCTTCGACACTAATGCTTTACTGATTCAGAACTGAAAATGTTTAATGCACTGATTTTTAAGGCAGAACCATCAGCAAAAAGTATTTTAAAGTTTCAAGTGGCTATCAACCAAATCCTAAAATTATCAATTATGGGACTGAACAGTTTGTGTGTTACAAAATAAGAGGATTCTTTACCAGCTTTTATTTGAGTGACACGTTCCTTAAGAATGCTTCCGTAGTGCTACGAAAATGAAGATGATGTCAGGCCTCTACACCTAATGATTAAACTGATAGTTGTTGGAGGGCAACAATAAATAATATTACAAGAAACAAACAACAGAAGCAGTATTGGTTTCAGACTGCTTCTGAGAATTGCAGTAAGTTTACATGAAAAAAGGAGATTTTATAAAAGAATAAGAATTTTTAACGTGAGGTGTGATTTTCTAATCTTTTTCGCCTCACAAACACGGTGCATCATAACTTCAAAATTTGTGTTATTGAGCTTAATGCAGAAATATTAATAATTAAGCTCAACGTTATCAGATAAAGTTGATTAAGCATATACTTCCGAAAAATGGTTTCTGAAATGAAAGGTAAATACGATTTTTCGTTCTTTATTCAAATTTAGGAGTCGAAGGGCAACTCTTCACCATTCCCTCCTGAGCTGAAATTGTGCACCACTCAAATTTTGTTCAATGGAAGAAAACTAATTGGTGTCACAAAGAATAAATAGAAATTCATACAGACAAGCTTGGGAAAATATATACAATTGCCTTTATTATCAGGACTTCATTTATTTTTCGGAAACGTTCAGTGTGCTGTCTACCGCAAGCACGATTAACATTCAGACGATAGTAAAACCCGTACCAAACGTTTTCGAGCATATCTCAAGTGGGATTAGATAACCCTGTAGGGAAATGATGCAGTTTTACGTAAGACCCTTACGCTGTAAGAAGTTCAGTGCTGCACCATCGATGAAAATCATTTCATATACCTGTTGAAAAGTAGAACGCAAAACTATTTTTGTTCTCATCTTATCGCATCTTGAATCGTTGCATTCTGGTTAATGAACGAGAGAATGAGCACCACCTTAGAGTAGTGTCACATAAACGTCGATAGTTGACACATACGATTTTATCGATGGTACTTTTAAGAACTATCGATGTATCGATTAACTATCGACTGTTTTGGTCAGGTATTTCAAATAAAAATTAGCTTTTTAAGAAATTTTATTGCTTAAAATACAATAATACAAAATTTTGTTATAAATATATAAATATATAATACAAAATTTTGCTATATAAAATAAGGTATTTAGATTCCTGTTCGTTAGTCTGCCGTTCAAATACAACATTAAAAGATACATGTAAGGTGTATCAATTCTGCTCCTTTAGTCTGTTGTGTTTTTAAGTAATTATTTATCCTTCCATGGAGAAAACCCTCTCTGCAGGAGCTCAAGTCCCTGGACACCACAAAAAGTTAACGGCCATTACGCGCAATATACTATTAGATTTTCCTCAATATTCTAATACACAAGCATGCTTGTCTATTACAGGTTTTTCAGAATACTGATGTAGGTCATTTATGCAATCACTGACTGGTGTAACGACATCGATGTTACGCTGTTGCTAATTGATCAAGAAAATAGATTATCCGATTTCAAATTGTTACGCGTATCAGTTGACGTGTTAGCACTGCTCATGGATGCTTCTGTTTCAGGTATTATTCTTGAAGTTGATGCGATGATAGCAGCATACTGTTTCTGAAGTACTTGTGCAGCGTTCTCTGCCTCTTGAAATGTCCCTAAACAAATTTTTTAAACCTAGGATCTAATAATGTCACAGTCAATGTGTTGAATGGCTCCATTCTTTCACTGACTGATTTAATCAGGGAATTCAGAACACTTCGTCCTTCAATAGTTGTTAAGGTGCTTTACAAGTCTGAAAACTTTGCACCACTACCTCGTTTAAGAGGTATAATGAAGGAAGCAGTGATGTATGACTCCCATGAGATTGTTGCTGTTGCTACTTCAAAAGGTTCAATAAGATCTATTATCTCTTGTATAACTAAGTAATTTTCTGCTGTGCGTGTAGGCACTGCTTTTGAACTTTCATTGATCGCAATCTCAAGTTCACTACGTACTTCTAAAATTCTTTTGGCATGAGCTGTTCCATAGAGTCGGCACCTCCTGTACCTGTCTCAGTTTTTTTGTTGTTGCTCCTTTTTGAATATTGCGCAGTTTGTCACTGGCTAGAATCGAGTTATGAAAGAAAGTCACAATAGCCTTTGTTTGCAATAAAATTTTGGAAAATGTTTCTGGTTTGAAACAATCTTGTAGTGTTAAGTTTATACAGTGGGCATAACAGGGTGAATGTCGAATCCTTAAGATTTAGGCAGCTTTTTCGTTACTGCAGCGTTGTCTGTAACCACTACTACTGTCTTATCACGGATATTGTAATCTAGTAAGATTTTATTGGTGACCTGAAAAAAAAATTTAACGTTAAAGTAACCTGCCAGTATGTCCGAAATTTTGCATACTATCACCAAAAAATTTATTTTCTTCAGAGTCTTATAGTCTGAAAAATTACTTCAAAAAAATTCTTTTTTTCAACGTCTTGTTATCTGAAAAATTACTTTCATAAATAAAAAAAATAATCGTCATAAAAATTGGGCTAATATATTACTTGCCGATGTTACGTTGAGTTTCAGCGTCTTAGAAGTACAGGGAAAGCAGCAAGAAGAAGAAGAAAAAGGGGAGGGTCACCAGAAGGAATAAGGATGTGAGAGGGGAAGTGTTTACTGGTCTTCCACGCAATGCTGCTACCTTAGGTGTGCGTGCTTGCCGACCAACTGCAGTAGATGCGGTATAAACCGCACATGGGAATAAGAAGATTGAAGTAGCGTTGAAGAGATCAAGGGTGGCTTCTTCACTCATTATGTTTTTTCTTAGTTGTGTTGACACGCAGTACAAAGGAAAAGGGCCATCATTCTATTGCAGTGCTATTGCTGCTACATCGTTGAGATCAGCAGCACTTATGGACTTAATGCAGTCGACATCAAGTGAATAGCTTGTAGAAGCTTTGGTGGGTGTTTCGCCGATAGTCGGGGGAAGGGCACGGATCGGTATAAAGAGCACAATAAGGTATTAATGAAAGATAAGGAAAGGTGCGGCGAGGGACAGCAGTGCTGGCACCTTCACCCATCAAACCAATGTGTTCCTATAACACACCCGCGCCGCTCGAAGTATGCACGTGATGGAACCTGGTAGATTGCGTTTCGTCAGCTTCACTGTAGTGGCGATGCAAAAGCTTCCATTACACAATAGCTGAGAGTTTACTATTACCACCGGAAAGTTACGATAAGGTTAGGAAGGCTTATATTTATAACTTGCTACGGTTTATCGTTTTTGGCGAATACATGCATTAGTATTGACGTTGCTCTGTAAACATCGAAAGTTTTAATTCCGTTCCGATTCGCTAACACAATGGAACCACTACCGTATAAATGGCCACAAAAACAAGTTGTTTACATACTCGGAAGACAGTAACACAGTAATTGTAACGCCACTGTCAGCTGAGGCCTCTATACTGTATTAATTTTGGTTCACACGGTGTTGGGGTTCGCGTTCGTTTCTCACTTGCTAGTCTGCTATTGCACAAATTCTCAAGTGAAAACTTTGGGCACGGAAGTAGCAATCTTCTGAGAAAGCACATTATAGAGACATCTATATGCAAAAGTGTAGTTTATTTGTAGTAACGAATAAGAAAATATATTAAGCTAATAGTGACGCAATTATTCAATGACTCATTACGGTTGGCAGAGACCGTAAATAGAACATAAATGACACAATGGCTTCAGATTTCCACCGACAAGAGGGATGAGGAGAGAGGGGACGGGGAGGGGAGGGGTGAAACTACCAAGACGTACTTTGAAAGTTACGGCGACTTGACTTACACAGACATCTACCGATCACAAGAATGAAACGAAAGTCGACATGGCATTAACGAGTTAAGCAAAGATATATTTAAAAAAACGTTAGTTGCATGTGCATAGACTCTGTCTTGTGATGACCTGCAGTTTTTGTTACTTTTCATATGGGTAAAACTAAATTTTTGTCTATAACAAAGTGGCAAGTCAATGGCAGTATGCCGTCATTCGCGATTCTTATCCACATGTCCGTCGTAAAACTAAAAAATTTATATTTTCTAAGGGCTTTCTTTACTTTATTTTTATCTCTTAACTATGCTTTTATCTGGCTTCTCATATCTGCTGCGTAAGGCATATTTTTTTTTTCAAACCTTGATGTTCGGAAGTTCTGCACAGCAGTATATCGATAGCAATCATTTGTGCATAAAGAAAATCAGGTCCTTTATTTACTTTAGAACTGGCATCGTACAACTGACATCTGCTAAAATAATTTTTTATAGAGCTTCTCGATTCTTTTGGTTGCACCTCTTGATCTAGCTCAAAAGTTGATACCTCACCTTTCAGTTGTATTGCCAATTCGTGGTTCCTAGTTTATCACGATGCTTTCTTTTTAGTGGCCTCTTAAATTAGTCCTTTTCCCTGACCATGTTTATAACCTTTAATGCAGATGGTACACTTTACAAACTGACTATTATCCCCTACTTTCTTGAAAAAATTCCAACAGATGATTGATTTTTACGGTTCATTTTCGAAACAATAACGAAAAAACTCTATTTACGTACCTCTTACACGAACAAAATAATATTGGAAGTGCGGAATTTCCTCAGCCAAGAGAGGCTGTCGGTGGCGTGCGATCGTTTCATGTCGGCAGCATTCGGAACACTTCTTCGCTACTTCTTCACTGCTGCCAACGACAGCGATTCAAAAGTTGTCGCACTATAGTTGCGGTAATGAAGGATAATCTTGTTGTTGTATGGAGTTTAAATAGCGAAATGAGTGACGAAGAAGCTATTGGTGGCACATTGAGGTCACCTCTTACGATACCCCGCAGAGCTAGAAGCTTTAGAGGTAGAATTAATTATTCCTCGTGAAGCTCGAAAAATTATTAATCAGGTTGCAGAAAGATGTAAACCTGAAAAAATGGAAAAAATAAAATAAAAATAATGGCGAGCTTATCCGCCCGCTGCACAAGTTTCAAACAAGGGATTTCAGCATTAACGGGCAAGAACTCAAGAAATGTCTACGGGATCTGGAGTTTTGTAAAAACATTCCTGGACATTCACATTCAACTCTTGGCCAGAAGAAATTAGTTTTGTCTCACATCCACTGAAGAATTCATATTTTGCCCGAATTACTTAGAACATGCACTGCAATGCTGTGAAAGCAGATAGCATGTAAATACAGCTGTATATTTTAATGATTATGTCGAGCCACCATACAAATAAAAAAGCTTGCCACTCGACAGGGAGTGCTTTTGCTATATTCAGTTTGCGGGAGCTGGTGTGTCCTTGAAGGAACAAGCTCCGCTAATCGGCCTTAACGTGGGCAATCAACGTATGAATCATATTTGTGCTTATGCAAAAGCAGAAGTGACGCAGTGTTTTGTGTTTTAGAATCACTTTACACATTAACACGTACAACTGGAAACATTTGTATGAACAATGGGGACTCAGAAACAGAAGAGGACAATAGCAGCCGTGTTTAATGAATAATAGCAATAATTTTACCGGTATTTATTTTAAAATGCATTATACAGTTGAATCAGAAACACTTAACAAATGTCTAAAGTGTCATTTTTTTCCTTTACTAACTACGTTGTATTACAACAACCTTATTTACATTTGCATTCCTTGCTACAAGTAAGCAAGTTCACACATTTGAAGATGAAAATCAGTATAATGTACATTCACGAATCCATGTTATTTACGTGTATGGTTTTTACCATAAGCATATGATCGGTACAAGGTACGCACGACCGTGAGTTGTCATCACTGGAAGACAAACAAGAAAATTCCCTCTTTCACGAGCCCTCCCACACAGCGACCACTCTGTTATAAACAACTTAAACTGGCTAAGGCGCTACCATATTTGTTGTTGATTAAATACCTCCATACAATCTACTTTCCCTCCGCACGCCGTGGAAGTAATAGGAACCGACAATTTTTCAGGTGCCAATTCAAAACGAATTACATTATAAACGCTACGATTATCGATAATGAAACCAGACTACCGATAGTGACGATAGTGCAGTTACTGTCGATTAATCTATAGCGTATTGAAGTTTAAATAACATTACCTGAGAGTCCTCTACAGCTAACCAAATAAACCTGCAACGTACAACTGGCGCCAGGGCAACGTTTAGCTTCCATGAGTAAGTTTACCACAAGTTTCTAGCTCGTTCGTGTAGAAGATACAGTCTTGTGAAAGCGGATGACTCTTTCCGAAACACACTGTTTTTTAATGTTAAGTCAAAACGCTCCACATAACAGGATGGCTCTGACAGTTTAGTGTGGGCTAGTATTCTCTGCTGATGGAGGATGTTGGGCGACTGAAAAAGACCTGACGATTGTTGCTATGACTTCTTCATTGAGGCTTGTTTACAATTATTGGAGTGCGGCACGGAGCTTATGACTGCACCTCCCCAAAGGCAACGGCTCTGACTGCTGACTGCTCATTCCGTTGCTGGGCATCTGGTGCTGCTTCGCCAGGTTCCCGTTCTTCCTGACCGTAGAGAGTGTGGCCGGCGGCAGTGACCACAGGGACGTCGGGTGCGTCACCTTAGCCGTCTCGGAGCGTAGCGGATTTCTGAGAGTCCTCTGGAGTTGGCAAAGACGGGGAGCCATGGCGTGGTACTCTCAGGACGGCAGCGGAGTGCGAAGCTGACCGTGTCGCCCAGAGGCTTGGGCAGCAAGCAATGGTTCGGGTCCCAGCTTTGCCAGAAGTGTCTGCGACTTTGGGGCGGAGCGGTGTGGCACAGGCTCAACATGATGTCACTGCCCAGCTCTTCGAGAGTCTTAAATACTGCTTCTCCGTGCTGATTTCTGTTGTTTATAGCAGTTAGTGAGCCGCGCCGAACCGTCTGGAGCGAGTTGATGACCTCCCAGCAGTCGCCACTAGTTACAATAATCCTGTAGGCTGTGTCACGCATTGGCGCAAATGCGGTGTGTTGCGGAGCCGCTGACCGCGCACTCCCTTTGCCAGCGGCAGCCTACTTGGTGGTGCCCTGGTTTCGCCAAGACGCTCCTCTGCAGGTTCCAACAATCGCTTATGTCTTTATCCCTCTACATTCCTCCGCGTCACGAAGAAAATTCGTTCTCGAATATCACTGAAATCGAAACACTAATTACTTACATTTATTTACACTTCAGTTTTGGTCCTGCACTCACTGTATCACATTGTACATTATTTCCCCAGCTTCACTAGCACCTGTCTCTACACAGTGGTCTTCGTTCATGATGCACTTGTCGCTCATCACATTGCTTTTGGTTGGGGCTGCTGTAACTAGTATTATCTCGTAGGTGAGAATTGTAAGGGGTTGGATCTGGGGTACTTTCCGATTCAGTTGGTAGTATATGGTTCTGATTATCGTGAAAATTACACAGGTAGCTGAGGTTGAAGTTCCTGTAACTACTACTACTACAAGTCGTTGCGGATGTTCACTGCGGTACTTTTTACGGGAGTTCCATTGACATACGGCCATGCTGTGTGACTAACATTCGATTTAGGGAAGCGAGCAGTGTCGGGTCTAGCGTGTTATTTAGGAATGTTAGGTTTTATGTGGGCAAAATTCCGAAGGATAGCTCGGGTACATATATCATTGTGTGGGTTCCATTCTGGGTGGAACTGCCTGATGTTACTCTTCTTCTTAAATAAGTGAACTGACTAAGGAAAAATCTTTCCCTATAAGGCTAAGGGTATATGACTATCATGTACACAAATACATTCTCGTCCCCAGTGACAATCTACCAGCTGTTCAGGCTTGCTGTTAATAAACAATTATTTTTTGTCAACTAAATGTCCACTCTTCACAAAATTATTAACTTATAATACTATGTATATCGCTGTTTCTCCTGTCCATCGATGGAATAAAGTTCAACTGCCATTAGTAATATTACAAGTATAGTTTCCTCCAAAATGACATCAACCTAAAACTTACACCAAACGTTTCCTTTAGGTTCACCTGCATCAGCCTCTCTCACAAAAATAACGTCCTCTTCAATCCAGTCTTTCCTAAAACACAAATCTAACCGTATAATGCATTACCTGAATACTTAGTAAAAATCACACGAAATTCATTAACGCATTACATCCACATTTTTATTCCTCCTCATAGCCTAAATGTCTGCTGATGTCCGGGATAAGTACAGAGCCGCCCGGAGTGGCCGAGCGGTTCTAGGCGCTGCAGTCTGGAGCCGCGCGACCGCTACGGTCGCAGGTTCGAATCCTGCCTCGGGCATGGATGTGTGTGATGTCCTTAGGTTAGTTAGGTTTAAGTAGTTCTAAGTTATAGGGGACTGATGACCTCAGAAGTTACGTCCCATAGCGCTGAGGGCCATTTGAACCATTTAATAAGTACAGAATTGCCTCGTTCTTCTTGGCTACTCTTTCCTTATTTTCTCTTTTCCACAGATTCTTCCCCCCTCTCCTTGGAAGACGCTGCCAACAGTGTGGACAGCACCTCTGCAGTTCCCGTAAAAGGACGAATCCCGACTGATGTGGACTATCAAGGGGTGAGTCGGGAGTTGTAGCTTAACGTTAACAAGCGACTTCATTTCCATAATCTGAATGCGGACAGATAGAGTGTCACAAGTCCCTTACTTTTTCCTGTTTGTATGTACAGGTTGGTCATCATAACCCACTGACCTATGTATTACAATACAACACTGCTTTCTGATTATGTGTCCTGTTTTGTCGTTCCAAAGCCTAAATGTTCATCTTTTTCACCTGTCGACAAATAGTTTTTAATCTTTTGGAGAAATTTTTCATTACTAAAATGTCACTTCCTGGGGGAGGCTTACAAAACTCTGAAGGAGATGGCATCTGCTGTTCAAGTATAACCTCATAGGGGAAAACCCTGTGCCCTCGTGGATTTTTTAACTGTACAGTGGCGAGGAAAATATCCGAGCTGTCATGCCGTGAGTAAACGTAGTATCGTACCGTCTTCGCAATCGCCCAAAGAACCCTTTCTGTTTGACAATATCCCTCTGGATGTAATGCACTAGCCCGAAGATTCCTAATGTGCAATAACCGACTTAAATGCTTCATCCAATCAGACATAAAGTTTGTCCGTTGGTTAGCTATTATTGTTTCACGCCTTCCCAATTTGAGTATCCACTAGTTTTCTGCTGGGTGTGCTGCTGTTTTGGACTTCTGGTTTGGTATGGCTATCATCCGAACGAAACGTGACAAATGACAGATTGTCGTTAAAACATACCAGGTTCCTGCTGGTGTTTTCGCAAAATGTCCAAGGATATCCAATCCAAACTACTGAAATGGTTTATCTGCCTTGGGTAGCCTTTGTAACTTAAACTTCTGGTGACTGAGCTCCGACCTTTGCGCGAATGGTATACAGTTATTTGCGTAACGACTGTCGTCCTGTCTGCATATCACCCAACAGTAATTTTGCACTACCCTACGTTCTGCTGCTTTGCAACAAGTGCGTCTTAGTAAACTCGAATCATAGGCCGGCCTAAACGCTCTGTTTCGTAATCGCTCTGACACTATGACGCGTAGCTGGCATCTCATCTCCTTGTACAATACTCTGTTCTCCATGCTGAAATACGGCTGCCTCGTGAGCCGCTGGATCATTGTTTTACGCCTTGATCAACTCATCCTTGTCTATGCCAGTGCATTCCATAGCACATACTTTGTGACTCAGACAGTCTGAATTTTCATGTGACGTGGACGATGAATTGTTTCGAAATAAAACGCACTGAGATAGGTTAACAAGATGGTTAACCTACTATTGGATCTTAAAGTCCTAATAGCCATTTCAGTGCTGCATAATCTGTCACTACTTTAGAACAACGTCTGTATAAATAACATCATAAAGTAAGCTATTGTGAATACGAATACCAGCAGTTCTTTCTCAGCTGCTGAATAATTCCCTTGTGCTCGATTAAGCTGTCTGAACGCATATGCTTCAGGGCCTTCCTGTCCATCTATTTCCTGATTCAAGACATAATCTAAGGGAAAATTTTCTGCAGTTTGAGGACAGAAAGAGCCGTTTCTGAAAAAATTAAAAGTCAAGAACAATTCTAGGTGCAAACAAATCATTTAGTTTTAAAAATGCTGCTTCACTATCTGGTGACTAATGGAACTTTATCCCTTTCCTGAACAGTTGTCTGAGGGGTCTTGCAAATCTGGCGAATTTTGGGATATATTTGCGATAAAAATTGGCGAGCCCAAAATATGACTGCAGTCCCTTTACTGTAGATGGTGTCGGAAAATTTTTTATGGCATCAACAAGTCTTGGATCTGTGCAAATCCCGTTTCGACCAATAATATGGTCCAAGTAACGCACTCCCTGTAAAAGGAAACTCTACTCTACAAGTATGCTGCTCGTAGACGATCGAAAATTTCGTGTAAAAGCATTATATGCTCCTAGATGTCTTTGAACCATACGGTTATATAATCTAAATACGCCGTGCATCGCTTCCGTTTTAATATTCACGATACACTATTTAACAATCGATGGAAAGTAGCTGGTGCGTTTTTCAGCCGAAAAGGTATACGTTTATACTGATTATTACTAGTGTGGTTTGAGAAAGCAGAGTTCGGATGATCTTCATGTGCTACCTCTACATGGTGGTATGCATTTCATACGTCCATAGTTGTAAGATATCATACTGACCCAGACCGTCTAACGTTTCAATTACATTTGGGATCGGGTAGATACCTGATACTGTTTTTGGTTTAAATAGTGGTAGTCCCAAGAGAATCGATATGCTTTGTTGACATCTGGCCACCTTTTCGCAATGATGACAACTGGTTTTGACCAGGACCTATTACTTGATTCTATGATTCCACCTTGAAGCTGTTGCCTTCTAAAGTGACAGGCTGCAAGGATTGAGGAACACGATATTGTTTCTTATAAATAACCGCTTCATTTCGAATGAGTATATGGTGTTGAAACAGTGGCGTGACGGGTACTTGGTCAGGAGAATGAAACAATCCAATGTATTATGCTAGAAGTCTTTCCATATCCTCCTTGTCCTGTCCTTGCAGATTTCTCAGTGCAGTCAAGCTGACAGACTGTCCCGGTGTTGTGTAATTTAACGCCCAAATTGTCCAATTCGTTTTCACCTAGTATTTCTAAATTAGCTATCATGGTACCGTGTGATAGGTATACCTCCTCAGGACTAAAGTTATCAGTACTGACAGGCACTACTTTGCTTTCTCCTACTTCCAAACGTCAAAGTGAAGTCGAATCCTCATTTACGCCAGTAATGACATTGATGCTGTCTTCTGTTAACGGTACTGTCTGACATTTTCGTATCGGTAGTACTAATTGCCACCTGCTACCAACGTGACCAGTCTCGAATACAACGTATCAACACATGTCCTTGAATTTGTGGTTACTATCTTTTGCCAGGTACTCAACATTTCAGCTCAAGTTCTTCTACGAGTGTTACAGGTACCGAATGTACCAATGAGCCCATAGCACTGGGGATTGTGTAATTATCTATCATAATCACACTGCAGTGCCTGTTTACTGGTATAGTGAATCCACAGTATCCTTGGAGGAAAATAACAGTATGTCCTCAAGAGATGTATTTCCTTGCATCAAATTACACTGACGCTAACTGCTCCAATTTTTGAGATCGTTGGTATATCTCCCAGGGTGATGATAATGTAACTTAAACTTCTGCATCTCTATCATACTGAAAGTCATCCAGCCTGCAGTCCAGTTGAAGACTGCCCTACCTCTTACGCTTTTACCTGTGAGTGCATAGCAAGTCATGACTCCGGTATTAATTCCCTGAAAATGTTCTCCTTAGTATTAAATTTGATCCATGAATGAAATACATCGTCATCTGACGACTTTTAATGAAATATGAGGTAGTGAGCAAACTTTCATAGCTCAATGCGACAACAAAGGGGGCTTTAACGTAAAGTAAGTGAAGATAAATTGCAACCAAGACCTTCACATTTTCTAATACAATATATCAGGGTAAATGTTTCCCCTCTTATTGGAGAGATATGTGACAAGTAGAACGTGTTTCGAAGTTCCTTGCGACTTGATCTCACTACATTTTGATGAAAATCGTATATACAGGTAGTACCATAAAATGACTGCTGAAGGTGGTTCAAGAAACATAAGTTCTGCTGAAAGCTATTCATGCTAAATAAATTCCACTCGTGCTTGGAGCTTGTACGAATGAAGGCTGAAGGAGAACATGTGCAAATGTTCAGTAAAGCTCATAGAATTCAAAAATGAATTCGTGAGGAAAATAATTCACGAGAAATCTTAAATTAACTTTAGTTATCATTCAAAAAGCGGACATGAAATTTCGTTACCAACACGTGCCAACGTCCCCTGACGGACCACGTGGCTGAAAAATACCACATATTCACAAAAAAAACATAATAATGACCCAAGTGCTATCTACCCCTCATTATATTATTCCGAGAGTGAGAAAGTATTGCGAAAAACGATCGATATTTTCAGATGACTCAATGAAAAATAGTTATTAATCGTAGTGTATTAAAACAAAGACGTGAAAGAAATAATGAACTAACCTTGCTTACATGGATACACACTTTCAAAAGCGTGTCCCGCAGATGCATCTGAATAATCGTGTATTACGGAACGTGTGTTAGGAGCACAGCATTCTATGGTAGTGAATCATGGACTGTGAGAAAAATGGAAAAGAAGACCACCGAAGCGTATGGTGCTAAAAAGAACATTGAAAATTTGATGGACTAATATATTGAGGAATGAGGAGGTTCTCCATGGAATCGCAGGAATTGGCTAGAAGGGTAGCGGAGTAAGTGTGGAGTGCACACGTGGGTTTTTTAGGTTAGAGAATTCCCTCCCTAGATCCAACAAGACGCCTCCTGAGACGCGACAAGGTAGTAGTAGGCAAAATGCAACAGGGAATAATAATATTCATGTGGTAGTAGTAAACTGCAGGAACGTCTATAGATAAGACCCAGAACTGCTCTCATTAAATAAACGGTCACAATGCCCACATAGTACTAGGGACTGAAAGTTGACTGAAACCAGATGTAAACAGTAATGAAATTCTAAACTCAGATTGGAATGCGTACCGCAGAGACAGGCTAGACAGTGAAGGAGGCGTGTTTATAGTGATAAAAAGTGCAATAGTATCGAAGGAAATTGACGGAAATCCGAAATGTGAAATAATTTGGGTGAAGGTCACGGTTGAAGCAGGCTAAAACATTGTAATTGGATGTCTCTATAGGCCCCCTGGCTCAACAGCTATTGTGGCAGAGCACCTGAAGGAAAATTTGGAAAATATTTCTAGTAGATTTCCCGACCATCTTATAGTTCTGGGTGGAGATTTTAATTTACCAGATAGAAACTGGGAGACTCAAACGATTATAACGGGTGGCAGGGACAAAGAATCCAATGAAATTTTTTACGTGCCTTATCTGAGAACTACCTTGAGCAGTTAAACAGAGAACCGATCTTGGCGATAGCATATTAGACCTCCTGGTGACAAACAAACCCGAACTATTTGAAACAGTTAACGCAGAACAGGGAATCAGCGATCATAAAGCGATTCCTGCATCAATGATTCCAGTCGGAAATAGAAATATTAAAAAAGGTAGGAAGATTTTTCTGTTTAGTAAAAGTGACAAAAAGCACATTTCAGAGTACTTGACAGCTCAACACAAAAGTTTTGTCTCAGGTACAGATAGTGTTGCGGATCAGTGGACAAAGTTCAAAACCATCGTACAATATGTATTAGATGAGTATGTGCCAAGCAAGATCGTAAGAGATGGAATAGAGCCACCGTGGTGCAACAACCGAGTTAGAAAATTGCTACGGAAGCAAAGGGAACTTCACAGCAAACATAAACATAGCCAAAGCCTTGCAGACAAACAAAAATTACACGAAGCGAAATGTAGTGTGAGGAGGGCTATGCGAGAGGCGTTCAATGAATTCGAAAGTAAAGTTGTATGTACTGACTAGGCAGAAAATCCTAAGAAATTTTGGTCTTATGACAAAGCGGTAAGTGGATCAAAACAAAATGCCCAGACACTCTGTGGCCAAAATGGTACTGAAACAGAGGATGACAGACTAAAGGCCGAAATACTAAATGTCTTTTTCCTAAGGTGTTGCACAGAGGAAGACTGCACTGTAGTTCCTTCTCTAGATTGTCGCACAGGTGACAAAATGGTAGATATCGAAATAGATGACAGAGGGATAGAAAAACCATTATAATCGCTCAAAAGAGGAAAGGCCGTTGGACCTGATGGTATACCAGTTCGATTTTACACAGAGTACGCGAAGGAACTTGCCCCCCTTCTTGCAGCATTGTACCGTAGGTCTCTAGAAAAGTGTAATGTTCCAAAAGATTGGAAAAGGGCACAGGTCATCACCATTTTCGAGAAGAGACGTCGAACAGACGTGCAGACCTATAGACCTATATCTCTAACGTCGATCAGTTGTAGAATTTTCGAAGACGTATTATGTTCGAGTATAATGACTTTTCTGTGGACTAGAAATCTACTCTGTAGGAATCAGCATGGGTTTCGGAAAAGACGCCCGTGTGAAACCCAGCTCGCACTATTCGTCCACGAGACTCAGAGGGCCATAGACACGGGTTCCCAGTTAGATGCCGTGTTTCTTGACTTCCGCTAGGCGTTTGATACAGTTAGCCACAATCGTTTAATGAACAAAGTAAGAGCATATGGACTATCAGACCAATTGAGTGATTGGATTGAAGAGTTCCTAGATAACAGAAAGCAGCATGTCATTCTCAATGGAGAGAAGCCTTCCGAAGTAAGAGTGATTTCAGGTGTGCCGCAGGGCCGTTACTGTTCTCAATATATATAAGTGACCTTGTGGATAACATCGGAAGTTCACTGAGGCTTTCTGCGGATGGTGCTGTAGTATATCGAGAGGTTGTAACAATGGAAAATTGTACTGAAATGCAGGAGGATCTGGAACGAATTGACGCACTGTGCACGGAATAGCAACTGAATCTCAATGTAGACAAGTGTCATGTGCTGCTAATACATAGAACGAAAGATCCTTTATCATTTAGCTACAGTATAGCAGGTCAGAAACTGGAAGCAGTTAGTGTAGTACGTAAAGAAATATGTAGGTTTTAGTTGGACTTCCTTTTCGCTTTGTGATAGATGGCGCTGTAATAGTCACGAACGTATAAGTACGTGGTATCACGTAACATTCTGCTAGTGCGAACGGTATTTCCTTCGTAATGCGTTACCCGTGTTGAAATGGACCATTTACCAACTGCGGAAAAGGTCGATATCGTGTTGATGTATGGCTATTGTGAGCAAAATGCCCAACTGGCGTGTGCTATGTATGCTGCTCGGTATCCTGGACGACGTTATCCAAGTGTCCGGACCGTTCTCAGGATAGTTACTTTATTTAAGGAAACAGGAAATGTTCAGCCACATGTGAAACGTCACCCACGACCTGCAACAAATGATGATGCTCAAATAGGTGTTGTAGCTGCTGTCGCGGCTAATCCGCACATCAGTAGCACTCAAATTGCGCGTGAATCAGGAATCTCAAAAACGTCGGTGTTGAGTATGCTACATCAACATCGATTGCACCCGTACCATATATCTGTGCACCAGGAATTGCACGGCGACGACTTTGAACGTGGTGTACAGTTCTGCCACTTGGCACAAGAGAAATTAGGGGATGATGACATATTTTTTGCACTCGTTCTATTTAGCGACGAAGCGTCATTCACCAACATAATATGCACTATTGGGCAACGGAAAATCCACGATGGCTGCGACAAGTGCAACATCAGCAACCTTGCCCGGTTAATGCATGGTGAGGCTTTTTTTTTGGGAGGAAGGATATATTCGAACATTATGATCTCACTATAAATTGTGGGAGTGAATGCCGCTACTGCGTGAGCAACCGTAATAACCTCATTAATATAATAAATGCTCAAAATGATGTCCTTCATCTTCAATGCATTTGGCAGTACGCGTAAGGAAACTCCTCTCAACAGCGAGTAGATCGCTTTCAGTAACTGTCGCACATGCAATGACAACGCGCTGACGCATGTTTTCAGGCGTTGTCGGTGGATCACAACAGCAAATATCTTTCGATTTGCCCAAAAAAGAAGTCTGGAGATGTAAGGTCCGGTGAATGTGCAGACCACTCCACCTGTCTTTAAATATTCTATTTAATACCGCTTCAGCTGCACGCGTTCTATGAGCCAGACATCCATCATGTTGAAAGTACAGTCATGCTCAAAAGTATCCGAACGACCTGATTTGCATTTAGCCTGATTCAAATGCAACCCACATAACGAAGCTGTCTAGCAGGTCCTCTAATCGCTCCTTGGTACAGTCGCTTGACTATTGAAAATGATTCCAACAAGTCACCACTAGAAAACACTGCTCTGTACCCCAATAACTCAAGATGTAAAGTAATACCATGGTACTAGAAATATCAGGGAACACCTTATCACAGATAAGACTGTTCTTAAGGCTTGTAAGCTCACATTTGTTTCAATAAATGACATACCTGAAATGTTACCACTCCAATTATTACGTCAGATAGGCAACGCACGTAGTAAGTTCGTCGTATTCATGATCTCCTCTTCAAAGTGACATACCGTACTTGTTATTTAACACAAAATGACATTAAAAATTTAAGTTATTCACTAGCAGCTAGTTGAGAATATCTATGAACTTCAAATGACACGACGAACCGTCTCGTACTGCATATGGATTCAAACCCAGGTCATGCAGACTAAGATTTCGTGACTAACGAAAACTAACAGTCATTCCTGACTAGGCATACAGAGAGTGACATACCTCGATTTTAGACAGTATCAGTTAGCAAATATCAACTTTAAACTACATAAAGTACACATTTTTAACGGACACGAATTCCTACCCAGCATCTATTGTCCCTGTTAACGAACTACGGGAGATGTTAAATATTGCGTCTTCACAAGTAACTTACTTAAAATGCCGTGAGGTAAAGCTTTGTGTTGGAGAGGAATTCGAACCCAGAGCCTAGCCGGATTGTTATCTAAGCATAATCAACTGTGACATACCTGATTTTCTTGGCAGTAGCTAGATATTTTAACTGAAATGACGAGACAAAACATTAATTTTTTCTTTCCCAGGACATGAACCCGGCACCTATCGCTGTTATATTCTAGAGAAAACTAACGTTAAATGTGGGTTTGTTACACCAGCAGCTACACGTAAGCATGTTTCAACTAGAAATAGTATGACGAAGAGTTCAGTGCTGACTGGGAATCGAACCCCACACATATCGTTGTTGACTACACACAAACAGACGTCAGATACCGAATTTTTCTCCACCAGCAGCTCGGAATAACATCCTTGAACTTACAGTGATCTAGCAAATAGTTATATCTCACTGGGAGTAAAAAACGTCAGATATCGTTAGTGTTGACAACGAAAGAAAATGCATTAAAAATCATAACTATTATCCACCAGCAGAAAGGTGTTCTCATGCTAGAGTTTGATAATTCATAATGAAAACCTTAGTACCGGGCTAGGATTCGAACCCATTCACGAGCACTATGTAGAGATGTTGAGGAATCTGCAGTTTTGAACAAATAACAAATTGTAGTCGAGCTGTATTGTCGCGAAGGGATCAAATTCCACGTTAAGGGCGATCTGAGTTGCATTCCCAGTTCAGAACCTATTTTATCGGCATACAGAAGCTCAAATAAAAGATGGAATAAATGTCCTGTGACCCTACATAGCGTTTGTTTCGTGACTAGAAATAAATAACTAGTATAAGAAAGGATACTGGTGATAGAGTTTCTACATGTCGCCACGCCTGACTTTATTGTGGTTCATCCTAACGTCTACGTGGCAGAGAAGGAATATCATATTTAATGTGAATTTCAGACCACAATGCCACTATACCCTTTTTCATTTGGCGTAGCCGGAAGAGAATAGAATCTGTCTGTCCCTATAAAAAATCATAGGCAGAAGATGAAATCGAACCCAGCCCTTAAGAATATGAACCTGTCATCAAACCAACAGAACACCAAACCCCCTTCTCTTTGATTCATTTTCCTATCATAACATCATTGCGCCACACTGGATGAGACTTCTGACACACAGGCTCCCTGTAGTGGTTTGCAGCATGTTCAGTACATTCATTTACTTGGTTGACTGAATCGTCATGAAGTAGCTGCCTCGGCTATCCAGTGCATACATTCGACTCTATTTTGTAATCACTGAAATAAAATCACGTAACGGCCACCTACACAGAACTGTCAACAGTGTAGGATGCAGAAATTTAAATAGGAAGTGTTCCTTTACATTTGAGCTACTCTATTGCGCTATCTGTTTGTTGAAACCGTCCTGCAGTGCAAAAGAAAAGCTGTAACTGTCTCTCTCTCAGAAGTCTAGATCCGGCCATATGTATTATCTCACGGCACTGTGGAATGCCGAAGTTCTGGAGGAACTATTCACTTCCGGAGCAACTGTAGCTACATGACAGCTAGTGGCCTAACAGTAAGCGTTGTGCACTGTAGGTGAGTTCGTCTACATTCACTGCTACAGTTTTTAAAACGCAATTCTGCGGTCTGCTGAAGTTATCAATTTAATGAAACTTTGAACATAATTCCCTTCACTTCTCAATCCAAAATAGTCGCATGTGGAAAAAGGGCTAACTTCTGCAACATTTTGTTCTTTTCATGTTTAGTAGACGGCCAGGCAGCAGATGCATGTCGAAGCTTTTGTATTATGTATGGGATGAGCGCATCGTGCCAAAATAGTCAGAAAAGTATTTTCTACATTAGCTGTCGTGTGGTAGTGGCATTTTATTCTTCTTCTAACCTTCTTTGACAGCTTTAACTCAGAACAAGTTTTCTACGTGCATGTAGTCAATCAACTGCATGTGCACAGTCAGACTGTTATAGATAACATCAGAGAATTCGCATATATCATTGATGATTAATTTCTCTCTCATGTTTAGTATTGTTTTAACATCACTAAAAGAAACCTTCCGAAAACTGTGCACTGTATTATAAGAAATGAAATGAAACTACCCATAGTAACCTTACGACGAAAGTCTGTTTTAATAAACCTGAATATCGTACCGTAAGTCTCTTAAAGAGCGTAGCGTTCCAAAGGATTGGAAAAAGGCACAGGTCATCCCCTTTTTAGTAAAATACTACTCTCTTAGATTTCGATTGGGTCTGTGTTTAATTGGTATGCTGTGTCATGCTCAACAGGTATGAAAATGTGGCATTTCTTAAATATAGTTATGTGTTGCTAGAAGCCCAAAATTTGCTTGTCAGCAGCGGAAAGAGGCGTTACTTGTAGTGCAGCATTGTAAATTTTTCACCATTGCACAATGAGCTGTAAGTATTTTCTTTCGATCTGCTTATCAGTTCGTTTCATTCATACGTATCATTCTGGCATATGAGTCTTAAGTGAAGAACAATATTGAATTTCGTATCGTTGACGGTCGATTCGTATTTCTTCAGAGATGCTTGTATTGTGAAGCAGCTTGGCAGTCAGAAAGCCGAGATCTATGACCATTAACAGTACTTACTGAGTCGAGCTGCCAAGAGGATTTGATGTGTGAAGATTTTCTTCTGATTTCGTTACAGAATTTTTTCTGGAAATTCGCCGCTCCATAAAATAGAGGACGAAAAAAAAGCTTGCACACGCTCGTCCCTACGACGGCTAAAACTGACCGTTGCAACACCAGACACGGGCGGTACCCTGACACACTGCTGCTGTACGTCACTCTCATCATGGTATTGGTCGCTCAGACTCATAACGCATCGCGAAAGATAGTAAAAGTTGTCACTTATGTGAAGAATAGCATTTCTGTAGCCAAAAAATTGCATTTTCCGTCTTAGTGTCTTAGTTTACATGACGATTATATAGCACGAGTCTTTCAGATGGAAAGGGAATATCAAGTGAATTTAGCGAGTCAATTCAGTACCATACGCGGAAGTGATTGCACTGCAACAGTGTGCCAAATGTTTGTGACGATGTTGCCAATTCTCAGCTGTGCTAGGAACAGCTCTGTAGCGTTATAGGAGGAGAATCCCGTGCTCGTGTCATAGGAGGATACATAGAGGAGGCGCGGGATTTGGTTAATATGCACCGTTTTCTCCTACCAGTTGTGTCAAACATTCAGATGTGCAATCTTCCATCACGATTACAGTTTCCCAAAAAATATATACGAATAAAACACTTACCTTTTTACTTTGTGACAAAAGATTATTTCAGTACAATAAAAAGTCTTTGGAAATCAACTTTGGCCACCTGTCACGGAAAGTAAGATAACAAACACTTTGCAACTCGAAATCGATTGCATCTATGTGCAGTCTTGTGATGATACAAGTAGAATTTCATGAACTGCAGGATAATGTAGAAAAATTTTGGTACGAATGGAAGCTGTAAGAAACACAGCTAACTAATTATTCTACATCACGTAATAATCAATTCATTTGAAATTTCAGAAGAGAAGAAGCTAAAAATTATGCCCATTAAGACAGAAACTAAAGCGCCGATGTGGGCACTGTGCAGATCTGTGCTTTTTCATCTTCAGATCTACACAAATAATGTATACTAACCAGCGTATTCATTGCTTTTGTAATGTTTCCCTCTTGTTTAGTCTTCTAATGATGAACTGCATCTACACCCATGAGCTTCATTGTTCCCTTTGCCCTACCATCCACTATCTTGGTATGTTATTGTTCGGTGTTCAAAAAGCAGAATATTATGCCTGCTCCCACGAAGTATTAAAACGAGGTCGCAAGAAGGTTAACGAATTATAATCAAAATACAGTGAGACGCCAATTTGTCTGTCGTCATGGTGTTAAGTCGACAGAAATAGTTGGGTGTTATTGCCTGCATCACTAGCACCCCGTTGTCGTCATCTCTTATTGAGATTTTCATACACTCCTGGAAATTGAAATAAGAACACCGTGAATTCATTGTCCCAGGAAGGGGAAACTTTATTGACACATTCCTGGGGTCAGATACATCACTTGATCACACTGACGGAACCACAGGCACATAGACACAGGCAACAGAGAATGCACAATGTCGGCACTAGTACAGTGTATATCCACCTTTCGCAGCAATGCAGGCTGCTATTCTCCCATGGAGACGATCGTAGAGATGCTGGATGTAGTCCTGTGGAACGGCTTGCCATGCCATTTCCACCTGGCGCCTCAGTTGGACCAGCGTTCGTGCTGGACGTGCAGACCGCGTGAGACGACGCTTCATCCAGTCCCAAACATGCTCAATGGGGGACAGATCCGGAGATCTTGCTGGCCAGAGTAGTTGACTTACACCTTCTAGAGCACGTTGGGTGGCACGGGATACATGCGGACGTGCATTGTCCTGTTGGAACAGCAAGTTCCCTTGCCGGTCTAGGAATGGTAGAACGATGGGTTCGATGACGGTTTGGATGTACCGTGCACTATTCAGTGTCCCCTCGACGATCACCAGTGGTGTACGGCCAGTGTAGGAGATCGCTCCCCACACCATGATGCCGGGTGTTGGCCCTGTGTGCCTCGGTCGTATGCAGTCCTGATTGTGGCGCTCACCTGCACGGCGCCAAACACGCATACGACCATCATTGGCACCAAGGCAGAAGCGACTCTCATCGCTGAAGACGACACGTCTCCATTCGTCCCTCCATTCACGCCTGTCGCGACACCACTGGAGGCGGGCTGCACGATGTTGGGGCGTGAGCGGAAGACGGCCTAACGGTGTGCGGGACCGTAGCCCAGCTTCATGGAGACGGTTGCGAATGGTCCTCGCCGATACCCCAGGAGCAACAGTGTCCCTAATTTGCTGGGAAGTGGCGGTGCGGTCCCCTACGGCACTGAGTAGGATCCTACGGTCTTGGCGTGCATCCGTGCGTCGCTGCGGTCCGGTCCCAGGTCGACGGGCACGTGCACCTTCCGCCGACCACTGGCGACAACATCGATGTACTGTGGAGACCTCACGCCCCACGTGTTGAGCAATTCGGCGGTACGTCCACCCGGCCTCCCGCATGCCCACTATACGCCCTCGCTCCAAGTCCGTCAACTGCACATACGGTTCACGTCCACGCTGTCGCGGCATGCTACCAGTGTTAAAGACTGCGATGGAGCTCCGTATGCCACGGCAAACTGGCTGACACTGACGGCGGCGGTGCACAAATGCTGCGCAGCTAGCGCCATTCGACGGCCAACACCGCGGTTCCTGGTGTGTCCGCTGTGCCGTGCGTGTGATCATTGCTTGTACAGCCCTCTCGCAGTGTCCGGAGCAAGTATGGTGGGTCTGACACACCGGTGTCAATGTGTTCTTTTTTCCATTTCCAGGAGTGTATTACCCTGAACACAAGAAGCCGAGATAAATGTATATATTCTCTGTGACGAAACACCCCACATTCCATTCATCCTGATCCATTCGTTACGTGCATCGGCGGCAGTGAGTGATACGAAAGCTGTTGTGAGGTGACGAATAACAATAACAGTGGCAGTAATAACAAATCAATAACCAAGGATGTTTACTGTATTACAGAAGATTAACAAAATAACCAAGAAAGGCTGAGTGTTTAATTAGCTCACTGCAGAGGTGTTCTTTCCATTTTGATACTGAATTCTGTTCTGGTTGTTTTTAGAGAGAAAAGAAAGAACCCTGTAGCCATACATATCGCTAGTACAACGAGACATTACCTATCAACTATCCTTGCTTTACATGACGAGACGAACATGGCGTCACCGAGCTGATATTTCAAATACATTTCTGTTTTGTCTCTCTGTCTCTCTCTCTCTCTCTCTCTCTCTCTTTCTTTTTCTTTTTATTTTTTGAGGAAAGCATCGAGAAGCGCGAGTAATAAGCAAGTAGGCGTATAACCTGTTTATAGTTATTTTAATTGGGATATGTAATGCAAAAATACAACTTTTAGGTGTATTATTGCATAATTCCAGTTATTGACAGTCTGTTCGTGAGCTTGCTCGCATTCAGTGGGGTGAAACCTATCACAAAAGCCACCAAAACATAAATATTGCTTGCACCACGTGCAACACACAAACGAAATCTCGCTGCACTGACTTGTTGTCCGATATATTGCACGGAAAACATATCTGATTCATGTTGTTAAATTCAGCTCTATCAGATATCAATTTGGATGCGTACCAAGTGTTTAAAAGTATATCTTGAAATACGCAGAAAGGGAGATACAGGTATTCAACTGAAACATAGCCATGACCAAGATTGTAACTGGGGTCTACATCATCGTCATCTACCATCTTGACAACTCGAACGGTGACAGTGCTCGACCTGTTACTTACGCTTACTGGTAACAAAGCTACAGCATGAAAACACAAATATGTTAATAACCTGAAGATCATTAACTTTGGAACCCATAGTAAAGTAAAGCAGTCACCAGATAGAAAATTGGTTTGAACACCACAGTGCTTTAATAGGCATGGTCCAGTTGGAGGTGGTCTGCCGTTGCTTCCCTCCGACCTTTGAGTTGACTTGCCGAGACAGTTATTAGTGGAACCTACAGTTGAACGTGGTATTCGGACCACAGTGCAACTCGGCATTTTACACATCAAGAAACACGACCCGAGGGGAAATGAGTGTAAAATGGCACATAACATTCGTGAGACTGTTGAGGGATCTAACCTCAGCCCTTCGTATCCGTAGTCTTGCTCTTTATCACCTTGCCACCATGCAGCCAACACTGTGGTTTCTGCTTGGCATTAAAATTAGGATCTCTCGTTTGTGCCTGTGTTGGAACTTGCGTGTCCCTTAGGAGACCTTACTTTTGGGATTACCCTCGTAATACGTGTGTGTAAACGCCTTCCAATGCCCACTCAAGGAAGACAAGGATACACAGTCTAGCTTCAATATTACAAATACGCCTCAGTTTGTGGATGAACGCAGACTTAGATTGATAATCATTTTGAATATTTAACAGTACTGTACCCATTGGTGTTAAACTCGTTTTCAACCAATGATTCACACAGCTGCAGGAACACTGCTTGTGATATCTCTCAGACAAAAAATACTTACGCAGTAGTATCAGACGAAAAGATCAACCTGACACAAACTGTAGGAAGTTTGTTTTACAACCTTCGTACCTGGATAAAGAGCTTTTTTCCTATTTGAGATATCTGTGGACGTTGCTGCATAACACGATTAGAGAAGAAACTAAATTCCTTCAGCTACGCCATTGTTTAAATAAATCGTCTTAAGGGCACTAACCTCCCCCCATGAACCATGGGCCTTGCCGTTGGTGGGGAGCATTGCGTGCCTCAGCGATACAGATAGCTGTACCGTAGGTGCAACCACAACGGAGGAGTATCTGTTGAGAGGCCAGACAAACGTGTGGTTCCTGAGGAGGGGCCGCAGCCTTTTCAGTAGTTGCTGGGGCAACAGTCTGGATGATTGACTGATCTGGCCCTGTAACGCTAACCAAAAACGGCCTTGCTGTTGTGGTACTGCGAACGGCTGAAAGCAAGGGGAAACTACAGCTGAAATTTTTCCCGAGGGCATGGAGCTTTACTGTATGATTAAATGATGATGGAATCCTCTTGGGTAAAATATTCCGGAGGTAAAATAGACCCCCATTCGGATCTCCGGGCGGGGACTACTCAAGAGGATGTCGTTATCAAGACAAAGGAAACTGGCGTTCTATGGATCGGAGCGTGGAATGTCAGATCCCTTTATCGGGCAGGTAGGTTAGAAAATTTAAAAAGGGAAATGGATAGTTTAAGTTAGATATAGTGGAAATTAGTGCAGTTCGGTGGCAGGAGGAACAAGACTTTTGGTCAGGTGAATACAGGGTTATAAATACAAAATCAAATAGGGGTAATGCATGAGTAGGTTTAATAATGAATAAAAAAATAGGAGTGCGGGTAAGCTACTACAAACAGCATAGTGAACGCGTTATTGTGGCCAAGATAGACACGAAGCCCACGTCTATTACAGTAGTACAATTTTATATGCCAACTAGCTCTGCAGATGATGAATAAATTGATGAAATGTATGATGAGAAATTATTCAGGTAGTGAAGGGAGACGAGAATTTAATAGTCATGGGTGACTGGAATTCGACAGTAGGAAAAGGAAGAGAAGGAAACGTAGTATGTGAATATGGATTGGGGCTAAGAAATGAAAGAGGAAGCCGCCTGGTAGAATTTTGCACAGAGCGTAACTTAATCATAGCTAACACTTGGTTCAAGAATCATGAAAGAAGGTTGTATACATGGAATAACCCTGGAGATACTAAAAGGTATCAGATAGATTATATAATGGTAAGACAGAGATTTAGGAACCAGATTTTAAATTGTAAGACATTTCCAGGGGCAGATGTGGACTCTGACCACAATCTATTGGATATGAACTGTAGATTAAAACTGAAGAAACTGCAAGAAGGTGGGAATTTAAGGAGATGGCACCTGGATAAACTGAAAGAACCAGAGGTTGTACAGAGTTTCCGGGAGAGCATAAGGGAACAATTGATAGGAATGGGGGAAAGAAATACAGTAGAAGAAGAATGGGTGGCTTTGAGGAATGAATTAGTGAAGGCAGTTGATGTAAAAAGACGAGGGCTAGTAGAAATCCTTGGGTAACAGAAGAGATACTGAATTCAATTGATGAAAGGATAAAATACAAAAATGCAGTAAGTGAAGCAGGCAAAAAGGATTACAAACGTCTCAAAAATGAGATCGACAGGAAGTGCAAAATGGCTAAGCAGGGATGGCTAGAGGACAAATGTAAGGATGGAGAGGCTTATCTCACGAGGGGTAAGATAGATACTGCCTACAGGAAAATTAAAGAGACCTTTTGAGAAAAGAGAACCACTTGCATGAATATCAAGAGCTCAGATGGAAACCCAGTTCTAAGCAAAGAAGGGAAAGCAGAAAGGTGGAAGGAGTATATAGAAGGTCTATACAGGTGCGATGTTCTTGAGGACAATATTATGGAAACGGAAGAGGAGGTAGATGAAGATGAAATGGGAGATATGATACTGCGTGAAGAGTTTGACAGAGCACTGAAAGACCTAAGTCGAAACAAAGCCCCGGGAGTAGACAACATTCCATTAGAACTACTGACAGCCTTGGGAGAGCCAGGCCTAACAAAACTCTATCATCTGGTGAGCAAGATGTATGAGACAGGCGAAATTCCCTAAGACTTCAAGAAGAATATAGTAATTCCAATCCCAAAGAAAGCAGGTGTTGACAGATGTGAAAATTATCGAACTATCAGTTTAATAAGTCACAGCTGCAAAATACTAACGCGAATTCTTTACAGACTAATGGCAAAAACTGGTAGAAGCCGACCTCGGGGAAGATTAGTTTGGATTCCGTAAAAATGATGGAACACGTGAGGCAATACTGACTCTACGACTTATCTTAGAAAATAGATTAAGGAAAGGCAAGCCTACGTTTCTAGCATTTGTAGACTTAGAGAAAGCTTTTGACAATGTTGACTGGAATACTCTCTTTCAAATTCTGAAGGTGGCAGGGGTAAAATACAGGGAGTGAAAGTCTATTTAGAATTTGTACATAAAGCATATGGCAGTTATAAGAGTCGAGGGACATGAAAGGGAAGCAGTGGTTGGGAAGGGAGTGAGACAGGGTTGCAGCCTATCCCCGATGATATTCAATCTGTATATTGAGCAAGCAGTAAAGGAAAAAAAAGAAAAGTTCGGAGGAGGTATTAAAATCCATGGAGAAGAAATAAAAACTTTGAGGTTCGCCGATGACATTGTAATTCTGTCAGAGACAGCAAAGGACCTGGAAATGCAGTTGAACGGAATGGACAGTGTCTTGAAAGGAGGATATAAGATGAACATCCACAAAAGCAAAAGAAGGATCATGGAATGTAGTCGAATTAAGTCGAGTGATGCTGAGTCTAGGAAATGAGAGACTAAAGGAGTTTTGCTATTTGTGGAGCAAAATAACTGATGATGGTCGAAGTAGAGAGGATATAAAATGTAGACTGGCAATGGCAAGGAAAGCGTTTCTGAAGAAGAGAAATTTGTTAACATCGAGTATTGATTTAAGTGTCAAGAAGTCGTTTCTGAAAGTATTTGTATGGAGTGTAGCCATATATGGAAGTGAAACATGATGATAAACAGT
This sequence comes from Schistocerca serialis cubense, assembly GCF_023864345.2. Taxonomy (NCBI): domain Eukaryota; kingdom Metazoa; phylum Arthropoda; class Insecta; order Orthoptera; family Acrididae; genus Schistocerca; species Schistocerca serialis. The sequence goes on along the minus strand of NC_064640.1, from coordinate 349,175,831 downwards.
TTAGACAAGAAGAGAACAGAAGCTTTAGAAACGTGGTGCTACAGAAGAATGCTGAAGATTAGATGGGTAGATCGCATAACTAACGAGGAGGTATTGAATAGAATTGGGGAGAAGAGGAGTTTGTGGCACAACTTGACTATAAGAAGGGATCGGTTGGAAGGACATGTTCTGAGGCATCAAGGGATCACCAATTTGGTACTGGAGGGCGGCATGGAGGGTAAAAATCGTAGAGGGATACCAAGAGATGAATATACTAAGCAGATTCAGAAGGATGTAGGTTGCAGTAGGTACTGGGAGATGAAGAACCTTGCACAGGATAGAGTAGCATGGAGAGCTGCATCAAACCAGTCTCAGGACTGAAGACCACAACAACAACAACAAGGGCACTAAATCATGGTACGTGAATTGTTTACCGGCCGTACTCTGCCACGTTTCACTGGTTGGAAAGCAAAAAGCTTACTGACAAATTTTGCAGAAGGAAAAAGGAGACGAAATGTCTCCCACTGGAAGGTCATGTTGTTGTATTTAAATGATTACAAAATCGGCTAAAACGAACGGTGAGGTTGTCAGTATATGCACATTAGTTTTGTCAATATGATGTTGCACTGCCCAGGCCTGTAATGATAAAGGGCCCGTTTAGGTCAGGCATATTGTGTACAGAAGTGGAAGAGAGAGCACCACTAAATTCTACAATCCGTATGCATTTCATACACACAAAAATTACTGTTACAGTGTACTTATGGAGCCCAATGAGTGAATTGCGTATTTTCCGGTGAGAAAGAGCACTGACAAACAGTCTTCTCTAGAGTAGGCTACTTAAACTGGTGTCACTCTGAGCTAGAATTTATGGTCAGCGGCTTAGTGTAAGGACAATGAGTCGGATGCGAGTTTTGCAACTGTGGAATACTTTCCTACATTATAGAAGCGAATATTAAATTTGATTTAATATTGCGAAAATTATGGACCTGGATACCTTAGAATGAAAATCTCTCTGTTCATTGCAAAGGAAAACAATTGATTTTCTAAAACAGTTTCTGTCATACACAACTTGAAACAGGTCACGTCGAACAAATAAAATTAAGAACTGACAGCGACGTACACTCCTGGAAATGGAAAAAAGAACACATTGACACCGGTGTGTCAGGCCCTCCATACTTGCTCCGGACACTGCGACAGGGCTGTACAAGCAATGATCACACGCACGGCACAGCGGACACACCAGGAACCGCGGTGTTGGCCGTCGAATGGCGCTAGCTGCGCAGCATTTGTGCACCGCCGCCGTCAGTGTTAGCCATTTTGCCGTGGCATACGGAGCTCCATCGCAGTCTTTAACACTGGTAGCATGCCGCGACAGCGTGGACGTGAACCGTATGTGCAGTTGACGGACTTTGAGCGAGGGCGTATAGTGGGCATGCGGGAGGCCGGGTGGACGTACCGCCGAATTGCTCAACACGTGGGGCGTGAGGTCTCCACAGTACATCGATGTTGTCGCCAGTGGTCGGCGGAAGGTGCACGTGCCCGTTGACCTGGGACCGGACCGCAGCGACGCACGGATGCACGCCAAGACCATAGGATCCTACGCAGTGCCGTAGGGGACCACACCGCCACTTCCCAGCAAATTAGGGACACTGTTGCTCCTGGGGTATCGGCGAGGACCATTCGCAACCGTCTCCATGAAGCTGGGCTACGGTCCCGCACACCGTTAGGCCGTCTTCCGCTCACGCCCCAACATCGTGCAGCCCGCCTCCAGTGGTGTCGCGACAGGCGTGAATGGAGGGACGAATGGAGACGTGTCGTCTTCAGCGATGAGAGTCGCTTCTGCCTTGGTGCCAATGATGGTCGTATGCGTGTTTGGCGCCGTGCAGGTGAGCGCCACAATCAGGACTGCATACGACCGAGGCACACAGGGCCAACACCCGGCATCATGGTGTGGGGAGCGATCTCCTACACTGGCCGTACACCACTGGTGATCGTCGAGGGGACACTGAATAGTGCACGGTACATCCAAACCGTCATCGAACCCATCGTTCTACCATTCCTAGACCGGCAAGGGAACTTGCTGTTCCAACAGGACAATGCACGTCCGCATGTATCCCGTGCCACCCAACGTGCTCTAGAAGGTGTAAGTCAACTACCCTGGCCAGCAAGATCTCCGGATCCGTCCCCCATTGAGCATGTTTGGGACTGGATGAAGCGTCGTCTCACGCGGTCTGCACGTCCAGCACGAACGCTGGTCCAACTGAGGCGCCAGGTTGAAATGGCATGGCAAGCCGTTCCACAGGACTACCTCCAGCATCTCTACGATCGTCTCCATGGGAGAATAGCAGCCTGCATTGCTGCGAAAGGTGGATATACACTGTACTAGTGCCGACATTGTGTATGCTCTGTTGCCTGTGTCTATGTGCCTGTGGTTCTGTCAGTGTGATCATGTGATGTATCTGACCCCAGGAATGTGTCAATAAAGTTTCCCCTTCCTGGGACAATGAATTCACGGTGTTCTTATTTCTACTTCCAGGAGTGTATATCGGAAAGCAGTAAGATCCCTTGGCTTTTGGTCTGGCAATATTCGGCAGCCATTTCCAGGCGCAAGTAAATGAAGAAAGGCAGCGCGTTTTTGTTATCAAGTAACATCTTCATCAATTACTTTAGTTTTAATGTGATCTACAAGTGATTGCTGATGTTTGATATTAACATGAAACGGATTCCGTAGACAGGGAAAGAACCTGTTCTTGGGCAACTACTTCCATAATGACCAAAAGGCTTTAATGATCCTCAAGCACATGTGTTCCAGCAGCAGTATGAAGAAAATGATAGTAATAATGACGGTAACGTCACACTTCACAGTGGATTTTCTCGAACTAAGAAATTTCCTGAATTAGTGAAAATTTCAAAATAGCTTCACATCGAGGCTATGATGCCCAGATGAGTCTTTACATTCTGCTGACATGAGAATAGCATAATCTCCACTTCAGAGGTTTCTTCTACTTAACCATTTAATACACTCGCATTATTTCCACCGTAACTAATTTTGTAAGCTAAGCACGTCATCCGTTACAGCACACTCCTGGCCACAATAGTCTGGTGGAACGAACTATCACAAGTGGAATGCGTGGGCTCAGACATTTGCTTTTAAGAGGCACAAACAAATTTACGTTGCCTCTGGTAACCTCAAGAGAAAGACGTTATAATCCAGAATCCTCATTAGACATCACGTTCCTTCTTTCCCAACTGGGCAGAGCCGGTTTACGTTGGGAAATGACATAGGTGGATGCAATGGTAAACAGAAATACTGTCCCCAGTAAACTTACTTACACTAGAAAATTTTATTTTATTTGATTAACCGATAGCCATTTAAAGGAAAAGGGATCTTACTTTACTTGTACTTCATTAAACTAGAGACATTGAAAAATTTGGTGCTGGACTGTGATTCGAATTCGTATCTCCTGTTTCGAAGATCTGAATATCTCGGAACAGTATAGTTCAATCATTTCGTTGCTTTTCCCAAGACTGCAATCTTCTCTAGGTCTCCTCCAAAGGTAAGTATGTGGGTCTGAATCCTGATCCAGTACAAATGTGGTATCACCGCCAGACACAACACTTGCTAGGTGGTAGCCTTTAAATCGGCCGCGGTCCGTTAGTATACGTCGGACCCGCGTGTCGCCACTGTCAGTGATTGCAGACTGAGCGCCGCCACACGGCAGGTCTACAGAGACGTCCTAGCACTCGCCCCAGTTGTACAGCCGACTTTGCTAGCGATGGTTCACTGACAAATTACGCTCTCATTTGCCGAGACGATAGTTAGCATAGCCTTCAGCTACGTCATTTGCTACGACCTAGCAAGGCGCCATTATCATTTGCTATTTATCTTGTGATGCATGTACCGTCAGACCGATGTTTACCAATTATGGATTAAAGTTAAGTATTCCAGAAGCTACGTCCTTTTTTTTACTAGACTCAACTCCTTTAACTGCTCCAGACCTCACGCCAGCCTGCGTGAGCTTAAACGCGTGCCTTTCGGCTATCTCATAGTGGCTTGGCTGTCTTGCCAAGTCATAACAACAAAAATATTCATAATTTCATTTCAAGCCCTATCACGTGCACACCGGCCGGCTGGTGAAAAATAACGTCCGTTTTTAATGTCTGTTCGTGTGTTGCCAACAATTTCTGGTCAAACACGCACACATCTTACTGTTGGTGAGTAAGCAGTTGCTACATAAGCTATATTCGTGGACGATATAGAAGAACGATAGGAATGCGATTCGATTGTCGCCTAGGCACAAAAATTTGTATCCTTATTTTAGATTCAAGTACCTAGCAGCTGGTAAGAAAGACCGATACGTAACATTTAATTTTACTTAGTTAACAATCCGATTACGTGTTCGTTCGTATCTCCGTCACAGAACATCATGTGCTTCATCTTTAAATGGATACACACTTTGTTACTTTTGAATTGAGGTATATCAGACATCTTTCGTGGTTAGTTAACAGGGATGAAAGGGTCTTGATAGGAATCCCGGTTTATTACAAAAACTGTCGTCTTTTATTTTCAAGTTTAGATTTGGTTACTTACATTGGCAAAAATTTCGGTAATTCGTACCTCTTCATGGCTAGTCAGCAATATGATATGATTGGATTAGATTAATACTTGTTCCATAGATCATGAATACGACATTTCGTAATGATGTGGAACGTGTCATTTTAATGAAAGATTTCTTTACATAGCAGTATTGAATTTCTTTACAACAATTTTTTACCCTCTCTCCCATTCTTTTTTATTTTTATCTCTCTGTCTCTGTCTCTGTCTCTGTCTCTCTCTCTCTCTCTCTCTCTCTCTCTCTCTCTCTCTCTCTTACACACACACACACACACACACACACACACACACACACACACACACACACACACACACATTCCCTTTTTATTTTTATTTGTTTGTTTTGCTCGACTATCGGCGAGGCACGAAAACGTGCGTGAACGAGTTTCTTAGTTTTCAGTGTAGTTACGAAAGAAATATAAAAACAACTATGAGAGTTACTGATGTATGATGCTTAGTTAGCAGTCAATTCTGAGTATTATTAGTAACTACGCTCCACTCCCTAAACCTAATTACAGAAATGCGAATCAGACGCATTACGTATTCCAGGCCGTAGCAGCCGCGTCTTTGAGACGCCAGCTATGGTCACTTCCCAGCCCGCTTACGATCACATCGGTTCGTCTTCTTGCTGTTGGTACTGTAACTGAGATTTGGCAACAAGGCAAGCTATATTTGGCAACGCTGTGATCGACGAGTTACTTCCTGGTGTGCACGGAATTAAGCCTCAAAGTTCACTTGATTTTTCCTGTCATTTCCATTGAATAATCCGAGTTGTTATCGCTTTAGGAGTAACAGATTATTGTAAATTTACGGTTTTCAACCCAGGAAAGTAGTTGCACATGGAAATCGCAACTAATCTCTTCCTTTAAACAGCGGTTTACGAGTTCTAGGCCTATTGATCTTCAAAGAGGAAAGCATGAGACATAACTCTTCGCTAGCTCTGTGGTCACGTGCTGACCTGTGGATAAAAGTCTGTTATGGTTCGCGTATCCAGTCTCGCTGACTGTAACGTTTTTATCCCTTCTGTGAAACAGATATAAGCAGTCAGGTCAAACATCGATAAGCACATCGCAAGAAAATACTTTCAGCTCATAGTGCAATGGTGAAAAACTTACAATGCTGTACAACGGATAACACCTCTTTCCGCTCCTGACAAGCAAATATTAGGTTTCTAGGAACACATAACTAAATTTAAAATGCCACATTTGCATACCTGTTGAGCATGACACAGCATACCAATTAAACACAGACCCAGTCAAAATCTTAGTCTACATCTACATCTGCATTCATACTCCGCAGGCCACCTGATGGTGTGTGTCGGAGGGTACCTTGAGTACCTCTATCGGTTCTGGCTCTGAGCACGATGGGACTCAACTGCTGAGGTCATTATTCCCCTAGAACTTAGAACTAGTTAAACCTAACTAACCCAAGGACATCAGACACATCGATGCCCGAGGCAGGATTCCAACCTGCGACCGCAGCAGTCACGCGGTTCCAGGCTTAAGCGCCTAGAACCGCAGATCAAAACGAAAATTTCTGTTCCGACACTGACAATGTTGAGTGTTTATGGAAAAAGTTCAAGGTAATCGTAAAATGCGTTTTAGACAGGTACGTGTCGAGTAAAACTGTGAGGGAGGGGAAAAACCCACCGTGGTACAACAACAAAGTTAGGAAACTACTGCGAAAGCAAAGAGAGCTCCACTCCAAGTTTAAACACAGCCAAAACCTCTCAGACAAACAGAAGCAAAACGATGTCAAAGTTAGCGTAAGGAGGGCTATGCGTGAAGCGTTCAGTGAATTCGAAAGTAAAATTCTATGTACCGACTTGACAGAAAATCCTAGGAAGTTCTGGTCTTACGTTAAATCAGTAAGTGGCTCGAAACAGCATATCCAGACACTACGGGATGATGATGGCATTGAAACAGAGGATGACACGCGTAAAACTGAAATACTAAACACCTTTTTCCAAAGCTGTTTCACAGAGGAAGACCGCACTGCAGTTCCTTCTCTAAATCCTCGCACAAACGAAAAAATGGCTGACATCGAAATAAGTGTCCAAGGAATAGAAAAGCAACTGGAATCACTCAATAGAGGAAAGTCCACTGGACCTGACGGGGTACCAATTCGATTCTACACAGAGTACGCGAAAGAACTTGCCCCCCTTCTAACAGCCGTGTACCGCAAGTCTCTAGAGGAACGGAGGGTTCCAAATGATTGGAAAAGAGCACAGATAGTCCCAGTCTTCAAGAAGGTTCGTCGAGCAGATGCGCAAAACTATAGACCTATATCTCTTACGTCGATCTCTTGTAGAATTTTAGAACATTTTTTTTTGCTCGAGTATCATGTCGTTTTTGGAAACCCAGAATCTACTATGTAGGAATCAACATGGATTCCGGAAACAGCGATCGTGTGAGACCCAACTAGCTTTATTTGTTCATGAGACCCAGAAAATATTAGATACAGGCTCCCAGGTAGATGCTATTTTTCTTGACTTCCGGAAGGCGTTCGATACAGTTCCGCACTGTCGCCTGATAAACAAAGTAAGAGCCTACGGAATATCAGACCAGCTGTGTGGCTGGATTGAAGAGTTTTTAGCAAACAGAACACAGCATGTTGTTATCAATGGAGAGACATCTACAGACGTTAAAGTACCCTCTGGCGTGCCACAGGGGAGTGTTATGGGACCATTGCTTTTCACAATATATATAAATGACCTGGTAGATAGTGTCGGAAGTTCCATGCGGCTTTTCGCGGATGATGCTGTAGTATACAGAGAAGTTGCAGCATTAGAAAATTGTAGCGAAATGCAGGAAGATCTGCAGCGGATAGGCACTTGGTGCAGGGAGTGGCAACTGACCCTTAACATAGACAAATATAATGTATTGCGAATAGATAGAAGGAAGGATCCTTTATTGTATGATTATATGATAGCGGAACAAACACTGGTAGCAGTTACTTCTGTAAAATATCTGGGAGTATGCGTGCGGAACGATTTGAAGTGGAATGATCATATAAAATTAATTGTTGGTAAGGCGGGTACCAGGTTGAGATTCATTGGGAGAGTGCTTAGAAAATGTAGTCCATCAACAAAGGAGGTGGCTTACAAAACACTCGTTCGACCTATACTTGAGTATTGCTCATCAGTGTGGGATCCGTACCAGATCGGTTTGACGGAGGAGATAGAGAAGCTCCAAAGAAGAGCGGCGCGTTTCGTTACAGGGTTATTTGGTAACCGTGATAGCGTTACGGAGACGTTTAATAAACTCAAGTGGCAGACTCTGCAAGAGAGGTGCTCTGCATCGCGGTGTAGCTTTCTCGACGGGTTTCGAGAGGGTGCGTTTCTGGATAAGGTATCGAATATATTGCTTCCCCCTACTTATACCTCCCGAGGAGATCACGAATGTAAAATTAGAGAGATTAGAGCGCGCACGGAGGCTTTCAGACAGTCGTTCATCCCGCGAACCATACGCGACTGGAACAGGAAAGGGAGGTAATGACAGTGGCACGTAAAGTGTCCTCCGCCACACACCGTTGGGTGGCTTGCGGAGTATAAATGTAGATGTAGATGTAGACCACACCGGTCGGCTCTCTGATTTTATTCTCATGGTCTCTTCGCAAGATATACGTGGGAGGGAGCAATATACTGTTTGACTCCTCGGTGAAGATATGTTCTCGAAGCTTCAACAAAAGCCCGTACCGAGCTACTGAGCGTCTCTCCTGCAGAGTCTTTCACTGGAGTTTATCTATCATCTCCGTAACGCTTTCGCGATTACTAACTGATCCTGTAACGAAGCACGCTGCTCTACGTTGGATCTTCTCTATCTCTTCTAACAACCCTATCTGGTACGGATCCCACACTGCTGAGCAGTATTCAAGCAGTGGGCGTACAAGCGTACTGTAACCTACTTCCTTTGTTTTCGGATTGCATTTCCATAGGATTCTTCCAATGAATCTCAGTCTGGCATCTGCTTTACCGACGATTATTTTTATATGGTCATTCCATTTCAAATCACTCCTAATGCCTACTCCCAGATAATTTATGGAATTAACTGCTTCCAGTTGCTGACCTGCTATTTATGGCTTAATGATAAGGGATCTTTCTTTCTATGTTTTCGCAGCACACTACACTTGTGTACATTGAGAGTCAATTGCCATTCCCAGCACCATGCGTGAATTCGCTGCAGATCCTCCTGCATTTCACTACAATTTTCCATTGTTACAACCTCTCGATATATTACAGCAACATCCGCAGTAAGCCTCAGTGAACGTCCGATGTTATCCACAAAAACATTTATGTATATTGTGAATAGCAACGGTCCTACGAAACTCCACTGCGGCACACCTGAAATCACTCTTACTTCGGAAGACTTCTCACCATTGAGAATGACATACTGCGTTCTGTTATCTAGGAACTCTTCAGTCCAATCACCCAGTTGGTCTCATAGTCCATATGCTCTTACTTTCTTCATTAAACGACTGTGGCGAACTGTATCAAACGCCTTGCGGAAGTCAATAAACACGGCATCTACCTGGGAACCCGTGTCTATGGCCCTCTGAGTCTCGTGGACGAGTCGCGCGAGCTGGGTTTCACACGATCGTCTATTTCAAAACCCATGCTGATTCCTACAGTGTAGATTTCCAGGCTCCAGAAAAGTCATTATACTTCAACATAATACGTGTTCGAAAATTCTACAACTGATCGACGTTAGAGACATAGGACGATAGTTCTGGACATCTGTTCGACGTCCCTTCTTGAAAACGGGGATGACCTGTGCCTTTTTCCAATCCTTTGGAACGCTACGCTCTTTAAGAGACTTACGGTATACTGCTCCAAGAAGGGGGGCAAGTTCCTTCGCGTACTAAGTGAGTAGTATTTTAAAAATTCGTATCGATAGAGGGACGCTTGTGTACAGATATTCAGGTTTATTAAAACAGACTTTCGTCGTAAGGTTACTATGGGTAGTTTCATTTCATTTCTTATAATACAGTGTACAGTTTTCGTAAGGTTTCTTTTAGTGTTGTTAAAACAATACCAAACATGAGAGAGAAATTAATCATCAATGATATACGCGAATTCTCTGATGTTATCTATAACAGCGTGACTGTGCACATGCTGTTTATTGATTACATGCTCGTAGAAACTTGTTCTGAGTTAAAGCTGTCAAACAAGGTTTGAAGAAGAATAAAATGCCACTACCACACGACAGCTAATCTAGAAAATACTTTTCTGACTATTTTGGCACGATGCGCTCTCCCATACATAATACAAAAGCTTCGAGATGCATCTGCTGCCTGACCGTCTACTAAACCTGAAAAGAACAAAATGTTGCAGAAGTTTGCCCTTTTTCCACATACGACTATTTTGGGTTGAGAAGTGAAGGGAATTATGTTCAAAGTTTCATTAAATTGATAACTTCAGCAGACAGCAGAATTGCGTTTTAGAAAATTTAGTAGTGAATGTAGACGAACTCACCCACAGTGCACAACGCTTACTGTTAGGCCACTAGCTGTCATGTAGCTACAGTTGCTCCGGAAGTCAATAGTTCCTCCAGAACTTCGGCTTTCCACAGTGCTGTGAGATAATACATATGGCCGGATCTAGACTTCTGAGAGAGAGACAGTTACAGCTTTTCTTTTGCACTGCAGGACGGTTTCAACAAACAGATAGCGCAATAGAGTAGCTCAAATGTAAAGGAACACTTCCTATTTAAATTTCTGCATCCTACACTGTTGATAGTTCTGTGTAGGTGGCCGTTCCGTGATTTTTTTTCTGCGATTACAAAATAGAGTCGAATATATGCACTGGATAGCCGACACAGCTAGTTCATGGCGATTCGGTCGACCAAGGAAATGAATGCACTCAATAATGGTTAAAATGGCACTGAGCACTATGGGACTTCACATCTATGGTCATCAGTCCCCTAGAACTACTTAAACCTAACTAACCTAAGGACACCACACAACACCCAGTCATCACGAGGCAGAGAAAATCCCTGACCCCACGGGAATCGAACCCAAGAACCCGGGCGTGGGAAGCGAGAACGCTACCGCACGACCACGAACTGCGGACAAATGAATGTACTGAACATGCTGCAAACCACTACAGGGAGCCTTTGTGTCAGAAATCTCATCCAGTGTATCGTAATGATGTTATGATAGGAAAATGAGTCAAAAAGAAAGGTATGTGGTGGTCTGTTGGTTTGATGACAGGTTCACATTCTTATGGGCTGGGTTCGATTCCATTTTCTGCCCATGATTTTTGAAAAGGAGAGACAGATTCTATTCTCTTCTGGATGCGCCAAATGAAAAAGGGTATAGTGGCATTGTGGTCTGAAATTCACATTAAACATGATATTCCTTCTCTACCAAGTAGACGTTAGGATGAACCACAATAATGTCAGGAGTGGCGACATGTAGAAACTCTATCACCACTATCCTTTCTTACACTAGTTATTTATTTCTAGTCACGAAACAAACGCTATGTGGGGTCACAGGACATTTATTCCATCTTTTATTTGAGCTTCTGTACGCCGATAAAATAGGTTCTGAACTGGGAATGCAGCTCAGATCGCCCTTAACGTGGAATTTGATCCCTTCGAGGCAATACAGCTCGACTACAATTTGTTGTTTGTTCAAAACTGCAGATTCCTCAACATCTCCACATGGTGTTCGTGAATGGGTTCGAATCCTGGCCCGGCACTAAGGTTTTCATTATGAATTATCAAACTCTAGCATGAGAACACCTTTCTGCTGGTGGATAATAATTTTGATTTTTAATGCATTTTCTTTCGTTGTCAACACTAACGATATCTGACGTTTTTTACTCCCAGTGAGATATAACTATTTGCTAGATCACTGTAAGTTCGAGGATGTTATTCCGAGCTGCTGGTGGAGAAAAATTCGGTATCTGACGTCTATTTGTGTGTAGTCAACAACGATATGTGTGGGGTTCGATTCCCAGTCAGCACTGAACTCTTTATCATATTGTTTCTAGTTCAAACATACTCACATGTCGATGCTGGTGTAACAAACACGTATTAAACGTCAGTCTTCTGTAGAATATAACAGCGATAGCTGCCGGGTTGGAGACCTGGGAAAGAAAAAATTAATGTTTTGTCTAGTCATTTCAGTTAAAACATCTAGCTAATGGCGAGAAAATCCGATGTGTCACAGTTGATTGTGCTTAGATAACAATCCGATTAGGTTCTGGGTTCGAATTCCTCTCCAACACAAAGCTTTACCTCACGGCATTTCAAGTAAGTTACTTGTGGAGAAGCAATATTTAAAATCTCCCGTAGTTCGTTAACAGGGACAATAGATGCTGGGTAGGAATTCGTGTCCGTTAAAAATGTTTACTTTATGTAGTTTAAAGTTGATATTTGCTAACTGATACTGTCTAAAATCGAGGTATGTCACTCTCTGTATGCCTAGTCAGGAATGACTGTTAGTTTTCGTTAGTCACGAAATCTTAGTCTGCATGACCTGGGTTTGAATCCATATGCAGTACGAGACGGTTCGTCGTGTCATTTTAAGTTCATAGATATTCTCAACTAGCTGCTCGTGAATAACTTAAATTTTTAATGTCATTTTGTGTTAAATAACAAGTACGGTATGTCACTTTGAAGAGGAGGTCATGAATACGACGAAGTTACTACGTGCATTACCTATCTCACGTAGTAATGAGAGTGGTAACATTTCAGGTATGTCATTTATTGCAATAAGAGTGAGCTTACAAGCCTTAAGGACAGTCTCATCTGTGTTAAGGTGTTGCGTGATATTTCTAGTACCATGGTATTACTTTACATCTTGAGTTATTGGGATACAGAGCAGTGTTTTCTAGTGGTGACTTGTTGGAATCATTTTCAATAGTCAAGCGACTGTATCAAGTTGCGATTAGAGGACCTGCTAGACAGCTGCGGTAGGCTGGTTGCATGCGAATCAGGAGAAATGCAATTCAGATCGTTCGGATATTTTTGAGCACGACTGTACATCTTTATTTTGTTGTGAGGTGAAACATATTGTAGTAGAATCGGTAAAACATTAATTACGAATTCGGCGTACATTGCACCATTTAATTGCCATCGACAAAATAAGAGGTAATTACATATCCTCCCATAAATCCGCACCATACATAAACCCCCCAGGGTCGCTGACGTTCCATTTGTCGCAGCCATCGTGGATTTTACGTTGCCCAATAGTGGATATTATGTCGGTTTACGTTACCTCTGTTTGTGAATGACACGTCATCGCTAAATAGAACTCTTGAAAAAAACCTGTTATCGTCTGGTAATTTATTTTTTGCCCAGTGGAAAAAATTTACTTGACGTTAAAAATCATCGCCATGCAATTCCTGGGGCATAGAATTATGCTAAGGGTGAAATGTATGATGATGTAGAATTCTAAAAACCGACGTTTCGTAAAATTTTGGATTCCCGCCCAATTTGTCAGCCACTGATGCGCGGATTAGCCTCATCTGCAGCTAAAACACATCTTCATTTGTTGCAGTATTTGGTTGCGTCCTCTTCTTTGGCTGAACACTTTCGGTTTCTTTAAATACATTAACTATCCGACGAAAAGCCTGACACTAGCTGTCTGTCAGGATAACGATCAACATACATAGCACCAGCTTGTTGGGCATTTTGATCGCAATAGCCATGAATAAACACCATATCTACCTTTTCTGCGACTGTTAAACATTCCATTTTAAACAAGATTATGTCTTCCCCGTAATTATTATGACTGGACAATCGGTTTTTTTAAACTGAACATCTCTAAGGACGTTCTTACACAAGACATCAGCATAAATACAGACGTAGAGTGAGTCGAGTTTTGTGACATCGTGTTTTCAATCTTGCATTGCGTAGTAGTTCCAGTTGTAGGGAATACAATCAAGCTCATTAGATTTTGCAAATGTAAATCAGCGTGACATAAGATTTCTCTCTAAAACACAGTCAGAGCCGAGGAGACGCCATATTGGAACACAGATTTTTGTGTTGTACTTTGTCTGTTATTAAAACGCTTTTCCAAGAATCCTGCGCACTGATGAACTATCAAGCGTGCATCGCTTTAGATACAATATGATGCAATTAAACGTCTCTGAGTGGTATGTGGATACTTAAAACTGCTGCCATGACCTTAAGTGTAATGGGATGGATGAGAATACACCAATATAAATAATAATAAACTCAGTCATAGGCTGTGAGCATTTATTGTAATTATATATAATCGACAACTTTGTTTTAGAGGAACTGGGACAATATAGAGGCGAACGGGTGAAAATGCGTTAAACGATGGAATTTTTACTGGGAAGAGGTAAAAGGTTTTTAAAGGTATCTTTTCGCTGTCTTGCATCCATGACGTCTCTGTAATATCTTGTACGATTAACAGGGGTTGGAAATTCAAAGCGAAGTGTCTATATAAGTTCATAGCGTGTTTGTTTTATGTTGGTATTCCAGTTGCTGTGTGTTCATTTATCAATTTTTATGTTTTATTTTGGTTCACTGTTGCTATCTGAGTTTACTTTCTGTTATTTTGTCACTTGGAGAGAATGTGTGGAACTGTGGACGCTAGAAAATGGAGTGCGGTGTGGAGAAATCGGAACATTCGCGACATATTCTTTTGTTTGACTTCAATAGAGGCGTGTCAGCAGGAGAGGCTACCAGAAACATGCACACCCTGTGTGGGGGTTATACCATTGGCCAGAGGACGGCAAGAAAATTATTTTCTCGGGTTATGGAGAATCGTTTTGACATTAGTGATTCTCTACGCTCAGGAAGGCCTTCAGGGTTTGCTGAAAATCGTTTAAATGCATTACACCATTATGCACGTCATTCTACTCGAAAACTGGCATGTGAGATGAATTGTGGTCATTCTATCTAGTGCGGTATTAGCATACACTGGAGAAGGTTCAAAAATTGGATGTATAGGGAAGCGGATGCTCTAAGCAGTGACTTTCTGCTTGTTCGTCATCAACTGGCTCATAAGCAACACCGACCATTCCTATCTTGTATTATTACTGGTGACTAGAAATGGTATCTTTATGCTAACGTAATGAAAGGAGCGGTTGAGCCCAAACAAACGTACAAAGACTTGGGCGCATTTACAAAACATAACGTTTTGCATGTGGTGGACTGACGACGGTATGGTGCACTCCGAATTGCTTCTCCAAGCTGTAACCATAACTGCTGACGTTTATTGACAAAAACTGAGACGTCTTGCAGACACAATCCAAGAACAATAATCAGAAAGACTGTGTAAAATGATGCTACTTCACGACAACGCACGCCCTCATTTTGCTAGACTGACAAAAACACTACACTTGATTTGGGTTGGGAGGTCATTCCGTACCTGCCTTCTTCACCTGATTTTGTAGCCGCAAGTTTTTCACCTTTCGCGCTATCTATCGAAGAATCTTCAAGGAAATTTCATTCTGGTTGAAAATGCGCTCCGAACATGGCTTGACGAGTTCTTCGCCTCAAAACGATGTGATTTCTACACTCACGGAATGAAAAATTTCCCCAGCGTTGGCAGACTGTTTTAAACAGCTAAGGAGAACATATTATTTATGTTCAAATGTGTGTGAAATCATATGGGACTTAACTGCTAAGGTCATCAGTCCCTAAGCTTACACACTACTTAACCTAAATTATCCTAAGGACGAACACACACACCCATGCCCGAGGGAGAACTCGAACCTCCGCCAGGACCAGCCGCACAATCCATGACTGCAGCGCCTTTGACCGCTCGGCTAATCCCGCGCGGCCATTATTTATGACTAAAGTCTCTGTTACCCGTATCTGTTGTGTATATGGGAAACCGCTACGAACTTACGCAGCTGCCCAATAATAATTACGGAGCTCACCTACAAGGTCTGGATTAATTGATGAAGGGCCACGTGGTGGGAAAGGAGAGACAGGAAAAGTGCGCAGCCGTCAGTAGTTGAGTAAGAGTGTTGCTGGAAGGTGTGCGGTGGCAGCCCGCAGTGTGCTGGGTGCGGCATGTAGCGGCTTTGCTGCTCGTCCGGAAAGCCATTACGCAGCCTGGCTGGCTCTAATTGCAGGCTGGCGGGCTCCACCGACGCATATCGCCGATGCAATATTGTATTCGCGAGAGCGCTAATAATGCAATGCAGCCAGTTCATCACGAGAAACAACCAGGGAATCTACTGACGTCGCTGAATTCGTTTGTGACTCTCGAAGAACCAGGACTTAACAGAAATCACACCAAACTAGTAATGCCGTTCTTTTGTTGGATACCACAGCTTTGTAAGTAATTACAGACTTCGTGCTGAAACAAATTATACTTCATACTCTTAAGAGGCATTCAATAATTCTCTTACCTCGTCAGTGTGACCTTCCTCTGTACATTTATGAGGCTATGATTATCAACAACATGTAACTACTCAATTACTGTTTGATTGCTGCTACATTCGTTGTACTTTTTTTGCCAAAACATTATCCACTGTGTAATATTGCTACATGAATTTTGCTATGCTGAAATCGGGTGCTAATAGTAGAATAAAAGCGGGTTAAAAGCTGTGAGCTGTCTGGCGAAGTTAATCTTGTATTACTAAGCAACTGTTTCATCAGGTATCTAGTCTAAGTTTACCAAATTCCCAAACAGACTAACATTGATTATAATCTTTTACAGTCATACAACAACCGGTAATATATCTATATATAAAAAGGAGAATTTAAATAAAAAGAAAGAAATCAGTTTATACACTCCTGGAAATGGAAAAAAGAACACATTGACACCGGTGTGTCAGACCCACCATACTTGCTCCGGACACTGCGAGAGGGCTGTACAAGCAATGATCACACGCACGGCACAGCGGACACACCAGGAACCGCGGTGTTGGCCGTCGAATGGCGCTAGCTGCGCAGCATTTGTGCACCGCCGCCGTCAGTGTCAGCCAGTTTGCCGTGGCATACGGAGCTCCATCGCAGTCTTTAACACTGGTAGCATGCCGCGACAGCGTGGACGTGAACCGTATGTGCAGTTGACGGACTTGGAGCGAGGGCGTATAGTGGGCATGCGGGAGGCCGGGTGGACGTACCGCCGAATTGCTCAACACGTGGGGCGTGAAGTCTCCACAGTACATCGATGTTGTCGCCAGTGGTCGGCGGAAGGTGCACGTGCCCGTCGACCTGGGACCGGACCGCAGCGACGCACGGATGCACGCCAAGACCGTAGGATCCTACGCAGTGCCGTAGGGGACCGCACCGCCACTTCCCAGCAAATTAGGGACACTGTTGCTCCTGGGGTATCGGCGAGGACCATTCGCAACCGTCTCCATGAAGCTGGGCTACGGTCCCGCACACCGTTAGGCCGTCTTCCGCTCACGCCCCAACATCGTGCAGCCCGCCTCCAGTGGTGTCGCGACAGGCGTGAATGGAGGGACGAATGGAGACGTGTCGTCTTCAGCGATGAGAGTCGCTTCTGCCTTGGTGCCAATTATGGTCGTATGCGTGTTTGGCGCCGTGCAGGTGAGCGCCACAATCAGGACTGCATACGACCGAGGTACACAGGGCCAACACCCGGCATCATGGTGTGGGGAGCGATCTCCTACACTGGCCGTACACCACTGGTGATCGTCGAGGGGACACTGAATAGTGCACGGTACATCCAAACCGTCATCGAACCCATCGTTCTACCATTCCTAGACCGGCAAGGGAACTTGCTGTTCCAACAGGACAATGCACGTCCGCATGTATCCCGTGCCACCCAACGTGCTCTAGAAGGTGTACGTGAACTACCCTGGCCAGCAAGATCTCCGGATCTGTCCCCGATTGAGCATGTTTGGGACTGGATGAAGCGTCGTCTCACGCGGTCTGCACGTCCAGCACGAACGCTGGTCCAACTGAGGCGCCAGGTGGAAATGGCATGGCAAGCCGTTCCACAGGACTACATCCAGCATCTCTACGATCGTCTCCATGGGAGAATAGCAGCCTGCATTGCTGTGAAAGGTGGATATACACTGTACTAGTGCCGACATTGTGCATGCTCTGTTGCCTGTGTCTATGTGCCTGTGGTTCTGTCAGTGTGATCAGGTGATGTATCTGACCCCAGGAATGTGTCAATAAAGTTTCCCCTTTCTGGGACAATGAATTCACGGTGTTCTTATTTCAATTTCCAGGAGTGTATTTGGAAATTTATTTTAAGATTGTTCATTGAAATTTCAGCATATTATACGTGAGTTATAACTGAGCTGGTGCCTTGTTTAAGGATTGTAAAAATGTGAGATTTTAATCTTACGGAACACATCAAATATGGAGCCAAGATTGGGAGACTGCATACAACCCTGCATTCACAAAACAACACCCAAAGAACGTTGAAACATAAGCAAGGAGAAATTAACCACAACCAACAGATTCAGTTTTCACCCAAAGAAATTAGGTTCGTAACACAATCCTGTCCGTCATGTAATTACCACAGACTGGTATACTAAATTCATATTAACTCTTTGTAAAATCTTCCCAAAAGGAATAGCTGAAGGCTACTTTGATGATTACACCACATGCTCCACGTGGTCAACTTGGTTTACAGAAAGCGTATAACTCCACAGTAATTTTGATAATTAAAATAAATTCGATCGAAAAGCAATTGACAAAAGAAAAACCTTGAACTGGTTACTAACGTCTTACTATTAAACTGATGGGTCAAACAGTTATATAAGCACGTGGTACTGGTCTCGCAAAGTACACTCCACGTGGGTTGAACATAAAGGAAAGCATAAAGAAAAGTTGCTATATTGTAAAATATTGTCAAGACGAGACGTTATAATCACACAAGCATTCACTATTTAAGATTGATGAACTTAGTTAGAGTTACTGATCAACACGTGGTTCCACTTTACTCACAAAGTAGTAACAAAGCAACAACCGGAAAATAATATGAACTTCACACGAGAATTACACTACGCTGCAATTTAAGATAACCTTATATATTTTAGAGCTAAACCCAAAATAAAGATGATTAAATTTTCAGTTAGGCTGAACTTAACAAATCCATTGTCCTACGGACTTAGCAGACACGCGCTTAGCCGGAGATCTTACCACTTCAGACGCTCGCCACGGTCCCAAAGCAACTGCCTACTGCCGAGCGTGCTTCCTGAGGGTGGCTCACAAAGACAAACGGAAGTGGCCAGAGGGGCAGCTTCCTATACCAACATGACAACGGACGGACAGAACCATACTAAGGATAGAAACCTCTCTGCTTTAAGAAAGCGTAGCTACCTGTTCCGACGTTGGTCCTACTGTTCTCTAGCAGACAGCCTTGTCTGCTACCCTCAAGCATGCAACTACAAACACATTTGATCATTCATCCTCTCACACAGAAGGGAAGGGGGATGACAGTATCTTATCATATACAGTATATAACAGAAAGTGGATGTAGGTTCCGTATGAGACTGTGTGACATGAATTACATATGAACTGTGTTTTAAAGTGTAGTAGTGTGACAGATCATTCTTGTTTACGTGTAAAAGTAACACGTTCCACTACTCAGTCTCCTCCCAGATAGTCAGAAACGCCACAGTAAATTTAGAAGAGGAATTTATTCCATAAATGACAACAGATTTAAGAAATCAAACATGAAAGGAATCCAACAGAGACCTTTCATAACCCCAACGCTCCGGGAAAAGACTGTGCAGGGAATTTTCTGGCCATGCTAGGACATTCCCAAGCAGGCTTCTCACACCCTACTTAAACCAAAAATGTAAAGAAAAAAAAGGGCAAAAGGTCACCAGCTACTTGCTAAAACACAATAATTTCAACACATCTTTAGAATCTACCAATTTCAAGGAGGAAACAAAAAAACAATCTGTGACACATATTTAAAAGATATTGTAGACCTAATTCGGTCAGCAAGTAAAAACAATGGTTCCTGTGTCATTAATATGAAAACAATTTCTGGTTGTTACCCTTATGGAGTTCACCAGTATTTGCTCATTGCAAGAGCCAACTGATCACAGGAAAATTTATGACTGTTTATTAACGAGTAAAATTTATGAAAATAGCAAAGATGCCACATCAATTAAAAAAAGAACATCAAATAACATCGGTATTATAAAGCAGAACAGTACAATGCATAATCCGCAATAGCAAAAAAAATAAGAGAAAAAACATGTTTTACAAAGTGGTTATCGCAAAAAATTCTATATCGTATAAAACTAGTAATTTGTAGAATTAAAATAACTATGTGGCACAATTTAATCACTCTCCTATATTTCAATTAGCTAGCAAACAATGAGCACTGTGTCATTATACTGAAACTTCAATAATTATGTGATTGTTACCCTTAAGGGTTTCCTCACAATAAATATGCCCCATGCAAAGGCTAATCGATCACAGTCCAATGAGAATGAATAGCAATCTGACTGATAAACTATGCAATGCCACATGAATGAATTTACGAAACAAAATAACACAAATCTAATACATCACACAAGAACAAACATTGATCAATAAAACAGTACACTAGTCAACATCTAAAAAAAAAATCACCAATAAATAAAACACCTTGCAAAATACAAGAGTCAAAGTCTAAAAAGAACAATAAATTGAACACCTGCAAAATACGAGAGTCAAGGTCTAAAAAAAATAATAAATAGAACACCTGCAAAATACAAGAGTCAAAGTCTAAAAAAAAAAACAAAAATAGAACACCTGCAAAATACAAGAGTCAGTCTAATAAACACCAATAAATCGAATCCCTGCAAAACACACGAGTCAAAGTTTCTGTGACAGAAACACACGTATATGCATTGAACTAAGAACCGTATAATCACTGTTCACTGATACACTCACTAGTTCCACTGTTCCGTGGCACAGTATAAGGGGTGGGGGAGGGGGTTCGTCGCCGCAGCTGTCAGTAGGGATTTTTGTCCATCTGTTGCGTGCAATCCCGCCGTCTCTGCCCTCTCATGAAGTTTCTCTTGGTGGTCTGTGTCACGTACATCTCGATTTGGTTCCATGTTTGTGTTGTCAAATTCGTGCGGTATCCTCGATTGACACGCCAGGTTGATATTCCTGGGCAAGGATGACACTTAATGGCTCTTCTTTTGTGCCACCCTTAGCGACCAGAGAACATCGAACCATGATTTACTGTCGCTTGACAGTGGGCATCCGTCAGGAGATGTTGATAGACGTCGTTGAAGTCTGCCAGTTTCTCTGGACAGTATGTGTCAAAAGGCTCCACGCCCTTTGTGTTGTTACATTCTTGAGTTATCCTCAATTGACTCGCCAGTTTGATATTCCTGGGCAAGGATGACACTTAATGGCTCTTCTTTTGTGCCACCCTTAGCGACCAGAGAACATCGAACCATGGTTTACTGTCGCTTGACAGTAGGCATCCGTCAGGAAATGTCGATAGGCGTCGTTGACGTCTGCAAGTTTCTCTGGACAGTATGTGTCAAAAGGCTCCACGCCCCTTGTGTTGTTTCTCCGCGGCCGTCTCGTCACGGTCGCGTGCGTGTGGTGCGTTGCCAGCAGATGGATTTCCGCGCGGTGGACCGCTCGCCCATCTCAGGTCATCGCCTCGAGGAAGGGTCGCCCGGGGCGGCCGCCCATTAGCTCCAGGTACAAGGGAAAGTGTTTGCCGCGTACCCTTCTTTTGTTGTCGGCCGCGCTCCCGAAGTGGCCCGGTTGACAGCGTGTCCTGCTGGGAAACCCGCCAGTTTACAACTAGTCCGGCTGCTCCCGCTGTCTCTTAAGAGTTTTGCCGGTTCGCTTTCACGTTCTCAACTGCATTCACAGAATTTTTTTTTATCGTAGTTGTGTGATTACACAATGTCATACATAATACCACTTAGTATTGTCTTTCACAATTTTTAAGAACAAACGTGAGACTTAATTTTTTTTTTTTAAATTAGATGAATCGACAATATAAAATAAAATTTAAATGACTTGACAATGTAAAAGAATAAAAATGAAATGACTTTACAATGTAAAAAAAATAAGAATTAAATGAACTGACAATATAATATTTAAATCCACATCACTAATGTGGTTCACTTGCGTTTTAATAAATCAAATGCTACTTATTAATTCACTAAAAATGAATAGGATTATGCCTGGTGCAAGTATATGTCGGGTCAGCATAGGGTTCACATGTTATTTACACACACACATGCACACCTGTTGTCTATTCTACAAACTAACTACCCATAAGCATGCATTACTCAAAATTCTACTTCACTCCACTACTAGTTAAGCCCACAAGCTACTTCAATGCTATTTCAACACCGTGTATATACCACTACAACATCGTTCTAATTCGTCCTCTTCTTGACGCTCGCGGCATACGTCTTGTCACATGATAAATATGGAGAAACTTTCCTTAAACATACACAGTAAAAAGAACAATGGTTATTTACACACCAAAACATTTATACCTGTTCGCACACCTGAAAAGAGACTCGCAATTATACATTTATCATACTCATATATTCACACATAAAACAGTAAGAAAATTTCATCTAAAATTACGTTATCACAAGAATTAATCACACAGATGTCTCTGAGAACGGTAAAAATGTCTGCACTATACAGGTTATACTACATTTTCTTACCCATTTTGCTGCGATTTCGTTCCTTCTTTAAGTTACCTCTCGCTTCCAAATCAGTCATTTCGCCTGTGGTGGTTATTCTGGATTCATTTCTCATGAATGGCAAAATTGTGGTCACCTCTATTCTGTAAAACAGTATCATCTTAACATATTGAACTTACAACAGACACAAAAGATCCGAATCCTCCTGCAGTTTAAATGACAAATGTTTTGCTTCATCCTTATTACCTTAAACCAAGCTTTCCTTCGTTCCCATAATCAAAATTATTTAATCATCCTCTACCTTCAAGAGGGAAATTTCCTCAGTACAAATCATATAGGCTGCAGTGCATCCCGCACCAGCGAAAACGGTAAGCTGTAATGCTCACAGCATCAGCAAAAATACATAAACGTCGCTTTTCTAGGACAAGTATTAACGCAGAATAATTTTTTTGGCTCTGGCTCAACATCAGTGAAGACTACAAAAAGGATCCACATTTCCGTTCCATTCTCCATTTGCTGGAAAACTGCTCGTATTTGACTGCCACAATAATATTTCACGGCGACGTAAATTACACAAACCACAATTCTTCTTTCACCTTGAAGGGAATCAATCTACTTACGAAATCCACAGACAGCACTTTCCGTACTCAGCTATAAAGAACAAAAAAGACATATATCATCAATATTAACATATCATCGCATATTGGGAAGCCAATGGTTAAACAATCGTATTATCGCGTCCTGGTTTCAAGATTCCAGATTTACTCATTCCTTTCTCAGAGTTCTCCTGTCTTAAAATATTCATACAGCATGCATACTATAGTAAGAGATCCTCATTTATACTGACAGATATAGAATAGTAATAGATAGATAGTAGCACTGAAAGCAGAAAATCGGAAACAAGGCTACTAACAGCTGGGGACCTGGGTTTGCCAGACCCATAATACCCACAGATCGGCTATTCCCCTGAGTTTTTGCATTAATTCAACACAGATCTTGCTTCTCTCAGGAGCGGCTCTTTTCAATTTACACACACAAAAAAAACAGCATTTCACTCGTTCACAAGGAAACCTTTTATCTTTACGTTTGAATCAAACTAAATCCTAATTGCACAAGGAAAGAAAACAAATTAACAACATCACTTCAATCAATCACATAAAAACATCTCTATCATTAATTTTTACCAACATATTATTCAAAATGCATGTTACAAATTTAAACTAATCAATTCATTCTCTTCACCGTCATCTCTACTTCTCACTGTCCTTTCTACTCATTTGCCATGTCACTCATTTGTTCCGATTGGGCGCCTTCTGCGCTGATCATTTATCATTGTCGGTTTTGTTCATTTCCATTTGCTGGATTATGTCTAGGGTTGGCCGGCCGAATTTCAACATCATGAGGTGCTCCGCCTACAGTCCTATTCCCACCGTATTCATCGTAGTATCGATTCTGGTTGCCGTACCTGTAGCGTTCACGATCTTGTCCACGTCCTCGATCATTTCTGTTGTTCCACCTGTGTTCGCGACTGTTACCCCAGTTTCTATACGGCCGGTCCCGATTATTGTTTCGTTCGCGTCGCGACGACCAGTCACGCCGTTGATTAGTACTACGGCCACGACTGCGATCGCGCTGCTGTGCCCCGTAATAACTTTGTGCCTGATTAGGCGGGCATTCTGCTGTATTATATTCCAACTCTTGGAGTAGTGTTTTAAACGTTTCCACGTCCTCTTTGCATCGTCCCGCAAGAATGACGTGCCGCAAGTGCATCGGCAATTTGGTGATGCATATCCTAATTAGTTCCGCAGGCCCGTATGGATCGTATAAAAATTGATTTGCCTGCAGCATGTGGTCGAATAGGCGTGCAGGGCTGCTGAAACCAGACTGGTTCAAATTTGGCAGCATAATTACGCCATGTTTGACCCTATCTTGTGCCGCTTCCGACCAATAGGCGGAGAGAAAGGCTTGTCGAAACTCCCGAGTGGAGTTGCAGTGACGCGCTGCCGACCTCATGCGAATCGCCGGTTCGCCTTCCAAATAGCCACACATATATTCTATCTTATGTGAACTTGCCCAGTCGGGAGGAAGACAGAACTCAAATTGCTCGAGCCATGCTCGTGGATGTATTCCTTTTTGCGAATTTCGGAATATCTCAAACTTTTTTACCGTAAGGAAATGTTTGAAATCAAATCCCTGCATTTCCTCCTGTCGAGGCCCTTGAATGTTTCTATTTTTCTCATGTCTGCCCCTCAAATTACATTCTTCCCTGTCGTCAAAATCTCCCTCGTGGCCGGAGTCCCTCTCTGCACTGTTCGTACGGCTATTTTTAGTGCTATTGGCGAGTTCGGAATCACACGCCATGCGGTTTTCCAGATGCGCCACGCGTTCTTGTAATTCGCCTGTTACAGCCTTGTGTTGCCTGTTCACTTCGAATTGTCCCTTCTGAAATCTCAGAAGCGAACGCACTTCTTCGGTCTCTGCGGCCGCTACCGGTGTAGTATTATTCTCGCTTTCCGTCAGCTTCATCGTGCCTACAATGTCCGCTAATGCCGCAATCTTATCATCTATTTGTCTCTTGTCCTCCGCCCCAGTCTGCTTCAATTGTTCTACTTGCTGTTCCAACGCGTGGATCGCTAAACTGTTGTCCGCTATTGTGTTGCTAACGGACGTGGGACAATGCGTTTCCGCCTCTTGGACCCTCGAGAGTACCTGCTGATGTTCCCTTTGGCATTCTTCCCTCAGCTCTTGGAAATTCCTAAGTAGCCGTTTTTCGCTTTCTTTAGATTCGGCATCGCGACTCCGCTTGCTCTGTTCTAAGGCTTGCAGACTATCATCGATTTGTTCAAATGTACGGCCTAATTCTTTCATAATATCTCTTTTTATTTCACTTGCCAGATGGTTTATTCTTTGTGAGATATCATCGGACACTCTCTACATCGACTTGTCGACTTTATTTGTCTGCTGAATTAGTTTTTCGTCTATTTGTTCGCCTAGCTCGCGGATCGATTTTTCGGAATTTTGTGCGTTTTCTTTATTTTGTTGCAATAAGGCTTTCAAGAGTTCTGCCAAATCATTTTGGTTAGTAGGAGGCAAATTAATTTGTGGCTCTGATGTGAGCCCGTTCGTGCTGTTCTGCATTTCGTCTGAAGTATTTCCCATTGCATTTTCGGAACCGCCCGACGCGTTAACATTCGATATCAAATTATCCCCTTGGTCCATGTTGCTTAAGTTGTCGGACCGCTTACTTTTAGTTTGGTTACGTGTCTGCATTAGTTCAATTTATACCCAGTACGCAACACACTAATCACAGTAAATGTATCCCCCAAAAATTTCGACAGTTACACGATAGGTACCCAACCTAGTACTCACTTTTTCACACGCAAAACAAATTTTTATCTTTGATCGAAACAGTGGAATTTACAAGCGAGAAAAAAAAAACCACACACACATATAAAACACACAAATATAGAAAACAAAACAACAAGACCAACAACACAACGCCGCTCAACAACGCA
This sequence comes from Schistocerca serialis cubense, assembly GCF_023864345.2. NCBI lineage: Eukaryota > Metazoa > Arthropoda > Insecta > Orthoptera > Acrididae > Schistocerca > Schistocerca serialis. The sequence continues at coordinate 349,150,171 of NC_064640.1, read as the reverse complement.
GTGAATCTTTAGAAAGTCTCCTCAGAAACAACGCAGAAGTTGTTTGAGCGCTGTAGGGAAAAAAAATTAAGATTATACAACGCTTGCAATCTAACGTCTCAGAGATTCCAGAGTCTAGCGGAATCACAGAACAGGGTCGCCATGTGTAATATTGCTACATGAATTTTGCTATGCTGAAATCGGGTGCTAATAGTAGAATAAAAGCGGGTTAAAAGCTGTGAGCTGTCTGGCGAAGTTAATCTTGTATTACTAAGCAACTGTTTCATCAGGTATCTAGTCTAAGTTTACCAAATTCCCAAACAGACTAACATTGATTATAATCTTTTACAGTCATACAACAACCGGTAATATATCTATATATAAAAAGGAGAATTTAAATAAAAAGAAAGAAATCAGTTTATATTTGGAAATTTATTTTAAGATTGTTCATTGAAATTTCAGCATATTATACGTGAGTTATAACTGAGCTGGTGCCTTGTTTAAGGATTGTAAAAATGTGAGATTTTAATCTTACGGAACACATCAAATATGGAGCCAAGATTGGGAGACTGCATACAACCCTGCATTCACAAAACAACACCCAAAGAACGTTGAAACATAAGCAAGGAGAAATTAACCACAACCAACAGATTCAGTTTTCACCCAAAGAAATTACGTTCGTAACACAATCCTGTCCGTCATGTAATTACCACAGACTGGTATACTAAATTCATATTAACTCTTTGTAAAATCTTCCCAAAAGGAATAGCTGAAGGCTACTTTGATGATTACACCACATGCTCCACGTGGTCAACTTGGTTTACAGAAAGCGTATAACTCCACAGTAATTTTGATAATTAAAATAAATTCGATCGAAAAGCAATTGACAAAAGAAAAACCTTGAACTGGTTACTAACGTCTTACTATTAAACTGATGGGTCAAACAGTTATATAAGCACGTGGTACTGGTCTCGCAAAGTACACTCCACGTGGGTTGAACATAAAGAAAAGCATAAAGAAAAGTTGCTATATTGTAAAATATTGTCAAGACGAGACGTTATAATCACACAAGCATTCACATTTAATATTGATGAACTTAGTTAGAGTTACTGATCAACACGTGGTTCCACTTTACTCACAAAGTAGTAACAAAGCAACAACCGGAAAATAATATGAACTTCACACGAGAATTACACTACGCTGCAATTTAAGATAACCTTATATATTTTAGAGCTAAACCCAAAATAAAGATGATTAAATTTTCAGTTAGGCTGAACTTAACAAATCCATTGTCCTACGGACTTAGCAGACACGCGCTTAGCCGGAGATCTTACCACTTCAGACGCTCGCCACGGTCCCACAGCAACTGCCTACTGCCGAGCGTGCTTCCTGAGGGTGGCTCACAAAGACAAACGGAAGTGGCCAGAGGGGCAGCTTCCTATACCAACATGACAATGGACGGACAGAACCATACTAAGGATAGAAACCTCTCTGCTTTAAGAAAGCGTAGCTACCTGTTCCGACGTTGGTCCTACTGTTCTCTAGCAGACAGCCTTGTCTGCTACCCTCAAGCATGCAACTACAAACACATTTGATCATTCATCCTCTCACACAGAAGGGATGGGGGATGACAGTATCTTATCATATACAGTATATAACAGAAAGCGGATGTAGGTTCCGTATGAGACTGTGTGACATGAATTACATATAAACTGTGTTTTAAAGTGTAGTAGTGTGACAGATCGTTCTTGTTTACATGTAAAAGTAACACGTTCCACTACTCAGTCTTCTCCCAGATAGTCAGAAACGCCACAGTAAATTTAGAAGAGGAATTTATTCCATAAATGACCACAGATTTAAGAAATCAAACATGAAAGGAATCCAACAGAGACCTTTCAACTGTTTTGAACTGTATGTGATTTAAAGGTTCAGAACTGTAGGTAATTAGACTTGAGTTATAAGTGACTATCAAACACTTACTCAGTTCATTGGTGCGGTATACACTGCGGTGACAAAACTCTTTGGATGGCAGTATGGCCATATACAGATAGCGGTAGTACCGCATAAGCAAGGTATAAGAGGGCAGTACATAGGGAGAGCTGTCATTTATACTCATGTGATTTATGTGAAAAGGTCCCTCACGTGATTATGGCCACACGACGAGAATTAACAGATTCTGTATTTGAAATGGTAGCTGGAGCTAGACGCATGGGACATTCCATTCCTGATATCCTCATGGAATTAAGTATTCCGAGATCCACAATGCGAAGAGCGTGCTGAGGATACCAAATTTATGGCATAACCTGTTTCATTACGAACAAAGTAGTGGCCGACGGCCTTCACTTAACGACCAAGAGCAGTGGCGTTTGCGCAGAATTGTCAGTTCTGACAGACAAACAACACATCGGTTGGATCTTAGACGGCTGGAAAACCGTGGCCTGGTAACATGAGCCCAGATTTCAGTTGGTAACAGCTGATAGTATAGTTCGAGAGTGGCGCAGACCCCAAGAAACTATGGACCCAAGTTGTCATCAACGCACTGAGAAAGCTGGTGGTGGCTCCGTAATTGTGTGGGCTGTGCTTACATGGAATAAACTGGATCCTCTGGTCAGTTCGGCTACTTCGGGACCATTTGCAGCCATTCATGATTTCATGTTCCCAAACAATGATAGAGTTTTCATGGATGAGAATGCGCTTTGTCACTGGGCCACAATTGTTTGGAATTGGTTTGAAGAATATTTTGGACGATTAAAGCCAATGATTTAGCCACTCACATCGTTCGACGTCAATCCTATCTAACGTGTATGGGACGTAATCGAGAGGTCACTTCTTGCACAAAATCGTGCACCTGCAACACTTTCGCAATTACGGACGATTATAGACGCAGCATGGCTCAGTATTCCTGCAGGGACATCCAACGACTTGTCGAGCCCATGTCACGTCGATATTCTGCACTATGCCGTGCAAAAGGAGGTCCGACACGATATTTGGAGGTATTCCATGACATTTGTCACTTCAGCGTATACACAATGCAGCGCGACTCCGTTGCGGGCATATGACCACCGACATGTAGGCAAGGGGTTAGTGTGTCTTTTTTTTGATCGCTCCTTGCAGACTATAAACGTAGAGTTATGAAACTTTTGTTTGTAAAAGTTTGAAGTGCGGGATCAATGACAATGTTTCGATAGAAGAAGTGTAACGCTCTGAAGATGGAAGAGTAATTTCGTTATTACATACAAACCTCGTACTTGTAATTCTTTTTTATTTATTTTTTCGTTACTGACACAAATTCCGTTTAATCTAACAGGGAGCTAGGAGACAGTAGTACAGGAAAATCTGGTAATTGGTAGCACGTTGAAGACAATATCCTGGTCCGTGCATACACCTTCAAATCCGTAATATGTCCTTGAGCGATGTCACTTAATAAGCGAGGAAGGGCGCAAGAAGCCGCAGGAAAACCATTCATTATCCAACGTCAACCTGCAGTAGTAAGATTACGAGGAGACGATGACGACAGTTTGAAGTAAAACACAGTCCTGCTTACGGCGCCTTTGCTGAAATCCCTTCTGGGCTTGTTTTTCAGAGAGTGTAATGATTGTCCAGTACTGGTCCACCTTCGGTGGCACTGCTGTGCTATTAGTTATCTTGAAGTTGTTCTTGAAACTTAAAGCAAAAAGTCTTCATCTTGCTTGCGCGATCAATCGCGCAGCGGTAACTGGTTGTTGGTGCCAGTGGAGTCCATCTACGATGATTCCCAACGGTTAGCCAGAACTTCCACTCAGTGTATGCGTCGACGACGTTGTACGGTGGTGAGGCTCAGAATTATGCATTTCCATGGCTGCATCGATATCTGAGTCGTACGGCTCGATAGCTGGCGGGGATACTAAACTTTTGTTTGCCTACTCGATCTTGCTGCCGAAAGGTATTATAAATTACGCAACATACACCTTCTGCAGTAAAGAGTGACTACGAAAAACTAAGTAATTTTCGGGGGAGTTGAGTGTATTTTTTTGTACAGAAGCACTACACTAAGCTTTTACATTCAGAGCAGCGACTCTGTAAACCTGCCTGCGTCATCTGTACATTGATGGCAACAGAACGTTTGAGAGTAAGTAGTATGGTGGAACGATCAACAGATCGACGGTGAATATTTTAGCCAGTTGCAGCTTATAGCTTCTTGACTACCATAGATAATATTTAGAAACCTAAATAGGTGCATGCGGCTGCTCTCAGTACTCCTTCACCTTGAGGGCATGGTTTCAAAGAAGAATCAATTTGGCACTTAGACACTGTGTTTAACAGCCTTACGCATCACTTTATGTATGCACTGCTGCTAGTGTTAATCACGCATCGTAGTGAAGTTAAGAGTTTTAAATCAAAAACTAACATCCCACATTGTATACCAGGGTTGTCCAGAAAGTAAGTTCCGATCGGTCACTAAATGGAAACCACAGTGAAAATCAGAAACATTTTATTTGCAAGAGTTAGCTACATTTTCCAGATACTTCTCTACATAGTCGCCGCTGACTTAGACATTTGTCGGAGCGTTATACCGAATTTCCAACGCCATCGTCATAGAAGGCAGCCACCTGTGCTTTCCGATAGTTCTCTACGCTTGTCTATTGCTCATAACCTGCACCCAAGTGTTTTTCTTCGTATCCAACGTTTCACGTGAACAGAGATGATACGCAGGACGAGCCAATTACGGGTGTTGTGGGTGATCGAACACTTCCCATCGAAAAGGCTGTAGGAGCGTCTTCATTGCCCCTGCAGAGTGCGGCTGAGAATTGCCATGAAGAAGAAAGTGCGTGGCAGTTGTGTTACATGGGTTGCATTCATTAAGGCGAAGCCTCTCAGCGGGCCCTCCTACTTGGCGGGAGACATCGTTGTTCTACGCACCTTTACTCGCTCACAGTGCGCTCACAACTGAAAAGAGAGCCTTCATGCGATCGATGGCCATACTAGAGATACTACCCAACACATCTGTGCAAAGCTTCATGAGATTTTCACTGTGGTGTCCATTTCGCGACCAATCGGAACTTACTTTCTGGACAGCCCTCGTATTTAAGACATCTTAATGTGAACAGTATTTTCGCATTTCTTTCATGCTCCCTTCTGTGTTCTACAATGGCTAAGTTTCATCGTATTCTGTTCATAGCATCTACGTCAGCATTTTTTCAGTTTTTTGAAACCATTACACTTTTCAGGGGAATATTCAATGAAACTCGAAGAATTTACTACTATCAGTCATGCATCAGGTTGAGCGCAGTACTTTACAGATTAAAACATTTTTCTAGGAGGATTCGATGATCAGTGAATCTTCACAGTTGGTCTCAGCAATACACTTTTTTCGAACTGGAATAATGTGTAATTGTCACACTCTGTGAGGAGTATAGTTGCTTGCAATTTCTTAAGTATCAATTTTAACTCAACGGAAAAGCTTTTTGAATTTTTTTTCATAGCTAAAATATTTTTCCATGCTTCCCAAATACGAGTACTGATGAAAAGTAACGCATCCGAACTTTTTTGTGAAAACTCTTTAAGCCTTTAAAATAAAACAATCGTTATGATCAATCTACATCTTTATTCTTTATATCTACATATTTATTTCCGAAGATAGTTACCCTGGTGACGAACATATTTCTCCCAACTTAAGACTAGTTTGTTGATACCGTCACTGCAGAATGTCTGACTTCGTTGACAGAGCCACAACCTCACCTCTGTTTGCGCCCATTCACCACTATCAAAGTGGAGTCCTCGAAGATTTTCTATAAATTTTGGAAGCAGATGAAAATCCAATGGGACCAAGTCGGAATTGTATGGAAGACGAACGATGACAGTGCAGTTGGCCCAGGCGTCAGATTGTTGCAGATGTCGCAGTGCCCATACAAGGTCTGGCATTGTTAGGCTGAAGCAACGGGATCTCCAAGTGTGGACGAATTCTTCGAATTCTAAATGCGGTTACATCATGCTGTTTCTGATACACCGACGTACTTACGTTATACTCCGCATGTTACACGCTACAGTTGAGGAGCCCTCTTGCCGCATAAGACTACAAATATGTAGACATGAAGAATAAAAATGCAGGATGGTAACAACATCTATGTTATCTTAAAAGATTTAATAGTTTTCAAATAAAAAATTCGGAGACACTACTTTTCAGAACGCCCTCGTACACTACTGTCAGTCTACACTTTACACTGGCACCCACAAATCACAATATGGCGTGCGCGGGAAGGTAGGCCCTGTATGAGGAGATAAACGTGGTGCAACTTAATGCTAGATGCATCCGTAAAAGCAATGCTAGTCGCAATCCATTACTGGCGACGTTCCCGACATGGAGAATACAAATGGCCCGTTTTTATTTACGTTTTGTATATAGTAAATGAGGCTTTTTGTGTTACTTTTCTTACTGCTTAGTGTTAATTCACTACTACCAACCAGTGTTGATTCGCGTAATGGAACATGCAATTAACGTATGAAATATAGATGTCTCTTTCCCAACAGTCTTCATAAAATTCGTTAACAGCCAGCAGGTGTTTGCATATATTGTGCTTAACGTGTCAAACGACAACACTGAATTAATCGTAGGATAGCTCTGGTTGTGTAAAGGTAATTGCCGATCTGGATGCGGCAAGACCTTTGTTCTCCTTGTAATTTTGCCATCCCATAGCAAGTGTACTTTAAATAAAGTCGGTGCAAATAAACATAGTAGTCTTAGACCACTATTTATTGTGAATCTTTGGGAAATTTTGTTATTCGCTTTAACCATACTGTGTTGCAACACTCATGTAAGTATCTCGCTACTTGAAAACATTTATTACCGATACCAAAGTTTGCATTTCGACCTACTATTTACTTAATGGGACTGTATCATATGGCTTCTATAGATCAACAAATTTTAAGTGAACTGCCTTTCTCCTTCCTAATCTATATTCAATGATGTGCTTAAGTGTGAAAATGCCAAGAGCAAATGAGCATCAAGCTCGAAACCCATTTTTCTCCTCCGACACTGCCCACAAATAACAGTAATGTCTCTATAACTTTCGCAACTGCGGGGATTTTCTTTTTCAAATATGGATGAAATAATTTATTTCTTCCATTCAATTGGTGATTCCTCGCCGTCTAAACAACTGTTAAATATTTATGCTAGAATTTATAAAACTGCTCAGGAGGCTGCCTTTAGGTGTAGCCTGTACTGTTCCTATTTTTCCATGCCGTGGTTCAAATGGTTCAAATGGCTCTGAGTACTATGGGACTTAACTTCTGAGGTCATCAGTCCCCTAGAACTTAGAACTACTTAAACCTATCTAATCTAAGGACATCACACACATCCATGCCCGAGGCAGGATTCGAACCTGCGACCGTAGCGGTCGCGCGGTTCCAGACTGTAGCGCCTAGAACCGCTCGGCCACCCCGGCCGGCTCCATGCCCTGGAAAGCGTCTCTCACATCTCCTGAGTCTACCAGTGTTTGTTGTTCCGTTTGTGTAGAACTAGCAGCAAGTTGTTCATAACCGCCAGTGAATTCTGCCCTGTTCTCAGTAAGCAGGCTTTTGTAATAGATTCTCCACTCCTCTATATTGATAAGACTCAATTCTGCAACGTCTTTAGGTTGCGGTCGCAATCTTTTGATTACTTTCCATGCATTGTCTACTTTTACGTTGGTGTTTCTAGGCTGATATCTTGGCATGCTTCCTCCCAGTATTTATCTTTAGCCTTTGTTTCTCCTGTTTGCACTCTTGTCCTTTTGTAATTATAATTTAATCTACCTTCACTGTTTTGTGTGGGTAACCATTTCTCGTAAGCAGCTTTCTTCTCATTTACAGCCTTTTCTGTCTCTACATTCAACCGTGCTGTATTTTTCCTTTATCTTTCAGGACCTATTTTTTCTCCAAGTGCTTCATTTGCAGCTTTATGTGGGCTTACGGATGTTTTCAGATTTTCGTATATTTACTTTGCCGATCCTTCGTTGTTCTGCCCAAATTTGTAGCCAGTCTCAAATGGTACAACAACTTAGTTGAGTCATTTCTCAAACGCCCTTTATTATACTTGATATTATTTAGTCAGTTTCCATTTTCGTCAACCGGCATTTTACGATGTACGAGGGCGTGCTGAAAATTAATGCTTCCGAATATTTTGTATGAAAGGCCTTAAATCATCAAAAACACATTATGAAAATTCTACATTTTTATTCTCCGTGTCTACATGGCTGCAGTCCTCTGCTGCTAGGGGTTCCGAATTGTAGCGTGCAACATGACGTGCGTAACGTAACTACATCTGTGCATGAGAAACAGCTTGATGTAATCGAGTTTCTAATTCGAAGAGTTCGTCCACACAGAGAGCAGACTCCCCGTCAGCATGACAATGCCAGACCTCACATGAGGGCTGTGACATCTACAACAATATCACCCGTTCGGCTCACTGTCGTTGATCGTCCTCCATACAGTCCAGAATTGGTCCCATCCGATGATAATCTGTTTCCAAAATTTAGTGAAAACCTTCGAGGACTTCACTTTAGGACCTGGAGATATTCTTTCGGGTTGTTCTTCTCTTAGATCGGTTGTCTTTCTAAAGTTAAGAGACCGATCTTCCCATTTAAAGGCTGCCACTTCCACCAGCTCCACCTTACTGAAGTCCTTCTTCTCTGCCTTCGCTGCATTTGTGTTCTTCGTGTACCCGGGGGACTGCGATATACTCCTCAATACCCGATCCCCAGCAGATCTTAGCCACCGTCTATTTAGTTTGGCGCACCCCCGAAACGTGGACGCGCCTGCTGGGAGGGTTGCAAACTTATAGTTCCCTTAAGCTGGGTTAATGTTCATGTATGGAACCACAAGCAAAGGTTCTAGTGATATTTCATCTATCTACATCTACATCTACATTTACACTCCGAAAACCACTCAACGGTGTGTGGCGGAGGGCACTTTACGTGCCACTGTCATTACCTCCCTTTCCTGTTCCGGTCGCGTATGGTTCGCGGGAAGAACGACTGTCTGAAAGCCTCCGTGCGCGCTCTAATCTCTCTAATTTTACATTCGTGATCTCCACGGGAGGTATAAGTAGGGGGAATCAATATATTCGACACCTCATCCAGAAACTCACCCTCTCGGAACCTGGACAGCAAACTACAGCGCGATGCAGAGCGCCTCTCTTGTAGAGTCTGCCACTTGAGTTTGTTAAACATCTCCGTAACGCTATCACGCTTACCAAATAACCCTGTGACGAAATTCGCCGCCCTTCTGTGGATCTTCTCTATCTCCTCTGTCAATCCGACCTGGTACGGATCCCACACTGATGAGCAATACTCAAGTATGGGTCGAACGAGTGTTTTGTAAGCCACCTCCTTTTTTGATGAACTACATTTTCTAAGGACTCTCCTAATGCATCTCAACCTGGCACCCGCCTTACCAACAATTAATTTTATTTGATCATTCCACTTCAAATCGCTCTGTACGCATACTCCCAGATATTTTACAGAAGTAACTGCTACCAGTGTTTGTTCCGCTATCATATAATCATACAATAAAGGATCATTCTTTCTATGTATTCGCAATACATTACATTTGTATGTTAAGGGTCACTTGCCACTCCCTGCACCAAGTGCCTACCCGCTGCAGATCTTCCTACATTTCGCTGCAATTAGCTGCAACTTCTCTGTATACTACAGCATCATCCGCGAAAAGCCGCACGGAACTTCCGACACTATCTAATAGGTCATTTATATACAGGGTGAGTCACCTAACGTTAACGCTGGATATATTTCGTAAACCACATCAAATACTGACGAACCGATTCCACAGACCGAACGTGAGGAGAGGGGCTAGTGTAATTGTTTAATACAAACCATAAAGAAATGCACGGAAGTAGGTTTTTTAACACAAACTTACGTTTTTTTAAATGGAACCCTGTTAGTTTTGTTAGCACATCTGAACATATAAACAAATACGTAATCAGTGCCGTTTGTTGCATTGTAAAATGTTAATTACATCCGGAGATATTGTAACCTAAATTTGACCACTCCTCCGCTGTTCGATCGTGTGTATCGGAGACCACCGGATTACGTAGGGATCGAAAGGGAACGGTGATGGACCTTAGGTACGGAAGAGACTGGAACAGCACATTACGTCCACATGCTAACACCTTTTTATTGGTCTTTTTCACTGACGCACATGTACATTACCATGAGGGTGAGGTACACGTACACACGTGGTTTCCGTTTTCAATTACGGAGTGGAATAGAGTGTGTCCCGACATGTCAGGCCAATAGATGTTCAATGTGGTGGCCATCATTTGCTGCACACAATTGCAATCTCTGGCGTAATGAATGTCGTACACGCCGCAGTACATCTGGTGTAATGTCGCCGCGGGCTGCCACAATGCGTTGTTTCATATCCACTGGGGTTGTAGGCACATCACGGTACACATTCTCCTTTAACGTACCCCACAGAAAGAAGTCCACAGGTGTAAGATGAGGATAACGGAACGGGCTGGCCAATTTATGCGTCCTCCACGTTCTATGAAACGCCCGTCGAACATCCTGTCAAGGGTCAGCCTAGAGTTAATTGCGGAATGTGCAGGTGCACCATTATGCTGATACCACATACGTCGACGCGTTTCCAGTGGGACATTTTCGAGCAACGTTGGCAGATCATTCTGTAGAAACGCGATGTATGTTGCAGTGCTCTCCGATACACACGATCGAACAGCGGAGGAGTGGTACTCAAGCGTCAACTTTAGGTTACAATATCTCCGGATGTAATTAACATTTTACAGTGCAACAAACGGCATTGATTACGTATTTGTTTATATGTTCAGATGTGCTAACAAAACTAACGTGGTTCCATTTAAAAAAACGTAGGTTTGTGTTAAAAAAACATACTTCCGTGCATTTTTTTATGGTTTGTATTAAACAATTACACTAGCCCCTCTCCTCACGTTCGGTCTGTGGAATCGGTTCGTCAGTATTTGATGTGGTTTACGAAATATATCCAGCGGTAACGTTAGGTGACTCACCCCGTATATTGTGAAAAGCAGTGGTTCCATAACACTCCCCTGTGGCACGCCAGAGGTTACTTTAACGTCTGTAGACGTCTCTCCATTGAGAACCTATAACTGTAGTCAATCGAATAGTGTCAATAATAGGGTATTTGATTGTTCCCTGGAATTGTCTTAAATGGTTAATTATGTCATTTTATGCTCCTAAAATGCTTTATTCTACTTGAATTTCAGTATTATTTCATAAAAACGAAAATGAAAATCAAATAATTTTCAAGCCCGTTAAATCGCTCCATTCGAGTCATGTAATGCCTCTGACGTCACTGGCTAGCTCACTGCTCCTACTGTCATAATGCAAGTTCACAGTGATGTCTTGTTTCTGAAAATGGATTAAAGATGGTGTGTAGTACCCGCCTGTAGAAATACGTCTGTAAAAACACCTGAAAAGTTGTTTTCGAGTGTTCCAGAGAATGAGAAGCTGCGTAAAATGTGGTTGCATTGTAGCGGAAAATTGCCACCACTTCGACGTACAGGTTCACTAACTTAAAGAAAAATGTGCTGGACTGTGAAGTTAACACGTACCTCAGAAAAATACTCTCCCAATGTTACGACGAAGGATAGCGTCATTCAACGAAATTAAACTCATAGTCAGAATTGTCATCTTACATAACTGCTCCTCATTTATGCGTTAGCTCAGTTGTTGGAGCGGTAGACCGTCGAATTTCATAAAATGATATCCGTAGATCGCTGGTTCGAATCTAACTCGAAAGTACATTTTAACTTATTAGTAAGTTGACTCGATAGTCCTTTCATATGAGAACCAAGTCACAATTACAAACCTCCCGCTCACCGATCATAAACAGCTTATTATTCTATTTTCCTTGCTGTTTACATGTTCTTGCATTTGCAACTACTGTTCACACATGTCACGTTGAAGAATACATTTTCTAGTTAATGTCACCACACACTTTCTAATTAATACAAGCAAAGCTTTTATCTTCGAACTGTCCAGCTAGGATCCTTATTCTTTTAAATTTTGAGCTTTCATCGTCTTACGTAAAGCTGAAGTAAGTCTGCTTCAGATGCCAACGTTAGCTTACGCTCACTAACATCACAGCCCTAACGTCAGTATCACTTGCATATAGTATACGCTCACTATCGATCCGTATAACCTCATCTTTCTACACCTCGTTTTACTGTGGGCGTATGGTGATATCTTCACTACTAGCAATGCTTTCCAAAGGAGTGAATTGTTTGCTCGCAAAGTAAATGAATTTATCCTCTGTTGCCCATTTCTCAGACTAATACATCCCACAATCGGAACATCTGCTAAAGCATTTGACCCTTCCAGGACCCGAACATGTGATAACGTTCGCCGGCCGAAGTGGTCGTGCGGTTCTAGGCGCTGCAGTCTGGAACCGCGAGACCGCTGCGGTCGCAGGTTCGAATCCTGCCTCGGGCATGGATGTGTGTGATGTCCTTAGGTTAGTTAGGTTTAACTAGTTCTAAGTTCTAGGGGACTAATGACCTGAGAAGTTGAGTCCCATAGTGCTCAGAGCCATTTGAACCATTTTTTGATAACGTTCTCTGAAGTAGAAAGTGCTATCCGTTGTGCCACCAAATACCTGCTACATACAACATTTCTACTGGGTGTCTTCTATATAGGAAATCGGCACTAAACTTGGTCAAGAATAATTTTACTGTGCTTTGGATCGTAGTTAATGACTGATAGTCGACAATCTGGTTATAATACACGGACTCGCAAAAGTTCTACTGTTCCTTAGTTTTGAGCGAGTTTAACGATGTTTCTGGGAGCATGGAAAATAATGTCCGTCGTTGCGTATATCGCGGCTGTAAATGGATGGAGCATATACGCATCAACCTTCGCAAGGCTTTCACTGTCAGCGTTCACAATACTCCTTTCTGTTGTTATTTAATGTTTGTAAGTGAGTTTTCCATCACTACATAGCTAAACTGCTTGCAGAAAAAATACGTAAAAACATCGTAATTTCAGCTAAAGCTCCTGTAACACAAGTAGAGCTTCGTCTAACTCCTAGTCTCTGACGTCACCAGAACATCAACCAGTAACAGAGCGTATTTGATCACGTGATCAGATACTGATATTTAATGATTTTTAAGCTTTAATTATATGAAAATGACAGATTTTTGTTGAATGTTGACCGCAAATGCTATTTAAATGTTATAATCAGTCAGAATAACAACGAGCCGAACTGTATTCTTAACATAGAAAAATAGTCTATTGTCGAAACAAACAGCGACAAAGATTATAAAAGAAACTGACTGTTACTGATGAATAAAACTGAATCCACTTAGCAATTCTCAATTGCTGAGCGTATGACTGTTTGATGGTGACTATGAAAATATGCTACTTGCCAATGTTCTTTTCTTGCATCATTTTGTTTGCATTTCATTATTCGGGTTATTTATTTACATCATTCATCACTGTAGGTCAGTTTGGGGCGAAGCAGTCGTGTATCGTCGGACAAAGTTTTGTATCTATGAAGACATAACTTCTCAACATCTTTCTGACATATCTAACAGAAATTTGCTCAAAATGCGAATATAGCGAAGCGTAGCTAATGTAAAAGCTGCGTATCTTCTTAGTTTCAGGACCCATAGACGTGTAATACGAGTAATCCATGATGAAAATTCTTGAATGTCTTTTGGAAACCTCTTAAAAAACTGGGTATACTAACCACCGCTTCTCACTCTGTTTATTTCTTCGTGAATTTTTCCATAAGTAATGTATTTCTCGGGGAGACAGGCAGCACAGTTAGCTAATTAAATACTTGGCTTTAGAAAGAGCTGCAAAAAGAAATAAATGCACTCATTTTGTTCTAGAAATTTGTACTTCAAAGGAACACAGACATTTTCATTTCCTTTCGAGTTGCCATAAAGAGTTCAGCTACTACTAAAGTACATTTTAAGATAAGTCCAAAGGATTTGGTGGTTACCAACATCTTCTACACCATTAGTTGATGTAACTTCTTACAAACTTTACGTATACACACGTTATGTAACATGACTGACTGTGCGTCACGGCGTGATAATCCATATATCACAAGACTGTCGTACTTGATTAGCCTCTGCATATTGTAGGAGATTGTATCTAACCTGTAATCTAATCTTCTACAATATTCAGATGCTAATCACGTGTGACAGTCTTGTGACGTATGGATTGTCACATCGTTACGCATAGTAAGTCATACTGCATAACTTTATTTGAATGTAAAGTTCATAAAACATTAAATCAGTTACTAAAGTATTACAAAAATACAATACCCGAACACCACCTATGAATTTCATAAGAGACACAGCGGATGTCTTATTATTAACTATATCTGGTAATATGAATGCTAAGTATAAATACGTAATTTAGGTATTGCTTTAGTTCTGCAATGCGATCAGTTTAGCAAATTGTTATTATTTTACTTTCAGAAAAAGTTTAAGCATGAATGCTGGGACGATGTTTACAATTAGTGTAATGCTAGTACGATATACAACATGTTTCTCGATTAGTTCACAACTCTTTTTGAAAATGGTTACCCAGGAAGTTATTTAAATGAGGAACAAGAATATTATCATAGAAACGTTGGAGTAATTAGCGTGCCTGCTAAGAGATAAGGGACGTTTAAAAAAGGCTAGCACGAGCAACGAACGGGAAGCACTTTTATTCCGGAAACAGTACTATGACATAGTTATGAGTTAAATTGACATGTGAGACAAAAATTCAGACAGTAAAGAGCACTGCTTACTATAGGCAGGGAAAAAAGCGGTAAAAAGTGATGCTATTCTTGTTTCTTGTAAGAAGAAAAGGAATACTGTTAAAGGACGGAAGCCGCACGGGGCAGCCGCGCGATCTGAGGCGCCTTGGCACGGCTCCCCCCGTCGGAGGGTCGAGTCCTCCCTCGGGCACAGGTGTGTGTGTTGTCCAGAGCGTAAGTTAGTTTAAGTTAGATTAAGTAGTGTGCAATCTTATGGACCGATGACCTAAGCAGTTTGGTCCCATAAGATCTTACCACAAATTTACAACTTTCAAAGGACGGATCATGCGTGTTACACTGTTCATAGGAAATTAGACCATTTCTTTCAAAGGAAAAAGGAAGAGGGACTCCAGAGCTCCAAGAAAAACTAAAACGATTAGAAAACAAAATTTCTCATAGATTTCTTCCAATCTAAGTGACGTTATTAGGTCTTTCAAAGTATAAATTCTTAATACCTTTATAACATTTTCAGTGAGGCACTAATATCATGTTTCATGTACACAGTATAGAGTTAACTGAGAAGAAGCATCATTAAGTAAAAAACCGATGACGCAATAAACTCCAAGAATAATATCTAGTGGTTCAGTAATGAGCCCCTCACAGGTTTTATTTTAAAAAATGTCACAATACTTATACAATCCATATGCATTTTGAAAACATATGTACGACTATCTGTAGATATGTAACTATGTTTCACATCTCCTCCTAAACCACTGGACCGATTTCTGGTTCAAATACCACTTACTGGCTGAAAATGACAGCTCCCATTCCCGCAGGAATATGTTCGATCAGGTAATGGAAGGTTTCTTGGGGAATGGCAGACCATTCTTCACGTAGTGCTGCACTGAGGAGAGGTATCCATGTCGGTCGGTGAGGTCTGGACGAGGTCGTCCTTCCAAAACATCCCAAAGGTGTTCTATAGGATTCAGGTCAGAACACAGGTGAAGGCCAGTCCATTACAGGAATGTTATTGTCGTGCAAACACTCAGCCAAAAGCCGTGCATTATGAACAGGTGCTCGATCGTGTTGAAAGATGCAATCGCCATCCCCGAAATGCTCTTCAAAAGTGGGAAGCAAGAAGGTGCTTAAAACATCAATTTAGGCCTGTGCTGTGATAGTGCGAATCAAAACAACAAGGGTGCAGGCCCCCTCAATTAAAAACACGACTGCACCATAACATCACCACCTCTGAATTTTACTGTTGACGCTACACACGCTGGCAGATGAGATTCACCGGGCATTCACTACACCCACACTTTGCCATTGGATCGCCACATAATGTACCGTCATACACCACTCTGCACAATGTTTTTCCACTGTTTAATCGTCCGATGTTTACGCTTCTTACACCAAGCGAGGGGTTGTTTGGCATTTACTGGCGCGATGTCTTATGAGCAGCCGCTCGACCATGATATCCAAGTTTCCTCACCTCCCGCCTAACTGTCATAGTACTTGCAGTGGATCCTCATGCAGTTTGGAATTCTTGAGTGATGGTCTGGATAGATATCTGCCTATTACACATTACGACACTCTTCAACTGTTGGCGGTCTCTGTCAGTCAACAGACGAGGGCGGCCTCTAAGCTTTTGTGCTGTAGGTGTCCCTTAACGTTTCCACTTCAACATTACATCGGAAACAGTGGACCTCGGCATGTATAGGAGTGTGGAAGTCTCGCGTACAGGCGTATGACACAAGTGACACCCAATCACCTGACCACGTTCGAAGTCCGTAAGTTCCGCGGAGCGCCCCATTCTGCTCTGTCACGATGTCGAATGCCTACTGAAATCGCTGTTATGGAGTACCTGGCACTAGGTGTCAGCACAAAGCACCTAATATCAAAAACATATGTTTTTGGTGGTCTCCAAATACTTTTGATCACATAGCATACTTCAGTAATCCAGCTTTTGAGAATGAGAGCACTTAGAGACTTGCAACCAACTTTACACATAATTTAGAATCATTACAATACTCATTTTAACTGACGACCTGCACAAAATGATGAAAGGAAAAAAGTTTATCCTAGTGGTGGGGTGACGAGAGCATCAACCCAAATGTGCGGGATGCCTACCCTTAAGGGCAGTGACGTCATTCAAGATGGCGGCAGTGACGTCAGCTGATGACGAGATTGCCGTCATTCAAGATGGCTGCCATGGCATCAGCTGCTGACGTGAGTACTGTTACCCAAGATGGCTGGGAAGTGCCACAACCCCCCCTCCCCCTGGTGGGAAGTTTGATTTTTAGAGGGAAGATAGGTCAATTGGGCTACCTCAACTAACGTAAGAAAATGGTTGGAAAGAAAAGGCACTTGGGCTACTTGTACTAACCTAAGAAAATGGTGGGGAAGAAATGGCAGTTGGGCAACCTCCACTACCTAAATCACCCGAACGCCACCTCTTCCTAGGAACTGGCAGGAAAGGGACTCGGCCTGTGCTAGACATGTCTTCATTTGCAGTCTTTATTTAAACAATTAGAGGCAGTACCACCATCAAGTGTGTTCACCATGGGGACCTAGTGCGTCACCCTCTTAGAAAATGGGCGGGAATTTCGAATTTAGGAGGGAATTTTGCTCTAAGGGCTTACTCCTGTAGCTGAGAAGAGTTGGTATGGTGTTGCCCCACTAGAGGGTGCTCAAGATGCCGTTCAGCTCAAATATAATTTGTTTAAATTTGCCTAAATTTGTTTAAATTCGTTTAAATTTATTATCTACCTATAGCATTAGTGTCGTGTTATCGCCACAAGAGGCTGAGATATCAGTTGTCGGTGTGGAACGAGCATGATTCCAGCCATTGGATGTTTTAATAGCTGTATTACATGCACTCATTCAGCTGAGGAATGGAAGCGAGCATTAATGCTTGAACATATGACGAGGAAGAGTACAGATCTGGAAATAAATGCTTTGAATTAAAGATGCATTACACAACACATGGAAACATTTGTCTCTGCTGTAATTGTCTGTCATTTCTAAAAACTACGTATAAGAGGAATGAGTTTACTTCAGTTTATTTAGCTATGGATTTCACTTAGTTTATTTATTATGCTGATGCAAAACACTCATACTGAAGTGCTTGGAATCCCAATATACAGTTTACAAACCAGGAAACTACTCGTAAATAATGCATTACGTTGATGTGCAGAGGTGCAAACAACTCACAAATTCCACTGGATGGAAAGCCTATGTGCACCCCCGTAACACATGGAAACCGTCCAGATGCGCGAAAGGAAGGTTAGGTTAGTGTGCCTTATTTATCCTGCTCGGGATACTGACGCAAATATCCAACCTAATTACGTAATTAATCACAAAGTTCGAACCTAATTACACAATTATATGCATAGCGCTACACAAGAACGGCTTAAAATCACAAAAACTGACTCTGCCATACAACTGGTCTTATCCTGCTTGGAAAGAAAATGTCGCACTACCACTCTATAATGACGCAAATATCGACCCTAATTACATAATTAAATACAAATATCGGTCCTAATTACATAGCTATATGCATAGTGCTGCATAAGGACGGCCTAAAGTCGCAATATATCTCAAAAACTGACTATACCGTACATCTGGTGTTATCCTGCTGGGAAACAAAAATTTCTCAATACCACTCCAACCTTACGCAAATATCGATCCTAATTACGTAATTAATCACAAATATTGGACCTAATTACATGACTATATGCATAGCGCTTCACGAGGAATAAGCCGGAAAAACTTATCATACCATACAACTTGAGTTATGCTGATGGGAAAATAATCTCGCAATACCACTAGAAACCAGCGACAGAAACACTCAAACTGTACCCTCCGCCTATAAGCTAGGGGGAAAAAGTCAGTGCTATAAGGTACTATCTTTATTCTTTTTGGTGGGAAATACGTTATACTGACTAGATGCTGGTGTTTGACAGAGAGCAGTTTAAAAAAAGTGTATTTCTTGCAAGCTTGTAGCATCTATCCCGGTCTGACGTCAGATATCAGGACACACTTCTACTAAAAATCACCCTACAGCGCATCTAACAGAGGCCAATCCACACTATCACAACTGATGAAAAAAACCGTGCTTCGCCATCACAAAAGCAGCTATAGTAAAAGAGGAGATAAAAGGGCGGCTTTCCCGAAATGCCTCTTGGTCGTCTAAAGTATAGTGGCACAGCTGCCCCTAATGGCTAGGAGGCGCCGCTGTCACAGACTAGACAGGTCCCCAATGCCTCTCGTTCTGGGATGGAAAACACTTTTGTTTAACGTCACACAGGACGCTTCAGCAAGAGCTGCGCTCTCGTAGGGTACTCGCCAGCCATTCTGCGCTCAATTATTTAACATCAACTAGACTGCTATAATAAAGTACGAATTAAAAAAACATTTGCGAAGATAATGAATCTCCTCTTTCCACGAAAATAGACAAAGTCCATTTTCATTAAGTTTTAGGAGCAAAATCGGTATAGTGTTTCACGTTCGGCTGTCCTCGCATTCAATTATTTTCTGACGTCCAGCGAAGTGTACCGCCACCCATCACAAATGAGATAAACTTATCCCATCTGCAAAGATCTTTACATAAAAACTCGAAAAAAATAGAGGAAACTGATATTTCCACTCACGAATACCGATGTCAGTGATGTAACAGATTCCAAATCACCCCTATCATTTACAAAGTAAAATAAGGTGTTTTCCATGTCTAGAGAACCAACAAACGTGTCTTCCGCCTGCTTGACGCACACACCACAATTGATGTTCTCTCAACTAAATACAGACGCGAAATGTGAAGAAGCAGTCAACCGAACAATTTACACGGGAGGGAATAATGGCCCAACGCAAACACACACCGATATTAAATCTTCACATATTTCCACTTGATCACGAAAGCTGTCCAACACACATTAAGTTTCAGTTCGGTAGTCGGCCACAGGCCACCGCCGCGCCAAGCACGCATACAGAGAATCATCCTACTAAATCGTTCACACACACACACACACACACACACACACACACACACACACACACATATATATATATATATATATATATATATATATATATATATATATATATATATATACAGGGCTATTACAAATGATTGAAGCGATTTCGTAAATTCACTGTAGCTCCATTCATTGACATATGGTCACGACACACTACAGATACGTAGAAAAACTCATAAAGTTTTGTTCGGCTGAAGCCGTACTTCAGGTTTCTGCTGCCAGAGTGCTCGAGAGTGCAGTGAGACAAAATGGCGACAGGATCCGAGAAAGCGTAAGTCGTGCTTGAAATGCACTCACATCAGTCAGTCATAACAGTGCAACGACACTTCAGGACGAAGTTCAACAAAGATCCACCAACTGCTAACTACATTCGGCGATGGTATGCGCAGTTTAAAGCTTCTGGATGCCTCTGTAAGGGGAAATCAACGGGTCGGCCTGCAGTGAGCGAAGAAACGGTTGAACGCGTGCGGGCAAGTTTCACGCGTAGCCCGCGGAAGTCGACGAATAAAGCAAGCAGGGAGCTAAACGTACCACAGCCGACGGCTTGGAAAATCTTACGGAAAGGATTAAGCAGAAGCCTTACCGTTTACAATTGCTACAAGCCCTGACACCCGATGACAAAGTCAAACGCTTTGAATTTTCGGCGCGGTTGCAACAGCTCATGGAAGAGGATGCGTTCAGTGCGAAACTTGTTTTCAGTGATGAAGCTACATTTTTTCTTAATGGTGAAGTGTTTAAACCTCCTCTACCAAGAAACGTGCCAGAACTGCGAACTCGCATCAACAATTCTTTCGAACTCATTGATGGGGTCATGCTGCGCCGAGTGTGGGAGGAACTTGATTATCGGCTTGATGTCCGCCGAATCACTAAAGGGGCACATATCGAACATTTGTGAATGCCTAAAAAAACTTTTTGAGTTTTTGCATGTGTGTGCCAGGCATTGTGAAAATATCTCTAATAATAAAGTTATTGTAGAGCTGTGAAATCGCTTCAATCATTTGTAATAACCCTGTATATATATATATATATATATATATATATATATATATATATATATATATATATATATATATGATCGCTTTACTTACTATTAAATGTAAGAATTGCGGCTTCAGTTGAACGACATTCGAAAATGAGCGAAGAATCAGCCTGCTGACAGTTGTGGCTCTGGAAATAGAAATATCTGTACCATTCTTATGACTTGACATACTCCTCCTTTTGCTATCGCAATATTCCATGTTAATTCCATACTTTCCTTACAACTGGACATAGTCATTTCCTTTGCACATGTCGGAACTCAAAGACATACTTTATTAGCCTGATGCTCGAGGCGAACCTATCTTTGTGCTCGCAATACGAAATAATACTGACCGGAAATCAGCAATGGGTGGACATGTCTCGTAAGTTTTTCTTTCGAGTGGTACCACTGTGACTTAGAAAGAGAGGCGTAAGCGTCTTACAAACCGCCAGATGTTATAAAACACGATCGCAACAACTACTGTATGTTACTGTCACAAGCGGTCTCTGTTCTATAGGTGCACACAGGTATCCATGTTAAAAGCTATAATCACTTTCTAAATCGTGGTATGGCATTACCTCTGAATAAAGTGTTTTTTTCCAGACAAATACCGTGACACTGAATATAGATGATGATCGCTGGAGAGTATATTATCAGACCAGCAGTGCAGTTACACGTCGCCGATGGTGCTACCTCGTAATAAAATTACCGAATTTTGAAAGTGGCTCGGCTAAGGAGCGTGGTATGAAACCGGTATATGCAACTCCCTCACATCGCCGCTAGATATTTCTCCAGTATTTGTAACGCAGTCTGTCTCGGTGCCATCTCAGAGGTTCTGTGATATAGCTGCTGGGTTATAGGCGATGGTAAATTGAGAAGGATCACAAACAGCAGTAGATTATGTGCTGATTGAGGTCGTAAGAAATGTACTCTAGCGTTTCAGATCTCTATTGCTACGCTTTCGGTAGAAATGCTGTCTGGGATATGGAGTCAAGTCTTTCCATTCAAACACATTCCATTGGATCCTTCGCAGAAGTCGTTTAATGATTACAGTCACTAATGAATCATAGTTCTGGTACTCTCATATCTCGAAACGAGTCACATTTCTCGAACCTGTCTGCGACAGTAAAATTCCAGCCTCGTTTTAGGTAGTTCCTATTCATCTTGCAGCTGCTACCATTTCTGCAGCTTTACGCATGTGATCGTTCCAATTTTAGTCGAAACAGAGTGGAATTCGGAGAAAACTATATTTACCACCTTCTGGAACCCATGTAGAAACAGGCTAAGCTATGATATTGCGACAGGACTGTGTTTTGACCATTCGATGGAAACTGGAACTGGGAGAAGGACGAGGATTGTTGCTTCTGCACTGTAATGCGTTACCAAACTTCATACAAGTACTACAGATCCGTACTCATTCACATCTGTCTTCCCAAAATGCTATCTTCGTTATTTTGTACCATCCAACAGAGAAAAATTACGAGTGACAAGAGCTCCACTAGCTTCATCTGACAGAGAACTCGATAAGATTTGTACCGCATCTTTCTCGTCCCATATATCTAAAACAAACACAACACACATGCCGTTATCGAGCACATGTCACGATCCTATTAAACATAGAGGCATTGATCGATTTCACAGACCAGTTTAAAGTTTCATTACCTGTACTGTAGGAGGATGATCGTATCCTGCGGACTATACTGTAAGTCGCAAGAGACGCTCCATGTGACCTTGTCTCGGGGTCTGAAACATTTTTTCTGCTATTACACGCTTTGTACGCTGCCATACATTTTGATTTTCCGCCACGACTTCGACGTCTGTTGGGTTGGGTTGTTTGGGGGAAGAGAACCAACTGCGAGGTCATCGGTCTCATCAGATTATGGAATGACGGGGAAGGAAGTCGGCCGTGCCCTTTCAAAGGAACTATCCCGGCATTTGCCTGGAGCGATTTAGGGAAATCACGGAAAACCTAAATGAGGATGGCCGAACGTGGGATTGAACCGTCGTGCTCCCGAATGCTCGACGTCTGTACTAGGTTGTAAACTGCCATTAAAACTTTCTGATCCATGGCCTCACACAGGAAACTAGACGTTGCACGATTTAAAATCATGTTACTGCTGCTACCATAACACGCCACACACACACTGGATGATTTTAAATAAAAGTCGGTTACAACATAAGGAAACTGGAAAAATTTTTAGGCGTTGTGGAGAATTTCCAAACTACAGTCCGAAGGTGATTGGCGAACTCTACATTTAAACTGATCTATCACAGTGATGGAATAGCTGATGGCTCTGCTTTCCGTTTCGACTGATTCCTCATATTGCAGTCCTGTACGCGATCACAGTTTCGGCTCTGGCCACCCCCAGAAGGTGTCACCCCTCCACAAGACTCTTTCTCCCACTCAAACAAGCCTTGTCAGTCAATCATTATGTAGTAGGCAACAGTGTAGCAGTGGACGGATGGGGTGGAAAAAGACACCATCCATGTACTGAAGTATTAACCATGACAGTTGATAGTGCGAACAATTTTAGCAGTTTTACAGTAATTTCAACGCCGACCAATCATGTGACAGCATGTTTCCCAATTTCAGTATCATAGTTAAATAACCCCTTCTCCACTTTGCGAGTATCATTGTAAATGTAGACAGATGAGTGTGCAGTACCAACATAGTGCTTAATTTACGGTCTATCTCTATGATGATGGGAATCACAGAGTATTCTCGCAGCCTTAGAATAAAATTAGATACTGAAAGACCCACTCACATAGTCATTGACCAACCCGCCCTGCAGCGCCGTTACTGATTTAATCTGCAGCCGACCATAAGTAGACCGTTACATCCACGTCTCGTGAATGAATGGAGTTAGCCGAGTCCTCACCCTTCCAAGTGCACAAGATCTCTCGAGATGCACCCAGGTCGAGGAGGTTTGCACTCCTTATCGATGTGTAGTAACAGATTTGAAAGTGTTGTGAAGTAATAGCAGATGGTTAAGAAGAACAAAAAACGGTTGATTTTTATGCGTGATGGTGATCCAGACCGATGGAGTTCGTAGTATTTTTACGTAAATCAATCAAGCTATAAATTTTTAAGTCATTCCGCCACTAACTCTGTAAACAGGACATCCCTCAGGCAAATGTATACACGGGGATTGCAGTGCCTCACAAACACCTATCGCTAACTTAGAACAATTTTAGTAATTAAGCTGAAGTCTCGATTTTACATCCAAGATGCGACATGGGGATGGAGTACATCAGATAAATCATAGTTCGTTTAAAGGAATATATCACGTTTCATCACACATGAGATGGAAGTCTTCTGATGACCGACAGGTTTGCCGTTAACGATCGCAAGTAGACATACATTCCTCTAAACGAACTATGATTTATGTGATGTAGTCCATCCCCCTAACGCATCTTGGGTGTAAAATCGAGACTTCAGCTTAATAACTAACATGACAGATGTGCTGTTTACAGAGTTAGTGGTGAAATTACTTGTAATTTCACTTGTCGGACACTGCTGCTACGCGTTTATCTGTTTCCTTGTAAGAGGTATTCTCTATTACTAATGATCATTTTATATAGGACTGATGCAGCCATAATGTGAACAGTGGACGCTACACATCTCTGGTAAGCTATATAGTTCTTGTATCACACAGAGCCGATGTTTTAAGGAATTAGGATTTTTCATTTTACGGTTCGATAACATAGTTTATCGTAGAGAAACGGGGAAGAAGGATGTATGTCATGCGCTTGAAATATTTTCTTGCATAGGAATATAAACAGCGCTGCATTCCATATGACTGATAGGTCGAAAACTAAAGTGATCTAACATTATAGCCCATTATAAATACGGAACATTGTAGCCTTAGGAGTGCGTGTGTTTATCTTCTCTCTTACCAATACCTTCTTGGTACAGATGCTAGACTCTAGAATAATACTTAGAAATTGATAGCTAGATTGATTTACGTAAAAATGCTTCGAAATCCATTCATCTGGAGCTCCATCACACATAAAAATCACCCGTTTCTTGTTCTTCTTAACCGTCTGCTATTACTTCACAACACTTTGAAATCTGTGACGATACATCGATAAGGAGTGCTAAGATGATCGACATGGGTGCATCTCGAGAAATCTTGTGCACTTGGATGGGTGAGGACTCGGGAAGCTCCATTCATTTATGAGATGTGGAATGTAGCGGTCTACTTCTGGTCGGTTGCAGATTAAATCAGTAACGGCACTGCAGAGCAGGTTGGTCAATGACAGTGTGCAGTCTCTAATTTTATCCTAAGACTGCGAAAATGCTCGGTGACTCCCATCAGCATAGATGGCTCAAATGGCTCTGAGCACTATGGGGTTTAACATCTGAGGTCATCAGTCCCCTAGAACTTAGAACTACTTAAACCTAACTAACCTGAGGACATCTCACACATCCATGCCCGAGGCAGGATTCGAACCTGCTACCGTAGCAGTCACGCGGTTCCAGACTGGAACGGCTAGAACCGCTCGGGCACACCGGCCGGCCATCAGCATAGAGATAGATCATAAATTAAGCACTATGCTTGAGGTGTTAGAAATATGTAGAGTGCTGACTGGTATACTTTGATGATGTATGTGTTCAAGAATTAACAATGAATTAATGTTCTGCACAGTCATCTATCTACATTCTCAACGATACTCGCAAAGTGGAGAAGGGGTTGTTCAGCAATGATACTGAAACACAGAAATATGCTGTCACACGATTGGTCGGTGTTGAAATTACTGTAAAATTGCTAAAAAATTGTTCGCACTATCAACTGTGATGAATATTATTTCAGTACATCGTCGACGTCTTTTCCATCTCATCTGTCCACTGAAATGCTGTTGGTTACCACATAATGATTGACCAACAACACTTGTTTTAGTTGGAGAAAGAGTTTTGTGGAGGGGTTACACCTTCTAGGGGTGGCTGGCACTGAAACAGTGTTCGCATACATGACTGCAATATGAGGAATCAGTCGAAACGGAAAGCAGCTATTCCATCACTGTGACAAATCACATTAGATGTAGAGCTCGTCAGTCACCTTCGGACTGTAGTTTGGAAACTCTTCACAACGTCGTAAAATTCTTCCAGTTTCCTTATGCTGAAACTGACTTATTTAAAATCATCCAGTGTGCGCGTGGGGTGTTATGGTAGCAGCATGATTGTACACCATGCGACGTCTAGTTTTCTGTGTGAGGCAATGGATCAGAACGTGTTAATGGCAGTTTAGAACCAGCACAGACGTCGAAGTCGTGGCAGGAAAACAGAATGTATGGCAGTGTACAAAGCGTGCAAAAGCAGAAAAAGAAAAACATTTCAAACAACTAGACAGGGTCACAGGGAGCGTCTCTTGCGACTTACAGTATAGTCCACGGGATGCGATCATCCTCCTACAGTGCGGGTGATGAAACTTTAAACTGGTCTGTGCAGTTGATCAATAACTGTAAATTTTATAGGATCGTTACATATGCTTGATGCTGCCATGCATGTGGTATTTGTTTTCAATATATGAGAGGAGAGAAATTGGTTAAAAGTCTTATCAAGTTCTCCACCGGATGCAGTTAGTGGAGCTTTTATAATTATAACAATTTATTATCGTTGCTAATGATTTTTAATACTTGCTTTATTAAATGAGTCTAGTTGATGTTAAATAATTGAGCGCAGAATGGCTGGCGAGTGCCCTACCAGAGCACAGCTCTTGCTGAAGCGTCCTATGTGGCGTTAAACAACAGTGTTTTCCACCCCAGAACGAGAGGCGGGGACCTGTCTAGTCTGTGACAGCGGCTCCTCATAGCCATTAGGGGCGGCTGCACCACTATACTTTAGACCACCAAGATGCACTTGGGGAAAGTCGCCCTTTTATCTCCTAGTTAATTAAACCTGCTTTTGTGTTGGTGAGGTGCGATCGTATCGATGTTGACAGTGGCCACCATGGGCCGCGAGGCTTGCGGCTGAGTACCTCCATCCCGTAGGTTGTGATTGTACATATAGGAGAACTCAAGTTCAACTGCAGTCTTTTAGGACGATGATTTTCCCCAGTACATGTTATGCATTATGATCTGCTCAATTGGAGTGCTGGTATTTTTGGTGACAATTTCGAAGTGCTGTAACGCATTTTTTTCATCAGTTCTGATAGCGTGTATTTGACTCGGTTAGCTGGGCTGTAGGGTAATGTTTAGTAGGCGTGTGTAGTGAACTCTGATGTCAATTAGGGATAGGTGCTATAGGCTTGCAGGTAATAAACTTTTTTTAAAAAACTCCCCTCTGTCCAACACCAGCATCTAGTCAGTTTTACGTATTTCCTACCAAAAAGAATAAAGATTGTACCTTACACCGCAGCTTTTTTCGCCCTAGCTTGTAGGTGTAGGGTAGAGTTGGACTGTTGCTGTCGCTGGTTCTCAGTGGTATTGCGAGATTACTTTCCCGGCAGATTAACACGAGGCGTAGTGCATCGTCAGTTTTTTCGGCGCATTGCTGTCCTTGTTAAGCGCTATGCATATAGTTGTGTAATTAGGTCCAATATTTGTGATTAATTACGTAATTAGGTTTGTATTTGTGTAACTTTGGAGTGGTATTGAGAAATTTTTATTTCCCTGCAGGATAACACCAGATGTGTGGTATAGGCAGTTTTTGCGATATATTCCGATTTTAGGCCGTCCTTGTGCAACGCTATGCATATAGTTGTGAAATTAGCAACGATATTTTAATTTTTTATGTAATTAGGATCGATATTTGCGTCAGTTTCGAGTGGTATTGCGACACTTTTTTTCCAAGCAGGATAAGACCAGTTGTATGGTATAGTTAGTTATTGCGATTTTAAGTCATTCTTGTGCAGCGCTATGGGTGTAGTTGTCTAATCAGGACTGATCTTTGTGATTAATTGCGTAATTAGAATGGATATTTGTGTCAGTTTCCCGAGCAAAATAAATAAAGTACACTAAGCTAACCTTTATTTCCCGCATCTGGACAGTTTTCATATGTTAGGGGGGTGCACATAGGCTTTCCATCCAGTAGAATCAGGGTTCGAGTCGCTGATAAGTTGCGGTTTTTTTTACGTGTACTGAGTGTTCGCGCACTGAATTATTTTCTGGTGTTTAACCGTTGTGAGCGTGTTTGCATCCATTATTTCAGAGAGCTACAAGTAGTTTGTACGCATGTATTCTGTGTACTGGATTATTTCGGTAATTTACGGGTTGTTTGCGTCTCTGCACATCAGTGTAATGCATTATTTACGAGTAGTTTCCAGGTCTGTAAACTGTATATTGTGACCCCAAGCATATCAGGGTGAGGGTTTTGCATCAGCGTAGTAAATAAACTAGGTGAAATCCGTAGTTAAATAAATTGTGTCGGCCGGTGTGGCCGTGCGGCTCTTGGCGCTTCAGTCTGGAACCGCGTGACCGCTACGGTCGCAGGTTCGAATCCTGCCTCGGGCATGGATGTGTGTGATGTCGTTAGGTTAGTTAGGTTTAAGTAGTTCTAAGTTGTAGGGGACTGATGACCACAGATGTTAAGTCCCATAGTGCTCAGAGCCATTTGAACCAAATAAATTGTTCTAAAAATAGATAAAGTACACTTCTTTGTCTGTCCAGCAGCCTAAAACAGGCTGATTACATTTCCTGCCAGTTTTCCCCTCCAGTCCGCCGAGGGAATGAGGAGGCAGGGGCAGATGTGCAGCTGAGAAAAATTAGTGATGTCAACCTGCCGCTGTGTTCCTATGGACTGAATTGCAAGATCATGTGATCTGTCGTGGCGCCCTCTAGCGATGAATTCGCCAACTACCTAAGTTCTTTGGTCTTGTGGATCGGAAGCAATTGTCTCTTGTGTGGTGGTAGCTTATACATAGTTTTTAGGATTGACAGACAATTCCAGCAGACCGATGTTTCCATACGTTGTGTAATGCATCTTTAATGCAAAGCATTTATTTGCAGCACTCTATTCTTCCTCTTCATATATTCAAGCATTAATGCTCGCTTCCTACCTCAACTGAATGAGTGCATGTAATGCAGCTATTAAAACATCCACAGGCTGGCATCATGCTCGTTCCACACGGACAACTGATGTCTCAGCCTCTTGTGGCAGTAACATGACACTAATGCTGTGGGTAGATAATAAATTTAAACAAATTTATACAAATTTTAACAAATTTAAACAAATTATATTGGAATTGATCGGCATCATGAACAGTCTCTAGTGGGGGCAGCACCATACTAACACCCCTCAGCTGCAGGAGGTAGCTCTTAGAGCAAAATTCCCTCCGAAATTCGCACCCATTTTCTAAGAGGATGACGTGCTAGGACCCCATTGCGAACACATTTGATAGTGGTACTGCCTCTAATTGTTTAAATAAAGATTGCAAATAAAGACATGTCCACCACAGGCTGATTCCCTTTCCCGCCAGTTCCTGGTAACAGATGGCGGTTGGGTGACTTAGGTTAGTGGAGGTAGTGCAACTGCCCATTCTTCCCTGCCAGTTTCTTAGGTTAGTAGAGGTAGCACAAGTGCCCTTTCTTTTCCACCATTTTCATAGGTTAGTAGAGGTTGCCCAATTGACCTATCTTCCCTCCAAAATTCAAACTTCCCACCAGGGGGTAGTGGCACTTTACCGCCATCTTGGGTACCATTACCCAGTGGTACTCACGTCATCAGCTGGTGTCACGACAGCCATGTTGAATGACGTCACTGCCCTTAAGGGTAGGCAACCCACACTTTTGGGTTGACGCTCTCGTCACCCCACTACTTATCCTTTACTACATTTTCGGTCTTCATGCTACTGACAACGGTTTTCAAATTCATTCCGTATTTGTAGATTGCCAGAATGCTTTCGACACTGTAGCGTACAAGCGACTTGCAGTGAAACTGCTTTCTTATGGAATATCGTCTCAGTTATGCGACTGAATTCGTGATTTCCTATCAGAAAGGACACAGTTCATGGTAAGTGACGGAAAGTCATCGGGTAAAGATATGTGATTTCTGGCGTTCCCCAAGGTAGTGTTATAGGCTCTTGGTATTAATTAACTGTATAAATGATGTAGAAGACAGTCCGAGCAGCCGTCTAAGGTTGTCAGCAGATGGAAATTGGAAATTTGTGGTAAGGTCTTATAGGACCAAATTGCTGAGGTCATCGGTCCCTAAACCTACACACGACTTAATCTAAATTAAACTAAATTACGCAATGGACAACACACACACCCATGCCCGAGGGTGGACTCGGACCACCGACATCGGGAGCCGTGACAATGCACCTAAGACAGCGCGGCTACCCCACGCAGTTGGATGATACTGTCGTTTATCGACTAGTAAAGTCATCAGAAAATCAAAACAAATTGCAAAACGATTTAGAAAGGATATCTGTATATCGCAGAAATTGGCAATTGTCCCTAAATAACAAAGAGTATGAGGTCATCCACAAGAATGATAAAAAGAATCCGTTAACTTCGGTCACATTATGTTGTTTGTTGTTGTGGTCTTCAGTCCTGAGACTGGTTTGATGCAGCTCTCCATGCTACTCTATCCTGTGCAAGCTTTTTCATCTCCCAGTACCTACTGCAACCTACATCCTTCTGAATCTGCATAGTGTATTCATCTCTTGGTCTCCCTCTACGATTTTTACCCTCCACGCTGCCCTCCAATACTAAATTGGTGATCCCTTGATGTCTCAGAACATGTCCTACCAACCGATCCCTTCTTCTGGTCAAGTTGTGCCACAAACTTCTCTTCTCCCCAATCCTATTCAATACTTCCTCATTAGTTATGTGATCACATTATGTGGTCACATTATAAGTCAGTCAAATCTAAAGGCAGTAAATTCAACTAAATCCATAGGAATTGCAATTACGAACAACTTAAATTGGAAGGAACACATCGAAAATGTTGTGGGCAAGGCTAATTAAAGGCTGCGTTTTATTGACAGGACACTTGGAAAGTGTAACAGATCTACTAAAGAGACTGCCCACACTACGCTTGTCCGTCCTCTTTTAGAATACTGCTGCACAATATGGGACTGACGGAGTACATCTAGAGAATTCAAAGAAGGGCAGCACGTTTTGTATTAATGCAGATCAGCGGAGAGAGTGTCGCTGAAATGATACAGAATTCGGGGTGGGTACAACTAAAACGAAGGAGTTTTCTCTGCAGCAGAATCTTCTCACAAAATTTCAATCACCAATTTTCTCCTCCGAATGCGAAAATACTTTGTTGATGCCGATCTTCATAGGGAGAAACGATCATCGTAATAAAACAAGCGAAATCAGAGCTCGCACGGAAAGATACAGATGTTCATTTTCTCCCTCTGGCTGTACGAGATTGGGATAATACATCATTATTGTGAAGGTGGTTCGATGAACCTTCTCCCAGGCACTTAGATGTGATTTGCAGAGTATCATTGTAGATGTAGAACAGTTTAGAACATATACAGAAACATAGAAACAATCCCGGTATTGTTACAGTTGCTGACAATATGTATGAACAAAGTATGTGGGACAGTGTCGCCTGCTCTACAGTCTGGAACCGCACGACCGCTACGGTCGCAGGTTCGAATCCTGCCTCGGGCATGGATGTGTGTGATGTCCTTAGGTTAGTTAGGTTTAAGTAGTTCCAAGTTCTAGGGACTTATGACCACAGCAGGTCGCAGGTTCGAATCCTGCCTCAGGCATGGATGTGTGTGATGTCCTTAGGTTAGTTAGGTTTAAGTAGTTCTAAGTTCTAGGGGACTTATGACCACAGCAGTTCAGTCCCATAGGGCTCAGAGCCATTTGAACCATTTGAAAGTGTCGCCTGCACTGTGCTTATAGAAGAGGAGGGCTCCGGGAGAATGCTGTACTGAGTACACAAATCATGTTTTCCACCAAATGCCGCCTCTGGTAGCCGGTTCGCGGAGATACTGTTGGCGGAAGAGCTGCGCGTCTGCGGCATGGTGCCGTGATGCGTATGCTAGTATCACATACAGATTTACAGCAGACCTCCACCCTTGGGCAAAGGGTGCTCCGCTGGTGTGGGCATCTGGGCAACTGTTGAAATATCCATTGTCTCTGCAGTTGAGGCCACGGGCGATGACGGTTGCGGTAGAAGAAGATTCCAGACCAAAATCAGTGAGCACGGTTGGAAGTTGCGCGCCAATGGACAAGCGAGGCGACCACTCATCTGCAGTGAAGGCGTCGGCCACTCGGTCTGGGGAGCCGGGGACGCCGTTATTGAAGCCTTTTAGAGGCTCTACCCCAGCCGACAGCTGAATCACCAGTGGTGGCGAAGTATCCCGAGAAGGCCCGACAACAGACGCTGGGGGCCGGAGCTGGAGGAGAAGAAGGGGGAAGTGACATCCATAACGAGGGTTGATCTGCCCCCACAGCAGGGATGTCCCACAAGGCGGGGCAGGAGCTGAGGGAGGCATTAGCAGATGTGGACCTTGGCCAGAATCCTCTTCTGTCAGCAGCCGAGCCCACAAGACCAAACTGTGGACCCAGCGATAAACCGTGGTGAGGGCCATACCGATGTGCAATGGTGGGGTGGTATGAGCAGATGCAGAGGGGTGCATGGCAGGCGACCCTGGAATATCTTGGCCAGATTTAGATCCCCCAGCGGCGTATACCGGTAGGAACTCAAGAATGGCATGTCAAGGCATCGTCTGCGGAGGAGTCCACAACTTCATATGAACTTTGAATATGTGGACAAAACTTTCTACCTCAGAGTTAGATTGGGGGTGAAAAGGAGGACCAGTCACATTGTGAACGCATTGATGGGCGCAGAAATTATGGAAGGCCAAATGTGAACCGTTATTCATCACAAGCATATAAGACAGTCGTTCAATAGAAAATTTTTTCGAGAGGGTCTGATCCATAGCCCCAGTTGATGTCGAAGGACAGCAGGTAATATATGAAAACTTAAAGAAAGTATTGACAACCAACAACAAATGGGGATGCAGGAAGGATCCTGTGAAATCAACATTGTCGTGTTCACACAGAGCGGGCGTCAACCGTGGCGCTGCCCGTTGGGTAGGGCACTGAGAGCAGGCCGCAACAAGATGTACAATGTCACCATTGATACCAGGCCTGAACACGTGCAGACGGGCAAATTACTTGGTATGCGAGATCCCCTCATGTCCCTGATGTAGGAGCTGAACTACACATCAAATACCGAAAGGCAGTGGCGAAGGACAAATAGTTATGGAAAGGGTCATAATACCTGTCGAGAGGCATGTCTGGCAAACCATATTGGCCAAGATGAACAGCTTGACACAAAACCGGATCGACAGCTACAGCAGCTGTGATCTGGCAGTGTGTAATAGGAAATCCTTTCACTGTATGTTTTCCTCAACATCTAAGTGAAAACAAAGGCTTTCATCTTGGTCAAAATAGTGGGATCCGACCCGATTGGAAGCCGGCGAGCGCATCAAATTTGGCGTATTGTGTGATAGGTCAAAAATGTATTCCAGAAACCAAGGGCTTATAATGAGTAATGAATTGGAACTAAGGTTATGCTCCGCTACTTGGAGACTATGTGCAGCTTCATGTTCCCATATAGCGATGTAATTTTTGGATGCCATTACGCCATATCACCAGGCCACAATTGTTCGCAATTGGTTTGAAAAACATCCTGAAGAACTCGAGTGAATGACTTGGTCACCCAGATCACCCGACATGAATCCCGTCGAACATTTATAGGACAAAATCGATGGGTCAATACGTGCACAAAATTCTGCACCGACAACACTTTAGCAGTCATGGACCTCTATATAGGCGGCATTGCTCAATATTTCTGCAGGGGAATTCCAACGACTAGTCAAGCCAAAAAAAATGGCTCTGAGCACTTAGGACTTAACATCTGAGGTCATCAGTCCCCTAGACTTAGAACTACTTAAACCTAACTAACCTAAGGACATCACACACATCCATCCCGAGGCAAGATTCGAACCTGCGACCGTACCAGCCGCGTGGTCCCAGACTGCAGCGCCTAGAACCGCGCGTCCAACTCGGCCGGCACTCGTCGAGTCCATGCGACACCGAGTTGCTGCACTACTCCGGGAGAAACGAGGTCCGACACGATATTAGGAGATATGCCGTGGCTTTTGTCACCTCAGTGTAAATTTACGATGGTAAGCAATTTTACCTAAAAATACCTTTAGTTCTTTGACATTTATAGAGCGAAGAAGAGCTGTGACCGCAACAATATGATGACTTAAGGACTTAACACCATTTCGAGAAACCTCAAACTCCAACTACAGAGTGCATGGATAGAAAAAGTGTAACTTGGCCGAGTTGTATTTCAGTTCTACAGAATGCAAAATTTAGAAGAAGATGCGTAAGTTTCGTAAATGTGCTTCCGTGGATGCATCCGTCACGGCAATCTGATCGAGATAGTTGAGGCTCCTTGGAACGGAAAAGGTCAGTTGTTCCAAAAGATGCTGAAAAACCGCTGGGGCACTAGCCACATCGAATGCAAGGCGCAGATATTGGTACAATCAGAAATGCGTGTTAATCACAAGGAGTCGTCTAGAACCTTCATCCAACGGAACCTGTAAATGGTCTTCATAGAAATCAGTTTGCAGATGAAATGGCCCCCAGTGAGATTAGCCAATAACTCTTCCAGAAAGGACAAAGGATAGGTGTCAATGTTATATTGAGCGTTAACTGGAACTTTAAAGTCGACGCAGAAGGCGAAGCTGACCAGCCGGTTTTTTAACAACCACGAAGGGGCTAGATCACTCACTCGATGTAAAAGGTTGTGTGACCCCCAACGACGTCGGCCTGTCCAATTTTGAATTCATTTCAACACGCAGAGCCACTGGAATGGGGCGGGCATGGAAAACGTGCGACCGTTCCGTAGGTTTTATGGTAATGTGGACAGAAAAATTAGTGGCACAAACTAACCCATCCGAGAAACGCAATGAGAACTCAGAACACAGAGAATCTAACTACTGGTAAAAGATCTGATTGGAAACGAAGTGCACAGTATCTGAAATGGAAACCCCAAAGGCATTGATATCACCCAGACCGAAAAAAGTTGCGGTGCCAGTATCATCCACAACCAACAAAGTGAAGGAACGGAAGGCGAGGAAGTGCTGCCGAAGCCTCTTCTCGTAAGTCTCTCAGCCTTCAACCGCATCTTCGTTAGGGGAAAAGGGCAGCGTGTAGGACGACAGCGTGGAGGCCTGCACATTCAATGTAGCCGACAGTTTCGTGATAACAAGTGTAAGAACCTTCTGATGCTCGAGCAGAGGTAGGAGCACTGCCACCATGGACAAAGGAATCGAAGGAATTATCAAATAGACTGAGCAGGTGTAAATGAACACGACACTCGTCACCAGTTGTAACGTACTGTAAAATACAAACAACAGCACGGCCACAATGAACCCAAGTTCATTCTTCCTCCACATACAAGCGAACAACAGCTGAGAAAATGTACACAACCACAGTAATAATCCAACTACTGATTCAAGTGGTTGCGAGGGCAAGGTCCTGAAGCACTGCACTTCTAAAGAGGAGAGTTCTGGTAGTCGGCGCGATGCCGTGTGAACAAGTTACGTGGCTCACCGCGGGCGGCCTCTGGTCGCCGGGCCGTGCAGATGCAGAAAGTGGAATATTCGAAATGTAGGGCGCTATCCAAGTGTTACGCACAGGGTTATAGAATAAGAGTTATAGAACGATGGAGTTTTGATAGTTATTTGGTCATTAAGTTTGAGAATGCGACCATAGCAATGCCACGACAGACGACTTCTATTTGTAAATAATTATCATTTTTGTTATGATCCAGCGATAAGGCACAATAGGGCAACGTATATATAGATAATAAGGCAAAGAAGCGCCTGATGTCACCCTGAACGTTTTAAGAATGCACAGCATTATTTACTTAGAAAAACACGGGTCATAGTCCTCTGGGACACACATGGTACTGATGTCTCCCGACTATTTACCCAGAATCTGTGGTGTCGAGGAAGCTACTACACGAATGGTTAATGTTAGTGAGGTTTCGGCGACAGGATTTCTTCTTGATCCCCATTCCACCCCCCCCTCTCCCCCCTTCCCCCCCTCCCCCCCCCCCCCCCACACCACGTTCGTTCTACAAAGTGATACGACACAGCTGCTTACCCGACGAAAAAGGAAGACCTGAAGTAGAGTAATACAAAACAGAGCGTAAAGACTCCGTGTCTATGCCACATAAAAGCGAGATAGTGAAGTAATGTAAATTGAGAATAACAATAAACGACGCCAAAAGGTTTAGGTTACTAAGTTGTGATTATTCCGAATTCATGTACGAGAATGCCTAGTGTAAACAACTGTAAATATATGAGCATTTCTTTTATAGAACATTTCTCAAGCAGAAACATGGTGGGCTAAATAATTTCTAGGAGGGAGCAAACGTAATGGTATTGGCCCAGTCGGGAGTCGAGTGCTTCATTCAAGGTGCAGCTTGCAGCCAGCCTTCGCAGCATTTTACCACATCAACAGCTTCATCAATAGCGAATCAGTTCTCCGGGCAATGACCAGCCTTCAGTAAGTTTTGCCAGCTCTGAAGAATTCTACAGTAATAATCTTCCGCATTAACAAGCCCCCATTAGCCGTATGTACATCTCTGCGCCAGCCAAGCAGATCATTATCATGGCTGGGCCACACATCGACGATCGCCGAGTCATCAACGCAGCCGAGCTGCGAACCAACGAATTCGTTCACGTACTTAACACTAGGAAGATTATAATTATTTTACAGAAATTTGCTACTTAACCAGCATATGCTCTTGATCTCAATTATATTTAATTAGTGTTCATCATTGGTGTTAGGTGCGTTAAAAAATTTGCCTTATACATTAGAGCTTTGCAACAACTGCTCGAAAGTAACGTGCTCCTAAATTAGCGTAAACATCTGGGATATATTGTATTAGCGTAAGATGGAGTCATAGGAGCAACGAAATGCATGACATAATTTACTACAAAAAATCATCCATATAGTAAATTATAAAGCGCCTAGTGTATCTACAGATATGACTTGTTCCTACATCAAATTACAAGTGTCACTAATGTATCCGATATATACTCGTAATACTTCCGTTTTAGATACTTGAAAATGGCCTAACGGCTAAATTGTACAATCGTACATGAAACAAAGAGAATGGCAGCTGAAGGCATCAAGAAATCTTTCAAAACACATGCTTGTGTCGTTAAGGGGAATATAATGATTATGCCCGGCCCGTATAAGCAACAGATACTAGGGAAGCTCAGCTGGCGAACAATAGCCGAATTATATCAGCAGCAAGTTTGCGATAGCTCCGAGAACTGGTGGTTCGCCGTGTCAAAAGAAGTTGACTCTGTGTGTTAGTGCGTGTGTGTGTGGGGGTGGGGGGAGGGAGAGAGCGAGAGAGGGAGATAGAGAGAGGGAGAGAGAGAGAGAGAGAGGTGCCGCACCACCAGCACAAAATACTGTAGTGTGAGCAACGTCTGCTTGTAACCAGCAGTAACAAACACAATTCAACTTCACTTCATTGAGCTTTTACTCTATTTTGGATCGCAATTTTCTGTGTATTATATCACGGACGAAACATGACAGTCTGAATAAGAGCGCTGCTGCTAGGGTCACAGGTTCGAATCCTGCCTCGGGCATGGAGGTGTGTGATGTCCTTAGGTTAGTTAGGTTTAAGTAATTCTAAGTCTAGGGAACTGATGACCTCAAATGTTAAGTACCATAATGCTTAGAGCCACTTGAACCGTTTGAAGCTAAATAAAAGTCACCGACAACGGGACAATAGTCCGAGTGAGTGCCACCGGAGCACAGTTACCAAAGGAAACAGAGCTCGTCAAAATCAAAAGAAAATACCGTGGTTATTGCATTTTCCTATTTTAGATGAATTTTTAACTGAGAATTCGTCCTCAATAGCCAGGCTGTAGAAGATGCCTTAGATGTCAAAGTCGTCAAATGCCTGCTCGTAAGAATTCTTCGTGTCGGACCCGAAATGTATGAGTACCATAAATAGTATATTCTGCATGGCATTGCACTGCATTATTGTAAAGTTATTATGCGTCAGTTGTCGAGAAGAGGGAAAATAGTTATCGAACACCCGCCACATTCACCTAATTTGTCCCCACTAGGCTGCTTACGTTTCGTCAAACTCATACCAGCCCTCATGAGGAAACGTTTTGAGATTCCTGAATCGATTCAACGAATGTAACGGCCATTCTGAACAGCATTCAAGGCGAACCTTTTGCAAAAGTGTTCCAGAACCTCCACAATAGATGTTATCAGTGTGTGGCATGGGAATCTATATATGCTGAAACTTAATGCCAGAATAACTTTTTTTACATCATTTCATATTTTACTACAAGGTAGCCCTGGAAATTCGTAACTGTACTAACTGTAGTTTCTGACATGTTGTGATCACCTTCTAAGGACCGGCTTTTTAAAAACTTTGTACAAAACATTTTTAAGGGATGAGGATCAAAGCCCCCTTGAAATAGGCGCTAGAGGTGTTCGAGAGCAAAAAGTGCTGTCGCAAAATGAGCAGAATATACGTAAAATTTCAGTATATGTATCTGGTAAGTACTTTAACCCCTCCCCTCCCCCCGCCCCCCATGAACCATGGACCTTGCCGTTGGTGGGGAGGCTGGCGTGCCTCAGCGATACAGATAGCCGTACCGTAGGTGCAACCACAACGGAGGAGTATCTGTTGAGAGGCCAGACAAACGTGTGGTTCCTGAGGAGGGGCGGCGGCCTTTTCAGTAGTTGCAGGGGCCATAGTGTGGATGATTGACAGATCTGGCCTTGTAAAACCAACCAAAACAGCCTTGCTGTGCTGGTACTGCGAACGGCTGAAAGCAAGGGGAAACTACAGCCGTAATTTTTCCCGAGGGCATGCAGCTTTACTTTTATGGTTAAATGATGATGGCGTCCTCTTGGGTAAAGTATTTCGGAGGTAAAATAGTCCACCATTCGAATCTCCGGTCTGGGACTACTCAGGAGGACGTTGTTATCAGGAGAAAGAAACCTGGCGTTCTACGGATCGGAGCATGGAATGTCAGATCCCTTAATCGGGCAGCTAGGTTAGAAAATTCAGAAAGGGAAATGCCTACTAGCTCCGCAGATGACGAAGATATTGATGAAATGTATGATGAGATAAAAGAAATTATTCAGGTAGTGAGGGGAGGCGAAAATTTAATAGTCATGGGTGACTGGAATTCGATAGTAGGAAAAGGGACAGAAGGAAATGTAGTAAGTGAATATGGATTGGGGGGAAGAAATGAAAGAGGAAGCTGCCTGGTAGAATTTTGCACAGAGCAGAACTTAATCATAGCTAACACTTGGTTCAAGAATCATGAAAGAAGGTTGTATACATGGAAGAACTCTGGAGATACTAGAAGGTATCAGATAGATTATCTAATGGTAAGACACAGATTCAGGAACCAGGTTTTAAATTGTAGGACATTTCCAGGGGCTCTGACCACAATCTATTGGGTATGAAATGTAGATTAAAACTGAAGAAACTACAAAAAGATGGGAAACTGAGGAGATGGGACCTGGATAAACTAAAAGAACCATAGGTTGTAGAGAGCTTCAGGGTGAGCATTAGGGAACGATTGACAAGAATGGGGGGAAGAAATACAGTAGATAAAGAATGGGTAGCTTTGAGAGATGAAGAGAGATGAAATAGTGAAGGTAGCAGAGCATCAAGTAGGTAAAAAGACGAGGGGTAATAGAAATCTTTGGGTAACAGAAGAGATATTTAATTTAATTGATGAAAGGAGAATATATTAAAATGCAGTAAATGAAGCAGACAAAAAGCAATACAAACGTCTCAAAAATGAGATCAACAGAAAGTGCAAAATGGCTAAGCAGGGATGGCTAGAGGACAAATGTAAGGATGTAGAGGCACATATCACTAGGGGTAAGATAGATACTGCCTACAGGAAAATTAAAGAGACCTTTGCAGAAAAGAGATCCGCTTGTATGAATATCATGAGCTCAGATGGAAACCCAGTTCTTAGCAAAGAAGGGAAAGCAGGTAGGTGGAAGGAGTATATAGAGGGGATATACAAGGGCGATGTTCTTAAGGACAATATTATAGAAATAGAAGAGAATGTAGATGAAGATGAAATAGGAGATATGATACTGCGTGAAGAGTTTGACAGAGCACTGGAAGACCTAAGTCGAAACAAGGCCCTTAGGAGTAGACAACATTCCATTAGAATTACTGACAGCCTTGGGAGAGCCAGGCCTTACAAAACTCTACCATCTACTGAGCAAGATGTATTAGACAGGCGAAATACCCTCAGACTTCAAGAAGAATATAATAATTCCAATCCCAAAGAATGCAGGTGTTGAAAAACGTGAAAATTACCGAACTATCAGATTAATAAGCAGTGGCTCACAAAATACTAACACGAAATCTTTACAGACGAATAGAAAAACTGGTAGAAGCC
Organism: Schistocerca serialis cubense; assembly: GCF_023864345.2. NCBI lineage: Eukaryota > Metazoa > Arthropoda > Insecta > Orthoptera > Acrididae > Schistocerca > Schistocerca serialis. The sequence goes on along the minus strand of NC_064640.1, from coordinate 349,110,008 downwards.
GACCTCGGGGAAGATTAGTTTGGATTCCGTAGAAATGTTCGAACACGTGAGGCAATACTGACCCTACGACTTATCTTAGAAGATAGGCTAAGGAAAGGCAAACCTACGTTTCTAGCATTTGTAGACTTAGAGAAAGCTTTTGACAATGTTGACTGGAATACTCTCTTTCAAATTCTGAAGGTGGCAGGGATAAAATACAGGGAGCGAAAGGCTATTTACAATTTGTACAGAAACCAGATGGCAGTTATAAGAGTGGAGGGGCATGAAAGGGAAGCAGTGGTTGGGAAGGGAGTGAGACAGGTTTGTAGCCTGTCCCCGATGTTATTCAATATGTATATTGGGCAAGCAGTAAAGGAAACAAAAGAAAAATTCGGAGTTGGAATTAAAATGCATGGAGAAGAAATAAAAACTTTGAGGTTCGCCGATGACGTTGTAATTCTGTCAGAGACAGCAAAGGACCTGGAAGAGCTGCTGAACGGAATGGACAGTGTCTTGAAAGGAGGATATAAGATGAACATCAACAAAAGCAAAACAAGGATAATGGAATGTAGTCGATTTAAATCGGGTGATGCTGCGGGAATTAGATTAGAAATGAGACCCTTAATGTAGTAAATGAATTTTGGTATTTGGGAAGCAAAATAACTGATGATAGCCGAAGTAGAGAGGATATAAAATGTAGGCTGGCAATGGCAAGGAAAGCGTTTCTGAAGAAGAGACATCTGTTAACATCGAGTATAGATTTAAGTGTCAGGAAGTAGTTTCTGAAAGTATTTGTATGGAGTGTAGCCATGAATGGAAGTGAAACTTGGACGATAAATAGTTTAGACAAGAAGAGAATAGAAGCTTTCGAAATGTGTTGCTACAAAATAATGCTGAAGATTAGATGGGTAGATCACATAACTAATGAGGAGGTATTGAATAGAATTGGGGAGAAGAGGAGTTTGTGGCACAACTTGACTAGAAGAAGGGATCCGTTGGTAGGGCATATTCTGAGGCACCAATGGATCATGAATTTAGTATTGGAGGGCGGCGTGGAGGGTTAAAATCGTCGAGAAGACCAAGAGAGGAATACACCAAACAGATTCAGAAGGACGTAGGTTGCAGTAGGTACTGGGAGATGAAAAACCTTGCACAGGATAGAGTAGCATGGAGAGCTGCATCAGACCAGTCTCTGGACTGAAGACCACAACAACAAAAGTACTTTTAATCCCACAAGCTGACGAATAGAAAGAATTATCGCACTATGTTGAAAACTGAAACAGTACTGTTGGATTATGGTGAGATTCTAAGTATCAGCTTCAGTTCTGAGTTTGTCTCATTGTAATCTCTACCGGTTTCGGGAAAACCATATTCCCATCTTCAGGTGTAAAAATTCACTGAAACAAGGGAGGAAATAGAGTACATGTCCGCATAGTACACATGGAATTGTAAAATAGTAACTACCGATTGTTATTCACTTAAACATCACGTAAGCCAGAAAGTGCAATCTCGTTAGTCACTTTAGGTAAGAGGGAACCCGGGAAAGAAAATGAAATCTATTGGGACCACAAACTATGCAAGTGAAAAAGCAAGTGAAAGGTGAATGAGTGAAATCGCGACAATAGATAGAGGAACTCACGTAGTCAGTTGCGAGGTGGTCGTATGCTGAGGGTTCCAGATAGCACTGTGGATCAGTGGGCGTAATCGTGTGCTACAGAATGGTGCGAGCGGGCAGTGTGCCTTAGAAGGTGAACAACTGGCCGGTATGAGTGCCTGGAAAGAAGAGCCACCATGTTCTGGTGGCGTATAAAAAAATTGATAATATTTTTTATTTGATGGGTGATAATATTACGTATCATTGCAGTTCCCTATTTCTGTTGTGGTACTTGATTTGAAGAGAAATAGTCACCATTAACATTGGGTTCTGATTTTTGCTAGCATGAGACTGTTAAGCAAACTCAATACCACCACAAGCACTTACGTAGACTTTGGATTTTCCGCGGTGCGTACGTAACATTTTTTGAAACACAGCGAGCGACTCACCGCCTTCTACAGTTAAGTTTTTGTGAGTTGCTGCTATTATTAATAAAAATCTGCGTATATTACACGGAATGTTGTAATAAAAATTAGTTCTCAGGGGGCCTGTTGGCAACTGCTTTAATTATGTACCAATTTAAAAACGACCATTAATACCTGAGATATTTCTGTTTTCATGAAAGGCAATAAATTTCTTAGCAAGGCAAAGCTAAGGAGATTCTTGTCATCTGCCGTTAAGTGTCCAATCGAAAATTTACCGGACACAAAGTAACGAAAATATTAATGATTTAAGCTTTAATTTAATTTTACTGACGTTAGAATATTGAATGAGAGAAACAGAGAACTCTCCTGCATTTACATTTAATAAATGATTTAATAAGAATAATTCTTTTGCCGGCGTAATGGCCGACCTATACTGCAAGAAGTGGATGTCCCGTCGGGAGCACACACTAAAACAACAAATTTACACAAAATACTGATTTACTCATGTGAGAGATGCAAGCTGTACAAAAAGTAAATGTTATTATACACAATTATATCCAGCTTCCAATGGCGCATATCATTAGTACAAGAATCGTAGACAAGAGAGAGAGTAGCATGATACAATGTCTTTGGTCTTCTTCGTTGACGAACACTCATAAAATAAAGAAGGCTCTATATGATTAACTTTATTTCTGTAAAAATAATTTTTTGTTAAAAATGTTAATTTTCGTTTCAAAACACACACACACACACACACACACACACACACACACACACACACATATATATATATATATATATATATATATATATATTTGTGTGTGTGTGTGTATGGCGTTCCGCCACAATGTGTTGGAAGAGGGAAATGAACTACGACTGCTGACTGGTCCGAACGCTCACAAAAAGTTAAGACTTGAAAGGAGTATTCTGGTGCACCCTTGTATGTGGCACCAGAATAAGATACGAATATTAATAAATTAAAATGAAACTAGTATACTATAAACTATCAAGGTCTCTGATGGGCTCGATAATGCGCATCGCTGACTGTGGGCGACCGCAGAGCCAAAGATTCTGCCATGTTGGAGTAAGAGGGTGCTGGGGGCTCTGTTGTAGGTAGCTGTCTGTGAGGGAAAGACGATGGAGTAGGCAGTGTTTGTGGTGTGTTCTGCTAAGCCAGCAAGTGTTAGTATGTCAGTATTGTTGAACATGGAAGCAGAGCCGGCCGAAGTGGCCGTGCGGTTAAAGGCGCTGCAGTCTGGAACCGCAAGACCGCTACGGTCGCAGGTTCGAATCCTGCTCGGGCATGGATGTTTGTGATGTCCTTAGGTTAGTTAGGGTTAACTAGTTCTAAGTTCTAGGGGACTAATGAACGCAGCAGTTGAGTCCCATAGTGCTCAGAGCCATATGAACCATGAAGCAGAAGTCTTCATGCAACCAAGGTAAACATATTAAGTAATTAAGACGTTTGTTTTTGCCAGCGCGTTAGTATAGATGAGGTGGAAGATAAATTGTAATTGTAGAGTAACGCCAGAATGTACCTATACTTTTTTGATAAAAATGCTAGTTAGATATTTCACTTTGTAATGTTTCTAAGACTTGTTAACAGAGGTATATTTAATTTGACGATTTACATTTATGTCGGATTAATGAAGTTGGATAATACATGTTGTTTAAATCAAATTATTTGTGAATTAATTATGAATAATGTTACATCAGTTTTCAGATGTTTTTTAAAAGCCAAACTTAACTTGCAACATGTTGTAGTTGTTGTTGTGGTCTTCAGTCCAGAGACTGGTTTGATGCAGCTCTCCATGCTACTCTATGCTATGCAAATTTCTTCATCTCGAAATACCTACTGCAACCTACATCCTTCTGAATCTGCTTAACGTATTCATCTCTTGGTCTTCCTCTAGGATTTTTACCCTCCACGCTGCCCTCCAATACTAAATTGCTGACCCCTTGATGCCTCAAAACATGTCCTACCAACCGATCACTTCTTCAAGTCAAGTTGTGCCATAAAATTCCCTTCTACCCAATTCTATTCAGTACCTCCTCATTAGATACGTAATCTATCCACCTAATCTTCAGCACTCTTCTGTAGCACCACATTTCGAAAGCTTCTGTTTCGTTCTTGTCCAAACTATTTATCGTCCATGTTACACTTCCATACATGGCTACACTCCATACAAATACTTTCAGAAAAGACTTCCTGACACTTACATCTATATTCGATGTCAACAAATTTCTCCTCTTCAAAAATGCTCTCCTTGCCATAGCCATTACACATTTTATATCCTCTCTAATTCCACCATCATCAGTTATTTTGCTCCCCAAGTAGCAAAACTCGTCTACTACTTTAAGTGTCTCATTTCCTAATTTAGTTTCCTCAGCATCTCCTGATTTAATTCGACTACATTCCATTATCCTAGTTTTGCTTTTGTTGATGTTCATCTTATATCCTCCTTTCAAGACACTGTCCATTCCGTTCATTTACTCTTCCAAATCCTTTGCTGTTTCTCACAGAATTGCAATTTCATCGACAAACCTCAGAGTTTTAATTTCTTCTCTGTGGTTTTTAATTCCTACTCCAAATTTTTCTTTAGTTTCCTTTACTGCTTGCCCAATATACAGATTGAATAACATCGGGGATAGGCTACAACCCTGTCTCACTCCATCCTCAACCACTGATTCCCTTTCATTCCCCTCCACTCTTATACCTGTCGTCTGGTATCTTTACAAATAGTAAATAGCCTTCCACTCCCTGTATTTGATCCCTGCCACCTTCAGAATTTCAAAGTGAGTATTCCAGTCAACAATGTCAACAGCTTTCTCCAAGTCTACAAATGATAGAATCTTAGGTTTGCCTTTCCTTAAGCTATCTTCTAAGATAAGTCGTAGGGTCAGTATTGCCTCACGCAATCCCAAATTTCTACGGAATCGAAACTGAACTTCCCAAGGTCTGTTTCTACCAGTTTTTTCCATTCGTCTGTAAAGAATTCGTGTTAGTATATTTCAGCCATGGCATATTAAACTGATAGTTCGGCAATTTTCACATCAGTCAACACCTGCTTTCTTTGGGATTGGAATTATTATATTCTTCTTGAAGCCTGAGGGTATTTCGCCTATCTGATACATCTTGCTCACTAGATGGTAGAGTTTTGTTAGGCCTGGCTCTCCCAAGGCTGTCAGTAGTTCTAATGGAATGGTATCTACTCCTGGGGCCTTGTTTCGACTCAGGTCTTTCAGTGCTCTGTCAAACTCTTCACGCAGTATCATATCTCCTATTTAATCTTCATCTACATTCTCTTCCGTTTCTATAATATTGTCCTCAAGAACATCGCCCTTGTATAGCACCTCTATATACTCCTTCCACTTTTCTGCTTTCCCTTCTTTGCTAAGAACTGGGTTTCCATCTGAGCTCTTGATATTCATACAAGTGGATCTCTTTTCTCCAAAGGTCTCTTTAATTTCCCTGCAGGCATTATCTATCTTACCCCTAGTGTGGTATGCCTCCACATACTTACATTTGTCATCTAGCCATCCCTCGTTAGCCAGTTTGCATTTCCTGTGGAGCTCATTTTTTTCCTTTTGGCCTGTTTCATTAACTGCATTTTCATATATTCTCCTTTCATAAATTAAATTTAATATCTCTTCTGTTACCCAAGGATTTCTACTAGGCCTCGTCTTTTTACGTATTGGATCCTCCGCTGTCTTCACTATTTCATCTCCCAAAGCTACCCATTCTTCTTCTGCTGTATTTCCTTCCCCCGTTCTTGTCAGTCGTTCCCCAATGCTCTCTGAAACTCTCTACAACCTCTTCAGGAACCACACGTTTGTTTGGCCTCTCAACAGATACCCCTCCGTTGTGGTTGAACATACGGTACGGCTATCTGTATCGCTGAGGCACGCAAGCCTCCCCACCAACGGCAAGGTCCATGATTCATGGGGGCTGCGGATTCGGAATACAATTTTTGACAAAATTAACTCAGTGTTAGTAATTCACCGTAATCAGCACCTCCGCCCTGTCCGGGTCATATATTTTTTAAAGAAGTTGGATTTTCTTAAATTGTCTCGTTTATCTGCCAAAACTATTTCATGTGCATTTCAAAGTATTATAGCTATCAATGCACATCGCTGAGCCAGCAGATAGCATTTTTATATTTTTGTGGGAGAGTAGAATATATCTCGTTCCACCGTTGCTGCTCAAGAGGTAAGAGAATCTCATTTATTTGTTATGTGCACAGGGACCAAAGTTGTCAGATTTGAACACGGCCAAATGTTTCAGCGCCTAAGGGGCTGAATGTATTTTGCAGTGATTGTCTTTCTTTATTGGTATCGTGGTATCGGGAACTGCATTGCCCAATGATTCTTGTAAAGTTTTGCTAACAATAACAAAGAGTAAGCACATCACTTGCACTTACAACATGCACCACGACAATTCGAGTTTAGTACTCATTCCCTTATCAGAAATTCATTCAACGTATGAATATATTCCGTTCTCTGAACCACTCTGTATCAATATTAGCTGTTAGATATTTTTTCGCGCAACGCAGTTTACTAACTTGTACAAAGTTCCTTCCACAGTTCATCGGCATTTTTAAATTTTGCCTTGTTTTGTTTCATTGGGTGTTGAATTTTTGTCTTTGTATTTGTACTGTATATTTGATACTATGCCTCGCAAAAGGGCCAAGGTTCCGGCGCGTAACCTGTCAATTAGAGATACCGAGATAGATGATTTTCCTGTTATTGACAACAATGTTGAGGATGACGGCGCCACTTTGCAGTGAAACAGTTGCAAATCATCACAGAAAACGTGAGTTTCGCTTCCCAAATTATTGTGCAGTTTCCTGGCGGTATGGTTTCACCTCATTTACCATCTGCTCTGACTGTCGATTCCGGAATAGCGGAAGACGCTAGGTAGACAATGCTAACACGCAGATTCTTTACCGAATCAGGACAATGAACTTCCCAGTTCTTGTACAGTCAATCAGAATGCCAACAGTATGGCGGAGGACACAGTAGTGAAAAGTACTCAATCTGTTTTTAAAAATCCGTCAGATTCCGTAAATGGTAATAATGCAGATAATGCAACAAACGAGACTCTATTATTGTAGATGATGTCTCCACACGACAAAGCACGTAACAGGTGACACCCGTCGCATCATTTCAAAGCAATATGAAAGCGATGTTTCAAAATCTCATGCACATGTTCAATGAACAATTTTCCATTATACGAGAAGTACAAGTTCACACCACCACTTAGTTCAATGATCGATTTAATAAAAATGATGGACAAGTTTCCATCGTACAAGAAATACAAGTTGACAACACGAATCAGTTCCGACAATAAATACGAGAAATACAAGTTGGCACCACGAATCAGTTACGACAAGAAATACTAGAAATACAAGTTGACACCACCACTCAGTTCAATGAACAATTTTACACCATACATGACGAGATTAAATCATACAGAGAAACGGGTAATAACCGTTTCAAACAGGTAGATACGGACATTAAGCCCAGTGAAAAACCTCTTTGCGGTAAAGTTGAAGCCATAGCTAGGCAATGCGCAGGCAGCCCCAAACCTTTGAGAGATGGCATTTATGCTTTAAGACATCAATGTAGTGAAACATGTTAAAAGCGTACAGATGAAATACAATCAGTTAATGAAAGAATAGATCAACAAGACATTCGATTAGATGTACGTCTTAAAGTTCACAGAGAGACCTCAGCAAAGCGATACAAATACTTTATCCGTAAACACACAGAGCAAAACAGTCAGTTGTTACAGTCATTAGTAGTGCAAAGACAGGAAGTAGAACAGCAGTTGCTCACTAGTCTTACAACCCATTTTGACGCTAGTATAAATTCCGTTACAGGCGAGATTAACACAGTGAAACAATCACAGAACCAAATACAGACATATGTAACTGATTTCAAAACCACTTTTGTTACACGAATCCAAAAAGTAGAAGAAAAGTGTACAGATGACATTGAGTCGCAAAGCACCCATCCTGAACAAACAGAGCTGGCGCAGGACCCTGACACAATTAAAGCAGATTTGGAAAAGATGAACAAAACTACACGCAAACTAGAGAAGCAAGTCGACGCTTTAGACTCGAACAGTTCCACACACATTATTTCGCTCACGGAAAAATGTGATGAGCTAACCGCAAGATTAGAAACACTTGAAAACCAAACTGAAAATAAATCAGACGACACAGCTTCCATTCCGTTTATTGAATCGCAAGAATATCAGTCCATGCAGCAAACATTACACCAGCTTGGTGCACATAACAGTTCGCTACATAGGAAAGTTGACAGTTTACATCAGGAAGTAACCAATATCAGAAATTTTTCTCCTTCTAATCAGTTTAAAACTAACATGCCTAACATGCAACAGCAACAGTCACTTACTTTTCAACCTCACATTAATATGAACAGACTACAAAGAGCGCGTGACATTAATGCAAAACCAGTCGTCACACAATCGTTTTCTTTTTACACTGCCGAATCTTCTCAAAGTCTACATCACGAAGGATTCGACTACAAAAATTTAACATTTCGTATCTGTAAAGAAATTCAAGTTATTTAGAAATAACCGCACAGACCTGCATCCCCTAGATTGGGTGCAGCAATTTTCATTTTCACTACCACCAAATTGGCCAGTGACATACAAGCTCGAGTTTATCTGTAGATTTTTAGAGGGAGAACCTCTGATGTGTATGAGACCCATAGCAAGGCAATGCCACTCTTTCGAAGAGTTTCAAAATACTTTTCTATATGCATATTGGTCGGAAACGATTCAGCGAGGCATTATAGACCAACTAATCAGTTTACTCAACTTTGAACACTCCAGTTTTCCAACTATCATCCAGCTTTTTGAGTATATGGTCCAACAAAATCAGTACCTGACCGAACCATATAGCCAATCTGCGCTCGTATAATTATGCATATCAAAATTTCCACGTTCATTACCAGTTTCCCTTCTCACTGGACAGAAAAAGGAAAGTATTTCAGTATTCAGAGACTTATTACATTTATTATAAATTCAGCAATCGGACTACTCATTTGTCAATAAGAGTTTTAATAACGGAAATCAAGGGAATAACTCATTCGCTTACAACGATCATGCCCGCCCATTCCATAACAAGAGAAATAAAATATTTGATTCCGATAACGATTTTTATGGACGTGCTAATAAGAGACAATATTTTGACAACCAGTGTATTCAGCAGCAGCAACAATATCAGAATTTCGACGTCAGCAATCAGTTTCCAGCCGCAATTCTTGCTGCGGCCGCAGCAGCCCGGAAATATTCAATAACAATACGGTCTGCAAACCTAACCCAAGGTCAATGTGTCACCGCCCAGCTTTGCCAGTACAGCCCAGTCTAGTAATTTTACGCAACCGCAAGGAAATAACTTCTCCCATAAAAACCAATGGTCGGAGTCACGTCGAAACTATCTACAGGAAATAAATTTTCACTACAATCCTGAAGAGAATAATCAGCAATTTGAGCGTAATTTTCGCAACAGCAACTATCATCACAATCAGCCACAGCAGTCTCAGTTCATTCTTAATGAACCTAACGTTCATTTCCATCCACCGCGGCATTCTGCAGACCAAAACAACCGTAAAGTACATATAATTGAACCATCACAGCAATCTTCTGCCACCAATCAGCCCACTAGTGATGCATGACTAGAAAGTACCGACATTGTTCACTCGGAAAACGTACATTCTTATTCTGCTGCTCATGATACCGCCAACAAAACGTCGTAACTTTCGACGACATTATGGGCACAATATTACAAGAGTGACACCAGACTCCAAGGAATATTTCTCATCCCATAGTTGAAACTGAAATTGTCTTGTATTTATTTTCTGCAGTGATCGACTCTGGTTCACCTGTAACGGTGATAAATGACAGCATTTATTGAATGAAACACTAGGCCAAGTGAGCCTCAAAGGAGATTTTGTCACCTTTTATTTATTAAGGTCAGCAATTACTTCATGTATGTAGAAAGGCCACTTGGAGCCTCTGATTGATATTTTCTCTATAATTGTTTTAGTTGTTAAGGTTTGCATGCATTCCAAGTACAAGGCCACCTGGAGCCATTCAATTCTTGATTTTACTCTTTAGGTTTTCTTAATATTGCATATACAAGGCCACTGAGAGCCGCAGTATAATGTTATGAACCAGTGACGTTCAGTGTCATGTCTGGTTATTCTATGTCTAATTGGCAGTCTGATGCCACACTTATTGATGTTGTCTTATTCAGAGTTCCCTTTCACTTTTGCCTTTTCACTCTGGTTTTCCTATGTCTAATTGGCAGTCTGATGCCACACTTATTGATGTTGTCTTATTCAAAGTTCACTTTCACTTTTGCCTATTCACTCTGATGTAAAGCATTGTTGCTTCATCCAGTCTGTAATTTCATTAGGATACTGAACTTTTTCTGATCATATAGATTACTCGATGCTGAGCTAGGTATAAATGGTCATGTTCCACTATCATGCCTTTGCTATTTTTCCATACCTTCCATTATCCAGTCTTCTACCTCTGTTAATGGTATTGGAGCAATTTATTACTGGTATTCATACTTCAATATAAGTGACTATACAGGGTGAGTCACAAACTATTGCCACCAAGAATAACTCCAGAAGTATGATAGGAGCTGAAAAGTATGTGGGACAAAAGTTGCATGGGACAACGGGGGCCATAATGTGACGTTCGTTTTTTGTTGCTAGGTTGGGTCGCTTCAGATGTATGAAGGTCAATTTCGTTTTTTTTTTTTTTTTTTTTTTAATGGGATGCTATAGTTTGATACTTATTTTCTGATAGGGGCTATCGAGACGAATCCAGTGATGTATAACAGTAAGGTCTTTGAAGGTCAACGAAGGTCACAAAGGTGGCATGAATATTCATTTACAGAAGGTGTTCAAAGTGATGACCAACAGTATCAATGCAGTGCTGCAATCGTCTTATCATGGATTGAGTTGTATTCCTTATCACATCCGCACTTATTGAAGCCCATTCTCTGACAATTCTCTCTCGCATATCTTCAGGTTTAGTTGGACCTTCTTTATGAACAATTTCTATTATGAATACCCACAAGAAAAAATCCAGAGGCGTCAAGTTTGGCGAACGAGCTGTCCACGACACACGTCCTCCACGTCGAATCCCGCAATTTGAGAATTGCCTCGTGCAACTCATTTGTAGCCATCAGCGAAAAATGTGCCAGATACCCATCGTGTTGATACCACATTCTTTTCCTTGTTCCTAAAGGTATTTCTTCGAATAACATACCTAATGTTTCTTCCAGGAATGTGGTGTACTTCCTACCATTAAGATTTCCTTCGATGAAGTAGGGGCCTATAATTCTGTCCTCCAGAATACCACACCAAACATTCACCGACTTCGGTTTTTGGTGTGCAACTTGCCGCATCCAACATGGATTTTCAGTTGCCCAGTAATGCATATTATGCAAATTAACATTTCCATGGTTCGTGAATGTAGCGTCATCAGTAAATAAAATCAAATTAATAAATGTGTCATCCCTCTGAATCTGAAGATGAGCCCATCGGCAGAATTCAATGCGACGTATACAATCCGTACCATTTAATTCTTGGTGGACAATGATACGGTAAGGATGATATTTACGCCGATACAGAACACGAATTACACTACTCCGGCTCATGCCAGATTCCCTAGCGATTAGACACGAACTAACACGAGGATCTCGATCCGCAGTGGCAAGAGTACTAATTTCCATTCCCACGTTAATAACTTTCCTTTGCCGGATATGTTACCGATGCGTTAAAGATCCAGTTGTTCTGAATTTACCATACACATATTTAAATGTACGACGTGTAGGGTGAGTACGTTGAAGACATCTTCCAGCGTATGTTTATAGCTCTCACTGAATTTCGTTGGCATTCTCCGCAAATGACAAGCATTTCGACCTGTTCTTCGAACGAATACATCATTCACATTCGCTTGATTCGACGATACTAGTCTTACCGTTCCTATTAGTGTTGTATTGCGAAACCGTCGAATGGTGATTACATGTCAATGGCACGTTAGATGGAGACGCCGTATTCGGCGAATATTTTCTATTGGCACGCTATACGAGAGAGAATTGTCAGAGCATGTGCTTCGATAAGTGCCGAAGTGATAAGGAATACCACTCAATCCATGATAAGAAGATTGCAACACTGTAATGATACCAATGGTCATCATTTCGAACACCTTCTATAAATGGACGTTCATGCCACCTATTTGACATTCGTTGACCTTCAAAGGCCTTACTGTTACACATCATTGTATTCGTCTGTAGCCGCTATCAGAAAATAAGTACCAAACTCCAGCATCCCATTTAAAAAACAAAGTTTACTTTCATATCTCTGACGCGACCCTACCTAGCAACAAAAAACAAAGACACATTACTGCCCCGTTGTCCCATGTAACATTTCATTTGTTCCAAAAACTTTTCAGCTACTATTGCACTTCCGGAGTTATTGTACATGGCAATAGTTAGTGACTTACCCTGTATATATTGTTTAGATCTCAGAAGAATCTATACTAGGAAGAGCAGTGATGATGCTGGTCATCACGTTTCTAATATTATGGTAATCACTAATTAAGGTTGTTTGCAAACTGTTGACGAGTACCTCTTGTATCTCTGCACATGACTGACGAAAATAATACGGAGTTCAGATGTATTGGTACACTGAATTCAATCCACATATGTCACTAATTCGTTGTTGAACCTGCACAAAACAAAAAGAAATTGACTTTATGATGCAGTCACTTCAACGTGCTCATCGGCTTCAGCCATGATTCTTCCTTAGCCTTGCCCAATCCTATACCATTATCTTGACATTTAGGATTGTGTACGGATTCTGTTTTACATGATTTATTTGACAGCAACCTGGTTTACGAGACAATTTATTCATATTATAACCAGATTCTTTCAAGTTAAATGTTACAGAGTTAGATAAATTTATCACACATTTGTTGTACAAGGTACTTCCAAATATGTATCAAATTTGTTACACCTCGCTTGAGAGTTGTGATAGGAGTATACTGGGACACATTTGCATGTGGCACCAGAATAAGATAAGAATATTAATAAATTAAAATGAAACTAGTATACTATAAACGATGAATGTCTCTGTAGGCTCTATCATGCAGTTCGCTGACTGTGGGCGACCGCAGAACCAAAGATACTGCCATGTTGGAGTAACAGAGCGCTGGGGGCTCTGTTGTAGGTAGCTGTCTGTGAGGGAAAGACGATGGAGTAGGCAGTCTTTGTGGTGTGCTGTGTGAAACCACCAAGTGTTTTGATTAAAAAACTAGTTAGATATTTCACTTTGTAATGTTTCTAAGATTTGTTAACAGAGCTATATTTAATTAGATGATTTGCATTTATGTTGGATTAATGAAGTTAGATTAAACCTGTTTTTTAAATCGCATTGTTTGTGAATCTATTGCGAATAACGTAACATCAATTGTCAGATGTTTCTGAAAAGCAAAACTTAACTTGCAATATAATTTTGCCAAAAAAAAACTCATTGTTAGTAATCACCATAATCAGTACGGCCTCCCTATCCCGGTCATGTATTTTTTAAAGAAGTTGGATTTTCTTAAATTTTCTCGTTTATCAGCCAAAACTATTTCATGTGCATTTTAAAGTATTACAGCTAGCATTGCATATCGCTGAGCCTGCAGATAGCATTTTTATATTTCTGTAAGAGACTAGAATATATCGCGTTCCATCGTTCCTGCTCTACAGATACGACAATTTCATTTATTTGTTAGGTGCACAGGGACCTAAGTTATCAGTTGTGAACAGGGCCAGATGTTTCAGTGCCTAAGGCGCTGAATGTATTTTACGTTGACTGTATTTCTTTATTGGTATTGGGAGTTGCAGTGCCCAATCAATTAGTGTAAAGTTTTGTTAACAATAACATAGAGTAAGCACACCACTTGCAATTACAACACGCACCACGACAATTCGAGTTCTGTACTCAGTCCACAGATCAGACATTCATTCAACGTAAGGGTAAAGAAATAATCTTTTTAAAAGAGAGTTATTAACTAAATGTTAATATTGAAACAAGGGTGAAAACGTAAAAGATAATAAGAGAAATAGTAAATCCGTCGTGCCATAATGAAGGAAATGGTAGCACAAAAGTGTTAAACTGGTAATAAATTAATAGCGCTGACGCTGCGTGAGACAAATATAATAATTGGTGAAACATTTATGTTCAAAAAACGGCTATAAAACGGCATTGGACAAAGATACTTAAAAATTAGTGGTAGAAACGAAGTGTGTGTATAAGCGTGATGATTCTTGCTGAATAAAAGAGTGTTTATAAAAGACTATTGTAAACGACGTCGTCAACATTGACTGGAAAGAATAAGCAGTCAATAGAATAAAATGAAAGTAAGGGGGAAAAGGGGAAGGGGTGCGGATCTGAGGAATTGGGGGGGGGGGGGGGGGGCGAGTGGACGTGGTTGCAATCAGCACACCGTTATTACTTGTTTTGTATTAATACCAATACGTTGTGCAACTGTAACCTAAAAAATTGGAATGACAATAAACGTCGTAGAAAAATATAGTTTCGGTGATACAGAAGTGAAGTAAATTGAGGAATAGAGCTGTCATATTAGACAGGAGAAGAAGGGGGAGGGGGTTGAGGAACAAGTTAAAGCATGTGAAATAATAGATCTATATGCAATAAGTGAGCTGCAAGAACCCCGAGAAGAGGGCTAAGAGATGTACGATGAAGTTTGAATGTTATTTCTAAAAGTTATAATTATTCAACAAAAACCAGAGCCTTAGCGTGGTTTGTTCGTTGGGAGAGCATAATGGGCTCTGATGTAAAGTTTTTATGATTTCTATTTCCTTTAAAACGTTCAGGAGGGGCCCTAAGGGTGGAGGTGACTAGTATCTGTAACACGGATAGAGTACTGATTTTCTTTTAGGTTATGGGACAGAGCGAATTTGAAATTATGGATGTCTGGGTGTTCTTTAATCTGGATGTTGAATATGCCTCCATTCTGTCCGATGTAAAAGCATTTGCAGTCGGCGCAGCGAATTTGATAAATCCCTGAGCTTTTGTAGGGATTAGACTTCTGGTTTCATGGTGCTTATATTGGAGACCAACAATTTGCGGAATGTAAAAGACTGGCACTAGAGCGGCTTTCTTAAACCATTTTCCAAGTATATCGGAAATTGTTTCGAATTAGAGGATTTTACTGTAAGAGTTATATGAGTTATCTGTCTCAATCAATATTCTTATGAACATTATTATTCCACTAAGCGTTACTATATATTTCCCACGCATCATTAGCACTCTTAATTTATTGCCAGCACTATTTGTATTTTTTGTGCTATCAATTCCTTCATTATGGTACGATAGATTTATTATTTCCCTTATTATCTTTTATATTTTTACCCTCATTTCAGTTTCAACGTTTAGTTTTAAATTTTGGTGATCGTTCGGGCAAGTCAGCAGTAGTAGTTCATTTCCCTCTCCCGACACACGATGGCTCTCCTTTCCGGGCACTCACCGTTCACAGCACGCTGTCCGCTAGCACACCGTCACGCCTGCCTGTGCGTACCGTGCAGTCCGGTATCTACGGCAAGCGACCACCTCGCAGCTGCTGTCCGGGTTCTCTCTTTTCTAAACTGACTAACCCGATCGCACAATCTAGGTTATGTTTGTAAGTGTATTACCATTGGTAGTTACTTCTTTACAGTTAAATATATACTACACGAACTTATACTGCTTCCCCCCTTGTTTCAGTAAATTTGTACACCTGAAGATGGGAACATAGTTTTCACGAAACCGTCTTGTTTATAAGGAAGCAAAGCCACAAATAAAAGGGATCTTTGCAGTCTCGCCATGAAGATCAGTTGCTGATGTCCTGTAAACAAAATTCTAGGTAGTGTTGGATTAGCAATCAACCACCAGTTAACCGAATACTTCAATCTTTCCAGGCAAGGAAACTGGTTCAAATGGCTCTGAGCACTATGGGACTCAACTGCTGAGGTCATTAGTCCCCTATAACTTAGAACTAGTTAAACCTAACTAACCTAAGGACATCACACACATCCATGCCCGAGGCAGGATTCGAACCTGCGACCGTAGCGATCTCGCGGTTCCAGACTGCAGCGCCAGAACCGCGCGGCCACTTCGGCCGGCAAGGAAACTGTAGAACATTCGGAAACCTTTAGCACTCCAGATGAATTAAAACAGCTTAGCGCCCGGTTTAATAACAAAAACGAAAGAATGGACATACATGAAAGATTTTTAATCAGGATCAAAACGAATGTTCGTTCTTCACGGTAATCTGGCCTCTAGAGGGCTATTGGCTGCTTCAAGACAAGAATGTGTGATTTCAGTAATTGGCCAGTGACAATGAGAGGAGAAGAGCATCATTAGCCAGTGATTCAAAGTCCATCTGATTCATCTGCAAGATGCAATGTAAACCATCCACTACTTCTGCAATATGCATATGGTACCAGACATACCACAGAAAAATGGGCATGCATACATACATTAATTTAAGTAGCATGTCGACGACTCTTTACCAGCCAGAACCATGTTAGGAGCCTCCTGCTCGAAAGTTGGATTCATAATACGCAGGTGGTACAATAGATGAACAAAAGTACACACAAATATTTTTCTCGTCTGATGGCGCAGCTTTAGAATGTACCTCAGGTGTCTGATCGCAATATCACGAACACCACAGCACAAAATAACGATACTCAGGGAGGTGGCCACGTTGAACAACGCAACCAGATACTTTGTTCAGCTATGAGCAGTGTCCTGTAAACATGGAACTCCCTGATAGTTACACACTTAATGTATACACGTTGTGAATTTCGGATTTTGATAATTATTCTACCTTTACTGACATGACAGAGCAAAGAGACGTGATGGGAAAAATAAGGCATTAGAGGACGGTGTAATAACATCTGAGATTCTTGGGAAAAGTAGAATTTTCCTCTAGTTGACTGCCAGAGTTGCCTCAACGCCTCTGCAAATAATTTTCTGAGACAAAATTAGCTGTTAGATTCGGGTAACGCATTTGGAAGAAGGTCAAATATTCTGTTGGAGACGTTGTACGTTTATTCAGTTATGCGTATACCCTTCACGCTGCTACGTAATTGGGTCTATAGTATCTGCCGAAGGACGTTGCACCAAGTGTAAGCTGGTTGCATGAGCTGGGACATGCACTGTTCGTGTCCTCCATAACACTCGCTTTATGTTTTGATGAGTTTTCGGACGAGCAGAGGCTACGGGTGTCCTTGCGAGCAAGCCCGCCGTGACACACTGCCTCGTTACTTGCTGTCTCGCCAGACGGCGGCTGTCGGGAAACGGTCTGACACCACCACTGCACGTGACGCTGGCATTTCTCAACCTTACTATTTTGTGAATGCTGCGAAGACACGGTAAACATGCCAATGCGTCACATGTCAACACAATTTTAAACACCTATGCAGGGCGCTCTGGAAAGACAGTTGCTTAATTGGCGCCACGTCACTCTTGTGAAAGTAATGTCATTCAACATAAAAAAATTAATTCCTTAGAATTTCATTTGACTGGAGCAATCTACACCTTCTGCACTAATTATCTCCTTTCACATGCAAATCATTTGGTAACTCAATAACGTTGCTTTCTGCTGTGCTCATTGTTTCTTTTCTTTTTTTTTTTTTTTTTTTTAATCAGTCGATTGCACCCTTCATCTTTAACAAATTCAATTCATTATCTTTTGAAGTCAGTTAAGTTGCGTATTTTATCAATTTATTCACCGTTTGATGATTTAGAGGTCGAGGTGAGTGATCAAATTAACAGTACACACTGAAGCAGCAAGTCATGGGATAGCGATATGCATATATACAGATGGTGGTAGTATCGCGTAAACAAGATATAAAAGGGCAGTTCTTTGGCGGAGCTGTCATTTGTACTCAGGTAATTCGTGTGAAAAGGTTTCCAGCGTGATTATGGTCGCACGACGACAGTTGTCAGACTTTCAACGTGGAACCGTAGCTGGAACTAGACGCATAGGACATTGCATTTCGGGTATCGTTAGGGAGTGCATTGTTCTGCTACCCAGTGTCAGGAGCGTGCCGAAATACCAAATCTCCGGCGTTACCTCTCACTACGGACAACGCAGTGGCCGACGGACTTCACTTAAAAACCGAGAGGCGGAGGAGATCAATGTTTAACGTTCGGTCGACAACGAAGTCATTAGAGACGGAGCACAAGCTCCGATTAAGGAAGGATGGGGAAGGAAATCGTGCCCTTTCACAGGAACCATCTCGGCATTTGCCTGAAGTGATTTAGGGAAATCACGAAAAACCTAAATCAGGATGACTGTACTCGGATTTGGACCGTCGTTTCCCGAATGCGAGTCCATTATGCTAATCACAGCGCCACCTCGCTTTCGAACGAGAGCAGCTGCGTTTGTGCAGATCTGTCAGTGCTAACAGCAAGCAACACTGCGTGAAATAACTGCAGAAATCAATTTGAGACTTACGACGAACGTATCCAACAGGACAGCAGGGCGAAATTTGGCATTAATCGGCTATGGCGTCAGACGACCTACGCGAGTGCCTTTGCTAACAGCACGAGAACGCCTGCACCACCTCTCCTCTGCTCGTGGCCATATCGGTTGGACCCTAGAGGACTGGAAAACCATGGCCGGGTCAGATGAGTTTTTATTTCAGTTGGTAAGAGCTGACGGTAAGGTTCGAGTGTGGTGCAGACTCCACTTAGTCATTGCCCCAATTATCAACGGTGCACTTTGCAAGTAGTTGCTGGCTCCGTAATGGTGTGAGCTATGATTACATGGAATGGAATAGGTCCACTGGATGTCCGGCTACTTAGAAACCATTGCAGCCATTCATGGGCGTAATTTTTCCAAACACTGATGGAATTTTTATGGATGCCAGTGCGCCATGTCACCTAGGCGCAATTCCTAGCTATTGGTTTGGAGAACATTTTGGACAGTTCGATCGAAAGATTTAACCACTCAGATCGCTCGATATAAATCCCATCGAACATTTAGGGAACGTAATTAAGACGTCAGTTCGTGCACAAAATTCTGCATCAGCAACACTTTCACAATTATAGATGGCTTCAGGGGAAGCATGACTTTAATATTTCTGCAGTGGCTTCCAGAAGACTTGTCGAGTCCATGGTATGTCGAGTTGCTGCATTACGCCGGGGAAACGAGATCCGACATGATATTAGGAGATATCCCATGCCTTTTTTCACAACAGTGTAAAGTGACAGTGCACGTGCGCACTTAATTCCAGCTTGTTTAAGTAGGATGAAGTTTGCCAACCGCAGTTAATTACACTCACACATTTTCCCGGTATTTCGAACAGTTGCTGTGACTATTTCCAGTCTACAGTACACACCCTTCTTTTATTACTATGGGCGATTGAAAAAAGCCGCCTGGCTAGACATACTTGTTACTGAACCGCTAGAGGGAGGGGGGGAGTTGCGCCGACCCCGCATCGAATCCGCCCGGAGGATTAACGACGAGGGTCAATACGCCGGTCAGCCTGCATGTGGTAATTAGGCGATTTCCCCACATTGAGCAAGGTGAATACCGGCTGCTCCCAAGCCCTGCCTCAGTTTCAAGATTCGCACAAGCATTTAGGAACACTTTATCTCACTTTCATATGGCTAACACTACACTTTGATAGTTGCGATACATACATCCGTCCCGACGGTTAAATAGGTGGCGACAGGAAGGGCATGCGGCCAATCCTTCAAATAACAGTGCCAAATCCGATAACAACAATGCCGAGCCTGTAACCGTGTTTGACAAAGGCACATTGAAAAGAAGAAGAAAATGAGGAAGCAGAAGAAAATGGATGATTATCAAAAGTTTAAACGATACCTTTAACATCTTCCTATAATAGGTAATGAAATAGAGAAAGGAACCATTTCTTCACAGTATAACATGCAAAATTAGGAAGTCAGTGATATTTGCGAACTCATGCAACAGCCTAACGTAGTACAGAAGACTACGAGTAAATGATCACAATGTACAAGACATCTGGCTGCAACTCCAGGAATTAGATTCAACGAAACAGTTGCACTGCGCTATCACCGACAAGTCCTCTGAGCGCGATGGCAAGAAGTAGTATCGATGGATGATATGTTTTATCAAAACAGCGAGCTGCATCTTGGAACTCAAACTGTGGGTGATCTAAATGTACCGTGGGCATTGGATAAGTATGAAAATTTGTTAACTTTGGAGATATTTTACAAACACTGCAAACAGTTGCATCACTCCTTAACACCGTTTTTGTCTGATGCCTCCAACAAGAAAGTATTTATCTGATTTCTTAATCATTATCAAATAGGCGTAACATATTCTGAAAGTAGTCAGGATATGAGCGTGGAAAACATTTTATTAGAACGTCCGAATTCGTACAAGGCATCGGATTAGTTTTAGTCATCGCTGAATGCTTCCAAGGTGTTCATCAGTGATACGCAACAACATCATTATCTTTATGTTAACACCAAGTACAGATGCTTTTAACACAAGAAAGAGCGCCAGGTGATCGCTGAATTAGTGTCACAACACCTTCATTTGTTTCTTGAGGCAAATTGTGCCAGTAACCGGTGCGAATCAAGCGTTCCTGTAGAACTAGAAGGGGTTGCCGTGAGACCACAGTTGGTGGCGGATGACATCCCAATGTTCCCGATATATGCCAATATCTGTGGAACTTCGGGGTCAAGACATCAACTGCAATTTCTCATCACGATGCTCAAATCAACATATCACAGTTCCGGTGTTGTACTACACTCAAACGCGTCGCTCGAAATTTGCATTTCCTATGGAGAGATGGGACAGTGGAAGGATGCAAATGACCAGCAAAAATGTTGAGGTATTCCACAGATATTTTGGTGCCTTCTGCAAACACAGGCCTTAGACGTAATAAAGTGCATGGCTCCTGGAGCATAATTCTACCACTACCGCCTCGTATGTGCACTCTTTCTTGCTGGAAGATAAACAGATATCATGTAAGAGGATTCTGCGAACTATGTGCTCAGAAAAGCGCCATTTTCTCACCTCTGTTGTACGAGCGGTGTTCGGGAATGATTTACAGTTGCGTTGTTTTACAAATGTCGCTCAAAATACGAGCACGTCCTCTCGTAGAACGATGAACTGATTCTAGTCCACTAGACACTAGATGGCAGTTGGGGCTGCGTTCACGAGTGGAAGACAATCCGCAAGAAAAAATACGATTACTTGTTGTCCATCCACATCGTGGTTTCCGGGGAATATTGAGGTTGTGTCTAAGTTGATTATGTCGCACACTGGACTCACATTCTGGAGTATGACTGTTCTAACATTACAGGCGCATATTGTACTACAAGCGTTACACAAAGCTGCTGATACCTGAGTGGCTATAATAAGTTCTAAACGGACAGGCACTGTATACAACGGTAGAAGAAGAAAGACGGTTATGAGACAAACTTGTCACAGGAATTGCCTAATTTTGTAAATACCTGCTCAGAGAGTCAAATAGGAAATAGAGCGAACTATGGAAAGATGAAACTGCACGACACTTTAAGCAATGATAACTATACTTCGAATATTTGCTGTATCAATTACAGTAAGATTAACGTATAGGATTCAATTAGACGGAACATGGCATCAGATCAACTGAGGGACATACTTTTCCAGCACGTTACGTACTATTGCCGTCATTAACCTTTTATTACAGCAGACAGATTAAACTATAAACAGATTAAATGCCACCCGAAAATACTTTGAATTGGAAACCAACTGTTATATATCCTATGTCGACAAATTTTTTCGGACTTAAACGGCAAGTAAATTACTGAACTGCAAGATATTCTCCCACATTCTACATCCCTGTTCACACAAAATACGATAGTACAGGATTACTTTCAGCGCTTTACTGTTTACTATAACTTCTGTCTATCTGTCTGTCTCTCTCTCTCCCTCTCTCTCTCTCTCTCTCTCTCTCTCTCTTTCTCTCTCTGTCTCATATATGTAGGGCGGCCAGAGACATTCTGAAAGGCCTCTAAGAGTGTTGCACGGTAAGTTGTTCTGAGAAAAATTGTTGAGAAAACAGTTCTACAACTTATGACACTAATTGTGTCTGGTGGGCCACTTGAATTTGGCCAAGAGGTTCTAAGCGCTTCAGTCCGGAACCGCGTTGCTGCTACGGTCGCAGGTTCGAATCCTGCCTCGGGCATGGATGTGTGTGATGTCCTTAGGTTATTTAGGTTTAAATAGTTCGAAGTCTAGAGGACTAATGACCTCAGATGTTAAGTCCCGTAGTGCTTAGAGCCATTTGAACCACTTTGTATAAATCACAGGTGAGGAAAATATACAACTAATAATTTTAAAATAAACCACCCCAAATACCAGAACTGACAACAGGTAAAAGGAAACTTGAAAGAAAGTAAACAGATCAATTTGTAGTGCACTAATATGAGGTTATCTATACTCGTAGGAGAGTGATTGAGGTTTATTAAGAACATTTTTGACAGTCATCATTCAGTATATCACCCCAAGCACTATGGTTGCGTGTAATGGTTGTAATTGTGGTATGATCAACGATGGTGTCAATACGTGGACATCGATGCCTCACGCTCAGAAGATGCAACTTCTGTCAAAGGTACACGCACAATGCTACAGTTGTCACTTCCACTATCAAACGTAGAGAAAAACTTGGTACACTATCAATTAAAACTCACAGTGGTTAGTATGTCTGCCGTTTGCGAAAGCTCTGTTTATTTTTTTATTATGAAATTTTCGTTTGATGGGACGTCTTTTGTCGATTTATGCTCATAGTTCATATAATTACACAAAGAACTTATGTGTTACTTTAGGAGTAATGTACTGATAAACGGAACAATAAAACACAATATTGTCCATTTTCCTTAAATCTATGAGTATGTTTTGAGATCTTGGGATAATTATGAATAAGGGCACTTTTGTTGGTCATCCTTATCCGCAGGTTGTTAGCCCAATGACAAGGTCTGGGCTAGGCACCTCATATTCTCACAGCTATGTCGATAGCCCTATCAGCTGTAGTTCTGTTACCTTGGCTCCTACTTTGATTTCCGATGACGTTCGGTAGAATAATGTAAGATGAAGTAACAGTACCAAATTTCTGCATCACCTTTTCAGCTTTCATTTATTCATACCTCTTTGGGAGACTGGTGGCCTCTAACTAACTATTCCGCTGTTCTTCCCTTTCATGAGGATACACTTTAGTACTTCAGTGCGAGGTGGCGCAGCAATACCTTAGACGGCAACTGAATTATGCATGTTAGTTTATTCCCATTTAGTCATTTAATGGTGAACCTTATTGTTGAGTTAAATAGACATCTCATGTAATGGTCTCTCCACGGACTATTAAATCCCCAAAATAGGCAGCCATTTGCTCCCAGATCGCGATATTCATGTTTCTGAGACTGAGATTCAAGAAAATGTTTATTTTTGGGACTGTATGTATTATTATTTGGATAAACAACTGATGCATTACGTAAATATTTCATCATAACATACGATGAAACTTAAAATCGTATGGCTAGATAAAACCAACACGCTCGTTTTCCAAGCACATTCGAACATTTTCAATATCCGTCATGTGTGGAATTTATATGAGGCAACTAACTGACTGAATCAGCGAAATTCTTAAGATAATTGGTGTTCAAAAGAAATATTACGAGACAACACTGTGGGTATAACTGAAGCTTTTATTCAAAATTAATCGCCAGAGGCCTGAGCACATCTATCCCACTGTTTCATGAGCTGATGGATTCCCTGTTCCCTGATTTCCTGAGGCTGTGAAAAGAGATGGCCGTTCACAATGTCCTTTAGTTCATCGTCCGAGCTGAAGCACTTCCTCTGAGATCTTTCTCAGCGGACCAAAGACAAGGAAGTTGCAGGGTGACATGTCCGAGTTGCAGTGCGGATGCCCAAGTTACTTCTGCTTGAACTTGGCCATTATACTGGAGAGGTGTGGACGCGCGTTATCGTGGAGCAGAATCACATTCTTCACATTCTCCGTGAGCAGCCGAGGCAGTTTGCTCTTGATGGACTTACGTAGGCTGTGGAGTGACTCTCCGTACACGTTAATGTTAATGATTTTTCAGTGCTCGAGTAATGCTATGAATGTCGGACATCGAATGAGACGGTGAAAATCACTTTGTCTGCCTGCTGAGGACCCAGCTTAGAATATTTTAGGGGAAGATGACGTCGCATGCTTCCGTTACACGGTCCCTCGCTTTATCTCTGGCTTTAAGTGTTGTCTCGCTATCATATTCCAAGGCTGCATATGCAAATTTCAACCGGTGTGATCATTACGACGTTTCGCTCCTTTTCATTTGAACATTCCTGATATATCACATTTGAAAATTTTGGCAGGCCAACAGAATCTTGTAGCTTTTCTTCTCTCTTCGTTTTCAACGCGATCGACTGCACGGTTTATATTATACGTGAATATTTAAAAGGTCTTCCCTTTTGTGCAGACGAAGTCGCTGACCGCGTTTCATAGCAAGGGGAATTCTTTGACATCTTTCTGTATCCAGTTGTTAAAAACTGGATGTTAGATCCGTAGAATACATGGAATCTATATGCCTGAAGAAATTGCTGATTGTACTGGAAAGGCGAGAGCTGATACCTGTTACCTGGCACCTTCTATACCCAATATTCTTTTAATTTTAGAATGTGCCTATTATGTTTTCCGTAATGTGCCAAAATTGCTTTAAACCAGCGACGCTATAACAATATTTACAAGTACATGGACGATTTTTTATTTCAAACTTCTCATACTGCTGAGTAGCCGACAAATTTTAATAAAGACTAAAGAGAATGATTGCAGTACTTATTTTGTACATAGCAAATATCACGTTAACATTTATATCCATTCAATCGCTGACAAGTCGTAATAGACAGATTAACAATGAATATGGCATAGGATATGAGAACTTCCCCATTCACAAGCACGCTGGTCAGTCGGAATATATATTAATTCTCCTACATCCTATGTTAGCCACATGGAGCGCATATGACAAGAAAACCAAAAGGGAACGCAGCACAAACATGAGGTGATAATAAATCATTCCGTCGATAGTCTGATAAAGTGGAGAAAGCTACATTGATAAAAGGGCAATGTGTCGGCACAGCATTTCGGAAAAGGCGAGGCATGTAGAACATACTTCTGCTACCATCGGCGACACATCAAGTAGGTGATGAATAACGGTGACACTATTTGTCGTACATATTCAGTTGTACGTACCTCCCTCATCTGAGAACGCGGGCGTTGAAGATTTGTCTGACGTATAAGGTGCAAGAGTTGGAGACCCGTGACGCAATTTATACTAGAGTACAGTAGTAGCTTTTTATATCTTCTGTATTATTGAAAATGTGTCATTGTACGTGGGGTCTCTCAACATGGAGCCCACCCACCGTTCCTGGAAACATCGTTATCGCGTTGCGGCACCACTGCTTGGAGGTACTACGCACCCACTGGACGACAGCTGCCTGTAATTCTTGGTTCTTACCGAACCTTTCTTATCGCAGCGCGTCCTTCGTGTTATCAAATAAAGCATAATCAAATGTAGTGAGACACGGTGAATAGGGTGGGAGTACTACAACAATGAAGCCCAGTGATGTCAACTTTGGAGTCGTGGCATTGCTGGTGTGGCGCCGCGCATTGTCGTGTTGGAGGAACACTCCTCTCGACCACTGTCCCTGCCGCCTTTGCTGCATCCAGTGTCTAAGACGTGTAAGGGTCTCACAGTACACCAAATGCTACCAGCACACCAAATGCTGAAGTCCACCCATTAGCAATATGCCACAAGTATCCCAAAAAATGGAGATCGTCTGTTTACCTGTATATGGAACAGCATGAAATTTCTTGGGCCAGGAACTATCAAGATGTTTCCATTGCCTGGACTGGACGTTCTAAGGTAGATGGTAGTGACACCAAGTTTCGTCTCCAGTCACGAGTTTCCCACAAAAAATTTGGATCTCCATTCTTCATTTCCAGTAGTTGATGACAGGCTCTGTTCTCCTTCTGGGTCTGTGGCAAGTCCCGTGGAACGCAATGCGCACACTCCATTTGCATATGCATATCGTCATGAATAATGAAGTGTAGAGTTGCGTGGCCAAGGCTTGTTTGCCAGTCCAGTGCATCAAAGGTTATGCGACTGTTGGTCATCATCAACTGAAAAAAGAAGGAAAGAAAATCAGGAGTTAACGACCCATCGACATCGAGGTCATTAGAGACGGAGCAGAAGCTCGGATCGATTCAAGAATGGGGACAGAAATCAGCAGTGCCCTTTTAAAGGAACCGTTGCCTGAAGCAGTTCAGGGAAATCACGGAAAAGTGAAAGCAGAATGGCCGGTTTGGCTTACAACACTCAGTCCTATGAAACTCGCACGAGTCTTTAGGTGACGTCGTACCAGGCTTATAATTCGCAAAACGAGTAGATAGCTTTATACACGTTTAATCTCGCGGTGCATAAACCATGAAACTTACAGTGAACAGCAGAGCAACACGGTTCAGCTGACATGCAGAGCGTTTATGATAATGATATATATTAAGTAGTTACTGAAAGAAGAAGATATTTCTAGAGAACTTTCGCAATATCTTTAATATAATACGCGATGAAAAATTCTCGGTTCGAGGGATTAGTGCAGCGAATACGTAACATAACGCGACTCTGATGCGGGCATATAGGCACCAACTTGGGGCCAAGGGATTAAAGTGCCATTCGTGTCTTTCCGCTGAAGAAAAGCCCTGAATGTTGATGATTCCTATCGGATGAGGATGTGCAGCACATAGTTACTGACCTCTTCACGCAGCAGGGCATTATGTTCTACCACACGGGTATCTTCAACCTGGTTTGTCGGTGAGATGATTAATTTAGCGCTCATAATGATTTGCCTCACTGTCGTACTGATTCTAGAGTGTACGACCTTGCAACGGAAACTTTTCATCACTCCTTATAACAACTGTAGTAATTTCACCACAAAAGAGATCGACCTACCATACAAAAGCTCTCACCCTGACATACCGTGTGAGCTACCTACATTTTTGTTCCCATACTTAATTATTCAGTGAAAGGTGACTGAACAGGAGGTTTAAATAAAGTAAGCATAATTAATTACGCAAGAAAACTACAAAAACAGCGTGACAGCATGTTTCGGTAAACGTAGTCAGGCTTCATAAACTACACTTAGATCATAATATTTTTATGTTTACCGATTTTAATGAATTAATCTGAATTTTTCATAGTTTCGTCAGTAATTAAATTCAATTAAAAATGCACAAATTTGAATAACAGCCATAGAAAGATGATATAATTTCCTGCAAAGCTGGTGTTCCATCTACGTATGTGTTGTAACAACTGGATTCGCAGTAAAAAAAAAACTGAATTTTGATATAATGATTTTTAAAGTGTAACCATTTTAATTAAGGGTGTGGGCGATTACTTAACTTATTTGTTACCGTAATATATCATCTCAATCGGTTTTTCAGTCAGGTTCTACTGACACCTCTAGCCTTAAGATCACATTTCCGAATCAAAAATTGTAACTCAGAGTGTTGATTTCACAAACTCACTGTATGACGTAGATGTTCCGAAAGTCCAGGATACCGAACTTATAAAGGGGACCGCCAGTTTTGATTTTCTGCAGTTGTTCACATGGAGCTGAAGAGTCAAGATCTGTACTGCTCTGGGCGACGACATCATTTTCACATGTAAGGATTCCTTTATGAAGAATAGTTCTTCACATGAATTAAATTGGTTTATACGAGCTGGTAGATGTTATCTCTCACTTGTAGCTATGTCAGATTCTATCAGCGTATTAGCGCTTTGCTTACGAAGGACGCAAACCTATCATAACGCAGGGCGAGATTCTGGCCGTATATGAAGGTTGTTAGTGGCACCGAAGTTAGGGCCCAATACTTATGGACGAGACAGAAACTGACATTGAGGGTAGCACAGCAAAAGCAGAAAACTTGACTCCGTTTAAAATGTTACTTTACCAAGGAAAACCAAGGAGCAGTATCCCAATTTGATTCTTGTACCGCTGAAAAGATGCACTAAATAGATTTTAAGTTAGTGGAATTGGGAAACAGCTGAAATTGCTAAAATTGGACAATGCGCCAGGGTCTGATCGAGTAACAATAAGATTCTATGTAGAATTCGTGTCTGAGTTAGCCACTCTTTTGACTATAATATACAGAAGATAACTCGAACAATAGACTGTACCCAGTGGTTGGAAGAAAGCATATGTCACAGTCATTTACAAGAATGGCAGCAGAAGTGAGCCACAGAAATACCGTCCAATATCCTTGACATCCATTTGCTGTAGAATCTTAGAACATGTTCTGAGTTCATATATAGTGAGGTATCTCGTACAGAATGATCTCCTTCCAGCCACCCAACATGGCTTCCGAAAATTTCGTATATGTAAAACCCATGTCATCCTAAAAGCCGTGGATCAAGGCAGTCAGATGTTGTGTTTCATGACTTCCGAAAGGCATTTGACTCAGTACCACACATAAGCTTACGATCATACTGGGTGATATTTGTGACTGTGTAGAGGCTTTGTGTGTGTGGTTGGTGGTGGGGGGGGGGGGGGGGGGGGAGGGGGAGGACACAACAAAGCATGTTCTCTTGGATGAAGAGATATCGACAGATGTTGAAGTAACTTCGGGTGTTCCCAGGCGCCGGCCGGGGTGGCCAAGCGGTTCTAGGCGCTACAGTCTGGAACCGAGCGACCACTACGGTCGCAGGTTCGAATCCTGCCTCGGGCATGGATGTGTGTGATGTCCTTAGGTTAGTTAGGTTTAAGTTGTTCTAAGTTCTAGGGTACTGATGACCTCAGAAGTTGAGTCCCATAGTGCTCAGAGCCATTTGAACCATTTTGTACCCAGTCACGTATGTTGGGACCCTTGCCGTTCATGTTGTACATTAAGGACCTTGCAGACACTTTTAGTGGTAACCTGACACTTCTCGTAGATGGTGCAGCTAACTGTAATGAAGTACTGCTGAGAAATGCTGCACAACTATTTAGTCAGATCTTGAGAAAATTACAAAGTGGTGTCAATATGTACATAAACGCAAAACTGTGTATTTCACAAAACGAAGAAACGTAGTATCCTATAATATTAATGAGTGCGAGTTGGAATCGGACATCTCATACAAATACCTGGGTGTAAAAATTCTTAGCCACATGAAATGGATCGCCCACATAGGCTTAGTACTAGGTAAGGTAGGTGGCAAACTGCGATTCATCGGTAAAATACTGGAGAAATACGACCAGTCTACAAAGCAGAATGCATACAAGACACTTGTGTGACCCATCCTAGAATACTGCTCAAGTGTGTAGGACCCGTGCCAAATAGGACTAACAGTGTATGTCGAACGGATAATAAGAGAGGCATCATGAATGGTCACAGGTTTGTTTGAGCCTCTTTCAAGTGTCACGAAGATGCCGAAAGAACTGAACTAGCAGCCGCTTGAAAACAAACGCAAACAATACCGTGAGAGCTTAATTAGAAAGTTTCTAGAATCAACTTCAAGTGATGAATTTAGGAAAATACTGCAACCCCCTTTGTATTGCTTCAATATGGATATCGATGATGGTATCCTAAATATTACGAAATTTGATTCGCAAGTTGAGAATCTAAACTTACTTCGGCTGCACTATTTAGCGGTTACATATGAACATTTTTTGCAGACCGGAGCTCGAACCCTGATTTCACGCGTTATGCGAGCGGTCGCCTTAAATGCTTCGGCTAACCGAGCATGCATCCAGGAACGACCAAAAATCCATATTTCAAATTTGTCCACATCTCCGAAGGCTCGCACACACACCATGTGGTTCCAAACAGAGAAGGACATTCGATATGATCATCATTTTAACCCGACAAGGCTTGTAATACTTGCTACGTTGTAGTGCAATGTCTGTGTTGAAAATTCACTTTACACAACCTTACCGCAGTCTTGCATATAGAGAACTGTCAACTCAGAGACTGTACAATAACATTAGCCCAATTACAACGCAACCAGAGCTATTCAAGCAATCATGTATAGCTCGCTCCATATGTGAATGGAACGGAAAAAAGTCCTAATAACTGGTACATTGGAACCTACCCTCTACCGAGCACCTCACAATGGTTTGTGGAGTATAGATGTAGATGTGTATATGGACTTGTATCCTCTTCATCTCATTTGTTAGCTGATGTAAATCCCACAAACTTAACAGCATTTTGTTAGGTGCTGAACAAATGTCTTGCATCCTGTCTCGTTTGTAGATAAATAGTAGTTTCGTAATACCCAACAGATAAATCTCAGCCTGCCATTTAATTCACTAAACTGAGTCTGTGTGGATATTCTACTTGGTAGGTATTTGTATGATTCGATTTACTTTAATAGTGACTCATTAACTATGTAGTCACAGGCTATCACATATTTATTCTTTTAATGTAGTGCAAAGCTTAAAGGAAACTACATTAACAAAACAAGATTTTTTGCCGTGAAACTGCCTGTGGTACTTCTATTTTTATTGTGTAATACTTTTTCATAGATAATGATGTTATCTGCTAAAAGTGTGAGATTCCTACAAATACCATTTACTAACTGTCGGTCGTCTGTGACTTCTCTAAGCTTCCATTGTCTCGTGTGAATTAACTGAAATTTGCTCAACAGATAAATGTGTGTAATTAAAATGGCCCTATTGATACATGAATCTGTCTTGACTAGATTAATTAGTGCCAAGAAGGTCATCTAATTACCAAATAAAACACGGTTACAAACCAAATTAATTTATAGCAATTGATGGTTACAACATATCGACCTGAATTAATCATGCGATCTGACTGAAAATCTGAAATGGGAAGTAGAGGGGTTCAATGATTATTGAATATGGGTAATACTGAAGTCTTGGCAAAGACCAGAATAGAAAGGGATTGTTTGAGGTTATCGCCTCGTAAACCATCTGCACTATTACAAACTCGTGTTTTCTATCCAATGATTGCGTGATTACGGTGTAAGGCTGGTTATCCACTGTATGCATACGACTTCAAGACACAAGCTGAATGCGGCTTATACGTTCAGCCGAACCAGACCTTCCAGTACCTGCCCCAAAGCCACAGAGAGTGGTCGCTTTTAAACGCAGAATGGGACCCAGCTCATCCGAGGACAACAGGATCTTCAGGCGGTTCAACATTCTGCAATTCTCTGTTCACGAAAGTTACCGAAACATTTGCAGGCAGCTACAGTATTTAGATGGAGAAAAGTGATGCATGACTGACTGACAATTCATATGATACAGCAGGTGTTTAATGCAGGTGTTAAAACTATTAAACTGAATGAAAAGTCTAACAGTCCACTGTAGACGTACTTATTTAAGTCTTGAGAGACCCACACAGCCGGTTTCGCAACTTTTAAGCTGCATCTTCTGGTGTATATATGTACACAATTTTTTTTTAAATTAATGCTTTGATAATGGGGAATAGAAGTTGTCTCATACATCTTATAGTACTGAATGAACGGATTGAACATGGAAGAAAATATAACGCATCTAGATAGGAAGCTAGGTGTGGGCCACAAACGCCCCACAAAGAACGGGCCTATACGTATTTAATAAATAACATTTGTAGTTTCATACGAAAAGAAGGTATCTTACGAATGGTATGTCATATGCTTTAGGGAGTAGTTATAGAAAGCCGCCGAGTAACAGCTGGCGTGGCTACGTGAAGTCCTCAGCCCTCCACAATCGATAAAAACCAGCATCAGTGTTGAACGTCATATCTAAAAAACGAAAGAACAGAATTTGGAATCAGAAGCAGATACTTGATTAAAAAACAGTGAAGCCGTAACTCAAATGAAAAAGACATGGGTACTGTCACCATGTAACGTGTAACAATTGTCAATAACGGGACAGACCTGTATTAAAATCACGAACTGTGAACGTTAGCTGACATTCTAATTTTGGCAGTGACTTAATATCGCTATCTATAAATGCGAGCATACATCAACTACCTTCAATCAAACACAAACCAAACGAATTAGAGAACTTTCTAACAATAAAAGATGAGACTCGTCGGCCCAGAAATTGACTGCCACCTATCACACTCATTAATTCGCAACTTTTCATACATTCGATATATCACGAACAGTAATTGTAGTATTTCTCTGCGGCACTCTCGAGTTTACTTATATGTCGTGCACGACAATCCACACAGGATAACCTCGTCCTTTCTGCCGCTCAAGATATTTTGAATCACGTTGCAAGTTCACGTACGGAAGCATTATTTTTAACATGCGTCGGTGTAGTATTTATACGGCGTTAGTCCTGATATTTAGTCTTATTTTTGTTGCGCACTTATGCCGTTCATTTTCATCTTTATCTCTATTCACATTGTTTGTTTAATCTTCTTTGGTTAGCGTATGGTCGAGTGCCAACGTAAGGAGTGGCTACAATTTTGACGACTCATGTAATGGACATCTTTTTTTTTAATCTAACACCACCCATCAACAGTAGCTTCTGAAGACTGTCAATGAAATCAGAAACCAGCTATGACTCTACCACAGAATATGTTTGTCTCTTAAATAAATGTGAGATCATCCTGCAACGAATCTCTCTGTAGCCCAAAAATTTCAGATATTCTTCGTTCTCCACAATCGCCGTTCTGAGATCCACGTCGGTAGGGTGTCCGGAGAATTTTGGCCAAATTGTACATCCACGTTAAAAAAAATGGCTCTGAGCACTATGGGACTTAACATCTGAGGTCATCAGTCTCCTAAAACTTGTAACTACTTAACCTAACTAACCTAAGGACAGCACACACATCCATGCCCGACGCAGGATTCGAACCTGCGACCGTAGCGTTTGCGCGGTTCCAGACTGTAGCGCCTAGAACCGCTCGGCCACCCCGGCGGGCTACCCACGTTCATTAGTCAATTAATGTTCGTGAAGTAATAACTAAATTAACGGAGTCTTTTACCAACAGCCTTCACAAACGAAAATACTGTATTTTGCTGCAAATCAATATAATATTTCCGTAGTACAAGACAACAGTTACCACAGTACCAATGCTGGTGTAAAAGAAAGTGAAACAAGCATCATGTCAAAATCTAATGTTACATTACTGGAGCTGCGGTAGCTGCACAGACGGTATGCAGGACAGGCTTTCCTTTTAAAGAGAACCTGCTTCTCGATATTTGTGCGAACACGGCATCCTTAACAAGAGAGTGAGAATCCCAGTGCGCAGCCAGCGCTGCTTTGTGACGGCATTAGGCAGCAATCAGGTTTCGTGGCTGTGCGCCGCTTTATTAGTCCGCAGAAGCACCTTAACGGATTAGCGCCAGCACTGCTGTAGGCCTGGTGCGAACCTACTCAGCCCAGCACGATCTGCCTCAGTCTAATTCGACAGAGTTATCTCTCTCATAGCTCGTCGTAAATTGGATTATAAACGTGAAATCAGTTATTGCGTCGTAATGAAGGGGATCGTCGCTTCGATTTTGTTCCCCAAGGCAGTATGCATAAAATCCTCATTGATCCACAGTTAAGAATTACTGCTGTTTTTTAAGGTAATCCACCAACATCACAGGTGTTGTGTGCTTAAATTTGTTGCGAATTTTAACTGCGAGGCACAGAGGGATAGTTCACTGAAAGGGATTAGTTGACCAGCGCACAGGCACAACATGAGTGTTGTATTCGTTCATGAGGTACTAAGAGAGTCTTCTGAGGAAGAAGCAATTAGTAAAAATGTAATTTATAAAGATTATGAAATTCCGATGATGACACAAGAAATATTGTGAATCTCTCAGCTTACCCTGTTGCGGATAATGCGTTTCTGTAACAAAGGATAGTAGTGAGTGGCGTTGGGAGGGCGAGTAAGGTAAGGTAGATGTGTTACATAACCTAATCGTGTTGAGAAGTACTAACAGAACAGCTGGAGTTAACGGGAAGACCGCTTTCAAACGGATTCTTCATTCGTAAGATAACGAGAAAAATTGTATTTTGTCAAAAGGAAACATGTCCAGAGAGCGCTTTGCATTTTCCCTTTCTTACTTAAACAGCTTCCAGTATTCCGATGTGGTGATTTCATTTAGTCAAAGTATAAAATACACACAATGATTTAATTATTGGTTTTACAAGCTTTAGTACTCCAGTTGCGGATACAACAGGAGCTAACATGAAGTATTATTGTTCCCTCTGATTCCCGTATGACGTAATAAGAAAAACTTGACAAAGCAATAAAATAATAATTTGGGCATCAAAAAGTTTACTTCAGTGTGTATTTGTGAAAAAGGATAAACATTGTTATTTTTATTTATACACTGATTTGTATTTGAATATTGCCGTATACTAGGTATTTTAACACCAATAATCAACAGTAGGAGAGCAACCAACTTTCGAGACCACGCCCACGCCCCAGCCCCTTCCCTTCCCCCTGCATTAAACACAGCCTAGTACTTTTACTAGCCAATCACAGCCCTCTATTATTACTGGCCATTAAAACGAAACAGCCAATCACAGCCATTATTTTATCACCCATTAAAACGAAGCAGCCCAACAGGATGCAGCTGCCATTGTTTCCCATTCCTGGTGGATGGCGCTATAATTGGCAAATATCGAGTCTACCTACTTTTGCATTTAAGTACCGAAGCATTTGATACTATTTTTCACTTATGATGTAAATGTAAATCTTTGCCTTCTAACAACTGTTCTTGAAGTTCAAAAATTACTTGAGTGTTGCAAATGTGATTATACAGCAGAAATAATACTGCTAGACGGTGACATTTCTGGTAAATGAGTTGCTTGTATGATAACATAGTTTTCTGCTCCCGACAGGGCTGATGGTGGTGAGCCCCAAAGCATCGGAATGCTTGATTTCGGTGGCCGCCCTCGATCCCTGCAGCAAAGGTGGCTGATATCGTTCTGTTCTTCCATCCAATCACCGTAATTCTTGCGCTGGCTGCTACGCAGCTACCGGTGAAATACAAAATACTGCCATTGTAACAACGTAAAATGTCCATGAAGTGATAGTTACAGGCGCACCTGCCATGGATACTCACCGAAATCAAGCACTACAATGTTGGCGGGTAAGGGAACTCACCGAAATCAACCACCACAATGGTGAGAGACAAGGGACTCACCGAAACCAAGCTACCCGATGGAAACATAAAACTATTACATCCACTTCGTTGTTCCTGGATCACGCTAAACGTAGTTTCTGACTGCGCAGTGAAACAGCTAACCCTGTTGTATTGTACAGTCAAATTCGCAACACTAAATGGAATTTCGAAAATAAATATTAACCGTTAGAGTACAAAGGTTTACATTTACATTGTAAATGAGACGTAGAATTAAATGCGTCAAATTTTAAGAGCAAAATTAGGCACACTCGACATTTGTTGATTACAGCGCCATCTGCTACGAACGGAAATCAATGGTTTCAGTAAACCGCAGTTATTTTTTGATGTAGAATCCGTATATGCAATAAAAAGAGAGTAGGTGCTTCGCACTAGAAAATTCAAAGTTGACTCTGCCCACGCAAACGATGTGGTTAGGAGGTGGCCAGTTACATCACAGAAAGATATTTAGCTGTCGCAGGTTAAAACAAACACACTGTAGGCTATATCGCAATCCATACCCATAGTAGGTGTCAGTTATTGGCGACCTGTCAACCATCTCTGCCACACGTTAATACGAGCACTTCTAGAGGGCAGCATATACTGAAACGAGTAGTTGTCACTGGGCAAGACCTTCTTTATTTAAGAACAGTTGGTAACGCACATCTTTATGTACATTCATAATATCTCAAATTTTTTTCTTTGATTTGTTCTATGACCAAAACTTATAATAATATACACTTACAAACAGCTCTCAGAAATTGTAGTAACAGTTCTCTACAATTGGCCATTGGTGACGTTATGCAGGTGGCGGTGGGCGGAGCTTTCGCTATGAAACCACGAGTGACTGAGCACCATTCAGCAGTGTTCCATACGCCTTCAGAGTGTCTTGCTGTCATCAATGGTGTACCAGCCGTTTGTTTTATGTTAATTTAATTCCGTGATTGTATTTATTCCTCGACGACTTGCAGTAGGAAACAATCTTGTTTAAAGAGTAAAAAATGGTCGGATAATGGTCTAATAAAAGACCGGAATTGGTCATCAAAGGATTATGCAACTTACATGCGACCTGGGCAGTTTTACTGAAACAATTTAAATACTATTTTATCGATCGTTGTTTTCCTAAGGACAATAAAACAAAAAATTCTCAAGAAAAAAATTCTAGTAAAATGGGCTGTAATGTGCGTACTTAAGAGTTCTGAGCTCTTGTTCATTTTCGCTACTGTTAAATACACCTCTTCTTCTAAACAAGTGCTCATAGTTCTTAAGGTATAAATATTAGAACCCACATATGGTGGACATTTTTTTTTTCTTGTTTAGTCCCTACAACCTGCTCCAAGAATATCAAAACCAAAGAGCTTGAAGCAGATACGTGATTCACAGTATTTAAGATCAACAAGTGCTAACAGCTCTTAAGATATGCACTTTACACGTAATCTTCACTAGACATTTTATTCTTGTTTCTGTCTGTACTATGACCTCTGAAACTTGCCTGCTCTAAAGTCTTTGCAACGACAGTACCGGGATATGTATTCCACTGTCAGAGGTATCATAACGATTTTCGATTTTAACTTTCCCGGCCATTTCCAGATTAGGTCTCCTTACCTCAAATAGAAGCACTGAAAGTTTTTGAATCACCCAGTGTAATACAACAGCTCCAGGTTCTAGAGCTGAAGGGGCATTCGATTCCGTCCGGCCCTCGCGTCATTCTGTGCCAAAAGCGATATTCAGATTGGCTGTGGAGGGCCACCCGGGCAGTGATCGCTCTCTCGGCCATTGCCATCTTCCCAAATCTTGAAGACACAAACTCTTACGTCTGAGTTCGTACTCTTCCAGTTCTTCCACCAACAAGAAATCCCTGGCTGAACCAAGAACTGAACCTGGGTTCTCCTCATATCAGGCAGACACGCTGACCACTTAGTTACAAGGGTGGACTTTAACTGGAAATTTTTTGTAGAGTTGTCATTTGCGAGACAGCTGGACGATAGTTTCTGACTGCAATACGCGTGATGATTATAAGCGTATGCACAAGAAAACCAACGCAATTTAAAGCTACTCAAAGACTGTTACTGTGGCTTAAATCCCCCCTCGTCGGCCGAAGTGGCCGTGTGGTTCTAGGCGCTGCAGTCTGGAACCGCGAGACCGCTACGGTCGCAGGTTCGAATCCTGCCTCGGGCATGGATGTGTGTGATGTCTTTAGGTTAGTTAGGTTTAACTAGTTCTAAGTTCTAGGGGACTAATGACCTCAGAAGTTGAGTCCCATAGTGCTCAGAGCCATTTGAAGCCAATCCCCCCTCGTATGTCGTCTACTCAATAGACAGTGAAAGGCAGAAGGGTGTTATTCGATGGTATATGTTCCTACAGTTGGCAGATGGCTAACCGTTTGGGCAAGAAAACATAGATCCGACCAAATGACTGGCGTTAAAAATAACATCGAGAGAACATGGCTCATTACCAGATGGGGAATACATCTTTATAAGCAAAACTGAGATCTTTTAAGATACGAAAATATCAAATGTCATAAGTATACGCACTCTAAAACAGTGCTCTAACAGAATTCCACATAGAATACACATCAGTAGTTCTAACTGATAGCCGCCCGAGGTGGCCGACCGGTTTTAGGCTCTTCAGTCTGGAACCGCGCGGCCGCTACGGTCGCAGGTTCGAATCCTGCCTCGGGCATCGATGTGTGTGATATCCTTAAGTTAGTTAGTTTTAAGTAGTTCTAAGTTCTCACAAAAGACTATGGCTGCATTGTGTAAGTTGTCCACAGCGCACTCCATTGTTGGGGTGGTATCGTGTGACTGATGTTTGCGGTACAAACTGTTCAACCTCTGATAGTCAGTAGTATGCTCAATTTCTTTCTTCTTTTCTCACATCTTGAATGGGTGTCGGTTTCAAGAAGTATCTGTCCTCTTGAATGCATGACACGAATGGTCTTTCGATAAGTCTCCCGCTTTCACGTTGACTTGAAGAAACTGTTCCACTCCGAGTGGTTGGCTATATCTAACTACTACCACCAACCTCTCTTTAAAAATCTGCTACTTGACATAGCTGCTGTGTGGT
Organism: Schistocerca serialis cubense; assembly: GCF_023864345.2. Lineage (NCBI taxonomy): Eukaryota > Metazoa > Arthropoda > Insecta > Orthoptera > Acrididae > Schistocerca > Schistocerca serialis. The sequence continues at coordinate 349,071,749 of NC_064640.1, read as the reverse complement.
AATTCAAAGAAGAATTACCTGACACTTCATAGGAATTGGTGGCTGTATTTCATTAACCACACAATGTGGAGACATACTGTCCAATTACGACACACATCGGAAAAAGGATTATAATGTCTGTTACGAAAAATAGTAAAGTCATTCCATATTCCTCAGCTAAACACCTGCTTCATTATGGGGAGTTAATGACTCACTTATTCAGACAGAGTAACAGGAATGCACATGAATGTAATGGGAAGATGGGAGTATCACTATGTTCCTCATGTCAGACGGAGAAATGTTATTGTCGTTTGTTGCGTATGCACTGACTGTAGCTTGTGTATTGACTCGCGATGAGATGTCAATAAATAGTGTAACACACGTATCAGAATTAAATAGACTTGCGACTAATTACATGACTGCATATTTGTTTACATTTTATTATGTTTTATTCCTGTATGAAGCTGACATGTCTAATATCAGTGTAAAATTATCTGTGGATGAATAAACGATTGACTAAATTCAGGGTTTAGCATCCAGTCAACGCCGAGATCAGTACAGCTCGTATTTGTAAGGAAGGATATCGGTCATGTCCTTTTAAAGGGCATCATTCTAACAGTAGCCTTAAGAGGGATGGCCAGAGGGGAATATGAATCAACGTCCTTCCGGATTAGAGGACATTTCCTTACTGCGACACTACTTCACTCGGTTGAGTCTCAGTTGGGTCACTTTCACGTACGTTCACTGTGGCTAATCTGACCCATATTTTACAATCGAAAGTATAGTTTCTTCAGTCACACCACAGCTCATAACTAAATCCGCCACTGACTAACTAATATGGTGTTCTTTTTTCGTATGTAGCTATAGAACGGTCGAAAGTCCTCAACCATTTCCGGGGTGATACAGTGCTTTCAAACCATTAGTATATGTTCGAAATAAGCTGAGAAATTTTAGTAACCAAAACCTCTGAGACAAAGGATGATGAAGTGTTAGTACATAGTTGATGATCACTTTATAGTGTTTTCATTTGTCATCGACCGTTAACCTTTGATTATCTCCAGCCACGCACGAGCTCCTAAAACAGCACACATATCATGACATTGTTGAAGATTATTTTGGCTTACATTTGTGCAGTTCCTCTTTGAAATGTGAAGGGGCTGTGGCAGTGTTATGACAAGCTAACGGTACTCGCTTTAAAACCACAGCACATAGTTGCAGATTCGGCAGAACACATGGTTCGAATCTCGAGTCGTTACTTAACATAAATGTTTAAACGCTAATGAGTATTAAAATACTACTGAACCACAGCTACATATCGGTAAAATGCAGAATATTCAGACAATGGAATGCATTCCATAAAAAATTAGATAGAAATGGTCGGCGAGTTATGAGAGCATAAGTAACGAAGAGTTATGATTTGCCAACATGCTTTCCTGAAACACGTGTATCGCACGTATCAGTAAAGGTTGTAATATTTCTATACATAAGAACGCACAAGAAAAACAGAAACAAACATTTCAGACGTCTGATCCTCCAATAAATGCCTCCTCAACATACGAGCACACTTCTGTCGCGAAGTTACGATTATCGTTCAGGGAAATACGCTACGAAGAAGCAAAATAATACTGTTCAACAAGGAAGAGCAATAACTTACAGCGAGTGCGAAAATATTTAGCGAAATATAAGCGCGATTTCCTCCAACATAACATAGCGTTCAAATATCACAATACCACCTACCAACACAAAACATCATTTAGCTTAGTTTCCTTCAAAACGACGCCAATGAAATGATTCCAGCAGAGTGACATTAAATCCTCAGTAAGGTATAGTGCACTAAATATTAACTTCAAACTTTTTTCCAAACAATGAACTGGTAATTTAATGCACCCAGTGCACCTTGTTAAAATCTGTTGAATGCTTTCATTTTGGAGTAGCGTCTGAAATTCCATTTGATTGCTGCTGGATCGATGGAAACTGCGTAATAAGATTAAAAGGCTCCAAGCGAAACGAAATAGTGCGGTATAAAACACAAAATTTATTGCATTACTTTTATTAATCGTTTAACGTTTCCCCGCGGATATGGTCGAGAAATACGAGTTCACGAAACGCGGAGGGTTGTCTGGTAGTGCCCTAATGCCTCACTTCCCCCATAAATGTGTCGGGGAGGTATAAATATCTAGCGACACGACGCTAAACCTCCCGGGAAATTTCCTGCCGCTCGTCCAGGAATTCTACAATGCTCTTCCTCAACAGTCATCTGAATACCAGGCGTTACGTCAGAAACATCCTATTACCTGCAGGTTAAAGCGAGATGCCTCGCAAAGCAGTTTACTCTTACCTCTTGAATGGCTCTGCTGTTCACCCACGTATCACGTTCTCTTCTGTACCCTTCAAGTCAGATACTTTATATAGTACTGAATCTCCCTCCCTGTATTCATGGTCACATATCATAAATCACTCCTGTTTCAGCCCCAAACTTGTCTGTGTTGTGATACACGAGTATTCCATCAAAAATTAATTCTGCTCCCTGATAATATGCAATAATTCTTAAATATATGTGTTACCAGTTTATTATTGTTTAAATTTCATAAACATAAGCAGGTGAATCTGGGTACTGAGTATAGGAACACGGTGGTCCTGGCCGATGTCGTGGTGCAGGCCACTGAAGCTTTATGAAAAAATCGATTTTGATTATACACTGCTTGTCAAAAAAAGTGAGGCACGTACAAGACACGGCCGTGCGTCAACGTAACTTTCCGCTAGCACATATTAGCCACAAGTAAATAAATGATTAGAGTTGGAATTTTCAAATAACTTCAGGAAATGCAGCTGAATGACGTCGTCGACAACAGCCTGTATTTTGAGTGAAGATGACCCTGTCATTTTCAAGAGTAAACAGGAGCAGGAAAGCGTTGTGCAAGCAAATTTAAAACTCCAGCGAAAGCTTCTGACGGCGCAGCTTGATCCGAGATAGTTCAAGGTTTAAGTTTTGCAACGACCCCAAGCGTTTACCAGTGCTTGATTTTGTTACCTATATTGAACAGGCTGATGTTAAACTACCTCCTGAGGCTAGGGAGGAGACTAGGAAAGAGGCATGTCGTGTGCTGAGTGGGGCACGTTCACCTAAGAGTAATATAACAGCAGCAGAGAGGGCTGATTTGCGTTCGCGTAAAGCTGATGCGGACATTGTTACTTTACCTGCGGACATGGGCAATACTGTTACGTTCAAACAGGATAACGTTAAAGGTCCAGTATTTACCATCTGATTCAATGTATCGCAGGATCGGGACTGACCAAACAAAAAGTGTTGAGAAAAAGGCTAACAGCCTCCTGACGAAAAGTTCCTTTTCACAGAAGTCTATCAAGAGTCTTAATTCTTATAGTGGTGTTTCCTCTAGATTTTATGGTCTTCCGAAGATGCGCGAAGAAGAGGATCCCCTTCGTTCTATTATGAGTAAAACTGGTGCTCCGACATATCGTATAGTAAAACAACTTGTTACACTCTTGAGCCCAGTAGTTGGTCGGTGAGAGCATCACATTAAAAACTCGGCGGATTTCTTATATCAATTAGAGGGAATGCGTTTGAATGATGTGGTTAACTGAAGTCAGGTTTGGTGTTGAGTTAACGAACCTATTTCGACATTTGTTGCGATCCACTTAATTTGTATTTGATAACCAGTACTATGAGCAGATAGATGGAGTGGCGATGGGAAGCCCGTTGTCATCTATTATTGCAAATTTGTTTATGGAAAACTTCGAGGAACGTGTCTTGGGATCAGCAGATTCGGAAGCTGCGTGTTTTTTCAAATATGTAGACGATATTTTTGTCGTTTGGCCTCTTGGCAGTGAGAATTTGAATGTCTTTTTTGAACACTTGACTTCAATACACCCGAAGATTCATTTCGAACGACAGGTGGAAAAGATGGTGCCTTTTTTTCCTTGATGTGTTGGTCAGGAGGAAGGTTGATAATCGCTGAGACATGCTGTTTATAGGAATTCTACTCACTCTGATTTGCAACTATAGCCTGATGGCTGTCACCATCTGGCTCAGCATGAAGGGATAAACCAATTTTGAACGTTGGTTCACAAGGCCCACGTCGTTTTAGGCCCTCACACTTCGTCAGCTGAGTTAACCCATCTTGAGATCACCTTTCGTCAGAATGGATACACACCGTAAAGACAGATCGGACGTGCTTTGCGCTATCGAACAACCATGGACAGGATGAGTGATGATAATCTCGAGTTGGCACCTAGGTCTACGACCTTTTGGCCTTACTGGGGAGCGTTTACAACAAGAATGGTCGTATTTTGCGGAAATATGATGTGAAATGTCCGACCTCCATCTAAGTTTAGCATTTTTTTGGGTTTCGTTAAGGATGATCGTCGTTTGCCTAAGGAGGATGTCTATCGTATTTATTGCAGCTGTGGCATGTAATATATTGGTCAGATTATTAGGACCGTGGAGGGTGAATGTACTGAGCATAAGCGTCACAGACGCTTACAACAGCTGAGCACAACGTCTACTGCAGATCTTTGTCTTGGTATTGGTCAACCTATAGAACAAAAGAACATGGAGATTCTGGCTTGCACTGTCAGGTATTAGGATAGTGTTATTAAGGAAGAAGTTGAAATTAAATTCGCAAGTAACCTTATAAATAGAGATGGATGATTTTGTTTAAATTTTGCTTGGAATTCTGATCTCTCCCTCGTCAAAAAGCAAAGGGTCAGAGTTAAAGTTACCTCGACCATTGATCAGTAATTTTCACTGTCGATAATTTCTGGCGTCGCTCTCTTTGGTTGGTGTGGTGGCAATAATGCTGACAGTGAGTGTGTGTGTGTGTGTGTGTGTGTGTGTGTGTGTGTGTGATATACGAAGGTTGTCCACAAAGTAACTTCCTATAGGTCGCGAAATGGAAACCACTGGGAAAATCTGGTAAAGCTTTGCACAGATGTGTTAGGCAGTGTCTCTAGTATGCCCGTCGATCGTGTCGCATCGCTCTTTTCAGTTTTGAGCGAATAGTGAGCACGTAAAGATGCGTAGGTAATAGCGTCTCCCGCCAGGTATGAGGGCCTCGTCCAGATAACTGACCGAAAGCACAGGCGGCTGCTTTCTGTAACAAGGATATTCGAAAGTTGATACAACACTACGACAACACTCGAAGTTGGAGTGGAGACTATGTAGAAAAGTAGGTGGAAGGTGTACCTAACTGTTGCAAACAAAACGTTTCTGGTTTTCACTGTGGTTTCCATTCCGCGACCGATCGGAACTTACTGTCTGGACAACCCTCGTATTTTTGGAAATGCTCTGCAAACCATGGTTTTAAGTTTTCTTGCACAGAGCTTTTGTGATGCAGTTTTGCCTTGAAACTGACAAGGTGGTCCCTCCTGTCGAAATATCGGCATTGTCGAGGACGTCAGCCATCTGTATCCCCGTCAGTTTTTTGAACATGGTATGTGCCAAGAGAAAGCCAGGTCTCACAGATTACACTAGTGTTGTTCGTGTTTAGTGATGTTACCAGGCCTGGTAGGGTATGCCAGGTGCCCAATTGAGAGTCTCCATTTGGCCGGCTTGTCGAATACCACAGTCTCCACATTTATGGTGTATTCGGATGTGATAGTGACCCATTGTTGGACTGGATGGGAACGTGACAATAGGTATACTTTTTGTCAAAGTTCCGGTTAGCTAGGTCTGACAACCATAAAGGAGGATCGCCGTACTGCGAACCAAACACATTGCAACCCCTTCACATCTGTCCCTGCCATCCGAGAACATGTAAAGGACACGTTGCAACATTCTCTGTCATCCCATACAGCTGGTTGGAGATTACCAAAAGTCGAACTTGGGGATTACCGTACCATGTATATGCTGCCGTTAGCACCAAACACAGATGTCTGCGTTTGGCGTCGCATTGTATTCAGCGATAAATCGCGGGTTTGCTTTACCTGGGATGACTATCACTGACGAGTATAATGGCAAAGCAATGTTATTGCTGGTGTCGTGGGATGGGGAGGCATCGGGAATGACTTCGGATCAGGGTCAGTAGTGAATGGGTGAACTCTGACGTCATAACGGTACATCATAGACGTCCTGTCCCTCATGTATTACCTGTCGTGTGACAGAATTCTGGTGATATTTTTCAATAGGACAGCGATTGTCAACAGTAGTCGTATGTCTACGGGAACTCCAGCACACTTTGCACTAAAGTGATCTTGAAAAATACAATTGTTAGAGAGAGTTGCCCATAAGCAGGAGTAGGGAAAATGACCATGAATGCATGACATCGGCCAGGTGTCATTGGTAAGAAATTAAGAAAGCCAATTTGGTGGATGACTGGAAATTTTAAAAAAAGCAAGGTGACGGTATTGGGGAATTAAAAAATTGACAGGAAATTCAAAAATTTGAGATTACAGAAATAGCCCAGCTATGCTTTGCCCCAGGTCCCCCTTTTCCCTACCCCCATCCCTTGAACTAGTCAGAGAGAAGTATTAAATTGAGGCAGACGATAAGAATGTAGATGCAAGCTTCTCGAGCCAGGTTCATAAGACACGCAGTGAAAACTTATGTGACTTTCACCTCAACGTGCTCCAATGTCAAATATAAGCATTTTTTCCATATACTTCACTTGAACAGTCGCCAAGCTCAAAAGTATTTGCGTAAAAAGGTACAAGATATTCGCCTCTGAATTTCATATCCCTCGCCCCACACACACACACATCCACACCCACACACACACACGCCCACGCACACATACCCACACTCTCAGAAAACCACACCACACACACACACACACACACACACACACACACACACACACACTCACACACACACTCACATGCGCGCGAGCGCGTTATTTACATTTCTTACATTTTTCAGGTACTTACATTGTTACACGTTTTACATTTTTACTGGTACTTACAATAAAATCAAACATCATCATTTTCCCTGGGGTTATAGCCCCAAGGCAATGTATTAACCGAATTCGTAAAAATCAAATGGTTGTACACCTGTGCAGATAAAAACAAATTAGTTTGACAACATTACAAACTGTTGCTGAATGCAACACACATTTCCTGTAATCATCAGTGTTTGACCTATCAACAAAACAATGTTTTATACATTTTGCTCTGCACAATATATGTCCAAATTCGGTCTCGAGAGCATACATTTCTTTCTCGTAGGTCGAAAATTCTACAACAGGTTCACCTTTAAGTTTGTCTTTCATTAAACCAACTGCTTTTTTAATTAACAGCAGAACATTGTATATGTTATTTGCAGGGGAAACATGAATTATGAAACCATGTAAGTACATTACTCCTGCTACCCTCGTAGTCAAACTGCCTATTGTTTCTGTCTCGGGTTCTTCGGCCGACGTTCATCTAATGATTTTTCTGACGTTTCGCCAGCACGAGTGGCTGGCATTGTCAAAGCTTCACCCTCCATTGCCGGTGATGAACTGGAGCCGAGCTCGCGGCCGCAGACTATATGTACCTGGCGCGCCAACGTCCGAGGGCTTCTCCGCGGTCATTTCCGGTGCGCTTCTCCTCTTGCTACCTGCGACGGTCGTTCGCTACAGTTCGGGAAGCCAGGATCCGTTTACCTTAAGGCTTTCCTCTTTCTTGTTGAAACTGTTCGCGTGGTTTTGTATTTCTGCAGCTTCTCTGAACAAGCGCGTATGATAGTGCTTCTCTACAGCCAGAACTTCCGTGTCGGCGAATTTTATTACGTGGTCGGTCTCATTCAGTGCGTGCTCTGCCACGGCCGATTTCTCCATCTGCCCCAACCTGCAATGTCGCTTATGCTCTTTGATCCTGGTGTTAATTGATCGTCCAGTCATTCCGACATAAACTTTTCCGCTTGTGCATGGTATAGGTATATTCTCGACATTGCAAGTGAGTCCCTTTTCTCCTTCGCCGATCTAAGACACTCTTTGATCTTCCTTGTCGGTTTGAAAATCGTCTTTACGCCATGTTTGCGCAATATACGGCCGATTCTGTCCGTCACTCTGGGAATGTATGGCAGAAAGGCCGTACCCGACATTTCTTTTTCTGGTTCCTTACTTCGCCGAGTGTTTGGCTCTGTTACACTTCTAATGTAATTTGTGGAGTACCCATTGCTCCTCAGAACAGTTTCCAGGTGTTGCATTTCTCGTTTAAGGTGTTGCGGCTCACATATTCGTCCTGCTCTCGTTACGAGCGTACTAATCATGCCTCTTTTCTGGCTCGGGTGGTGGTTTGACAGTTTGTGCAGGTATCGGTCCGTATGTGTCGGTTTTCGATACACGCTGTGTCCCAGGTTTTCGCCTTCCCTTGTGACCAGCACATCTAGAAATGGCAGTTTCTTGTCTTTTTCTACTTCCATGGTAAATGTTATGTTTGCGTGGAGGCTGTTCAAGTGTCTTAGGAAGTCACCGAGCTGTTCTTCACCATGGCTCCACACCACGAAAGTATCATCGACGTACCTGTACCACGCCTTAGGTTTGCAAGTCGCCGAGTCCAATGCCTGTGCTTCGAATTGTTCCATGAAGAAGTTGGCCACCACTGGACTGAGAGGACTACTCATGGCGACGCCTTCCAGCTGTTCGTAGAAATCGCCATTCCACGTGAAATAGCTCGTGATGAGACGCGCATGGAAGATCTTTTTGATGTCTTGCGGTAACATGGAACCGATGTGCTCCAGAGCGTCACTGAGTGGCACTTTCGTAAATAACGAAACAACATCAAAGCTGACCAGGATGTCGTTTGGTGCAAGTTTCAGTTTCTTCAGCTTCTCAATGAAATGTCCTGAGTCCTTAATGTATGTGTCGGTCTTCCCCATGTGTGGCTGGGGCAGAGAGGCCAAGTATTTTGACAGTTTATACGTTGGTGAGCCAGGAGCGCTAACGATCGGTCTCAGTGGAACGTTGTTCTTATGGATCTTGGGTAATCCATACATCCGAGGTGGTAGGGCTTCCGTGTTGCGCAGGTTTCTCTGTATGTCCGCCGGCAGAAAAGACGCCTTGATTAACCGATTCGTATTCCGAGTGATACGCTGCGTCGGATCTGCGCTTAGTTTTCGGAACGTCGTCGGATCTAATAGGTCTCGGATATTTTGCTCATAATCTTCGGTCTTCATTACGACGGTCGCAATCCCCTTATCGGCAGGCAGTACCAATATACTCTTGTGGGCGTTGAGATTCTTAATGGCTTGTACCTCTTCTTTCTTCAGATTGCAAGCTGGTGGTTTGGCTCGGCGCAGTATTCTGGCTATTTCCGTGCGTATTTCCTCTGCCCTTTCACAAGGAAGGGCACGAATGGCTGCTTCGGTGTTGGCAATGATATCCTCCAGAGGTATAGTTCTCGGTGTGATAACGAAATTCCCTCCTTTTTGAAGAACAGACACTTCCTCTTCGAACAATTGTCATTCAGTGAGGTTGACCACTGTGTGTGACATGTCGGGAATCGCCTTGTTGGTCTGCTTCCGGCATCTTTCAAACTTTTTCTTCTGACGCTCGGTGCAGCGCTCGAGTTCGTTCTGCATGCTCCTGTGAGTGATGCTGTCGATCTTGTCCCAGTCGTCTCGGTGCATTCTGCTACTTAGTTGATAGAAAATGTCCAGAAGTTCCTGATCCGTTCTTGCCAAGTCTCTCCGTGTTGTATGTATTCGCGCACGAAGAAAAGTTCGTTCCATTCTGTAGTAGATACGATGTGCTTGGGCGGTGGTGAATAGGCGCTTACATCTCAAGAACTGCAGCGAACGACCGTCGCAGGTGGCAAGAGGAGAACCGCACCGGAAATGACCGCGGAGAAGCCCTCGGACGTTGGCGCGCGAGGTTACATAAAGTCTGTGGCCGTGCAACGTCGCCGTTGAAAACGATCTGCCCTCAAACCACCAACCTGTAATACTATACATTGAGGAAACACTGCAGCACACGGAACAACGCAAGATGTTGGACTACGGGTGTGCGAATTGGACATTGTTCAAGCAAACGCTTGATAGCCACATCCCACCTATACACGTAATTAACGAAACAGCACAAATTGACGAGGCAGTAGAAACCCTCACCAACGCCGTCCAGGACGCAATGGCAGGCACCATAACTGATCGCACCTCACAACAACGCAGTGCGGCCCTGCCCCAGGAAATCCTGGGCCTAATCTCAATGAGGAATCGATTCAGGAGACAATGGCACCGCACCAGACGCCCGTACTTCAAACGGCACATTAACAGACTACGGGGCATTATACACGATAAAATACAAACACACAGAACACAACAGTGGCACCAAAAACTCGAAGAGCTGGACACCACACGACCTGTCGTGTGGCAACTAGCCCGACACTTCACCAGGGAGAAAATATACATCCCAACGCTTCAAGGGCCTGACGGACCTGCATACTCAGCGGAAGAGATAGCAGAACTAATGGCCCGAACACTCGCAGCGTCATTCACACCGAACCTGGTACCATCAGATCCAGCGTTCACACTTGCTACTGACCAAGAGGTTACACGCATTCTAGCCCAACCATCGCGCGACGACATGCGACATGCTAGCACAGCCGAAGTCTCCTGGGCTATAATGCATTCTGCTGCTATGAAAGCCCCTGGTCATGATGGCATTCAAAACCGTGTCCTCCAGGAGTTCACGGATAAAGCAACTGAGTACCTAACACACATAACGAATGCCATACTAAAACACCAACACTTCCCCGCCTTTTGGAAGACGGCCAAGGTCCTGATGTTCAGGAAGCCGGGGAAAGACCACAGCCTCCCACAAAATTACCGACCCATCAGCCTTCTCAGCTCGCTCAGTAAGGTTGTTGAGAGGTGATTCTTAAACGCATCACTAGGCACTGCATAACAAATGATATCCTGAGACCGGAGCAATTCGGCTTCAGGAATCACCACTCCACAACACAACTCCTACGGGTCGTTGAACATATAACACATGGCTTCAACATAAACAAAGCTACAGGGGCAGTGTTCCTGGACATCGAAAAGGCTTTCGACCGTCTACGGCACAACGGCCTCATCCGCAAACTCAGCGACGCGGGATTCCCCGATGGGCTGCTGCGTCTAATACACTCATACCTCACAGACAGGAGCTTCAACACTGACGTGCAGGGAAAAACATCAACATGACACGGTATACACGCGGGAGTACCCTAGGGAAGCATCCTAGGGCCCCTACTGTTTAACCTCTACATAAACGATCTCCCAACCACACACAACACAATGATGGCAATCCACGCGGATGACACTGCCATCCTTGCGCAAGATTGGAAACCATCAAACATTACGTCACGCCTACAGACTGCACTCAGAGTGGCCGAGCCTTGGTTGGAGAAATGGCGTGTTCGAGTAAATGTCGACAAGTGCGAAGCCGTTCTGTTCAATAAAAGACCGAAGCAACTGCGCAAACACCGCTACTGCAAACCAATAACTACACGCACGTCCAATACGTTTCCGCGAGAAAGTCAAATACCTCGGTGTCTGGCTGGACCGGAAACTGCTCTGGGGGGACCACATACAACACATGACCAACCGAGCTAGCGCGAGGCTCAAACAGCTCTATCCTATGTTCAACAGGCGTAGCACACTGAACAGAAGGGTGTCGAGGTCCATGTACATGACACTTATCCGACCCCTGATGACGTACTCAGCTCCCGTCTGGGGATACGCTGCGCCTACACGCCTGCGCTGTCTGCAGCTCATACAAAACAAAGTACTCAAAATCATAAGCAATGCTCCACCATACACACGCATCGCGGAGCTTCACCGGGAATACCGACTTGAGACTCTCACGGAGGCAATCCACAAACTCACCACAAGACTATACAGAAACTTCAGACATTCGCAGAACCCGTTTATTCTGAATCTGGGGAACTACGACCACAACCATAGACGGAAACATAAAAGACCAAAAGACATACTTGCAAGGACATAACAGCTAAGGCCAAGCATACGCAAACGTAACGGCACAGGTGAGCCCCTGTTAATCAGGGGATATCCAGCTGAAATACACTGCCGAATAACTGGCACCACACAGGGAAGCCGTACCGTACACTGCATGCAAACAAGCTCCACACATCCCCCACACAGTGAGATGATCTATGGCCCATCTCCCCACTACTGTATAACGATCTTGATTGTTCCAGGAATGTAGCAGCTGCAGCAACTGGGACACATCGCCATCGCTTGTCACGGTAATGATGCATGATACCTATACTAACAAATCCAACCTTGCATGAGCTATCGCAGCTAGTAAGCCACTACTGCTCTTACTACCCATCCCATTGTCGCAGAGGTTTTTTTCCCATGGCACGATCCATGGCACTTTTTTCCCTCTGCTCCTCAAATCGCTACCCTCACTCGCGTTTCGTCCACTATCTATCACCTGATGGGCCGTGTTAATGCGTAGCCTTACCCAGACGCACGGACAACATCACAGCCCAGCATCCTGTGATCCACTTACTAGATAACTAACATGTTTACGGAAGTGACAGTAGAACTTTTGGTTTGGTCATCACGTTGGTGCGGGCGTGGAGGCGCCCCATCTCTTTTTTTTTTAAAAAAAAAAAAAAAGCTCGGCTCCAGTTCACCACCGGCAATGGAGGGTGAAGCTTTGACAATGCCAGCCACTCGTGCTGGCGAAACGTCAGAAAAATCATTAGATGAACGTCGGCCGAAGAACCCGAGACAGAAGCCAATAGGCATTTTGTCAACAACTGGCCACGAAAGCCTTAACAATTTTGTATTACGCCTCTACGGGGAGGAGATTTGCACATTGTACCGACGCCTTTACCAACGACGGAAGAAGAAAGCTCGATTGATGTCCTCTCTCGCCTTTCTGTCACGGTGCCGCAATGAATGTGCTACACCGAAGTTCTTGAGATGTAAGCGCCTATTCACCACCGCCCAAGCACATCGTATCTACGACAGAATGGAACGAACTTTTCTCCGTGAGCGAATACATACAACACGGAGAGAATTGGCAAGAACGGATCAGGAACTTCTGGACATTTTCTATCAACTAAGTAGCAGAATCCATCGAGACGACTGGGACAAGATCGACAGCATCACTCACAGGAGCATGCAGAACGAACTCGAGCGCTGCACCGAGCGTCAGAAGAAAAAGTTTGAAAGATGCCGGAAGCAGACCAACAAGGCGATTCCCGACATGTCACACACAGTGGTCAACCTCGCTGGACGACAATCGTCCGAAGAGGAAGTGTCTGTTCTTCAAAAAGGAGGGAATTTCGCTATCGTCCCGAGAACTATACCTATGGAGGACATCATTGCCAACATCGAAGCAGCCATTCGTGCCCTTCCTTGTGAAAGGGCAGAGGAAATACGCACGGAAACAGCCAGGATACTGCGCCGAGCAAAACCACCAGCTTGCAACCTGAAGAAAGAAGAGGTATAAGCCATTAAGAATCTCAACGCCGACAAGAGTATATTTGTACTGCCTGCCGATAACGAGAATGCGACCGTCGTAATGAAGACCGAAGATTATGAGCAAAAGATCCGAGACCTATTAGATCCGACGACGTTCCGAAAACTAAGCGCAGATCCGACGCAGCGTATCACTCGGAATAGGAATCGGTTAATCAAGGCGTCTTTTCTGCCGGCAGACATACAGAGAAACCGGCGCAACACGGAAGCCCTACCACCTCGGCTGTATGGATTACCCAAGATCCATAAGAACAACGTTCCACTGAGACCGATCGTTAGCGCTCCTGGCTCACCAACGTATAAACTGTCAAAACACTTGGTCTCTCTGCCCCAGCCAAACGTGGGGAAGATCGACACATACATTAAGGACTCAGGACATTTCATTGAGAAGCTGAAGAAACTGAAACTTGCACCAAACGACATCCTGGTCAGCTTTGATGTTGTTTCGTTATTTACGAAAGTGCCACTCAGTGACGCTCTGGAGCACATCGGTTCCATGTTCCCGCAACACATCAAAAAGATCTTCCATGTGTGTCTCACCACGAGCTATTTCACGTGGAATGGCGATTTCTACGAACAGCTGGAAGGCGTCGCCATTGGTAGTCCTCTCAGTCCAGTGGTGGCCAACTTCTTCATGGAACAATTCGAAGCACAGGCACTGGACTCGGCGAATTGCAAACCTAAGGTGTGGTACAGGTACGTCGATGATACTTTCGTGGTGTGGAGCCATGGTGAAGAACAGCTCGGTGACTTCCTAAGACACTTGAACAGCCTCCATGCCAACATAACATTTACCATGGAAGTAGAAAAAGACAAGAAACTGCCATTTCTAGATGTGCTGGTCACAAGGGAAGGCGAAAACCTGGGACACAGCGTGTATCGAAAACCGACACACACGGACCGATACCTGCACAAACTGTCAAACCACCACCCGAGCCAGAAAAGAGGCATGATTAGTACGCTCGTAACGAGATCAGGACGAATATGTGAGCCGCAACACCTCAAACGAGAAATGCAACACCTGGAAACTGTTCTGAGGAGCAATGGGTACTCCACAAATTACATTAAAAGTGTAACAGAGCCAAACACTCGGCGAAGTAAGGAACCAGAAAAAGAAATGTCGGGTATGGCCTTTCTGCCATACATTCCCAGAGTGACGGACAGAATCGGCCGTATATTGCGCAAACATGGCGTAAAGATGATTTTCAAACCGACAAGGAAGATCAAAGGGTGTCTTAGATCGGCGAAGGAGAAAAGAGACGCACTCGCAATGTCGGGAATACACCGTATACCATGCACAAGCGGAAAAGTTTATGTCGGAATGACTGGACGATCAATTAACACCAGGATCAAAGAGCATAAACGACATTGCAGGTTGGGGCAAGTGGAGAAATCGGCCGTGGCAGAGCACGCACTGAATGAGACCGATCACGTAATAAAATTCGCCGACACGGAAGTTCTGGCTGTAGAGAAGCACTGTCGTACGCGCTTGTTCAGAGAAGTGCAGAAATACAAAAACACGCGAACAGTTCCAACAAGAAAGAGGAAAGCCTTACGGTAAACGGATCCTGGCTTCCCGTACTGCAACGAACGACCGTCGCAGGTAGCAAGAGGAGAAGCGCACCGGAAATGACCGCGGAGAAGCCCTCGGACGTTGGCGCGCCAGGTACATATAGTCTGCGGCCGCGAGCTCGGCTCCAGTTCACCACCGGCAATGGAGGGTGAAGCTTTGACAATGCCAGCCACTCGTGCTGGCGAAACGTCAGAAAAATCATTAGATGAACGTCGGCCGAAGAACCCGAGACAGAAGCCAATAGGCAATTTGTCAACAACTGGCCACGAAAGCCTTAACAATTTTGTATCCTCGTAGTATTTAGATTTTTAAAGTAATAGAGTAAGCTATCTGTGTTTGTGCAGCAGTTTTATATGATGTCCTAGAAACTTGTTTAATATATATCCACAATGAAAATCTATAGGATGTGTTATCGAAATATCCAAAATGGCCATTCCTACAGCAATCCATTTATCAAAGACTACATTACTCCTAATCAGTTCAGCGGCAACTAAATTTACGTTAACAATCACACTCATTTGAACATTTGGTTCGGCAGTTAACACAGCTGCTCCATAATTACCTCCCCAGGATGTTGCTAGTGTTAGGTCCAGCATCTCTCACGCATTCTCCATTGTTTTCCTAAGAAACTATTATTTATCGGTTTGAAAAAGTTCTCCTCAAACTCATTGTTACCACTCATGTGTTTTAATGTATTAATCTCAACGTATGGCTTCATTTTGTGTGCTGCCCTAAACAATAAATTTCGATGAATCATTTTAATATAAATTCATGTTATAAATAATGTTTAAAATTTCTATAGCAATTAACATAGTATTTCTTATCATATGAGGTCGAAAATAATTTATTTACTTTCTTAGTATCCAATAATGGTGATATTTCTTCGGGGCATAAGGAAATATTCAAATTCAAATCATGAATGTTCATTGCGTATTCGAGATCCATTTTTAAAATGTATCGTATGTTGCAAATGTCTGTTACGTTTACCACCACCAAAGAATCGACACTCTCTAGACAAAGCCATTCAACAATTCTTTGGTACTTGGCTTCTGTTATCGTTTCACCTGTTAGCAAACTTTTACACTTCTCATCTGAGGGCAGATTGTCTTGCACTAAAATAGATTCGTTGTTCAAATACGCATACAGGAAAATTTGTTCCGATTATCTGCATTAAACTATCGATCGTCAGGAAACTATGTTCTCATTCTCTCCAGTTCGCCTGACTTCTGCTATGATGCCATCCTCGGCTCCTTTCGACGGCTGGCTGATTTGGTGAAGCCAACTAGCAACACACGCGGGGTGCAGGCTAGCCTCTCTATTTGTAGGATCGTACCCAGGGTTGATCAAAAATGGTTCAAATGGCTCTGAGCACTATGCGACTTAACTTCTGAGGTCATCAGTCGCCTAGAAGTTAGAACTAATTAAACCTAAGGACATCACACACATCCATGCCCGAGGCAGGATTCGAACCTGCGACCGCAGCGGTCACGCGGTTTCAGACTGAAGCGCCTTTAACCGCACGGCCACACCAGCCGGCCAGGGTTGATCGCGATCCTCTGGTTTGGAGCAGGGTGGAAGGTCTAAACCAGAGGCTCAGACGACTCTGCGACGGTATCGGATGCGAGTTTCTCGACCTCCGCTATCGGGTGCAGAATTGTAGGGTTGCCCTTGATAGGTCAGGCGTGCACTACACGCAGGAAGCTGCTATTAGGGTGTGGGGTGCACATGGTTTTTTTTTTAGGTTAGGCAACCTTTTTCTTGGGATCAAAAACGATTTGCCTGTTAAATCAGCCACAGTGACCTCAGAGAATATTGGTCCTCGCAGATCGGAGATAGAAAAAATAAATATGATTTTAGTAAACTGCAGGAGCATCCAAGGAAAGGTTCCAGTATCGCTTACGGAAGGTTATAATGCACAGATAGTATTGGGAACAGAAATCTGGGTGAAACCAGACGTCAATGACAACAAAATCCTGAGTTCAGATTGGAATGTTTATCGTAAGGGCAGGCTGGTCGCTAATGGTGGCGGCATGTTTATTGCAGTAAAAAAATTCGATAAAATCCAGCGATGTTCTCACGGATTCCGAATGTGAATTAATTTGGTTGAAATTAAGTATCAAAGAAAGGTCAAAAATGTTGATCTGATGCTTTTATAGACCACCTGGGTCAGGATCTGTAGTTGTAGAGGGCTTCAGACAGAACATGCAGAATATCTTAGTAATCTTCCTGATCATGCCACTGTAATAGGGGGTGAATTCAACTTGCCAGGTATGGATTTGAAGTGTTATGCCATGAAAACTGGTGCCAGAGACAGGGAATCGGGTGACATTGTTCTTCATGTCTTGTCCAAAAATTGCCATGAGCAGATAGAGAACCAACTTGATCTGAGTAAAAACCCTAAGAGATTTTGATCATATATAAAATCAGTAAGTGGGTCAAAATCATCTATTCATTCTCTCAGCTACGACACCGGCACCGAAACGGAAGATAACAGAGAGAAAGCCGAAATACTGAATTCGGTCTTCCAAAGATGTTTCACCGCGGAAGATCGTAAGACTGTCCCTCCTTTCACTCGTCGTACGAACGTCGAAACGGCCGATACTAAGATAACCGATCGCGAAACTGAAAAGCAGCTACAATCGCTTAGTAGCGGAAAGGCTTCAGCACCAGATCAGATACCTGTAAGATCCTAGAAAGATTATGCGAAAGAACTAGCTCCCTTTCTAACAGTAATTTATCGTAGACCGCTTGAGCGGCGAAAAGTACCTAACGACAGGAAAAAAGCGCAGGTTATTCCCGTTTTCAAGAAAGGCCGTAAGACAGATCCACACACTGACATCAGTATGTTGTAGAAATATGGAACATGTTTAATGCTCAAGAATTTTTCCGTTTTTTGAAAATGAACATCTCCTCTGTAAAAATCAACATGAATTCCGCAAACAGAGATCCTGCGAACCTCAGCTCTCTCTGTTCCTCCATGAGATCCATAGCGCAGTGGAGAACGGCGCTCAGCTTGATGCCGTGTTCCTTGATTTCAGTAAGGCGTTTGACACCGTCCCGCATTGCCGTTTAATGAAAAGAATACGAACTTACGGAGTATCGGAGCAGACCTGCGACTGGATTCAAGATAGATAAAACTCAGTTCGTCGTTCTTAACGGAACTAAATCGACTAATGTAAAGGTAATATCCGAAGTAGCACAGGGAAGTGTGATAGGACCGTTGCTGTTTGCAGTATGTATAAATGATCTAGTAGAAAGCGTCGGATGCTCTTTAA
This sequence comes from Schistocerca serialis cubense, assembly GCF_023864345.2. Taxonomy (NCBI): domain Eukaryota; kingdom Metazoa; phylum Arthropoda; class Insecta; order Orthoptera; family Acrididae; genus Schistocerca; species Schistocerca serialis. The sequence continues at coordinate 349,053,490 of NC_064640.1, read as the reverse complement.
GGCTATTCGCAGATGATGCAGTTGTCTATACCAGAGTAGCAACGCCAGGAGATAGTAAGAATTTGCAGAACGACCTGCAGAAAACAGATGAATGGTGCAGGCTTTGGTAGTTGACCTTGAACGTAAATAAATGTAACATATTGCGGATACATAGGAAACGAAATCCACTACTGTACAGCTACACTGTTGATGACAAACAGCTGGAGACAGCGTCTGTCGTAAGATATCTAGGCGAAACTATGCAGAGCGACCTTAAGTGGAATGATCATATAAAAGAGATAGTGGGAAGAACAGACACCATCGTAATAATCTTAAGGAAATGTAACTCATCCAAGAAAGAAGTGGCTTATAAGATGCTTGATCGCCCAATTCTTGAGTATTGTTCATCTATCTGGGATCCCTATCTGATAGGACTGATAGAGGAGATAGAGAAGATCCAAGGAAGAGGGGCGCGTTTCGTCACGGGATCGTTTAGCTGGTGATAGAGAGCGTTACGGAGATGCTAAACAAACTCTACTGGCAGACGTTACAAGAGAGGCGCTGTGCATCACCGAGAGATTTACTACTGAAATTTCGGGACAGCACTTTATAGGAGGAGTCGGACAACATATTACTTCACCCCATATACATCTCGCGTACTGACCAATAGGAGAAATTAGAGCCAATACAGAGGCTTACCGACAATCATTCTTCCCACGCACTGTTAGCGAGTGGAACAGGGTTCGAGGGATCGGATAGTGGTACCGAAAGTACCCTCCGCCACAGACCATTAGGTGGCTTGCGTAGTGTGATGGAGATGTAGATCCTTACTTTTCGAGTCAGCATGTCAAGAAATTTTGCGAATCAATTAATCGTAAATTCATATAACAATACCACTCTTGATGCAATACGGCAATGCTTTTCGTAAAAGGTTTGTATTTTTCCTTATTATATGATACAAGAGAAACACAAATAGGATTTAATTTAACTTCTTTGTTATTACGTGCTGCCTTTCGTTCACTAACGTTCATGATCAAGAAGCGCCCACTGTAATTGTTCCGATTGTTTAATAGAACGGGCACTGTACGGTGAGGTTTTTAATTCACATTGCAACCAGGATGTGCCGTAGCTCAGTACACACTGGTGAAATGACAATGGTCTCTGTGTTTAATATCGCTACCCTCGAATGGTTCCCTGCATACAAGGCAGACTTCTGCTGAGCGAAACGCTAATTCTTTTCCGGGGCTTATCTCTATCTTTTTTATTTTGCATTATAAAGTCATTTAACTCACAGTAATTGCACTCAGTGAAGCGTTTAATGAACCCACTGCTTCTGTACAATTTAAACTCTGGATACTTCTCACAATAGCCTCAGTGTATGTAGTAGGCAATCCTGAATGTCATATACAGGGCTACGGGGCTATTCAAAAAGGAGGTGGAGATTCCAAACAGTTATTGCTTCCAAACCAGAAAAGATAGAAACACAATTCCAGTGTATCTGAGAAGAGAAAATTCAGTTTTTTTACGTATTCAGTGTGAGCGCCATGTATTACACGGCAAATATCAAAACGGTTCTTTAAGCACGTCTGACGTTACCTGAATGACACTATTCCAGGACGTTGGATTGGAAGCGGAGGAGCAGAGGATGAACTTCATCGCCGGTGGTCTCCCAGGTCTCCAGATCTCACACTTTGTGAATTTTACCTCTGGGATAAGTAAAAGATCACATTTTTATCCCCCCTATGCCTAACACTTTTTGAAGTCCGCTACATCGCGTTTTTGAAGCCGTATATTCGGTAACGAGAGACCAGCTGCTTCTTGTATGGCAAGGAATGAGACACCGATTCGATATTTGTCGTGTAACACATGTTGCTCGCATTGGATTCACAAAAAATTTACGTTTGAATTCCATTTCCATCTTTTGTAGTCTGGAAGCAATAAGTGTTTAAAATCTGTTCTTTCTTCTTGATATACGACCCAGTCAGTAGTATGACTACAGCTAACAACACACATTCTTAACCACAATAATTTACAAATGATAGCTTCAGTTTGTTTATATTTTAAAAACTCGTTCTTGGCATTAGACAGTATACAGGTGACTGGTTTCATTTGTGCACAGTCAACTAAATGTACATACAATATTTCTAGGAAATGAAAGCGGGACAGACAGTGCTCACATTACACTGTGGCTTTGAGATGACCAGTCATGCCACTTCGTGCAAACCTCCACAAGTTTACAGGTGCTTGCTGATTCTCCCCTACTCAATTAGGGGTAAGGTACAGGACCGCAGATTCTCCACCGTCGATATGGTACTGCTTGCAGGTTCCGTAATATTAAATGAGAAAAAGAATGTAGGTCTTTTTGGTTGCGTTTGTAGATACGACAAGGAATGAGTAATAGATAGTATAAGTACAAGAATCTAAGAGTGAAAGATCTCACGCTTATAGTTTTGGAGAGAGTAGCCACACATGTGGAACTTCGATGTATTTTTTTGATGCAGCGATGTTAGGGATGTAATATTGTTAGTAGTAAAATACAGGGTGTTTCAGAAGTGATGGTCAATAATTCACACATGGAAAGTACAGGCCAAAAGTGGCTAAAAAGATCCAGTAAACAGGGGTCCATAAATCAACCGTTGTCGAGATGCAACATATCTTCTGTTGTGGTCTATCAGTGTCTGGGAACACATGTCATATCTAAACGTTGAAGCAGGTAGTCGAAATGTAGTCTATGCGTCTGAATGCAAAGCTCGTCTATGAAATGTGTTGGGAATCCTCTCAAGCAGTCCTCAGGAAATCTGTAACTGCGGGAAGACTGCTTCAATCAGCAAGTGTAATTCCTCTAGAGAGTTGACCTCGGTAGCGTAGACCAGACTTTTGACATGATCCCATGCACAGAAATGCATGGGATTTAAATCTGGAGACCTTGGAGGAGGCCATTGCACAGACCCTGCTCTACCTATCCAAAGTTGACCATACGTCCGCGTTAGAAGCCGGTGCAATCGTAAATAAAAATTTGCTGGAGCACCGTCATGCATGAGCCACATGTTTAGGTGTTGGTTCAGTGGGGCGGAAGTACAGTCCGCAGAAACCGCATGTACTGCTGTCCTGTTAATCTCTGTGGTAGGAACTGTGGCCCAAATTATGCAGTCTCAAAGCAGTACTACCCAGACGTTCAACGAATAACGCTGATAATGTAATATGTGTGTTGTATTTTGACTGACATCGGCCCAAATGTGACAGTTATGGTAGTTAAAAATGCCGTCAGGGGTAAATTCAGCCTCATCCGTGAACAGGATACTGCTTACCAGGATACGCTGTTGTTGCACCCAGCCGGCCAGGATGGCCGAGCGGTTTTAGGCGCTATAGTCTGGAACCGCGCGACCACTACGGTCGCAGGTTCGAATCCTGCCTCGGGCATGGATGTGTGTGATGTGCTTAGGTTAGTTAGGTTTAAGTAGTTCTAATTTTTAGGGGACTGATGACCTTAGAAGTTAAGTCCCATAGTGCTCAGAGCCATTAGTTGCCCCCATTGGCAGAAACTCTCTCTAGGTGGGAGGTCTGCATTGTTAAGGGTTTCTACACACTAGAGAGGATATGGATAGAGTACTTGCCGATGTTAAATCGATCACACACTGATTTGACTCAGGACACGCTCTTGGGTAGAAATCCTTCTTGTTGAATTAATCGGACGTTCGTGTACAACGCGTAACACCCTTTCCTCAACATCGAGTGCTATGGATCCGGCTCGACCTTCTCGTACATGGTGTGCGAAACTCCCGGTTTCTCTAAGACGTTGATGTAACCGGCTTAGGCTATATGTACGCCTGTCTCGCTGCCTGCGGAGAGGAATAGCTCCTTCATACAGCTGTGCAGCCTCAAGGTCACTAACATGCGCTTTGCTATAGTTGAAGTGTATTTCAGTATACTGTTCATTGTGTAACCTCTGTCCATGGTGCATTCACGTTCGTAATTGATTGTGAGGCCGGTACGGCACAGTGAACGGAAGGAGAAAGGGAAGTAATTGCGCATGCGTAAAAAACAGAGACGATCCCAAACCTTGAGATACTAACAAAAATTCCGCGGTATCCATGGGCGTTTACAGTTGGTTCCCAACTCGAATTAGTCCGATGCGTCGGCAAAGGTTGATTTGGGTGTCCATGTTTATCGGAGCTTTTTAGCTACTTTTGGCCTGTACTTTCCACGTGTGAATTATTGACGATAATTTCTGGAGCACCATGTATACATTTTCCACACTTACATTTTTCCGTTGCGCATAAGCTCTTGGAACAAAAATTACATTGGTTTACATGTCCACTATGGCTCCAGTACATTAGGACATGTTCTTATAAAACAGATCTGAAGATGGTCGTTATAAACCGAAACCGGTTGTCTGATGACAAAAGAATTGTAACAATAGGCGGAAAGTCAAGGAAATTTATTCTATTTTTGGGTCACTGTTTTATTCGCGACCATGTCGCAGCCTGTGAAATTATTTGGGTGCTTACGATGATGCGACTTTTGTGCCTTATTCCAGATGAAGCTCTGACTTTTTAAACAATTCTGTCTCCTGGGTCAGCACGGGAAAAACCTGTGCCTTCCTAAAATTTTCTTATCTCATTTGAAATGCTTACTCATCAAGTTCACACTAGTTCCGTCAGGCAAGAACGTCTTTGTCATACAACAGGAATGAGATAAGAGTACTCGTCATCATCTCAGTACTACAGTCTTTTCGCTTCTTTAAAGTGCGCGAGTGAATCTCTGATAATACATCGTCCTATCGTATTCAGGTATTGCTCGCAAGGACCTTATCAGCCACCACTCGCTACCTCCAGCCTTGAACAGAGGAGACCTTATGCGTTAAATTTTATGTTATGGAAAAATATCGTGGGCAACCGGATCAAAACATCAACATGTATTTGATAGAGGAAACATATAGGAACCACACTAAATGCACGTAAGTAAGGCATACATATATTACGCAAGAAGCTCTTGAGGGTGAGACTTACGCACAGTCTGGATTCTAAAAAGCCTGGTTTGGATAAGTGAATGAGCATCAGATTTCTCTCAGTAAGCGGGTGGGAACGAACCTCATTCTGTCGTACTCAGTTCGTATACACTTGTGTTACACTGGTTGTTGATCTTTAAGAGGACAGAAAAGAAATTTCACATCCGTAGCAGTACAGAAACCATTCATCTGCTATCAATTCTATTTCTGTTATTGCTCTGCTGCATGAGCAGCGTTGCTATTAGAAGGCTATAGACAACATAGGTGCTTCTGAGATCAAAGAGATTCACAGAAAAAAATGCAGAAGGAAAAGATACAGAAAACAGTCGAAGCGCTCAAAGGACCAAAGTTAAATTTGAGAAAGGTGATATATCAATGAGCTGCTTCCATCATGTGAGAAAGGAGTAATTTTGTATTTATTTTTATTAATAACTAAAAGCACATTAATTTTTCTTGGAAGCAGAGAAGTGTGAATATGTATCTCTTATGCTGATTAAAAATATACGAAAGATCTAATCAATGTCATTGCTTATATTCTTGGTAGCTACAAAGATATGGCTGATATGTCACTGTGATTTCTGGTGATAACTAAATATGACTTACCTGGGCTCATGCTATTTATCCTCTAATAAACTATATAATAGGTTATCATGTAGCCTATGTGACAGGTTGTATATATATTTCATATAACATTAATCACATTTGGTTGGCATTGGCTGCTTAGTACGTAAAATAATTGAGGTACTTCACTGCAAAAATAGGAAACTGTCAGATATATAGCAGCTGTTGAAATGCAAAACTATCACTAATGTTAATTAAACCAGTTGCTGATAACCAGAGTGTAAATGCTTATTTTCTGATTTTATATTTACTTCTCAATTGTAATGAGAACCATTAACTGATTCATGTCCAAAGTTCTGCAATAATCCTAAGGAAAGCTAGAGCCACAATTCAGTGTTAATTGCGCTTTATCCACGCATTTCACGCTTACGGAACAACTCAGATACCTAAATTCTTGTTTCCTTAATCCCATTGCTTCTTGAATAATTATGTGCTCCTTAAAGAGTAAAAAAATTTCACTGTAATATTGTGGCACAGGGATGAGAGATCCACCTACCTGTTCCCTGTTGCAAAAACTGAGTTTCCTTGATTATGTGGATATTTCAAAGCTTGGATCATGTTGTGTGCGAAACCTTTAAGAATTATCTTTACAACAACAACAAGACTAATCCTCAATAATCACATTTTTGCTTACTGACTCAGCATGGTGGAGTGTTGCAGAAGCCGGAAGACATATTAGCATACGTTGTCATAGACATCGTCATCAGCGTTGACCGTCATATTGCAAATTATCCCACCGAGTAGTGTGCCGGGTAATGGTGGTCACCCTGTAAACTGGCCATCATTGACCCACTCAATATGATAAGAACTTGACAATCACTGCCCTCACCCGATAGAGTGTGTGTGTGTGTTTGCGCTCGCGCGCACTCGCGTAATTCAGAGGCAAATATCTTACGCCATTTTATGTAAATATCTTTGACTTTCAAGTGAAGGTTACAGAAGCAATGAACACCTTTGAGCTTGACTTATTTTTATGCAACTGACTGCATCACTTTATTATTATACTGATTAAATACGGAGATATGTATGTGTACACAACATTATTCAAATATCTTTGACCTTCAAGTGAAGATTACGAAAATAATGTGTATCTTCGTCCTTGTCACATATTCAAATACTGGTTACATAATTTTTTGCTGAACATCTTTGAATGTGCAGCCAGAAGATTTCATCTACATTCTAACTGGCTGCCTCGTTTTAATATTTCACTATCATTGGCTGAAGATAGAGAAGGGTGGGAGGAGGATGGGGTGCAAAGTAAAACTAGATTGATTCCACCACCTTGGATTTTTAAATTTCCCTCCAGTTTATAAATATCCCACCTTCGCCAGTTTGCATTATTTAAATTTCCCACAATTTGACAACTTAGATAGTTGAATTTCTCATAATCGCTATCTTAATGACATCATGTTTTCAAGATCATTGCCCCAAAATGTAGACAGACTGGAATAACAGTTTTCAAGTTCACTTATGGGTAAAGTGTACTGGGTTCTCCAGCGAGATACTACCATCCGCACATGACTTGTGTCTCTACGAACTATCTACGTGGTGCTGAGGTACTCCCGTGATCACAAAGGTCCCTAGATTTGTCCCCAAGAAAACATATGTGAGACAAGTTCGGACATCAACTCCTTTCCTGTGCCAGTACCCGCTTCCAATCGAATTTGGGCATGCATCCCAGTTAGAAGGGTACCGAATGAAGTGGCACACTGGTTGGACCACTGCACTCAAATTTGGAGGATGATGGTTCAAATCCTCGTCTAGACATCCGGATTGCGGTTTTCCATTATATCACTAAATCACCTGTCGTAAATATGGGGTGATTGCTTTGCTAAGGACATAGCTAATTTTCTTCTCCATTCTTCCCTACTCAGAGCTTAAGATTTGTCTCTAATGATCTCAATGTCGATAAGATATTAAACTCTAATCTTCAATTTTCTTGCGGTCAAAAAGGAAACCATTTCATACTGATATATTGTTCCCTACTCATAAGTTCTTTTTAAATTTGAATAAATTTTGTAAAAACTTAAATAAAATCACACACCTACTGAACTCATGAAGTTTCATTTGTGTTCCTTGTTCCCTTCTTGTTAGGCAATTCATATTTCATGAATTACAAAGAACGTGTTTCGTATGATAAAATTAGTATATGTTATTATTTTTATTATTCAGTTACAGACTATTGTGTTATGTAGTATTATTACGTGGCAGTTTGTGCCCCATGTACCATGCAAATAATTTTATAAAGTAACATGCACATCCTTATTTTCAGTACAACCGATTGTTTAACACCGTAAGAAAACTGCAGACATTATTCACTACTGCCAATGATCGCATAGCTAGTTACTTCCACTTCTCCTTTCCTTTTATTATCGTAAAGGGGACCTTCGCTTTCTGAAGCTTGCTCGTACAAGGAAGTTGATTTATAAGAAACAAACTGTCCTAACCTTGTTCACTGCTGAAAGCAGCCCCCAAGCAGCCTATGAGCAAGGAAATCAGTGTCCGATCTGTTCGTAGCAGTCATAGGAAGGTGTACTGCGTTCTTTAAAACTGCTTTCTGTCCGACGCTAGAATGTATCAATTTGACAAGATAAAGATCTCAAAGCCAGGTGAAGCACGTACAACGTGAGACCATCGAACCAGCCATTGTACGCAGCTGCACTGCAAAGGAATGCAAGTTTAAATACGAGTAAGAAGAACTCTGATCGGCACTCAACTATTATTTCGGTAGCAGGCTTGTTTTCCCATGTGTGTCTACGTGCAAAGCTTTTGTTTCACTGTTGCTGACACTCTCTCATGTAGTGGGAGAAGTTTTGTGAATTCCCACCCACGCCACTCTGTTACTAGTTAATCATGCCTTAAACTCCCGGAGTAGGAGTTTGGTAAACTTGTTTATAAAATTTTTATGTGCAGAACTAGCATAATCTGATGCAGATGGCTGCCGAGACTGCTACACCGGTAGAACGGACTACGTTTCGGGGCATAAAGGGAGAAAACACTTGCCACAGGGACATCAGAAACGGCATTTGCTGCCAAGTGACTGGTGAATACACCCAGCACTGTTACGTCGAAGAGCAGATTTGCACCAGGCCGTGCGGACTACCACAGAGAGAGATGTGTCTGACTTAGAGCAGGGAACAGACATCAAACAGGACTGTGAATTTTCAGCGACTACTGCAGCCATCGTCCACAGTCATCCAGTCTAAGAGTGGTAAGCACGAGCTGGCCATGCAATCAAAAAAGTCATGGCGGACATGAAGCTAGTTAATTTGTATCAGGGTTTATTGTAAAGTTTTAACATTCGCAGCCAATGAACTGCAGCCATCACACACTTTTGTGAACCTGCTGTTATTTTTTATTGCTTTTCTGGGCCTCTTTCTTCAAATTACTTAAAATTTTTGGTGTCATTGGCCATATCCAGTATAGTTTCACATTTTCTTTCAAACGTCCACACACCTGGACCAAGGCTATAATTCACGATTACAACGTTTTGTCCATTTATTAAATATTTATATGCTTGATTCAGGGGGTACATCATTTTATTTGATTCATTACGATAATAAATCAAATTACCATAGAGACAGTCAGTTTCTTTTGGTAGTCAGATAAGCCCCTCTTAATGTTATGTGTATTTATGGAGGCTACTCGGCCGCCCAGTATTGGTAGGAGGTAAGATGAATGTGTTGTACTGCTGAGCTCTGGTGGTGGTGGACGTCCAGGGCTGTGAAACAGCAACAGCCAGTCCAGAAACAACGCCCATTGCTGGTGAGCCCAAGTGCAGGCACAAAGGGTTTTCTGCAAAGGAGAAAAACCCGGTACATTTAATTTTTATGCTTAGGAGGACGGACAATGCTTCAAGAAATGGTTGAGTCTCAAACAAACTGTATCATGACTTAATACAAAATCTATAACAGTTTACAGTCAAATATTAATGCAAATTTGAATACGTCTGCAATCTCAGAAAAATGAGGTGCATCGAATGACTCAACAATATTTCAGTATCTATAAAATGCAGGAGTTAATATTCCACAGCAAATAGGCCTAGACATTTTACACAACGGACCTCCGAATGAAAAAGTTTCAAACGTTTCATGCAATTTCAACAAACAATATTTCCGATGATAGTATTACACGATAGCTATCATCCCAGTAAGCCACTCATCTGTATCTATTTTGTTTATTGACCTATGCCGTTTTTCATGTCTTTTTATTACTGAAGTGATTGTTAGAACATCGCATTCTCCACACTTCCAAATTAAATGAAAATAGTATGAATATCTCACGTATTGCGATACTCATGCTGATATTTCATGTACAGTTTACTGTTTTGCCAGTAAATTTATTTAAACATCGATGTATTGTGAAAAAACTGTGCTAATTTAAAAGTGGTCAATCGCATGTGATAGCGGACACCACAATGGAAAATAGAAACAAAAGACTCTTCAGTGAAGAAGGCGTAATAATTGCTTAAATAATATTTAAAGACAATTTGTTCTCATTTAATGTGAACGAACCTGCAAAAGAATGCTAGGTTATTTATTTATGAATAATCCTTGATCTGAAATTATGGTGAATGATCAGATTGTGAGTCAAAATTCATAACATTTCTTTAATTAAATATTTTTGTAATGTTGTTGTTGTGGTCTTCAGTCCTGAGACTGGTTTGATGCAGCTCTCCATGCTACACTATCCTTTGCAAGCTTCTTCATCTCCCAGTACTTACTGCAACCTACATCCTTCTGAATCTGCTTAGTGTATTCATCTCTTGGTCTCCCTCTACGATTTTTACGCTCCACGCTGTCCTCCAATGCTAAATTTGTGATCCTTGATGCCTCAGAACATGTCCTACCAACCGGTCCCTTCTTCTTGTCAAGTTGTACCACAAACTCCTCTTCTCCCCAATTCTATTCGATACCTCCTCATTAGTTATGTGATCTACACATCTAATCTTCAGCATTCTTCTGTAGCACCACATTTCGAAAGCTTCTTTTTTCTTCTGGTCCAAACTATTTATCGTCCATGTTCCACTTCCATACATGGCCACACTCCATACAAATACTTTCAGAAACGACTTCCTGACACTTAAATCCATACTCGATGTTAACAAATTTCTCTTCTTCAGAAACACTTTCCTTACCATTGCCAGTCTTCATTTTATATCTTCTCAACTTCGACCATCATCAGTTATTTTGCTCCCCAAATAGCAAAACTCCTTTACTACTTAAAGGGTCATTTCCTAATCTAATTCCATCGGCATCACTCAACTTAATTCGACTACATTCCATTATCATCATTTTCCATTTGTTGATGTTCATCTTATATCCTCCTTTCAAGACACTGTCCATTCCGTTCAACTGCTCTTCCATGTCCTTTGCTGTATCTGACAGAATTACAATGTCATCGGAGAACATCAAAGTTTTTATTTCTTCTCCATGGGTTTTAATACCTACTCCGATTTTTTCTTTTGTTTCCTTTACTGCTTGCTCAATATACAGATTGAATAACATCGGGGAGAGGCTATAACCCTGTCTCACTCCCTTCCCAACCACTGCTTCCCTTTCAAGCCCCTCGACTCTTATAACTGTCATCTGGTTTCTGTACAGATTGTAAATAGCCTTTCGCTCCCTGTATTTTACCCCTGCCATGTTCTGAATTTGAAAGAGAGTATTCCACTCAATATTGTCAAAAGCTTTCTCTAAGTCTACAGATCCTAGAAACGTAGGTTTGCCTTTTGTAATCTTTCTTCTAAGATAAGCCGTAGAGTCAGTATTGCCTCACGTGTTCCAATGTATTTTGTAATACATTAGCTTAATCCATCAGATGGACATGTTGAGACAAATCATGTATGCAGAGTTGAAGGACAATGAATTTTTATTAAATTATTATTAGTAGCAACTCGCATAGTCTGCTGAAGTCAGGAGGAGCGCTTCCTACGCTGGCAGAAGCAGCTGCGTTTCAGGAAGTATTGTGAGAAAACACTTGCCGCAGGAACATAAAATAGTACACTTCCTGCCATGTGATCGATGAATACACTTGCCACAGGGACAATGAAGAACTGATTTCTCCAGGTTGTCACAACATATCACATAGAAAGATGTCTCCAACTTACAGCAGAGTGCAGAGGTCAAGCTGAACCTGAAATTTCCAGCCGCTACTGCAGCCATCTTCCACACTTACTCTAAGAGTGGTAAGCATGAGCTAGGAATGGAATCATCGAGCCGAGCTGGAAGAGAACCTAGTTCGTTTAAGTCACAGTTTAATTCCAGAGTTTTAACATTCGCAGTTATCGAGTTGCACCCATGATGTACTTTGGTGAATATATTGGTGTTCGTAGTTGTTTTCTGGGATTATTTCTTCAAGTTACTAACCACTTTCGCAGACATTGGCCAGCTCCGTGATACCACACCATGATTTCATCTGTGTACCAGCCCGGACCAAGGCTATTATCCATGAGTGCCACTCTTTGTCCATTTGTGAAATGTCTATATGCTTGATTCAGTGGAATAACGTTTTATTTGATATCTTATAATCATAAATCAAATTATTATAGTGACGTTAGTTTCCTTTGGCAGTTAGATGATTCGCTTCATTAAAATAACCGTTCGAGGTGGTGTGCTCATACTTTCATGTTTATTTGGTCCACCCCTAATAGTTTCTGTTCAATAAGAGGTCATCACATTGTTTCTCTTACATTTCCATCATTTTATGTTGAGCTTCCGTTCCCTGTGCGTAAGGAGTTCACCGTACACCTCACGATATGAATAAAAGTATAAACGGTTCAAATGTCAAATTAAGTAGTTCTAGTCTGTTGATAGGTACCGCAGTTTACTCCTCATCCCTTTTCTCACACAAAATTGTGATATACACATTTCAGAGTTCACCATGGTGTGTTACCTCATTCAGGGCTCTTTTATAGTCATGCAAGCCGTATAAGTGTCGTAGACTTCCTTCCATCTGTGAATTCGACTAATTCGTTCTCAGTATCATCTAATAATGTTCTGGCTTCAAATATATATTGCCTCTCATTAGAAGGTAGTACTGCTGCCAACATATATCTCGTGTAAGGAATGAGAAGACACGTTAAGAGAAATCAGGGCTCGTACGGCAGCATATAGGCAGTCGTTTATCCCCAGCACCATTTGTGGGTGGAAGATGAGAGGGAATGACTAGCATCAGTACGAAATACCCTTCACCACCGTAAGTTTATTTGCATAGTACGTGTGTAGATGTAGATGTATAGGTAATGAGACTTATCAGTATGGGTGACGTACTTCATTCTTCCAGCGTTCAATAGTAGTGCTGCTTCACCCACTTTTATAGCTGGGTGTGGTGCGTTGAGCATACGTCAAACTGCGCGGCGGTGCCTTATGTGTCTCATTGCGAGGACGTGGTTCTGGGCGAGAAGACTGCTATCCTATTTCTCTTGGCAGGTTGTGTAATAGAATATCTGTATCATCTGCAAAAACTGTCAAGTTACTGTCAGAATTGTTTGCCTGGTCATTGAAACATAATATTAACATATACATTTTGCTTGCGTGTGGATCAACAGTCTCTAAATGTTTAACAAAAGAATATATTGTCCGTAGTAGACTATGTTGTGCTTTATTTAAATAGCGCCAGTAGCTAATTTCGGCCGTGAGCCATTATCGAGCACCTGAAATAAACCAACGTGGAGGAGTGTTACTACTTATCAGGATAGATCGTCATGCACAAATAAAGCATTGGCTCTGAGCACTATGGGACTTCACTTCTATATACAGTTACATTATATTTACGGCTGGCGAACTAGACTTGGTCAGTACGTAATATATGAATGTATGAATCAGGAAATATTGACAGTGGAAGAATATCTTTATTACTGGCGCGCTACAGTTACCGAAAATATTGTGATGTATGTCATCAGTAACTTAAGGTAACATACAGATATACAGAGACCAGCTTATTGACATATTGTACAGATGAATGATGCATAAAAATACAATGTTTTTAAAAAAAATTGCTATATTATCCCTGACAGATCAGTGGAACCAGGTGACAATTTCTGACGAGCAAATCTGTGACTATAGGTCTGCCTTTTATTACACCAAGTGATAACAGGAACCAATAAAGATATTGGTCTATGACTATACTAAAAATTCCTTGCAACAATATTATAGACTGGAAAATGATAAAATATCCTTCTCGCAACCATATATACGTGTCTTACATTAAGCAAAACACATAGCACAAACCACATACCGCAAAGGAAAACGCATGGAACCAAGTAGCAATGTCTGGAAAATAAAGGTAAAAATAATTCCAAGACATGCATCAAATAAAAGTATGGACTACAGCAAACATTATCGTAGGTCATCAGTGTGTGAAGATTGCACACAGACAGCGACTTAATCACATTTCTTATGGAGGATTTTCCTTAAGTTTTATTTTCATTATTTTGGTTTTCTTTTTGTTTTAGGTTACATTTAACTATCACGAAACCGTGAAATCGTCGTACACAGGCCACATTGTAGCAAATATGTTTTTAGCTCCACGCCTTGTATTTTATAAACTGATAAATAGTAGAAACTAAAAGAGGAACACCGCAAAACTACTCATTATTGGACATTACAGGTGTCAAAATGTACAACCCGAAAACATGCATACACATTATATATGCAGCAAGTACAAGTTAACAATGCATTATTTGAAGAAGAATGTAAGGTAATCAGGCAAAAAAGTTATAAAATCCAGGTAAAGTTATTCAATAATATACATCAAGTAAGAATATTGGCTACTAAAAACTACATACTAAACGAAAGAAGCAATCGAATCACGCAACATTCAAAGTTTTTGTAAAGTATAAAGGTATCAAAAATTAAAAGCTCTTTTAATATATAAGAACTGATGTAAAACGTATGGCAGTGTGGTACACAAATGGCACCTGTGGTAAGAAATCTGTGATTGAAATTTGAGTACACCATGTACTTGATGACGTCAAGTGTAACCTGTCACCATAATATAAATTAAACCAGAAAAGTGTAGAAACATCACGGGCTAGTTGAATATGAAAACAAAATACCGGAAACCGGTAACATTAAAAAATGAAGGATATCTATAAAATAGGATGGCTGGAAACGGAGACTATGACGCCACACAATAGCACAACAAACTGGTCTCCCTATATATGTCTGTAACCGTAAGTCACTGGTGAACTACGTTACAGTATTTTTGCTAACTCTAGCACGCCAGTAATAAACAGATTCTTTCTCTGTCAATATTTCATGATATCCACACTTTCATATATGATTCTAATGTACTGTAAAGCGTTTATGTGCCCGTAAGTAATATTTGGACACCGTTTACCGAGTACACAATACTGCAACTAAGTCTGACACGCAAGCAGTAAACGTAATGAAATTATGAAATTTTACATTGCTATAGATGTGTTTACAATGCCTGGAAATAAGTGCATCTTTGACAACATCATAATAGCTGTTTTAGTTGTGAGGCTGCAGCACTTTTTCAGGTGCTTGATAATGGCTCATCGTCGAAATTAGCTAATAGCATGATTGAAATATACCACAACACAGTCTGCAAAGGACAATGTATTCTTTTATTAACATATATCATCCAAACGGAGTTCCTTGGTGCACGTCTGAAGTTACACTTACGTTTGTTGGTGGCTTTTCATCCAAGATAATATGCTGCGCCATTCTTAGCAACAAAAATTTCGTTCGATCGATCCCCATCTGATCGTACTTACTTTAATAGTGAAACGTCCCCTTAGAAAAATTAATGAATTACTGTGCTGATAAACCTCTACGTTATTTGATTTTCAAACAGCTGAGCAAAACTGAACGTACTCAGACATTACTCTCTTTACTTATTATGATCAACACTAAACTGACACACAATATTTTTAGCCCAACGCAGTCTGACTTTCAATAATCCCTACAAAAGAATGGCCCTGACTAACATTAACCTATACCTTTCACGTATCACTTACCTCACAAAAATCTTAGTTACTCGAACTACTGCAATACAGCTAGTGCCACTAGTGCCAGCTAAATAAAAGATTAAAAGATTCAAACTACTGAAGCCACTAACTACTGATAGGCATAGTTAGCAAACGAAAGATTTTGATAGAGAACAAACAATGTATTTACCTTAATAGTGTTCAAAAGTCATTATATATATATATATATATATATATATATATATATATATATATATATATATCAGTTCATGATATCCAGTATTACAAATTTACTCTTTCTGGCGGACACACGTTCAGATCATCCACTCTCAAAACTCTGCCAATTGCGCAACGCTACGCGCTGTTCACATCCAACTGCCCAATACTACAATAGCGAATATTACAACAATGCCAACCAGCCACAGACTGCACACAGCGTAGCTAGTGATTTTCATACAGAGCGCTACGTGGCGTTACCAATATAAAAACCTAAACAGCCTACTTACAACAGCACTAGTGTGGTAGTGATTAAATCACTTTTCCGAAGCTAGGTGACAGATTCACCTGATTGCACTGCTCAGTAACGTAGAGGATATACATGAGAAAAGTGCCAGTTGATTTTCACACGACAAATATTTTTGGATTCCACGCTAGATGGGCTTTCAGGACGTAGTTCTGTTCTATGTACTTCATTAAGGTCTGAGCTTATAGCATATTCTAAGATTGAACAACTGATAGGTGAGAGTGAGACTGGATGGTAGTTTTTTGCTTTCCTTTTTATTCGTAGGGATTGCTTACGTTTTCTTCCAACCAGTGGCGGCACTTCCCCGAATTGAAGTACTTACGGCATATCCGTGATGTGGTGGACTATGGAAAGGCTAATACCTGCAGACCTCTGACATGGAGCGTCTGTCGCGTCGGACCCTGATTATATGCGCCGATAATTCGTCGAACTATAGCGTCTTTCGAGGCGGTAACAGCAGTACTCCTCAGAAAAAGGAGCTGTCACAATTTAGACACAGCAACCGCAGCAATACTGCACAGCATAGTGAGTAGCACTTTAAACACATTTGTTATCAGAACAGTCCCATTTACGACCGCGAAATATTGTATCTTTCTCTCTCGTTCTCTACATGGATGGTTCTGGCAGTTGTCAACAAACATCTCAGCAAAACTGGTATAAATGAAGCAATTAGAGATTGATACTGAAAATTATTTGTATTGTAAGAAATGCCTTGTTACGAGGCTTGTGCCTTGATAGGCGTCCCATTAACCATTAATGAAATTTAAGTAGTACAACTATAAATTGAATCGAGAACTACATTTAGCATGAATTTATTAAATATTTCGCTTCATGTCTTCTTTTTGACAAAGCGCCAAATGATGTTTTCCTTGAAGTACTTTTACCTCTACTACTAGTGCCGAAATTACAGACTACTTCCGAGAATATTTCCGCACTGCTACTAAAGTTAGACTGCGTATTTTTCCAAAGACTTTCTAGGGAAAAGACCTGGCTTACAAGCTGTGCAAAATATATGATAATTTCGAAGAAACTTGAGCACTGCTGTTCAGCACCGCTAATTTGCCTAAGTGAGACAGAGTCAGTCAATTAAGTGCCTCAATAACATTCTCTCTCTCTCAAAAGAGTGATCTCGTCCAGAAAATAGGTGAACCAGGAAGATATCTGCAGACAGATTACTGCATCTAAGGAAATGCTAAGAATTTTTCGAATTTTAAAATTTTAAAGTTAACTCTAACCCCTTTAACCTCTCCCCTCCCCCCCCACACACACACACCAACACACTTGTTGTTGATACCAAATGCTGTTAGGGCTAAGCCCCCAAATGAGCATCAACATGGTAGTTCTAAATACTGAAGTCCGCGCAATGCTTGGGATCAGTGTTGTTATACATAGTTTTCAATCTATTCTACGTAAATATAGTTCTGTATTATACAAAAGCCAACAAACAGGCCGCATTCTATGGTCTAATCAAATTCCGGAGGTGATATGAAGATTCAGTGAGTAACAATTTTAACATCTATTATTTGTCCCGCCCAAAAGATAGGATCAGTTTGACTCATCTGTTGTCAATTCTAGAGTGTAAATCTATTTCTGACCCCAGATTATATAACATCAACTGACACGGAAATATAATTTTCTGACGTTGGAACCGAGAGCTGTCTATGTTCTTGCATAAATTAACTGGGACAATAACTCATTTTTATGACCTTTGAACAATGACGACCTCCTTTCAACTTTGATGACTTATTTGATTTATTTCTAACGCTCGTTAATTCTTTCCCGTATTACAGTGGCAGCCTATGAACATACAGTTACGTTTAGAAGGACGTAATTCACTTTATTGCTGTGACTGGAATATATGAGAGAGTTGCTGTTAGTTCGTTCGCTAGTTTAACGTTCCATCGATCATTCGCACGATGAATCTCAATGATGTGGAACGACTCATTTTACTCATACATTAACACCGAAAATTCATTCGTAAATGAGGCTATCTGCTGAGCATTTATAAATTTTATTCAGTTTTTTTTAATTTTTTATTATGTATACAGATGTGGGTTAGTATTTCGTTCCAGCCACCTTTTAGACGTTACCATAATACAAATTCTTCTTCGGAATGCAAGATGTTGTCATGAAGAAACTTTTTCAGGTGAAATTACAATGAAATCCTAACTTTTAACGGCTTACAGGCGTTGATAAATACCAACGGGGACAGTTGAAAGTTTGTGGCCCGACCGGGACTCGAACCCGAGATCTCCTGCTTACTTGGCAGACGCTCTATCCGACTGCGCCCGGGTTCGAGTCCCAGTCGCGGCACTCATTTCCAACTATACCCGTTGATATTTATCAACGCCTGCAAGCAGCTTAAAGTTTGGATTTCACTGTAATTTCATTCTTCGAGAGCTGCATGATCACCAATGGTATCTGTTCTTTCGGACGTGTCCGGAAGAACAGATACCATGTTCATATACTTTTTCAGGTTGTTTTCAAATTTTACTTTGCTGTCCGTTAGACTTTATATCACTGGGTACATTATTAAAAATTTTGGTTGCCCGCATTGTGCACCACTTTTGTGCTACAGGCTTAATGTGGAGTAATGAATGTCATTTTCCCTTCTGGTACTGTAATGATGTACACCGTTGTTCCTTTTGCACTGCAGTTGATTATTTACAACAAACTTGGTGGGGGAATAAATAAAAAGAGAAGCCATAGTCAACAGTAGTTAAACAGATGTCTACCTGATGGTCTTGAGTGAGCACCACATATTAGTCTTACAGCGCGTTTTTGAGCAGTGAAAACTTTTTTCTTAAATATTTGTTACCCCAGACATAACTGAATGAAAATATGAAAAATTTGTCAGCTTACTGATTTGTCACTCCCAAAGTTTTCCAGTAATTCTAAGTGCAAATCCTACTCTTCTAAACTTATTTCTAGAACCAAAATATGCTCCAGTTTAAATTCTCATCTGTAAGGAAACCCAAGAATTTAGAAGTTTCCAGCATACTTATTATTTCCTCGCCATATGTTACACTTATATTGATGTAGTACCCTAAGAGTGATGAATTGAATATGTTTTGTCTTCTTAAAATTAAGGGTGAAATCATTGGCACAAACCGACCAATAATTCTTTTAAGAACATTATTTACCATGCCTCCTGTTGCTGTATGTAAACTGGATTGTTTACAGTTCTAGTGACATCTGCACAAGGAACTAAGTTTCTAGTTGCATATTAGATGGAAGGTAGTTTATATACATGGGGAATAGCAGAAGACTAAGACTGAGCCTTGGGGAAACCCATACATGGTTTCTCCCCGGTCAGAATAATGTGTCTGGACTACATAATTTGAATTACTAAACACAATTTTCTACATTCTTATGGTTAGGTATATGGCTATGCCATCCATCCCATCAGCTTTAGTTTAACTACGAGAATTTAGTGATTCACACAGGCAAATGCAATGGATGGGTAGCAGAAAATAGCAACTGGTGCTATTTTTATATTTAATGTTTATAAAACTTGGTGAATAAACATGTAACATGTAACATTCTCAGTAGAGGTACTCTTCTGATATTCTAACTGATTTGCTGAGGATATTACTTCTGTCCTGGTGTGATGCTATTCTAAAATATCTCACCCTCTCAAAAATTTTTGAAGATGATGTCAGTAGTGAAAGAGGTCGGCAGTTATTGACATCTCTCCTATCACCTTTCCTATAGAGGGGTTTGACAACGGTGTATTTCAGTCTCTCTGGAAAACGTTCCTTGAGACAGTGATGCATTACATATTTCATATAAGTCAGTATTCATTACGTGGGAAAAATCTTTAGTTTTCTGTTGGAAACACCAACAAAAACAGATGAGCTTTTATTCTTGAGAGAATATACAATTTTTTTAACTTCAGAAGTAGAATCTGTTGATACATTCCTGTGGCTGAATATATAATTTTCTTAACTTCAGATGTTGAAGTTGTTTATACATTTCTGTTAATGAATTTTATGATAGTTGATATTTCAACATGCTGCTGTGATTTTTCTCTTGAACTGTTTATCCCTATACTTTTTACTATATTTAAGAAATGATTATTAAATATATATGCTACCGGTAACAAAGCATTTACAGCCCTTCCCTTCAGTTCAATATCGATGTTATCTTGTTCTGTGGCTGGTTGTCCTGCCTCTCGTTGCACTTTCCATACAGCCGTAAGTCTGTTGTCGGAAATACTGATTTCTGACATTATGTCGATGTTCCTAGATTTTGTAAAAACTTTTCTTAGTAATTGTAAGTAGTTTTTGTAGTGTGCGACTACTTCTGGATCTCTGCTTGTCCTTGTCTACAAATACATTTCCCTTTTCCTTTGCCGGCCGAAGTGGCCGAGCGGTTCTAGGCTGTACAGTCTGGAACCGCGCGACGGCTACGGCCGCAGGTTCGAATCCTGCCTCTGGCATGTATGTCTGTGATGTCCTTAGGTTAGTTAGGTTTAAGTAGTTCTAAGTTCTAGGGGACTGATGACCTCAGAAGTTACGTCCCATAGTGCTCAGAGCCATTTGAACCATTTTGAACCTTTTCCTTTCACAAGGTACTTTAAGCCCTCTAGTGGTCCATAGCTTTTTACATTGCTGTTTAGTGTTCTTTCTGATTAGCTTATACGGAAAGCTATTTTCAAATAGTGGCACCAATTAATTATTCAATACATTAAGTGTTATTTAAGCATTTGGTTCATTGTAAATTTCATTCCAGGTCATCCCTTGCAAACAAATCTTCAAAACGTGTGTCCAGGAGTCACTGATTTTTCTAACTGATTTCTACTGAGGAATATCCATACTGTAAGGCAATGCCTTATTTATCCCAACTAAGTGTGCACCATGATCAGAGAGCGAAATTGTTATTAGGTAACGGTTATATTCGTCCTTTGACCTTCACCAAAGAAAAAATTATCAGCGTCCTACTGTCTTTACTCACCTGTATTGGGAAGTTAATTGTTGTGATCTAATTGTTGAACCCAAATAAATTATCCAGATCCTTTTTTCCAGTTAGAATCCTGTAGAAATCTACATTGACGTCACCTGAGAATATTAACTGATTGCTGCCGTATGACAGATAGCACAGTAAGGAACACAGATTCCTCTTAAATAGTTCAAAATTTCCCGTTATGGATCTATATACAGTTACAATCAAAAGGGTCAAAAGGGAACTCACAAGCACACTTCATATGTGCTCATTCCCGCAAAATCTGGTTGCTTCAGTGGAGCTTGACTTCTGTTGTATCTTAATATATGTAATAACTCCTCCTTCTTTGATATTAGTTCTGCGTGAGGAAGAGGCCAGAGTGTAATATTTTACACGTAACTTGTCGAACCCGGTAACTATGTGGTGCCCAGAGAGATAGATGTAATAATGTCTCATGGAAAAGCTAAGTATTAAGGCACAACAACAAAGTGCCGGATAGAGGCAGTAAACTTATGGTACACGGATTCTTGTTCCCTCACTATAATTCAGAAATTCTTGTTCCACAGATGAATTTCTTAAAGAATCCAAACATTTTCTGATGAAACGCTTTATCAAACCTATTCCCATTTTTTCACTCACGGGACAGGCGGGCATCAGTCTGTCGATCACAACTCCCTTATAGTAGAACATTAATGCAGGATAGGATGCACAAATCGTAAAAGTAACTCTAAAACACCTATGCATCGCAATTTTCACATTCTGAAGCGCCATTTTCAGCATTCTCACAAGAGTTGTGGAAGTACTGAAGATCACTAAGAAAAACTGAGTGCAGAAGGTATTACCAAACCCTTTTTGCAGGGAAAATGTACCAGGTAAAAATTCATTTAAAATTATCACTGATCAAAGTTAGCTATAGGTTAGTAACAGAATGAGACAAAGAAGTAGCACCAGCTACATCGTATAAAATTGTGGAATGTTTAATATTTCTTTTTGAATCGGTTCGTGTGTCGACTAGCATGTATATTTCAGTTGACCGTACGTCAAGCAACCCGAATATTTCTCCATCTAACAGCAGCTCAACAAGAGTTATTGTATTAACCTACTGGCCTTAAGCAGCATAAGACTATAGTCTCGGTTGCGTAAGCCCAGCAAGACTGTTGTCCTATAAAAGTGTATCGTCCTACTGTGTGGCAAATACACAGCCAAGTGTTCTAAGCATCTCCTGGTACCGGCGCACTATTATATCTTCTTAGCCAGTTTCCACGCGGCCGAAGTGGCCGTGCGGTTAAAGGCGCTGCAGTCTGAAACCGCAAGACCGCTATGGTCGCAGGTTCGAATCCTGCCTCGGGCATGGGTGTTTGTGATGTGCTTAGGTTAGTTAGGTTTAACTAGTTTTAAGTTCTAGGGGACTAATGACCTCAGCAGTTGAGTCCCATAGTGCTCAGAGCCATTTTGAACCAGTTTCCACGTGGTCTTCTCTTCTCTTTTTACTTTTATTCCTAGAGGTTTCATTCTGATGTAAGTTCACTGCTTTTGTTATTTTTTCTTTTCATGATATGTTTTCCGCATAGTCGTTCCGGTGTTTCAGTCCGAATGTATTGCAGTTTCCATATCTTTGTCTCTAATGCTGTTTCTAACACTATGTCGGAAAATTTTTATTTTGGTGAGGTGTCTGAAAGTAACGAGTTCATTCCTAGGCAACGAATACATTTAAATTGAGAGTCCCCGTAACGAGAAGTTCATTTACTATGGAGGTAAGTGACCGCAGTACATGCTCTTCCCCGAGAAAAAAGAGGTGAGAAACTTATTGGAAAAACAGAGGATTGTTATTTTGTACTTCGTTTGTAAATACGTTGGACCTTACAAAGCGGAACATATTTTACAACTGTGTTAACTGTGTTTCCGACAACAGTTTGAAGCATAATGGATTTGCGGCGGCTGTTGTGATGTTTTACATTGTCCCGGAGCACACAGCGCTCGTTAGACGGCAGCGGGGCAGAACTGCGAGAAACAAGGCGGCGGTGTTTGCTCGGCACGCTGTGCTCCCATTCACTGCAAGTTGGCCCCGCTGCGAACCGTGCCCTCAATTACTCTGCGCACAATCTGCAGCCCTCACCACAATTGCTCACCCAGTAATTACTCAACACCACAATTTCTCTCCCAGTAAACACTCATCGCCACATTCGTTCCAAATTCGGATTCCGAATGAGAAGGGATACAGATAGTTCTCACGGCTTGGGTAAAGTAAGAAAAAAAAGTTACAACTGTAGGAAATCATATGTGAAACTAGACTTGAAAGTTCGTACGAATATTTACATCACTGATAGAACTGTAGAAATACTTTGATGATAGCAGTGACATTATGTGTATTATTTTATTTTTGGCAGAATGGTTGTAGCACAAGAAAATTTTTCTATTTCATAACCTCACTGCAGCCAGCTGCAAACTATGTACTGCACTCACTAATTGAACCAATGAGATTTTAATACATTTCCCTTGCATTAACCAAACTAAAAAATGTATATACTACGTATTTACCGTAACTGCGATTTTTCTGTGTGATACATATCTATACGATATACACTGCCCAGTCACATTAATGTAACCACCTGTCAAAAGCCTGGTCCCACAGATTCTCCAATAGGGCATGGGAGCACGGTAAACACACCCTGATACTCTTAGAACCACACACGTACACTGCAAGCAGTGGGACACGTCCCATTTTTCTGCTGGTAGATGCCATCGTGCCGAGGAGAAACTACTCGTATATATCGGATACATTAGTGACACTTGTAATTTGATGTAGGAACAAGTCGTATCTGTAGATACACTAGGCGCTTCATAATTTACTATATGGATGATTTTTAGTAGTAAATTATGTCATGCATTTCGTTGCTCCTATAACTCCATGTTATGCTCATAAAATAAATCCCAGATGTTTACGCTAATTTAGGAGCACGTTACTTTCGAGCAGTTGTTGCAAAGCTCTAATGTATAAGGCAAATTTTTTAAGGCACCTAACACCAATGATGAACACTAATTAAATATAATTGAGATCAAGAGCATATGCTGGTTAAGTAGCAAATTTCTGTAAAATAATTATAATCTTCCTAGTGTTAAGTACGTGAACGAGGTCGTTGGTTCGCAGCTCGGCTGCATTGATGACTCGGCGATCGTCGATGTGTGGCCCAGCCATGATAATGATTTGCTTGGCTGGCGCAGGGATGTACATACGGCTAATAGGGGCTTGTTAATGCGGAAGATCATTACTGTAGAATTCTTCGGAGCTGGCAAAACTTACTGAAGGCTGGTCATTGGCCAGAGAACTGATTCGCTATTGATGAAGCTGTTGATGTGGTAAAATGCTGCGAAGGCTGGCTGCAAGCTGCGCCTTGAATGAAGCACTCGACTCCCGACTGGGCCAATGCCATTACGTTAGCTCCCTCCTATAAATTATGTAGCCCACCATGTTTCTGCTTGAGAAATGTTCTATAAAAGAAATGCTCATATATTTACAGTTGTTTAAACTTGGCATTCTCGTACATGAATTCGGAATAATCACAACTTAGTAACCTAAACCTTTTGGCGTCGTTTATTGTTATTCTCAATTTACATTACTTCACAATCTCGCTTTTATGTGGCATAGACACGGAGTCTTTACGCTCTGTTTTGTATTACTCTACTTCAGGTCTTCCTTTTTCGTCGGGTAAGCAGCTGTGTCGTATCACTATGTAGAATGAACGTGGTGGGGGGAGGGGGGGAAGGGGGGGAGAGGGGGGGAGGAATGGGGATCAAGAAGAAATCCTGTCGCCGAAACCTCACTAACCTTAACCATTCGTGTAGTAGCTTCCTCGACACCACAGATTCTGGGTAAATAGTCTGGAGACATCAGTATCATGCGTGTCCCAGAGGACTATGACCCGTCTTTTTCTAAGTAAATAATGCTGTGCATTCTTAAAACGTTCAGGGTGACATCTGGCGCTTCTTTGCCTTATTATCTATATATACTTTGCCCTATTGTGCCTTATCGCTGTATCATAACAAAAATGATAATTATTTACAAATTGAAGTCGTCTGTCGTGGCATTGCTATGGTCGCATTCTCAAACTTAATGATCAAATAACTATCAAAACTCCATCGTTCTATAACTCTTATTCTATAACCCTGTGCGTAACACTTGGATAGCGCCCTACATTTCGAATATTCCACTTTCTGCATCTGCACGGCCGGTGACCAGAGGCCGTCTGCTGTGAGCCACGTAACTTTTTCACACGGCACCGCGCCAACTACCGGAACCCTCCTCTTTAGAAGTGCAGTGCTTCAGGCACTTGCTCTCGCAACCACTTGCATCAGTAGTTGGATTGTTACTGTGGTTGTGTACATTTTCTCAGCGGTTGTTCACTTGTATGTGGAAGAAGAATAAACTTGGGTTCATTGTGGCCGTGCTGTTGTTTGTATTTTACAGTACGTTACAACTGGTAACGAGTGTCGTGTTCATTTACACCTGCTCAGTCTATTTGATAATTCCTTCGATTCCTTTGTTCATGGTGGCAGTGCTCCAACCTCTGCTCGAGCATCAGAAGGCTCTTACACTTGTTATCACGAAACTGTCGGCTACATTGAATGTGCGGGCCTCCACGCTGTCGTCCTACGCGCTGCCCTTTTCCCCTAACGAAGATGCGGTTGAAGCCTGAGAGACTTACGAGAAGAGGCTTCGGCAGCACTTCCTCGCCTTCCGTTCCTTCACTTTGTTGGTTGTGGATGATACTGGCACCGCAACTATTTTCGGTCTCGGTGATTTCAATGCCTTTGGGGTTTCCATTTCAGATACTGTGCACTTCGTTTCCAATCAGATCTTTTACCAGTAGTTAGATTCTCTGTGTTCTGAGTTCTCATTGCGTTTCTCGGATGGGTTAGTTTGTGCCACTAATTTTTCTGTCCACATTACCATAAAACCTACGGAACGGTCGCACGTTTTCCATGCACGCCCCATTCCAGTGGCTCCGCGTGTTGAAATGAAATCAAAATTGGACAGGTCGACGTCGTTGTGGGTCATACAACCTTTTACATCGAGTGAATGATCTAGCCCCTTCGTGGTTGTTAAAAAACCGGCTGGTCAGCTTCGCCTTCTGCGTCGACTTTAAAGTTCCAGTTAACGCTCAATATAACATTGACACCTATCTTTTACCCTTTCTGGAAGAGTTATTGGCTAATCTCGCTGGGGGCCAGTTCATCTGCAAACTGATTTCTATGAAGCCCATTTACAGGTTCCGCTGGATGAAGGTTCTAAACGGCTCTTTGTGATTAACACGCACTTCTGATTGTACCAATATCTGCGTCTTGCATTCGATGTGGCTAGTGCCCCGGCGATTTTTCAGTATCTTTTGGAACAACTGACCTTTCCCGTTCCAAGGAGCCTCCGTCGTCACATCGGTCACAGATCACCGCCTATCCTGCTTTGCACAACAGGCAAGCTTCTGACCTCCACGTTGTACGGTGAGGCGTAGATGTCCAATACCTTCTTGTCTATTCGTGTTTTCACAGTACTGAAACAACTTTGCATAGCTGCACACGACAGTATCACGCGAACAGGCCTCCAGCTTCGAAGGTTCGTCCCCAGGCACTGAGCTTTCAAAGTCACTTATGTCAGTATATTGTCCCAATGCGGGCCGTTCCTCCGCAGAATGGTACCCCATTCGTCTTTGCTCCGCTTGTATACTTCCTTACCGTGAGGTTCAAAGTGCTTCAAATGGCTCTAAGCATTATGGGACTTGACATTTGAGTCCTCAGTCCCCTAGACTTAGA
Organism: Schistocerca serialis cubense; assembly: GCF_023864345.2. Taxonomy (NCBI): domain Eukaryota; kingdom Metazoa; phylum Arthropoda; class Insecta; order Orthoptera; family Acrididae; genus Schistocerca; species Schistocerca serialis. The sequence continues at coordinate 349,026,655 of NC_064640.1, read as the reverse complement.
ACTACTTAAAACTAACTAACCTAAGGACATCACATACATTCATGCCCGAAGTCGGATTCGAACCTGCGACCGTAGCAGCAGCGTGGTTCCAGACTGAAGTGCCTAGAACCGCTCGGCCACATCGGCCGCCTACGGTGAGGTGCCATTCACTCTTGCGGTAGCAGGGGTCATAGTGAATTGGCTCATAGTATACATACATAGTATACATAGTATACATTAATAAAGCCGACAAACTGCAGGGACGTATTCCTGCCTGGAAATGGAGGAAAAAAGGTCCCATGAACATGTGTCCGGAAATGGATGGTGTGCGTTCTATGACAACAATTCGTCCCGGAACACAGTACAGAGTGGCATCACATCCACATCACAACAGATGTTCAAAGTGGCCTCCAAGGGATGCATTCATTTTATGGGATGCATTTCATTTTATTTTAAGATTGGTCTCTAGTAATTTCTAAAATTAATTCACAGGTCTGAAGATGGTTATATAAATATAACCGAAACTGGTCACCTATGTTATTGAGATATAAGTGTTGTGATCAAGACTGAACTTTAGTTAAAATATAATACTCTATTGATCACTATTTTCAAAAATGTTTACCAGAATTGTACAAAGTTTGTCTAGTCAGGCAACTGCAAATTACAAAACGTTTAGAAATATTAGAACCAAAATTATGAAACTTGGTATGAAAATTAAATTTAATAAAACTTGCCTCATGAAACATATCATACCAAAGTACGCTAGAATCAATATCCAATCCAAATCTAGTACTATAACACATGTACAACAAAAGAGTAGTGTCTTATGGATTAAATCTGGAATTAGAGAAGCTTTTAAGATAAAAGATCTTTTAAATATCGAAATGTATAGTCTGCATTTATGGTTAAGTAATGGACTCTCACCTTTGATTTTTTTCTACTTTACTAAGCAGCACTGATGAGAAAATAGACTTTTAACGTAAAGCGATTACCCAAAAACATCAGAGAAAAATTGATTTACTCGTAGCTAAACAACAAAATAAGCTTTTCGAAAAGGTTCACGATATACATCAGTTTTATCCAAGGACAATGAATCTTACAGATATTCGGTTCACAAAGTCCGAAATGTCGCTACTTGACAAAGGCTTCAAATATAACCTAACTCCCCCACTAAATAATACGAATGTTAAACACATAACTGCTGATGTTATAGCAACATGCAAAATATCGAAAATAAATAAACCCGAAACACGTAAGATAGCCCCAAAAACCAAAGATTTAATTCTAAAAGAGAAAAATTAAGTGCATAGTAAAACTGAAGGTAAAACACTTAAAAATATCAATAGTAAATTACTGGCAGTAAAAGCAATTGTAGTGAACGCCGATAAAGGAACTACCCTTGTTATTATTAAAGAAGACGATTATATATGTAAAACAATCTCATTTTTTAATGAAAACGGGATCGTTGAAATAACTGAAGTCCCCACTCCAAAGTACCAGACAAAGATTAAGAAATTAGTCGATAAGAATAATCATCTTTTGACCCCTGGAGAAAAGAATATCATGAAAATTATGAATCCCCAAATACCTAAATTAAGATAACATATTAAACTGCATAAAAAAGAGAAAATTATATGACCTATTCTCAATTACAAAAGTCGTCCTTCATATAAACTAAATATGAAACTTAATGAAATTTTGAAAGCATTCTATGTATATGACAGCAATTGCAGTATTAAAAACAGTTATGAACTAGCCCAACGTATCCACAATATAGACATTCCAACTAGTGCAAGTTTCGCCTCATTAGATATTAAAAACTTATATACAAATATACCCATTAATGAGACGATTAACAAAATTAGGGATAACTTAGTACAATACAGAAGTATGACTAATGATGAAATAATTGAATTTATAGAACTGCTTAAATGCACTTTAGACTACAATTATTTCTCTTTTAATACTAAAATCTATTGTCAGAAAGATGGATTAGAAATGGGCAATTCTTTGGCTGGGACAGTTGTAGACATTTTCGTGAACGACATTGAGATGCAATTCCTGAAAAAAAACCCTGATATCGCAAACAAAATCATATGTTACAAGTGATATGTAGATGATACATTAGTGCTTTATAATGCTTTAAAAGATGAAATTAAGAAGCTTGCTCTAAAATTAAACTCTATGCATCCGAAGTTACAATTTACTGTTTAGCATGAAAATAAAAAATCTACCAACTATCTAGATCTCACAACAACTAATAACAAGGGGAAACATTGCTTCACCATATACAGAAAACCTACAACCAGTAATGTTATTATTAATGCCACATCATGTCATCCGGCAAATATAAAAAAGCATTTTTTAAGTCTATGATACACCGAATACTAAAATTACCGTTGGAAGCTAATGAGATCAAAAAGGAAATGACCATCTTAAAACAAATTGCGAAAACCAACTCTTTCGACACACGACAGGTAGATATCATTTTTAATAAAGTGCAACAATCACAAAGTACTCCACTAATAGGTAATCCAAAATATATGAAGATAACATATATGGGAAACGTATCTGATAGAGTTACTAATTTATTCAAAAATTCTGGAATAACAATAGCATTCACAACTGCCAATACCTTACAACAAAAATTAAGATATACCATAGGCAAAGATTCTGAAAAATTTACCAGATCAGGAGTGTATAAGATCCAATGTAGAGACTGTGAGAAAATATATATCGAGAAATTTTGCAGTAAGGTACAAAGAACATACGTTGGGTATCTCACGCACAAAATCTGTATTTGGCCATCACATAACATTTAATAACCATGCTGAGGGGACAGTAGAGCAGAATCTACAAGTTCTTCACTATGCAAATGAAGGCTTACTTATGAATATCTTGGAAGAAATCGAGTTATATGCTCATTTGAAAACCAAATAATCAATACTGCTCAATGAATAATTAGATTTTCGAAAAAAATATTTTTACGACCTTTTTGACAAAATTTTATAATGAAGATGCACCTACTCTTTTGTTTTAAAATATAAGATTAGTTATACCCATGGCAAAAGCTATGTATGAAAAATATGCTATACAACATATAAATTTTTTTTGAGAGTGATTATTATAAAAACTCTTAGATCTATGAGTTCTAAATATTTAATGAACGTCTCATCAGTTATTCAGACATACATAATGCGGAACATACTCTTGGCTGCTACCCTACTGTTATAAAAAATGTCACTATGAAAACTACAGTTAAAGTAAGACGATTCTGCAACATCCATCAAAGATGCAATTGTGATGAAGGCGATTCGGTATAATCGATATATACCACAACTCCAAGGACTTTTACATCTTTGATCTAACTGACACTGTCATAGTATTAAGGTTGCCTATAGAGGGCACAGCTATTACACATCGTAGTTTACCGTTTTTATCTAAAATATAAATAAGTTTTACACATACTATCTGTTAATCAGACATTTTAAATGAATCAATTTTATGTTATTAGTGTATTTCGTACTTTTATACTTTGACGTTAGCGTCGAACGCTGATTGGCAGTTGTGAAGTAGTGTGAGAGGAAGTAGGCGGAGCCTCTGCATATTTAAGCTCACACTCAGCGCTCCTAACCATCAGTTGGCTTCGTAGCAGCTGAGGTGGGCTCCGCCTACAATCCTGTAAGGAGGTCATGGGTATAATAAGTTTTATTTTATCTTGTTAAAATTTTGTCGTCATTAGACACATTTTATTTTACAATTGGTCTCCAGTATTTTCTAAAATTAATTCACAGGTCTGAAGATGGTTACATAAATACAACCGAAACCGGTCATCTATATTATTTAGACATAGGTGTTGTGATCAAGACTGAAGTTTAGTTAAAATATAATGCAACGCACATTTTCACTCGTCGCATCATGGATTGCCCCACTCTTTCGCACGTTCCTGTATCTCTCCTAATAGCGTCACAGGCGTCGTCAACACGCTGTTGAATGGTCTGCACATTATGAACGGGTTCAGAATACACAGCGCTTTTTAGATTCCCCAGAGGGTTTAAGTCCGATGATCTAGCCGGCCATGCTACAGGGTCGCGGGATCCTATCCAACGGCCGGGAAGATGCTCGGGTGTCGGCGAGGTGTAATGCGGAAGTGGGATGGTTCTCCGTGATGCAGAAACCAAATAACATGTCGTATTGCCAAAGACACATTCTCAATGCCCAGGCAAAGTATTCCACAGGAAGTCGAGGTACTTCCCTCGATCAAGGCGTTGTGGAATAATAACCGGTCCAAGTATGTTGTAGCCCAGAATCCCTACCCACACACTGATGCTGAACCGATCCTAATGAGAGGCCTCAACCATTTCCCGAGGATTTTCTGTAGCCCACAGATAACATTTATGCAGGTTGATGGTCCCAGTTCTTACAAAGGTTGCTTCGTCGATATAGCGGACTGCTGACAGAATTCCCATAAATGTGATGGTCTGGTGCAAAAATCATCGAGAAAATACTTCCCGTAGAGGGACATCCGCTGCTGGTAATCTTTGCATTCGTTGTAGGTAATAGGGACAGTAGCTGTTGCCATGCAGGGTACATATAACCGTACTTTGGCTCACAGCACGTTGAAGGACCACTTGCCTGCAGCTTTTACTAGGGTTCGTCTCAATAGCCTATAGAAACTGGTCCTCAAAATCTGGTGTACGCACAGTAAACCTCCTCCCTGCACATTCGTCTGTCTGAAAGGATTCATAATCACACAAACGCCCAAAAAGAGCTTAAAATTTTTTGTGATGAGGTTGACGTGAGGATACTTCTTGTAGTATGACCATGCTGCCTCTTGACCATTTCCGTGTGCTTGGCTGTACACGAACATCATCAAGGCTTGTTCATGACATGAATACCGTACCATTCAGCTACTTACTGTAAGCTCCGTCAATCACACCGCCTGAAACACACACGGAACACACGTCATGCGGTCAGAGGAACTTCCATTCATAAGCGCCATCTATCGTGGCACGATGCATTTCTACACACATGTTAACGGGAGATTTTTTCGTCAGTTTCCAATCAGGAATCTGTCCCTGCAGTTTGTCAGTTTTATTAATGTTCACCCTGTATTCAGCATGGCACCACACACGTGGCAACGCTCACAAAGGAAAACTTTATTTTCATTTTAAAAGTTCACGCTATGTTCTGAGATATTCGTAGAAGCTAAACAGTTCGCAGTAAAACGAAAAGAAAATAAATTTCATTTATTAGCTGTTAATAAAGTTACCGGCTGTTGAAACGAGTCTGGGTCTATGTGTAGCTACCTCACTTTGGAAACCATCCCAGAAATATCACCCTGTTGGAGTGTCGGACCATCAGCAAAGGAGCACCCTTAGCCATAGACCAGTGGTAATAAAACTGATGACCAGTGCACACGCGTGGACGGAACTGCTGAAGCATCCAAGCCACCGAACTGCACAGAACTTCTCCCTGTCTACTTCTTACTCAGGGTGCTCATGTCAGCCAGCACTTTCAGTTCTGACAGCTCCACTCTGTTGTCTGTTGATGAAGTAGAGTCGGATCATTCAGTGCGCTGGTGGAAAAGTTTTTCTGTCTTTGATTTTAGAACAAGATGTGAGAGCTTACAGTATCAAACGCATTTCTGAAATAAAAAGTTTGTGCCCAGGAGAGTGTCTATATCTTAATCGAGGTCGTCACTCGTAATTTGTATAGCATTCATCTAGTGCTGCCATATTGATAATTACTATTTATGTTACAAAAATTGTCATCCAACTAAAGACGGTATTATCATTCTTATGGATACAAAATACGAACCTTCTTCATTTCTTCATTGGTTTTCAGTATTGGAGAGGATGCTAGAAGAGGATAGGGAGCAGGCTACTTTTAAGCGAGTGGAGCAAACACAAAACCAGATCTACACCATAAGAACAAGCGTAGAAAAGAGCATAGCCAAGAACCGGGACCTCTGTCTCGCGTTTCTCGATCTTAAAGCTGCTTTTGACTCCGTGACAAGGCAGTACGTGTGGGAAGCACTGGCAGCAAAGAGAGTACAAATGAAATTGGGGAAGTCTGTGAATAGTGCATGTGAATAACCAGTAGGGGGTGACTCGTATTGATGGTGAAGAATCAAGAGAATTCCCAAAGGAGCAAGATGGTAGCCCCACGCTCTTATAACATCTTTCTCGATGAAGTAACAAAAAAATGTAGACGTCGGACACACAGAAAAAATCTTGAATGTGGAGACTACGAGCAGTCTCTCTATAAACATTGCTCTCTCCAGATGATATACACTGTTGAAAAAAAGTCGCAACACCGAAAAGGAATCGTTCGACGTAATCGAAAGTTGTTAGGCATGTTTCTACACTACTGGCCATTAAAATTGCTACACCAAGAAGAAATGCAGATGATAAACGGGTATTCATTGGACAAATATATTATACTATAACTGACATGTGATTACATTTTCACGCAATTTGGGTGCATAGATCCTGAGAAATCAGTACCCAGAACAACCACCTCTGGCCGTAATAACGGCCTTTATACGCCTGGGCATTACGTCAAACAGAGCTTGGATGGCGTGCACAGGTACAGCTGCCCATGCAGCTTCAACACGATACCACAGTTCATCAAGAGTAGTGACTGGCGTATTTTGACGAGCCAGTTGCTCGGCCACCGTGGACCAGACGGTTTCAATTGGTGAGAGATGTGGAGAATGTGCTGGCCAGGGCAGCAGTCGAACATTTTCTGTATCCAGAAAGGCCCGTACAGGACCTGCAACAGGCGGTCGTGCATTATCCTGCTGAAGTGTAGGGTTTCGCAGGGATGGAATGAAGGGTAGAGCCACTGGTCGTAACAAATCTTAAATGTAACGCCCACTGTTCAAAGTGCCGTCAATGTGAACAAGAGGTGACCGAGACGTATAACCAATGGCACCCCATGCCATCACGCCGGGTGATACGCCAGAATGGCGATGACGAATACACGCTTCCAATGTGCGTTCACCGCGATTTCGCCAAACACGGATGCGACCATCATGATGCTGTAAACAGAACCTGGATTTATCCGAAAAAATGACGTTTTGCCATTCGTGCAACCAGGATCGTCGTTGAGTACACCATCGCAGGCGCTCCTGTCTCTGATGCAGCTTCAAGGGTAACCATAGCCATCGTCTCCGAGCTGATAGTCCATGCTGCTGCAAACGTCGTCGAACTGTTCGTGCACATGGTTGTTGTCCCTCAAACGTCCCCATCTGTTGACTCAGTGATCGAGACGTGGCTACACGATCCGTTAGAACCATGCGGCGTTTCGTATTACCCTCCTGAACCCACCGATTCCATACTCTGCTAACAGTCATTGGATCTCGACCAACGCGAGCAGCAATGTCACGATACGATAAACCGCAATCACGATAGGCTACACTCCGACCTGTATCAAAGTCGGAAACGTGGTGGTACGCATTTCTCCTAATTACACAAGGCATCACAACAACGTTTCACCAGGCAACGCCGGTCAAGTGCTGTTTGTGTATGAGAAATCAGTTGGAAACTTTCCTCATGTCAGCACGTTGTAGGTGTCGCCACCGGCGCCAACCTTGCGTGAATGCTTTGAAAAGCTAATCATTTGCATATCACAGCATCTTCTTCCTGTCGGTTAAATTTCGCGTCTGTAGCACGTCATCTTCATGGTATAGCAATTTTAATGGCCAGTAGTGTACATCTAAAAGATGACGTCTATTTGTATTTCGTGTCAGTCGCATAGGAATGGCGCTGGTAAGGCTCCTATGAGGATGAAAGTCAGATCTGGTTTAAATACAAGCTGTATCGGTCGTGCGCGTTAGTTAGCTTTGAGTTCGGACGTGGCAAGTTGATGTTAGTCAAGAATATCTTTAAGGCCACAAAGACACAATTATCGACACCTCACTGAGCTTGAAGAAGGACGTGTAATAGAGCTACGTGAAGCTGGATATTCCTTCTCCGACACTGTAGGAAGTGTAGGCAGGAATGTAGATGATTTCTGGCAGCCGTGGTCACGAGAATGTACAAGCACAAGAAGACCGGGCTCCTGACGGCCACTTGGAACTACCGAGAGGAAAGACCATAGTATTCGGCGTATGGCTCTGATACATCATACTGCATCTGCAGGACATATTTGAGCTGCAATTGGTACTTCAGTGACGCAAGGAACTGTTACAAATTGGTTATTTCAAGGACAGCCCCGAGCCACACGCCCTATAGCGTGAATTCCACTGAATCCAAATCACTGTTATTTGCGACCTCAGTGGTGTCGAGCGAGAGGGAGGGCAGTGTGGTGGACTCTGGTGTTTCCTGATAAAAGCTGAATCTAGCTCGGTGTCAGTGATGGCCGTGTGTTGGTTCCAAGAACTCCAGGGTCTGCAAACCAACCCGTCTGCGTGCTAAACCTACAACTGCGACCGCGTAGGCTGCAGATTCCTCGAATTGCGCCAAAGAGTGTTCCGCTGAATAGGTCAGATGTCCACTATACGCAGGAGGTGGCTACACGGGTAACAGGGGCTGTGTAGGGTGGACTGGGCGACTTTTAGGTTAGCGGGTGTCGGGAAAGCACAAGAAGGGCTTCAGTCACAAAGGGTGCAGGCCGATCACAGGAAAAACGTACATACAGGAACCATCGGTATAACAGTTGTAAACTGTCGCATCTGTGTTGGGAAAGTACCAGACCTCCAAACGCTAATAGAAAGCACTGATGCTCAAATCTTTATAGGCACTGAAAACTGACTAAATCCGGAAATAAGCACAACCGAAATTTTTGCGAAGAACCTAACGGTGCTCCGAAAGGATAGGCTAAGCACGGTTGGCGGTGGCGTGTTTGTTGCTGTTAGAAGTAGTTTATCTTGTCGCGAAATTGAAGCAGATAGTTCCTGTGAGTTAGTATGGGCAGAAGTCATTGTTGGCCACATGAATAAAATAATAATGGGATCCTTTTACTAACCTCCCAATTCAGGTGATACAGTTGCTGAAAGGTTCAAAGAAAACTTCAGTTTGATTTCAAACACGTATCCGACTCATACGATTATAGTTGGTAGTGACTTTAATTTACCGTCGATATGTTGGGGAAATACACGTTTAATTCCGGAGGTACGCAAGGAACATCATCCGAAATTGTGTTAAACGGATTCTCTGAAAGTAATTCCAAGCAGTTATTTCATGAGCCCACACGAGTTGTAAGTGGTTGTGAAAACGCACTTGACCTCTTAACGACAAATAATCTTGAGTTAATAACGATCATCAAAACGGATACAGGGATTAGTGAACACAGGGCTGTCGTAGCGAGAATGAATATTGTAACCCCCGAATCCTCCAAAAATAAACAAAAGCTATACCTATTCAAAAAAGCAGATAAAAATTCACTTGACGCCTTCCTGAAACACAATCTCCACTACTTCCAAACTAACAATGCAAGTGTAGACCAGATGTGGCTTGAATTTAAAGAAGTAGTATAGGCAGCAACTGAGAGATTTGTACCAAATAAATTAACAAAGAACTCAGCTTGGCACGCGAAACAATGCCGCAACTGTTGGTTACAGTACTTGTGTAGTCTTGCACATTGAACTGTACGGATGGTGTTATGTGCAACTCAAACCATAGCCAGCGTATTGAGATTAATCTGTCATTTGTAGCCGACCTCATTTACGCTAAGGCGCTTACAGCGCCATCTATTTTTGAAATTTTTGTAATTTTTTTTCCATGACGTTTGCACCTACGTCAATAACATTCTGTTCAAATTTGATGTCAGTCTGAGCAGTGGTCCTCTTTCTACACCGGTGTGGAACTAGAATTTTAATTATGGACATCCTGCATCTGCCGTTCCAACCTGTAACGCGGATAGTTGCGCAGTTACCTTCACCGTTGGATGAGAATTGTCCTCTTCCCGTTCTGTTCGTAGGAAAATATGTGTAAGAGAACTGGTTTAGTGCGTTCTTCATTGATCTGTTTACAAGTTGTGGCTTAGGGAGAGAAGAGAATTGTGACTGGACAAGCTGATGTGGCAGTGGAAAACTGAGCTGTGATTTCGAGAGCTAAATATGTGGAACATAATTTTCTTACAGACTCTCTGACTGGCCTGTTTCCAAAAAATTAATAGAAAACACGGTATGGTAAGCGGTGGAGGGTGTGGAAGGAGGTGGTGCGAGTGGCAGGGTCATGGCTTAGGAAGGGAACGTGGCTTAAAAGAGGGATGGGCTGAGGCCCACAAGTAAGACAAGCCGTTGCACGTACGTTACAGCATGTGACACAGCAGGTGTTACGAGTGCCAGCAGCCGCCAACAGCGAAGAGGGCAGTATCTGTTTCAGAACAGTTTAATAATCCTTGACTGCGCGTTTAAATGTATGCAAGCTGTTGACAGTGTACAACAATGTTAAGATCTTTAGTATATACCTATTCAATTACATACTGGTTTCTGAATGAACAGCACGGAACCGAGCTCTCACGACGTGTGGCGAATAAGCCAACTAGAATGACGTCACAAGTTCGTTATCTCACTACAGTAAATTACGTACTGGGAAATAATTGGGTAGTGAAATCAGCGACATTAAATTCAAAAATAATTAAGCCAAATGACATTATTGAATTAAAGAAAAAGAGAAGCATGCAATTCTCTGTTGAACTGTTTTACATTGAGTTTAATTTTGGTATTATTGTCAAATCGTTTCTTGGAGTAGTCCTGTTAGCAAGAAATCACCCATCATTATGCATTATTATCTGCATAGTAACAAAGTTGCATCAGGGCCGTACGACTAGACACCAGGTGACAACACATGGGTTACGGTCTTGTTAGACAGACAGGGAAATAGGACCCGAATGGAACCACATGTCCGATAAAATATCGCTGCTCTTTTACACAAGCCACTTTGGCTATAGTTTCAAGGTGGGTTCTCCAGATTCATTCAACTGAATGCCGTGCTGGTTCCACATCATAACCTTGAGACTCGTAACTGCTATGAAGTCGGCGCCAGCAAAAGGCTGTTGAGTGGAAGGACTGGAGCTCAGGTAATTTAAAACATCATTCACCATTAAAGTCAACGACATCTTTATTTCGCTCCCAGAATTTAAAAGGATCACAATAATAATTTCGGACTTTCACGAAGTAAATTCTTTTTTACTCCACTGTCCAAGAAAACATCGAGCGGAATAAAATTTTAGTGGCTTTAAATTACGTGAGCAACCTTTTAACTGTCAAAGTGAATAACAGATGACCTCAAATTTATAACAACTCAACATCACATAAAACAATAAAAGTGCCCAAGGTTTCACTAAAATGAATTAACAATATTAAACAATCAAAATACTATTACATGGAGAAAAGAATCGAACAAATGAAAAAAAAAGAAAACAGAGATACAGTCACAAAATTGCAAGAGTTTTAAAATTAGAAGAAGCCTTAACTCCTTCATTGGTCGTGTTAACAGGCAGCCAAGAAAATACTGATTTGCCAGATACACACAGCTCAAGCTAACTGAAATGATGGGTACGCTTCTAATACATTTACTTCCTGTGGCCAAACATCAAAGGGCTGGTCTAAAAAGGATAGCAACACTGAACAGCTGTGATTCCAATACAAAATACAATTCTGAGGTAGGTCAAAACACAGCAAAAATGTAACCTTCATCATGTCCCCAAACACCAAACGTATGTCCAGGCACACCTGTAATACAGACAAAAGGTTATTAGTGACAGAAGCTGAAGAAAGGAATGAAAATTTTGTACCACAGCCAGGATTTGTCTTCTGCTTACTAGACAGATGTGCTAACCAATACACCACCATAGCAGTGTAGCTAACACAGTTGCATGGGCTACCCTAGTTCAATGCCTTCCATAACACAAACTTCAATTCATGCCTTCAGCCCATTTTCTTCTTTTTTTAAATTCTCAGTATTGCCAAGGCTCTCTGGTATTGGAATAACACTCCAGCTGTGTATGTAATGGGCAAATCCTGCCTGTACCTCAGGCGTAGATGGTCTATTGATCTGATGGAATTAAATTTTCCTTGAGATATGAGAGTCTCACATTTTTCTTTGATAATGATAGAAACTTAAGAAATAAATTAAAATTTGTGCCACGGCCGAGACTTGTCTCAAGGATCCATCAGATCGATACATCATCTACACCAGAGGTAAAGGTAGTATGTCCACGTTACGCACAAAGCTGGGGTGATATTCCAATACCAGATCGCCTCGGCAAATTTAAGAGGGTGAAAACTGGCTGAAGTTGAAGTTGAAATTTGTGTTAAGGAGGACAGTGGACTAGTGTAGTTTGTGCAGCTATGTTAGCTATACTGTTATGGTGGTATAATAGCACATAATTTTTTCAGCTTCTATCATGATCGAGGATAAAGATTAGACTCATATGTCTCTAGGAAAATTTAATTCCATCAGATCAAAAGACTATTTGAAGGGCTGGGGGCAACAACATGGTAACCCACAAAAACAAAGTTCCACTATAATTTAGCTTTTCTCGTTCTGAAATGTACATGTAAGCTGGAAAATTCAGAGACATCTTAATTTAATGTAGAGAAGCATTTTTATCAAATCAGAAAAATCTCTTTTAGTATTTTCTAAACCTTTTGTGTGGTTTACTATGTTTTTCATGGGAAAAATCCCCTTAAATGTTGGTTAACATGCTTTTCTAGTATTGTTGTTGTTGTTGTGGTCTTCAGTCCTGAGACTGGTTTGATGCAGCTCTCCATGCTACTCTATCCTGTGCAAGCTTTCTAGTATTATAATTATGTTATTTCAGCATAAAGGCGCATTCATATTTATTGTTTAATTCCTGAGAAAATTGTACTGTCAGAGTGTGTAACACATAAATGTAGTTTTCGAACAGACTTACGGAAATAATCTTCTTAACATGAAAAGTTATTTCTATTAACATAGAACCATTGGTTCGTTGTTCAGTAAACATAAACTGAAAACAAATTTGTCTCATAAAAATAGAAACACATAATTAAATGATCTTAATAACAGGTAAATGATTTTATGTTTAACATTATGTAACTCTTAAGGAATAAGTATTAAGTAACATCTGTTCAAAACATTATATTTAACACAAACAATGTACAAATGACAATATCTTAAACTGGTATAAAAGATATACTGAATACTTAAGAGTGTATGTATTTTTATCTTATAAGAACTTATTAATACCAGATATGAACCTAACTGATACTAATAAACAAATTTAGTCTAACAATATTTCATGAATTTGAGTTCCATAATAGATTCCGACTTTTTTCACACCCCTTTACATTGAGAAGCAGGAAAACCATAGTGAACGTAGTTACTAAACTGCATAGGGATTTATGGTATTTATGTATCTTCAGTTATCATTGCAGAACAGTTCTCTTCATCTAACTCTCCTTCTGGTCGGTGACCTACCATCACTTTATTGTAACATTGTTTTAAGAAGATGTTTGGGTTGTAACCTATCAGGGATAAAATGACTTTCATTTGTAATGGATCTACTCTTCTTGGTCCATTGTACTTTAAGGGAAAGGCTGCCGTTACTGGCGATCAAGCTTGACCTCTCGGGGAAAGATTGACTGTTTCATCCAGCTCACATATTGGTACCTAATGTTTAATTGCATTGGGTCAACCTCTGAAAATGAGCAGGTAACTATACCCTTGATTTGGATAGATTCCTTTTTGTCAGTCTTTGTCCTGAAGGTAAAATATTTCCTGAGGTTCTCAAGACCTACAAAATTCTTCTGCATCGTTCTCATCACTATGAACGTCTTTCTTTGAGAAGATTTTTCTATAATTTCTACCCACTGTTATGGAGTGTACACAACCTGTGCTTGGCTTCTTACATAGCTTTCTAAATGGCGAAAATCTTGGTCTGAAGGAAGCTCATATGGCCTGAAACAGGGAAATTATGTTGTACATGTTCAAAGCGACCGAAGTCAATGGTTCAAATGGCTCTGAGCACTATGGGACTTAACGCGAAGTCAATAATATTTGATAAAAATCAAACATAGACCAATTTTTGTTTTGGCCGCCACAGTTATCACTTATCAAAACAAGTTCCTTTTGTGGTGTTTTGAAAATCTAATCAAGAAACATCGCGTTTCTTTACAGCTTGATCGATGCGAGGTAAGAAATGTTAATATATATATTTATTTATATGTAGTATGTTAAGTGGAGATTTGTTATTTAAAAAGATTTTGTTTCTTTTCTTTCATGTTTTGCGTGACAGCAAGATGATCCAGTGGGGACTCCAGACACGGCGGACGACGAGAGCTAACCACTAGTGCATCGTAGTCGACGGCCGGCGGCTGGAAGAACTGTTGAAACATCATGCCGACCATTATTAAACTATGTTTTATGTTTTTTTTATAAAATGAAAAGGAGTTCTATTTTGAATGTGGAATGATGAAGTTTGTAATTGGATGTCAATTAGTTACCAACTGTTAAATATACTTCGAGTTGGAAGTTAAAACAGTCAGTTGACTCTGTTGTTACGACCTACATCGTAAATATTACTTATGTGTGAAATTTGCTAATTTTATTAAAATTCAGACTTCTTGAAGAGTCTGGCAGAACTTTATCAGGAGTGTGGATGATCTTCAATAATTAACTAGTTTAATGGTTTATTAATGGGAAGTCGACAAGTATTGACATTTTGAAAATAATCGATACTGTGAAGTGTAATAAAATTCTGTTTTAAAACTTTATCTTCGATTATGGTCAAGAAGATCGGTTTTAAAGTGGAATATTTCGTTAAATGAGAACAAGATTGATTCTTTAGTGTCATTAATTAATTATTTAATAAAAAATTTGGAGAATTTCAATTTATTATGGCAAAGATATCAAGGAGTGTCAAACAGCACAACGAACATATAGAAACTCTGTGACTTGGTTGAACTTAAAATAAAATTTTTTACGATAATACTTTTCTACAACAGGAACTGGTGAATTTTTCTGCGTCTGTCCTTATCTTCTAGGTTGAATCTGCTACAGCTTAATGTTTTTCTTTGTGGATTTTTCAAGTAACTGGGAAAAGAACTCCTAGTTTGATCTGTGGCGGACCGTCGATATTGGGTACACGGTTAGGCTGTTGTGAAGCCTGTTGATCTGCAGATTTCCTTTATTTCCCCTGCTGCAGACATTGTTGCTGAATTGCTGCGACAGGATCGGAGGTTCAGCGCAGATGTGGCGACCGACGTGACAGCACACCGAAGCTGGGTAGAGCGCGGCAGTGATCGGAGTGCGGAACGGCTGAAGTCAAGATAGCCGATACGACCTCACCGTCGATTTTGGTAAAGATTTTGTACAGGTTCGAGTTGTCGCTGCTCGCAATCGGCCACGCCCGTTGCCGGGGCGCCGTTTGCAGCCGACGACACAGTAGCTGTGTAGCAGCTAGCGGTCGGCGACGCCCGTTGCCGTAAAGCAGTTTGCAGCCGACGACACCTATGTAACAGTTAGCGGTCATCGACGTCCGTTGCAGTAGCGCCGTTTGCAGCCGACGACGCCGGTGCAGAGTAGCTTCTAGTGATCAGCGACGCCGTTACAGAGTCGCTGGTCGGAGACAGCGACGCAGTTGCAGTAGAGGAGTGTTGCAGACGACGAGGCCGGCAGCTCGTCGTAGCAGTGCAAGACAGACTCGATGAGTCGTTTTCATTACGGGAGCGTAACGTGAAGCGCGAGTGAGTGTACTAATTTGTAGAATGTTAGGACTGGAGTGAGCACGGACAACAGTATAAATTTGAGTCATTGTATTTGTGGGTTTTCGCTATAAAATGGAAGCCCAAGAAGGTGAACCATTGATAACAGATGAAAGGGAGCAGGTCGAACGAGACCGTAGGGAAGCCAGAAAGGAACACAGGGAAATTAGAAAAGAAGTAGCCGAACAATCGAAGCATGTGAAGGAAAGGTGTGCACAGCTGGAGAAGGAAAACGTATCTGTAGCTACTCAATTGGCAGGAATTAGTAGTATTCTTCAGGCTCTCTCAGGTAAGTTACATGATACGAAAATCGAATTGTCACAGTATATGGACAGAACGAAAACCGAATTGTCGCAGTCCTTAGATAATAGTATAGATGCTTTGAAAGTGGAGATCGGTGGACAGATAAATGATATTAGAAAGGATAATGATACTTTCAGACAAGAAGTTACGGAACAGATAACAGAAGTAGCTTCTAAATTACAAACACACATTCGTGAGTCTAGGGAAGAAAAAGATAAGCTGATACAAGATATACATAAGCTTTCGGAAGACTTTGCTAGTCTGAAATCAAATCTCTCCACCGATCTCGAAACTAACAACAGTGATTTAAGAGAAGAGATTCAAAACATTGTTGAAGCTACCAGGGATGAATTTACTGATTCTCTGGAGGAAGTTAAAACTGTTATAAACAATATACAGGAAGAAAAATTCTGAGATTACAAGTGAGTTAGAAAAGGAAAAACAAGAACTCTCTTCTCTTAAGCACCGAATAGAGAGGAATGAAATAGATTTAAACGAGTCTCGGCAAAGAGAATCTTTTGAACGATGCGGGTTGGAGAGACTTCGTGCGGAAAGAAACAAGACAATTAGAACTGATCGTAATTTAGATTCTGTAGTGGACATTAACCGTGACGTAACTAGCGATGGATTGTCCGTGTTACCTCCCCGAGAACAACGGGAAGAGACTTCAAGTGCTAGCCCAAAAGCACGAGATAAAATAATATTAGACGAAAATCCCGTACAGTATAATACCCCTGAAGAGAGCACGGAGAATCCACGCTTAAATGGAAAAGAACCTATGGTTATTCCCTGCACTAAAGATTTGTGGTAAGAAATTCGGATTGGAAATAGTGGTCAGTTATCGAACCAGTTTCCTGGTTTTAAACCCGAAGGCTCAGTACATCCCATTGTGTTTATAAAAGCATTTGAGGATGCTTTACTTCGAACGTGGGATAGTAAGAAAAGAATTAGCTTTGTGGTACGACATCTGGAAGGAGAAGCTGCCGAATGTGGCGTATTAAATGCTAAATATTTTCGTAATTTGGAGGATTTTGTCTACCAATTTAAGGAAAAATATTGGTCAGAAGGGGAGCAACAGAAGTTAACTATAGAATTATTGGATCCGGCCCCTTACAATCGTAGTTGAGGAGGATTCCGAAAATACTTCGACTGGCATTTAACAAGAGTGAAGTTTTTAGATGAACCTATCAATGAAGGACATCTAATTAATGTGTTAATAAGTCGCATGCCGACATATGTAAAAGAGAAATTAATAGGGAGAGGAGGGGAAGAGTAAGTAGTAGTTTAAGCTACTTAGAACAATTAGATATTTTAAATAAATACCGTGAAGATGACAGGTTAAGATTTTCGAGAGATAATTTTAGGCGAGGAAATGATTCAGGTGGTGGTTCTGGAGAACTTCGTAATTCTTATTATTGCCAAGTAAAGTGACCTTTCTCATCTACATAACAATGTAATGTTATAATGTTACAATAATAGCAATCCAAATTTTCGTAACATTAATGAGGAGAATGACGGGAAAAGAAGAGAAAGAGTTCGTAGAAAACAGGAAGAAAAGTCGTCTGAAATTCAGGAATGTCCCGTAGGGGCAGTAGTGATAGAAAATATGGGAAACGTGGAAAGTCATTCGATGGGGGCGGTATCGAGAGACAAATAAGATCTAAATATCGGTCCAAAACGCTAAGAATAATAAATTTAAAGGAGGAAAGGGACCTCAGGGAAGAATTATTGGAAGAAACTGAGGTCATAGAAAGACGTGATGTTAGAAAACCGTTCGTCCAAGGGCATATAAATGGGGAAAGGGTCACCATGATGATTGATTGCGGCAGTGAAGTCTGTGTAATAGATGAAGCATATTATAGAGATAGGGAAGAAAACCTGAAACGTCCAAAACTTCCTGTAACGAGTGTCAAGATAGTAGGAATTGCAGGCAGACATGGACAAAATGTAAAGCTAGAGGTGTGGATTTCTTTTGTAATTGCGGGTCTTAGAATTTACCAAAACTTTTTGGTAGTTCCTAAGATGAATATACCTGTTCCTTTGGGATTAGATTGGTTAAATAACCATGGGGTTATTCTAGATTTGGAGAAAGGGTTTATGATGTGCACTGTACAGGGTAAGCGTTTAGAATCTCAGTTTTGTAATGGTGAACTTGAGGATGTGCAGAATGTAGAGAAAGAACACCTGTGTGTGGTCGCAGACGTACCAGTTAATGATAAGAAACTAGTAGAACAAAGTAATGAAAATCGTTGGGAAAAGAAATTAAAAGAGAATGATTATTTATCACCAATGGAAAAAACACAATTTTTAGGCTTGTTGGTAAAATATAAGGAAGTTTTCTCCTATAAACCCGGTCGTATAGCAGGGTATGAATGCAAACTTAAGCTTAAAGATAGTAAGCCTTCCTTTAAGAAACTGTATCCCATACCTACAGCCATTAAACCAGCTGTAGCTCTCGAACTTAAAAAGATGATAGATCAGGACATTATTGAAAGACCTCAAAGCCAATATAATAATCCGATTTTAGTGGTAAAAAGGAAGATGGCAGTGTGAGATTAGTTTTAGATGCACGGACACTGAATCGAGTGATTGAAATGGAACGAGATCGTCCCTTACGTACGGAAGAAGTGTTGGTTCGATTAAAAGGAGGGAAGTACATCAGTACAATGGATTTAACTGCCAGATATTGGCAAGTAAAACTCCATCCAGATTCTAGGCCATATACTGCATTTTTATTTAAAGGCAGATTATTCCAATTCAAAGTTTTACCATTCGGTCTTAACGTATCGGTATTGGTATTTATGAGGGCGTTGGATTTAGCTCTTGGAGATGAGTTAATGCGGAAAATGATACTATATGTGAACGACTTGTTAGTAATCTCTGATAATTGGGAAGAACACAGAGAATTATTGGAAAAGGTATTTGATAAGTTTAAACAAAAGGGAATAACACTTAAGTTAGCTAAATCTACATTTGGTAGCAAAGAGCTTAAATTTCTAGGTCATATAATTGATGCTAAGGGGATTAGACCTGACCCGAGTACAGTAGAGGCTACAGCGCTATGTCCCGATCCGCAAGATAAAAAACAATTAAAATCCTTCTAGGAATGATAAATTTTTTTAGAAAGTTCATGTCAGGAGACTGTATAATTAACCCATGTATTACAATTTTGGTTAAACAAAAGACACCTTGGCGTTGAAGTGATATAGAGATGGAAGCGTTTAACAATATAAAAAAATTAGTATTTTCAAGATTACTGTACCACCCAGATTTTAATGAAGAATTTAAAATGACTACAGATGCCTCGAGTTATGAGATAGCGTGTGAGGTTTTTCAAGGACATTTTGGGAAGGATTCAAAGGATCACCATAGTACAGCGATCGCTAGTCGCACACTGAATAAGCATGAACGAAACCACAGCGTAACAGATAAGGAAGCCTTAGCCGTTGTGTGGAGTTTCAAAAGGTTTAGATATTTATTAGCAGGAAATAAAACCATAGTATATACAGATCATAAGACACCTACATTCCTGACGAAAGTAAATTGTTACATCAATGACCAATCAGGTGGATGTTAGCCCTACAAGAATTTAATTTCGAAGTAGTATATATATAAGGTTCGCAGAATACAGTATCTGATGCTTTGTCAAGACTGCCGATAGGAACTGGAGAGTATCAGGAAAGGTTAAACAACAACACAAAAATTAGGATCTATTTCCTTAAACAGGGGGACCATAATAAAGGGATTAAAAAGTTACTTCAGCGAATAATGGTGGAACAAGAATTAGATGAGTATTTGAAAGCAATAATAGAAGCTTTAAGAAATCATACTCAGGTATCTGATAAGAAAGTTGCTGGTTACTTCGTAATGAGATCTTATATTGCAGGAGTGATAAGGAACAAAGTAGATGGAGGATTTGTATACCCTCTCACGCAACTGAACAACTTATTGAATACATACACCAAGGTTTAGGACACTGTGGTATTAGAAAATGTCTGATGCATATGATCAGACATTATTATTTTAGGGATATGGGAAGAACAACAAGAAAAATAATCCGTGTATGCAAGTTATGCCCAAAGGTGAAAGAAACGACACCAGCCTTACGTTATAGTATGTACCCTATAATTCGAGATAGGTTACTAAACCTTGAAGCTGTGGAACTCCTAGGACCCCTTCCGACTGGTAAAGGAAAACAGAGATATATTTTGGTGATAGTTTATTGTTGGTCAAAATACGTTCGGTTATATCCACTTCGCACAGCAAAGGCACATAACCTGAGTAGATGCATTGAAAGAGATTATGTAGTAAAAGTGGGTGTTCCGAAGAGAATATTGTCAGATAATGGAAGTCAGTTTACAAGTAAAGTCTTTAGAACAATTATGGATAAATTTAATATTTTCCACATTAGAACTTCAAGATATTAACCACAAAGTAACCTGGCAGAGAGGGTAATCCGACAAATCATACGACTTTATAGGGAGCATCGTGCACATAAATATTCAGAGTGGCCTTAGATACTAAATGAATTTGAATTATTGTTAAATGAATTGCCTCATATTAGTACAGGTGTAGTGCCCTTGGAAGTAATGAAAAAGGAGGTGTTAGGAGAACCATTATTACATCTTTTACCATGGCCTGAAAATAACAGCCCCTTGTAGATATGAATCAATATAACGTGAGGAAAAAACTCGAAGGCAGTGCAGAAAAAAGACTACAGTGGTATAATCAGGATGCAAAAGTACCCCAGTTTAATAAGGGAGAAAAGGTTATGGTTAAGACACATATTAATAGTTCCAAGATTAATAAACAAATCGCGAAATTTTCTCATATTTATCAGGTTCCATGGCAGGTTATAAACAGTCCCCATTCCAAATTACTACGTTTATACGACCCCACAAGTAAGAAAGAGAAGGGGACTTATAATGTGACACAAGTTAGAAAATATCGGGAGATTAGAGAAAAATAACCTCAGGAGGTTCACTGATTTTTAGTTGATGTAGCGACCACAGGGTTCAAGTTTAGACAGTGGTTATTTTACGACAACCTTCCTCAGTTTCTATCTTATTAGAATGATCTAAGAATAAAGCAGATAGTTTCGATGCCCACTATAATCAATTTGAGGATGAAATCTAGAGAAAGACCATTACAATAGTCAAAGTTTTCAGTACATAGATTATTTAACTATAAATTGCATTTAATAATCACATATTTCCCTTGAAATATGTTTATTGACTTGTAGGAAAGGTTATTTCTATGTTTTATGAAACCAATCGAATGCAATAAGGGTGGGTTTTATTGTTGTTTGTAGGGGAGGTATAATACGACACATTAAACATACGCAACACGTTACACTTACACACACGCACACACACACACACACACACACACACACACACACAGATACTAACTCACATCAGGAAGGGTTAAGTTAGTAGGGATTCGTCATTTTCAGAGGACTGAATATCTTATCCTATGTACAAGAAGGTAAAAAATATCAAGCAAAGAGGTTCTCGATAAATAATAAGATGCGAGAGAGAGTGAGAGAAAAGGAATGAATACCTCGGGATAACAAAAAGAAATAAAATCTATTAAAGGATAAGCAGTAAATAGAAGTTAACCGTCCAGAATGCGAAAACAAAATGATGAGTGAACTTTAATTAAGCATTAATAGTATTACAGAGGGTGTAGGAGAGTGGTTATAGTACTTTGAAATTGCATACTGGTGGAAGGAAATATGGGTTTTATTAGCCTCACTTTAGTGTAATCCCTTCTCTCGGTACATAGTACCCAGGTAATACTATGAAGATTCTCTGCAATTGCAAACACATGTAGAGGAAATTGTTTTGTCATAGAGACTAAGGTTCGTTCAGGGAATGACTTGTAAATATCCTCTGCAATGACATCTAACTAGTATATGGTGATCATTGGGGCCCATGGGCGCCTGTTTAGGGAAAAGGGCAGTAATCAACTCCAATTAACAAAAAGAAACCCATCAGAGCAATTGGAAGTAGGAAGATGTTAAGATGGTTGTATATGCATAATGAAATTAAAGTTCGACTCTGATAAATACTAAGAGCATTCTCAAATGGTATTTTATAAAGTTCATATAGGGAGTGTGATAATACGCATTATTCAAACCCTTGGGATAAAACCAGTAAAATTGTGTTAATTTAAAATATTAAAGAAACTGTAAACAGTTCGTATCCATAGAGGAGTGGATACCTGATCTCTCCAAAACGTATCACAGTATATATTTATAAATCAAGATAAATTATCAAAAACTTAAACATCAAACGGTAGAAATAAATAACATGGAAACACAGCAAAATTTCATTAATAGAAGGTATTTTGGTAGTAACCAAAGATTACGATATTATAAAAGAATAAATATCATGAAAAGTTGCTGAAAATCTGATCTGTAAGTGACTAATAGACTTCTGGTAGATAAGGCGGATTTGTATAAGTGGATAAACTAGTTGTATTAAACAACGAAGATAAAACGCTCTAATCTGTCATAAAATAATGTTGTTTTTAAGACTAACTACCATAATGGGTGACAATTAAATTTAAGAGTTTAAAAACTTAGAATCACTTTTAATATAACTATTTAGTACTAAAACGACTACCAGGGAACTTACCTATAGGAGAGTACTATGTAGTCTGAAACAATTTCTTCAAATATTCTTAAATGGAGTAATATGAATGATTCCTATGAATGACTGGTAGGGAATGATACAAAAATGGGATAGATGTACATATTTATGCAAACCGAAATGATGTTTATAGTCAGTATTAAAAGGTTTAACAGGACTAAAGGAAAAGATGTTAATAAACTTTGGAAAAGAAAAACATGAGTGTATACAAAAATGAACTGGAACAGTTAATCATAAAGTAAATGAATTATGTCTAAGTTAATAGTAACATTTTAAGATTAATATGAGAAAATAATAGGTTTAGTAGACCTGGAGTTGCTCAGCTAGTGGTGGGGATATGTGGTCTTTCAAAAGTCTAATCAAGAAACATCGAGTTTCTTTAGCGCTTGAGCGACGCCAGGTAAGAAATGTTTATATATATATATATATATATATATATATATATATATATATATATATGTATGTATGTATATATATTTGTAGTTTGTCAAGTGGAGATTTGTTATTTAAAAAGATTTTGTTTCTTTTCTTTCATGTCATGGCAGCAAGATGATCCAGTGGGAACTCCAGACGCGGCGGACGACGAAATATAGAAGTATACTTGCCCAGACTTGCAGTCATGTACTCTAAACTTACAGAACCACAATTACCTGGAATAAAACGTTGGGCCAGTACTCAGTTTAGGAATAGGCAGTGCTTGATAAAGATCGAATGTGAACTTATAAGTCTCTTCTTCAGCTTTGGCTAAATGTCTATTTGCTTTTATTTTTGTTACTCTTCTACGGTGCAGTTCTTGTTGAACTCATGGGATTCATTGGTATCTTTTTTAATTCGCAGTCCTTGATTTTCAAGGAAAGTCTGTCACGTGCTTTACACGTGTCGCTCTTTGGATGCTTGAAATATATATTCAGTGTTCTGAAGATTTTTCTCTACTTGTCGAAGGAAACTGGCTATAGTGCATTTTTTGCAGAAATTACTGACAGAATCATCATAAATAATTGTAACAGAGTGTTCATGTCCAATATAAACCCTGTCTGGGTAATCTTTCCAGCTGTAATGACTTCTGTATTTCGGAATTATGTTAATGTGGTCAGTTACATACCAGCTCTGATCTTCATTACTAAAAGTATTATTTCTAGTTCCATGATGGCCTAACTGGTCCAAAGGAGGGCCTTTCTACCTAGAGCTAGTTTTTTAACGATAATGTCAACCCTTTTTCCTTGATTTTTGAACTGCATGTAAGTTTAGAAATGCTACTTTACAATCTTTCAAAACCGTATACACCACACTATTAGATCTCCTATTTCTGCCATCCTTCTTGGTGTATCTAAGTTTAATTGGGATCACTTTGCTTCGTCCATGTAAATACGAATTCTGGAGATCATAGTTTTTCATGCCCTAAGGTCTTGTGGAATATTTAAAAACATTGTTTCTTGCACTCACAGTCATGACCTATTACCCGCTTTCTCATAATTATTCCTTTATTAACCGTTGTGTACTCAAGGCCTGCGTTCCTCTTCCGATTCTTTTCATTCCTTTGGTTAAATTTAAATTTTTGTACAGGAACATTTCCATTTCTACCCTCTGCGTTTTGTCGCTCGGTTTGAGGCGCCATGTCATGGAATGCGCGACCCCTCCCGCAGGAGGCTCGAGTCCGTCCTCGGCCGTGTGTGTGTGTGGTGTTCTTAGCATAAGGTAAAGTAGGATGTAAGTCTAGGGACCGATGACCTCAGCAGTTTGGTCCCTTAGGAATTCACACAAACACACACACCTTCTGCGTTTTGTTCCTGTAGTACGAATGGTTCTGTCATGGTTTGTGTACTCTCAAGATTTGTTTGTTTTCTACTTCTTTTCCAGGGAACTGAAAATATCAACGCTAATACTTCAATGGACCTTTAGCTTCTGAGCTGTAACCCTCAAATGTTTCAAATGGCTCTGAGCACTATGGGATTTAACTGTTGTGGTCAACAGTCCCCTACAACTTAGAACTACTTAAACCTAACTAACCTAAGGACATCACAAACATCCATGCCCGAGGCAGGACTCGAACCTGCGACCGTAGCGTGTAACACTCAGCAAGGGTTCATTTCACAAGTGCAAGATACTGTAAGCCAAGTAAATACGCACAGACAATTACAGAAAGTAGTTCAACATTTTATAACGCATAAAAGTAGTCTAACAATATTTTAAATTACACTTTTTATGCTTAGTAAGCACACAAAACTCGTGATTAATTTTCCAAGATCAAAACATGTTAACCAACACAACATGTATGCTGAGCCAAGTACTTACATAGCTGATATTATGACCATCACTGCTTTCATCATTGGACGGATTATACTCACTGCCAGATTCTTCAGACAATATTCACAATGATTAAGATCTTCAAAATTAAATTGCATTCTCGTTTCACGTTGCCTTTTAAAGGAACAAATCCCACTCGAACCAGCCATAGCGTCTGTGGGATACCAACGTATGAATTTTAGGTGATGCAGTTGTGGCTTAACAAAATGTGTATTACTCTTCCAACTGTTGGATTTTTGTTGGAACTACGTGATGTCGTTGTGGCTTACTACCTGAAGGGTCCCGAAGTTACCATATCTCAGTTTTTAACAAAATTTCGTTTACCATGTTTTTGCTCCCAGTCCTTCATTTTTAACAGATAATAATCGTTCAGTACCAGCCCCGATAGGAAACAGAGCATCGAATGGACATGTTTCAAGAAATACAACTAAAATAAGCTAAAAATAACAGAAATAAGTCAGCTTTAAATTTTTCTCCCTTATTTCAATCATTAAGCGTTTAAATATCCATAGGCACAAAGAGGCGCACTACTTTTAATACCAAAACCGCTTTTCTTCTCCCAATACAAGGTCGGCTACAAAAAACACATGTCCAAAGCGTCAGACGCAGCAATCGGACGGGGAACCCAAAGCGCAACGACCTTTAGCGGCGTAGAAAGAAAGGAAAATCGAAATATATAATTTACTATCAATACAATAGATAGACCTCCTTTGTTAACAACATCAAGTTTATGCCAGCTCAAAAGGCAGTTGTAGTAACACCCACAAGGAAATCAGCTGCCTTCTTTCACCTTTTCCCTTAAAAAAAAATAAAAAAAATAAAGGCCATGTTCTCACTGAAATGAGGAAAAATAGGAATTTTTTTTGAGACAATGGAAAGATATACAAAGGATCTGTTTGGGGATTATGATTGATCATACTTTGAACTTTATTTTAGATTTACAGTAGAAAAAAGAAACGAAAAAGGCGCCCATAATTATAGTTTGATAAAGGCCCTGCGGGTTTGAAGTACGCAGATTGCGTGCGATGTAGCCCCTCAGAATATATCAAATATCAGAAATTGATAAAATCATTTGATATTACTTTCAATTTATGGGAGCTTATACCTAACCACAATGAAATGCCATTAAATTTATCGATAAGGTGCTAACTCGAACTTTGAGTTCGTTTTTGAAGGGATTTGTTTCACATTTTACGGATTTACAAAAAAGTAGCTAATATTATCAAATTTCATATATTATGGGTATAAACTTCCAAGAGTAGCGTTTATTTTCGGGGTCACAGATAGAAGTTAATAGGTTCAACTGTTTTTATTTTATACTATACGCAGTTTACAAAAATCGTTCCTCGAGAAAAGCGTGTTCAAAGCTTAGGGAAAATTATTATGTGTATTAATACTTCATTCTGCATAAAATCTACATGTTATTATACATTTTTGATGCAGCTGAACACAAATCTGAAGATGGATTTTCAAAATTCAGAGTGGTTAATCCACTGTGGCGGGGTAAAAACTAGGTTATGACCAATTTTGACCAAACTCTGACCAATAAAAAGTGTTTTCGTGACTTACGTTTAGTCTGCAATCCCAGGACCGTGTATCAACCCTTCCTCTAACTCTAATTGTTCCTGGAGAGCAATTCCCCCGTTCTTCTTGACGAGAAAAGCCGATCTGACTGTGCTTTATGTGCTGCGCTCGGCAGGCTGCACACGTTGTTCGTCAGCTTTTTCGGCCAATATGTTCGCGTGCCTAGTGTAATATAAGTCATTTTCTTAACGTGCGTCACGGCGTGACAAGTTTTCCACCTGAGCCGGGCGTCTCCGGTTGAGAGCGCCGCACGACAGCCGTGTTACGGCACGCCAGAGCGAGAGATAAACCTAATTGTCGATAAACTACTGTAAACTAAGCCCTACTAGTATCTTGCGTCAGCTTATTGGTAAATAATTTGGTGCACCGCAAATACTGAACTTCGGCGGTTGAGAGCAATGAATAGATGAGACGCGTAATAGAACGCCGTAGAGTGGAGGTGGGCGGTAACCCAGAAGACAGGAGCGGTATGCAGCAATAGGATCTGCTCAGAGTAATTTCCTGTCATCACTCAGCAAATACTTTAGTCTAATGATTTAGCTGTATTGCTCAAATGCGTGTTGTTATGGAAAGACCACTCTATAATGCTGCTGAAGTGTATGACTTGCAACGATCACATGCATTAAGTTATACGTAAAATAAGTGACTGAGCATCATTTAGTAATACGACAACCCGAGGTTACTCTAAATTTGATAAATAGTGGGTTTAATAAGCACTTTACGATGTATGCTGGACTGTAGCTAAATGACATGGAACTTATGTTGAATTTGACTATGATCGTATATCATATATACACTAAGAATGGGTACAGAAATCACACGAAGGTGTAACTAACTCACTATGAACGTCCCTAAAAACGTTGAAAATTCTGAACTTACAGGGGCTCCTGAAAAGGCGTCTGTTACGTTTCGAAAAAATACTTAGACTAGCATTGGTCTGTAGAATACAGCATAGAAATACTTGGGAACATTCTCAAAATTCTAACAGTGTACATTACAGGAATAAGTCTGTCACGGGTACCACTTGGCAATGCGACGCAAGTGTACTAAAACATAGAGATGTTTCCGTTTCGTTGAACGTTCCCGTTTTTTCTGCCAGCATCACGAGCAATCTAGCAGCACATGGCCCTTGAAAATAACGGTTGTTTAACACTTAATTCGTTGATGATGATGCAGTGGTTCGAAAATTAGTTAATGGTACAACAAAGCATATCAAATTCAATAACCGCGAATACTTGCATATTTTCACGTCGTAACCATTATCAAGTACAAAGCCGAAAGGAAGGTCGTCAGCGAAGTACAAAACTTACACTAGGAACATATTTACTACGAGCACCAACGTACAGATAAAAGAGAACTGAACTCTTGGACAGAGCATGTCGTTGCTTATTCAATCACCGATTGTTCCAGAATATACAAACATTAAGAACATACGAAATATCAAGATCTTTCCAAAAATGGTAAATACTAAATTTCTAGCAACAGCTGTTGGTTGGATCTGATCTTGGGACCCCGCAACATACCAGCCAGTCTTACCAATTTTTACGCCATACTGTTTGCAGCTCATTTTATACATATTATACTGGGTGGAGGAAAATTGTGCCACGAAATTTTAACCCTAGATAGCTGATGCCAGTAGGAACCAAAATTAAAATGGTTAAAATGGCTTTGAGCACTATGGGACTTAACATCTGAGGTCATCAGTCCCCTACACTTAGAACTTCTTAAACCTAACTAACCTAAGGACGGTACACACATCCGTGCTCGAGGCAGGATTGGAACCTGCGACCGTAGCAGCAGTGCGGTTCCGGACTGACGCGCCTAGAGTCGCTCGTCCACAACGGCCGGTAACCAAAATTACTAATGTTGTGTAGGTCGACAAAGCACCATTTTTAAACTACGGAAACATGGCGCCACGCGCTCCGATTGGCCGTGGAATTGTCCTGTTTCCGTTCGTCGGTTGACGGGTAGCGCTATCGTTGTCGGTTCACACTGCCCCAACGTGAGTCGCACACGTGTCGAATACCACTAACGTGGGGACCGCCTTGAATACATCGCGATCTCCGGCAGGCAAAGCATGCACCGTCATGCGTTGTCCAGAGTATCCGGCAACAGGGCAATCCCGCGGCCAATCGGAGCGCGTGGCGCGACGGTTTCCGTAGTTTAAAACTGGTGCGTTGTCGACCTACACAACACTAGTAATTTTGGTTCCTACTGGCGTCAGCTATCCAGGGTTAAAATGTCGTGACACAATTTTTCTCCAGCCTGTACACACGTAAGCCACCAACTTTCGATAGAGATCGGGAAGAAAATATTTATCTAATTTCTGCTCAAATAGAAACACATGAAAAACTGTTCATGAAGCATTCCATGCCCGAATGGGAATGAAAGCAAAATTCTGCATATGGAAACATTCGTTGGCCCATAGTTCCTCGTATATATTACAGTGAAGTGTTGAGTATATGTGTTTTTACAGACGTACCCCACCAGACAAAAAGGTGGAGCACCCAGAATTCATGTTCGGATGTCAATGTAATTTCGGAAACATATACACCATCGGCAGGTATGTGAATGAGTAGTATTGCAATTCTCTGCAACTGACTGGACTGCACCAGAGTACTTGAATGTTGCGGATGTTTAGTGTTGTTACAAGGCCTGGTAGGGAGTACAAGGGCGTGGAAAGCGTCAGATATTGAGTAATTAATGTGACGAACACGGATATGCCTTGAATTCATGTGAGATAACGTTATCAGCACCTGGCAGAGTTTAAAAGGGGGAACATTGTGGGCCTCCATTTTACTAGATGGTTGATTCATACAATATCCAGATTTTTGTAGCACTTGTATATGACAGTGGACCGATGTTGGACGACGCGGGAAGGTGATGGCAGGCATACACATCGGCAAGGTTCCGGTGGACCACGTATAAATACCAAAAAAAAAAAAAAAGAAACGTTATATCGTGCACCAGGTACAATGTAACCCTTTCATTTCTGAGCCTGCCTTCTAAGAACAGGTAATGAACTCTCAGTATTGTGCGTCATTCCACACCATTGGTCGGAAGCTAAGAGCAGCCGGACTACGGGATTGCTGTCTCACACGTAGGTTACTATTAGCACCACATTACAAATGTTTGCCTTGGAGGTGACGTCGTCACCATGAAGCATGGACTGCTACCAAATGGCTTTGCACCGTGTCCAGCGATGAATCGCTGTTCTGTACTATCTCCAATGACCATCCTCAGCGAGTATGATGGTGATCTGGGTAGATGTCTCATAATTCAAATGTTCTGCAGAGGCACAGCGGTGTTACTCCTGGTGTAACTGTGTGTGTGTGTGGGGGGGGGGGGGGACGAAGGAATGACATCGTGACATCGGGTAACGGCTGGTAATGACGGAGGGTACTCTGACGGGACAACGGTATGTCAGGAACATCCTGTTTGCTCACGTCTTACTTCTCGTGTTATAGAATCGTGTTGCCATTTTTGCGCAGGAAAATGCCATTCAACGCATTTCACGTGTCTCTATGAGCTCTCTGCGTGATAATGAGGTACTGCTGTGGCCAGGAAGATCCTGTGATCGGTTCCCGGTAGAGCATGTCTGGTCTCAGCTCGGACGTCCCAATTCCATATAGGGGACATAAGTTAACCTTTACAAAATTTGTGGGCCAGCTTGCCTTAGGAGAGGATAAAACGGATTTATGACATCCTTTAGAAAACGAATCAGTGTATGATTGAGACCAGAAGGCGTGCAACGTCATACCGATAAATGTGCTCATACTACCAAGTTCGTTGTAAATTTACTCGAATCTGTAATCACTGAAGTAACACCACATAACTTCTCAATCAATGAAACTTCATTTTGTTTCCTCCTCTCATTCTGGGTTCTTCAAATTTTTTTGTCATATTACTATATTACGAGTGGAAGCTGTAAACAAGCGTTATCACTAAAATCTGCACGCGTTTTGTGCTATGCTGTTTCAGTTATTGACAACAGAACGAAACTATAACTGTTCGTATACTATTATACATAATATTAATTACATAATGCCAGTACCCTCTTAACATTCCCCTAATCGTTCAGTCAGGAAAAGAAATATTATCTACTGAAATTAACAAGAAACAATCGGATATGATCGTTGTTTTACTTTCTTCCGTATCATTTATTATTTAAATATCTTATCGAAAAATTCTCTGAACATCAAAATCATCACTGATGACAGTGCCACTAAAGTAGAGTTACTAAACTCGATTTTCCGACATTCCCTTTAGCAATGAGTAAATATTCCAGAATTGCACTAAAGAATAACTGCTAACTGTAGTCTCTTTGACATAGATAGTCTCGTTGCATCGAAGCAGCTGAAATCATATAATAAAAGTAAGGTCTTTGGTTGAGATAGTATACCAGTTACAGTTATCAAATGGTGATTTTGATTGGAAGGTTTTGTAGAAGCTTCTGTTACAAGCTTTCTCTATGTTTTGAGGGTGCTGAATCCAAATTTTCAATGCCCCACCAAAATTTTGGCTAGAAAATTCGTCATAAATGGAAAAAAACGAATAATTGTGATTTTTCTGGACTTCTTGCTTTCAACTCGGAAGCGACGCAATTTTTGGCAAAGTTCACCAATTCAGAAAAAAAAGAGGATAAAATTTCTCAGATAAGATATTTTTCGTGAGACCAACCGTACGGCGTGTAGCGCGTGTTGATGTTAACGTTAGCGACCACCAAAATCCAACTCCTCATCCTTC
Organism: Schistocerca serialis cubense; assembly: GCF_023864345.2. Lineage (NCBI taxonomy): Eukaryota > Metazoa > Arthropoda > Insecta > Orthoptera > Acrididae > Schistocerca > Schistocerca serialis. The sequence continues at coordinate 348,995,383 of NC_064640.1, read as the reverse complement.
AGTGTGTTATGGTATTCATTCAAACGGCCCAACGATAGCTTTCGTCAGTATTACAATTACAAGGTGTTCAAATAAATTATGTAAATGACACAATAATTATGCTTTATTTGGCATTCGGTAATATTAAAGTAATAATATTATAATTATTATTAATATAATAATGTTGAAAAAGAAGTTTCAGCCTCCTGATACTTCGTGCACCACGGTCCTCTTCTTTACTTTATTCGTCTACAAAATGAGAATGTACAGGGTGTTACAAAAAGGTACGGCCAAACTTTCAGGAAACATTCCTCACACACAAAGAAAGAAAATATGTTATGTGGACATGTGTCCGGAAACGCTTACTTTCCATGTTAGAGCTCATTTTATTACTTCTCTGCAAATCACATTAATCATGGAATGGAAACACACAGCAACAGAACGTACCAGCGTGACTTCAAACACTTTGTTACAGGAAATGTTCAAAATGTCCTCCGTTAGCGATGATACGTGCATCCATCCTCCGTCGCGTGGAATCCCTGATGCGCTGATGCAGCCCTGGAGAATGGCGTATTGTATGACAGGCGTCCACAATAAGAGCACGAAGAGTCTCTACATTTGGTACCGGGATTGCGTAGACAAGAGCTTTCAAATGCCCCCATAAATGAAAGCCAAGAGGGTTGAGGTCAGGAGAGCGTGGAGGCCATGGAATTGGTCCACCTATATCAATCCATCGGTCACCGAATCTGTTGTTGAGAAGCGTACGAACACTTCGACTGAAATGTACAGGAGCTCCATCGTGCATGAACCACATGTTGTGTCTTACTTGTAAAGGCACATGTTCTAGCAGCACTGGTAGAGTAACCCGTATGAAATCGTGATAACGTGCTCCATTGAGCGTAGGTGGAAGGACATGGGGCCCAATCAAGACATCACCAACAATGCCTGCCGAAACGTTCACAGCAAATCTGTGTTGATGACGTGATTGCACAACTGCGTGCGGATTCTCGTCAGCCCACACATGTTGATTGTGAAAATTTACAATTTGATCACGTTGGAATGAAGCCTCATCCGTAATGAGAACATTTGCACTGAAATGAGGATTGACACATTGTTGAATAAACCATTCGCAGAAGTGTACCCGTGGAGGCCAATCAGCTGCTGATAGTGCCTGCAAACGCTGTACATGGTACGGAAACAACTGGTTCTCCCGTAGCACTCTCCATACAGTAACGTGGTCAACGTTACCTTGTTCAGCAGCAACTTCTTTGACGCTGACATTAGGGTTATCGTCGACTGCACGAAGAATTGCCTCGTCCATTGCAGGTGTCCTCGTCGTTCTAGGTCTTCCCCAGTAGCGAGTCATAGGCTGGAATATTCCGTGCTCCCTAAGACGCCGATCAATTGCTTCGAACGTCTTCCTGTCGGGACACCTTCGTTCTGGAAATCTGTCTCGATACAAACGTACCGCGCCACGGCTATTGCCCCGTGCTAATCCATACATCAAATGGGCATCTGCCAACTCCGCATTTGTAAACATTGCACTGATTGCAGAACCACGTTCGTGATGAACACTAACCTGTTGATGCTACGTACTGATGTGCTTGATGCTAGTACTGTAGAGCAATGAATTGTATGTCAACACAAGCACCGAAGTCAACATTACCTTCCTTCAGTTGGGCCAACTGGTGGTGAATCGAGGAAGTACAGTACATACTGACGAAACTAAAATGAGCTCTAACATGGAAATTAAGCGTTTCCGGACACATGCCCACACAACATCTTTTCTTTGTTTCTGTGTGAGGAATGTTTCCTGAAAGTTTGGCCGTACCTTTTAGTAACACCCTGTACATGGGTATGTTACAGCTAGGTAAGAGATGACTAACTTCGGTTCACACCAGGTAATAGCTAAATAATTACTATGAAGAGCCAAAGAAACTGGTACACCTGCCTAATATCGCGTAGGGCCCCCGCGAGCACGCAGAAGTGCCGCAACACGACGTGGCATGGACTCGACTAATGTGTAAAGTCGTGCTAGAGGGAATTGACACTATGATCCTGCAAGTTTGCTCATAAATCCGTAAGAGTACGAGGTGGGAATATCTCTTCTGAACAACACGTTGCAAGGTATCCCAGACACGCTCAATAATGTTCATGTCCGGGGATTTTGGTGGCCAGCGGAAGTGTTCAAACTCAGAAGAGGGTTCCTGGAGACACTCTCTAGCAACTCTGGACAATTTGAAACGAGACTCGCCGACCAGACAACAGGTTTCCAGTCATCAACAGTCCAATGTCGGTCGAGACGGGCCCAGCCTAGGCGTATAGCTTTGTGTCGTGCAGTCATCAAGAAAAGAAGGGACCCTTCGGCTCCGAAAGCCCTTATCGATGATGCTTCGCTAATGATTCGCACGTTGACATTTCTTGATGGCCCAGCATTAAAATCTGCATCAATTTTCGAAAGGGTTGCCTTTTAGTCACGTTGAACGATTCTCTTCAGTCGTCGTTGGACTCGTTGTTGCAGGATCTTTTTCGGGCCGAAGTGATGTTGGAGATTTGGTGTTTTACCGTATTCCTGATATTCACGGTAAACTTGTGAAATGGTCGACGGGAAAATCTTTACTTCATCCCTATCTCGGGGATGCTGTGTCCCATCGCTCGGGCGCCGACTAGAACACCACGTTCAAACTCACTTCAATCTTGATAACCTGCCATTGTATAGTCAGTAAACGATCTAACAACTGTGCCAGACACTTGTCTTATATAAGCGTTGCCGACCTCAGCGCCGTATTCTGCCTGTTTACATATCTCTGTATTTGAATACGCATGCCTACAGCAGTTTCTTTCGCGCTTCAGTTTATTTACCTGCACATTTGTAGTAAATTAAAGCCATTACACAGAGACTGCTAAAATGATGATGTAATGAAATTTCACATCGGGGAATTGTAGTAACAACAGTGTAAAATATGACTTACCTTCTTCTGTAAAATTCCATTTTTGAGCCTCCTGTTCTTCTTCTACTTCCAACAGTGCTCTTAATGTCTTGCGAATTGAGATGGGTGACACTGTTGCAAAATGTATCGCCATTGATGTAGTGCTTCGAGCAGGGAGGCCTGTTTTTCAGTAGCTGTAAGTGTATCAACTACACCAAGATTTGCATCTCCATGTGATTTAGTTTCGAATAAAAAAGTGGCGATCCTTGGATCTCGTGCTACCCCATTTCTCTGGATTTTTATTTTTTCCCAGCCACTATTGCATCTGGTGGTACGTTCTAAGAATAATCTGGCTGGCAGCATCTCCAGCTGGCGGCAGAGAAGTGACATTGGCAATTGTTCTGAATTCTGATTTGAGGCAGGCTCTGTATCGGATGTGATTTAGAGACTGTGGCTTACACGACCATACAGCTTAATGAGGAATCGTTTTCCATATTCAACTACGGACTCCTTGTCACATTTAGATATTAAATAATACTATGTCCCATAGCAATTCAGAGGTTTTCTTCACTGAAGTAATGCATTTCACTTTTTCCTGCTTGTAAAGAGCAGAAGTAATGTCACAGCCACTGACTGCATTCGAAAACAGGATATTCTCTTGGGCGTGGTGGTCAGTTCCCCGAGACGAGTAAAACTGCAGTGGGACTTCACCTATCCCTGGTTTAATCAATAATGCATTATTATGTCGACAGAGGCCTGTCAAGATGACGAGTAAGCCCAAGTCTTCCCCAGCAACTACGAAGTAGACTATGTGCCAGCCAAAGGTAGTGCGATTTTAAAGATCAAGGTATCAGTATCTTCCATAGCTTGCATGGAAGCTATGACGGCTTTGGACAATTTGTCCAGTAACACTGATATCAAACACTCCTTGTTCTTCAAATTAGAGAGGATTTTTTGCTGAAGGACACGTGTTACTGTCGTTTCGTTACAGGTTATTTCTACAGAGCTGTGTGTGAGATACTATCGCTCGCTCATTTTGCTTAATTTTTCGTTAGTGTTCCCTTCTCGAAATTATTCATGAACCTCAGATATAGTTTTTTCCCTTCAAAACGGCAGTAATCTCTTCTTTCTTCTAGTTACTGGTTTCAAGAACATTCTTCAAGTTCACTTAAAGCCTATGTGATAACATTTTCTCCCACCGTCCACTACACACATCTCACTTGAAAGTACTATTATGACTATTTTGTACATTCAGACTGTATTAAGCTACCGCACATACCTTCTAAGCAACCACCCGAGAGCGAAATTGTAACCAACTGGCAGCACAGGAAACCAACACACGGGACTAGCCTATCACCTGCCAGAAGGAAGACATCAGTGCCATCTCACAAACATCTTACACCTCCACCATGGTAAATACCGACTGGTTATAATTAGAGTGCAACTACTCACAAAAGTCCAGTGTGGGCGGTAGTTATCGAATGGCAACAAAACTAGTTAAATATTCTAATGTGTTAATGTGAAACTGATTTCCGATGGAGAAAATTAGTTCCACTTTTGGACACCAGATGCAGATACGGCGCTGTGAATGCAAGGCAGACATACAGAAAAGTTTCCATACATAATGGATAAAGAACGGGACGTAGGAAGAAGAGATCAGACAAGTGAGAGAGACAGAATGTAGATATTGTTATTAACTTCCGCTTACGCAATTTGTTCATTGTGATCACCGGAGACGTCGACGAGTTGCAGCACAACGCCAGATTTCCACATGGTGGCAGAAACCGGTTCTAATTATTTTTCGTAAATCTTATCTGCGTTCAAGCATTAGCTTATCTACCAAGCTTCGCTGTTACCGCCCACTGGACCTCCTTGAGTATCTGAACTTTAATTATAAACAGCCGGGTGGCCGAGCGGTTCTAGGTGTTGCAGTCCGGAACCACGCGGCTGCTACGGTCGCAGGTTCGAATCCTGCCTCGGGCACGGATGTGTGTGATGTCCTTAGGTTAGTTAGGTTTAAGTAGTTCTAAGTTCTAGGGGACTGATGACCTCAGAAGTTAAGTCCCATAGTGCTCAGAGCCATTTGAACCATAAACAGCCGGTATCGACACCAACATCCGCTCCAGTAACATCGAGACACTGCTGGGGGATGAAATTCGGCAATGGATGCGCAACAAAGTACAGTAAAAGTGCAGGAAAGGGGGAGGCGGGGGATCTGTTAGTCCTAAGACGGCTCTTCACTTCAGCATTGAAATCGCCCTAACTTCAACAGAACCTACACGCCATACGGCTGGTCTGATAAAACAAGTCACTGGAACATAGTTTGTGGGAAATTATATCCACTTTACTTTCAAAGATAGTCAGCTTTTCAGAAAACTGTGTCGTTTCTGAGTTGTAAGAGAGAAACCCAAAAAAGTCCCGTATCTTCGTGACCTTCTTTTCATTTTTGAGCCATTTCCGGCCCGAAATTTTGGTGGGACTCTCAAAATTCAGATTCGGCACCCTCAAAAACATATACAACGGTTCTCGATAAAACTTCTACAACACATTCCTCTATTTGACCTATCTGAGCACCATTTGATTGGACTATTAGTTCCTTTCAGAGAATACTGCGGCAATAGATCCATAATTAGCAATCATATATAACCACTCGCCCGTCGGAAGATCCGCACCTAAAGCCTGGAAAGTTTCACAGACTACACCAACACTTAGGAAAGGAAATGGGACTAATCCACTGAATTACAGACCCGTACCCCTAACGTCGATTTTCAGGACAGATTCTGCGTTCGAACATAACGAATTACTTAGAAGAAAGTGATTTATTGACAAGTACACAACCCCATTCAGGAAATATCGTTCTTGTGAAACAGATTTAGCTTCTTGTTTACTCGAAGCAATGACTGCTTTCGACAGGGGTTATCAAACTGATTCCATATTTTTAGATTTCGGGAAGTCGTCTTACACCATTCGTCAGTAGCGGTTTTCAATCGAATTGCGTGCCTACGAAGGTATCGCCTCACCTGTGTGACTGTATAAAGTGGTTTCCTGTCAGATAAGCCACAGTCCATAGCAGCTGATGGAACGTCATCGAATAGAACAGAAGCAATATCCGGCATTTCAGAAGAAACTTTTACTATCCATCTGCTGTTCCTGATGTACATAAATAATTTCGGATACAATCTGAGAGGCCCTCTTAGATTGTTTGCAGATGGCACTGTCATTCACCATCTTGTAATATCAGGAAAAAAAATCAGCTGCAAAATGATTTATACAAGATATATATATGCTGCAAAGAGGGGGAATTATATCTAAATAATGAAAAGTGTAAAGTTATCGATAGGAATATTAAGAGGAATCTTGTAAATTTCAGTTACACGGTAAGTCACACAAATAATAGGGTTCCAAATACAACTAAATACTTAGGAATGACAATTATGAATAACATAAATTTGAACAATAGCATTGATAACGTGGAAAAAGCGAACCAAAGATCGATTTATTGGCAGGACACTTAGAAAACGCAGTAAGTCTGCTAAAGTGATTACCTAGACTGCAATTGTCCGTCCTCTCCTGGAGCACTGCTGGCGGTAGGGATCTGCATCTGATAATACTTACGAAGGACACTGAAAAAGTTCAAATAAGGGCAGCTCGTTTTGTATTGTTACGAAACAGCAGCCAGAGTGCCACAGATATGATACGTGAACTGGGGTGGGAATCATTAAAACAACGGCGATTTTCGTTGTGGCAGGACCTTCTCATGAAATTTCAGTCACCACATTTCTCCCATGTTCTGAAAGTAATTTGTCGATGCCCACCTACGTAAGTGGAAAGTATCACTGTAATTAAAATAAGACAAGTTAGAGCTCTCACGAATAGATTGAAGTGTTCATTTTTCCTGCATGCTTTTCGAAAGTGGAGCAGTAGAGAAATAGCTTGAATGTAGTTCGATGAATAAACAGCCAGGCACTTAGTAGTGACTTACAGAGAAATCAGGTAAATGTTCATGTAGCTTACAGAGGGAGCGCTATCTCACTTGGGGATGCTGACAAATTAAGAAACGACATGGCCTTATTAAATCTGTTTACGGACTCTGTGGAGCATTGCAGCATGTACAGCTTTCTGAACAGGAGTAGTAGGACAAAGTGAGTGCAAGGACAGTTTGTTAGTGCTAGTTGCCTATACCAGAGGCAAGCATACATTGAGGGAAAAACTATTGTTCGCTTTTGATTGACAGGACCATAACCTTTTGTTCTGGTTAAGTTGGTTATGACTCCCTGAGTATAATCCTTTCTTCTGAGAAACCCCCCACCTCTCCCCTCCTGCTCCACCTCGTGCTTATTCTTCCCCACCTCTCTGGGAACTCCCCTCACCGATACAAGCACGATTTTCATATTAATTTGATTGAATAATTAATTAAATCGATCAATTAATTAATTGCTCCCAATCTGGTAAACACTCAGCCCTCCCTCCATCCCCTTCCACACATGGAAATTGAAGGGAAACAGATTCAGTTGATTGCCTATTTGGCCAGGAATCGACTGCAGAGTATGCAATACTGTTTATTTAAACAATTTATTGAGTACAAAATAGTGTATGGAATAGAGTTTATTTATTGATTTAAAGAATTTGACAGAAAATCAATTTCAGTGTACAGAATATTGTTTAAACAGTTTCTGGTAGACAAAGCAATGTGTGGAATATTGTTTATGTAAATAATTTACAATTTATAAGCCAGTGTCTGGAATACAGCTTATTTATTTATTTATTACTGAATTTGTTGGGAAATTGACTGTTTATTTAATCATTTTGAGAGTGATGAGGCAGTATGGAATATTTAAACAACTGTGGTCCATTTTTTATCCCGATCATGCACGGAATACCTTGAACATAACTCACCACACGTAATTTCGCGGTTAAAAAAGTTTGAATCGAAAAGCACGCACTGTCCATCTTCAGCCAGGTTGGCCATTTCACGTATTTCCGCATGCGCAGGCTGCACTATGGCCACCAGGGCATTTTTTTCCTGTCTCTATTTTTTTAATAATTTTCTCACTCTATCACATTCGCTGACTAATTAATTAAACCGATACCCTTTTGTGGGACAGACTTTCCTTGCTTCCTCTATGTGGATACTAGGATTTAAATACTTGGCGGGAGTCGATTGTGCAACCACCCAGTTTCCTAACCCCATTTGATTTTTTCCCCTTTGCTTCCAATCGGTGTAAAGTGGCACAGTTAGTTCATTTGGTAGCAAGCCCATAGTGTTGGAGGTAGCTGAAAATTTCAAATTTCAGCTCATCTCCATGTTATGTCCTTAAACAATTTGCAGAGTGCTTGGATTAGTATGTGTGCTCACAATATAACTATCAGAAACAATAAATTGATCACTCGGGAGTTTGATATTGTGACTGGGTTTTATAGCACTATGTAAACCATAAGTTGGTTTCCTCAGCTACGCCATTACAAAGAATGAAGAGGAGGAGGGGAACAAGGTGGAAGGGTTTCCCATATGGTAGGATAATAACAACAACAAATTCTGTTACAAGACAGAGGGCACTGCAATGTATTGAGAAGCATTAAACTACGATTCTGGTAGTTGTCACGGCTAGATGCCTAAGATCGCTGAAAACGCTTGTACATACACCTCACATACTTTCCACGTGTCCACTCGAAGCGTGCCTGTCTCCTCGTATGCCGCCAGCACCCACTCTTAAGAGGCTGGAGAAAACTGCCACAGTTGTGGATGTGAGAGTAAGCCACAGTGCACCACCTGGGCCATGGAGGTCATCAGGAGATGATTGGAGTGGCAGGAATCAGGAAGTTATCAATAAGTCCAGCGCAAATACTTGGAAGTGGTCGATACTGAATGGCTTAATTTTCTATGGAGAATACATGCATGACACGTGACAGTCGATAGAGCCTAAGACATACTGAGTATTAGTTCGCTATTCAGCTATTTAGCGGACGCCAGTGTCGGCATTTGCCCCTGCAGCTGCGGGCACTAATCGACTAGCCAGTCGGCCACATCTTCTCTTTGTACCCGCCACTAGCGACAGCCTTAAGCCAGTAAAGCCCTTTCATTCCAGCAACAGACTACCTCCAGCACAAGCCATGCACGCCAAACAGTGTTGTTCTACGAAACCAACCACATATTTATCACCGTAATCGCAATTAAATATTACAATTGCAGCCTCAATCTCATGATATTCGGCAACCAGCTAAGTATCAGAAATACCTCCAATAGGCAGCTGTGGTTCTGGAAATATGAATATATGTATCCCTCTTATGACTTAACATAATTTTCCATGTAAAACACTTCAGCCCCCTGACTGCAGTCGGTGCACTGAAATCACAGTTTCCCTCATCAAATCCATACCTCCCTCACGACGGGACGTAGCCGTTTTCTTTGCACATGTTGGAACAATGCCCACAGCAGCTTTACACCGCAACACAAACTTTATAATTCTCCCAATCACAGTGAATCTATGACACAATCCCCTACTAAGTACACTCCTGGAAATTGAAATAAGAACACCGTGAATTCATTGTCCCAGGAAGGGGAAACTTTATTGACACATTCCTGGGGTCAGATACATCACATGATCACACTGACAGAACCACAGGCACATAGACACAGGCAACAGAGCATGCACAATGTCGGCACTAGTACAGTGTATATCCACCTTTCGCAGCAATGCAGGCTGCTATTCTCCCATGGAGACGATCGTAGAGATGCTGGATGTAGTCCTGTGGAACGGCTTGCCATGCCATTTCCACCTGGCGCCTCAGTTGGACCAGCGTTCGTGCTGGACGTGCAGACCGCGTGAGACGACGCTTCATCCAGTCCCAAACATGCTCAATGGGGGACAGATCCGGAGATCTTGCTGGCCAGGGTAGTTGACTTACACCTTCTAGAGCACGTTGGGTGGCACGGGATACATGCGGACGTGCATTGTCCTGTTGGAACAGCAAGTTCCCTTGCCGGTCTAGGAATAGTAGAAAGATGGGTTCGATGACGGTTTGAATGTACCGTGCACTATTCAGTGTCCCCCCGACGATCACCAGTGGTGTACGGCCAGTGTAGGAGATCGCTCCCCACACCATGATGCCGGGTGTTGGCCCTGTGTGCCTCGGTCGTATGCAGTCCTGATTGTGGCGCTCACCTGCACGGCGCCAAACACGCATACGACCATCATTGGCACCAAGGCAGAAGCGACTCTCATCGCTGAAGACGACACGTCTCCATTCGTCCCTCCATTCACGCCTGTCGCGACACCACTGGAGGCGGGCTGCACGATGTTGGGGCGTGAGCGGAAGACGGCCTAACGGTGTGCGGGACCGTAGCCCAGCTTCATGGAAACGGTTGCGAATGGTCCTCGCCGATACCCCAGGAGCAACAGTGTCCCTAATTTGCTGGGAAGTGGCGGTGCGGTCCCCTACGGCACTGCGTAGGATCCTACGGTCTTGGCGTGCATCCGTGCGTCGCTGCGGTCCGGTCCCAGGTCGACGGGCACGTGCACCTTCCGCCGACCACTGGCGACAACATCGATGTACTGTGGAGACCTCACGCCCCACGTGTTGAGCAATTCGGCGGTACGTCCACCCGGCCTCCCGCATGCCCACTATACGCCCTCGCTCAAAGTCCGTCAGCTGCACATACGGTTCACGTCCACGCTGTCGCGGCATGCTACCAGTGTTAAAGACTGCGATGGAGCTCCGTATGCCACGGCAAACTGGCTGACACTGACGGCGGCGGTGCACAAATGCTGCGCAGCTAGCGCCATTCGACGGCCAACACCGCGGTTCCTGGTGTGTCCGCTGTGCCGTGTGTGTGATCATTGCTTGTACAGCCCTCTCGCAGTGTCCGGAGCAAGTATGGTGGGTCTGAAACACCGGTGTCAATGTGTTCTTTTTTCCATTTCCAGGAGTGTATAATACTTCGTCAATAACTGAATGCTGCTGTCACCAAACAATATTGAGCTAAAACGCCCGATAGACTGACATGCCTCATTTGTTTTTCTCGTGAATGGCACCAGTGCTTCTTAGGAAGAGAGAATAGTCTTATAAGCGACCAGATGTTAAAAACACAATCGCAACGAGAATATTACTTTTACCCTGCAGAAAAGGTGACCTTGGTTCTACTGGCACACACAAGTATCGCTAACGATATCCATGTTAAAAACTATAAATGATTTATAAGCCGAGGTATGGCATTGCAGCCGAATCAAGTGCTCTTCCAAAAAATGCCGCCACATAGCAAAAAGATCGCGGCGTCTGTGTTAACAGACCGAAAGCACTAGTGCATGTCACCAGCGGTGTAAGCTTGTAATAAGATCACCCTCATCACCTAATTTAAAAAGAGATTCGGCTAAGGAACGTGGTATTAAGCCGATATTTGCAAACTTCCTCTTGCCGCTGTTAGATACTTCCCAAGTTAACAAACTGTATTTGTAGCGCATTCCATCTTGATACCATGTAGACAGTGTCACAGAGGCCCTGCAGTATATCCAAGGGTTAAAAGGTGATGGAGGATGATGGTTGATTTAGAATGATCACATATGGTAGGTGTCGTGCTATGTGAGGAATTACTTAAAAAACGCCACTCTATGTTGGGTCATAATAAATGCGCAAAATCCTGTGAGCGATATACTGGCTTTTCAGATCTATAATGTTACTTTTTCTAATAGAAATGCTTTCTGCGATTTAGAATGAAGTCTATCCATACAACGACATACATGCGTTGCATACTATGGAGACATCTTTTAATGATTACTGCCGGTGGTTAATCATATTCGAGGCACTTTCACATCTCGAAAGGAGTGACCATTTCGAACCTATCTGCTAAGAACCTCTTACAGAAAAACTCGGGTGTGATTTCTTAGACAGACCCTCTTTCTCAGCCCCCCCCCCTCCCCCTCTCTATAGCTTTGTCCACGTGATTGAGCTGGCCCTTGTGGCCGAGCGGTTCTAGGCGCTTCAGTCCGGAACCACGCGGCTGCTACGGTCGCAGGTTCGATTCCTGCCTCCGGCATGGATATGTGTGTTGTCTTTGGGTTAGTTAGGTTTACGAAGTTCTAAGTTTAGGGGACTGATGACCTCAGATGTTAAGTCCCATAGTGCTTAGAGCCATTTGAACCATCCTTGTCATTGGCCAGTTTAAGTCGGAACTGATCGGAAATCTGAGAGTGCGATATTTAAGGCCTTTTGCACCCCGTGGTGGAACAGGGTGAGCTGAGTTAACGCGGGAGGACCATGTGTTGACCACTCACTGAAAATAAGAACATGCTGTCATACCTCTGCCAGCCGTGTAGAATGTGTAAAGCCAGCGCCAAATGAAGCTTTCTCCTGCAACACGAGGTAGTATAAAAGACAGTATGAGCAGTTTCAGTGGTGTTTCTTATCAGGAAAATTAGGAAGACTCCACATCTTATGGAACTGGAAGAAGGACGGGGAGGTTGGTACTGCACTGAGTTGTGTCTCCAGATTAGGCTGCATGGAAGATGGTGAAACGACTTAGGAATAGTTACAAGATGCCGATGGATTGCCTAAAAGTAGAGTTTTGCTGTATGGGGTCTATAGAATATTACGTTGTCGTACGTACAGTCTTAGACAATAAAACTGACCGCCGGCCGGCCGCCACAGGGACTAAGTCCGAGTCATTCGCTTAAGGTGGCCAATAAAACTGACCGCCCCTGACAACTCTAAGTCCGGCAATCTGCACAATCTGGCAACACTGTAAGATGCGGAAGTGTCAGGAGGAAGTGTTATCTACTTCCGAGACGTTGTCGGACTACGTGAGCCCGTGGTCTAGTGGCAAGCGTCGTGCGTTCCAAACTTATAGTCGCCTGTTCGCGTCCAACTGTATTTCTTTTTTCTTTTTACCGCAGTCGGTCAAAAGTTATGAGTCTGACTGAACATCGAAGATAATTCGCTTAACATTCCACCCACCAGCAATAACAAGTAATCCAGAAACAATTCCGCAGGATAGCTCGTGACTGCGCCGCGATCATACCAGCTTTCTCTCGAGCGTTTCCTCGCGCTGCAGCGGCTACCGGCCACCGGCCAGACGCCACCCGCCGCCTGATATCCGGCGCCGCCCAGGTGAACGCGTCGCGACGCTGTCAGTGTGTGTCTCAACTGTCATTTTCGAATTTGAAGTTCTAGTTATCATCTGGCAGCTAAGCAATGGATTTCGCAAACTTGAAAATCATGAACTACAGTTAAGCATTGTAAAACTGAGTCGCAAGTGGAAATAGGTGTAACATCTGCAACACAACGTTTACTTTTGGTATAACAGAGGGGTGAATGCAGAGGAGGCAGCTAGAAAGATTTGAATTGTGTGTGGAGCGACTGCTTTTGGGAAAAATATGCCAGGAAAAGATATTCTTGTTTCAACAAAGAACGTTCTGGCATGAATGATTTTCCACATTAAGGAAGTTTCGACTACTGATATATGTGATAGATTACCATTTTACCATCACGCGACATTTGCATTCAACAGGCAAAGTTCAGAAGTCTGGTGTAGGATTACTGCATGCTCTAATTCCAAACAACAAAAATCAACGGAGTGACTATTATTGAACGTCATCAGGTCGCTCATTGAGCATTCGTATGCAATACTGTTACTGGTGACGTGTTTTGATGCCTTTATCGTTAACTTCCTAAGAAGAAATGAAAGGCTGAGTCCCTCCAAAAGATACAAACTCGAGCAAAGAGCAGTATGAACATGATATTTTACATCTGATAGCTCCAAAAGTGTATTCTGGGCTACGAATTCTGCCCCAAGGTGTGTGTGCAACACAGCTGGAATTTGTTGCCAACAACTGAGACACCTTTCGGTCTTAGCGTAAGAAAATCGAGTAATACAACTACATCACATGTGTTACTGTATGATAACGCACTTCTTGATTTGAGAAACAAAACTGTCCAGGAGATTGAAATTAAAGTCATCTCTGAAGCACTTGTATTGATAGAGAAGTCCTCTCTCAAGCACTTGTCCCTCTCGTCATATATTCGTAAAGATTTACCTTTCCCGCTCTTGACCGATCATCCGTCAACGCAATTCATTTCTAGACGAAAATACTCTTAAAACTACTCTGGTATAACGATATCGTTGGAACCAGTAGGTTTCTACTGACGTAGAATTTGTAAACAACTTTAGCATTGTCAGATCGTTTTAGATATCGTGAAAGAAAATTCTTTTGCTGATTAATTTCTCTTTGATGATTACTGTTGCGTTTAGTAAACTAATGGAAAATCCAATTAAAATATTCACTGTACTAATACAAATTAAATTCAGCTTGCTACAGAAACATTACGACGGCAGACTATCTTAATAAAGCACTAAGTATCTGTAAGACGATTGAGCCTATTTTAACACGAATTCGTAGGACATTATCGACTTTTGACTTCGAAAAGATCTGCGTTTACCTCATTTCCTGTATCATTCGCATTTATTATGAAAATGTGGCATTTCATAGACAAAATTATGTATTCACAACAACAAAAAATATGTCGTCATTATGAATTTGGCAGTACCGTAAGCTTTTCGCTCTGACACTAAGGGTTACTGAAAGTAGCAAGGCGCATTTTGCTCGAGCGTTGTCTTACGATTCCCTTATTGCGTTTGTATCTGCCTGCTTGTAGCTCTGCTACAAAAGAATTAAAAATCTGGCTCTCAGCGAGTCTCGAAAGGCGAACGAAAGTAGCTTGCACCTGGTAGCCAAACATGTTTCTTGGGAACAGGCTACTTCCTAAAGCGGGAAGACATTCTTTTGTGGTTGAATTGTTGGCAAATGTCAGTCAGACGTGTGCCGTTCGTCTAAGCGTTTCGGTGTGTTGAATTTGCACCAATTATTTTTCTACAGGTTTTTTCTGTCCCAAATAGAGAGTTGAAGTCTCCCATTAGTATTTTCACGTCATCTTGGTGAATTTTGCTCATAGTATTTTCGACTGTATATCTTTTATAGGGGCTCTGAATGAGCATAGTCATAAGTCGATTGTTGACGAATGCGATATCTTTGACAGAGTTGATGACAGATCTGTGTTCGAGAAATGCAGTGCCGAAGATTGGTACGCCTTTCGCTACCTTTTGTTGTATTTTGCTCTTGAAGATGCCATAGTTTCCGTAATGCAAGTTTTAATTGTCAATTAATCGTGGTTCTTGAAGAGCAATGATGAGAATTTTTTGGCGGACGATTTCTTTTGTGAGGTTATTGAGGTTTCTTGTTTGGGTCAATATATCGAGGTTTAGTTTTCAAATGAATGTTTTCTGCTTGTAGGGAAATTTACCAGAGATCTTCGATATTCTCTGCCGTGCTAACCTGGACTCCCCAGAGTGCGAAAATCCAACTGCCGCCTATCGGTGGCCAAGTTGTGTACCACCTGGGGTAAAGTTAGCTTTGCTTGCATAGTTCATGTTTTCTTGTGTTTCATTGGTTTGGCCTGGGTGATACCGGGACCAGACAGGACCAGACGGTGTTGAAGCCTTTGGAAGCAAATATTTTCAGCCACGCTCATTGAGATAACAGACGGTGACCGGAGTAGCGGTGATTTTCACTCAGATGTGTCTGGATTTAGGGTTCAACGGATTGAGTAGCCGTTCAGGATTGTGTTAGTATTTGGTTCACCCCAAGTATTTGATTTCCTCGGTACCACCCATATGGATGACGGTTTCCCCTATCGGCCACAGGGGATTATTATTATTATTAGTAGTAATATGTCATCAGCAAATCTGATATGGAGTATCTTCCCACCACTGAAATAGATGTGTATTCTTCGATTCAATATTTCCATCAGATAAATATGGATTATAATTACTTTACATTGCTGCTAGTCGACATATTTCTCTCTTTTTCTTAGACAGTTGCTAGCTGTTATTCCATCATAGGAATTTATGTGCGCAGAATTGTTGCAATACAGACGTTCAAATTATCCGATTTCTGTAATTTCATTTCGATACAAGATCGTCCTAATCGGATTCAGCCAGTCAGTCTTAATGTGGATATCCGATTACGACTCTCATCATATGATACACTGGGTGAACCACATTCTTAATCGAAATGATGAATCCAGATCACTTATCTATGACAGGGAATGAATTCTTAAACATTGTGGAAAATAATAAGTTATTTAAATATAAATATATGAACTAACGAGATAACAATGTATTTACAGGAGCAGGGACCCATCCATCATAGTAGAGCAGTGCGAGATTGGTTTCGGGGCCAAGAGAGGATAAAGCTGATGCCGTTTGTTCCACGATCACCGAACATCAACCAGATAGAGAATATGTGGGCAGAGGTAACAAGGTCATTGCCATGTGTCCCTATAAATGCAAGCGACCTTTGGACGAATATAGAAAACGTATGGTGGGAAGTAAACCATCACGCTACACTGTCGACGACTTAATGAAATCAATTCGAGAAATCTTACGTAATGATCGGGGGGGTGGTGGGGGGGAGGGTGGGTTGGTTACTAAAAGTATACTCGTCCACAAAGCCCATGTGGACAATTATCTGATAATCGGTCAAGCTTTGCTTTGTCGCAGCTCTTTAGCATAAAACAAGTCCATTTACTTTCACTCCCCTCCTTACAATTCTTGCAATGCAAGGTAATTGAAAAATCTCATCCACTCGACGCCAACTGAGGAACTGACTGGTGCATGTGTTGTTCAACACACAGTAGTTGTCACCCTCACTGGAATCAATGACTGTGTGTGCGCGTCTGTGCGCGTGTGTGTGTGTGTGTGTGTGTGTGTGTGTGTGTGTGTGTGTGTGTGTGTATCTGTGTGTGTGTGTGTGTGTTTTCGTGTTAACGCACAATCTGAATCAATACTATTAACATTAGAGAGACAACCAACAATAAATATTGCATCAAATATGACTGTAAAGTATATTAATGCGATGGGAAGTAACAAACTGAATTTTTACCCATCCCACGTCCTGCGTATTACGTTAAGTAAGATGTATTAACTCCATAGTATCGTTAGCAGAGACAGTGCGCTCTTGTTGTCGAGGCTCGCGACAAGTGCAGCGATTAGCAGTGCCCAATGCCGCCGCGATTTGTTTATGTTGGCTGAGCGTGGACACTGCAGCAGACGCTTCGCCCTAAACAGAAAGAAATCACCTTTGCTCTGACTGCAGTGAGCGGATATCACAGCCTGCGTGTTCTTATAGTAACCAACGTGAGACTCTACTTACAGGTGCCATGGAGCAATTGCAACGGGTATCATGTCATTAGTCATCAGAATATTAACCAGTGATGAAATGTCCACTCTATTTGAATCCCAAGAAAATAGGAACCTTCTAACAACGGAATGTGAGGTGTTATCAAAATATATCCAACATACAAAAATTAATTGGAGGGCTTTCATGTATGCAGTAATAGCACACAAAGAAATATTATGTCTTGGAAGCGTATATTTCATTTCCTCTTCTCATATTAAACCCCTTGTTTCAATATGAAGTGAGAAAATAAACACGAAAAACTAAAGTTCCTGAGAAGCATATAAGTCATTTCCTCTTCTCATATCACAACCTTTGTTTTAGTATGAAGTAAAAAAATGAACAGTTCCGAGTTCTGAAGCATAATATGACACCAGATTCTTATCGTAGGCGCTACCGGAAACGCCAAAAGCAGGGAGCTGTCCATTCTTTTGTCCAACAGTCTGTTTCCTTTCATGTATTACTTCCGCTAGGCGATTCTTATTTAAGGACTTGTGGGCATCAAGTTCTTCAGCAGAACAAGCCTTATGTTATAGTGCTAAATACGGTATGGAAAAAATGCAACAAAGACGAGTTCCGCTAGAGCAGTGAGGATATGTGCACATGTGTGTATTCAGCAATGACTGCCAGCTGCCGCAACACTTCACAGAATCCTTGCGGAGGCAACACAACTGTGCGTGCACTTCAGACTTCATTCGGTGAGACGTCAGGAGATGGATGAAAACGTCAAATTAACGTCGCTTTCCGAGTCGTATTCAATCCAGAATGAGGTGTTACTAAGGTAGCTGAGCGTTCTAGCAATTACACTTTTATGATTCCCATATGAGTATTTCGAAAGCCAAAAGAACCCGTTAGTGTGAAACTATCGGGAACTGCATTAATATCAAACTGCCAGAACTTGAGACAATACGTGGACTCTTCTCTTCACTGGGTGACCTATTACTGTTATTTAGCATTCTCTCCGTCCTAGTCGTAATGCAAATGGAACTTCAGAGGCGCTTTCCACTATTCTTGACAAACACCAGCAAGCTGTAATCGCTGAGAGTCACAATTGCGTGATGATAATGGTTCAGGTTGTCAGTAGTTGTGATGGTGTTATGCTGTCAAACTGCTTACAGTAACGTTAATGGTGGAGCACACAATTTAGCGCTGACTACCTACTTAAGTAAAGATAGTGTTGTGGCGTCTTCGCTTGTCTTTATTTGGCCTCAGCTTGAGTAATCCGATTCAATTAACATAGTACTCCAATCGCGGGCTCCTAATACAGTATGACAGCAGAGATTATCGTACGGGTATTACATTAATTCTGCAATGAAATGCTTAACAAATCTTACCCTCAGATATGCAGCTGGAATGGCTCATTACACACGTACTCCATGTTGCACTTGGTTAAGTGATCCGTTCGCTGAAATCCTGCTTGTACTGTTCGTAAATACTCGTATACCTCAGAAATGGTTCAAATGGCTCTGAGCACTATGTGACTTAACTTCTGAGGTTATCAGTCCGCTAGAACTTAGAACTACTTAAACTTAACTAACCTAAGGACATCAGACACATCCATGTCCGAGACAGGATTCGAACCTGCGACCGTAGAGGTCGCGCGGTTCCCGACTATAGCGCCTGGAACCGCTCGGCCACCCCGGCCTGCATACTTGTATACTGACCATTTGTTATTTGACTAATTATGAACTACAATCTGATTCGCATGTATATGACATGGGTTAGCGCCGGCACAAAGGTAAGACTAAGGGTTGGATGCCGTTGAAGTCCTCTTAAATTGATGGCAAGACAAATGTTCGCAAATCACCCCTATTGCCTCAAAAAACAATTGCATCTTAAATATCGAAGGACCGGCGTCCTCACTGTCACAGCGCGTTGAAATACAGCAACGACGGCAGATGAAAATTTGTGAGCGACTGGGCTTCGAACCCAGACCTCCTGCTTCCTAGACAGACGTTCTGATGACGGGACTAATATTTTTTTTTAATGTTTGAGAAGACTTTCAGCACCAGGTAGGTGGAGGCAAAGAGGGCAGGGGTCGAAGATCCGAGGCCTGGCCACAATGCCTCTCCCATACCTGCACTGAGCAGCTGCATTATTCCCATGTATTCCATATTTGCCCCCGTATATTCTTTTAAATTGTAGAACAAAACTGAAGTAGTAATTTAGGTAAAATAAATTACAGATTGCCGCCTCCAGTGGAGTGCGTTCCTTGTAGAACATAACTTATAACATTGGAAAGGGTGACGGAAAAATCCCTAACAAACATTCATTCAGAAATATATTCACATTTTAATTTATTATGCACTGGATGCATATGAGGTCTGTAAGGAAGCCATATATTTTTCAACAAATAAAAGAAATTTCGGAGCCGGTGGGGTTTGCCAAATTAGAACAGTTCTAATTTTAGATCCAACGTAAAAGAATATTCCGGGAATAAAAAAAGTGAAAGAATAGTATTCCTCTTCTAGTGAATAAAAGTGCCCACCTCTTTGTAGATAAAAATTTAAAACCATTCCTTATATTTGTTATTCTTCTTCAGCTTGAAATTTTCTGCTGCAATATAGAACATGTACTCTACTAAGTTTTTTTTGTTATGACGTAAACCACAAACTGTCCCAGAAGCCACGAATAACTGTTATTCTTTGCGGACGGGTAACATTTCCAGTCGGATTGTAAAGCTTCAGTTATCGGTATTTGACTTTCTGCGGTTCTATTGACAGTGCTAACTTCTTCGTAGTCCAGTTCCAAATTCTGATTCTACACTCCTGGAAATGGAAAAAAGAACACATTGACACCGGTGTGTCAGACCCACCATACTTGCTCCGGACACTGCGAGAGGGCTGTACAAGCAATGATCACACGCACGGCACAGCGGACACACCAGGAACCGCGGTGTTGGCCGTCGAATGGCGCTAGCTGCGCAACATTTGTGCACCGCCGCCGTCAGTGTCAGCCAGTTTGCCGTGGCATATGGAGCTCCATCGCAGTCTTTAACACTGGTAGCATGCCGCGACAGCGTGGACGTGAACCGTATGTGCAGTTGACGGACTTTGAGCGAGGGCGTATAGTGGGCATGCGGGAGGCCGGGTGGACGTACCGCCGAATTGCTCAACACGTGGGGCGTGAGGTCTCCACAGTACATCGATGTTGTCGCCAGTGGTCGGCGGAAGGTGCACGTGCCCGTCGACCTGGGACCGGACCGCAGCGACGCACGGATGCACGCCAAGACCGTAGGATCCTACGCAGTGCCGTAGGGGACCGCACCGCCACTTCCCAGCAAATTAGGGACACTGTTGCTCCTGGGGTATCGGCGAGGACCATTCGCAACCGTCTCCATGAAGCTGGGCTACGGTCCCGCACACCGTTAGGCCGTCTTCCGCTCACGCCCCAACATCGTGCAGCCCGCCTCCAGTGGTGTCGCGACAGGTGTGAATGGAGGGACGAATGGAGACGTGTCGTCTTCAGCGATGAGAGTCGCTTCTGCCTTGGTGCCAATGATGGTCGTATGCGTGTTTGGCGCCGTGCAGGTGAGCGCCACAATCAGGACTGCATACGACCGAGGCACACAGGGCCAACACCCGGCATCATGGTGTGGGGAGCGATCTCCTACACTGGCCGTACACCACTGGTGATCGTCGAGGGGACACTGAATAGTGCACGGTACATCCAAACCGTCATCGAACCCATCGTTCTACCATTCCTAGACCGGCAAGGGAACTTGCTGTTCCAACAGGACAATGTACGTCCGCATGTATCCCGTGCCACCCAACGTGCTCTAGAAGGTGTACGTCAACTACCCTGGCCAGCAAGATCTCCGGATCTGTCCCCCATTGAGCATGTTTGGGACTGGATGAAGCGTCGTCTCACGCGGTCTGCACGTCCAGCACGAACGCTGGTCCAACTGAGGCGCCAGGTGGAAATGGCATGGCAAGCCGTTCCACAGGACTACATCCAGCATCTCTACGATCGTCTCCATGGGAGAATAGCAGCCTGCATTGCTGCGAAAGGTGGATATACACTGTACTAGTGCCGACATTGTGCATGCTCTGTTGCCTGTGTCTATGTGCCTGTGGTTCTGTCAGTGTGATCATGTGATGTATCTGACCCCAGGAATGTGTCAATAAAGTTTCCCCTTCCTGGGACAATGAATTCACGGTGTTCTTATTTCAATTTCCAGGAGTGTATTTTCACATGAGAAGATGTGCGCTACAGTTTCTACAAGCCGTCATTTGTCGCCGTATGGAGATGGTCTCAATTTAATTTTACATAATCGTTCCGCTGTGGGTATGGTTTCCTTTACAAAGTCGCACCATGCGGCACTTACTCTACTTGGTATAATTTTATTGTTGATTTTTTTCCAGACGTTCCTCCAGTTTTTTGTAGGTTAAGTTACCGGAATTGGTTTGTGAAGACGATGTCTGGTAATATAATCATAAACGGTTCTAGTGTTGGTTTGTGCTCGTGGAGGTCTTATACAGCTCCAAACGCCATAGTACTTTCGGACGTAATCTAGGCTGGCGTGCTACATTAACAAGAGCGTTCCTATCCCCAGGATCTAACGAGAGGAACAGAAGTTTCGTGATGCCTGTCTTAGTGGCGTGTATTAGTTTAAAAGCACGTCTTTAATTCCAAGTCCTCCGTTTTGCCTCTGCAAAGTCACCGTGTCGAAGGATACTTTGATGATATTTTGTTTCCACAGATACCAATAGGCTACAGCTTATAATTTTATGTGCAGTGACCTGCACTATTGGTACGACTGCTCCGACGTAATATATTTTTCTAAGTATGTATGTATTTATAATCTGAACTTTGTGCAGTCGATCTAACGATCGCATGTCATGGTCCTTGAACAAGGTTCTGATGACATTAAGTTTCCGCTCCCAATTGTTCGTGGCCAAGCGCTTGGGATTCGCCCTTAACTACAATCCGAGTTGGAGTCTCTCTTCAGTTACATCTAACCAGTGTGCTCCTATTGCACTATTGTAAGAACCGAGATGCAGTATTTTGGTATTAAAATTTTGCAAATCCGGGTTCGAATCTGGTCAGGCACAAATTTTCATCTGACGCTGTTGTTCTATTTTAATGCCAAAGACAGCCTGGACATCTGTCCTTCAATCTTTAATTGATTAAGAAGTCTGTCTATTTCGATTCGTAGTGTCTGTTCTTTCGGAAATGTCCTAAGAACAGACATACACGCACACACACACACACACACACACACACACACACACACACACACACACACACATTTATATCATAAGTGCTATTCGGAAAACGTTTGGCAACTCAGTGATAGTGCTGGACTGGAGCTGCATCAACCTACTCATTTCACTAGATATTGTTGTAATTTTCTGAACAATTACTGTTTAATAAGTGACAGCGACAGTGTCTCTCATCGTTTACTTTGTCAGAAACCTGCTTCTTTCTGCCCTAGGCTATACTATAGCAATGAGTGATTGCTCACATTCTTGATACCTCACTGGACGTGCTACTGCAACTGTAGTCAAAGATTCAAATCCCACTGGAAAAGTATGTTTCAAGTCAGATGGTTTTGCTCCTCCCCTACTGCCATTGAAAACGATCACAACGAAATTAAGTATAGGTATTCTATGAAACCCTTGAGTTCATACTGCGGTGCTGTGAAGATGAAAAAGTAGTTTTCACAATTATCAGATGACAGATGGAACTTGTCAGATTCCACTAGTTATGACTGCATCATTAACTGTTGGTTCACAGGCGCTTTTCTGCCGCTTATTGTAAGTGTTATTTGTATGTAGGAGCTGGAAGAAAAGAAACATCAAATTTTCGCCTTATGGAATGTTCGAATTCACCTTAAGTCTTCACGTTTCGAGCAAAGGCAGAATATCCGTCAGGAAAGCTGACAACAATAAGCCAGGCCATGCCTGTCTTCTGGTGGATGTGCCAATGACAGTGATTGTACAGCAAAGAGGCATTGCCAACTCAACCACTGGAGAAGCTCCAAAATTGTGAATCACGTCTGGCGAATACGCTTTTAAGGTTTCGATCCGATTAAGACAGTAAAACACAAATAATTGTCGCAGTTATTATTATATGACATTTAGATTGCATTCAGTGCATCGATGTATTACAAGTAATTGCACTCTAGCCTCTAAACCTAGTTACAGAAATGCGAATAAGACTCATGGGCATATAATGAGGATCTAGCGGTCCTTGCCACCTGCAACTTCGAAACGAAGCTATAGCCACTTCCGAGGTCACTCACAGAACACATCAGCTGGTATCCTTCCTGACACTATAACTGAAACTTGGCAACAACGCAGAATATGTTTGGCAACTCTGTGACCGACGAGTTATTTCCTTGATGGCACAGAACTATCCTGCTAAATTCACTTGATATTATCGTGTCATTTCAATTGAATACTGTAAGTGATTTTCTCTTGAGACGTGACATAAGGTTATCAGTTAATGCTTTTGAGTCAACGAAACTGGTTTCACACGGGAAATACAACTACTCTCGTCTCTTATGTTGCGATTTATTTGCCATAGCGGCTACTGAGCCAGTAAGCACGTCAAAGACCAGCACCTGTTCGCTAGCTCCTAGGTAACGTGCTTGCCTGTCAGGTGCACGCTGCCTTTGTTCGCCTTTCGACACTCGCTGAATGCCAGATTTTTAATTCTTTTGTAGCAGAACTACAAGCAGGCAGATACAAATTCAATGAGGGAATGGTAAGACAACGCTCTAGCAAAATTCGTCTTGCTACTTTTAGTAACCCTTAGTGTCAAAGCGAAAAACCTTACGGTACTGCCAAATTCATAATGCCACTTTTATTTTCTGCCGACATACTTTTTTGTTGTTGTGAATACGTTATTTTATCTGTGAACTGCCACATTTTCATAATACTTACGAAGCAAATCATGTGAGGTAACACTTCACCAACTTGTCGGGAAGGTGGAAAAAGCACTACCCTTTCTGGATGCTCTCTGTATCTTCCTGGATGTCGAGGGGGTTCTAGTAATACGACCTTCGAGTAAATGGTTAGAGATGAAGAACCTAGTGGTGAATGAACTCATAGATGAGCTGAATGCGAGAGACTACTCTTGAAAAGAATAAGTAGACGATTTATTCACAGTAAGACTTAGAAAATTTGATAGTATTGTTAAACCTATGTGCACTGAACATTGTGAAAAAGTATTTAAAGACTAGCCGCACGAAAATTGGTCTAGTATTATTTACGGAGAAGCATGTCCAGCACATACACTGAAAAATTATATTTCTCGATGAAACTTTAGAGAGGGTTGTAGTGTATCTACAGGTAGCCCTGGATGGAAAACTATTATGAACACCTCACATAAAGAATATATTCCACTGTGAAAGATAATCTTATAAGCACTAGAAGCTGCTGTAT
The DNA here is from genome assembly GCF_023864345.2 of Schistocerca serialis cubense. Taxonomy (NCBI): domain Eukaryota; kingdom Metazoa; phylum Arthropoda; class Insecta; order Orthoptera; family Acrididae; genus Schistocerca; species Schistocerca serialis. The sequence continues at coordinate 348,970,858 of NC_064640.1, read as the reverse complement.
GGTAAACTGGGGTCTAAACCCAGTACGTACTGGATATACACCTCTGCAAAAATACCAATGATAATTTATTGTCATATAATATGAACAAAGTCGAACAGAAGGTGGCTGCTAGGGAGTCTCGCAAAGTGAAGAGACTGGCCTGCTTTCACAAACAGACGGAATTAGCAGGACATCCACTCTTGGGATGGATATTAGGCTAGACATGCCCGCCTTACACCTGTGGCTTAAAATGGAGGCCGCAGCAGGGACATAAAGGCTAAAAATTGTAAATAACTGGATATAGTTAGAATATACGGAATCCCAAATCAGTATGGCGATGGCTGGGGAAATGCCGACTAACTATACAATAACTTCTAGCTATTTCAATAAACCTTGCCATGTAACAGTTGGAAGCAGGGAGCAGTGAAAGAACGAACCACTACACCGTTCAGGGGACATAATATAGTGGTATACTGACGGGTCGAAAACAGATTAAACCAACGGGTCTGGTGTACTGCCTAGAATCTCTTTAGGGAAGATGGCCACAGTATTACATAGTATCTTCTATCAGCATGTGCGCGGAGGAGAATTAGAGTAGATCCTACAAAAGTCGTAGCATCTACTTTTATTCAGACAGCCAAGCAGCTCTGAAATCTCTATCAGCCCCTGCGACCGAAGGTCGTTGCAGAATGCCATGAAGCATTTTCTTTCGGACGTGTCCGAAAGAACAGACACCACACATATATCCATATACAGAGTGTTTCAGGAGGAATATTAGATATTTTAGTAGGTGGTAGTACAGACGAATTGCATAAAAAATTCCATACATATGCGTCCACTTTTTATTTTGTACAGAGATACAGCTGTTAGTACGTAACCCCAACAAACTCAAAGTAAAGGCAACGAGGACATTCAAAGTTGATTTTCAAAAATTCCCCCACCAACTTCAATGCTCATTTGACTTCTCTTGATAACACCACGTGGAGGTCGTCTTTGCGTTCTTTTATGAGGGCTGCACTATTCATAATCCGAAAGATCAAATCGGCTCTTGGGTTTACTTTTTTTTTGTAGACTTCGCCTTTAACCATCCCCGCAGGCAAAAATCGAAAGAGATAAGGTCCGGGGACCTTGAAGGCCAAGAAAAGTGCCCATATCCAATCATCCATCTTCCAGGAAATGTTAGGTTTGGATAATGTGTCACCTGACGACTAGAATGTGCAGGAGCCCCGTCATGCTGGAGGAACATACGCATTCTTGTAGCCAAATGTACCTCTTCCAATGACGCTGGAAGCTCATTTTCAAGGACATGTAGACAACTGGGTCCTGTAAGGACCAACATACGAAACGAAAATGCATTGAACCCAGCTATCTGTATGTTCAATAAAAACTGGACGCATGTTATATGTCATTATTTCAACAATTTGTCTATACTACCATCTCCTAGAATATTTACTATTCCTCCTGAAACATCCTGTATAATTATTTGGGTCTCCACGGGTCATCGAAAGATTTCAGTGCAAGACGCACGACATCGTCCGACCCTCGCGGGAATACAGTGTGGACGCAAGCTAGTGGAACAATGGCCGGGGGGTATCGCGCATCTGGTGTGCGGTAAAAATGGGAATTCGCGTCTGACGAGGAGCGTGTGGAGATAGGTGCTGCAGAGAGGTTGACTGCTGTGTCATCATAGTATCCACCGTCGGAGGTTCGAATCCTCCCTCCGGCATGGGTGTATGTGTTGTCCATAGCGTAAGTTAGATTAAGTAATGTGTAAGCTTAGGGACCGATGACCTAAGCAGCTTGGTCTCATAAGTTCTTACCACAAATTTACAAAATTTTAATACCAAAATACTGCACCTCGTTTCTAACAACAGTGCAATAGATACGCACTGGTTAGATGTAACTGAAGAGAGTCTCCAACTCCGACTGTGGTTAAGGGCGAATAACAAGCGCATGGCCACTAACAACTGGAAGCGGAATGTCATCCGAACCTTTTTGAAGGACCATGACAGGACCGGATCTTCGACCCCTGCCCTCTTTGCCTCCGCCTACCTGGTGCTGAAAGTCTTCTCAAACACAAAAAAAAATAATAGTCCAGTCATCAGAACGTCTGTCTAGTAAGTAGGAGGTCTGGGTTCGAGTCCCAGTCGGTCACAAATTTTCATCTGCCGCCGTTGCTGTATTTCAACGCGCTGTGACAGTGTGGTCGTCGGTCCTTCGATATTTAAGATGCTATTCTTTCTGAGGCAATAGAGGTGATTTGCGAACATTTGTCTTGCCATCAATTTAACAGGACTTCAACTGCATCCAACCCTTAGTGATTACTTTGTGCCAACGCTAGCCGATGTCATATATATGCGAATCAGATTGCAGTTCATATTTAGTCAAATAACGAATGGTCAGTATACAAGTATGCAGGCCGGGCTGGCCGAGCGGTTCCAGGGGCTATAGTCGGGAACCGCGCGGCCGCTACGGTCGCAGGTTCGAATCCTGTCTCGGACATGGATGTGTCTGATGTCCTTAGGCTAGTTAGGTTTAAGTAGTTCTAAGATCTAGCGGACTGATAACCTCAGAAGTTAAGTCACATAGTGCTCAGAACCATTTGAACCATTTCTGAAGTATACGAGTATTTACGAACAGTACAAGCAGGTTTTCAGCGAACGGATCACTTAACCAAGTGCAACATGGAATACCTGTGTAATGAGTCATTCTAGCTGCATAGCTGAGGGTAAGATTTGTTAAGCATTTCATTGCAGAATTAATGTAATATCCGCACGATAATCTCTGCAGTCATACTGTATTAGGAGCCCGCGATTGGAGTACTATGTTCGTTAAATCGGATTACTCAAGCTGAGGCCAAATAAAGACAAGCGACGACACCACAACACTATCTTTACTTAAGTAGGTAGTCAGCGCTAAATTATATGCGCCACCATTAATGTCACTGTAAGCTGGCTGGCTCTGAGCACTATGGGACTTAACAGCTGTGGTCATCAGTCCCCTAGAACTTAGAACTACTTAAACCTAACTAACCTAAGGACATCACACACATCCATGCCCGAGGCAGGATTCGAACCTGCGACCGTAGCAGTCGCGCGGTTCCGAACTGCGCTCCTAGAACCGCGAAACCATCGCGGCCGGCCTACTGTAAGCAGTTTGACAGCATAACACCACCACAACTACTGACAACCTGAACCATTATCATCACGTAGTTGTGACTCTCGGTGATTACAGGTTGCTGATATTTGTCAAGAACAGCGGAAACCGCCTCTGAAGTTCCATTTGCATTACGACTAGGACGGAGAGAATGCTAAATAACTGTAATAGGTCACCCAGGGAAGAGAAGTGTCCACGTATTGTCTCAAGTTCTTGCAGTTTGATATAATGCAGTTCCCGATAGTTTCACACCAACGGGTTCCTTTGGCTTTCGAAATACTCATATGGGAATCATAACAGTGTAATTGCTAGAACGCTCAACTACCATAATAACACCTCAATCTGGATTTAATACGACTCGGAAAGCGACGTTAATTTGACGTTTTCATCCATCTCCTGACGTCTCACCGAATGAAGTCTGAAGTGCACGCATAGTTGTGTTGCCTCCGCAAGGATTCTCTGAAGTGTTGTGGCAGCTGGCAGTTCAAATGGTTCAAATGGCTCTGAGCACTATGGGACTCAACTGCTGAGGTCATTAGTCCCCTAGAACTTAGAACTAGTTAAACCTAACTAACCTAAGGACATCACAAACATCCATGCCCGAGGCAGGATTCAAACCTGCGACCGTAGCGGTCTCGCGGTTCAAGACTGCAGCGCCTTTAACCGCACGGCCCCTTCGGCCGGCCAGCTGGCAGTCATTGCTGAATACACACATGTGCACATATCCTCACTGCTCTAGCGGAACTCGTCTTTGTTGCAGTTTTTCCATACCGTATTTAGCACTATAACATAAGGCTTGTTCTGCTGAAGAACTTGATGCCCATAAGTCCTTAAATAAGAATCTCCTAGCGGGAGTAATACATGAAAGGAAACAGACTGTTGGACAAAAGAATGGACAGCTCCCTGCTTTTGGCGTTTCCGGTAGCGCCTACGATAAGAATCTGGTGTCATATTATGCTTCAGAACTCTAACCTGTTCATTTTTTATACTTCATACTAAAACAAAAGTTGTGATATGAGAAGAGGAAATGACTTATATGCTTCTCAGGAACTTTAGTTTTTCGTGTTTATTTTCTCACTTCATATTGAAACAAGGGCGTTAATATGAGAAGAGGAAATGAAATATACGCTTCCAAGACATAATATTTCTTTGTGTGCTATTACTGCATACATGAAAGCCCTCCAATTAATTTTTGTATGTTGGATATTTTTTGATATCACCTCACATTCCTTTGTGAGAAGGTTCCTATTTTCTTGGGATTCAAATAGAATGGACATTTCATCACTGGTTAATATTCTGATGACTAATGACATGATACCCGTTGCAATTGCTCCGTGGCACCTGTGAGGAGAGTCTCACGTTGGTTACTATAAGAATACGCAGGCAGTGATATCCGCTCACTGCAGTCAGAGCAAAGGTGATTTCTTTCTGTTTAGGGCGAAGCGTCTGCTGCAGTGTCCACGCTCAGCCAACATAAACAAATCGCGGCGGCATTGGGCACTGCTAATCGCTGCACTTGTCGCGAGCCTCGACAACAATGGCGCACTGTCTCTGCTAACGATACTATGAAGTTAATACATCTTACTTACCGCAATACGCAGGACGTGGGATGGGTAAAAATTCAGTTTGTAACTTCCCATCGCATTAATATACTTTACAGTCATATTTGATGCAATATTTATTGTTGGTTGTCTCTCTAATGTTAACAGTATTGATTCAGATTGTGCGTTAACACGAAAACACACACACACACGCACACACACACACACACACGCGCGCACACACAGTCATTGATTCCAGTGAGGAGGACAACTACTGTGTGTTGAACAACACATGCACCAGTCAGTTCCTCAGTTGGCGTCGAGTGGATGAGATATTTCAATTACGTTGCATTGCAAGGATTGTAAGAAGGGGACTGAAAGTAAATGGACTTGCTGTATGCTGAAGAGCTGCGACAAAGCAAAGCTTGACCGATTATCAGATAATTGTCCACATGGCTTTTGTGGACGAGTATACTTTTAGTATCCAACCCACCCACGATCATTACGTAAGATTTCTCGAGGGCGTGGGGGAATTGATTTCATTAAGTCGTCGACAGTGTAGCATGAGGGTTTACTTCCCACCATACATTTTCTATATTCGTCCAAAGGTGGCTTGCATTTGTAGGGACACATGGCAATGACCTTGTTACCTCTGCGTTAACACGAAAACACACACACACACACACACGCACACACACGCACACACACAAGCGCACACACGCACACACACACGTGCACACACGCACACACACACGTGCACACACACACGCACAGACACACACGCAAACAATCATTGATTCCAGTGAGGATGACAACTACTGTGTGTTGAACAACACATGCACCAGTCAGTTCCTCAGCTGTTTATCTGGCCCTGAAACCAATCTCACACTGCCCTGCTATGATGGATGGGACTCTGCCCCTGTAAATAAACTGTTATCTCATTGGTTCATATATTTATATTTAAATAACGTATTTGTAATAATCACATTGGATTATTGTTTTCCACAGTGTTTAAGAATTCAGGCCCTGTCATAGATAAGTGATCTGGATTCATCAGTTCGATTAAGAATGTGGTTCACCCAGTCTATCATATGATGAGAGTCGTAGTCGGATATCCAAATTACGACTGACTGGCTGAATCCGATTAGGACGATCTTGTATCGAAATGAAATTATAGAAATCGGATAATTTGAACGTCTGTATTGCAACAATGCTGCGCCCATAAATTCCTTTGATGGAGTAACAGCTAGCAACTGTCTAAGAAAAAGTGAGAAATATGTCCACTAGCAGCAATGTAACGTAATTATAATCCATATTTATCTGATGGAAATATTGAATCGAACAATACACATCTATTTCAGTGGTAGGAAGTTACTCCATATCAGATTTGCTGATGACATATTACTAATAATAATAATAACAATAATCCCCTGTGGCCGATAGGGGAAACCGTCATCCATATGGGTGGTACCGAGGAAATCAAATACTTGGGGTGAACCAAATACTAACACAATTCTGAACGGCTACTCAATCCGTTGAACCCTAAATCCAGACACATCTGAGTGAAAATCACCGCTACTCCGGTCACCGTCTATTATCTCAATGAGCTTGGCTGAAAATATTTGCTTCCAACGGCTTCAACACCCTCTGGTCCTGTCTGGTCCCGGTATCACCCAGGCCAAACCAATGAAACACAAGAAAACATGAACTATGCAAGCAAAGGTAACTTTACCCCAGGTGGTACACAACCTGGCCACCGATAGGCGACAGTTGGATTTTCGCACTCTGGGGAGTCCAGGTTAGCACGGCAGAGAATATCGAAGATATCTGGTAAATTTCCCTACAAGCAGAAAACATTCATTTGAAAACTAAACATCGATACATTGACCCAAACAAGAAACCTCAAGAATCTCACAAAAGAAATCGTCCGCCAAAAAATTCTCATCATTGCTCTTCAAGAACCACGATTAATTGACAATTAAAACTTGCATTACGGAAACTATGGCATCTTCAAGAGCAAAATACAACAAAAGGTAGCGAAAGGCGTACCAATCTTCGGCACTGCATTTCTCGAACACAGATCTGTCATCAACTCAGTCAAAGATATCGCATCCATCAACAATCGACTTATGACTATGCTCATTCAGAGCCCCTATAAAAGATATACACTCGAAAATACTATGAGCAAATTTCACCAAGATGACCTGAAAATACTAATGGGAAGACTTCAACTCTCTGTTTGGGGCAGAAAAAACCTGTAGAAAAATAATTGGTACAAATTCAACACACCGAAACGCTTAGACGAACGGCACACGTCTGACTGACATTTGCCAACAATTCAACCACAAAAGAATGTCTTCCCGCTTTAGGAAGTAGCCTGTTCCCAAGAAACATGTTTGGCTACCAGGTGCAAGCTGCTTTCGTTCGCCTTTCGAGACTCGCTGAGAGCCAGATTTTTAATTCTTTTGTAGCAGAGCTACAAGCAGGCAGATACAAACGCAATAAGGGAATCGTAAGACAACGCTCGAGCAAAATGCGCCTTGCTACTTTCAGTAACCCTTAGTGTCAGAGCGAAAACCTTACGGTACTGCCAAATTCATAATGACGACATATTTTTTGTTGTTGTGAATACATAATTTTATCTATGAAATGCCACATTTTCATAATAATTGCGAATGATACAGGAAATGAGGTAAATGCAGATCTTTTCGAAGTCAAAAGTCGATAATGTCCTACGAATTCGTGTTAAAATAGGCTCAATCGTCTTACAGATACTTAATGCTTTATTAAGATAGTCTGCCGTCGTGATGTTTCTTTAGTAAGCTGAATTTAATTTGTATTAGTACAGTGAATATTTTAATTGGATTTTCCATTAGTTTACTAAACGCAACAGTAATCATCAAAGAGAAATTAATCAGCAAAAGAATTTTCTTTCACGATATCTAAAACGATCTGACAATGCTAAAGTTGTTTACAAATTCTACGTCAGTAGAAACATACTGGTTCCAACGATATCATTATACCAGAGTAGTTTTAAGAGTATTTTCGTCTAGAAATGAATTGCGTTGACGGTTGATCGATCAAGAGCGGGAAAGGTAAATCTTTACGAGTATATGACGAGAGGGACAAGTGCTTGAGAGAGGACTTCTCTATCAATACAAGTGCTTGAGAGATGATTTTAATTTCAATCTCCTGGATAGTTTTGTTTCTCAAATCAAGAAGTGCGTTATCATACAGTAACACATGTGATGTAGTTGTATTACTCGATTTTCTTACGCTAAGACCGAAAGGTGTCTCAGTTGTTGGCAACAAATTCCAGCTGTGTTGCACACACACCTTGGGGCAAAATTCGTAGCCCAAAATACACTTTTGGAGCTATCAGATGTAAAATATTATGTTCATACTACTCTTTGCTCGAGTTTGTATCTTTTGGAGGGACTCAGCCTTTCATTTCTTCTTAGGAAGTTAACGATAAAGGCATCATAACACGTCACCAGTAACAGTGCTGCATACGAATGCTCAATGAGCGACCTGATGACGTTCAATAATAGTCACTCCGTTGATTTTTGTTGTTTGGAATTAGAGCATGCAGTACTCCTACACCAGACTTCTGAACTTTGCCTGTTGAATGCAAATGTCGCGTGATGGTAAAATGGTAATCTATCACATATATCAGTAGTCGAGACTTCCTTAATGTGGAAAATCATTCATGCCAGAACGATCTTTGTTGAAACAAGAATATCTTTTCCTGGCGTATTTTTCCCAAAAGCAGTCGCTCCACACACAATTCAAATCTTTCTAGCTGCCTCCTCTGCATTCACCCCTCTGTTATACCAAAAGTAAACGTTGTGTTGCAGATGTTACACCTATTTCCACTTGCGACTCAGTTTTACAATGCTTAACTGTGGTTCGTGATTTTCAAGTTTGCGAAATCCATTGCTTAGCTGCCAGATGATAACTAGAACTTCAAATTCGAAAATGACAGTTGAGACACACACTGACAGCGTCGCGACGCGTTCACCTGGGCGGCGCCGGATATCAGGCGGCGGGTGGCGTCTGGCCGGTGGCCGGTAGCCGCTGCAGCGCGAGGAAACGCTCGAGAGAAAGCTGGTATGATCGCGGCGCAGCCACGAGCTATCCTGCGGAATTGTTTCTGGAATACTTGTTATTGCTGGTGGGTAGAATGTTAAGCGAATTATCTTCGATGTTCAGTCAGACCCATAACTTTTGACAGACTGCGGTAAAAAAAAAAAAATGCAGTTGGACGCGAACAGGCGACTATAAGTTTAGAACGCACGACGCTTGTCACTAGACCACGGGCTCACGTAGCCCGACAACGTCTCGGAAGTAGATAACACTTCCTCCTGACATTTCCGCATCTTACAGTGTTGCCAGATTGTGCAGATTGCCGGACTTAAGAGTTGTCAGGGGCGGTCAGTTTTATTGGCCACCTTAACTGGATGACTGGGACTTAGTCCCTGTGGCGGCCGGCCGGCGGTCAGTTTTATTGTCTAAGACTGTACTTTTTGGACTTAGTCGCAGCTGGAAACTTCTTTGGGCAATTGTTGCTATCTTGTTTAGGATTTTAATGCCTCTCTGGCAGACAATTTCAACTTGTGCATGAAAGGTTTGCTTTTCGTCGATCTGAATTCCAAGATAGCTCTATGCTTCTTTTTTTTTCACAGATTGGTCATATATAATGATTGTGGAATTTTTCGTTCGTGATCATGTTTCTTTTCCGTAACAGATAGACTACACACTATTTACTTAGTTTTTCAGGAACTACCCTACTATTGTTTTACTAATTTAGCCCTTGTATTGGCAGATACTATAATTAGTAGATCGTCTGAGCTGGTGATGCAGCCCCTTCTGTTTGATCTACCCTGTTTCAGTATAGGTTCACCGCGCGGGGTAGCCACGCGGTCTGCGGCACCTTACCACGGTTCGCGCGGCTGCCCCCGTCGGAGCTTCGAGTACTTCCTCGGGCATGGGTGTGTGTGTTGTCCTTAGCGTCAGTTAGTTTAAATTAGATTAAGTTGTGTATAAGCTTAGGGACCGATGACCTCAGCGGTTTGGTCCCATAAGACCTTACCACAAATTTCCAAGAAATTTAATGGCTCTGTCCCAAAATCTCAGAACTCTGGATCACAAACAGAGCCCTGTGGCCTAACACTGTGGATGTCTTTCACAATTTTCTTTCCAGGACATTCTAATTGCACTCGCCTGCCCGTGCAATAACTTTGTAGAGTGTTATAGAGACACCTGTCCGCCTAGTTCCGTTTCAGCCGCGCTCGCGAGTGGCCGCTGTTAACTGTTGCACTGCACTTCCGTGTTATCGCTGTCCTTGTGCTTCGCCGAGTGCCCTCTGTCTGTTAATCTCCATGTTCGTTTCTATTCCTTGTGATCTGATCACTCTTTCTGGTCTTGCTGCTGCTAACTGGAATTTCGGTTGTTTAACCGAAATTGCTTCGCTGGATTAACCATGGATTCAAACCTCAGGAAGAATATGCTGGTATTTGCTTTTGACAAGGAATCCCGTCCTGTTCAGCCGACATCCCAGGAAATAGATGACTGGATTACACAGGTAATTGGTCTAGATTCTGAAACCGTCCAAACCTGGGAACTGGATTAGGAAAAATACTGTGTTTTTGTCAATTTAACCAGTGCTGCGACTGTTGATAAAGTGTTACGAAAGTGGGGCTATGAAGTAGACTTTGTACATAGAAATGGTTATAAAAGTAAGGTTTCCATCTATAGAGTGGACATTCATTACAAAACCGTTCGTTTCTTGAATCTTCCCATTGAAATTGAAAATGATAAGATTAAGGAAGCTCTTTCAAACTATGTAGACGTTAAATCAATTGCAAATGAAAGATGGTCATGTTGTGTACATAGTTCCACGTAGTCAGCGCGTACACAACTTTCCCACTAGAGCGCGCCCCGTTAAGCACAACAGCGCAGGCGCAGCGCCCAAATCCTGCTTCCGTCGATCCGCATATTAATATGTAACGCAGCCAATGAGGTTGCTGCTAACGTAGAACGTTTTCTCCTCGCGGATCACACTCGCACAGTGATACCTGAACGCGCGAGGTATTATAATGAGTGTACAGACCTCCAATTAGTCAATCTGCATTTGTCTGCACCAGTCTGTACCAGTCTGCATTTGTCTGCGAGAGTCTGTACCAGTCTGCATTAGTCTGTACCAGTCTATAGTCAAGTTTCAGTCTGCACCTAAGAAGATTATCATATTCCTGTACATAGCCATGGAGATAAATGTATAGACACTTTGTCAAGTATCAGAGATATGTGAGAATAAGATTAACGTACCAGTACCAAAGCAACTTCACATTGTCAATTGTAAACAGCATCCAGAATCAAGTTACGTAATGTCTATGCTTTTTATTATTTTAATAAATGTGTGTGAAAATTAGTCAAGTTCTGTTTAATGTTGGTCACCGTCAATCTGCTACTCTAAGTGTGCAAGTGGCATATCTATCGTCTGACCTAACGGCAGAAGATAAACACACCACAATAAGACCACGAGACATATTGCTGACTTTCGCCTACTTCGTTAGAGCGACAAGTCAAATAATCTGATGGTGTGTGTACCGAAGGTCTTACAGTACGCACCCCATAGATCGCCTCGCTTCAAACTGCAGTGTTTTAACGGGGTCTGCTGTGTAGAGATGGACGTTAAGACGAATTTTCCGTCTCACATGACTGTTTGTGGGTATAAGGCACAAATTGTTTATACAGGTCAGGAAGCTGCATGTCATATATATAACGAAACCGGCCACTTCAGACAGGAATGTCCGCGGCGAACTGTTGTTCTTAAAAGTAAGCGTCAGAAGCTTACCTTAAATGATCTGTTACCAAAGAATATCCCGGATCAACTGGTTGAGGACGTTAACGCAGCGGGTCAAGCTGATGTCTCCCTTCACGATAACAGTCAATTTCCCCCGTTAACAACAAAAGGAAACCCTGTTGCCACTAATCGTGAAACTGCAATGCAACCGAAAAAACGACCTCTGGAGATAACTGATAGTTGTTCAGAGGACGAGCTGTCTTGTCCCACTCCATCACTTCGCAAGCAAAAACAGTGTGATGAGGAAGCAGAGGAACCTGAAGGCAAAATGCGAATGGAAACTAATGAACACAAAGGTAATACACGCACGGTACCAGAAAATGAAGGGGGTGTAATCAGCATTAATTTGCAAGAAACAACAGGTACAGTAGCCGATTACAAAGATCAGCAGCTATCTGTTAATAAACAAATTCAGGGAGAGGTTGCAAAACTGCAGTCTTCATTGGTTTCCCTCTATCAGGAAGTGAGTGAAATCAATAAAGAACGAGGAAGTGGTGGCCAAACTGAAATCACAGTCAACACCTCACGGCAGGCGCCGGAAACCGAAATCGCGAAAGCGTCTGCCGCTGCTCCACACAAGCCGCAAAGTAAAATACCGACGCAACCAAATGATAATGTAGCTCGCAACCAAGGGAAGGGAAAATCAGGTAGGGGCATCCCAAGCGCAAAGAATGTTCGGTCCGGAACGGTCCTACACGAATCACTGGAGGAAAAATCAGAAAATTGACCAGGAAATCAGTCTGCTTGCGGTACAAGAGAAAACATCAGACGTAGAAAAAAATCGGGACAGTAACTAATAAACTGATTGAAGTGTTATTCCATGTTCAGCCTTCCGAGAAAACTGTTACAGCTTAACTGAACCCTGAACCACAGGAAACTAAATTAGTTCATCAAAAAAACTACATAGTGACAGCAAAATGACGCAATCTTATTCTGTCACCACTATAAACATAAATACAATTACGACCGGTTTGAAATTATCGGCCCTTAAGGAATTTTTGTACATATCCGCGATTGATATTGCCCTGTTACAAGAAGTAGTAATTTCGGATTTAGTAATTCCCGGTTTTGTCAGTTACATAAATGTGTATCCCGAAACTAGTGTTGGAACAGCTATTTTGGTGAGGGAAGGGATAACAGTAAGCGTGGTGGAACGACTGGAATCCGGAAAGGGAATAGGAGTAAATATCTATGATGCGACTGTCATCAACTTGTACGCCCCTTCAGGAAATTCTCATGGAAGTGACAGGGCACGTTTCTTCAAAGATGACCTGATATACTTGTTAAGGAAAACTCCAAGACAGTTATTACCTGGAGATGATTTTAATTATGTTTTAAATCGAAAAGATCAGTTACCAAATTTTAATTTCTCAAATGAACTAAAACAACTAGTTACTGGTTTAGAATTAAAGGATATATGGGAAATCAAATACCCCTCCATTGTTGAGTTCACTTATGTCACGGCAACATCACGTAGCAGGATTGATAGACTATATTTTCTTAAAAATCTTGAAACCATTCCTACGTACTTTTCAGACCATTCAAGTGTCTTAACTTGCATAAATCCAACAAGACAGCCGGTTCTCCGATTCAAGAATCAGTGGAATTTGAACACTTCCTTGTTAGTAAATCATGATTTAGAAGACCTGATTAAAGAAACATGGGCAATATGCCTGCGTGCCCGTAGTAGATATGCCACTGCTATAGACTGGTGGGTTAAAATGGCAAAGCCAAAGTTGAGGAAGGTTCTTATTCAATACAGTGCCCAAAGCGCAAGGGAAATGAAATGCACTATAGAATATTACTATTCCGTTTTGAGAGCTCTATATGATCAACTCTCAGCAGGTTCCTCATTTCGGATAGCAGACATCAAAAAAGTCAAAGCCAAGTTACTTAATATCGAGAGAAGTCAAATGGAAGGTTGTAAATAAAATCTAAGGCAAATTCGGTGTCAGAAGATGAAACTACTTCCCTATATCATTTAGTGAAGCATACGAAAAATGGGAGAAGGACTTTTGTTGATGAAATTCGAGCAAAATACGGTACGATACTCAGAACCCAGCAGGGTATCATGGACCAGATTTATCGCTATTATTGAGAGCTATATTCAGTACATCAAAGTAGTGATGCTTCCTTGGAAGAATTCCTTGACATCCTAGTCCCACAGCTGACAGAAGATAACAACTAAAATTTTCTCGGGGTTGTCAGTGAAGAAGACGTTTATGAGACTCTGTGCGCCTCACCATAAAAAAAATCCCCAGGACCGGATGGTCCGCCAGCAGAGTTTTACATCCGTTACTGGCCAATGGTAGGGGTGAAAATCACGGACATTGTAAACGAAGTTATTCAGGGTAAAATGATTCCGGCTGAGTTTAAGGAGAGTAAAATTGCTCTGGTGCCAAAAAATAATGGAAACAAAGATTTAAATAATTTTCGTCCAATTTCACTGCTGAATTATGATTATCAATTAATAGCTAGAATAATAAATAAGAGAATTTCATGCCTTACAGATAAAATTATTAGTCAACATCAGAACTGCGCGCAAGGCAGGACCATTTTTCAAAATCTAGCAGAATTCAGTGATATCTTTGCAATAACTTCTGTAACAAACATAAAGTGTGCTTTATTGTTTTTAGATTTTTATAAAGCGTTCGATGTAGTAAATTTTCAATATCTTCTACAGACAATGAAGAAAATAGGTTTCAACGATAGGGTCATACAGTTTATTGAGAACATAACAACTGGAATAAATGCTAAAATAGCGGTGAATTGTCAACAATACTGGCCGATGAAAATACAACGAGGTGTTCCTCAAGGAAGTCCACTGTTCATGTCGCTCTTCGCCATTTCCCTGTAACCTTTCCTCCGACATGTCCATGCTAGATTAAAAGGCTTAACATTATCAGGAAATAAAACAGTTATAAGAGCCTATACTGACGACATAGGGGTCATTATAAGGAATAATTACGAGGTAACCACGCTAGCAACAGTGACTGATTCGTGCTGGAGTCAATGCAAACAAAAAAAAAAGGTAAGATGTAAAATCTCAGAGGTTTTGATAATATAAACGTCGAGTGGGCAAAATTAGTCCGACAACATAAAACTCTTGGGATCACCCTGACAGCATGCCCTATGAAAATGACGGCTTTAAATTGGAAAGTTGCAGCAGATAAAGTGCAAGGAGCCATTGTAAAGAATTTAACTCTATATATGAACCAAGTTCAAAGAACACAGTACATCAACTCATGCATCCTTGCTAAGACTGCCCAGCTGTTTCCAATACCGAGAATGATAGCGAGGAGAATAATGTCAAAAATCACCAACTTTTTGTGAAGAGGTGAAGTGTTCAGATTACCTGCTAAAGTAGCCACTTTAGATCCTAAAAATGGTGGCCTAGGAGTAACTGATATAACGGATAAAGCCTCAGCACTTTTTATCAAAAGGCAAGTTAATTTAACAAGAGACTCGCGAGAAAGCATAACCAGCCAACTTTTAGAGATCATTAAGCCTCGAAGCCAACAGTCGTTTACAGCACGAGAGGATTTTCTATGTTGAGTTTAGTTATGTCAGTGTCGAACTCAGGCAGTCACGACACTTAACATCGAGAGCCATAACGCGGGAACGAAAGAAAAGTGAAGGAAGGAACAAAATAGAACGACAATTTCCAAACATTAAGTGGACTGAGATTTGGAAAAATATTAGTTCTAATGTGCTCACGTATAATATAAAAACGTCATGGTACAAGACAGTTAACGACATAGTTAGCACCAATGAAAGACTGCACGCAATCGGACTCTGTGAAATAAATTTATGTCAACAATGCCATCTAGTTGACACAATAATTGATAGATATACTTGCAGTGGTCACATGAATAGTTGTAAGTGGATCAGGCAGCAAATAGCTCTGATTACAAGAACATCCCCTGAGTGTATATCGCTATCATTGATACACTGGCCTGAAACACGTTATTTCCCAGAAGCAAAAAATAACGCTGTGTACTGGTTGCTGGGAAATTTTGTTAATTACGTCCTTAACAAATTAGGATCTGATAGCATCATAGAGTTCAAGGTACAGATGCTGTGTGAATTCCACAAAATTAGGAGGTATTCGAATCATAAGAAAAAGTTCGGTAATAAGTTAAAAATTGTATTTGAAAGAATGGGCATAGGTTAATATAAAAAAGAAGACTGTGTTGACAGTGATGTATTGTAGTTACCTTAAGGATATTATTTAAGATTTTACAGTATATTTATGATGTGTGCTTTTTATACTTCAAAGAGTAGTTTTTGAAATTTATAAGCTAATGAACAGAACTTATGTGACATTGAGATTGTGTGTCTAATAGTGTCAAAACACAAAACATTAAAGGTGCATTACTGGCTTGTATTAGAAATCTGGAAATAGACAGTTTTTATTGAAATGTCCTTATCGATTGGTTAAAACCATAGGATTCTATCTGATATAACGTAATATTCAATGGCTGGCACATTGCTCTGTTCATTTTTGCACTGTGATGTGTAAGTCAGTTTCGCAGTGAAAGACTGATTATATATGTCTGATCACTTCAGATACCCCCCATGAACCATGGACCTTGCCGTTGGTGGGGAGGCTTGCGTGCCTCAGCGATACAGATAGCCGTACCGTAGGTGCAACCACAACGGAGGGGTATCTGCTGAGAGACCAGACAAACGTGTGGTTCCTGAAGAGGGGCAGCAGCCTTTTCAGTAGTTGCAAGGGCAACAGTCTGGATGATTGACTGATCTGGCCTTGTAACAATAACCAAAACGGCCTTGCTGTGCTGGTACTGCGAACGGCTGAAAGCAAGGGGAAACTACAGCCGTAATTTTTCCCGAGGGCATGCAGCTTTACTGTATGATTACATGTTGATGGCGTCCTATTGGGTAAAATATTCCGGAGGTAAAATAGTCCCCCATTCGGATCTCCGGGCGGGGACTACTCAAGAGGATGTCGTTATCAGGAGAAACAAAACTGGCGTTCTACGGATCGGAGCGTGGAATGTCAGATCCCTTAATCGGGCAGGTAGGTTAGAAAATTTAAAAAGGGAAATGGATAGGTTGAAGTTAGATATAGTGGGAATTAGTGAAGTTCGGTGGCAGGAGGAACAAGACTTCTGGTCAGGTGACTACAGGGTTATAAACACAAAATCAAATAGGGGTAATGCAGGAGTAGGTTTAATAATGAATAGGAAAATAGGAATGCGGGTAAGCTACTACAAACAGCATAGTGAACGCATTATTGTGGCCAAGATAGATACGAAGCCCACACCTACTACAGTAGTACAAGTTTATATGCCAACTACCTCTGCAGATGACGAAGAAATTGAAGAAATGTATGATGAAATAAAAGAAATTATTCAGATTGTGAAGGGAGACGAAAATTTAATAGTCATGGGTGACTGGAATTCGAGTGTAGGAAAAGGGAGAGAAGGAAACATAGTAGGCGAATATGGATTGGGGGACAGAAATGAAAGAGGAAGCCGCCTGGTCGAATTTTGCACAGAGCACAACATAATCATAACTAACACTTGGTTTAAGAATCATGAAAGAAGGTTGTATACATGGAAGAAGCCTGGAGATACTAAAAGGTATCAGATAGATTATATAATGGTAAGACAGAGATTTAGGAACCAGGTTTTAAATTGTAAGACATTTCCAGGGGCAGATGTGGACTCTGACCACAATCTATTGGTTATGACCTGTAGATTAAAACTGAAGAAACTGCAAAAAGGTGGGAATTTAAGGAGATGGGACCTGGATAAACTTAAAGAACCAGAGGTGGTACAGAGATTCAGGGAGAGCATAAGGGAGCAATTGACAGGAATGGGGGAAATAAATACAGTAGAAGAAGAATGGGTAGCTTTGAGGGATGAAGTAGTGAAGGCAGCAGAGGATCAAGTAGGTAAAAAGTCGAGGGCTAGTAGAAATCCTTGGGTAACAGAAGAAATATTGAATTTAATTGATGAAAGGAGAAAATATAAAAATGCAGTAAGTGAAACAGGCAAAAAGGAATACAAACGTCTCAAAAATGAGATCGACAGGAAGTGCAAAATGGCTAAGCAGGGATGGCTAGAGGACAAATGTAAGGATGTAGAGGCTTATCTCACTAGGGGTAAGATAGATACCGCCTACAGGAAAATTAAAGAGACCTTTGGAGATAAGAGAACGACTTGTATGAATATCAAGAGCTCAGATGGAAACCCAGTTCTAAGCAAAGAAGGGAAAGCAGAAAGGTGGAAGGAGTATATAGAGGGTCTATACAAGGGCGATGTACTTGAGGACAATATTATGGAAAAGGAAGAGGATGTAGATGAAGATGAAATGGGAGATATGATACTGCGTGAAGAATTTGACAGAGCACTGAAAGACCTGAGTCGAAACAAGGCCCCCGGAGTAGACAATATTCCATTGGAACTACTGACGGCCGTGGGAGAGCCAGTCCTGACAAAACTCTACCATCTGGTGAGCAAGATGTATGAAACAGGCGAAATACCCTCAGACTTCAAGAAGAATATAATAATTCCAATCCCAAAGAAAGCAGGTGTTGACAGATGTGAAAATTACCGAACTATCAGTTTAATAAGTCACAACTGCAAAATACTAACACGAATTCTTTACAGACGAATGGAAAAACTAGTAGAAGCCAACCTCGGGGAAGATCAGTTTGGATTCCGTAGAAACACTGGAACACGTGAGGCAATACTGACCTTACGACTTATCTTAGAAGAAAGATTAAGGAAAGGCAAACCTACGTTTCTAGCCTTTGTAGACTTAGAGAAAGCTTTTGACAATGTTGACTGGAATACTCTCTTTCAAATTCTAAAGGTGGCAGGGGTAAAATACAGGGAGCGAAAGGCTATTTACAATTTTTACAGATACCAGATGGCAGTTATAAGAGTCGAGGGACATGAAAGGGAAGCAGTGGTTGGGAAGGGAGTAAGACAGGGTTGTAGCCTCTCCCCGATGTTGTTCAATCTGTATATTGAGCAAGCAGTAAAGGAAACAAAAGAAAAATTCGGAGTAGGTATTAAAATTCATGGAGAAGAAATAAAAACTTTGAGGTTCGCCGATGACATTGTAATTCTGTCAGAGACAGCAAAGGACTTGGAAGAGCAGTTGAATGGAATGGACAGTGTCTTGAAAGGAGGATATAAGATGAACATCAACAAAAGCAAAACAAGGATAATGGAATGTAGTCTAATTAAGTCAGGTGATGCTGAGGGAATTAGATTAGGAAATGAGGCACTTAATGTAGTAAAGGAGTTTTGCTATTTGGGGAGCAAAATAACTGATGATGGTCGAAGTAGAGAGGATATAAAATGTAGGCTGGCAA
Source organism: Schistocerca serialis cubense (assembly GCF_023864345.2). Lineage (NCBI taxonomy): Eukaryota > Metazoa > Arthropoda > Insecta > Orthoptera > Acrididae > Schistocerca > Schistocerca serialis. Next base: position 348,951,966 of record NC_064640.1, on the reverse strand, counting down.
TGGCAAGGAAAGCGTTTCTGAAGAAGAGAAATTTGTTAACATCCAGTATTGATTTAAGTGTCAGGAAGTCATTTCTGAAAGTATTCGTATGGAGTGTAGCCATGTATGGAAGTGAAACATGGACGATAAATAGTTTGGACAAGAAGAGAATAGAAGCTTTCGAAATGTGGTGCTACAGAAGAATGCTGAAGATTAGATGGGTAGATCACATAACTAATGAGGAAGTATTGAATAGGATTGGGGAGAAGAGAAGTTTGTGGCACAACTTGACCAGAAGAAGGGATCGGTTCGTAGGACATGTTCTGAGGCATCAAGGGATCACCAATTTAGTATTGGAGGGCAGCGTGGAGGGTAAAAATCGTAGAGGGAGACCAAGAGATGATTACACTAAGCAGATTCAGAAGGATGTGGGTTGCAGTAGGTACTGGGAGATGAAAAGGCTTGCACAGGATAGAGTAGCATGGAGGGCTGCATCAAACCAGTCTCAGGACTGAAGACCACAACAACAACAACACTTCAGATACTTCACATTCAGTTAATGTCCAGGTTTGTGTAGTTGCAAGGCTAGTCAACTTTATTATATATCTCCTTTCCGCCATTCTCAAGTATTTCAGAAATTGTCTAATATGATTATTAAATTGTTCTATATTTAAAATTATCTCACCAACTTGCTGATATCCATCATAAGGAACTAATTATGCTTCTGTAAAGATTGGAGCTCATGTAATTCAAAGTGCAGACTATATTTCTTCAGGTTGAAGTTTGAATGTGTTTATAAAACTTTTCTTGATGTTTAACTTAATTCTTTCTGGTAATTTAGTCAGTAACTCCATATTCTGTTGTCTTTCTTTAACATCAGCGTAATTGAAATGATCAAACCGTTTTGTTTAAATAACTTCATGTACAACATGTGTACATGGTTAGTACATGAACTTAGTATGTATTTGGAATTTGTAACATTGTTTTTTTAATAAGTGTTTTCATAGAAGAAAAAGATAGCTGAGTGGTCAGCGTGACGGATTGCCGTCCTACGGGCCCATGTTCGATTCCCGGCTGGGTCGTGGATTTTCTTCTCTCAGGGACTGGGTGTGGTGTTGTCTTCATCATCATTTCATCCCCATCCGGCAAGTAGGTCGCTCAGTGTGGCATCGAATGTAATAAAACTTGCACAAAGCAGCCGGACCTGCCCCGCAAGGGGCCTCCCGGCCAATGACGCCAAAAGCTCGTTTTCATTTCCGTAGAGACACCTGGAACAGTCCACCTGTTTCAGTCTTTTGAATAGGGCAGACCAACATAAATTATAAGACATCCCAGCTATAGCAATCATTATGCCTCTCATGTATTTGTCGCTTGAGGTGTTCATAATATTTACTGCATGATGTATCGCATCCTCGGTGGATGTTCCTTTCTTGAAACCATAGGCAGAGGGTTCATGTGTACTGCCTGTTTCTGGTTCCTCAGAGTAGTATATTTACTAAAGAATTAAGCGTGGAACACCTATGCTCACCATAAACTGTATGGGAACTACCTGTGTCAGAGCAAACTAAACGCTTGGCACGCTCCCTCAAAGGCTCCGTCAGCCAATGCGAACTGTTATCTCAGCAGAATCACACACAAGGGAGCGAGGCGTTCCAGCTGTCATGTCACACTTTTTTATTTAGTTTCGTAGAGTGATTTGGCTTAGTGTCGAAAAAATATTATGGAACATAGTAAACGAAATCTTGGTCCAAATATCGTGATTTACCAAACATCCTGACAGGTTAAAACTGTGTGCCGGTAACGGGCAACTAGGTAGGATGACGTGCGCCGTGCTGACAGCGGTGGAATAGTCGCATCTGAGCGAAGTGGCTTTACTGCTATCATCGTTGAGATCCATGTATGGATTTGTAGTGAATTAAAATTACTAGGAACAACAGTAAAACCAAAGAAAACCCAAAACATTGAAAACATTATAAAGAACAAACTGCAGTAAATGGTGGAGCAGATGGCAACTCCGTAAGTGTTCCAGACGGCGATGTTGGTCAATGGCCTTTCATTTGGGCGGAAGATATGAAGACAATTTCATTAACTTTCGCACCCTGAAACGCACGACACCCAGAAATAAAAAAGCTTGTCGTTTTTTACACCATTTGCAAAGTTCGCGAAGTTGAATATGGACCCAATAGGAATATAGCTGCAACAAAGTCAGATAAAAGTCAGATAATATGAACCATAATAAGCGAAAGAAGTCCATAGAACCTGCTTCATATGCACCTGATAATATTGTCTTCCTATCAGAAAATAACAGGCTTTGAAGACAAATATAGAGTGAGGGGATTAATGTCTTGGGATAGCGATATGCAAATATACGGATGGCGCTATTATCGCGTATACAAGATATAAAACGACAGTGCATAGGTAGAGCTGTCATTTGTACTCAGGTGATTCATGTGAAAAGATTTACGACATCATTATAGCCACATGATGAGAATTAACAAACTTTGAACGCGGAATGGTAGTAGGAGCTAAACGCATGAGACAATCCTTTTCGTAAATCGTAAAAGTCCTAATCTTCAGAGATCCGTAGTGTCAAGAGCGTGCCAAGAATACCAAATTTCATTCATTACCTCTCACAATGGACAGCACAGTGACCGGCAGCCTTCATTTAGCGACCGAGAGCAGCGACGACTGCGTACAGTCGTCAGTGCTAACAGACAAGCAACACCGCGTGAAATAACCGCAGAAATCAATGTGGGACGTACGACGAACGTATCCGTTAGGGCAGTGCGGCGAAATTTGCCGTTACTGCGCAATGACAGCAACCTACCGGAGCGAGTGCATTTGCTAACAAAATGAGATTACCTGTAGCGCATGCGCTGGGCTCGTGACCATATCGACTGGACCCTAGACGACTGGAAAACTGTGGCCTGGTCAGATGAGTCCCGATTTCAGTTGGTAAGAGCTGATCGCAGACCTCACGAAGCCATGGACCCAAGTACTGGGTCCTCGAGTCAAAAATGGTTCAAATGGCTCTGAGCACTATGGGACTCAACATCTTAGGTCATAAGTCCCCTAGAACTTAGAACTACTTAAACCTAAATAACCTAAGGACATCACACACACCCATTTCCGAGGCAGGATTCGAACCTGCGACCGTAGCAGTCCCGCGGTTCTGGACTGCAGCGCCAGAACCGCACGGCCACCGCGGCCGGCTGGTCCTCGAGTCCAACTGAACCAGACGTTAACTGGAACTGGTTATCTTCGGCTACTTGGAGACAATTTGCAGCCATTCATGAACTTCAGATTCCCAAACAACGATGGAATTTTTATGGATGACAATGCGCCATGCCATGGGCCACCATTGTTCACGCCTGGTGTGAAGAACGTTTAGGACAATTTGAGCGAATGATTGGGCCATACCGATCACCTGATACGAATCTCATCGAACATTTATGGGACGTATTCGAGAGCTCAGTTTGTACCCAAAATTCATCACCGGCAACATTTTTGCAACTATGGATAGCTTTAGAGGCAGTATGGCTAAATATTTCTGCAAGGGACTGCCAACGACTTGTTGAGTCCATGCCACGTCGAGCTGCTGCGCTACGTCGGGCAAAAGGAGGTCCGACACAGTTTTAGGAGGCATCCCATGATTTCTTTCGCCTCAATGTACTGCGTAGCAAGGTCAGAGAACCGCAGAATGCAAAGCGACGGTAGAATAAATTACATGACAGAACATTCATCCGCAGTGTTGGTCACTATAGCACTAGACAAGAAGAAATTTCACATATGATAGCTAAATTAATTGGAGACAGTATAAAACTTCCTTAGTGGCTGAGAAATGCATGGGAAATATGACATGATGGCACCCGCAGGTACGCGATCCTAACAGGTCAATCTGCAAGCACGCAACATCGGATTTACGTATCTCGTAAAGTCGAATCTGACTGGAACAGAAGCTTGGCCACTAAGTTTCTCAGATCACAATGATTACTACCATTATAAAATAAATCTCTAGCGCCAAAACAGCTATAAAGGTGGAAGCATGTGGAAAATAAACGTGCCGGTCTTCCTTTTTCTTAAAAAAAAAAATGAGAAAGCAAGCACGTACACGACGAAGTACGACGTGGGTGTGGAACAAAACACAAGATAAGTCAATAGCTGCGCAAATATATCACAGTGGTTGATAAAAAGCGTGGACCGGAAATCAAATGACCGTTTACGTATTCTAGTAGACCTGTACGCGAATAGCAAGGAGCACAATAGAATTTCTGTTCCACGCCATGAGAGACATACAACAAGATAAACTCTATAACTAAGTACTCGAAATACATAAAAGAACAAAGACAATAACAGTCAAACTCACAGGGAAGTAAACATCTGGAGACCAAGTGAGAGCTAAAGAACAATCCAAGACATAACCCGAAACTTTTTCTACTTATCATCCTGACCAAGAAAGACATAACGCAAATTGGAAATTAATATTCGATATAAAAGCAACAAATGGGGGAAGTATCAAGATCTATTGAGTATCGCTGGCAACAATGGATGAAAATTTGTCCATATTATACGCAGAAGAACTGATAGACGATAATGAAGCCGAAAAAAGTTTAAATTTCCTTCAAGTAGATGAGAGAGATGAGGGCAATGCATCACTTATGGAGCAAGGGGTGTGTGAGCCCGCCCGGCTAACAGCGCGGTTTAACGCGCTGCTTTCCGAGCAGGAAGGCGAGCCAGTCCCCCGGGCATGAATCCGAGGTCCGGTGTGCCGGCCAGCCTGTGGATAGTTTTTTAAGGCGGTTTTCCATCTGCCCCGGCGAATGTAGGCTGGTTCCCTTTATTCCGGCTCAGTTACACTTTGTCGGCGATTGCTGCGCAATCACTGTCTCCACGTACACGTACATCATAATTACCGTAAAAACATTTGGGGTTACAATCGTCTGGTACGAGATGTTTCCTTGGGTTCCACTGGGGGCCGAACCGCACAATAACCCTGGGTTCAGTGTGGGGCGGTGGTGATGTGGGTAGACTGCTGTGGCCTGTTGTGGGGTTGTGAACCACTGAGGGCTACGGCGAGACGAAGCCTCTTCGACGTTCTTGGTTCCCAGTTTATTACACAATATGCAAGGGGTGTGTGACGTCACTGAAAAGAGCCTCAAGAGCAATACACCAAACCCTGATGTCCTGCCCATATGTGTTTATTCAGATATTAAGAACTGTTCCAAAAATACACTTTGGGAAGTGTGTAATGATATGCTACAAACGAGCTCTGTTCTTGATGAGGAGCACTGACAGGGGTTATCCCTAAAGAGACCGAAAAACATGACACTGAACAATATGTAATTTTCCTTTGAGGACATTCACCCACGGGACTGATGAAACCTTTTTCGGAGCAACATATAGATAAATAGCAGATCTTTGAGCAAGGCGGAAGATCTATATTTCGCACCATAACCAACGCCAAAGATGTGTTAGCATATTTGTGAGATGGTAAAAATAAATCAGCAGTTCTGTCACAAAGCATCGGATCATGTGAACCATTACCATCTGAATAAGATTCTGGCAAATATGGGTTTATGTGAATAATTTTGAGACATAATCCACACACTAATAGAGGGGATCTTATCAAGAATTCAGATAAACGGAATCGCAAGCAGGCAGATAGAAATGAACCGTTCAGTCAAGGCCAGCCGCTGGGTCCGAGCGGTTCTAGGCGCTTCAGTCCGGAACTGCACTGCTGCTACGGTCGCAGGTTCGAATCCTACCTCGGGCATGGACGTGTGTGGTGTCCTTATGTTAGTTCGGTTTAAGTAGTTCTAAGTCTGATGACCTCAGATTTTAAGTCCCATAATCCTTAGAGTCATTTGAACCATTTTTGAACGTTCAGTCAGAGAGGGCTGCTCGTTACTAATAACACTGTTCGCTTACTCTTTAAAGACCTCACTTACAGCTGTTCTTTCTGGCTGCAATATCAGGGATGGAAATTAGCAGTACTAGCTTATGCGAATGATGATAACCAGTTAGTAACACAGAAGGAAGATACAAGAATGATCTGTGTGATAGCTGCCGTTACAGATAACCTTATAACTCGGACAGCTACAGCTAAAATACTTGTAGATAATATCAAACACAATCAAACAATTTACAATCGGAGATGGTAAAATAAAATAAAATGACTGAAAGTCCAAATCTGCAATAGCTGTTTATTGTGTTTTCACTGTATGATGAACGGTTCCGTAACCTGTAGGTATCTCTTCAGGTCATATCTGCATACAGAATGAAACAGCGTAAGTAAAAGTGCAGATAGTCAACCTAACCTATGTTACTGCGTAAAGTGAAGCGCCGGCGCGCCAGTCGGGAGCGATAGAACGGAGAGGGCTCTGAAGAAGACGGCAGCAAACTGCACGCTGACCCACCCCTCTCTAGGACGACAACGCGACGGCAGCGCCCTCTATGCGAAGAGGAATAAGCGCCGCGCCGCTTGCTCGCGGGCCAGTTCTACAGAAGCGTCAAAACCAGGAACCTGGATAGAAGCATCAACTTTATTACTTAGCTTGTATTAGAATTGTTATACTGAAGAGATTTCTTATTTTGTCTCTTTTCCGTTGCTTGCGACACATTTTTTTTTTTTTCAAAGTTAAGTATTGTCATTTTCTTTTAATAGTAAAATAATTCATTATACGATTTGCTTGAATGGTTGTCCAGCGATCCGAGAAAGCAGGTTTCCTAGACACCCCACAATTGACGACTAGGCAGAATTCAACAACCTACCGAACAAAGTAGAGAGTAAAGCGATGTACTCACAAAACTAATGCTTCATCTGAAACAAATTCCAAGGTGCAAGTGCGCATAAAAACGTGTCACTCCTCGGTAAAACCTTGGATTAAGCGGAAGATGAGAATTGGATTCTAACCATGCATGATCAGTAACACATCTCCAAAATTCTGTCAAAATATGAGCCCGGACATATACTAAAATATACCGGTAAGCGTCACATAGAACTACACATTACAGCACTAGCCGCACATTGAATACTGCGAAGCCAAGCGCGAGCCACCCCACCGCTGGTTGAAGATCGCAACATCTAGCAGAAAGAACCAAATTAAAAGGACACGCAGACTGGATCTTGGAAACCGCAGTAACAAAATGGTTGGCAGTGATAAATAACTACCCAGTACAATAGATAGAAAATGTTATCAATTACTCTGATGAGAAAATAAACTTAACATTACTTACAGCTAGGGAAACTGAACTACCAGGTTACATCCACAACAAGATTAACTGACTGAAGTTCTAGTCCTTGATGGCAAAACATATTAAACCAACCACACGAGGCTTTTGGATACTTTTGAGAGATTAGTTTTACGAGGTTTTTTGGTCCATAAATTTGTCTTTGTTAGCTCTGGCATGTTTTCACTAAGATCCATACTTTGGTTTCTGCATTCTCCATGTTAATTTGGACTGTAGAAAAAACGATAGGGGTCGATCTTTACGTTAACTTAGTCTAGCATTACTTGGCACCATTTTAGATAGTTTGTTGTTTTGTATTTCTGTGTTTCTTAAAATCAAGGACTAGATCTTCAGTCGGATTATCTTGTTGTGAATGTAACAAGGTAGTTCAGATTCCCTAGCTGTAAGTAATGTCAAGTGTATCTTCTCAGTTTCCGAGGTGCAGTTTGCGTGTCCGTTTAATATGGTTTCTACCGCTAAATGTCGCGATCTTCAACCTGCGATGTGGTGGCGCGTGCTTGGCTTCACAGTATTTGGTTTGTGGCTAGTGCTGTAACGTGTAGTTCTATTTGACGCCTGCCAGTATATTTTAGTATGTTGACTCCCAAGGATGGGGTTTCTCCTCTTTCATGCTCTACCGACACCGCCAGCTGTTTTAATTTACATTTCGTTAATTCTGCAATGTTTTGTGCTCGTTGGTGTTATCCTATCATAGGAGGATTGTCATATGCTGTCCGGGCTCGTATTTTGACAGTGTTTTGGAGGTGTTTTACTGATCATGCATGGTTAGAATCGGATGCCCATCGGCCGTTTCATACAAGGTTTTACCGAGAAGTGACATGTTTCTATGCGCACTTGCACCTTGGAATTTGTGGCAGATGAAGTATTAGTTTTGTGAGTACATCGCTTTACTCTCTCCTTTGTTCTATAGGTTATGTTGACTATGAGCGCTTTCACTCGTGTATTTTCATTCTGTATGCAGATATGACCCGAAGATAAACCTCCAGCGTATGAAACCAGTCATCATACACAGAATAAATAGCTGTTGCGGATTTGGACTTTCACTCTGTTTAATATAGAATATTTTACCATCTCTGATTTCAGATTATTTGATTGTCCTTCACGTTATGTGATAGTTGACAGCTACTGCAAAGTGTCTAAGGCAGCAGTAAACACACGAAACTATAGAATTATGAACATAGGGCCTGACACAAAATGAATTGTAACGGAATGTACAGAAGCTGCTGACACTAAGAATATACAAGTCCTACACACATACAACGAGCTAATGCAGTCACCGTGTGGGGTTTTGCAGTGGTTAGCACACTGGACTCGCATTCTAGAATATGAAGGTTCAAATCCGCGCCCGGCCTCCAGATTTAGGTTTATGTGATTTCTTTAAATCTCTCCAGGAATATGCCGGAATGGTTACTTTGAAAGGTCACAGCCGATTTTCTTCCCCATCCCTAACACAATCGTCCGCAGCTCGTGGTCGTGCGGTAGCGTTCTCGCTTCCCACGCCCGGGTTCCCGGGTTCGATTCCAGGCGGGGTCAGGGATTTTCTCTGCCTCGTGATGACTGGGTGTTGTGTGATGTCGTTAGGTTAGTTAGGTTTAAGTAGTTCTAAATTCTAGGGGACTGATGACCATAGCTGTTGAGTCCCATAGTGCTCAGAGCCATTTGAACCCTAACACAATCGGAACCTGTGCTCCGCCTTTAATCACCTCGATGTCGACGGTACGTTAAACTGAGTATTCCTTTCTAACGCGGTCAACTGGAAACAGGCCTTGGGTATAGGCAAAATAATGTGAACATCTGTACTTACTTGGGAATGGTTTATTAATAAGCTGTTGGACCCCCATCTTCCCGTGATACAGCTGCAATTCATGTTGGAATACTGTCATATAATGACTGTATAGTCTCCAGTGGAATGTTGTGCCACCCTTCGATCAGAAACTCTTCTAACTCCTGTAGTGGCGAGGGAGGCGGAAATATGCTCCGGAATCTGCGCTCCAATACCGCTCAGAAGGGTTCGATAATGTTCAAGTCTGGGGACTGTGCTGACCAGGGAAGACGCTGTAGTTCAGTTGTATGTTCCTCATACCACGATTTTACTGTCCTGTATGTGTGAATGGATGCATTATCGTCCTGAAATATGGCATCATTGTTGGGGAACAACATTTGAATCATGGAGTGCTCCTGATCACCTAAAATGTTCACATAATCATTTTCTGTAACACGGCCTTTGAGTGTAATGACGCGATCAGCAGAATATCATGATATGACTCCCCACACCATCTCACTTCCACTTCCACGGTTCATTGTTGGAATAAAGCAATCAAGATGGTAGGCTTCTTTCTTTTGGCGTTCTCCAGACGTAAACCCGACCCGATGCTGGAAACAACGAAAACGTTGATTCGTCGTGACTACAAACATACACAGTGAACGCAACACGATGCTAAAGATACAATGGATTAATAAAGTGACATTCCTTAAATGTGGTATCTAGGACACATATTTAAAGTTCCAGCAGGAATAGCACGTAGAACGTGAAAGGCTGTTAAGTGGTTTGTGCAGAATGGTGAAACATTTGAAATCATGCGCAATGCAATGATGATGTCCTAAGCAACGGGACGGTTATAGCTTGTAAATATCAAAGCAAAATGTGCTGCCATCTTCATGAGAAACTTGCTACACTATCGTCAAAACATACACTGTGTAAATTGCCATAAGTTACATTAATCCCCTCCTTACACACTATCGTAGAGCAGAGTTGCATATTTCGATTGAAGGAAACACAACAACTAGGAATGTATGCAATGAAATACTCTCGCAATACACAAGGAAATTTGAAATTGATAATAACTGCAAAGGGTGGAAAAATATATTGGAAAATATCTATTATCCAACGATCAATGCAAATACGTGATCTCGGTGGCACAGGGTAAATGACCTAAATATGACTAGAGAGAGCAAACTACATAAAAAGTGCTTAGCCCCTCACGAAAGCGTACTTGCTGTACCAAAGAGGATATGGTAAGACAGCCTACCATGCTGCGAGAAACCTGAAATTTAATGTGGATGAAACTGAAATCTGAAATCATAATGAGCTCTTCGCCATCCAAATACAGTCCAGAGGACTTTTTTTTCCTGGACAAGTCTTTTTCGCCAAACATGAAAAATACTTCTTTGGCTCCTACGGCTACTCAGTTAGCAAGAAAACCGAAATCATTCTCTAAGGTTACTGGTATTACCCGAGAGTGAAGTATAACAGACCGTCGCAATGCACGGAGTACAAAGTTAACTTTGCCTGATTTTTGTCTGCTGCACTACCTTACTAACCCATGATATGGAGCAGAATAATGCTGATACTGCTCGGAAGAGGTGAAAGTCTCTAACGCAACAGAGTGAACGCACTCAGTGAACATTTACATTAACCAGTACGTTTCATCGACTAACTCTTCAAGAAGATTATCTTAGGTAAATTTATAAGTGAAACCCTACTGGCATAAAAAAGAGTGTCGCTCTTTTATAACTGATGTCTTGGCTGTTAAGGACGGGTGTTGTTTGCTTCAGAGGCGGACTCTTTGTTGCTAATTAAAGAAGTCTTGTTTGGTTTAGAAGAGAAACCTTTTGCCCGCATCTCGTGGTCGTGCGGTAGCGTTCTCGCTTCCCACGCCCGGGTTCCCGGGTTCGATTCCCGGCGGGGTCAGGGATTTTCTCTGCCTCGTGATGGCTGGGTGTTGTGTGCTGTCCTTAGGTTAGTTAGGTTTAAGTATTTCTAAGTTCTAGGGGACTGATGACCATAGATGTTAAGTCCCATAGTGCTCAGAGCCACTTTGAACCATTTTTTTGAGAAACCTTTCTCGTTTTTAGAAGAGGAGCCTGGTTTGCCTTAAAATGGAAAACTTGCTTTAGAAGAGAAGCTTGGTTTGTTTTAGAAGAGGCACCTTTGTTTGTTCTTGATGGAGTGGTATTCAATTTAGTAATCTTGGTTGAGAGGGGCATTTTCTATTTTCTTTTTCTTTTTAGAAGAAGAACCTTGTTTGGTTAGAAGAGAAGCTTTCATTTAAAGGAGAAGATTTGTTTATTTCAGACGAAGAAAAGAGACCGGTTTGTCTCAGAAGAGGCGAGCTATTTGTTTGAGAAGAGGCTCAGTGTTCATTTCATAAGAGGAAACTTTCTTTCATTCTTTATGGGAGTCTTGTTGTTTCAGTAAAGGAGAATTGCTTGCTATAAGAGAGAGTCTTATTTGCTTTAGAAGAGGAGTTTTACTTGCTTGGAAAGAGGACTCCTTGTTTTTTAGAAAGGTTACAACCTATATGTTTTGAAATGGGGTCTTGTTCGGTGTTTGGAAGAAGAATCGTAGTTCTCATGTCACGTTGGAGAGGAATACTACGTGTTACGTCTTAACAACACGTTGAAGACATTAGCTTGAGAACCTAGCCGTGGAGAGGGACAGGATGGGTTATTATGGCAAATGGCAGACGCGTGGAAAAGAAAAACTCAATTAAAAAATAAAAAGAAAATCAGTAGAAGCACTGCCCACGAAACGAAAGGTTCATGGTTCGAGCCCCAGTCTGGCAAACATTTTTGTCTGTGAAGCAGTTTCAGAATAGCGTTCATTGTGTTGTAGAGAGAAACATTTATTCTGGAAATCCTAATTTATATTTTCTGTAGCTTCAGTAAAAAATATGAAGCGAATATCGTGTCATATACTAAAGCAAGACCACGGCCAATGCCATACTTGTTCAACTCAAATAGAGGTGATTCTCTAGCGATATCTCTCAGCTTGAAAAAATAAAAGGTAAAGAAATAAGTTAGAAATATTCACTTCGTGCTTCAATAATATCCATTTACTGAAATAACTTGGGTTGAATTGATTTATTTTTAAAAGTAATTCAGAACCACTTCTATACAAGAGACTGCTAAATAGTATTGGTGCTCGGCCAAAGGATGGGATAAATTTTCTTAATCACAGTTTGATCGGCAACGAAAGGAGAAATGTCAGTATACCTACAGCTCATCAATTGACAAGGCCCTCAAGTCCTACATTAAGTTTCAAACCACTTCGCTGTGTTACGGGTTCGTGATGATTAACCGTTCATCGAAAGGAGACGGTATTGTCTGAGTCCTGCTAATTCCTCTTGCCGCAAACCTACAGAGTATTTAACCTTCTCATGCCCTTCGTTTCGTACTCACACATGATAACATCAGTGCAACACTATACCTTAGAAGCAGGTATGAGTAAAGTACACGTTACATTCAACGATTTATATATAATCACAAGCCGGGGGTATATAATGACTAGAGCCATTCACTACTGTCTCAGTTAGGACGGCTCTGTAGGATTATCGAGTTTCGGGCCAATGTCACAAGGTCGACTACCTTTCGTGTGGAGTGCGTTGCCACTCCACTTTCAAGCTCTCTGCGCTTGAATCATGGGGTAGATGGACTTGCTAGGCAGTGGGTACGCTGTACAATCTTCTTTAGCATTCCCACAGGACCGTAATGCGTAATGAAGCAGGGCGTGGTCGTGGCGTTGTGCTGCACGCTTACATCCTAAGGGAAACAAGAAGATAGCGATGCAGGTAGGTAGGTAAACTTTCTCGGGTGACACGCAAGAAACTAATTTCTTTGATGTACGAGGCGTTTAAAGAGTATATTTCTACGATATGTCTTAAGAATGAGTGTGAAATTTTATATTCCAGTATTGGTAACTGATGTTACCAAGACGAGAACGGTGTGAGAGAGAGCGTTTCGTGTAAAGCAGAAGAGGAGTGTTTACTAGATCACGTTCTGCTAAAGATTTTGGAGTAATCAGTCCAGCCCCAGATGTCGTATGTTACTCCGAACTACATAACTACATGTTGTTCTTCCTAGCACCGTCCTTGCATTAGTTTTTGTTATTAAATGTATTAGATGTTGACCAAATGTTTCTATAAGAAGACGCTACTTATATTTACACAGTAACACAGGTTTACAGTCTAATTTGTTATCTTTGTTATTATTGGGCGTCTCAGAAGGGAAGAATGTAATTCCTAAATCTATAGTGTAAAGTACACTACTGGCCATTAAAATTGCTACACCAAGAAGAAATGCAGATTATAAACGGTTATTCATTGGAGAAATATATTACACTAGAACTGACATGTGATTACATTTTCACGCAATTTGGGTGCATAGATCCTGAGAAATCAGTACCCAGAACAACCACCTCTGGCCGCGATACGCCTGGGCATTGAGTCAAACAGAGCTTGGATGGCATATACAATACAGCTGCCCATGCAGCTTCAGCACGATACCACAGTTCATCAAGAGTAGTGACTGGCGTATTGTGACGAGCCAGTTGCTCGGCCACCATTGCCTAGACGTTTTCAATTGGTGAGAGATCTGGAGAATGTGCTGTCAGCAGTCGAACATTTTCTGTACCCAGAAACGCCAGTACAGGACCTGCAACTTGCAGTCGTGCAATATTCTGTTGAAGTGTGGGGTTTCGCAGGGATCGAATGACGTGTAGAGCCACGCGTCGTAACACATCTGAAACGTAACGTCCACTGTTCAAAGTGCCGTCAATGCGAACAAGAGGCGACCGAGACGTGTAACAAATGGCACCCCATACCATCACGCCGGGTCATACGCCAGTATGGCGATGACGAATACACGCTTCCAATGTGCGTTCACCGCGATGTCGCCAAACACGGATGCGACCATCATGATGCTGTAAACAGAACCTCGATTCATCCGAAAAAATGACGTTTTGCCACTCGTGCACCCAGGTTCGTCGCTGAGTACACCATCGCAGACGCTCCTCTCTGTGATGCAGCGTCAAAGGTAACCGCAGCCATGCTGATAGTCCATGCTCCTGCAAACGTCGTCGAACTGCTCGTGCAGATGGTTGTTGTCTTGCAAACGTCCCCATCTGTTGACTCAGGGATCGAGACGTGGCTGCAATATTCGTTACAGCCATGCGCATAAGATGCCTGTCATATCGACTGCTAGTGATACGAGGTCTTTGGGATCCAGCACGGCGTTCCGTATTACCGTCCTGAACCCACCGATTCCATATTCTGCTAACAGTCACTGGATCTTGACCAACGCGAGCACCAATGTCGCGATACGATAAACCGCAATCGCGACAGGCTACAATTCGACCATTATCAAAGTCGGGAACGTGATGATACCCATTTCTCCTCCTTACACGAGGTATCACAACAACGTTTCACCAGGCAACACCGGTCAACTGCTGTTTGTGTATGAGAAATCCGTTGGCAACTTTCCTCATGTCAGTACGTTGTAGGTGTCGCCACCGGCACCAACTTTGTGTGAATGCTCTGAAAAGCTAATCATTTGCATATCACAGCATCTTGTTCCTGTCGGTTAAATTTCGCGCCTGTAGCACGTATCTTCGTGGTGTAGCAATTTTAATGGCAAGTAGCGTAAGTGTGAATGTCACAAATAAACACAGCTGAGTAGAATATGTCAATAACATGTAATACAAGGTCCAGAGGTGTATCTGGACGACAGCTCACAGCAAAAAAAAAAGAAAAGTGGTGTATTTTAGGTGGCCCAGATCAGCTTAACAGATCTACCTACAAATGTCAGTCCATGATAGCCATAGTTTAAGCCCGCTTTCCGATTGTGTATCTGGAAGACAGCTCACAGCAAAAAAAAGAAAAAGTGGAGTATTTCAGGTGGCCCAGATCAGCTTAACAGATCTACCTACAAATGTCAGTTCATGATAGCCATAGTTTAACCCCGCTTTCCGATTGTTTACATGTCGCCACGGAAACCACATGTCGTGATTTAGTTGGAAAACTTGCAAGTCCACAGTTGTGTACATTTTCAGTCAAGCATTTCGCGCCATAAGATACCTACAGATCCATATGGTGCAACAATTCCACGACAATTTTCTGAGCTTGACTTTCTTGAAAGGTTTAATACAATGTTATATACGTAAGTCATCACCTTTGTTTCTACGTGCAGTGTCATCGAGTGAGATAGTTTACAGCTGGAGACGTGAACAGCTATCCGTCTTCATTTCAGACTTTGATCGAAACACACTCAATTTTAAAAGAGACAGCCTTCCTGTTGTATACACCGATCGGTACAATAGGTGCATAACACATCAGATATATGCAGAAATAATATTTTTTGTCTGAAATAGGTCTGCAAGGACGTGAACTTGAAGCAGATGCTGCTCGTTAACTAAGATTCTGAAAGTTAAACGTAAACATGTTTCCATAAATGAGACAGATTCAGAAAAGCATTAGTACCTCTTGAAAACATAAAGCAAGGGACTGACAAGCTGAATTTGTTTTCACCAAAGTTAGTGCTGTTTGAAGCTATCACATGCCAACCAGCGAAAACACAAGCTTCTTGATCAGTTGGTACGTATAAGAAAACTGAATGTTTGAGTACTGAACAGCATTAGGCCGTCTCTGACTATGAGGTGACGGCTGGAACATCAGTTGCTGAACGAACTGTGACGGAGGTACACCCATATTGAAGGTAAGTCAAACTCAGACACTAGCGTGCACCTGAGGACAACGGCCATAAAGATGTCATATCCTGCAATAGCAATTTCTGTGCAATTTTAGCACCCAGACGTTTCAGCCAACGACGTTCAGGAGTTACTGCGCACGCCACAAAACCAATGTTTACCGCTACACACTAGAAGGAATGCGAACGTGAATGAGGCCTGATTTAGTACACAAAGTGACAATCTTCGTCTTTTAATTTGTTGACAAGCGAGAAAACATCACTTTACTGAATGTCTTCAAGCGAGACAATATATGCATCTAAGACAACTTACTCGGAATTAGACAGACAACCCAGTACAACTTCCTCTGTGGAAATGTGGCTATGCACACCTGAAGGGATCACAAGTTTGAAGCAGAACTGTTTCTCGTACATATAATATCAGCGGATGTGATACAGATATACCGACAGAAAAATATTTCACACATAATCTTTCATTTTAGTAACATTTAATTAAAAATGTTGAAAGATTGTCTGTAATACTTTCGAAAGATCCAGAAACCTCATAACCACTCATGAATTACTTTTGTGTATTACAAATGATCGCAGATGTCAAAAGAGAGATAGCAGACTCTAACACAGGGTGTTTCCAGTGAATTACTGTTGACGATTCTGGTGAAATAGTCTACCCAATGAAGCACCCTTTGTGATCTCAGAACACGTTCGTCATTTCGGCTGAATATAACAGTGAGTTAAATGTCATGATAGTTTTATATAAATGATAATTAACTGAAACCCTCCGCTGCCGACACGTGTTGTTGATGTACCTCGATGGGAAGAGTCTAAACTGTGTGCCCCGACTCGGACTCGAACCCGGGATCTCCCGCTTACATGGCAGACGCTTACTTCTTCTGAGCCACCGAGGACACAGACGAATAGTACGACTGCAGGGACTTATCCCTTGCACGCTTCCCGTAAGACCCACATTCCCAATTATCCACAATATACATACGTAATGTACCTAATAGATATTTGCCCATCCACTCATTACTCGATGGGCTAATGGGCAAATATCTATTAGGTACGTTCCGTATGTAGATTGTGTCGCGCTGTTCATATGTGTCGTCGTCGGCTCAGCTGAATAGAGAGTCTGCCATGTAATTAGGAGATACCGGGTTCGAGTCCCGGTCGGGGCACACACTTTCAACTGTCCACAGCGAGGTATATCAACACCACCTGTCGGCAGCTGAGGGTTTCAATCAATTATCATTTGTTCTAGAGAAGCTGCACTGTCAACAAAGGTATCTGTTCTTTCGAGAACATTTACTGTCTTCATAATTTTATGTGTCTCTTTTCGTTACCTTCAGTGTAAAGGATGTCATCTACGATATCTTCCGCTACCCACTGATAATCGCATTCTCTGCGAGGCAGCGATAAATCGCGGCTAACTGTGGAGTTAATTCTGTTGCTAGTTCAATACAGCTGTTGACATGATTCATTCAGGTCCCACCCGTTGTTCCCTTTTAGCGATTCCAACTGCTTTTCACTGGTAATGACATTGATTTCTAAACGACTCAGGCCACAATTGACGCAACGAACTAAAAGGCGGAATACAGCTCTTTTTGGTGTACAGAGAAGCTTCTGAACACAGTTTTCAATGAATCAATGAAAAACTGAAATTACATCTTCGATCACAAATCCTTAATTGATATAAATTCGCGTGCTTTTCTGGCTGTTAACATGTTTCGCTGTGGTAGTTCTGATTTTCCCTTAGCTCAAGGCATTCAGCGCCCCTTGAAGACAAAAGGCCTGGAATTTACCCAACAAAAAACCAGTTTAATTCAGTTACCATGTTATTATCAAACTACGACAAATAACTGTCATGCGGTATGAAATGCATTAAAATCTTTAAAGAAAATATAAATTTAAATGTGAACCTCCGCTTTTGTGGGCGTGTAGACAAATATGTCATTCTCTCACTAGACAACTTTCATTATGCACTAATACTTGCTAAAATACGTGATTCCAGACGTGTTTACGAATGTATCATAAAAATACGCATTTAAAAATTACCTATTTAAAATACACTACTGGCTATTAAAATTGCTACACCACGAAGGTGACGTGCTACAGACGCGAAATTTAACCGACAGGAAGAAGATGCTGTGATATGCAAATGATTAGCTTCTCAGAGCATTCACACAAGTTGGACGCCGGTGACGACACGTACAGCGTGCTGAAATGAGGAAAGTTGCCAACCGAGTTCTCATACGCAAACAGCAGTTGACCGGTGTTGCCTGGTGAAACGTTGTTGTGATACCTCGTGTAAGGAGGAGAAATGCGTATCATCACGTTTCCGACTTTGATAAAGGTCGAATTGTAGCCTGTCGCGATTGCGGTTTATCGTATAGCGACATTGGTGCTCGCGTTGGTCGAGATCCAATGACTGTTACCAAAATATGGAATCGGTGGGTTCAGGAGGGTAATACGGAACAACCAACTGCACTAACAGTTCGACGACGTTCGCAGCAGCATGGACTATCAGCTCGGAGACCATGGCTGCTGTTACCCTTGACGCTACATCACAGACAGGAGCGCTTGCGATGGTGTACTCAACGACGAACCTGGCTGCACGAATGGCAAAACGTCATTTTTTCGGATGAATCCAGGTTCTGTTTACAGCAACATGATGGTCGCATCCGTGTTTGGCGACATCGTGGTGAACGCACATTGGAAGCGTGTATTCGTCATCGTCCTAGTGGCGTATCACCCGGCGTGATGGTATGGGTGCCATTAGTTACACGTCTCGGTAACCTCTTGTTCGCATCGAGGGCATTTTGAACAGTGAACGGTACATTTCAGATGTGTTACGACCCGTGGCTCTACCCTTCATTCGATCCCTGCGAAACCCTACATTTCAGCAGGATAATGGACGACCGCATGTTGCAGGTCCTGTACGGGCGTTTCTGGATACAGAAAATGTTCGACTGCTGCCCCGGCCACCGCATTCTCCATATCTCTCACCAATTGAAAACGTCAGGTCAATGGAAGCCGAGCAACTGGCTCGTCACAATACGCCAGTCACTACTCTTGATGAACTGTGGTATCGTGTTGAAGCTGCATGGGCAGCGTCAAGGGTAACCGCAGCCATGGTCTGCGAGCTGATAGTCCATGCTGCTGCAAACGTCGTCGAACTGTTCGTGCAGTTGGTTGTTGTTCGCATCTCGTGGTCGTGCGGTAGCGTTCTCGCTTCCCACGCCCGAGTTCCCGGGTTCGATTCCCGGCGGGTCAGGGATTTTCTCTGCCTCGTGATGGCTGGGTGTTGTGTGCTGTCCTTAGGTTAGTTAGGTTTAAGTAGTTCTAAATTCTAGGGGGCTGATGACCATAGATGTTAAGTCCCATAGTGCTCAGAGCCATTTTAACCATTTTTTTTTTTTTTTGGTTGTTGTCTTGCATCCAATCTCTGTTTGACTCAATGTCCAGGCGTATCAAGGCCGTTATTACGGCCAGAGGTGGTTGTTCTGGGTACTGATTTCTCAGGATCTATGCACCCAAATTGCGTGAAAATGTAATCATATGTCAGTTCTAGTATAATATATTTGTCCAATGAATAACCATTTATCATCTGCATTTCTTCTAGGAGTAGCAATTTTAATAGACAGTAGTGTACTTGCGTAAGACTAGACCTGCAGGTAGTTAAGATTATGTCTGTACGGCGTATCTACAGTACTTTGTCGAGCAAATGGAAGAGTAATTTCATTCATTTTGTTCATTTAATGAATTTTGCTATTTTTTGTTATTTTCTATGAAAATTTCTAATTCCTTCTGTACGCATTCATCTGCAGTTTAGATAATTTTCATGCTATCTATATTATTGCCTAAAATGGGGTTAGCTGTGTTCTAAAGTTAACCCAATGCATTATGGCTGGAATTTAAATTGCTAGGTTCTCTAGAATATACTTTAAATTGATTTCTGGTTTGGCCAATATACATACGCTGACAATTTTGACGATTTATTTTCTGTACTGCTAAATCAGAGAATTTGTCTTTATGCACATTCTCCTTGTGTTTTAACGCAACTCTAAAGGAACTGCTCGTACTATTTACAATACGGTAGGATTTCGTCATATCACGTCATGATAATTGATCTTTATTTCTGTTTGTATGTATGTGGCAACTGTGGCATTCTGTGTAAAAGTGAATAAAAGTATGCTCTTTTGTATTGGTAGGATGATTTGAATTGTTACCACTACTTATTCCCGAATAGTTAGGCTTTCTGTATATTTAAAGGAAATATTTCCCATTTGATCTACCATCTAACAAATCCAAGTATTTATTGCTACTATCTTTTTCGCTTTCAACTGAGAACGGAATTTTTGGGAGCTTTTGATTAAATTTACCAGTTACTTTATTTAAACGATATTAAGTGCCTCTAAAGAAAACTACCCTCTCGTCAACATACAGCTTAAAAGCAATATTTTCTTTTTTCACTAAAGAATTTCTCAAAAAATCTAATCTCCAAGCTATTAAGGAATATTTCTGGCAAGATGTTTGATAAGCTACTATCCATCTCTAAGCTCTCTCTCACTCGATACATTTTTCCATTAAAATCAAAGAACTTGAAGTCAAAGCTAAATTGCAAGAAGTCTAACAGTGGTACCATCTCACACACTGCCATGGTTTTATGTGTTAGTAAATTATCTTTAATAATTTCTAGTGTTTCATAAACTGGTACATTCGTGAACATATTTGTATCATCCCACGAGGAGAAAACTGCATCCTGTGCGATATTCATAGTTGCTACACTGTTAATGAGTTGGATGTTATTCTTAACAGTCAAAGTCTTGTCATATATGTAGACACTTTTACTTTTTTCGTCAACTATGCGATTAAGTTGACTATCGGTAGAGTATTCGTTACTGAAACAAGTCTAAGTTGATTTTTCAGATTTGTGTAATTTACTCTTGCAGTGGGAACTTTCGGGTACATTAACTTTAATCTGCGTTTACTTACGCGTCAAAAAGAAACTGAGAAGCATCAGGTTTTCAGTATCGCTGTGTCTGGAAAGCATTCATTGGGTCTTCACTAACAATCAAATTGCGTGTTTATGAAATATCGTCTCAGTTATGTGACTGGATTCGTGATTTACTGTCAGAGAGGTCACAGTTCGTAGTAACTGACTGAAAGTAATCGAGTGAAACAGAAATGTTTTCTGGCGCTCCCCATGGTAGTGTCATAGACCGTCTGCTGTTCCTTATGTATATAAACCATTTAGCAGACAATCTGAGCAGCCGTCTTATGTTATTTGCAGATGATTCTGTCGTTCATCTATATGATCAGAATATCAAGAGAAATTACGAATTGATTTAGAAAGGATATATGTATGGTGTGAAAGTTGGCAATTGACCGTAAATAATGAAAAGTGTGAGGTCATCCACATGAGTGCTAAAAGGAATCCGTTTAACTTCGGTTACACGATAAATCAATCAAATCTAAAGGTCATAAATTCAACTAAATACCTAGAAATTACAATTACGAACAAATTAAATTGGACAAAACACATAGAAAATGTTGGGAAGATGAATCAGAGACTGTGTTTTACTGGCAGAACACTTAGAAGACGCAACGGAACTACTAAAGAGACTGCCAACACTACGCTTGTCCGTCCTCTTTTGGAGTAATGCTGCGTGTTGTGGGATCCTTTCGAGATGGGATTAACGGAGTACATCGAGAAAGTTCAAAGAAGGGCAGAACGTTTTGTATTATAGGGAAATAGGGGAGAGAGTGTTACGGATATGATACATTATTTAGGGTGGACATATTGGAAACAAAGGCGCTTCTCGTTGCGGCGGGATCTTTTCACGAAATTTGGGTCACCAACTGTCTCCTCCTAAAGCGAAAATATTTTTTTGACACCAACCTAAATAGGGAGAAACGATCATCACAATAAAATAAGGGAAATCAGAGTTCGCATGGAAAGATATAGGTGTTCGCCTTTTCCGCGCGCAGTTCAGGAGTGGAATATTAGAGAATCACTGTGAAGGTGGTTCGGTGAACCCTCTGCCTGGCACTTCAGTGTAATTTGCATTGTAGCCATGCAAGTGTAGATGATGTAGATGTAGATATCTCACAACACACATGGTACATCATCTTGATGCAGTCATTGTCTCTGAAATTCTGTGTGTTATCGTTGGGTTTCGTTATTATTTGTATATACAAACTAGCGGACAAATCAGTCATTGCCTGCTATTCACTTTTCAAATGTTCTATTAGCCACGAAAACCAGAAATGGTCTGTGTTTGTAGTGTGATGTAAAAAAAGAACTTCATTTCAATGCATTCGTAGAAACGCTTTTGAAATTATAAAACGGTTTCCTGTCACTGTGAGCAGCTGCTTCGAGTGTCTACAACGAGATTTTGTAAACCTCTCTACGGCAATGCCTCTTAATAGCTCTAAAGACGGCTTTTGTGTACAGTCGTTTGCATTTCGCAGTTGAAAGCTTTCAAAAACGCTGATACGTGTCAGGGATCTCCTTTAGCTGACTCGGCTTTAGGAGTTTCTTAGTAGCCAAGAATAACTGTATTAAATCTTCATGTATGACGTGTTATTTTTCACAAATACCAGTGATTATGATGTCATATTTCTTCAACTCTGCTTCTTACAATAGTATATTTGTATAGGTAGATTCAGCGGCATATGCGAATGCTGTCTGAGAAATATATTGTGAATACAGTTAAGAGCAAAGAAGTAACAAATTTAAACGTCAGACCTCCTCAACTGAGTGTAGTACCACGATTTAATATTGTAGGTGCATTTATCGGCATACGTGCATACCGTCTGCAAAATTTATTGCGAATGTAGTTAGTAGCACGTAAGTAATAACTTTAAACGTCATGTATAATGCAGCGATTTTTCACACTTCTCATTGTTTATAACATAATATCTCCTGATCTTTGTTAGATACTTGGCTATTACATTCACAGAAATTTCTGCGTGACAGTAAAGGATACGTGTACTAAATTTGGTTACAATCGGTCCACTGATTTAGGAGTAAATGTAGAACGTACACATATACATACATCCATTTTTATAATATGTGCAGATATATACTGTTTTAAAACTATTCACGGCGATTTCGTTAAAAACAGCATACCTCCTCTGCTTCTAGAGTCTAGACACAGGCTGAGTGCGATAAGCCCCTGAGTAAAAAACTGTGGGTACAAGTTTCAGCCCGCCTCTTTCTTGTCTCGGAATAAGTCTGCGTTAGCCCATACTTGGTGAGTAACTGGAGTTCCTGCGAATATGCGCTGATGCTCTGATTTAAAGCACGAGATAAGAAATCTTTGATGACTCAGGAGTGAAGTGAGGCTATAAAAGGAAGAAAACTCGCGTAGGAGCTTTTATTCGATGCTGAATCGTTAGGACGTTGAACGTCGTGGGATCAGTTGCGAGCTGAGATAGCAGAGCCGGAAATTCGACGAAGAAATGAATGTAATTATTCTTCTGTTTATCTAGTCCTTTATTCAAATATTTTGCTTATCGTATCTACGAACGGATGTTTTTTCTCTTAGTGTTACGGAACCTGCGAGCGCACATGAGATAAGAACCTGCAGCAGCAGCAATGATCTCCCGGAAGTATTCGAGGTGTATAAATAACAGTGATTACAACTTACAGAAGTAAATCCGGCTTTACACTTGGGCTGTGAAAATCTTCTTTCTTGAGCTCTTGGAGCATCTGCGGGAAAAAAAGAAAGAGATTTAGCTTTGCTGCACATAAAGCAGTTAGGTGTCAGAAATTTAAGAAAAAATGTAAGTAACTTATTCTTCTTATTACACATACTGGCATGCAGCCATTCTGTTTACCATCTGTATGAATACACATATTTTCTTCTCATCTAATGTTACATAATCTGTGGACTGGTACCGAATCTGTGGGGTTTTTGAGGATACAAAAGCTCTGATTTCGCAAAGAAATTTCCAAGGCAATCCTCCGCCACCATTTTTTCCAGGATATTAAGACAGTCCAGTATCACCTCGCAGGAGCCATTTCTGGAGAAACTTCAGAAATGTAAACATCTCCTTTGAGCTCCTGGAACAGCTGGGAAACAAAAAATACCTGAACAAGAAGGAGTAGAGTTTTTCCTGCACTAAAAGGGCTGTTGGGATCCGGAAATTTGAGAAATATATCTAAGTATTCTTCTTATTATGCACACTATCATTCAGGCATTACGTTTCTCATATCAATGAAAAATGGTTCAAATGGCTCTGAGCACTATGGGACTTCTGAAGTCATCAGTCAACTAGGACTTAGAACTACTTAAACCTAACTAACCTAAGGACATCACACACATCCATGCCCGAGGCAGGATTCGAACCTGCGACCGTAGCGGTCGCGCGGTTCCGGACTGAAGCGCCTAGAACCGCTCGGCCACGAAGGCCGGCCCATATCAATGAATAATGCTTTTTTCTTATTTAATGTTACGGAATCTGTAGTCATCCTCATCGAACAGTGAAGTTTCTATGAGGCTCCTGATCAAGCAGTGGTCTGCTCGAGAAGCTAGGAAATCTACAACAAGAAGCAGCATTAGCAGCAGTGAGAATCTGCAGAAGAAGAAGACAGTCACGTCGGTAGACTGGAGCTTTCGTCGGCTAACCTAGTAATACGATTATTATAACGGCTAGACCAGCAGCAGAACATACTAAATTAAATGATTATCTCGAGTGGCTCGATACGAAATCTGCATTCAGAAGACCCTTGTATACAGGTGTTATACAGGCTTGTCAGGACAGTCTGTAAAGCTTTTAAGGAGGTTGCAGGGTAGTTTGTACTGAGAAATTATTGTTAAGAAAAAAATTCGATGCGTTTTACCGTTTCCGAGTTAATAAGGATTGAAGTTAGCCAATCAGGCCTTTGTGGGCGGAAACTCAAGCGACCCACCAATGACGGTATCGCCAAATGTCCTCTTCGTTTGTTTTTCTAAAACTGAAGAAGAGAGCGATACAAAAACTGGACATGTGACATGGGATCGAATCTGAGCCAAGGGCTGAGCATTGTTGTGTGTATAATCTACGGTATGAGAACAACTGATTGTAATTATACACTTACGAGACAAAACATTATGGCCACCTGTTAGTTGCTTGTTTGTCCGTCTTTGTAACGAAATACATCACTGATTCTACGGATGCGACAGTTTGTTGGTAGGTTTGTGTAGGTTCGTGGAATTAGATGTCTACTCATAGGTCGTGTAGTTTGCATAAATAACGTACGCAGTAATGGCATCCGATTTTCGACTCCCGTGGGTTCCATAGGATTTACTTTAGGCAAATTTGGTCGCCTAGACATCAGTGTGTTCCTGAAACCACTCTAGCACGGTTCTGGCTGCGAGACACTGACAGTTATACTGCTGAAGGATGACAGTGCTGTCAGGAAAGATATCAAGCACGAAAAGACACAAGTGGCTCGAAGCCGTCAGTGTGTTTTCGATGTGCTGCGGAGCTCCATTTTCAACAACGTACGATATAACGGTGTGCTCCGAAACACATGTGGGCGCACCAGCATTGTGCTCTTTCGGCAGAGATGCCACAGATCACCGTCTACCCTACTTTACAGAGCAGACAAGCCTCCGAAACCTATGTTGTGTGAAGGATCGTGGATGTACAACCATTTAGCGCCTAGTGGTAGTTTCACTGTCCTACCTCTTTCTGTAGATGCTCACTACAGTAGTACGTCAACACTCGACCAGCTTCGCCCTTTTCGGGATCCTCTTCACAGCATCGTCATAATAGTAATCTGCCCTTTGTCAAAGTTGCTTATCTCAATGGAGTTCCCCATTTTCAGCCCATATCTTCGCTAGGGCGATCTCCCGTTCGTGTCTTCTCCGCTTAGATATATTTCTCACCGCGTCATGTGCCCGCAACACAACCAGGCGGCATCCAAGGTCACGGTGGGCAGTGGTCCTAGCGTTTGTTGTGGGTTTCAAATTCACGAAAAATGCCGTGTTCGGGAAACCCATGCAAAATACAGTAAGCGAAAGATGCGGGACATGACACTTGCAGCGTCATGGGACGGCATATACGAAACGGCTACATAAACTTAAAAAAATAATATTCAGTGGTGCGTCTTTTTTAACGAAAATCTTGTCACCACTGAACTTCATTGACATAATGTCGTCTTCGATAAAACAGTCTCAGTGGGGATGTCCATTTCAGATACTTCAAAAATGCTCCTTTTCCATACACATTGTGAATATGTACTGAACAAATTCCCACCAAATCCTGTGTGAAACTGTGCTCCACAAACACTGATAGTCTTATACAACATCAATACTGCCAATAACCATTAGGATGCCAGGAGTTACTTGCACACAACGTTAGATATGGCGGCATTTCCAGGGTTTCCGTAGGTGAATAAAAAAAATGGTTGGTTTGATGGAACACGAACTGAATGGTGAACCTGTGGCAGAATTTGTGGACCTGTGTGCGAAAATGTATGCGGTTGAAACCGAGTGTGGGCGCACAATGCACACAGCAGAAGGTATAAAGCAATCGTCTGCAAATAGGCTCACCATTGACGATTACGTGCACTTGTGTCCTGGATTCATAAGTGAAAACTACTGTGCAATTTGTCGCTCGCTCGAAGCAGCATGTTGTTTCGACTGTTAAGCAACTTAAACTCTTTTTGTCTGTCCAGGATGACAAACGCTGTATACTTCCACATAAGGTAAATACGCTAACCTGAGGACATAACTGTATTTAAAATGATGATAATGATTGTAAAAAGTATTAAATATTTGAAAAAAATATGATAATTTATAATGTAAAGTACATGATTGGTTAGTATTATACTTATGAAATTACTTGAAAAATTTTATAAATCAGACAATTACAGTGGAAAATGATGATTATTGATTGTTTAAATACCTGACAGATTTTTACTGAAAAAATTCAAGTCCTCAAAAAATGTAAAATATTGTACATACTTGAAAAACTGATTATATATCATGTAAATACGCGATTTTTATTGTAAAAATGTAAATACTTAAAAAATGTAATTTGAATATCATAGAAATATAAGTAATGGAGCTATATGAGGAAAAACTGTAGCTTTGTAATAAATTTTGTGTGTACTGTATTTTCTTGTGTTTGAATTTTCTACCTGTATGGTCTGTTTGCACACAACGTTAGCAGGTGTCTGTCAGCTGCTTAAGTCTTATCACGATAGGTGAGATGTGCAGAGCTATCTGCCTATCTCGGCACTGTACTGCTCTGTCTACCTGGCAGCGGGAGGAGTGGAGCTGAACTGACGCTAAGCAACATGTAAACTCTGAGTTACTGACGAAGAATGTAGTATTTATACTTTTTCGCCAAACGTTATGAGAGATTATATTTAATTATAAGACAGAGGTGGAAATATGTGCAGAAATACGAATGTGGGATGAGACTTTGGGAATTTAAATGATGAGACAGTACAGAAGAAATTTCATGGGAAATTTGTTGCAGTTTTATGGAAAATTGAGAAGAGCTGATTTTTGATCACATGTGTGTTTAAGGAGTGTATAGTATATTTGACGACTCAAATACGAATGTGTGTGTGTGTGTGTGTGTGTGTGTGGGATTGTGTGTGTGTGTGCGTATATAATGCATAGTTTTGATCTTTGAGTCATTTGAATAGAAAGTGGAGGAATGTATATTTTGGTTAGTAATGCGTAACTTTGACTTTGGTTAACTTTAATATTAAGTCATAAGTATTTGACTTTCGCCGAAATAACGAATGTATCTCTGATTTTTAAACTTACGGTTACGTAAATTTTTACTGCATATCTGGGAAATATTTTTTCTTTATTTCTTGGGCTATTTTCTAATAATATATTTTCATTGGTTGCAAAGAGGAGAGGGTCGAAAAGCTATTTAGCACACACAATTAATCTGTTTCCATCATCTTGATTGGCTGGAGATAAGGAGGGTAAGAGGTGAAGAAAGGGCCTAGCTTGATTTGTAGATCAAACATTATGTAATCTGACTTCATTTCAATACTGTGCTCTTTGGTTGAAAAGAGGAGAATGAAGTGTACGTGAGAAATAATGTAATTTGACAGAATTTTTATGTATCATTTAAATACTACACTCTGATCACTCTTATAGGTTGGAAGGAGTAGGAAGAGAAGGGGAACATCAGAAACAGGATAATTTGACACTATTTCTACAACTGGACTCTTTTCTAATACGACACCCTGATTGGTTGGAGACATAGAGGAGGGGGCATTGGGAATAAAGCACAGTTGGTTTGCTTCCATCATCTTCGACTTTTAATACCGCACTGTGATTGGCTGGACATATGGGGCGGGGGGGGGGGGGGGTGAAGGGGAAGGATTTTTACGTCTTCCGTTAATTCAGTTAGGCAGTTCCGCCATCTTGGTTTTTATATATTACGATTGGCTTGAGGTGAGGAGTACTGCACAGTGAGGTTTCTTGGAGATAGTTATGCTATTTTCGCCATATTGGATTTTTAACACAGCGTTATGATTGGCTGGAAATTAGGTGAGGGGAGGGGAGGGATAAGGGATGTAGCTTCTCATAGATAAGGATGAAAATGTCACTGACAATGTCATGAGTTCAAGATGATCAGTGACGTCATGCATAGCTTTTAGGATGACCTTTAAAAAAGGTCTGTGACAGCATTCAAATTCAAAGTGTGCCAGACTGCCCACGTCGTTGAGACGTAAGGACTTCAGCTGGCACAGATTCACTACAGTTATATGCGACACTGTAGTTTGTCCATATACTGCAGAATTTCATGGCTTATCTGTGGGCAATTGGGCAATTTAGACATTTCGTCCATTTGAGTTGTACTGTCCCGCGTACTTCAGCTTCGCAGTGGGTTTCCAGTGGCTGCGTCATTTTTCTCGCATACTGTGATGAATCTGTTAGCCGTACCACATATTAACCGTCTTTGCTAGAAACCACGTACATGTACTCACTTCTGACGATCCGCCACTTTTCTTGTGGAGTGGTTGTAGCGTGTGACAACATTTTTAACTTTCTTTCCTACTTATTTAGTGCGAGATGTATGAGAAATATCCATAATTTTCACCATTGTCAAATCTACGTATACCATGTATCTTTAATCCTAGGTTACATCACAGCAAGCTTTGGAAGTATATGCTCTTTTATCTGTAGGTACGATAGAGGGGCCTACTTACGTTAACGTCTTCTAATGTAGATGTATGCTATGTTTCTATACCTACGATGTTTTACAACAGTTACCATATGACTAAATAACTGTTACAGACACTAGTAAAGTCACAATTTTCTATCGCTTATAGTTAGTTTAGCTCGAGCTGCTGATTTTGGTATAACGGGCGATGGTGGCATTGAAATCATGATGTCACTTTACCCTCTCTCTCTCCCTCTCTCTCTCTCTCTCTCACACACACACACACACTCACACACCACTATCACTTGCGATGTGACATACTTAAATAATTAGATTCAGATTGTGGAGAGATTAAATGGCATATTTGTATTTATAAAGTCTTCCCTGCGCTTTACATCTGCATCACTATGCAGGCGACTGTAACTTACTTGTATTGATGCACATAGCGATAAGGGTTTCGAGCATCAAAATCGGTCGTAAATATACAAAATAACTATTAACTCAGTTAATTGAACTTAAAGTAATAAGAGAATAAGCAATTTTTATTCTCCATATTAAGATAAAAAACTATTTAGAGTAGCACTACCTACTCGCTGATGGAAGTTATATTCACTATTATTATATTCATTTTATGCATAACAAACCTGCCGGATTACAACTGTAGCCATTAGTAGAATCAAAGATATATACGCTAGTTTTCGATTTACATGGCGTACAGTATTGTCATTGTCCCTTAATTTCTGGTATAAATGTGGTCTTCGACATTTCCCTATTTAAAAGCTTCACCAAAACTCGAGGAAGTTGTTATTTCATTCACTTCTGAAATTCGGCCTTTTATTTGTAAATGATATTAAGACACGGCAAATCACAGCGTCTCATGTCGTCTTCAACGTACGGTTTCTTGCAGGAGCTGTCAAACACTGTAGCTCACTACGTGATCTGTAGTATAATTACTGCCAGTAATCAATGGTTCCAGTCGTCCTAGCTACTTGTCTGTCGTCGTCTACAACGTTTTCTTGTTGAAAGCAATTAGTAAACAAGTGTTTACAATACTTCTCCGTTTGTGTTCTACTACCTACCAAAAATGTTGTACCGAAATCTATAATGGTGTCATACACATTTAGAGTTAATATCTTACGTATATACCCACTGTAGAAGAGTCATGTGCATTAATAATAGCAGAGCTACGGTATAATACATTGCCTATCAGTGTTTTACTGGCGCGAGGCCAGTTTTAAGACACAAGAAGATGCCTTGCAGAGTTCCAGAAGCTGGAACGGAGCGAAAAACGTGCATTCCTCAGGTGGCGGCTGATGGCCGAGGGTCCTCTGGAAATGAGAGGGAAGCGTGGGGTGGTGGCGGCTCCTTTGTGCCAACTAGAGCAGGCGACAAGCCCACGCCAGCCTGCAAAGAACCGGAGGTGTTTCCAGGCGGATGATTGGGGGACACAGAGTCGCCTGACGTCGTTTTGCGCAAAATGTAGGGGCTCGAACAAAGAGCACCTCTCTCAGTTAGAAGAAGCGTTTTATGGAGGAAGGAAGTTGTAGAATGAACTGGCTCTGAGTTTGAATGCGATGGTGCTTGGGGCAAGAGGCAGGAGAATGCAGCTCTGTTGGGAGATGGTGCAGTAAAAAACTGTTTTACTTTTGGACAGACGACTGTGGAACGACAATATGTGACAGAGTGTAGTGTTCTGTTCTTTTCTGCACAGTAATGAAGCTCTAACTTCCGCCTAGAGGTTTATACATACACTTATGAATTATGAGATGAATGAAGGTGAAAACAAACACTGGACTGGAATTGCATTACTATTTTAAGGTACCTATCGAAAGCATGTGAAGTCGTTATCGCGATGTCCGATGGAGCTGATCGCGGGTAACGTCACGCTGCGTTACGTTATTTTAATACTGTGTGCCCTCACCGAATTTAATATTTTTGCTACGTGTTATTAATGTAGATAATGTACATAGCATGTTCGTATATAGGACGCACCACAGAAGAAACACAGTGACGTGTCACTCAGAATGTACCGAGGACGTTTTTGTGTATATTGTGGATGTGATGACGAAATGAATATTATGCCTTATGTAATTCACTCTGTGCACTAATTCAACTTGATTCTGCTTTATTGTTCAGACAAATTATCTCATTATTTAGTTAATCCTATGAACATGGAAAAATCATGAAATGTTGCAACTTTGCAACTTTTGTAATTGTCTCTGATGATGTTCACTTAGTTCATTATCCTGTGTACTTCTCTCCTAGTGTAGCGCGAATACTACGTTAGTTCTTATCAACCCTTTCACGGGCCATGGGGGATATACTTCCCGCTAAACGAAATTCTTTGCGGTGTTAAAAGAAATATGCGTTACTACTTCCGTAAGCTCCTGGCATGTAGTGGCAGTCCGTTGCATCAGCTGTGGTTTCTGTTTCTTGCCACGTACATTATCGTGACCTGTATCAGCTCGTATCTTTATTGCATCATAAAGTTTCAGGAATTGTTTTCACATTGTGCCAAGTAAACTTTAATATCAGTAACGAAATTTTTTTATTAAAGTAAAAGTACACATAAAATAAAAACAGAAAACAATGTCCATTATATTTTTACATCTCATGGTAACACATAACAACACACAAAAGGGAAGCGGGAAATCCAATTACCACCAGTTTTGATACCTCACATAGGTGCCATAGTGATACAGGTACCACCATAGTTTTTGGTCCTAAATCACAAAACAAAATTATCAAAAAATAAATATAGTCATTTGCTCACATTTCTAATAGGATAGCAAAAGAATTATCTTCAATGTGTTGTTAAAAAAATGTCTCCGTGAAAGCGTTAATACTTGTAATGATAAAACTAAATTGTAATATTATTGACAGTAATTTTACTTTAAATTTGATGCAATATTGTGTCTCCGCAATTGTAGACCTTTTCTTCACTTGTTGTTGTTGTGGTCTTCAGTCCTCAGACTGGTTTGATGCAGCTCTTCATGCTACTCTATCATGTGCAAGCTTCTTCATCTCCCAGTACCTACTGCAACATACATCCTTCTGAATCTGCTTAGTGTATTCATCTCTTGGTCTCCCTCTACGATTCTTACCTTCCACGCTGCCCTCCAATACTAAATTGGTGATCCCTCGATGTCTCAGAACATGTCCTACCAATCGATCCCGTCTTCTAGTCAAGTTGTGGCACAAGCTCCTCCTCTCCCCAATTCTAAAAAAATTCAAATGGCTCTGAGCACTATGGGACATAACATCTATGGTCATCAGTCCCCTAGAACTTAGAACTACTTAAACCTAACTAACCTAAGGACATCACAAAACACCCAGCCATCACGAGGCAGAGAAAATCCCTGACCCCGCCGGGAATCGAACCCGGGAACCCGGGAGTGGGAAGCGAGAACGCTACCGCACGACCACGAGATGCGGGCATCTCCCTAATTCTATTCAATACCTCCTCATTAGTTACGTGATCAACCCATCTAATCTTCAGCATTCATCTGTGGCACCACATTTCGAAAGCTTCTATTCTCTTCTTGTCCAAGCTACTTATCGTCCACGTTTCACTTCCATACATGGCTACACTCCATACAAATACTTTGAGAAACGACTTCCTGACGCTTAAATCTATACTCGATGTTAACAAATTTCTCTTCTTAAGAAACGCTTTCCTTGCCATTGCCAGTCTTCATTTTATATCCTCTCTACTACGACCATCATCAGTTATTTTGCTCCCCAAATACCAAAACTCCTTTACTACTTTAAGTGTCTCATTTCCTAATCTAATTCCCTCAGCATCACCCGACTTAATTCGACTACATTCCACTATCCTCGTTTTGCTTTTGTTGATGTTCATCTTATACCCTCCTTTCAAGACACTGTCCATTCCATTCAACTGCTCTTCCAAGTCCTTTGCTGTCTCTGACAGAATTACAATGTCATCGGCGAACCTCAAAGTTTTTATTTCTTCTCCATGGATTTTAATACCTACTCCGAACTTTTCTTTTGTTTCCTTTATTGCTTGCTCAGTATACAGATTGAATAACATCGGGGATAGGCTACAACCCTGTCTCACTCCCTTCCCAACCACTGCTTCCCTTTCATACCCCTCTACTCTTATAACTGCCATCTAGTTTCTGTACAAATTGTAAATAGCCTTTCGATCTCTGTATTTTACCCCTGCCACCTTCAGAATTTGAAAGAGAGTATTCCAATCAACATTGTCAAAAGCCTTCTCTAAGTCTACAAATGCTAGAAACTTAGGTTTGCCTTTCCTTAATCTTTCTTCTGAGATAAGTCGTAGGGTCACGTGTTCCAACATTTCTACGGAATCCAAACTGATCTTCCCCCAGGTCGGCTTCT
The DNA here is from genome assembly GCF_023864345.2 of Schistocerca serialis cubense. Taxonomy (NCBI): domain Eukaryota; kingdom Metazoa; phylum Arthropoda; class Insecta; order Orthoptera; family Acrididae; genus Schistocerca; species Schistocerca serialis. The sequence continues at coordinate 348,918,756 of NC_064640.1, read as the reverse complement.
ATCAGTTTTTCCATTCGTCTGTAAAGAATTCGCGTTAGTATTTTGCAGCTGTGACTTATTAAACTGATAGTTCGGTAATTTTCACATCTGTCAACACCTGCTTTCTTTGGGATTGGGATTATTATACTCTTCTTGAAGTCTGAGGGTATTTCGCTTGTCTCATACATCTTGCTCACCAGATAGTAGAGTTTTGTCAGGACTGGCTCTCCCAAGGTTGTCAGTAGTTCTAATGGAATGTTGTCTACTACGGGGGCCTTGTTTCGACTCAGGTCTTTCAGTGCTCTGTCAAACTCTTCACGCAATATCATATCTCCCATTTCATCTTCATCTGCATTCTCTTCCATTTCCATAATATTGTCCTAAAGTTCATCGGTCTTGTATAGGCCCTCTATATACTCCTTCCACCTTTCTGCTTTCCCTTCTTTGCTTAGAACTGGGTTTTCATCTGAGCTCCTGATATTCATGCAAGCAAAAAGGAATACAAACGTCTCAAAAATGATATCGACAGGAAGTGCAAAATGGCTAAGCAGGGATGGCTAGAGGACAAATGTAAGGATGTAGAGGCTTATCTCACTAGGGGTAAGATTGATACGGCCTACAGGCTTATCTCACCCCTAGTGAGATAAGCCTCTACATCCTTACATTTGTCCTCTAGCCATCCCTGCTTAGCCATTTTGCACTTCCTGTCGATATCATTTTTGAGACGTTTGTATTCCTTTTTGCCTGCTTCATTTACTGCGTTTTTATATTTTCTCCTTTCATCAATTAAATTCAATATTTCTTCTGTTACCCAAGGGTTTCTACTAGCCCTCGTCTTTTTACCTATTTGATCCTCTGCTGCCTTCACTATTTCATCCCTCAAAGCTACCCATTCTTCTTCTACTGTATTTCTTTCCCCCATTCCTGTCAATTGTTCCCTTATGTTCTCCCTGAAACTGTGTACAATCTCTGGTTCTTTCAGTTTATCCAGGTCCCATATCCTTAAATTCTCACCTTTTTGCAGTTTCTTCAGTTTTAGTCTACAGTTCATAACTAATAGATTGTGGTCAGAGTCCACATCTGCCCCTGGAAATGTCATACAATTTAAAACCTGGTTCCTAAATCTCTGTCTTACCATTATATAATCTATTTGATACCTTTTAGTATCTCCAGGGTTCTTCCATGTATACAACCTTCTTTCATGATTCTTAAACCAAGTATTAGTTACGATTAAGTTACGCTCTGCGCAAAATTCTATCAGGCTGCTTTCTCTTTCATATTCACCTACTATGTTTCCTTCTCTTCCTTTTCCTACTGACGAATTCCAGTCACCCATGACTATTAAATTTTCGTCTCCCTTCACTACCTGAATAATTGCTTTTATCTCAACATACAATTCATCAATTTCTTCGTCATCTGCAGAGCTAGTTGGTATATAAACTTGTACTACTCTAGTAGGCGTGGGCTTCGTATCTATCTTGGCCACAATAATGCGTTCACTATGCTGTTTGTAGTAGCTTACCCGTACACCTACTTTTTTATTCATTATTAAACCTACTCCTGCGTTACCCCTATTTGATTTTGTATTTGTAACCCTGTATTCACCTGACCAGAAGTCTTGTTCCTCCTGCCACCGAACTTCTCTAATTCCCACTATATCTAACTTAAACCTATCCATTTCCCTTTTTAAATTTTCTAACCTACCTGCCCGATTAAGGGATCTGACATTCCACGCTCCGATCCGTAGAACGCCAGTTTTCTTTCTCCTGATAACGACGTCCTCCTGAGTAGTCCCCGCCCGGAGATCCGAATGGGGGACTATTTTACCTCCGGAATATTTTACCCAAGAGGACGCCATCATCATTTAATCATACAGTAAAGCTGCATGCCCTCGGGAAAAATTACGGCTGTAGTTTCCCCTTGCTTGCAGCCGTTCGCAGTACCAGAACAGCAAAGCCATTTGGTTAGTGTTACAAGGCCAGATCAGTCAATCATCCAGACTGTTGCTCCTGCGACTACTGAAAAGGCTGCTGCCCCTCTTCAGGAACCACACGTTTGTCTGGCCTCTCAACAGATACCCCTCCGTTGTGGTTGCACCTACGGTACGGCTATCTGTATCGTTGAGGCACGCAAGCTTCACTTAATGAAGATATTTTAATGTTGGTGTGTTGTTGTTGTTGTTTTGTTGTTATTATTTTCAGCCCAAAGACTGGCTTCATGCAGCTTTCCATGCTAGAGTGTCCTGTGCAAGTATCTTCGTTTCTGCATAATTACCATAACCTACATTCATTTCAATCTGCTTACTGTATTCAAGCCTTGTTCTCCCTCTACAACTTTTCGACACCCCTACCCCAAACCTACACTTCCATCCAGTACCAAACTGACCATTCCTTGATGCCTCATGATGTGTCCTATCAACCTATCATTTCTTATACACAAATTGTGCCACCAGTTTCTTGTATCCCCAGCTCCATTCAGTACCTCCTTATTATTTACGTGATCTACCCAACTAATCTTCAGGAGTCTTCTATAGTACCACACTTCAAAGCTTCTATTCTCTTCTTGTCTGAACTACATGTCGTCTACGTTTTCCTTCCGTATAACGCTGTAGTTCAGACAAACACCTTCAGAAAAGACATGCAAACACTTTAATTGATATTAGATGTTGACAGATTCCTCTTTTCCAGAAATTCTTTTCTTGCAACATTTGATATCCTCTCTTCTTCAGCTACCGGAAGATATTTCACTAATTCCCTTAGCATCATCTATCTTAATCTGAATACATTCCATTACCCTTGTGCTGTTTTTTGTTGTTGTTCATCTTATATCTTCCTTTCAAGACACTGTCAATTCCTTTCAATTATTCCTCCAAGTCCTTTACTGTCACTAACAGAATTACTACGTCATCGCCAAACCGCAGAGTTTTATTTCTCCCCCTTGAACTCTATTTACCTTTCTGTATTTCTCTGTAGTTTCCCTCACTGCTTGCTCAATGTGCAAATTGGATTACATGGGCGATATACTACAGCACGGCCCCACTCCCTTCTCCACTATGGCTTCCCTTTCATGTTCTGCGACCATTATACCTGCAGTATAATTTCTGTACAAGTTGTAGATAAGCTTCCGCTCCCTGTAGTTAACCCGTGATGCCTAAAAAACGTCAAAGAGCGTAATCCGGTCAACACTTCTAAAAGCTTTCTGTAAATCTACAAATGCTATAAACATAAATGTACCTCTGTTCAGCCTGTCTTGTAGGTTAAGTCGCAGGTCAGCACTGCCTCACCTGTTCCTATATTTCTCCGCAATCGAAACTGATCTTCTCTGAAGTCCGCTTCTACCACTTTTTCCATTCTTCTGTAAATAATTCGTGTCAATATTTTGTAGTTGTGGCTTATTATATTAATGTTCCGATAGTATTTCTATCTTCCAGCACCTGCTTTTTATGAAATTGGAATTAATTAATTCTTACTAAATTATGAGGGTATTTCACCTATTTCACTAATCTTGCACACCAGGTGGAGTAATTTTGCCATGGTTGGCTCTCACAAAAATTTCAATAATCCGAGGGCTTTCGTCTATTCCATGGGCCTTGCTACCACTTAAATCTTCCACTGTTCTGTCAAATTATTCTCGTAGTATCGTACCTCGCATCTTATCCTCACCTACTTAAGTATCTCTCTCTGTAATACTGTCCCCATGTTTTCCCCTTACATAGACCATACATATATTCTTTCCATCTTTCCTTGCCCTTCTTTTCTTGTTACTGGTCTGAGATCAGTGATCTTGAAATTCACACTCTTGCTTTTTTTCCTCCAAACGTCCCTTTAATGTCCCTACAGGCAGTCTGTGTCTTTCCCCTAGTTCTGTATGCTTCTAGAGCCTTCCTTTTTGGCCAATGTGCACTTTCTGCCGGTCTCAGTTTTTAGACGTCTATATTCACTTTCGTTGCTGAATTTTTAAATTTTTTACTTTCATCAGCTAAATTCAATATTTCTTCCATTATACAACGATTTTTACTAGCCCTTGTCTTCTACATACGTCATCCTCTGCCGCCTTCAGTACTCCATCTCTCAAAACTACGCATTCGTCAACTGTTGTATTCCTTTCACCAGTTTCAGTCCGACGTTACCTGAAACTGTCTGCAACCTCAGGCTCCTTCAGATTATCCGTCTCTTTAATTTACTACCACTGCAGTAGTCTATTCAGCTTCAATGTGCAGTTCAAAACCAATAATTTATGGCCAGAGTGCGCATCAGCGCCTGGGAAAGTCTTACAGTTTAAAATCTGATAATTTCTAAAATCTCTGTTTTGCCATTATACAGTCAACTTGAGAACTTGAAACTTTCCATCGTCCCCAGGTCTCTTCCACGTATAGTCTTCATCCTTGATTCTTAAATGAAGTGTTAGAGATGAATAAATTATGCTCTATGAAAAATCCTACCAGGCGGCTTCCTCTTTCACTCCTTTCCCCAGTCCATGTTCTCCTAATATTTTCTCTTCTTTCCTTTTCCTACTACCGAATTCCACTCACTCATCACAATTAAATTTTCGTCTACCTTAATTACCTGGGGAATTTCCTTCATCTCATCATACATCATTTCAATGATTTCCTGATCTTCGGAGTTGGTTGGCATATAAACTTGATCTACTGTGGTGAGTGTTGACTTCCTGTCTATCTTCACTATGATGTTCATGGTAGCTTACCCGCATTCCTATTTGCTTTTTATTATTGGTCCTACTCCTGCGTGACCCCTATTTCATTTTCTTCTCATAACATTGTACGCCACTGCCCATAAGTAATGTTTGTTCTGTCAACACACTTAACTGACTTCCATTATACCTAACTTCAGCTTATCCATTTTCCTTTTTGAACTGTCTCACCTACTTACCCGATCAAGGGATCTAACAGTGCACGCTTACAACCCGAAGAATGCCTTTTATCTCTTTCGTAATGAAAACTTCCTCCGGAGTAGTCCTCGTCCAACGATCCAAATAGAGACTATTTTACCTTTGGAGTACCTTACCCAAGAGAATGTCATCATCATTAAGTTATACAATACGGCTGCACGCCCTCGGGAAAAAGTAACGGCTGTTGTTTCTCATTTCTTTCAGCCGTTCGCTGTACCAGCAGGGCAAGGCATGTTGACTGATGTTGCAAGGCTATATTAGCGAATCATCCAGACTGTTGGCCTTGCAACTTCTGAGCAGCCTGCTGCACCTCTTCAGGAACCACGGGTTAGTCTGACTTCTCCACAGATAGCCTACTGTTGTGGTCGCACCTACGGTAGTGTTATATGTATTGTTTAGGCATGAAAGCCTCCCCATTTTGTCAAGATCTGTGATTCATGCTGGGTTCAGTGTTAATTGTTACTTCTGTGTCAAAAACATCAGCTACAAGCTTAATATGCATATGCCACTGACACTGTCATTTGTCAATGAGACAAATTGTAGGGTGTGACGATAAAACAGAACTGAAACAGACCAACCAGCCGTGGTATATCCACTCACGTGAAATAGTGCACGAACTGAGTCCTTTTACTGAGAGAGGATGTACAAGTTAATAAGGCATTTGTGGCAGCGCTTTATTTTTAGAGTGTCTTCTTATATTTTGGTAAGAGTGTGGCCGTGAGGTTTCCATGTAACCTTAGCTGAACCTTACGTAATAACGAGTTCAGTTCAATTACTAGATCATAACTTGGTGTTATATCTGACCCACCTTCATAAGTAATAATGAGTAGTTTTTAGTGCAGCTGGTTCACTCTGTTTTCCTTCGTAAGACCATCCATTCATATTTCTTCATTTATGTTTTCGTTCCTAAGTCAGTTATTAATGTGCTGGTGAATGGTAATGAATGGTAGGGTCTATGCTAACTAAGACTACTACTTCGGCTCGAAATAAATATCTCTCATTATTATAGAGATGGCGGTAGTGGGACAGCCGCCAGATTTGAGGGGAGGTCTATGCTGTTCTTCAGACTGCCGTGAGTCTGCAAGCAGCCACCTCCAGACTTGGTATCTGCTAGCTGTCTGCTATCTGCACTCAGTCTTATCCTGCTGACTGAGCACCTTCAACCAGTGGGTCACCAGCAGGCCTACTTCCAGCCTGTGCCAGCCTTCTACCATAGTGATCTAGGGTTCGAGCCCAAAGCCATGCAGTTTTACTTGCGAGGGGATACTTTGCTGCTGACCACCTCCAGTGGCGTGGGCAGGCACTGTTGCTGAGGGACGCCTGCACTGTGATTGGTACACGACGTGATTCTGCACGCTCCATCGCACTCTGCCCTGAGCAGAGTGGTTGCCTTTAGTCTGTGTGGCTGCCATCGTGGGCAGCTGTCCACTGCTGGATCCTGAGTACTTTAGGTTTCGCTGGTGTCATCATTTTACCACCCTAGCGACGCTGCAAGTTGTCACTGTCAACAGATCACTCGTTGGCGGCAGCACCTCCTTCCCGACCATACACAACTCACGCCTCAGTGGCGTTGGCAACTTTGGGTAACGTCATGTCTGTCTTAGTTTGCTGTGCTGTAAAATGAATGGTTAACAATGCAGTTTTCGTGACACTACATTGCTCAGTAACCAGGCATCCACACAACACTCCACTACAACCACGCCCAGGGTGGTGAACTACTAGCTTCCTGACCTCTGACAACCCATATCCACTGCCCACGGCAGATTTCTACCAGCTCTGACCTCTAAAGTGGCGTCAGAAGAGTCCGTCACAACTAAAAGTAATGACAGGAGTCGATGCGACCATATCGACCTCTGCTCATACAGATGACTGCAGCTGTATCTAGGACCACGACTACAGCTGCAGCTTACAGCAGGGGGACCACAGAGTGGTTAGTAGACTAACTACACTCCTGGAAATTGAAATAAGAACACCGTGAATTCATTGTCCCAGGAAGGGGAAACTTTATTGACACATTCCTGGGGTCAGATACATCACATGATCACACTGACAGAACCACAGGCACATAGACACAGGCAACAGAGCATGCACAATGTCGGCACTAGTACAGTGTATATCCACCTTTCGCAGCAATGCAGGCTGCTATTCTCCCATGGAGACGATCGTAGAGATGCTGGATGTAGTCCAGTGGAACGGCTTGCCATGCCATTTCCACCTGGCGCCTCAGTTGGACCAGCGTTCGTGCGGGACGTGCAGACCGCGTGAGACGACGCTTCATCCAGTCCCAAACATGCTCTATGGGGGACAGATCCGGAGATCTTGCTGGCCAGGGTAGTTGACTTACACCTTCTAGAGCACGTTGGGTGGCACGGGATACATGCGGACGTGCATTGTCATGTTGGAACAGCAAGTTCCCTTGCCGGTCTAGGAATGGTAGAACGATGGGTTCGATGACGGTTTGGATGTACCGTGCACTATTCAGTGTCCCCTCGACGATCACCAGTGGTGTACGGCCAGTGTAGGAGATCGCTCCCCACACCATGATGCCAGGTGTTGGCCCTGTGTGCCTCGGTCGTATGCAGTCCTGATTGTGGCGAACACCTGCACGGCGCCAAACACGCATACGACCATCATTGGCACCAAGGCAGAAGCGACTCTCATCGCTGAAGACGACACGTCTCCATTCGTCCCTCCATTCACGCCTGTCACGACACCACTGGAGGCGGGCTGCAAGATGTTGGGGCGTGAGCGGAAGACGGCCTAACGGTGTGCGGGACCGTAGCCCAGCTTCATGGAGACGGTTGCAAATGGTCCTCGCCGATACCCCAGGAGCAACAGTGTCCCTAATTTGCTGGGAAGTGGCGGTGCGGTCCCCTACGGCACTGCGTAGGATCCTACGGTCTTGGCGTGCATCCGTGCGTCGCTGCGGTCCGGTCCCAGGTCGCCGGGCACGTGCACCTTCCGCCGACCACTGGCGACAACATCGATGTACTGTGGAGACCTCACGCCCCACGTGTTGAGCAATTCGGCGGTACGTCCACCCGGCCTCCCGCATGCCCACTATACGCCCTCGCTCAAAGTCCATCAACTGCACATACGGTTCACGTCCACGCTGTCGCGGCATGCTACCAGTGTTAAAGACTGCGATGGAGCTCCGTATGCCACGGCAAACTGGCTGACACTGACGGCGGCGGTGCACAAATGCTGCGCAGCTAGCGCCATTCGACGGCCAACACCGCGGTTCCTGGTGTGTCCGCTGTGCCGTGCGTGTGATCATTGCTTGTACAGCCCTCTCGCAGTGTCCGGAGCAAGTATGGTGGGTCTGACACACCGGTGTCAATGTGTTCTTTTTTCCATTTCCAGGAGTGTAGTTTGTTGGCAGGGAGAGGAATACGAAGTAGAACTCTCATAGAAACTTGAAGGCGGAGTTTCTGAAACCGAAAGAACTGGCTGACTTAGCACACTTTCTGAGAACACTAAAGAGCACTATTAGAATCCAGTGAAGTGCAAGCAGTACCACCTGTTAGGTCACAACACACCACGTGCTGGGTCAGCACCAGTGGAGTGAAACACGTGCCGTCACTATGGCCATTTGGAAACCATTCTACAGAGTCGAAGTGGATTATGATTAGATGTAAAGTGTAGAATTTATGTGTTAACATTGTAGTTACCTATATTTTTTATCATCTCTGCGTTTGTCTTTCGTTGTTGTTTGATATTATTTAATTCCTCTACTGTTGTATTTATGGTGGTGGGGTGGTGGTTTGATGAATAAGGGTTCCATGATGCAGATTATAAGGCACAGAGTGTTTCCGAACAGGATGCAGTTAAGTCTCTGGTAAATGAAGTAGACCAGATAAAGACAGTTAACACAGAGACGCGTAGGCAGCTAGATGCTATGACGGAGGATATGGCGTCATCCAGTTTGACCACTCATTCATTACATTCACCAACCGCCAGTTCTGGTACCCCTTTTTCAGGCAAATCAGTGGAGGATGTGTTGTCATCTATCAAGATACTCGTGGAAGCCACGAGGTTGCTTTTCTTGACGGACGAACAGTGATTGCAGGTGACTAAACTGCACCTGATGGGGGAAGTAAAGGCGTTTGATAGGTATCACGAAGTTTGGCAGAACGTGCTTAAATTCGAGCAACTAAGGAAGGATCTCTTACACCGAAGAACAGCTCAAGTTTCTTTCAGAAACATCTGAGTGTGGTATCGCTGAGACAGAAAGAGTCATTAGAAAATTTTGTCTACACAATAATGAAAAATAATGCGAGTACATACGAGCTGACGGAAAATGACCCAGCAAACTAAGTTATTCTCCAGTAGGTGGAACATAGGCCATTATCTGCTTTTGAAATGGTACTGTGACCCGATATGTCAAGGAAGGTGCAGGTGGGAATACAGAAGGATCTGTCATTAGAACACCTACAGAGCTCAAAGATCAAGACATATTAACGAGAGTACGGGATAAAAGAGGTGTCTTATCTACTGATGTAAGGTGTTATAGATGTCTACGTTCGGAGCACATCCAGAGGCAATGTCGCAACCGCAATGTATCAGATGGAGAGTGATATGGCACCAGCAGCGGGACTGAAGGAATGGAAGACGAAATGGACATAGGAGGAATAACCAACCGTTAATCACCGGGGGGAAATCCAAACCTATTAGACGGCGTTCCCAGCTGAGGTGGAGTGTTGTTAGCAGGCACTGTAAATGGCAAAAAGCGTAGATTTTTATTGTATACAGGGGACATGCGTCAGTGGCAAGTCTGAAAAGCGGAATGGCGTTCTGTTCTCTTCAGTGATGAGAATGGGTTGTATTTGTATGCGAATGATGGACGCAGCGTGTATGGCACATACGTGGTGCGCTTCCTATTCCAGAGTGCATTTGCCCACAACACCATCCTAGCTTCATGGTATGGAAGCCATCAGTTACAACTCGCGGACCCTTTTCGTGTTTCTGCAGCGTAGTGTAACCAGTACCCTCAACAATGCACACGCTGTTATCCCCATGCTACTGCCATGCTCTTTCATTAGAACCACGCACATCCACATAGGAGAGTGCCCTTCGTGATGTATTATCATACTCAAAAATATTCGAACGACCTGAATGGCGTTTCGCTTGATCAGTAAGCCAGTCACATAACCTTACTGTCTTGCAGCTTCTCTGCTCTCTTTTCGGTGCAGTAATTCGACTATACAAATGGTTCCTAAAAGAGGCCACAAGAAATAACTACTCTGTATGACTGTCATTCCAGAAGCAAAGTAATATCACAATAATGCATTAGATGAGACTCACAAATTACGCTTGAAAACTCAGATATATTACAATAAATGATATTTCAAAAAGCAAGTTTCAACATGAAATTATTTTATGAACACTTTTGTACAGGACTGGGACCCGTCACTCCACTCTAGTAACTACTTTACCTGTTAACTATCTAAGAAAGACCTTAAATATGCCTTAAATCACAAATAACGAAGAGTGCGCAGCTTTAAGATTGAAGTGACAAGGCATAAAGTTTTGGATTAGTGTTGGACGTCGTAACTTTTCACCAGTACAGAACTGTTAGAAACTGAAATGACGAGATGGAATAGTTTCACCTACCTGGATTCGAGCCCAGTACCTATCGTCGTTGACTTATAGTCGCAAATACAAGACAAAAATCTGTGTATTTCATCAGTGGCTAGATGTCCAAATGTCTGAACTGGACGTTCATGACTTAAAATTCCGTGCTGACTGGGAGCCGAATTCTGGACTTATCACCGACATTGCCTATACACGAAGAGACGTTAACTATCGAATTCTTTTTCATCAGTAACTAAGAGTGGCATGTTTCTACCTGAAAATATATGACGATAAGTTCTGTGTCTGACTTGCAGTCGAACCTGATATCTCAAATTCAGATACAGTACGAAATAAGTGCCCATTGACCTTACATGACGATTCGCTCATTATTAAAAAAGAAAAATCATATAACAGAGCAAACTCGTGACAGAGCTTGTATGTGTAAGTACCGGCTCTGTCATTCACCAACTCTCCTAAAGTAGGTATTGAAGGGACATCATGTATAATGTGGCTTTAGTACCACTGCACAACCCTACATTGTTCAAATTGGGTTAGTAAAGATAAGGAGGGTCCCTTAGTTGTTGTTAAAAATGGTTGCCTGGTGTCTGAATCGAACCCAGACCTTCAAGCATATGAAACTAAGATACGGTTTTTTGTTTTTTCTTCTTTAACCGCGACTAGACTCCGGAAAATTTACCTTTCCGAGTAAGTGCTATATTTTTTTGTTAGATAATATTCAGTAATTTATTTAGTAGAATTTCCATTTGACAGAAACATACAATTTAAGGGAAAGTAAAGGATTAAAAATCTGATGTTAAGAAGATTCGAACCAGAGACCTTTCCATTACCAAATGATGGTGGTATACATTTGATTTTTGTGACCGCATTAAACTTTATTAGCAAACTTTACAAAACAGATTATAGTCAAACTTCCAGTAATAAAATATAAAAACGACAACCACTCGAAAACATAAAAAAATTAGTGTTGATGTAAAGGGTCGTTGCACGGGCTCGAACGTTGATAGGTTCCAGTCGTACGCTGCGAGGAGGCGAGGGATCTTGAAGAGAACTCCATTACTAACAAAGCATCCAAAGGCCACCTGGATCCGCTGTGCCATCACTGGAGTCATCGCTAGGATATGCACCAAGTGAGGTATCCGGGACGCCATGAGGGTGTTAACGAAGGCGACCCTTTCGACCGAAACTAAAGCTCTGAGAAAATGGCCTCGGATGCCCTTGCACAGAGCTTGTAAAAGGCGTTTATAGTTCAGCGCCTTCATACGATGGACATGCTTTGTAAATACGATGCCCAAACACTGAGGTGTGTCCTCTGCCAATTTCCACAAACAACATTGAACATGTTCGTGGTGCTGCCTGCCGCATTCCCAGACCGCTTGATCCATCCAAGTCATCCGGATTTCCTCCTCAGAACGGGTGAGAAAGACTAGATCAACTGCATAGGCACGGCACTGGAATGTATGTCTCTGTCAGTCAACAGACGAGGTCGGCCTGTACGATTTTGTGCTGTATGTGTCCCTTCACGTTTCACTTCACTATCACATCGGAAACAGTGGACCTAGGGATGTTCAAGAGTGTGGAAATCTCGCATACGTATGACACAAGTGACACGCAACGACCTGACCATGTTCGAAGTCCGTGAGTTTTGCGGAGCGCCACATTCCTCTCTCTCACGATGTCTAATGACTACTGAGGTCGCTGATATGGAGTACCTCTCAGTAGGTGGCAGAACAATGCACCTAATATGACAAACGTATGTTTTTGTGTGTGTCCGGATACTTTTTATCACATAGTGTAAGTCACTGAAAGGGAAAATTTTCGGATCGCGCAGGATGATAGTCATCGGAAAACATTTGGGAACATGCTGCATATACTGATTTGGGAATCCCCACAAGTGCTCTCCATTATGCCTCTTAATAGATAAACAACGTAATACGAAGAAAGAAACTATAGAAGAAACACTTACACTGATCTATCTCTTTCATGTGATACAGACGCGTAAGTGTCGATAGAAAACGGCAACAAAGAGAAAATAAGTAGATGGAAAAATATAAAATGGAACACTCTTAAAAAAAAAAAAAGTCTCCTTGGAAGACGAACCTTCACCAACCAAAGACCGCTTTTATTTAGTTATAAGAAAAATTCTTTTTACTGCAAATACAGTTACTTTCCCCCATAATGTCTATAACAAAGGATCCTTTTCTGTCCAGTGGGAAGAAATAGATTTGATTCGACCAAGAGTAATAAGTGCTTACATTCAGTTCACCATTTATCTTAACCAAAATATTTTTATTACTTTATGAACTCACAAGGTTGAAGTCGCCTCCGACTAACATAGCATGATCCAGGTACTTCTGCGATACAGAATGTAGACTCCCTTTGAATGATTCTAGAACTGTCACGGTGGAACCTGGTGACCAGTAATAACACCCCACAATTAACTTTATTTCCCCTAGCCCTGTTAAACGTGTCCACATAACTTCACAATCACACTCTACTTCGACCTCAGTAGACACAATATTTTTGTCAACTACAATGAAGACACCACATCCGCCCCAAGACGCAGCAGTTGTGCTTTGATTCGTTGAACAGCCCACTGATGGTCGGGAGACGGTTGTCGCTTCACCAGCGCGCGTAAGGTTGTGAAATAAAGTTCAGAAGTCGCCCTTTGTCAACGTGACTTATCTTGGCCATATCGTGTGAAAGTTCTGCATAAAGCTGATTTGACACACAAGACCCGCCATTTTAGCGTTGAACGGTACGTGCGTTAACGCTGTTGAAATTTGACGTCATGTGTCTTCAGTCTCCATGGATCAGTTGTTATCTCATAGGTACGTAACGTTTAGCTTCCATGGGCCACTGCTGCGCCATGTCTTTTGTCTTGCAAGAGCTATGGTGCATATGTAAGCCTGATTGTCTGTAAAGGCCGTTGGCCATACCTCAGCTCAATGGTCACTGTGCGTAGCCCACACGACACATACTCCCTGTCTAATCGACTGGCCGAATGGATCATACAATATATATGTCCGCGGCTGTCACCGTGCTTCATTTCTCAGGTATCAAGCAGGGCATATTCTCGGACCAGCGTCTGTAACGACGGGCAGAGGACGAAGTGTGAGCATTGGTACTCGGGCCGCAGAACGCAGTTAAAGGCGCCGCCGATAATGTAATTCTCCTGACGTCGTTGGAAGAGCCGTGTCACTTCCTCTGTGTCAAAGTTTGTGCGTTCGTCGAACCACACGGCACGTAAACATTCTCCAAGCGGATTCCGTTCGAAACTACATACGACAATGCACATACCTCCGTAGAGACATAGAAAGAGTGTGTGTGTGTGTGTGAGAGAGAGAGAGAGAAAATGAGAGAGAGAGAAGGGGGGTGGAGATGAACCGCTCTCCGTATTCTCTGCCACTGTTTTGCCGGATACTTTTATTTGACCACATTGTGAGGGTGGAGTAAGCGACAATAGAGGTGTTTCCTTGTGGGCAGCTTGGTCTCTGGCAAACAGTCCTGAAGATAATTGTAATCGACGAAGAAGTCCTGAAGGTGTGCTAGCGGTGCCGTAATGTGGCCAACATTGACTGTTGGACGGAGTGAGTCTGCGGCCACTTCGCCGACCACAGTGCCCATTGAAGTGACGTGCTTTGTCCTCCAAGTGTTACATTGTACTAAAATATATTGCACGCGCACTGTTCCTCACGTTTAAGAGTCCGATGCCTTCTTCTCTCGGTGGGAGCGTCAAGGTATCGTATCGGATTTTGAAGAGGTCAGTATTCAGTAAGCGACTGTAGCCTTGACGCGATAGTGGTAATCAACGGAAGTATGTTCGGAAAATGACGTATTTTTGGTGCCAAATAGATGCTGACATACTGTGCGCACTGGAACATATCTGTTGCACGCAGTGCGTGTTGTCAGACTAACGCACGAATCTGCCGCAGTAGCCATCTACGATTATCCGCCGCTGTACGTCATATGTTTCGACGGTACACTTCTCCCAAACACTTGAGTTAGGGGACCTTCGTAATGGGGACTGCAGTCCCTGGTGGCAGTCAGCTGCCCGGTTCCATACATCGGGTCTTTCTTAGATTAACGACACTCCGCCACCGTTTCATACTGCTGAAACTATCCCAGCTCCGCCTGGATTTCGTCTCCTAACTTGATCAAAGGAACGTCGGCAACGGAAAGATGGGGCCCGTAGTTGATCACCTTCAACGAACCGTCGAAGGCCGTGTAGTTCAGGTCCAAGAGTGATTGCAAATAAGATGGCCGAATGGGGAGAACCTTGCTGCACTGAGCGTTGGCCCGTGACAGTTCTGAGCTAGCGACGTTCACAAAGACTCTCGAGTGGGCGCCGAGAATCAACCGAAAGATCGTGTTCACAAACAGAGGGGAATTTCTATCCGTTCCATGACCGTATGTAGAAACACATGGTCCCCTAGGCCGAAAGCACCATCAAAATCCACTGCCACTAGGGCTCCAGGTAACCTGCATGCTGACATCAGTAATACGACATCCCTGTGTGCCACTAGCGCCAAGTGTATGTTGCTCTTCCCACCTACACGCGTTCGATCTAAATGTATCATCTCCTTTTGCTGCCGCTTGAAGGTAGGCACGAAGGATACGTACAAAGATTTTGTAATCTGCGTTCAATAATATCAAAGGCCGGTAGGCTTGTGTTCTACAACAAGTACTTAGTTTGGGACTGTGTAGCATTATGCCCTCTGTGAACTAGGTAAGGACCTGAAAAGTAGATGTTCAGAATGCTTAGTACATCTGTATCCATGTGGGTCACATCAGAGGAGGAAAGGTGTGGTAGAATTCACGAGGGAGTCTTTCCGTTCCAGGAGATTTGTATAATTCACCACACTTTAGGGCTGCGTCCAGATCTTCTATGTTGATTTCAGGCATAAGGTTCTCCATTTCAATGGAATTTTCGGCCGCTGGCGTTCCTAAGGACGTTCGCGAGTTCTGCTTTGTCCATTTGGTCCTCAGCATAGAAACTGTGATAGTGGTTGGTGAAAGCGCGTGCAATACCTTTCTGGAACGTGGTCTGCGATCCATCGGGCATTTCGACATCCCTCTTAAGTGTACGTTGCCGTTGCCACCTTTCTCCCACTATATAATATAATAACGGTCGTTCGTTGCGTAATCCATGGAGCTTCCTGGCGCGTACAATGGTTGAACAGGACACACGGCACCTGCAAGCCTTTCGAGTGCTTCGGCAAGTGTTTATTATAATAGTTTGCGCTTTTCACGACGTGCAGACACTGTTCTTCCTGTAAGTACATATCAATGCCTCAATCGCTTCCTTGGACCACTGTGGTGCCATTATTTAATAATTATAAGAACTTCCTACCGCACCTCACAACAGCAGAAAAGCGACTACCAACAAAGGCTTCCCGCCGAAGCTTTCCGCATCTGGCGTCACAAACGAAACGTCTCATGATTGGCCAACGCAGGTAGCACGCAGGGAACCTTACAAGAAAAATAGCACCGGACCTATCCTGGAAATCTTACAAGGTTCCCAGCAAGGTAGTCCGCTAGCAGACGACGGAGCCCGCAAATAAAAAATCATTTCATCTCTCGACCACATCCCCACGAACAGGAGGAAGGAGAAATCGTGGCCAGCCCTCGAGTTGCCAACCGTGCCCACCCGCCTCGATTAGCCCACGACCTGATCCCTTAAAGTAAAGAAAAAAAAGCCGTTAAGTGCTTGTAAGGTGCCTCTTATGTGAGGAAGACACATTCACCACTTTTAATAAATTATTGTCTCTTATTGATGTATTCACGATAGTTAGGAAGTGCTGTAGTCCGTAGCCGGCCATGGGTAGGAGAGCATTTCCCACGCTGGCTGACTAGGTGACGAAGCGACTATATGTCGCGCTTAGTGGGGTAGGGCTCGCCGCTGGACCGTAGCAACAAGTGTCAGCCTGGGAAATATACATGACGGGATGTACCGCCATCTTGGCATCAAAGTCACCGATTTCGTTTATTTATATTTAATAATTAAAGTCATTTATGACAACATGAATACTAGATGGAGCCTCTGGATGTTTAAAGCTATTTATCATAATTTTGCCTCGTTAAAATTCACACCCGTTCATTAACAAATGCATATCTTAGTAAGTACGAACTTGATCGGAAGTCCACGAACTGTCACGAAACTAGTAAGATATACGGACTGCGCGCCAAAGTCGGTAGTCGGCGATAAGAGCTCTTCCTGTCTTGTTCGATGGTAGCCATGCTCTCCGTTACGAGTAGTTTGTGACATGAGTGTGTCATTATTGATCTAATAGGAATGAAAGTGATATTACGGAATTCTAAATGTTAATTTCGAGTAAATAGGTACCCCAAAGTTGATCGACAGCAATTTCAGATAATTAGCTTCCACCCACAGAGACATACAATGCGCCAATGAAGAATCTGCACGGGACGACATTTACGAGAGCTGCACCGCACACAGGTAGGAGGAAATCCGACGACACGACCCACCAAGGCGGATCAAGGAAGGTCCGACTTACACTCGCATATACCGGGTGAAAATGCTGACCAGTTATACTGTACGTCACATATACCACCCTCTACAGATTCGTGGCTAAGCTGAGTAATAGCAGTGTCAGTTCAGAAATGATGGGATCTTGCATGCTTACCTGTAAACCGAGAGATCGTAGTGTCGATTCTCTGTCGGATCACCAATTTTTGAGACCTCGTTTCGACCTAGCCTTCACCTCTCAACGATGTGAGGAGTCCACATTAAACTGATGGTCTCCTTTGTCCGACTGGATAACTGGGGTGTGTTTGGGACATAAAAGTCTCCGAAGTGGTGTCCAGTAGACACATTTGCACTGGGGCATTGTTGTTGTTGTTGTTGTTGTTGTTGTTGTGGTCTTCAGTCCTGAGACTGGTTTGATGCAGCTCTCCATGCTACTCTATCCTGTGCAAACTTCTTCATCTCCCAGTACCTACTGCAACCTACATCCTTCTGAATCTGCTTAGTGTATTCTTCTGTTGGTCTCCCCCTACGATTTTTACCCTCCACGCTGCCCTCCAATGCTAAATTTGTGATCCCTTGAGGCCTCAAAACATGTCCTACCAACCGATCCCTTCTTCTAGTCAAGTTGTGCCACAAACTTCTCTTCTCCCCAATCCTATTCAATACCTCCTCATTAGTTACGTGATCTACCCACCTTATCTTCAGCATTCTTCTGTAGCACCACATTTCGAAAGCTTCTATTCTCTTCTTGTCCAAACTGGTTATCGTCCATGTTTCACTTCCATACATGGCTACACTCCATACAAATACTTTCAGAAACGACTTCCTGACACTTAAATCTATACTCGATGTTAACAAATTTCTCTTCATCAGAAACGATTTCCTTGCCATTGCCAGTCTACATTTTATATCCTCTCTACTTCGACCATCATCAGTTATTTTATTCCCTAAATAGCAAAACTCCTTTACTAGTTTAAATGTCTCATTTCCTAATCTAATTCCCTCAGCATCACCCGACTTAATTCTACTACATTCCATTATCCGCGTTTTGCCTTTGTTGATGTTCATCTTATATCCTCCTTTCAAGACACTGTCCATTCCGTTCAACTGCTCTTCCAAGTCCTTTGCTGTCTCTGACAAAATTACAATGTCATCGGCGAACCTCAAAGTTTTTACTTCTTCTCCATGAATTTTAATACCTACTCCGAATTTTTCTTTTGTTTCCTTTACTGCTTGCTCAATATACAGATTGAATAACATCGGGGAGAGGCTACAACCCTGTCTCACTCCTTTCCCAACCACTGCTTCCCTTTCATGCCCCTCGACTCTTATAACTGCATCTGGTTTCTGTACAAATTGTAAATAGCCTTTCGCTCCCTGTATTTTACCCCTGCCACCTTCAGAATTTGAAAGAGAGTATTCCAGTTAACGTTGTCAAAAGCTTTCTCTAAGTCTACAAATGCTAGAAACGTAGGTTTGCCTTTTCTTAATCTTTCTTCTAAGATAAGTCGTAAGGTTAGTATTGCCTCACGCGTTCTAACATTTCTACGGAATCCAAACTGATCTTCCCCGAGGTCCGCTTCTACCAGTTTTTCCATTCGTCTGTAATGAATTCGCGTTAGTATTTTGCAGCTGTGACTTATTAAACTGATAGTTCGGTAATTTTCACATCTGTCAACACCTGCTTTCTTTGGGGCATTGAGCCACACGAAATAGTAATAATAATAACAATAAAAGTTTGTTCAGCATCGTTAGAGCGCGAATCCTATTCGCACTTGTATTCTGACTGATGACCTTAGAAGTTAAGTCCCATAGTGCTCAGAGCCATTTGAACCATTTGAACCATCAATATTTAATTGTGTCAGAGGAAATGTAGTTTACCGAGAGAGGTGGCGCAGTGGTTAGCACGCAGGACTCGCATTCGGGAGGACGACGGTTCAAACCCACGCCCGGCCATCCTGATTTACGTTTCCCATGATTTCCCTAAATCGCTTCAGGCAAATGCCGACATGGTTCCTTTGAAAGGACACGGAAGACTTCCTTCCCCATCTTTCCCTTATCCGATGACCTCTATGTTAGATCTCCTTTACCACATTTACCAATCGAAATGTGATTTAAAAATGTAAACATCAAAGTGTGTTCGATAGCTGGCCTTTGCGTTTAAACCGCACTATATTTATGAGTAGGTTATAAATACATACAACAGATCACAATCATTAGAGGAAAGCAAAACCGCCAACAGAAATTTCCGCCTCCTACCATGTTACCGGCTCGTGCAGCTAGTTGTTACGTGCTTTCATTTCAGTGATTAAAAATTCAAGTCACAAACACGCATTGGGTAGGCAGCTAGTGAATATGAATGTGAACGAACAAGGACATGAAGGTATGGCGGCCAGTGTGGCCGAGCGGTTCTAGGCGTTACAGTCTGGAACCGTGCGACCGCTACCGTCGCAGGTTCGAATCCTGCCTCGGGCATGGATGTGTGTGATGTCCTTAGGTTAGTTAGGTTTAAGTAGTTCTAAGACCTTAGAAGTTAAGCCCCATAGCGCTCAGAACCATTCGACATGAAGGTATCGTGCATTTTGTAGTCAACCTCCAGAGAGTGTGGACCATCCGTCTTTACAACCCATTCATGAGCCAATCCTCCATGTAGGGTAGTTCTCTGCTGGAATGATTCTGGTTTCCTATCATTGAGTTCCGTGTTCGTTTCATACATCAGGCAGTCATTTATAACAATCACAAAACGACCCTCTTTACCTCTGCTAACCCAAGTCGAACAATGTGGGGTTGCACCGTGATTATAAAGCCACATTATACATGACGTCTCTTCTTTACTACTTTAGGAGTGTTGGTGAATGATGGAGGCGGCAGTTAGGCCTACAAATTATGTCACGAGTTTATTTTCTTACACGATTTTTCTTTTTTAATAATGAGCGAATCGTCATGTATGATCAAAGGGCACTTATTTCTTATTGTATCTGAATTTGAGATATTGAAAGTATTGATGTTGGACTGGGATTCGAATTCAGATCTCTCCTTTCGCTGAGTTTGACACCTCTGAGACGCTGCAGTTCCACAGATTCATTGTTTCCCCAAGATTTGCAACTCTTCAAGGTCTCCATGAAACGCGTGCCTCGGTTCCGATCCTGATTTGGCACAAAAGTTTCCATCCTGTAATTTCACGTTTTAGCATGCACACACACCATACTGCAGGTGACAAATGGTTATGCTTTTTAACACCTCTCCTTGCGTTTTCAGCAACAACAGTTATTACCGGTTTCTGCTTCCAGTCAGACAAAGAACTTTTTGTCGTATCATTTCACGTCCAAACATAACACGCATAGTTGACAGTGAAAAAGATTTCTGTATTCAAGGTCTCTTCGTGTGTAGTCAAGGACGATATAAGTCCAGAGTTCGTGTCCCAGTCAGCATAGGGTTTTAGGTTATGGAAGTCCACTTCAAACATGTAGACATTTCACTACTGGTGAAATAAACCGGTTTTTAACGTCTATTCGTGACTAGAGGTCAATGACGACTGTTACTGGTCTCGAATCCTGGTAGGTGAGTACCAATTCTGCTCGTCATTTTAGTTTCAGTCAGTTAGGTAATGGTGGAAAGTTACGACGTCTAACATTGACTGTGCTTGGTTAACAATCCAATTACGTGCTGGGTTCGAATCCCCGTCCAACACAAAACTTTAAGCCTTGTCGTTTCAAGTTTAAACCTGCGCACACTTTGTTACTTGTGATCGAAATGAGATTGAAGACCTTTCGTGGTTAGTTAACAGAAGAATAGTTATTAGATTAGACTGGCGAGTTCCAGTCCAGTGTAAAAATGTTCGTCATAGAACTTCAAGTTAAAAATTGCTTTTTGAAAAGTCATTTATTTTTGTAATTCGAGTTTACAAGTGTAATGGTTGAGCCATCTCTAAAAAAAACGTGTTCTATGACATCTGCATTGTCGTGATATTAATTTATATCGGGGTTGACAGACAAATAGAGCAGTCATAGCTTGTGGCCTCCTGAAATAACCATTTTGTATAGTGAAAAGAATGTCCCCAAAAGAGAGTAGAAGACCTGCTAGACAGTTACGTTGTGCGAGTTGCACACAAATCAGGCGAAACGCAATTCAGATCGTTTGGATACTTCTGAGCACGATAGTACGTAGCTACTTGGCGCTTTAAGATAGGCAGCCCAACTTACATCATCCTTCCTGAGTGCAGATAGTGTAAGCTGGGTTCCCTACGATAAGGCTTGTGAAATATTTTCGGGCTAGTTTTATTTTGCTCATCCTATATGTGAGTCGTGCTCCGTTTTCGTATTCTCAATATCGGATGGGCGACTGGATGTCATTTAGTACAAAATACAACGTTGAAGAAACTGCGTTTGCTAATTGCCTTCGATTACAGAAAACAGGATGACACTAATGGTCATCCACCTATTCTCCAGCTGGACGTATCATGGCTGATAATTTTCTGTTTGATGTGACTTTACATGCCAGTTTCCACGCTAAAAAATAATATCACTAGTTCTGAGAAAAGACACAAATATTTTACATTAAAAAAAAAGATGAGAAGTGAGTCACTCTTGAGGAAGCAATCTAAATTTTGCTTTTTAGCAGCGAGAATCTTCATATGATGAGCCAACGAAAGCGTGCCTCGTTACGAGGCCACCATATAGCAGACTACTGAAAACGAGCTCCCAATACGAGACCAAACGAAATTTTTAATTTATTCAGAGTTATCAATTAACCCAGTCGCTCAATGTTTCCTTTTAATTTTCCTTGTGTTTCCATTCGTTTGCTGTCAGTTCCAGCAAATTGACGAGTTGCGTTACTCTAGGTTCATGCATTATGTACTGGCACAGCAAAACCATAGCCAGTTTTCTATTGCGTTTTTAACGAGGTCCTTTTTATGATGAAAGTCTGTCATTCCTTTTAAAACTGAACCTGAGAGTACTCGTAAATTAGTTTAAGATAACGAACGTGGTTTCTGTTCTGAAACATACCACAGACCCTGAACATGATCCACTAATAATGCAATGTAATCACTATTATCAAGTTTAGAAGCTGGAAAAACTTCTGCAATAGGGTTACTCAAATGTAACATAGAAGAGTACTAATAATAATTTGTGCCTTATAGGCTCAGTTTCTGTAAAACAAAAGTGTTTCGTGTTTGTGATGTACACTCCCAGACAACCTGAAATTCTGTGAATTTGTGTTTCACAAGATATAAATTTTGATGATGCCGTATCTACCAGCGTGTGTCCCAAAGTACTGTATTTACATCATCTTGCCTGAAATTCTCTGGAGTTACTACGGAAAATAATTGTAACTGCTGCTTATTTGTGTTTCGTACCCCTGAACAGATTATACTGTAAGTGAATGTAACACGTTTTATGAAGCGAATCTTAATTATTCATATATGGAGATGTGGAACACGACGTGGAATTCGTGAACAAAGGAAGAATTGCAAGTTAACAAAGTGACGAATACCAATCTATGACAAATGCAGTCTAATATTTAAGTTTAGTCACTCATTATGGATAAGTACACATATCGGATTACTCCATCTTACATTACCGCGGAACATTATAGTAAAAGAATATTAAAAATAGAGACACCTGACATCTGAAATATGGTCTGCGAGTGAGAGACTCTGTTTGTAAGTCACTTCCATTTACGCATGGTTAACTCAGAAATCGATACAGATCACAAATATTCCTGATGAAATCAAACGTGAGAGCAAAGACATAAATTTTCCGAGCCAAGTCAGAATGCAAATCGCAATGCAAAAGTCCAAAATTTTAACTTCCCTCAAAGTACGCATAACGCATTATTACAGCTCGAATGTGCGCTGCTTGCTGAAATCTCACCTTTGTGCTGAGAGTTGTCGGCCAAAGTCACCCATCTCGAAAGCACAAGACAACTGTCACGTCTGTTCGATGAGCTGACAGGGAGGAGGGTGATCTGTGCTTAAACAACACGTGGCGTCAAATGAAAAACACACGCCCAGCGTTATGATTACCTGGCATCGGCCACAGCTATCGCCTGTATTTGAACACGAATAGTACACTACGATATGATTTGAATAGGTTTTGAAGAGAGCCACCAAGTGGCTTACTGAATAAGAAGTCTAGGGGCGCTAGTAAAAAAAGATATATATTTTAGTATCTTCGTAACAAATATAGTTACAAGAAAGACACCTGTGAAGAACCATCTCTACAACTACATGAATGCTCTGCAAACCACATTTAAGTGCATGGCAGAGGGTTCCTCGAACCACCTTCCAATTAATTTTCTATTATTCCAATCTCATACAGCGCGCAGAAAGAAGGACACCTATATCATTCTGTGCGAAGTCTGATTTCCCTTATTTTACTACGATGATCGTTTCCCCCTATGTAGGTCGACGTCAACAAAATATTTTCCCATTCGGAGGAGAAAATTGGTGATCGAAATTTCGTGAGAAGATTCTACAGAAAAGAAAAATGGCTTTGTTCTAAAGACGTCCACCTCAACTCCTGCATCATTCCAGTGACATTCTCCCCCCTATTTTCCGATAATACAAAAACGTACTCCTCTTCTTTGAACTTTCTCGATGTGCTCTGTCAGTCAAATCTGGTAAGGATACCACATCGCGTAGCAGTATTGTAAAAGAGGACAGACAAGCGTAGTGTGCGCAGACGCTTTAGTAGATCTGTTACATTTTCTAATGGTCGTGCCAATAAAACGCAGTCTTTGGTTAGCCTTCCATACAACATTTTCTGTGTGCTCCTTCCGATTTAAATTTTTCGTATTGTAATTCTTTGGCATTTACTTGAATTTATGGTCTTTAGATTTGACTGATTTATCGTGTAACTGAATTTTTTAACGCATTCCTTTTGACACTCATTTGGATGACCTTGCACTTTTCATTACTTAGGGTCAAGTGCCAATTTTTGCACCATACAGATATCTTTTCTAAATCGTTTTGTAATTTATTTTGATCTTATTATGATAAACGACAGCATCATCTGCAAACAACCTAAGACGGCTGCTCAGATTGTCTCCGAAATCGTTTATATAGATAAGGAACAGCAAAGGCACACAAACATTACCTTGGGGAACGCCAGGAATCACATCTGTTTTACTCGATGACTTTCCATTAGTTATTACGAACTGTGACAATTTCTGAAAGGGCCGGCCGGAGTGGCCGAGCGGTTCTAAGCGCTTCAGTTTGGAACCGCGCGACTGCTACGGTCGCAGGTCCGAATCCTGCCTCGGGCATGGATGTGTGTGATGTCCTTAGGTTAGTTAGGTTTAAGTAATTCTAAGTTCTAGGGGACTGATGACCTCAGCCGTTAAGTCCCATAGTGCTCAGAGCCATTTGAACCTTTCTGAAAGGAAATCACGAATCAAGTCACATGACTAATACGATGTTCCATAAACACGCAATTTCACCCTTGTGTAGTACATTGTCAAAAGCCTTCCGGAAATCTAGAAATACGGAATCAATTTGGAACCCCTTGTGAGTAGCACTCATCCCTTCATGTGAGTAAACAGCTAGTAGTGTTTCACAAGAACGATGTTTTCTAAATCCGTGAAGACTGTGTGTCAATAGACCGTTCTCTTCGAGGTAATTCATAATTTTCGAAAACAATATATGTTCCAAAATTCTGCTGCATATCGACGTTAGTGTGGTACTTTAGTGGTTTACTCCTGCTACCCTTCTTTTCTTGAATACCGGTGTGACCTGTGCTACTCTCCAGTCTTTGTGTACAGATCTTTCGTCGAACGAAAGGTTGAATATGATTGTTAAGTATGGAGCTATTGTATTAGCATTTTCTGAAAGGAACCTAACTGGTATACATTCTGCACCGGAAGACTTGGTTTTGTTAAGTGATTTAAGTTGCTTCACTACTTCGAGGGTATCTACTTCTGCGTTACTCGTGCTGAAAGCTATTCTTGATCCGAACTTTAGAATATTTACTTCATCTTCTTTGGTGTAGGAATTTCGGAAGGCTGTGTTTAGTAACTCTGCTTTGACACCACTGTCGTATATAGTATTTCCCTTGCTATCGCGCAGAGAAGGCATTGATTGTGTGTTACAGCTAGCATACTTCACATACGACCAGAATCTCTTTGGATTTTCTGCCAGGTTTCGAGACAAAGTTTCGTTGTGGAAACTATTATAAGTATCTGGCATTGATACCCGCGCTAAATTTCGAGCTTCTTTAAAAGATCGTCAATCTTGGAGATTTTGCGTCCATTTAAATTTGGCATGTTTTATTCGTGGTTTCCGCAACAATGTTCTGACCCGTATTGTGTACCAAGGTGAATAAGCTCCGTCGTTTGTTAATTTATTTGCTATAAATCTCTCAATTGCTGCCGATACTATTTCACTGAATTCAAGCCGCATCTTACATTGTTAATTTGGAAGGGCTGGATATTCAAGAAGACGTTAAGTGAATATTTATCTGCTTTTTTGAATAGGTATATTTTCGTTTATTTTTGGAGGATTTGGGGGTTACAGTATTCAGTCTCGCTACGACAACCCTGTGTTCACTAACCCCTGTATCCGTTTTGAGGTTGCTATTAGCTCAGTATTATTTTTTGCTAAGAGGTCAACAGTGTTT
Source organism: Schistocerca serialis cubense (assembly GCF_023864345.2). Lineage (NCBI taxonomy): Eukaryota > Metazoa > Arthropoda > Insecta > Orthoptera > Acrididae > Schistocerca > Schistocerca serialis. The sequence continues at coordinate 348,893,172 of NC_064640.1, read as the reverse complement.
TCGCAATTGTTTACAACTCGAGTGGGCTCATGAACTAACTGCTTTAGATAACTTTCAGAGAATGCATTTAGCACAGTTTCGGACGATGTTCTGTGCATACTTCCGGATTTAAACATGTAATTCGCCAACATAACGAGGGTAAATTAAAGTCACCATCAACTACTATTGTATGAGTCGGCTACATGTTTGAAATTAATTTCGCGACACGATAAAGTACGCAACAACCACGTCACCGCCAACTGTGTTTAGCCTCTCCTTTCGGAACACCGTTAGAGTTTTCGCAAAAATTTCGGCTGAACTTTCTCCGTCTTTACCCAGCTTTCAGTGCCTATAACGATTTGTGCATCAGTGCGTTTTATTATCGCTTGGAGCTCTGGTACTTTCGCAACACAGGTATGACAATTTACAACTGTTATACCGATGGTCCCTGTGTCTACGTTCTTCCCGTGTTCGGCCTGCACCCTTTAAGACTGAAACCCTTTTTTTTGTTTTCCAAGGACCCTCTAAGGAAAAAACCGCCCAGTTCACGCCACACAGACCCTACTACCCGTGTACCTGCCTCCTGCGTGTCGTGGACTTATGACCTATTCAGCGGAATCCGAAACCCAACCACCCAATGGCGCAAGTCGATGAATCTGCAGCCTACACTGTCGCAGAGCCGTCTGAGCCTGTGATTCAGGCCCTCCACTCGGCTCTGTGCCAGAGATCGACAACAGGTCGTGTCTGCTAGGCTGCAAATAGTGAGCTCTACTTTCATCTCGCAAGCAAGACTGACAGCCTTTACCACTTCTGTTAGCCGCTCGAAACCCGAAAGAATCCCTTCAGATCCAAAGCGACACACATCATTGGTACCAAAGTAAACCACTACCTGCAGTTGGCTGCACCATGTGCTTTTCATGGCATCCGGTAGGACCCGTTCAGTGTCTGGAGCCACGCGGGGTAGCCGTGCGGTCTAGGGCGTCTTGTCACGGTCCGCGTTGCTCCCCCCGTCGGAGGTTCTAGTCCTCCCTCAGGCATGTGTGTGTGTGTGTGTGTGTGTGTGTGTGTGTGTGTTTGTGTGTGTGTGTTTGTGTGTGTGTGTGTGTGCGTGTGCGTGTGGTCTTTAGCGTAAGTTAGTTTAAGTTAGATTAAGTAATGTGTAGTCTTAGGGACTGATGACCTAAGCAGTTTGGTCCCGTAAGATCTTACCACAAATTTCCATTGCACGTCTGAAATGATTCCACCCGGTATGCACACAGCGTGCATATTGGCTTTCTTCACCTTCTAGGCAGCCATGTCCTTAAGAAGCCCCATAATGCGCCTAACATTGAAGCTCCACTGCAGCTGCAAGCTGTGCAACCAAAGCCATCACAGCCAGGAGCTGAGATCGAAGCGTCACCATCTCGACTCGCATCCGCACACAACAGTCACAGTCCCCATCCATACTAAAGACCGTGGAAACCTTTACTATTCAGAAAAACGGACTGTCGACACGTGCTGCGAAATCTCCTGTAGACTCTGACGAAAACGCAAGAGCTGTGTTTAATAAATTAGTTTAATACGTGGACGTTGAAAAACCGAACCACCGAAGCACTCAGGTGGGTCTAAATAATTTGCTTCTGATTTAGAACTTGTAATAGGTCACAAAATCGATTTACTTTCCAACGCAAACAAAACGCGAGAACTGTCTCTAAAAGATATTAAATTAACACACAGAAACTCAAGAAAATAAACTACCAAAGCACACAGATGAAATTATACAATTCGTATCTGGTTAGAAACTTCTGAAAGTCACAAAATCGGGTACTACCCTGTTGCTATTTGTGTCTCTGCCGGTTCCTGTTTCCTGACTCAGTAGCCGCTTGAGGATGTTTATACATTTTGCTTAATGGAACTTTTACCCGTTTTTATGTCTATTTGATACTACTTAAAATCCCCTAATTTGTTGAAATCGTGCAGTGTTTGAAATGTGTGAAGCAATTCATTTTATGAATACAAAATATATGAAACAGTCGAAACTCGTTGGCAGGTCAATGAAATTCATAGAGAAAATAGTATGGGTAATGGAGTGGTAGGAAAAGTATTATATCATTTAAAACTGACGGCATTGCTGTTCACAGTCAAGAGCAAGGTGTGTAATAGTAAGTAATTACTAAATACTTGATGCAGGAAGTCGATGGACAGTGCAGGAAAAGAAACACTTTACTGTCACTTACCTCTGCATGTGAAAAAAACATAAACCGTCAGTGCCATCTCAAACACGATGGTAAAACGATCGTTCAGCAGTTATTAACAGATCTGGAGGCAGATTTTTGTGAGAGCGGAATCCAGATGCTGGTCGTTCGTTATGGTAAGGGCCTTAATATTTCTGAGAAACATATTGAGACGTAGATTAAGCTATGTGTGTTCCTGTTTTAACAAACCTACTTTAAAAACCACGTTGAGTCTGTTTCATAAAACGAAGGGACTTGTAGTTTTTTCATCACTAATGTACTAACAATATATCCCACTTTTACTTTAATTTCTCAATCGTTTATCGAGTTATCGCTTCTGCAAGGTTTTTCTGCAATTTATGGCAACTAGTTTAAAATAATATCCCCATTTTCACTATTTGATAGAGTGCTGTGATGACTAATGATATTCACATAGACGTTTCACACTCATCGGCCATATTCCAGGATGTTCCCTATATACAGGTACACCCATGGTTCGATGACTCCCTAAGTTAAACAGAAAATCGGCACTTAAGCGGATTTTTAGGCTACTTCTTCGTCAACCACAGACTGTACAAGTTATTTACAGATATGGCATGGGATACATGAAGATGAAGATCCATTGCATCATATGAATGTCTCTGAACACTATGGGACTTAACATCTGAGGTCATCAGTCCCCTAGAACTTTATATAGAACTACTTAAACCTAACTAACCTACGGACATCACACACATCCATGCCCGAGGCATGATTAGAACCTGCGACCGTAGCGGTCGCGTGGTTCCAGACTGAAGCACCTAGAACCACTCGGCCACACCGGCCGGCTTGCATCGTATGATTTACAACTTCAAGAGTACTGGCATATAAATAAGTGTTAAAAATCTTTTTTTCTTAAAAAATTCTCCATAGACTTCTGAACAAAGAAAAGTTTATTTTAAGGGACTTTTAGTGAAGGAAGCCCTAAAATTACAGAAGTTTAAAATTGGCTGCACGTATTATGAAGCGCCCTATGTCACGCAGACAGCTCTGTGAAAAACAGAATTTGGATTTCAATTGTTTGTTTTTTTGTGAATTTTTAATCTCTAGTGTTTGATAACCTGTGTTAGCATAACTGCTGTTTCACGTTTCTTCATACAAAGAGTTTGGTCATTATTTTGCCCTAACATGTGCCTTTACAGTAAACTAATGGAATTAATTCCGGCAGTTCTGTATGGAACTTTACCAAAAGTGTCAGGAAATTTTACATGTGTTTTAATAGTGGCAAATTTAAAATTATCTCTCCAGAGATGAGAACCCACGTCATGTGCCCTTCTCACCTTCCACTGAGTCATGGTGTGGACATCTAAGGACTATTCTTCAAGGTAAGACCTGTACCCATAAGCATTTTTGCCATGTTGTTATAAATCTATATATAGGGATCTTAGTGACATAAGATCATTGAAGAAGCGTTTGCATGGTAGAACTACAACCCCAAATGAGAGTTTTAACAACTGCACCTGGCAATGGATACCAAAAACTGTTTTGGTAGGGCTAAATACTTTGAAAATTGGTGTGCTGGATACTCTGCTATGTTTCAGTGGTGGTTTTGTGTCCATGTATATGGTCATGGGACTGATGAGAGTGTTTAGTGGAGTAAATCTGCAAAGACTTGCAATGCCCTTGGCCACAGGAGACTTCTCGAAGCAGAGAGCTCGGTGTTGAAAGCCACCAAATAACCAAGAACAAGAAGATTTCTGAAACAGAAGAAAGTGGAAGAACAACATCAAAAATAAGATGAAGATGGACCTTGGAAGTATTCGTGTTGTGCAGCTTAGATAGGGGAAAAAGTTTTAACTTTAACTTTCATTTCCCAAAGGTTCACTTTCTAGATGTTCTGTTATACACTGGTAAACACCCGTTAGAGACAAGGACCTGAAATTTTGTGTACTGTCTTAAAATATACACAACTAAAAAGTAGATCATTCTTATGACTAAAAATTGAAAGCTGAGGATTTTTTACAAGAAGAATTATGAGCAAATTTCTGAAATTCTTGACAAATATAATATAAAAAAATTTAAATATCAATTATGAAAGTATTATCTTTTTAAAAATATAATTTAAATATTATAGCTTCTATTTCGTTTTTATTTAGATATATGCGTACCTCTGGTGTACATAAATACAAAATTTAGTTGAGAAAATTGTGCGTGACCATAAACGGTCGTTCGTGCATCAAAATGTTTCCGAAAGATAAGTTAAAAGACGGTTAGCATTACATGGATTTACAGTCCTTATTCTTTAAGCTACAGTATTTAGAAAACTAACAAATTTTTGAACATTTCCCCTCGTGTTCAATTAGCAGTCCCATTAAAGGATGTAGTACTGTAATGTAGGTGTTGTTTATGGCAGAAGGATGATATGATTCTCTTTATTATGAGAACGCTATGACTAGGCTCCTGTTAGCTGTAGGCAGAGACTGGGATATGTTGGGAGGAACCGACAGTTGGGATAGAGATCTGTTCGCTATTTATATTGATAGGGCAGGAGGGTTTCGCTTCGATGTAAAAGATTTGCCGTATTGAGTGAGCAAGGTTCGAAGGTTGGGACCAATGGAATATATCAATGTTAGGGTTTAATGTCATTTGGAAACTATGTGATTTCAGTATTCATTTAAAGCAACGTAGGAAAACAATGGTACATCCAAATCGGTACGACCAATTGGTGAAACTCAAAACTGTACTCCTGAACAAGGGTGTAGGGGTACTGTGTGCTCTAATTAACAGCAATGGAAATAAATGGGGAGGATATATGCGTTTTTTCTTCACTGCTATTAGCTGCCTTGTTCAGTATCCATATCAGATATCGTAACTGCTGTCGAGGTATGGTGTCTTTATTTTAACAGCGTTTTAAAGAGTTATGGGTTGAGGCCTAACAATGTATATATACTCCTGGAAATGGAAAAAAGAACACATTGACACCGGTGTGTCAGACCCACCATACTTGCTCCGGACACTGCGAGAGGGCTGTACAAGCAATGATCACACGCACGGCACAGCGGACACACCAGGAACCGCGGTGTTGGCCGTCGAATGGCGCTAGCTGCGCAGCATTTGTGCACCGCCGCCGTCAGTGTCAGCCAGTTTGCCGTGGCATACGGAGCTCCATCGCAGTCTTTAACACTGGTAGCATGCCGCGACAGCGTGGACGTGAACCGTATGCGCAGTTGACGGACTTTGAGCGAGGGCGTATAGTGGGCATGCGGGAGGCCGGGTGGACGTACCGCCGAATTGCTCAACACGTGGGGCGTGAGGTCTCCACAGTACATCGATGTTGTCGCCAGTGGTCGGCGGAAGGTGCACGTGCCCGTCGACCTGGGACCGGACCGCAGCGACGCACGGATGCACGCCAAGACCGTAGGATCCTACGCAGTGCCGTAGGGGACCGCACCACCACTTCCCAGCAAATTAGGGACACTGTTGCTCCTGGGGTATCGGCGAGGACCATTCGCAACCGTCTCCATGAAGCTGGGCTACGGTCCCGCACACCGTTAGGCCGTCTTCCGCTCACGCCCCAACATCGTGCAGCCCGCCTCCAGTGGTGTCGCGACAGGCGTGAATGGAGGGACGAATGGAGACGTGTCGTCTTCAGCGATGAGAGTCGCTTCTGCCTTGGTGCCAATGATGGTCGTATGCGTGTTTGGCGCCGTGCAGGTGAGCGCCACAATCAGGACTGCATACGACCGAGGCACACAGGGCCAACACCCGGCATCATGGTGTGGGGAGCGATCTCCTACACTGGCCGTACACCACTGGTGATCGTCGAGGGGACACTGAATAGTGCACGGTACATCCAAACCGTCATCGAACCCATCGTTCTACCATTCCTAGACCGGCAAGGGAACTTGCTGTTCCAACAGGACAATGCACGTCCGCATGTATCCCGTGCCACCCAACGTGCTCTAGAAGGTGTACGTCAACTACCCTGGCCAGCAAGATCTCCGGATCTGTCCCCCATTGAGCATGTTTGGGACTGGATGAAGCGTCGTCTCACTCGGTCTGCACGTCCAGCACGAACGCTGGTCCAACTGAGGCGCCAGGTGGAAATGGCATGGCAAACCGTTCCACAGGACTACATCCAGCATCTCTACGATCGTCTCCATGGGAGAATAGCAGCCTGCATTGCTGCGAAAGGTGGATATACACTGTACTAGTGCCGACATTGTGCATGCTCTGTTGCCTGTGTCTATGTGCCTGTGGTTCTGTCAGTGTGATCATGTGATGTATCTGACCCCAGGAATGTGTCAATAAAGTTTCCCCTTCCTGGGACAATGAATTCACGGTGTTCTTATTTCAATTTCCAGGAGTGTATATACAGGATGAGTCACCTAACATTACCGCTGGATATATTTCGTAAACCACATCAAATACTGACGAATCGATTCCACAGACCGAACGTGAGGAGAGAGGCTAGTGTAATTGGTTAATACAAACCATAAAAAAATGCACGGAAGTATGTTTTTTAACAAAAACCTACGTTTTTTAATTGGAACTCCGTTAGTTTTGTTAGCACATCCGAACATATAAACAAATACGCAGTCAGTGCCGTTTGTTGCATTGTAAAATGTTAATTACGTCCGGAGATATTATAACCTAAAGTTGACGTTTGAGTGTCACTCCTCCGCTGTTCGATCGTGTGTATCGGAGAGCACCGAATTACGTAGGGATCCAAAGGGAACGGTGATGGACCTTAGGTACAGAAGAGACTGGAACAGCACATTACGTCCACATGCTAACACCTTTTTATTGGTCTTTTTCACTGACGCACATGTACATTACCATGAGGGGTGAGGTACACGTACACACATGGTTTCCGTTTTCAATTACGGAGTGGAATAGAGTGTGTCCCGACATGTGAGGCCAATAGATGTTCAATGTGGTGGCCATCATTTGCTGCACACAATTGCAATCTCTGGCGTAATGAATGTCGTACACGCCGCAGTACATCTGGTGTAATGTCGCTGCAGGCTGCCACAATACGTTGTTTCATCTCCTCTGGGGTTGTTGGCACATCACGGTACACATTCTCCTTTAACGTACCCTATAGAAAGAAGTCCAGAGGTGTAAGATCAGGAGAACGGGCTGGCCAATTTATGCGTCCTCCACGTCCTATGAAACGCCCGTCGAACATCCTGTCAAGGGTCAGCCTAGTGTTAATTGCGGAATGTGCAGGTGCACCATCATGCTGATACCACATACGTCGACGCGTTTCCAGTGGGACATTATCGAGCAACGTTGGCAGGTCATTCTGTAGAAACGCGATGTATGTTGCAGCTGTTTGGGCCCCTGCAATGAAGTGAGGACCAATGAGGTGGTCGCCAATGATTCCGCACCATACATTTACAGTCCACGGTCGCTGTCGCTCTACCTGTCTGAGCGAGCAAGGATTGTCCACGGACCAGTAATGCATGTTCCGTAGATTTACTGCCCCGTGGTTTGTGAAACCCGCTTCATCGGTAAACAGGTAGAACTGCAACGCATTCTCTGTTAATGCCCATTGACAGAATTGCACTCGATGATTAAAGTCATCACCATGTGATTGCTGATGTAGCGACACATGAAACGGGTGAAAGCGGTGACGATGCAGTATGCGCATGACACTACTTTGACTCAGTGCGGCACGTTGGATGCTCTCTGTCCGGGTACCGTTCTGCATACACCCTGCAGGCTTCAGCTGCATTTCGTCGACACTCGCCATAGATGAGTATCATCTCCGCCTTTTCAGAGTTCGAATACACCATGGTCACAGTTCCTACAACACTACACTATCACAGACGTCTGGTAACACGGTGTACTACAGTTGGTCTGCGTGCGGAGACGAATGCAGAATAACAATAGCAGCAAGCGCTACTTGCGGACACTGCGACAGCTAGACCAAACCACAACAGTGCACAACAGCCACACTCGTAAACACGGTCGTCTTCGTAAACATGTCCCTGCAGATGCTGCTCGCCGACCGTGGCCCGTGTCTGTTACAACACGCAACTGAATGTCGGAGCTTTCAAGCGTCAACTTTAGGTTACAATATCTCCGGATGTAATTAACATTTTACAATGCAACAAACGGCACTGATTACGTATTTGTGTATATGTACAGATGTGCTAACAAAACTAACGTGGTTCCATTTAAAAAAACGTAGGTTGGTGTTAAAAAACATACTTCCGTGCATTTTTGTATGGTTTGTATTAAACAACTACACTAGCCCCTCTCCTCACGTTCGGTTTGTGGAATCGGTTCATCAGTATTTGATGTGGTTTACGAAATATACCCAGCGGTAACGTTACGTGACTCACCCTATATATATATATATATATATATATATATATATATATATATATATATATATATATAACTTAGTTGCAAAATAAGAAAAACGCCCAAGATGAGTTATACTACCCGTGAAACGGCATGCCTTAGAAAGATGCGCAATTTGGTACGCGGGAGCAAAATGCTCACGCTATTTAAAAAAAATGGTTCAAATGGCTCTGAGTACTATGGGACTTAACGTCTATGGTCATCAGTCCCCTAGAACTTAGAACTACTTAAACCTAACTACCCTAAGAACAGCACACAACACCCAGCCATCACGAGGCAGAGAAAATCCCTGACCCCGCCGGGAATCGAACCCGGGAACCCAGGCGTGGGAAGCGAGAACGCTACCGCACGACCACGAGATGCGGGTGCTATTTAAATCGTACCTTTTTAGAAAAAGGAAGTGAAACACTATAATGAAAAAAAGTTTATATGAAATGAAAGGCACTTATCTACGTAATCAGAGTAATTGTTGAGTTATAAGTAACAAAAAAATGCAGTCTTAAGCATAAATAAAGTCTTCTGAGCTTTGGTTATTTACTTATAGCACATATAACGAATATAATATATAAAAAGTAAAAAAGTTGAGATCCGATGAAATGTTCTGCAGTGTTATTCTTCGTGAAATATATGGTTTCACCATCTGTAGAATCACATGTTTCAGGTGTACACTTCTTGCAATTACATTTGGGGTGGTTTCTTCGTATATAATTTGCGCGTTGATCCCAGTTATATTCGAAATAGTGAAGATCAGTCTTAATGGGAAACTTAAAGAAATACGTGCAACAGAGTAACCCTCTTTATTTAGTTCAACAACGTCCACACCTCCTTTAGTGTGTTATAAAGTGTAACAATTTCTGGTTTAGCTTCAATACCTGTCTCTTGATCGATATTATCATCGTTGTGGAGTGAGGATAACATAAGTACAATTTTCTTCTTTTTTTTCTTTGGTACGTTAAAATACAATTATATTATTTCACCGAAACCAAAAATAGAACTCGGCATCGGTCTGTTGTTTGTTGACAAAAATAATGGAGGGATTTCTTTTAAATTTTTGCGTAAAGTGCCGACTGCTGTTGTTCTGTAGACATTTTTCAATTCTTTGAATAGAGGAATGGACGTGAAATAATTGTCCAGTGTTATGTTTCTACCACTGTTCAATATAGGAGCAGCAACCCTCTTGACTACGTTAGCAGCCACGTTGCTCAAATTATAAGGTCCTGGTGGTTGTTTTCCGGCATACATCTCCAAATTACACGTATAAAACGTTTTCGCATCTACGAGGGCGTAGATTTTTATGCCGTATTTTGCGGGTTTATTTGAAATATATAATAGAAACTTACAGCAGCCCCTCAATGACTCCAACATTTGATATCATCAAAACATAACACTCGTAGCAAAAGTACGAAGCGCTTTATGGACATGGTTGCTGTAAAAAAATCACAGGCTGTACCATCATCAGTCCACATTTTTTTCACATTCAAATTATTTGTTTTCTTCAAACCAGCCATGTACAACGATCAAATGAATCCCTTTATTTCAACCACGTCTGTCAGCTTACAGTCCAGTTCTTGAGAAAAATTTTCTTGTAATTTTGTGATATATATATTTGTGTATGTAACTATTTTATCAATCATTTCATCATCCAAAAACATAGAAACACATTGTAAGGGAGTTTGTGCATTCATAGCTGCTTGTTTGACCCCTGGTAACTGAATTACGATACTCCAAGTAGTAGTACATATTTTACTTATGGGTTTGTGTTTAAGCCATTTTGTAGACCCATCTTTTCCAGTATCAAATGGTATCCTACCTCTTGGTCTGTGTGGCTCTTCATGTGCAGCTCCAAAAATGGTTCAAATGGCTCTAAGCACTATGGGACTTAACATCTGAGGTCATCAGACCAGTAGACTTAGAACTATGTAAACCTAACTAACCTAAGGACATCACACACATCCATGCCCGAGGCGGGATTCGAACCTGCGACCGTAGCAGCCGTGTGGTTCCGGACTGAAGCGCCTAGAACCGCTCGGCCACCGCGGCCGACTGTGCTGCTCCATCCGAAGATTGTTCCGTATCTATCTGATGGGGACTATCAATATAGGAGCAGTTGCTTTCAGGAATGCCTACACGATTATCGTCTGTATCATCCGGATCAAATATACATTCTTCGTCCAAATCAGTGTATTCCAGCCATGCAAGGATTTTTTTTGGTTGTCGGTCATCCATACTACTTATTGTAAGCTGTATATAATGAGGAACATAATTACTACAAATAAAATTACCTATGGGTTGTTAAATTCTAATAAAGCAAGAAGTAAACATTTACATAACAAAAAAATAATACATACACGCATAGGCACGCGATGAGCAAAATGCCGCACTTTACAGCACGGTGGCACAACCGGTTCACTGTGAGATCACAGGCACACTGAGCGGCACGAAAGTGTGGTGCACGGGGAGGGGATGAATTTTTAGGAACGTACTGAGACCCTCGCCACGCTATCGTGTTAATAACATACACAATTATAGAAATGAATTCCTTTGTGAGAGAAATGCTCATAGCGCGTCTTCTCACGGGTTAAAGAGTTATGGGCTGAGGCCTAGCGATATACACTACTGGCCATTAAAATTGCTACACCACGAAGATGACATGCTACAGACACGAAATTTAACCGACAGGAAGGAGATGCTGTGATATGCAAATGATTAGCTTTTCAGAGTATTCACACAAAGTGGGCGCCGGTGGCGACACCTACAACGTGGTGACATGAGGAAAGTTTCCAACCGATTTCTCATACGCAAACAGCAGTTGACGGGCGTCGCCTGGTGAAACGTTGTTGTGATGCCTCGTGTAAGGAGCAGAAATGCGTACCATCACGTTTCCGACTTTGATAAAGGTCGGATTGTAGCCTATCGCTATTGCGCTTTATCGTATCGCAACATTGCTGCTCGAATTGGTTGAAATCTAATAACTGTTAGCAGAATATGGAATCGGTGGGTTCAGGAGGGTAATACGGAACGCCGTGCTGTATCCCAACGGCCTTGTATCACTAGCAGTTGAGATGACAGGCATCTTATCCGCATGCCTGTAACGGATCGTGCAGCCACGTCTCGATCCCTGAGTCAACAGATGGGGACGTTTGCAAGACAACAACCATCTGCACGAACAGTTTGACGACGTTTGCCGCAGCATGGACTATCAGCTCGGAGACCATGGCTGCGGTTACTCTTGACGTTGTATCACAGACAGGAGCGCCTGCGATGGTGTACTCAACGACGAACCTGGGTGCACGAATGGCAAAACGTCATTTTTTCGGAGGAATACAGGTTCTGTTTACAGCATCATGACGGTCGCACCCGTGTTTGACGACATCGCTCGTCACAATATGCCAGTCACTACTCTCGATGAGTTGTGGTATCGTGTTGAAGCTGCATGGGCAGCTGTACCTGTACACGCCATCCAAGCTCTGTTTGACTCAATGCCCAGGCGTATCAAGGCCGTTATTACGGCCAGAGGTGATTGTTCTGGGTACTGGTTTCTCAGGACCTACGCACCCAAATTGCGTGAAAATGTACTCACATGTCAGTTCTAGTATAATATATTTGTCCAATGAATACCAGTTTATCATCTGCATTTCTTCTTGGTGTAGCAATTTTAATGGCCAGTAGTGTCTACATAACTTAGTTGCAAAATAAGGAAAACGCCCAAGATGGGTTCATGAAGTATACCTACTGCGCTGTGCATGTTTCACAAAAAGAGCTTCTGATCTTGTACAATCAAATATTTACCTTTTGCGCTTCTTACCGAAAAAACTGCAGGAAAATGCATTTCAAATTCTGTTTGGCCACATTAGTAGCTCAAACTAATAAGGTTCTACAGGTATGAAATCTAAACATTGTTAAAGCGTTGTTCGTTTTAGAAAATGTGTAAGAATACATATTTTATTATTAATTTCTCTCTGACTTTTCCCTGTTTCACTCAATACATTACTTAAAAACACTAATGCACTAATAAAAAACTTACCATGATAAACTTACGACGAGTGTCTATTTTTATAAAAGAAAGTCCCTACTACTAGTTTTATTCGGTCAGTCCACTTAAGGTCGCTCTGGTTTTTACTCCTAGATTTACGGTAGACCTATCTGGAGCAATTTGTCTTTAATAGTGCAGTTGTTCAGTAGTGGATTTCCTTTCCTATGTATGCGCAATATGTTACATTTATTCACGTTCAGGGTCAACTGCCAGGGCCTGTTACATTCACCATTCCTCTGCGGGTCGTTCTGCAAAACGGTACTGCCTTCTGGCGTTGCAACTTTCTTATAGACGGTCGTATCACCCACGAACAGTCTTAAGGAGCCTCCGACTCTTTCTACTACAACATTTATATACGTTATAAATAGTAACGGTCCTATCACTGTTCCTTAGAGTACATGGGAAATTATTGTTACATTTGTCAATTTCGTATCTTTAAGAGCGATGTGTTGAGTTGTACACGATATTGAAGTGCATGCACGTCCGAAGGAACAGTCACTGCTGTGATTACAGCTGTTATGAAATACATTAAATGTATTCGCTATTGCGAATATGGACAATCTTCAATCGCATAACGGAATGCTGACATTATAAATTTGTGCCGGACCGGAACTCGAAACCCCGGCTTTTCCAGCTTGTCACGAGCGGTGGTCTTTACAACTTCGGTTATCAGAGTACGCTTCACGTCCAGACCCTAATTTCCATACTTCGTCTCCGATGTGTCTACACACACAGGATAATATGGATGCAGTCATTAACTTGCTACATCCTAAGAACCTCAAAGAACTACGGTCATTCCTAGCCAAAGTAAATTATTATGTTACGTTTATTCACAATGCTACCAAAATTTCCCACCCGCTTAATCAGTTCTTTAATTTGGCGGTCACCGGTGTGACAGAATGCTTTCTTACCACATAAAAAATGCCTTACCCCAGCCCCTCGTTTAGCGACATTCTATACCACGAAACGCAAAACGCTTGTCCCATTGGTGCCGGGCTGCCCCAAAAATAAGCCTATAGCTCGGAACAGCCCATTCAGTTAGCATCTAGAACATTAAATGTGGGTCAGATGAGTTATTCCCTAATTGAGAAAGAGGTGTTGTCTATCATATATGGCGTCAGGAAGTTTCGCGTGTATCTCCATGGTATTAAGTTCCACCTGATCATCGATGACAATCTCCTTATTTCGCTGTTCGGTCCCTATTCGAAAGTAAGCGCTAAAACGACGCAGCGGCCGCAACGATCGGCGTTTTCCTCGATAACTGGAGTCTATACGTACGATAGCCATTATTGGCCCACAGTACAGCTTTCAACCGCTGGCACACATTCTTATCTCCTGTGTGGCAGGGATTCAGAGTTTGCCGCTCATGAGACTCTGTGTTTTGCCTAACAAGGGGACCCTCCATACTATAAATCAGGGATTTTGATGCGCTTCAAATATGTTGTAAAGGCACTTACCCTGAGTACCTGGCTATCTGGTTTTTTAGCGACGGGCCTTAGTTTTTGCGAAAAATCGATTATGAATTTCATTGCGTGCTTGTATATCCGTAACATTACATATATTCCGAGAAATTCAGCCTAGCGCAGCGATAAAGGTTCGGGGCTACTGCGCTGGAGGTACAATATTTGAATCCTGATGGTATACATTGGTTTTTCTTTTCCTATCTTTTCTTAATCGACCGAATTTTTCAATTTTATTTCAAAGAATGTCAACAAACAGTGCAAGTTGTACGCGAAATTATAAAGATATATTCAGTTATTAATTTTTTCTGACATACAATATTACAAAATCTTATTTTTCATCGTCCACATTGCTTGATGTGCCAGAACAATATTGTGGGTGATAGTTATCATACAGACAACCGAAGCACAAATTTTCGCAGCACCACGCGCATTGTATGAAAGCAAGCGTCTTGCAGGCCCACGGTTTCTTCATGAGTGATACCGGGAAACACAATTCTTTTGCATTCAAAAAGATTTCTGTTTCATCCGCTAATTTCGATGCGAACCATGAGTATCTAATCTTGCTTTCAAAATTAGGTGCTCTGAATTGATGTAGAATAAGTGAATGTAAAAAATGGCTCTGAGCACTATGGGACTCAACTGCTGAGGTCATTAGTCCCCTAGAACTTAGAACTAGTTAAACCTAACTAACCTAAGGACATCACAAACATCCATGCCCGAGGCAGGATTTGAACCTGCGACGTAGCGGTCTTGCGGTCCCAGACTGCAGCGCCTTTAACCGCACGGCCACTTCGGCCGGCAAGTGAATGTAATTTTATCGAATCTTCCCTAGAAGCGATCTCTCTATTGTCTTTCATCAAGTCGGGAGCATTCTGAATAGTTTTCGTGAAGATTTTCACCTGTCGGTAAAAATAAACAGTATTTGTCAGTTAGTTCATCTATTCGTTTTTGACCAAATTTTCCGGACGGTACTGCCGTGCATAAAAAGAAAACAAATGGGAGCAGGATTCGAAAACAGTACTTCCAGCGCAGTAGCCGCGAACCTTTACCGCTGCGCTATGCTGACTTGCTCGGAATGTGTGTTATGTTACCGGTATACAAAGCCCGCAATGAACTTCAAAATCGATTTTCTCAAAAACCAAGGCCCGTCGCTAAAAATCGGATAGCCAGGTACTCAGGGTAAGTGCCTCTACAACATATTTGAAGCGCATCAAAATCGGTGATTCACAGTATGGAGAGTCCCCTTGTTAGACACAAATCAGCGACGCACAAATGGTTCAAATGGCTCTCAGCACTATGCGACATAACTTCTGAGGTCATCAGTCACCTAGAACTTAGAACTAATTAAACCTAACTAACCTAAGGACACCATACACATCCATGCCCGAGGCAGGATTCGAACCTGCGACCGTAGCGGTCGCTCGGTTCCAGACTGTAGCGCCTAGAACCGCACGGCCACTCCGGCCGGCAGTGACGCACAACTGACGAATTCCTTACTACGGGTCGAGATACGCTACTCATCTGGGTATTGTTTGTTGTGCGGCGTAGTTGGCCAGAGCACTTCCCTAAGGATACCGAGCCGGAATGACACACCTACCTTTCCTTACGGCATAGGCTTAATGTCACTGAAGGTGTCAGTTCCTTCAGATGGTTCGAATGGCTCTAAACACTATGGGACTTAACATCTGAGGTCATCAGTCCCCTAGAACTTAGAACCACTTAAATCTAACTCACATAAGGATATCACACACATCCATGCCCGAGGCAGGATTCGATCCTGCGACCGTAGCAGCCGTGGGGGTCGATTCCTTAGCTACGGACGATTACACAAGATGTACTCCACCCTATCATACTGAAACGCATCCAATCTGCACATTATGGAATGCGCAGAATGAAGGCAATAGCGTCTCGTCATGTGTATTGGTCTGGTGTTGACGCCGTCGTGGGACACAGTGTTCGGAACTGCTACGCCTGCGCCCACAATCAATCAGCACCAGCACAGCGTTTCAGCCCTTGGTCACATCCTGATCATCCCTGGCAAAGAGTGCGTAGAGAGCATGTTGATTTTGCCGGACCATTCCAGGGAACAATATGTTTATTACTTTTGGCCCTTTCTAGCTTTTCGTATGTGGCACAGATGGCCACCGCCACCACAGAAGCCACTATCAGTGTCCTATAAATCACATTTGAAAGAGAGCGGGCATCTTCCACACTGGTTCCCGACAACGGCCCTCAGCACATGGCATCTGCGCTTCACAATTTTATAAAAAGCATTTAGAAACTGACCATTGACCCTTCCATGGTGCACCAAATTCCGAAGCTGAGCGGATGGACAGAACCAGAATTTTCTCGGGTTCTCGGCAAGTACTATTGCAACGGTATAACGATGGTGGTTGCTGTATCTTTCATGCACTGATCTATTTAGAGACGTGCGAATTTCTACAAACTTTTGCGTGTCGTTATTTACGCGTTCTTTTTGAACCGAGAATGCAACGGTCTCTGTTTGCTCAGCAGTTTTCGAATTTTGTTATTAAATCACGATGGATCTTTTCTTCCCTTAATCCAGTTATTCCGCACACACTTCTCCAGAGCGCAATTTACAGTCAGTTTAAATTTTGTCCGTAATTCGTATATGTCCATCATATTGGATGGTGATGATGCCCCTTCTTTGTCTAACTGGAATGCTAAGAACTGGTTATCTGCTCTTTCTAGCAAACATACTCTCCTAAATATCTTGTGGCATTTGTCCACTTTAGTAACCATCGTCGCTATGATAACATCGTGCTCAATATTCCCTGCCTCTATACTAACACTGTCAGTAAGCTAATGCCTCTTCGTAGCTACAAGCTCCACTGCGTGTGGGCTCTCGAACTAGCTGCTCATGAAGCTTTTGAGAACCGTGTTCAAAAGTGATTCACGAAACTGCCTGTCCAAACCACATAAGGGAATCCACGGACGTCCCAGATTATACTCCGTAGGCTGAGGTCACCTCAACGTATTGTTGCATGATCTGGGTATTTCCGCACTACTACACGTAGGCTTTCTTTTGAGTGATTCAAAAACTGTCACGGCGTTATGGGTGGTCGGTAACAACATACGAAAATTAATCTCATTTCCCGTAGTACGCAGTAGTTACAAGCAGACCCATCTTTCACCTGGACGGGCACAAATTTTTTTTCAATTTCAGTGAGAACTACCCTTGTATCCCCTGCCTCGCTAAATATTTCAGACCGTTTCCACTTCGAGTTTCATCCAACTCTCATTCCCGAGAATAATTTGAGCGCAACACTTTCCTGGAGGGCAGTGAGTTCAGCAACTTTGTTATGAGTACCTCTACAATTTATTGTACAAAGTTTGAAAGTCGAAGTCCCTTCACTTTATAGGCTGTTTTATTTCACTATCTGCCTATTGTCAGGGGACCGTTCATCAGAGGACGACCAACTACCTCCGACCCCACAAGTACTTTGCTATCCGAGTAGTTGCTCTGTGTTTGTAGTGCTTCCTTGACTTATCGAGGGAAGTCCTACAATTCTCCACCATATAAAACATGTCCAGAAAGCAGCAGCCGACTTCGGAGAAGGACTTACCAGCTTCCTCGCCACCTACCAATGCACCTTCGTAAACAGAAGTAGTCCGGTCGACATTATACGCAGTGCAGACACCATATACTCTTTGGCCTGTTATGGCTGACACCGCGGACCCACCGCCCGTGGGCTGCAACATCACGGCTCGCACTTTCGGCAAGAACCCCGTGTGGACCCAAGGCTTCCTCGTCAGCACTAAGGGGTGGCAAATGTTTGAGCTTGTGACCGGCCAAGAATGTAAAGTCAGGAATCGAAATTAGTTCTGGGTACAGCGAGGCATACCGCCCCTCTCCAAACTTCTGCCTTGCCACCTCCTCCCCCACCCTTCTCCGAAACCGCCGACTGGGTACGACCTACGCAATCACGCCAGGGACAAGTCTGCCAACTATGTTCACAGCCTCAGCCCTAGTGTTCGGCGTCTACACGATGTCGACAGTTAGCATCAGTGGAAGCAGATGGAGGTGGAATAAATTCCACGCTCTAGGCCACATTCGGCTCCCACCAACCTCAGCGACGTCGTCACCACGCAGATGACTGAGGTGGGGCGTTTTCAGTGTCAGGTGCCCATGGAGGCCGAATTATTGACCCCATCTCCCACACGGTCTGCACCCACTCCGCTGCAGGCAGGAACACTGTGCCACAGAACCCATCAATCGGTCGGAGACCGCACTGCTCTCTCCGCCATCCGACCCGACCGATTGCGTCGATAACTTCCCGCGGGAGCATTTGACGGGGCTTCCGGCATCTCTCTTTTCCCTTCCACGACGAAACCGGCACAGGTCTGGCCATATCCGGCCCTACGTGCCGACTGAAGGGGGGGAGTGGCTTATTTTCCAACACTGATTCAGATTCCAACAGTGATTCAGATTACCGGCGCATCCTACGTATCTATATTGAACACAGGTCAGAAATAGTCGGGCTACATATTCGAGCCGCAGCTTGCTATCGCGCGAGGTGCCGCCACGGCTACCAAGTCAAATGGTACCGTCCACCGACGAGATGTTGCCTGTAAATACTTCGCCCATTCAATTGCCATGGAGTGTACTGCTAGTCTTTGAAGTCTTTAATTACGCACAATTGAACTGTAGAGTTTCGATTTTGCCTGTTTTACATTTGTGATTTGGATTGCTGCCTGGACTGTTGTATTCGCTGTAGACAACTTTGCTACGCTCTGAACTTGTTTTTGGTTAGTTATTCACTTCGTGAACTCCATCATCATCGACCTCGGGAATCGCCTATTTGTTCCATGTGTCTATGCGTTACTGCAGTGCGAGTGATAATAAACTGTGTTCTACCTATGCAAAGTAGAGTAGAAAAATATTTGATGCCGTTTACTTGGTAGTTCATCTTTTGCTGCGACCGCAAATTGTCTGCCGACCAGGGTGGCCCAGCAGTTCTAGGAGTTACGGTCTGGAACCGCGTGACCGCTACGGTCGCAGGTTCGAATCTTGCCTCGGGCATGGATGTGTGTGATGTCTTTAGGTTAGTTAGGTTTAAGTAGTTCATGTAAAAATGCTTGTATGGTCACCCAATAATGTTTGTCACTTTCATGTGGAGCACACCGTTGTTCAGGAGTACGGTGGTGCAAGTCGCCGCCTGGCCATTCTGATTTAGTTTTACCATGGTTGTCCTAGAACGCTTTAGGCAAATTCGGGGATCACATCGTTTTCACAGGACGTTAAACCCGAATATTCATGCGTTCCTGTTCCCCCAGCATTTGTACTTGCTCACTGAATATGTCAATTAACTCACATGCAACGAAACTACTTGAAACGCTAGAGATGCTGCGATTGGTATGCCCCATTCATTTTGTACCCTATTAATATAAACAGCGAACAAAGTGTTGCAATTGACAGACTTTTTCCATTTGATGCTCTGTTTTATAACACTGAAACATCACTCTTCGAAACGTTCAGCAATGCAGCGTAATATGCCACCACAAAAACAATGCTACAGCGTTAAAAAGATGACATTAATAAATACACAACAGTTACAAAACGCCAAAAAGTAACTCGACGAAAGTTTGCACGAATTTATTTACTTCAAGCAAAATTTACAAATTTGAACATTCCTCGCGTCATGTGCTGCATCCGAAATGCCTGTACAGCTGTGGATACTGCGTGATGTTCACTCGGCTTATGGAAGACATTTATCATAGAAAATCACACAACAATAATAAACAATTTATTGCTTGCCGAAGAGAGTGGTACAACGTGCGCTGTAGATAGCAGGCGCGAGGTGCAAAGCGCTTCGATCGCGTAGGCGGCACCAGTTTTACGCACACAGCCTAGCCACTACCACGGTGCATTGGCAATTGTTCCCGAAATGATACCGTCATTTGCAGGGACGAATGGGAATACTGGTCAGGTGATATGAAAGCTATGACAAACAAAAAAAGTAAACCGAAGTTCAAATTAAAGGATGTTTTCTTGCAATTCCTACTGCGTAATAAAGTCTGTCGAAAACGAATGTAGTTTGAATGCATCGTTTAGGGCGCTATGTACTAATAAAATTCTCTCGAACTTCCAGGCTCGTCAAGTGGTTTAAGATCAACGAGCTTTCGGCCGAGTACTCCTCGGTCATTGTCAAGGGGTTACTGCATTTTAGATTAGAGAAATCCTCCCTTGGGATCAAAGACGATCTGCCTGATAAATCAGTCACAGTGTCCTCAGAGAATGGTCGTCGACGCAAATCAGAGATAGAAAAGGTTAATATCATTTTCGTAAACCGCAGGAGCAGCCAAGGAAAGATAGCCGAATTAGTATCGCGTACTGAAATATTTGGTGAAGTTCGTTCAACCGGACGTTAATGACAATGTAATCCTAAGTTCTGATTAGAACTGCTGTGCCACGAAGAAGTACAGCCGTGGATTTGGAGAATTGTTGTAAACCTCCCACAGCTATGGCTGGAAGGCAGGGGTTAAGAAACCGATTGGCCCATCGGATGGCAGGCGCTGGCGATGTTGATATTTTGCAAACGAGTCTGCGGGGCAAGTTTAGGAGACCGCTCGCAAATTAGAAGGCACGGCCCGGCAGGCACTGTATACAAATGAGAAGCAATCAGGGAAGCATAGGGCACCGACGTGCTGCGAAGAACTCATACGTTCCAATTACAACAGCACCTACTGACCTGTTTGTAGGGGCTGAAGCGGGCTGAGGAAAGCTGCAATTATCAAAGTTCACTCCACTTGTCCTCTCCAGAGGAACTACGTCAGAGACGTAGGGCAAAGACGTATAAACAAGCGAGCCCAGAGGCTCAAAGCGGACAGACGTGTCGCCATTCTGTCAGCGTCAAGAGCCGGAGAGAATGACGATTGTTTAAGTTGCAGGCCAACCACGACGACCTTTTGGTGACGGGTACCTGCGGCCCACCGGCTGGCTGAAGCTTCCAACCTCTGCTGCAAGGACCCGTCATTGCTGTGGCTGGGCGCGTCGAACCTTGACGCTACACCGGCGCAAGGAGCGAGAGGGGTCCTAGCGTGGGCGAGGCCGGGACGCGAACTCGGGGCCTTCCGGGTGCACAACTGGCTGTGGCCACTGAACAAGCTGATCTGGACGGACTGCCGGAGCTGCTAAAGCCTCACTACAACGACGCGGTAGGCTGTTGCCCTTCGGTGCTCTACATAGGGTCCACGAGTCGCCCTTGAGGGAGCAGTCAGTCGTCTTCAGGGCTACCGAACGCAGCAACACACACGGCGGCCACTTAGCTGAAGAGCGAGTGGAGCGCTACCTCCGCAAGGCCGGGCAAGCGGACGCCGGCGCTGCAGATTCCAGCCCGACGCACGCACAGTGTGCCGCGCTACGGCCGAGTTCAGCGGAAGACCCGCTACGTACCTTCGACGTAATACAGTCAATGATATACTTGCTTGTGTTTCTGTGCACTCTTCGGCGTGAGTCTCCCTCTACCCAAACCATACCTCTCGGTCGGTCTCACATATTGCAACCCCTGAGCTTGGAGGTTGTAACAGAAGAACTATCGTAAGGACAGGTTAATCGCCAATGGTGGCATCGTACTGCCAGCTAAAATCCCAAAGATGTTCGGGCTCACATGCGGTTCTTCTTCGTCGAAATCTCTTGGCTCAAAATAGTCTAGGAGTTGAACCGCACGTGTCGCATTACACGCCCTGAACTACACACTTGTGACCCTTTGGTTAAATTGTTTGGCCGATGGCAAGTTTGAGAAAATGTATGAAACATACAACGTTAATATAACATATAACAACAGTAATAATAATATCGGGAGCTAAATTAACGACCCTTCAATGATGTAGGCCACACAATTGCGATTTCGTTAAAATAATGTTTATTCAGGAAGCAAACCAATAGCGAAAGTGGTCGTAGTTAGAATTACTGTTACACTTTAGCACATATCCATTTGACACAGTTCGATCATTCACAATCTCATCGCCAATTACAAGTCAAATATTCCAACTCGTTGCCTATGCAAAAAGTTGAAGTTCACCCAGGAGAGCGGCTGCTCACCTCTGCCCGTCCCCGGCCGCATTTCCCGCGCGCCGAACGCCCTCGCTCAACTGACTACGGCAGTTCCCTTTCCTGAAGCCGTCCATCTGATTGGCTACAGTTTATCCTACATTATTTTACATTTTAACATGTTTAAACAGTCAAAGCTTGACTACTTTCATGTTTTAAATAAACTAAGAATAATAACCATTTGACAATAAACGTTAAATTCTTTTAGATAAAACGAATACAATTTCCTTCTTAGCTTTGAATACCACGGCCAGTAGCCTTGCACCAATGTGCTTTCCGATGAATAACTAAAGAACAAAATTAGCTATTAGGCACTAAATGGTTCAAATGGCTCTGAGCACTATGCGACTTAACTGCTGAGGTCATCAGTCGCCTAGAACTTAGAACTAATTAAACCTAACTAACCTAAGGACATCACACACATCCATGCCCGAGGCAGGATTCGAACCTGCGACCGTAGCGGTCGCTCGGTTCCAGACTGTAGCGCCTAGAACCGCACGGCCACTCCGGCCGGCGCTATTAGGCACTAAACCTTACAACAAATATTCTGTTACCTAATGATTCAGTAAGGTGTCATGCTGTCATCGTTCAATATGTTTTGTGTGGAGGTAATGATGATCCGGTGCTTAACTGAAAATACTGATAATTTAAATTTACTATATCTTTTAAACAAATAAAATTACAGAGTTGATATTTACAACATATGTCATATTAATGATGCGGTTCTATATGAAATGTCGATCGTTAAGATCGACCAAAGCGTTCAGTTTTTAGCATTCAGGTCTTTGATAGAAAACTTGTTAATTTCACTTTAACAGTAAATCCTAAACTATTATAGATATGATCAATATTCAAATTTTATTGGGATCATCATGAAAATTTTTGAAATCTGGTAGATTTAAATTACTGTGACTTCATTCCCTGAATGAGCCGTTCTAGGCTCTACAGTCGGGAACCGCGCGACCTCTACGGTCACAGGTTCGAATGCTGCCTCGGTCATGGCTATGTATGATGTCCTTAGCTTAGTTAGATTTAAGTAGTTCTAAGTTCTAGGGGACTGACGACCTCAGAATGGCTTCAAATGGCTCTGAGCACTATGGGACTCAACTGCTGTCGTCATAAGTCCCCTAGAACTTAGAACTACTTAAACCTAACCAATCTAAGGACATAACACACATCCATGCCCGAGGCAGGATTCGAACCTGCGACCGTAGCGGTCGTGCGGTTCCAGACTGTAGCGCATGTAACCGCTCGACCACTCCGGCCGGCCGACCTCAGAAGTTAAGTCCCATAGTGCTCAGAGCCATTTGAACCAAGCCATTTCTCCCTGGCCACAAACAGCTTCTACGGGATTTCCCTATAATGTAGGTTCTCGTCTGTCCCACTCGCACACTACAGCGAGTAGGCCTCATTCAGCACAATAGATGCATGTGAATTTTCCCATCTTGTTTCGAAGCTGCGCTCTTAGTGGCACACGGTCCGGACAACAGGGTTCGTTTCTCAATTCCTGAAGGCTGACTCTTGTGGTCATATACTTAACCCTCTAACGGTAAGGTGAGGTTTCCTGACGTAAACGGTAAGGTGGGGTTGGATCGATTTTTCGGGTAAAATAAAGAATGAATAATAGGAAAAAGTTTCATTATCAATGAAACACCTATAATATTTGTTGTAACAACAAGTTTTTTTTATTTTTATAGTCAATAAGTAAGAATAAAAAGTACTTTGGAAAAGATAGGAACTTGATTACAAAAAAATGCCTTAATAGAAATATTCTCTATAAAATTATTGAAAACATAATAAAAATCAATAGATTCAGTCATCAACTACGAACTTGAGTGCTTTAGAAATTCTAAAGATAGAAACTAAATGAGAAACATCTCTTACAAATTGTAGAAAATAATTATAGTGTCAGCAGTTTCGAAATATAAAATTCTGAATAATAAATGTCTTTGTACACATAATGTAATAGGAACAAATAATATATGTATAATGTTATTCTGGAAACGATCACATACAGCGCTGAAAATACATATTTGGCACAATTTATCACATCTCAGTTTCTTTACAGCCAGGGCATATAATAACTTTATGCTCCCCACATATAGAACGATTACACTTACTACAAAAAGCATTCCCCTTCCTATCTTTTGATCTGTCACAAAAATCACATCTTTTCTTTAGTGGCTGTGCTTGGGTAGGCTTGTCTAATTCGATTGGTTCTTTTTCTAAAAGTTTTCCAATAGACGAACGGAGCTAACGGGGAAGATGTGTGTTATTCAACCTCTTTTCCATAAGAGGTTTTGTCAAAGAGAGCGCAAGATTTTTGAGAAATGATATTCTCGCGTCATTTGAAAAGCTGTCCATTTTGCTATTGCTTTGGAAATGATAAAACTATTTATAGCAGCGATGTCTAAAATAGCGTAAAAGTACCGCATGGGCCATCTTCTCGATTTTCTTTCTGTGGTCCT
The DNA here is from genome assembly GCF_023864345.2 of Schistocerca serialis cubense. NCBI lineage: Eukaryota > Metazoa > Arthropoda > Insecta > Orthoptera > Acrididae > Schistocerca > Schistocerca serialis. Next base: position 348,868,588 of record NC_064640.1, on the reverse strand, counting down.
GCTGTGGCAAAGCATATCTAATACATCAACCCCTCCTTTAGTTAGATTGTAGAGCTCCACAATTTCAGGCTTATTTGATTTTTCATTTATCCTTCCAGAGAAGTGTGTAGACGATATCAGTAAGACTTGTTTATTTTTCTTTGGGGTAAATGACACCAAAGTTTTGTCCTCCTGATACATTAATGTTCAAGAGCCTACTGGAGCGGAAAGCAGCATTGATGGTGGTATTTGCGGTTTGTTGCTCCTCAATGTACTTACAAATGTAAGTTTCTTTTGGAGGAGGGCGTCAGTCACGTCCAGTGAGGAGAACAAATTGTCCGCTGTAATGTTTCTATTAGAACCCCTGATAGATTCCGTCAGGCGCAAAACATAGTGGGCTGGTAAAGGCAAATCTCCAGATCTCCTCTTTATTCTGTTGTCCTTGCCAGTGTATGGAATGCCACGCAAAAAAACAGAATGTCCTTCCATCGCATAGTGACATTATTTTCAACCCATATTTGTCGGGTTTCGATGGGATATACGTTTTGAATGGACAGGCACCCCAAAAATTCAGTAGAGTCTCATCTACTGTGACATATTCAGATGGACTATAATTTTTTTCACTGTTAGATTCAAACATGCCCCACACTTCTCTGAAAGCCGCAAATCTGTCGTTGATTTTTCTGGCCTCTCTGGTGGCTTTATCGTCGAAGCAGAGGTTTTCTAGAAGAAATGGCTCTGAGCACTATGGGACTTAACATCTTAGGTCATCAGTCCCCTAGAACTTAGAACTACTTAAACCTAACTAACCTAAGGACATCACACACATCCATGCCCGAAGCAGGATTCGAACCTGCGACCGTAGCAGCCCCGCGGTTCCGGACTGCAGCGCTAGAACCGCACGGCCACCGCGGTCGGCTCTAGAAGAAATGCAAACCTTTCCTTGCACTTAGTGCAACGGAACACCAGAGTTCCATAGGTTGCTGAGAACGTCTCATCTACACTGAGCATAGAATTTTTTAGGACATCACTCATGAAGAGAAGGCCCATCAACTCTTTTATTTCAACGCTCTCTGTTTGTGAAAGAAACCACTGGGCCGTATTGTACTTTTGCCTAGATTTCTCGATTTCATGATTTGTGTACAAAACATTTTTTTCTATAATTTTCGATTCTATAAATAATAAAAATATTTCCAATTCACTAGTGACCCCCTTTGCTTCCCCACGTGGACCAACCAGGGAGATGAGTAATAATATTTGACACTGGTGTCCTAGAAAATTTTGAATGGATGGATTTGTTGGTCCATATTGTCTCTTAACTCTTTACCTAGCTCAAAATTTCTCTCATCATCTACATCTGACTGAGAATTATCAAAGTCGACTGCTCCTGCCGCACAATGAAATACATCATCCTCGTCATCAGTATTAGATAACACATCATCCTCGGTTTCTGAACAGTTTTCTGCATCGATATTGTCGCCATCCTCTGATTCAGTCTCCTATCAGAGAAACTCGTTGTATTTCTCCTCAGGAGTTCTAAGGAGTTGATGCACCATTTTAGTGAGATACTAGAAGAGAGAACGAAACTTAGATGTAATATAAACATCAATATGTGGTTGAATCCTCCCCACAAAAGAGACTAATGAGTGTGACGTAAACAGTAAGGTGGGGTCGGATCCAACCCGAGCGCGGGTAATGTAGGTTTCGGATAGAGAGGGTAGCTGCAGGTCACTCACCAGACTGACGTGGCCTCCTCGGCGTTCTCGGGACGACTGGCTGGTGGGGTACCTGGAACCACAGCGCTCTCAGAAAAGGGAGTGGGGAGTTATAAGCAAAGCAGACTCGCTGGGGTCTGATCCAACCCCAACCTTACCGTTAGAGGGTTAAATAAGAGCGAAATGCTTGTTAAGTCGCACACCTCCACTTTATAACTTGTTGGCGTGCCATATATGTTATGAAGCAGCACTCAAATTTACAAGACACAAATTCATAATACAATAACATAAATATCCTAAGCGCCAGGTCAATAGTATAATCATTTGTAGTGGTGTTGCTGCAGCATGCTTTAAATGTAAAGAATCTTATATCTAACGTAAGTTCAAAAGTGCAGCATGTTAATTAAATGCCAAATAAAACTATACATTTATCAAAATCGACTGCCTATTGAAATGCCGCAGAAATATCAGCGCCTCTGCGCTCACTTTCACAGAACTTTTCGTCACAACTAAGTCTCCAGCGGCGCTTCACAGATTCCGATCCGAGTACCCCGCCGAAATTTTTTATGGCTCTGCATTCCATCGCCATCGTTTTGCGGGAACAAATCTGTTGAAATTCGAATCAGATGTAGATACCAGAAAACAAAAATTTTCCGAAACCAGCCAGGATCTGCACTGTACACTTCCCCAGTGGAATCGATACAAACAGATCTGAACTACATAGTAAACAACTGATTTACAGCGTTTGCAAGATGCTCGAAAATTCTTCAATGATTCTGACATGTTATTTAAGTTCCACTGGAGACATGCATCTCTTGACAGATTCCCAATCGACTTCATCGACAAATTAATATTTTCTTTTAATTTAAATAACAGTTTTAGAAAAAAATGTGTGTGAAATCTTATGGGACTTAACTACTAAGGTCATCAGTCCCTAAGTTTACACACTACGTAACCTAAATTATTCTAGGGACAAACACACACACCCATGCCCGAGGGAGGACTCGAACCTCCGCCGGGACCAGTCGCACTGTCCATGACTGCAGCGCCTCAGACCGCTCTGTTAATCCCGCGTGGTAACACTTTTAGACTCAAAACTAACAACAAATATGAACAAATCTCACCCCTAGTTTAATTACGTGCAGTAAATCTGCGTACACAAATCGAAACTCCATACAATAATAAATTATTGCCCCAAAATATTCTCAGATAAGCGGATAAACATCTACCGTAAAATATCTGGGAGTAACTATCCAGATGGACGTGAAGTGGAATGACCACATGAAACACATACTGGGAAAAGCAGATGCCAGACTCAGGTTCATAGGAAGAATCAACCGCGAAGGAAGTGGCTTGTAAGACGCTTGTTCGACCGATTCCTGATTACTGTTCATCTGTCTGCGATCCCTACCAGGTAGGACACAGAGGAGACACAGAAGATCCAGTGAAGAGCAGCACGTTCCGTCACAGTATCGTTTAGCCGGCACGAGAACATTACGAAGATGCTCAACAGACTCCATTGGGAGTCTTTACAAGAGAGACGTTAGTGAATCACGGAGAGATTTACTATTGAAATTTCGAGAGAGCGCTTTCCGGAAAGAGTCACACAACATATTGCTTCCCCACACATGCGTCTCGCGTAATGACCACGAGGAGAAAATTCGAGAAATTATAGAGCGAATACAGAGATCTACCGTCATTCTTCCCAAGCACTGTTCGCAAGGGGATAAGGGTTGGAGGGTTCAGTTAGTGGTACAAAAAGTACCCTCCGCCACACACCCCATAAGTGGCTTGCGAAGTGAGGTGTAGATAGAACGAAATTTTCACTCTGCAGCGGAGTGTGCACTGACATGGAATTTCCTTGCAGATTAAAACTGTGTGCCGGACCGAGACTCGAACACGGATCTTTGCCTTCCGCGGGTAAATGCTCCACCTTTTTTTTCAAGGGACCACACTTTTTATTACAAAAAAAGATGCCTGAGAAGAGGGCAAAGAGTGCAGCGGTCGCCTTCTGAGGCCTGGCCACATTGTCCCATTCCCGCCCTTTCACAGTCAAGCACGGAAAGCGGTCTGACAGTGTCAAAAGGGCACCCTCTGTCACGGCCATATCCCATGAGCGTCCGTCGGAGGGCCGGCTTGGTGTGGTCGAGCCACCAATGTAAGGTGGAAGGACGGACATGCAGACTTCGGAGGCAGCAGTCCCGCCGACGTGTGTCCTCGTACAGGTAGGAAACGTTCAGCGTCAATTCTCCACGGCTTGACGGGGGAGTATGACAGAACAAATTTTTGCCAAATGGTCAGTGATAGTGTCGACCACAAGCATGTCGTCCCTCAAAAATAGTTCGATCTCATAAGCGTTTGGACGCGCGTAGAAGTAATCGAACTTGAGGTTCTCCGTCGCCTGGAGATAAGAGAACGCCATATCTAGTGAGTGCTCGAATTCACAAGAACGAACGCAGTACGTCGCGCAGCGCGTGAACAAACACATGTGCGGAGCGCTTCCCAGCGCGCCGTGGGACCGATGACCGTAGCAGTCTGGTCCCGTTAATCCCACCAACCAACCAGCGCGCCGTGCATCCGAGCCGTGTCGCAGCTGAAAGCCGACTGTCCGTCTGAGCTAGCCAAGCACTATTCATGACCTGTCCTCACTGCTTTAATTCCGCCAGTACCTCTTGTCCTACTTTCCAAACTTCACAGAAGCCCTACTGCAGATCATCCTGGTGAACTAACACTCCTGAAAGAAAGGATATTGCGGAGACATGGCTTAGCCACAGCCTGGGGGATGTTTCCAAAACGAAATTTTCACTCTGTAGCGGAATGTGTGCTGATATGAAACTTCCTAGCAGATTAAAACTGTGTGCTGGACTGAGACTCGACCTCGGGACCTTCGTCTTTCTCAGTAAAGTACTCATCCTGGCAGCGGTGCCCGCTCTAGTGCCATATTAAGTAATGTTTTCGGTGGTAGGGTCTTATGTGACCAAACTGCAGAGGTCGAAGATGCCTAAGCTTACACACTACTGAATCTAACTTAAACTAACTTACGCTATGGGCGACACACACACCCACGCCCGAGGGATGACTCGAACCTTCGACGGAGGGAGCCGCGCGGACCGTCACAAGACGCCCAAGACAGCGCCGGTACAGCGTGCGGCTAATGTTTTCGTTGCACGCCCGCCGCACCCTCTTTAACTTTCCGATGGACGGATCCCAAGCCGTGCTTAGCTGTAGGCCACTGCCTTGAGGATGTTGTGACCATTTTTTTTATCTCTTTTGCTTCTTTAGTTGTGTTACCCCAGAAACTACTAGTCCGTGTAACAACTGATGTCTCTTCGAATGCAGTACGATGTCCATTTTTTATAGCACGCTCGCTATCACTGATTTCTCACGGTACCGAAGGTGAAAACATCTCTTGTGTTCTACACAGTACTGTTCAATAAAATCAACAATATCCATAAAAACAACAAGTTCACGTTGGAGGTAGAGACCGATGGTGCCTGGCCTTTCCTTGACGTCCTATTCTACCGTATAGCAAATGCATGTCTCAGCCACAATGTTTACCGGACACCCACCCACACGGACAAATATCTGCAACCTAACACCTATCACCATCCGTTGCAGCAATATTGTGTTCTGAGGACCTTGGTGCATCGAGCGGAGGGCGTCTCAGTCACTGAAAACCTGCCGAAGGTACTGAGCCACTTACGGGAAGTATCCAAGGTGAACGGCTATAGCAACCGTCTGATTTCGCGAGCCATCTTTCCGAGAACACGGAAACAGAAGGACCCCGAGGAGGACTCGTAGAAGCTTTCGGTTTCACCATTCTGTGGATAGGTATCAGGAAAGGTTAGCCACTCCTAAATAGGCACAGAATAGGTTCTGTCTTCAGGGCTCCAACTAAAATTCGATGTCGCATGACGTCTGTGCAAGACGACGTAGGCCTCATCATGCCAGAAGTATATAAAATTTCGTGTGGCTGTTGATAGTTGTATGTCAGATAGACTGTTGAGTACTACTGAACAGATAAGCGCGGCTTGGGACCTGGTCATCGCAAGGTTGCAGCGGGGGTGGCGGATACGCAACGAAAACACCTTATGTGGCGTTGGAGTTGGCACCAGTGACGTTACAGAAGGCAGTGCGGCTATATAAGGACGGTAGCAGCAACCAAGGAACAATCACCACTTGTCAATGGCCGAGGAGTACTCGGTCGAAAGGTCGTGGATTTTAAACTACTTGATGCGGCTGGAAATTCGACAGAGTTTTACCAGTGACCTCACTTTATCAATCAGTTCCAGTTTCAGTTCTTGATTAATATTTCCTGCCACATCCTTTGTGTCTGTCTTCTGAGCTTATTTTTCAGACTTTTCTTTATTATCGTATGGCATAACTTTATCTACATTCCTTTTTATTAAATTTTTCCTTCTAGTTTGGACCTGAGGAATTGTAATCTCCAATATAACTTGAACTAGCTACTACGTTTTCACACTTGTTTCTACCAGGGATACGGAGTCCTTATGAACGTTATTAGTGTCTCTTAAGTCACTGTGTATACGACGTTTTCTCAGATATTTGACATCATTTACTAAGTGCAGACACTGTGCTACCCTGCAAATGGCGGCTTCAATGTGGGGACGCTACATACAAGCCAGTGAGCGATTTAGTTGTTTTTAGTAAATCTATGATACGCAGCCAGTGCCCGGTGGTCTTTGTTTGTTGAATTTGAGGAAATTGCTAAGAAAAGGATTGTTTTTATCAGGACAAGCAGCCACGAGCTCTTTCGCAGATATGTTTCTAGAAGATATTGATATTACTGGTGGGAAAGAAAGTAAAGTAAATTACCTTTGCGGCTCCATCAAACTCATACTATTCGTAGATAAAATTTAGTTCAAAAAATAAAGGAAGTCTGTATTTTTCCACATAGGTTCTGTGGGTATAGGTGGTCTGGTCGACTGATGCTAGCACAATATTCCGAAGGTCCCGTGTTCGATCTCCCCTCAGTCAGAAATTTTAACACGCACCAGAATACGCCCTTCACCTTTGGGAAAGCTACGTGGAGAACGCACCAATCCACTATTGATCGGAATTCCATCTTAGCATGACGACAAACGCTACCTACTTGAATGAAGCTGGTTTACATTGGGCTGCGAAATAGATGGATGTCGCAGCAATCGGAAACTTAATCTTACGGACAGAATTCAGTTTCTGTGTCATTATCGAAAAATAAGACACAAAATAGTCATTGTCCATTTATGAAGAGATGGTTCCGAAAGGAAAACCTGTTTGGTGCTACTGAGTTCTCTGTTTCTTTTCTCACTATGCAAATTCTTCGAAGGTTACGGAATGAGACTCTGAAAGACCAAAAAATGGCTTAGTCGTGTTTGCAGTCCTTCAACATTATTAAAATTCTCTTTGACGACAAAAACATAATGAGCAGTACATAGAAATGCAACATAACCGTACAAGGGCGGGACACAAACCTCCGAATTTTGTTTTTGGGAACCAACTTGATGCATGCTGGTCGAAGTTAATAAGTAAGCTTGCAGCTAATGCAAAAATCAGTGTTTTGAGTTGTTATTTCGAATAACCGCATGAGTTAGTGTTAGGTCCGAGTAAGTTATACTATGATTATCATCAAACATTTAGTAAAATGACGATTTTGGATTAACTAGCTACAGCTGTAATGGTTCAAAATCAATTCTCAACATTTTTACTTGTGGCTATTAATGTACGGTGATTATACACAAGAAGCTGGTGTAAGCTTCCCACTGTTATTTCGGAATTCATTAAATTCTTTTCTCTATTACCTGCGCCCTCTCGACGCGCTATTAATAAAACTAATAACCACTGCAACCTACAGCTTAAAGGTTTATTTTTATTTGGATACTTTTAAATTTTCTTTTCCACGTCGATTCACGACGCCCGTAGGCTATTGTATTAACGATTTATGTATAAAGGAAACTGTCAGGAATGATATCACAGCTAGTTTGTTTGCTGTGCATTTTCACTAATGTCTTAGGTGTTATGTGGAGACCACAGCCGGCCGATGTGGCCGCTTGGTTCTAGGCGCTTCAGTCTGGAACCGCGCAACCGCTATGGTCGCAGGTTCGAATCCTGCCTCGGGCATGGATGTGTGTGATGTCCTTAGTTTAGTTAGGCTTAAGTAGTTCTACGTTCTAGGGGACTGATGACCTCAGATGTTAAGTTCCATAATGCTCAGAGCCATTTGAACCCTAAATCATTTACAAACTCCACATTATGTCACATTACAGGAATGTTCTTATTGCTGGCTGTAATCATCGTAGATGAGTGTTTTTCTTTCCTGTTTTATTGTCGAAGGAAATGGAGGCTTTTGGTAAACCGTTTTTCCTTGAAATGTCTCCTTTACTAATCCCAAACTTAGGTCCATTTGGTATCTCACTTCTTGTTTCCCATAGCGTACCGGAGGGACATATGTCACTCGATACTATGTTGGTAGCACGGCCTCTTCTCGTCTGTTATGCTGTATAAGCATAACGAAAAGCCGAGGGATCTCACAAATTATGTCACCGAATCCACATAATATCTAACAAGGAACCCCTTAAGTGCGAAGTCACAAAAGGACATTGATGTTAACGGCACTCAACGCCCCAAATACTGTCTATCGTGCAACCGCAATTTTGGTTGCTAACGGAAACAGTGGGCTGGAGTAGAGGTATCAAAACATCAGCACAGCATGAAACAACGGAGCGTAGTTGACCTGTATAGTCGACGAGTAACTCACCACAACGCTACAGTGCTACTGACGTTGATACAAAGCAGAGCAATGACAACCATAAACAAGGAAAACTTGCATTTTATCTACAACAATGGTTGCCAAAGTTGACATTTCGTCAGAAAGGAAGCAAAGGAAATGGCTCTGAGCACTATGGGACTTAACAGCTGTGGTCATCAGTCCCCTAGAACTTAGAACTACTTAAACCTAACTAACCTAAGGACATCAGACACATCCGTGCCCTAGGCAGGATTCGAACCTGCGACCGTAGCAGTCGCGCGGTTCCGGACTGCGCGCCTAGAACCGCGAGACCACCGCGGCCGGCGGAAGCAAAGGAATTTCGCAGAGTGAGAAAGAAGTGGCAGATGAAATATTAGTGTTTCTGCAAGAAGAACCTGTGAAATGTGTAGTGTCGCATATGCTCGACTGTGCGAACAATGTACATGAGGAGTACAATCACGACGATAGGTGCTTAACAAGTGAAAATGATATTGAAACAGATGTCGAGCCATGTGCCAACGGCCTTTCCGCAGAGGCAACTTCGGTTCCCGTCAGATTACCGAAGTTATGCGCTGTCGGGCTGGCCTAGCTAACACTTGGATGGGTAACCATCCGATCTGCCGAGTTCTGTTGGCAAGCGGGGTGCACTCAGCCCTTGTGAGGCAAACTTAGGACCTACTTGATTGATACGTAGCGGCTCCGGTCTCGTAAACTGACATACTGCCGGGAGAGCGGTGTGCTGACCACATGCCCCTCCATATCCACATCCAGTGACGCCTGTAGTCTGAGGATGACACGGCGGCTGGTCGGTACCGTTGGGCCTTCTAAGGCCTGTTCGGACGGAGTTTAGTTTAGTTTAATTTAGTCGAGCCATGTAGTTCTTCATCTTTGTCGGGCAGGGAGCTACAAATTTCGTCTCCAGTGGAACATAGTAAAGGACAGTCGTTGTGCAAGGAGCGGGTACTAATCATAATTACGTACGTGGAAGATCATCCGCAGCAAAGTAAAAAGATAATTACGAACAGATATGGAGTAAGACCGCAGCAACATGGCCGTGTAGTGCATAAGAAAAACTATGCATATTCAAGGGAGGACAAAACCTGGTGTTTGCGCGTTTCAGTGATAATCAATCCTGCTTTCAGGATGTGCACGATAGTAACGTACTACGTTATGCACATAAAATTCGCGAGGTAGATTACAGTGATTTCAAGGGAAGCAGTGGATGGCTGAGTAATTCCAAACAGCACTACAGAATTGAAAGGCGTAAGACAACGAAATTTCAAACGAAGCGTCAACTTGTTAGTACACAGCAAACTGCGGAATCGGCCAGAAAATTTGTCGATGAGATAAAAAAAACTTATTCCGTCGTTCAGTAAGGAATTAGTTTTTAACTCTGACCAACTGGGATTTGTAGAGAAAATACATACGCAAGGAACCTGGAAATTAGAGGTATCAAGGGAGCTGTAGCAAGATCAACTAACACCAATTCCCGAACGCATTGTTATACTATTATGCAGTCTGTTAATCTGGATGGTAAATTGGTTGGAAAGTCATTTTTTTCGCAGTGAGAAGTTGGAAGTGCTCCGTCCCCTACGATTCTTCCTCATGTGCCTGATTATGCAAGGAGAGTAGGAAATATTTATGTCACAGCAAGCAAGAGTTACAAAATGAGTGTGAGGGATCTACAGATACCGTATGAGCATTGCTTTTGACCAATAGCTGGTCAAAATAACTTGCTTTTGCTTCATTGATGGTCTGCATATAAAAATTATACTCCTTTAAACCGAAGTATTCCTCTTAACAAGTGTGGGTCATTGCAATTTATGCCACCTGGAACCAGTCGACAAATTCAAATTTTGTCCGTGACTATAAGCATATTATCGCACTATCTGCAGCTACGCCTTAAAGGACAGCCAGTTTCACGATAACCTCCACAACAAACTCCTTCGCATTTGGTTGCATAGCATTACATTCAGTCACTTCTCCTCATCCCGTTATACCAATATGATTCTATATGCGTTATTTAAGTGGATACCTACCTGAACGTCCTGCACGCTCTGAAACTCCCAAGAAGTTCGTCTTCGAACTTGATGGTGCAAACCTTTGTGATCCATATGGGGTGTCATTTTTCATTTGATGATCATGGTGCTATTTAATAGTTTGTATTGAGCGTTTATTGAATGTCGACGATGTCCATTAAAGTGTAATGGATACATTCCACAGAAGGTTGATCTCTGCACTTTCCAGACTCTTATTATGTGTCCCCCTCCTGATGCACACTTCGAGTCATTAGCAGCTAACATTTTTATTGTCATAATTGTTAACACAACACCTTCAAATGATCCTTACAAAAGATTGAGCTTGCGACCTTACACGCAAGAGGTTCCTTTTACGTAAATTTAGGTTCCTGTTGTTATGTATACTAATGTTTTTATGTTGTAGAAGTCGATATCCCTATTATTGACCCGTTTGTCTTCTGTATCAGATGCCAATGACGCTAGGCACTGTGCCGAGTCGTGGTCTGGCAAACAAGTATTTTACCTCCAGCTCTTGGTATTAATGAGATACCTTCTGACAGATGTGAGTAGAATTGTGCTCTGCCAAAACTGCGGTTTGGTATTTTTGGTACATTACATAAATGAAATAGTAAAGGGTATGATTACCGGCAGTATTGGTGGCACTGGTAACGAAAGAAATGTAAAAGAATGTTTGACGGAGAAACTGGGAACCGACGACTTCTCCTTGTTTTCCGTTGTGTTGCACATAGTCAGATGAGCACATCGTTGAGTGTTAAATCATAGTGTACGAGTATTTTATATCATTACAAAGTAAACGAGTAAATCGCATTTTGCACGTAATAAAAATTAGTTGATCTCGTAAGTTCTGCGCTTTTATGTAGCCAAAGCAATTACTTTTGATGCAAGTACAGTTTACGTGCACGAACATAAACGATTCTGTATAATTTTGGTTGTTACTGTGTACTCAATAGAACAGTCATCATTATCAAAGGCAAGAGCTACCTGTTATTACTGATAAGTACTAAAGTTGGCCGGCCGAAGTGGCCGAGCGGTTCTATGCGCTACAGTCTGGAACCGCGTCACCGCTACGATCGCAGGTTCGAATCCTGCCTCGGGCATGGATGTGTGTGATGTCCTTAGGTTACTTAGGTTTAAGTAGTTCTGAGTTGTAGGGGACTGATCACCTCAGAAGTTAAGTCCCATAGTGCTCAGAGCCATTTGAACCTATTACTAAAGTTGTTTGTTAACAACAGTATTGATGCATTGTCTGACATCTCGTTGGTTCGCGCGTTTTTCGTTTTACATTTTTTGAGGAAATTGCGTTCACGAGCGCTATGTGAAATTTCTGTATTTTTTTATTAATTTTACTATACAAGCCCCCTTTTTTCGCGTAACAAGTCACCAATTTTAGAATAAATCCTCAGTTAAACATTGGCAGATTAATTTTCCTGTTTATTTTTAAGTAAGGGGCAGGAGGATAACACTGCGGAACAACAGACGTTCCATAGGTTACGAGACCGTTTATACACTAATGAGACAAAACATTATGACCACCTGCTTAATAGCTTGTTTGTCGGTCTTTGTAACGAAACTTATTCTGCGTATCATGGTCCCGGCAGTTTGTTGGTAGTTTTGTGGAGCATGTGGCATTAGATTCCTAAGCACAGGTCATGTAATTCCCATAAATAACGGCCTTCTGATACGAGTACGTGGTGATGGCGCCCGATAGCGACCCAAATGGGTGAATTTGGTCACTGAGAGATCAACATGAGTTCACTATAATGCTCCTCAAACCACTTTAGCACGGTTCTGGCTCCGTGACATGAAGAATTATACTGCTGAAGGATGACATCGACACCAAGCATGAAGGGATGCAGGTTGATTACAAGTGTCAGCGTGTCTTCGATTTACTACCACACTCCCCATGCAAACGCAAGACAATGTATCTACTAGCATATTACTGCTCCCACCAGACTGTACCCATGGTGCGTTGCACGTTCGGAGCCGCCGTTCACTTCGATAACGGCGTTTGTGGAGACGACCATCGCCGTAGTGTAGCAAAACTGTGGTTCACCCGAAGAACCGACACGTTTCCATTGACTGACCGTCGAATACCAACGGTCCCATGCTCACTGCAATCGTAACTGATGATCTCGTTGAGTCAACATATGAACACCTACGGGTGATTTGCTGCGGAGCTCCATGTTCAACAATGTACGATGAACGGTATGCTGCGAGACACTTGTGCATGCACCAACACTGCGCTCTTTCGGGGAGATGCCACATTTCACCATCTATTCTGCTTTACAGAGCAGATAAGCCTCTGAACCCAACGCTCTGTGAACAGTCGAGGGAGTCCAACCATTTAGCGCCTAGTGCTAGTTTCATAATTTCACTGTCCTTCCTTCGCTTTTCGTAGATGCTCACAACAGTAGCACGTGAACATTCAATCAGCTCCGCCGATTTCGAGATACTCGTTCACAGGCTTTGCATAATAATAATCTGTTCTTTGACGAAGTCGCTTATCTCAATGGCTCTGAGCACTATGGGACTTAACATCTATGGTCATCAGTCCCCTAGAACTTAGAACTACTTAAACCTAACTAATCTAAGGACATCACACAACTCCCAGTCGTCACGAGGCAGAGAAAATCCCTGACCCCGCCGGGAATCGAACCCGGGAACCCGGGCGCGGGAAGCGAGAACGCTACCACACGACCACGAGCTGCGGACGCTTATCTCAATGGATATCCCCATTTGTAGCCCATATCTTCACTAGGGTGACCCCAATCCGTCTCTGCTGGACTCATACCCTTTTCATATCTCGTCACATGCCCGTAACGTCACCACGTGGCATCCAACCTCACCCTGGGCAGTGGTCATATTGTTTTGGCTTATAGGAGTATATTCTCACTCAGTTTCTAGACTGTTCACGGCTTCCGGTTTCTAGGGAAATGTAGTGAGACACTGATCGCATATGCAAACAAGGCAATCGTCTACATCTACATCTACATACATACTCCGCAATCCACCATATGGTGCGTGGCGGTGGGTACCTCGTACGACAACTAGCATCTTCTCTCCCTGTTCCACTCCCAAACAGAACGAGGGAAAAATGACTGCCTATATGCGTCTGTACGAGGCCTAATCTCTCTTATCATATCTTTGTGGTCTTTCCGCGAAATATAAGTTGACGGCAGTAAAATTGTACTGCAGTCAGCCTCAAATGCTGGTTCTCTAAATTTCCTCAGTAGCGATGCACGAAAAGAACTACTCCTTTTCTCCAGAGACTCCCACCCGAGTTCCTGAAGCATTTCCGTAACACTCGCGTGATGATCAAACCCACCAGCAACAAATCTAGCAGCCCGCCTCTGAATTGCTTCCATGTCCTCCCTCAATCCGACCTGATAGGGATCCCAAACGCTCGAGCAGTACTCAAGAATAGGTCGTATTAGCGTTTTAAAATCGGTCTCCTTTACAGATGAACCACATCTTCCCAAAATTCTACCAATGAACCGAAGATGACTATCGGCTTTCTCCACAACTGCCATTACATGCTTGTCCCACTTCATATCGCTCTTCAATGTTACGCCCAAATATTTAATCGACGTGACTGTGTCAAGCGCTACACTAGTAATGGAGTATTCAAACATAACGGGATTCTTATTCCTATTCATCTGCATTAATTTACATTTATCAATGTTTAGAGTTAGCTGCCATTCTTTACACCAATCACAAGCCGCGTCGGATTAGCCGAGCGGTCTAAGACGCTGCAGTCCTGGACTGTGCGGCTGGTCCCGGCGGAGGTTCGAGTCCTCCCTTGGGCATGGGTGTGTGTGTTTGTCCTTAGAATAATTTAGGTTAAGTTGTGTGTAAGCTTAGGGACTGATGACCTTAGCAGTTAAGTCCCATAAGATTTCACACACATTTGAACATTTGAACCAATCACAAATCCTCTCCAAGTCATCTTGTATCCTCCTACAGTCACTCAACGACGACACCTTCCCCACCTTCCCGTACACCACAGCGTCACCTATCCAAAAGATCATTTATGTAGATAGAAAACAACAGCGGACCTACCACACTTCCCTGGGGCACTCCAGATAATACCCTCACCTCCGATGAAAATCGAGGACAACGTACTGGGTTCTATTACTTAATAAGTCTTCGAGCCACTCACATATTTGAGAACCAATCCCATATGCTTGTACCTTCGTTAGGAGTCTGCAGTGGGGCACCGAGTCAAATGCTTTCCGGAAGTCAAGGAATATGGCATCCGTCTGATACCCTTCATCCATGGTTCGCAAGATATCATGTGAAGAAAGGGCAAGTTGCGTTTCGCAGGAGCGATGCTTTCTAAAGCCGTGCTGATGCATGGACAGCAACTTCTCTGTCTCAAGGAAATTCATTATATTCGAACTGAGAATATGTTCGAGAATCCTGCAACAAACCGATGTTAAGGATATTGGTCTGTAATTTTGAGGATCCGTCCTTCTACTTCACGCCCGATACATATATAAAACACCTACCGTACAGGCAACGCGGTTGCGATCTTAACCACCTAGGGCTACTAGGAAAATTACCGTGTTCTACACTTACATACGATTGTTTACGGTAGCCTACGGTAGATTTGCAACTCTAGATGAGAATATTATAACTGTGCATGATAGTCGATGGATTTAATTCCCAAATTCGGTCGGTTAGTTTTTTTTCGCGCTTTTGGTATATTGTGGGCTCTCTTTTGAATGGTTAGTAGGTGAAGGTTCCGAGTAGAAGTGTGTATCGGAGAAGCTGGGATTGTAGAATCAGGAACAGGAAGAGAGTTAAGAGTGGCTGAGCGATGCGAGCAGTGAAACAAATGGGAAGCTCGTGTTGGGCAACGTCGCGGGTGAGCGCGCACCGCACAAAGCGGTTCACGCGCGACAGCGTCACCGCCAGCCAGCGCAGCACGCGCAAAATTTCGGCGCACGTGCTGAACATTAGGCACGGACTCCGGTCGTTAGAGCGGCCGCCGCTGCGGCGCTAACGACGACGCGAGCCACCCCAACAGTTTTCCACTGACGCATCTCATCTTCCTCTGGACTTGGGCTATGCTCACTGTCTGTTTTGGTTCTCGCAGGAAACTAACGAATATTATGCCGTTCGGCGTAAAATGACGAGCAGAGAAAAAATAAATATTCTAGAGGAGAAAAGATCTCGAAATTAGTCAACTCATGATTCTCTAATGAAGAATGTGTTACGTAGACCTACGGCGGGTCACTTACACTAACGCTGTCCCAAACTACATTTTGGGGAATTAGACTGTGGCGACGATCAGTTTTACTGAACTTTACAAGGTGCAGCGAGATAGGTAGCACATTAGTAAGGCAATGGACTCGCATTCGGCAGGACAACGCTTACATGCCCCCGTCACCCATCCAGATCTAGGTTTCTTGCGATTGCCCTAAATCGCTTAACTTAAATGGCGGGATGGTTCCATTGTAAAGAAGACTGCCAGTTTCTCTCTCCAATCTAAGCTGTCTCTAGTGACATCGTAGTCGACAGGACTTGTAACCCTAAATTTCATTAAGTCTATGAGGAAATTACTCGTAACTTTCAATCTCTTCCATGGCCTGATACCCAATGAAGGTCTACACAGCAGGCCCCATAGATGTCGACATTATAACCACATACCAGGAGCGTGATGAATGATACGGGACGCGTGCGATATGCACCAACTTGTTGTGACTTTAAATCCTTTTCGCGAAAGACTTTTGATTTTCCAAATCGTTAATTAGAGGTCTCCTCTCATCTCTTGAGAGAAAAAGTACGAGCTACCGCCCTTCCAGTACCAGAGAAAAAGAGGATATTTGGAATACGAGAGATAGGAATATGGTCTTTACGGCAAGAAAGGAAGAATGAATTGACTGTTGGTGTTAATAACGATCATCCTCCTTTACCTCCTCTGCATTACTGCAGATGACGTGTCACTGAGCACATTTGTTCTGTGCATGCAGTACACGTGAGGTGCCTAGTTGTTTCCACTGCACTGTGTGGAATACAAAGGTTCTGTTATAGTTCACTAACCTGCTGTCTTCAAGTTGATGTCCCCAGCGCAGAAAACAGCACGCAGGTCGTAGGATCTGTATCTTGAGACTGGAACTGACTTTTAGCGAAGTTCTGTTATGAAATAATGTATCACTTCTTCGGGATGCCACTCGCGTATTTTAATATAGCCACACGAGAAGACTACATGATCTTAACACAACACCTTCTGACACAGCAAAGTACATGATCAAATACAATGTTTACGGAAATGTATCTGTACGCTATTTGTGGCACGTGTCTGTGCCTCATGACTATTGGAGTGAATCTTTTAATACTGAATACTTGCAAACACATCCTGCCACAGACAACGTGACTGTACATCTAGACTGCCTAATCCAGAGTACCGAACAGGAACTTAAATAAAAATTGGAAACACATCCTACGACAGACAACATGTCTGTCCTTCTCCACTGCCTAATCCAGAGTGACGAACAGCCCGAAACACTTCGCGTGCCATACCAGAAAAGGCGTGACCCGAACGCTTCCGAAGTGCTTCGTCAGCAATTTCGTCTGTCTTTTGATTTTGAATTAAATTGTTATTAATTATTCTAAAATGACTGATTGATGGTCAGCTGTTGAGAGATATTTATATTAAAATGTGACGTCATTCCAATGAGTAGTTTAACTAATAATAATAACTATACATTAACGTTTTGGCAGCCAATCACAGAGCAGTAGCATTATGCAGGCGGTCTTTCTCATGGCAATGGTACCGAAGCTAACATCTGTCACAGGTACCTCACGCTACATTTCGTCATCTATATACTTCTTGCATCTCCACTGCTCTGGGAACAGCTTCTTGGAGCCTGACTGAGCCAGAAATATTACATCTTCCATAAGAGAATTCATTCCGACATTCCGTCAGAGCTACAGATAGTCTTGGTTGAGTCAGTCACGATAAAACTGTTCCATCTGGAGTGCAATATATTTGAGATAGGCGAAATACCCTCAGATTTAACGAAAAATACAATAATTCCAATTCCAAAAAATGCAGGTTGCAAAACACTAACACGAATTCTTTAGAGAGGAATGGAAAAACGGGTAGAATCCTATCTGGGGGAATATCAGTTTAGATTCCTGCGAGATGTAGGAACACGCGAGGCAATGCTGACCTTGTGAGTCCTCTTAGAATGTAGGTTAAGGAAAGACAAACCTAAGTTTATTGTAATTGTAGAATACTTTTGACATTGTTGACTGGAATACGCTCTTCTAAGTTCTGAAGGTGTCAGAGATAAAATACAGGAACTGAAATGCTATGTACAACCTGTACAGTCACCAGACGGCAGTTATAAAGGGAAGCAGTGGTGAGAAGTAAGTGAGACGGAGTTGTAGCCTACCCACGGTGTTACTCACACTGTGCATTGAGCAAGAAGTAAAGGAAACAAAAAAAAAAACAAAAAAAAATTGGAGCAGAAATTAATGTTTAGGGTAAAGAAATAAAAACATTGAGGTTTGCTAATGACATTTTAATTATGTCAGAGACAGCAAAGGTCTTGGAAGAGCAGTTGAACGGAATGAGCAGCGTCTTGAAAGGAGGATATAAATTGAACATTAGCAAAAGCAAAACAAGGAAAATGGAATGTAGTCGAATTAAATCTGATGATGATGCAGAGATACTTAGGTTATATGAATGCGTGGTGTCTGTTCTTTCGGACATGTCCTTAAGATCAGACACAACGCGGAATCCGCAGCTGTAATACACCACGATGAAGCGGTATCATTAGTTCCGTTCCTTTCCTTTCCTTTCTCTCTCGTTCCACTTGCAATTTACGTAACAGAATTAAATTATGAAAGGAGAAACTGTAATTAGTAGACGAGTTTTGCTATTTGGGGAGCAAAATTACTGATGATAGCCGAAGTAGAGAGGATCTAAAATGTAGAATGGCAATGGCAAGGAAAGTGTTCCTAAAGAAGGGAAATTTGTTAACCATGAACATAGATTTAAGTGTATGGAAGTGAAACATAGATTATAATCTGTTTAGACAAGAAGAGAATAGAGGCTTTTGAAATGCGGTGCTACAAAAGAACGCTGAAGATTAAATGAGTTCATCGCGTATTTAATAAGGGGGTACTGAATCGAATTGGGTATACAAGAAATATGTCGTACAAATTGACTAAAAGTCAATCATGAATTTAATACTGAAGGGAAATGTGTGTATGTGTGTGTGTGGGGGGGGGGGGGGGGGGGATTGTAGACGGAGACCATGAAATGAATACAGCATTTACATTCGGAAGGATGTAGGTTGCAGTAGTTATTTGGAGATGAAGAAGCTTGCAGATGATGGAATAGCATGGAAAGCTGCAAGAAACCTGTCTTCGGACTGAAGACCGCAACGGCAAGAGAATTTATACACAAGGAAGGAGCACAAATTATTAACATTGATCAAGTACCAGAGAGGAAGATAGTGTTTGTAATATGACATATAGGGATAAGAAACATAGGAATATTATCTTGCATGAGGGAATTCATACACGAGAAGGAAGCATAAATTATTATCAGAAACGATAGTCATCATCCATTGACAGGCAATGCCAGTACTTGGAAATAGCACTGTTTTCAAAGAGCAAAGCTATCAACACAGTCCTACAAATTCTTTCTTTTGAGAATATATAGATTATCCTCTGGATGTGCGTAATTGGCTGTATATACCAGTCCTAGACGAGATACGAAGTGTTCGCAAAACGTAAAGTAAGCGAACAATACAGAGGTGGTCACAGCAGCAGATCAACGGCAATCATTCTCTTTGTGAGAAATGAAATGTCAGATCTGGACACTCGATACCAGACGTAGACCGCTTAGTCATTGTTCTCTTTATGCAACTCCTTATCGGGCCGTGGGTACGCCCCAGAATGTTTTCCGGAAGGAGTCATTTGGGACTGATTAACACAGTGTGAATCACTATGTCACCTTGTGTCAGGTTCCGGTATAGCTATCTGACAAGTTATTGCTAGTATGAAACAAGTAGTTTATTATATTTGTTTAACAATTTGTAATCACAATGGAAGCTCTGCGGCGATAAAACCAACCTTCCAGTTGAGGAAAGTTGTACGTTTTATTCCCGATAACCTTTTCTCGTCCGACCTGAAACTGTAAATTGTGTGATTCAGCTGCCATACTCGTGTAAATGCGAAGTATGTTAGTGTTGTATTAAAGAACCACAACTTTCGCTGACTTCCTTATGCTCTCCGCATACACCGACTTTGCACACAATAGAGTCTGGCACAATAAGGTATGGCAATAATAAATGTACGACGTGAATATTCCATGAAATGTTCTCGTGTATGACTACCCTAGAAGGAATGTTATTCGAAATATCAAGAAGCAAAAGTAAATTTTACGAATGCAAATATTACTTTTGTGCCAATTTTCATTAACGAAAATGTGTCGGTTTGCACAATATGAAATGAATACACAACGAGAAAAACAATGTGAACGCTCCGAGATAATTACCTTTGGAACTGATGATGTAGTTTTCTCTAATTAAACTCAGTTAATTAGACAGACTAGTGGAAGGGTACCGACATAGTTCTGTGTCGGCTGCGAAGCTCAAATTACGAAGTCGAAAGACCCGTCTGTTCACCACGTTATAATTCCTAGTTCTCTCAATTACACTGCTGTACTAAATTGTCGTAATACCGTTATCTGCTGCGAAACGGTAGGTATCACACGTATAAGTGAAAATTACTTCCAATAATAGGATATACAATGTAAGAAATGAACTTCAAAGAGAAAAAGTAAAGGTAAAAGAAAGGAGAGATATGGAGAAAGAGAAGGGCAGGGGGAGGATAGAACATTTACTAGCAACATTTAAACTCAACAAATTTCGGTAATAATTTCTACAAATAAAGTTACGTCTGTCACTAAAAGCTTTGTTGACATGCAGTAATGACTTAGGCACCAAAGGCGGGACGTGAAAGTTACAAGGTAGGGCATTCAATATCTAACTTGCAGCTTCATCTGCGTCTACGTCTTCATCCGTGATCGTGATCAAAAGTATCCGGACATCCCCAAAAACATAAGTTTTTCATATTAGGTGCATTGTGCTGTCACCTACTGCAGGTACTCCATATCAGCGACCTCAGTAGTCATTAGACATCATGAGAGAGGA
The DNA here is from genome assembly GCF_023864345.2 of Schistocerca serialis cubense. Taxonomy (NCBI): domain Eukaryota; kingdom Metazoa; phylum Arthropoda; class Insecta; order Orthoptera; family Acrididae; genus Schistocerca; species Schistocerca serialis. Next base: position 348,847,932 of record NC_064640.1, on the reverse strand, counting down.
GAATGTGGCGCTCCGCGGAAATCACGGACTTCGAACGTGGTCAGGTGATACGATGTCACTTGTGTCATACGTCTGTACGCTAGATTCCCACACTCCTAAACATCCCTAGGTCCACTGTTTTCGATGTGATAGTGAAGTGTAAAGGTGAAGGGAGACGTACAGCACAAAAGCGTACAGACCGAACTCGTCTGTTGACTGACAAAGACTGCCGACAGTTGAAGAGGGTCGTAATGTGTAATAAGCAGACATCTATCATACGCATCACACAGGAATTCCAAACTGCATTAGGATCCACTGCAAGTACTACGGCAGTAGGCGGGAGATGAGAAAACTGCTCATAAGCCACACATCATGTCGGTACTAAATGACAAACGACGCCCCACTCGGTGTAAGGAGCGTAAGCATGGGACGATTGAACAGTGCAAAAACGTTGTGTGGAGTGACGAATCACGGTACACAATGTGGCGATCCGATGGGAGGGTGCGGGTATGGCGAATACTCGGTGAACGGCATCTGCCAGTGTGCGTAGTGCCAACAGTGAAATTTGGAGGTGGTGGTGTTATGGGGTGGTTGTGTTTTTGATGGAGGGGGTTTGCAACCCTTGTTGATTTGGGTGGCACTATCACAGCACAGGCCTACATTGATGTTTTAAGCACGTTCTTGCTTCCCACTGTTGAAGAGAAACTCGGGGCTGGCGATTGCATCTTTCAACACGATCGAGCCCCTGTTCATAATGCAAAGCCTGTGGCGGAGTGGTTACACGCCCATACAATGTCCTGACCTGAATCCTATGGAACACCTTTGGGATGTTTCGGACTGCCGATTTCGTGCCAGGCCTCAACGAGTGACATCGCTACCTCGCCTCAGTGCAGCACTCCGTGAAGAGTGGGCTCTCATTCCCCAAGAAACCTTCCGGCAACTGATTGAAAGTATGCCTGCTAGAGTGGAAGCTGTCATCAAGCCTAAGGGTGAGCCAACACCATATTGAATTCCACCATTACCGATGGAGGGCGCCACGAACTTGTAAGTTCTTTTCAGCCAGGTGTCCGAATACTTTTGATCACGTAGTGAATTTGGCGTAGCGTACCTAATCACAGTGTCATATATTGTCCGTACGCTCCTGTGAATGTCATTTATTTTGATACAGTGTTTCCGAAGGGCATGTATGTGCGTAACATGTCCCTGGCATAGTCCATATAATGAAGTTCTCGGTGTTAAAAACGTTACCGACATTTCTGTCGTAGAGTTTCACACTGGAGAATGAACTGTACTGACTAAATAAACCTGTCAGAGCGTCAGAGTGGCCGGTCGCTGTGGCCGAGCGGCTTTAGGCGCTTCAGTCCGGAACTGCGCTACTGCTACGGTCGCAGGTTCGAATCCTGCCTCGGGCATGGCTGTGTGTGATGTCCATAGGTTAGTTAGGTTTAAGTAGTTCTTAGTCTAGGGGACTGATGATCTCAGATGTTACGTCCATAGTGCTTAGAGCCATTTGAACCATTTTTGCGTCAGAGTGTCAGAGAAGCAGGAGGTGGTCAGTTCCTATTTCAACTTTTTGAATATGTCTTATTGTCTAATTTTATAAGCGTAGTTCAAATAAAAAAGTAGTGCTCAAGGATGTTAATGCGGTATGGGATTGTTAACTGAGGTGAATATCTCTCAAACCTCCAGCTCACTTAATCTCTTTGTTTCACAATTACAGCCTTGAAAGCTGAAACAGGTATACAGGGTGTTACAAAAAGGTACGGCCAAACTTTCAGGACACATTCCTCACACACAAATAAAGAAAAGATGTTATGTGGACATGTGACCGGAAACGCTTAATTTCCATGTTAGAGCTCATTTTAGTTTCATCAGTATGTACTGTACTTCCTCGATTCACCGCCAGTTGGCCCAATTGAAGAAAGGTGATGTTGACTTCGGTGCTTGTGTTGACATGCGACTCATTGCTCTACAGTACTAGCATCAAGCACATCAGTACGTAGCATCAACAGGTTAGTGTTCATCACTAACGTGGTTTTGCAGTCAGTGCAATGTTTACAAATGCGGAGTTGGCAGATGCCCATTTGATGTATGGATTAGCACGGGGCAATAGCCGTGGTGCGGTATGTTTGTATCGAGACAGATTTCCAGAACGAAGGTGTCCCGACAGGAAGACGTTCGAAGCAATTGATCGGCGTCTTAGGGAGCACGGAACATTCCAGCCTATGACTCGCGACTGGGGAAGACCTAAAACGACGAGGACACCTGCAATGGACGAGGCAATTCTTCGTGCAGCTGACGATAACCCTAATGTCAGCTTCAGAGAAGTTGCTGCTGTACAAGGTAACGTTGACCACGTCACTGTATGGAGAGTGCTACGGGAGAACCAGTTGTTTCCGTACCATGTACAGCGTGTGCAGGCACTATCAGCAGCTGATTGGCCTCCACGGGTACACTTCTGCGATTGGTTCATCCAACAATGTGTCAATCCTCATTTCTGTGCAAATGTTCTCTTTACGGATGAGGCTTCATTCCAACTTGATCAAATTGTAAATTTTCACAATCAACATGTGTGGGCTGACGAGAATCCGCACGCAATTGTGCAATCACGTCATCAACATAGATTTTCTTTGAACGTTTGGGCAGGCATTGTTGGTGATGTCTTGATTGGGCCCCATGTTCTTCCACCTACGCTCAATGGAGCACGTTATCATGATTTCATACGGAATAATCTACCTGTGCTGCTAGAACATGTGCCTTTACAAGTACGACACAACATGTGGTTCATGCACGATGGAGCTCCTGCACATTTCAGTCGAAGTGTTCGTACTCGTCTCCACAACAGATTCGGTGACCCATGGATTGGTGGAGGTGGACCAATTACATGGCCTCCACGCTCTCCTCACCCCAACCCTCTTGACTTTCATTTGTGGGGGCATTTGAAAGCTCTTGTCTACGCAAACCCGGTACCAAATGTAGAGACTCTTCGTGCTCGTATTGTGGACGGCTGTGATACAATACGCCACTCTCCAGGGCTGCATCAGCGCATCAGGTATTCCATGCGACGGAGGGTGGATGCATGTATCCTCGCTAACGGAGGACATTTTGAACATTTCCTGTAACAAAGTGTTTGAAGTCACGCTGGTACGTTCTGTTGCTGTGTGTTTCCATTCCATGATTAATGTGATTTGAAGAGAAGTAATAAAATGAGCTCTAACATGGAAAGTAAGCATTTTCGGACACTTGTCCACATAACATATTTTCTTTCTTTGTGTGTGAGGAATGTTTCCTGAAAGTGTGGCCGTACCTTTTTGTAACACCCTGTATAACCCCCTGGTCATAGTAACTAGGTGTATAATAAGTATTAATACTTGCTACATTATGGTATTGCAAGTGAAAGATACAAAAAAATATCTCTTAGTGCTATCAAACTCATTCCAATAACTACTAGCGCTACAACAACTCCTGTCGGTACGCTTCTTCTTTCGTTAGTTCGCTCATTAGTACACCTTTTTCTTGCGAAACTACAATACTTAAATTATTCAGAGTTGTTCCTTGCCTCTGGATCCGTGCTGAAAGTACTCTGATCAGCAGCCATTCGTCACTTGTTCCTTGGGCACATTACTTCTTGTCACCAAAGTTTCCTCTGTAGTTTAAGATTCGTTACCCCCTCACATAAACCCCATGCTGAATTCACTCTCACTAACGAGATAATCTGTCTTGTTGCTCCTGTCCTTCCGTCACTAACGACCTCTACTCCGTTCTACTCAATTGTAAATGCTATTTGCTGACTGAACAACCTTCCCTTTGCAATAGAAGAAATAGAAGTAAGTTTCGTGCTCCATGAAAATCGTGGATACTGAGGCTGCAGTATCGTCCGAGATACTCGAAGTCGACTGTCCTTCAAAGTTATTACTGATCCAGCAACCTCTGTGCCTATCGATGATGACCCGCTGCATCTTCGTTGTGTATAGTCGAACAAAGACTGTCTCGGAGTGTTCACACACTTTTGGACAAAGGTGGTTAGGGGAGGATGGAGAGACTTTGTGTTTTCGCCCGGCCCCTGTATGTATCTATTTCTACATCAGTACCCCGCAAGCCTCCTGACGGTGTGTGGCGGAGTGTACTTAGGGTACCATTAACTGTTCTCCCCTTCCCAGTTCTACAGGGTGCACCCACCTGCAGGTGGTCGCTCATGTCGGCACCAGTGATGTGTGTCGCTATGGATCGGAGGAAATCCTCTCTGGCTTCCGGCGGCTATCTGATTTGGTGAAGACTGCCAGTCTCGCTAGCGGGATGAAAGCAGAGCTCACCATCTGCAGCACCGTCGACAGAACTGACTGCGGACCTTTGGTTCAGAGCCGAGTGGAGGCTCTGAATCAGAGGCTTAGACGGTTCTGCGACCGTGTGGGCTGCAGATTCCTCGACTTGCGCCATAGGGTGGTGGGGTTTCGGGTTCCGCTGGATAGGTCAGAAGTCCACTACACGCAGCAAGCGGCTACACGGGTAGCAGGGGTTGTGTGGCGTGCACTGGGCGGTTTTTTAGGTTAGATGGCCTCGGGCAAGTACAGAAAGGGCAACAGCCTCAAAGGGTGCGGGGCCAAGTCAGGACATGCGGGGACCAAGCGGCAATCGGTATTGTAATTGTAAACTGTCGAAGCTGCGTTGGTAAAGTAGCGGAACTTCAAGCGCTGATAGAAAGCACCGAAGCTGAAATCGTTATAGCTACAGAAAGCTGGCTGAAGCCAGAGATAAATTCTGCCGAAATTTGTACAAAGGTACAGACGGTGTTTAGAAAGGATAGAGTGCATGCAACCGGTGGTGGAGTGTTCGTCGCTGTTAGTAGTAGTTTATCCTGTAGTGAAGTAGAAGTGGATAGTTCCTGTGAAATATTATGGGTGGAGGTTACACTCAACAACCGAGCTAGGTTAATAATTGGCTCCTTTTACCGACCTTCCGACTCGGTAGCATTAGTGGCAGAACAACTGAGAGATAATTTGGAATACATTGCACATAAATTTTCTCAGCATATTATAGTCTTAGGTGGAGACTTCAATTTACCAGATATAGACTGGGACACTCAGATGTTTAGGACGGGTGGTAGGGACAGAGCATCGAGTGACATTATACTGAGTGCACTATCCGAAAATTACCTCGAGCAATTAAACAGAGAACCGACTCCTGGAGATAACATCCTGGACCTACTGATAACAAACAGACCCCAACTTTTCGACTCTGTAAGTGCAGAACAGGGAATCAGTGATCATAAGGCCGTTGCAGCATCCCTGAATATGGAAGTTAATAGGAATATAAAAAAAGGGAGGAAGGTTTATCTGTTTAGCAAGAGTAATAGAAGGCAGATTTCAGACTACCTAATAGATCAAAACGAAAATTTCTGTTCCGACAGTGACAATGTTGAGTGTTTATGGAAAAAGTTTAAGGCAATTGTAAAATGCGTTTTAGACAGGTACGTGCCGAGTAAAACTGTGAGGGACGGAAAAAACCCACCGTGGTTCAACAACAAAGGTAGGAAACTACTGCGAAAGCAAAGAGAGCTTCACTCCAAGTTTAAACGCAGCCAAAACCTCTCAGACAAACAGAAGCTAAACGATGTCAAAGTTAGCGTGAGGAGGGCTATGCGTGAAGCGTTCAGTGAATTCGAAAGTAAAATTCTATGTACCGACTTGACAGAAAATCCTAGGAAGTTCTGGTCTTACGTTAAATCAGTAAGTGGCTCGAAACAGCATATCCAGACACTCCGGGATTATGATGGCATTGAAACAGAGGATGATACGCGTAAAGCTGAAATACTAAACACCTTTTTCCAAAGCTGTTTCACAGAGGAAGACCGCACTGCAATTCCTTCTCTAAATCCTCGCACAAACGGAAAAATGGCTGACATCGAAATAAGTATCCAAGGAATAGAAAAGCAACTGGAATCACTCAATAGAGGAAAGTCCACTGGACCTGACGGGATACCAATTCGTTTCTACACAGAGTACGCGAAAGAACTTGCCCCCCTTCTAACAGCCGTGTACCGCAAGTCTCTAGAGGAACGGAAGGTTCCAAATGATTGGACAAGAGCACAGGTAGTCCCAGTCTTCAAGAAGGGTCCTCGAGCAGATGCGCAAAACTATAGACCTATATCTCTGACGTCATCTGTTGTAGAATTTTAGAACATGTTTTTTGCTCGAGTATCATGTGGTTTTTGGAAACCCAGAATCTACTATGTAGGAATCAACATGGATTCCGAAACAGCGATCGTGTGAGACCCAACTCGCTTTATTTGTTCATGAGACCCAGAAAATATTAGATACAGGCTCCCAGGTAGATGCTATTTTCCTTGACTTCTGGAAGGCGTTCGATACGGTTCCGCACTGTCGCCTGATAAACAAAGTAAGAGCCTACGGAATATCAGACCAGCTGTGTGGCTGGATTGAGGAGTTTTTAGCAAACAGAACACAGCATGCTGTTATCAATGGAGAGACGTCTACATACGTTAAAGTAACCTCTGGCGTGCCACAGGGGAGTGTTATGGCATCATTGCTTTTCACAATATATATAAATGACCTAGTAGATAGTGTCGGAAGTTCCATGCGGCTTTCCGCGGATGTTGCTGTAGTATACAGAGAAGTTGCAGCATTAGAAAATTGTAGCGAAATGCAGGAAGATCTGCAGCTGATAGGCACTTGGTGCAGGGAGTGGCAACTGACCCTTAACATAGACAAATGTAATGTATTGCGAATACATAGAAAGAAGGATCTTTTATTGTATGATTATATGATAGCGGAACAAACACTGGTAGCAGTTACTTCTGTAAAATATCTTGGAGTATGCGTGTGGAACGATTTGAAGTGGAAAGATCATATAAAATTAATTGTTGGTAAGGCGGGTACCAGGTTGAGATTCATTGGGAGAGTGCTTAGAAAATGTAGTCCATCAACAAAGGAGGTGGCTTACAAAACACTCGTTCGACCTATACTTGAGTATTGCTCATCAGTGTGGGATCCGTACCAGATCTGGTTGACGGAGGAGATAGAGAAGATCCAAAGAAGAGCGGCGCGTTTCGTCACAGGGTTATTTGGTAACCGTGATAGCGTTACGGAGGTGTTTAGCAAATTCAAGTGGCAGACTCTGCAAGAGAGGCGCTGTGCATCGCGGTGTAGCTTGCTCGCCAGGTTTCGAGAGGGTGCGTTTCTGGATGAGGTATCGAATATATTGCTTCCCCCTACTTATACCTCCCGAGGAGATCACGAATGTAAAATTAGAGATATTCGAGCGCGCATGGAGGCTTTCAGACAGTCGTTCTTCCCGCGAGCCATACGCGACTGGAACAGAAAAGTGTGGTAATGACAGTGGCACGTAAAGTACCCTCCACCACACACCGTTGGGTGGCTTGCGGAGTGTAAACGTAGATGTAGATGTAGATGTACTCGCGAATAACGCCTAGGAGGAAAGATTGTCGATAAGCCTATGTTTTAATTCTAATTTCTTGAATTTTCTCATCGCCGTCATTTCGCGAGATGTATATGGGAGGCAGTAACGTGTTGTCCGACTCTTTCCCGAACTGTATTCTCTCGAAACTTCAACGTTAAACATCTCTGACATATGCAGCGCCTCTCTTGTAACGTCTGCAACTGGAATTCGATGAGCATCTCTGTAACGCTCTCCCGTGACGAAACACGCCGCTCGTCGTTGGATCTTCTGTGACTCTTTTATCAGCCCTACCTCGTAGGAGTCCCAGATTGATGAACAGTACATAAGAGTCGGTCAAACAAGATCCGTGTAAGGCACTTCTTTCGTGGATGAGTTACAATTCCTTAAGTTTCCTCGTATGGATCTCAGTCTGGCATCTGGTTTTCCTGCTATTCGTTTTACGTATTGATTTCACCTAAGGTCGCTCTGGATAGACTCCCAGATACCTTACGGTAGGTACTGTTTCCAGAAATTTTTCATCTGTAGAGTAGTAGTACGGTAGTGAATTTCCTTTCCTTTGTATACGCAATATGTTACATTTATTTAGGTTCAGGGTTAAATGCTAGAACTTGCACCAGGTATCAGTCCTCTCTTATAGACAACCGCATCATCGTCGTACATTCTTAAGAAGCTTCCATCGCTTTCTACTATAGCGTTTATATATGTTACCGGCCAAACCCGATTTTAGGATGAACTAGTTTCGCCCAGGTCAAACTCGTTTATCCTGTTACCGATAGGAGCCTAGGTCGAATCGGTTTATCCTAGTTAGAATTTGCATGCCTTAGGATAAACTGGTACGTCCTAGTCTGAACTAATTTCGCCTAGTCGGAACGCATGTCGTTGCCGGTACGAACGGGGAATCCCCGAATCATCTCTGGCTCACCTCTCGCGCCTCTCAACCACTCTTCGCTCCCACTGTTCATTGTTTTGAACGGTATTTTGCGTCGACGAGTGCGTGTGTTAAGTTTCTGGTTGCGTTTAAAAGACTTTATTATAATACTAATATAATTATTGTGAGGCGTTTCGTCATGGATGAGCCTTCGTGTAGAAGACAAACCAATCAAAAGCTGTGGAGAGAAAAGTTTCTGGAGGAAATTTTGCAGAGTGGAAAGAAAAAGTCCTCTCACTATAATGTTTTATCAATAGACGAATTTGCGGATTTGGTTAAGCAAGTGGAAGACGCTGAAAAGTTTGAAAAAAGAGCATCATTACAAAACAGAGGACTAAAATGATTTGTTGTTTTGAAAATTGGTGATGTGGAAAAACTAATTGCACGATGCGAAGGGATTATAAAATACTTTGTTCCAGCTGATGAACTTTATGAGGCGATTGACGCAGTTCATGTAGCTGTGTGTTACGGTGGTCGCGATAGGATGTTAACCGAGATATCAAAAAAATATGCCAATACCACAAAGGAAATGATATGCCTCTATTTACCAATGTATAACGTTTGGCAACAAAAAAGACAAAAAATAAAATAGGGCTAGTTTCAAAGCCAATTCTACACCCGGAAATGAATAGCAAGTGCCAAGTCGATTTGATTGATTTCCTAACACAACCAGACGGGAGTTTAAAATTCATTCTAGTTCACCAAGACCATCTCAAAACATTTATTCTCCTTCGTGCGTTAATATCAGAGAGGGCTGAAGAAGCGCTTATCATTTTAATGATATATTCTAAACTGTAGAGGCACCGTGCCTTCTTCAATCTGACAGTGGCATAGAGTTTTTCAATAATGTTATAAGTGAACTGGAAAATATTTGGTCAGAACTGAAAGTTGTGCATGGAAAACCAATTCATCCAAAGTCAGGGTTCCGTTGAACTTGCCAACCAAGACATTGGAAATATGTTAAGTCTTGGTTAAAGGACAACAATTCTATGAAGAGGTCGGAAGTATTAAAGTATGTCCAATTCATAAAAATTCGAGCGTACCACTCTTCACCTTATAAAGCGTTATTCGGAATCGAACCTAGAATAGGACTTCCCACTTCCTCGTTGCCTCAAGAAATCATAAATGATATTCATGACGCTGATGACCTAAAGAAGGCAATCGAAGATGTCAGCAATACTGAACAGTAAGAAGAGAATGATGATGATAACATTGTGAAAATTGACGCAAACGACATTCAAAACGCTAGAAAAATAGCGACAAAAAACTAAAAAAAACTAAAAGAATGAAAGCTTCATCTGACAAATCCCATTCACCAGCTGACATTGGAGACAGCGTAACCATACCTCTTCCAGTTATAGACAGAGGCAGAGCTAACCTTCGAAACATAATTGGAGTCATACTTCAAAAGACTGATGAGGGCCTCTACAAAGTTGACACCAAACATGGCGTACTTTATTAAAATTTTTCATAATTTTTTGTAATAACATATTAAAAATATTTGTTTTAACTTCTTTTTTATTTTTTTAGAACTGATTTCGACGTCTGCATCCAGAAGTTTTTAGATGTGGGAGATATTAACCAGGATATTGAAATAACTTTAAGAACTGCAGCTATTAAACATTCTGTTGAATCAGGGCAAGGCTTCGTGAAATGCAGTTGCATGAAAAACTGTACAACAAACAAATGCAATTGTAAGAAAAACAAAGTACTCTGCAATTCTAAGTGCCATCAAAGTAAACCTTGCAAAAAGAAGTAAATAAGCAAATTGCAGATAAGATGATTTCTGTGGATGGATATATGTAAGTTGATCTAGTGTAGATGTGAAATTAGTGATTAGTTAATAAATAACTTTAATGAATCATATTGACTATTTTATAGCTATTCTTTATTCAGTTTACTTTGAAAAACTTATAGAAGATACAAAGTAGGTGAAATTATTTCAGGCTAGGATGTACCAGTTTATCCTAAAGCATGTAAATTCTAACTATGGTAAACCGATTCGACCTAGGCTAAACTGTTTTATCCTATAGGTAACAGGATGAACGAGTTTGACCTAGGCGAAACTAATTCATCCTAAATTCGGGTTTGGCCGGTAACATATACACTGTAAACAGTAACGGCCGAATCACACTTCCTTGTGGTGTTCCGGAAATTACCTTTAGATCTGTCGATTTTGTTTCGTCAAGAGCGACGTGTTGAGTTCTATCTGCAAGGAAGTCTTGAATCCAGTCTCAAATCTGGTCCGATACTTCGTAAGCTAGCAATCTATTTTATCCAGGAGATCGCGGTGCGGGACGGTGTCAAATGTAGACAACCCAAAGTTAAAACGTGAATTTGTGTACATAAAGCCCATTACTATCCTATCTTGAGGTGCTACATTGCTACATGAATGGCTTCCTAAGGATTGGGTAAGGTCTAGAAGAAGATTATGGAATTGTCGAATCAGTTAGCGGTTTAAGGAGAGAAAGGAACAGCCGATGTCTTGAAAGGGAGAGGAGGGTGAGCAGGCTAAACTGAGTGAGGGACAGAGGGATGGGGAGGGACTCAATGTAAACCACATTCGATAGGACAGGCAGTGCCATTACGAACTTAGTAATTTGCGACTGGGAGCCTGTAATAGCTGCTTTGTGATATTTTCTAAATAGTGTGTGGTATAGTGTTGACAGGGATGAGGGTTTACCTTCATATAGTGGCGATCAGGCAAAAAATGGCTCTGAGCACTATGGGACTTAACATCTGAGGTCATCAGTCCTCTAGAACTTAGAACTACTTAAACCTAACTAACCTAAGGACATCACACACACATCCATGCCCGAGGCAGGATTCGAATCTGCGACCGTAGCGGTCGCGCAGTTCCACACTGAAGCGCCTAGAACCGCTCGGCCACACCGGCCGGCCGGTTAATAACTGTTGAGTTCTTATTACATGATGGAACATGGAGGACAGTGACAGTAATGTCGTTCAAAATATGATCCTATAATTTAAGACTGCAGTATGCATGAAAAGTTTTTGAGCTGTTTAGTCAAAACGCTGGCATTTGACATGTGATAACCGTTAATCGCTTGCCACGAATTCAGTGACAATCGTTGAGTGTCCTCCCAAGCAACATACGGTGTCGGTGCTTCGGTACTGGTATTCCTGGGAATGGAAGACAATGTCAGAGGGAAATTGGACGTCCTGCTCACATACTGTGTGAGGTACGACTGGGTGCAGCTGGGGCCATTCTTCTATGGCAGCGCCACGCAGAGGCCGGGGCCATTAGGCGCAGGCCACGGCTGGCAGCTGACAGCCAGGGCTGAAGGCGCCCACAGCAGTGCCAATCCTCACCCAGTGCTCACCAATAGATTTATTCATTTCCTTGGTGTTCAGAAATCAGGGATATTAACAATTAAGTTTAGTAGTAAAGGTTGCTTCATCACTATTCTTTCCAGAAGCAATACATTCTTTTGGAATGTGATTTTAGGAAACAAATACTATGTTTCCAAACACCTCCAACATTGCATTTCCTGTGTCGTAAGGCTATGCATTCGAGGACGAGAGTCAATAATGAGAGGACAGTGTTTCGTTCATAACGTCACGCATTGAGCTACAGACACAAAACAGTTTTTCTCATGTTCCCACGTCTGTAAACGACAGTGCAACTGAATTCCAGAAAATCGATGGAGATTGTGGTAACTATCGATGGTTCCTGTGTGCCTGCGAAAGCCAGGAGGTAAGAGCGTCAAGACTGCGCTACTTGTCTGCGTTGTAAACAACATTCTCCTCTGTGAAATAGTCCACTCTTTCTGTTTGCAGCTCGAAATTCACCTAGCACAAGACTGTCAGAGTTGGCAGCGTGTGGTTCACAAGTTCTTACACGACTGCTCGTACCCTGCGATGAAACTAGTTCTCCCCCGTATTTTCTTAACGCTGCCTGATACAGTTCAATACTATGGTGTGACTTGCGATGCATTGTGAGAGAACAACAGTATACATTTGCCGGTTTTACTGTTTCTCTCTAAATTGTTAATCCTTTTCTTTTCTGAGAGAACAGAGCGTGTTCGAAATGGGATGATTTTAGAGACCCACAAGCTCAGGCACTGCGAAGCAGGGACCTTGCAGGAATAATATTTATTATATCAACAGTGAGAAAGTATTCCTGAAGTTGAAAAATCGATAAAGTACTCAAAGAATTACGAAGGCCCTGGCCGTTATTAGTTAGATGGCTAGCGCACTTGGAAAGATCGGTTATGTGTGGCCGTCGACTTTTGGGAAGACAATATACATTATGTACAAGTGGAAGAATCACTTTATAAAACTCTGTAAAAGTTATTCAGTGTCTCCGAATCGTTTAACTTTTGTTACAGTCGAAATCACCTTATGGGCTACGTCTAAAAAAAGTTGATGTTGTTGTTATGGTCTTCAGTCCAGAGACTGGTTTGATGCAGCTCTCCATGCTACTGTATCCTGTGCAAGCTTCTTCATCTCCCAGTACCTACTGCAACCTACAGCCTTCTGAATCTGCTTAGTGTATTCATCTGTTGGTCTCCCTCTACGATTTTTACCCTCCACGCTGCCCTCCAATACTAAATTGGTGATCCCTTGATGACTCAGAACATGTCCTGCCAACCGATCGCTTCTTCTAGTCAAGTTGTGCCACAAATATCTCTTCTCCCCAATCCTATTCAATACCTCCTCATTAGTTACATGATCTACCCAGCTAATCTTCAGCATTCTTCTCTAGCACCACATTTCGAAAGCTTCTATTCTCTTCTTGTCCAAACTATTTATCGTCCATGTTTCACTTCCATACAAAATACAAGGTATACAACTTTGCTTCCGCCGTTTTTTCCCCAACATTTGAGGCTTTAATGAAACAAATTGCTTACACATGTGTTATTCAAAGTATTTTCCATCGCTGGCCACTATTTTCTCCAATCTTTCGGGGAGTGTACGAATCCCGCGTCGAAAAAATTGTTCGTCTTTTGAAGCGATCCACGAATCGATCCAATTGGTGACTTCATGAGGTCGGAAGTGTTGGTCAGCGAATCCATGCGCCATTGATTTAAACAGATGATGGTCAGAGGGAGCAATGTCTGGAGAACACGGCGGGTGGGGTAGGATATCCCATTTTAACGTTTCCAAGTACGTTGTTACCTCTTTTGCAGCGTGGGGTCGAGCGTTGTAGTGTTGCAAGATCACTCTATCGTGCCTCTCGCTGTTTTGCGGCCGTTTGTCTTTTAATGCTCTGCTCAAATGCGTTAATTGCGTTCGATATCGAGCACCTGTGATTGTTTCACTTGGTTGTAACACCTCGTAGTACATGACGCCGAGCTGGTCCCACCAAATGCAGAGCATGATCTTGGAGCCGTGAATATTCGGTTTGGCCGTCGACGTGGAAGCATGGCCGGGATATCCCCATAATTTCTAGCGTTTAGGATTATTATAATCAACCCGTTTTTCGTCCCAGGTCACAATGCGATGCAGAAATTCCTTCCGTTTTTGCCTCTGAAGCAAACGTTCACAAACACACAAACGCCGTTCAACGTCTCCTGGTTTCAGCTCACACGGGAGCCAAGTTCCTTCTTTCTGAATCATGCCCATAGCCTTGAGATGTTTTGAAATGGCTTGTTGGGTCACTCCCACTAATCGTGCCAATTCTTCTTGAGTCTGACGCGAGTCTTCACTCAGTAACGTCCCCAGTTCGGCATCTTCGAAAACATATTCTCTTCCACCACTATGCCGATCTACGACGTTAGAATCACACTTCTTGAACCGTTGAAACCACTCACGACACGTTCTTCCACTAATATCGTCCTTACCATACGTACTTGAGAGCATTCGATGAGACTCAGCCGCTGTTTTCTTCATATTGAAACAAAACAGTAACATCTCCCGCAAAAAATTAGGCTCGTAAGCTGACATTTTCAATCAAGAACAACATTATGATGCAGAAGCAAATCGACTTTGACCGAGGCCCAAGCTAACTGCCTGACATCTGCAATCTGTTTCTTTCGACCGCTGCTTACCGTTGTCGCCACCTATCGGCAAACGGCGGAAGCAAAGTTGTACACCTTATAGATAATACTAAATACAAGGCTTGCGGTTGATACAAATATTTGAATACATGTCTTTTTTCTGTCGGCGGTTTCCTTATAAAATCTTAGCTACAATAACATTGCTGCAAATTAAACTTATCAAGTAGAGCTATTGAACAAATATTTTTGCGCATAGATTGCTCTAACTGTTACGTGTGCTTACTCTGATAACAGCTAAAGTTTTCGGTAGTAATGTATTTTTCAGTTATATACTATTCCTCTTCTATACATTGCGCTATAAAGCCTATAGTCAAATATAAAGACAGTTTGTTGAGACAACTGAACTAAGTATTTATTTGGTATGAAATTTTGGTTCAAATTTCTATTTTACTCACTCATTCTTAATCACCAATCAGTAGGGAAGCGAAATGATCTGCCTGTTTTAATTTACTCTCCATCCCTCAACCTTATTGTATGAATCTATCTAAAAAAAATGGTTCAAATGGCTATGAGCACTATGGGACTTAACATCTATGGTCATCAGTCCCCTAGAACTTAAACTACTTAAACCTAACTAACCTAAGGACATCACACAACACCCAGCCATCACGAGGCAGAGAAAATCCCTGACGCCGCCGGGAATCGAACCCGGGAACCCGGGCTTGGGAAGCGAGAACGCTACCGCACGACCACGAGCTGCGGGCTGAATCTATCTAATTGACTATTAACATAAGGACTTCTTGAGGTTACTTCAAATCATGGCACCACCTGCGATGTTATAAATGACCAAATATTGGTGAAACTGCCACCGCTGAGGCTCAGGTGCGACTTTCTGGCAGAATATTAAGGGCGATGGTTGCATCAAACTCGGCATTGCGTTTCTTCTTTCCTGTCCAACCAAGATTGTGCTCCACCCTTAATGATATCGTTGTCGATAAGAGATTGAACCACAGCTTACATTTAGGATCGTTTGACAATCCCTCTCTACATCTGAAGTGTATGGAAAATACCTAGGAATGCTTAGAAGAAATATTGCAGCTTTGGTCATTATCGCCTACTACTGATCAGGATTTGGAGAATGTTCTATTTCATGATAGACAAAATTTCTCTTGGAAACTAATCAATAATCCATCTCCAAATCATCACGTCACAGGCGTAAATTATCAGATGTTAAGTCCCATAGCGCTCAGAGCCATTTGAACCATTTCTGAACACCACTAACAGTGGAAAAACATTGTGTGAAGTGAAGAGTCACGATACACAATGTGGCGATCCGATGGTAGCGTGTGGGTAGAGCGAATGTCCGATGAACGTCATCTGCCAGTGTGCGTAATGCCAACAGTAAAATTTGGAGGTGGTGGTGTTATGGGGTGGTCGTGTTTTCCATGGAGGCGGCTTGCACCCCTTGTTGTTTTGCGTGACACTATCACACCACAGGCCTATATTTAAGTTTTAGGCACCTTCTTGCTCCCCACTGCTGAAGAGGAATTCGGGGATGGCGATTGCATCTTTCAACAGGATCGAGCACCTGTTCATAATGCAAGGCCTGTGACGAAGTGATTACACAGCAGTAACATCCCTGTACTGGACTGGCCTGCACAGAGGTCTGACCCGAATCCTATAGAACACCTTTGGGATGTTTTGGAACGCCGACTTCACGCCAGGTCTCACCGACCGACATCGATACCTCTCCTCAGTGCAGCACTCCGTGAAGAATGGGCTGCCATTCCCCAAGAAACCTTCCAGCACCTGACTGAACGTATGCCTGCGAGAGTGGAAGGCTAAGGGTGGGCCAACACCATACTGAATTTCAGCATTACCGAGGGAGGGCGCCACGAACTTGTGAGTCATTTTCAACCAGGTGTCCGGATACTTTTGATGACATGGTGTACAGTGTGTTTTGAGATTCTTTTTTCGGAACATAGTACAGTTACGTGCTGCATTCCATATGGAAGCTTGCTGCGCTTGATACACTTACGACTTGTAAAATTATGTTAGCCATACGATTGTTCTGTCACAGCAGAACACATTGCAAGAATTCTTGGCAATTTTCACCATGGCGTAATTTTTATCTATTGTACATTAGGATATGGACTGAACATTCTGGCAACCATGGGCATAACATGTAGTGACTTGGTTGTGCTACCATTGCCTCAGTTGCTTGGTCTCATTATTTATCGTAATTTTTGTCAGTTGTATGGTCATACTTCCCATTATATATTCTCCAACCGATGTTTTACATTTGAAAATGACGACGTAGTTCGTTGAAACCGGTAATGCAACCCCTACTTTTTAAAGGGATAATTTTATATACTGTGTCAAATAAACATTTTCACTTCATTGGGTGGAAGTATGAGTACCCGTCAACTGAATTCCAGCAGGGAAACATTTCGTTCTGACTATGGTCCACCATTTTTCTCGTTATATAGAGTTGGTACCGTTGCTGAGCCAGCGAGGAGTCACAGTCGTGCAACCATTGGTGAATAGATGGGTGCTGAAAATTGGGGTGCCAGAGACAATAATAGTGGATTGGGGGACAAACTTCATGACAGAGCTGATGAAGGAGCTATGCTGAGAGTGAAAAACAAAAGACCTATTCCACTTCATTATCAGTCAAATGAAATGATCGTGTGGGTTCACCAGACGGTCAGGAATATGCTTAGTTATGGTGTTAATACCTACCATACGGACTGGGACATGTATTTACCTTCAGTAGTCAGCGCTTATAATTTGGAAGTACACACCAGCACAGGATTGTTGCCATTTGAGGTGCTGTATGGTAAAAAGATGCAGTAGTGGAAATTCAGTCTGAGAGTTTGCAAGAGTTGAGGAGGTGGTTTGGAAAAGGACTCCGCAAGCGCACTCCAAGTCACTGGAAAGGCAAGAGAACGCAGTGAAGTGTATGGGATCCTTATTTTGCACGCCCCACATTTGGAAGAATGTGACACCTAACTCACCCTGAAATTAATCAGAAATTAGGCCATCCTTGAGATCCAGTGCTAAATTGAATGTGCACAGCGGAATTATTAACGCTTTAATTTATTGGCCATAGCAGTTAATCTGAAGGTGGGGAATTGACATAATTTTAACATGTAAAATAAATGACTGTGATAATAAAGTCAAGATTTAAGAAACCCTATGGCTTACTGTAAAAGACACATGAATAATAATGCAACAGTACACAGTTCCATGGACTAGAACATTACAAAGATGTACCTTACCGTGGAAACTGCATACTACAGCTCTGAGTTGGCAAAGTTACTGAAACAGATGGAGTTGCATAAAGCCTTTTACCTAATTCTTTGAACTAGGTATAATAAACTGACTAAGACGATCAAAATGTCTTTTTGTCTGGGACCACAACACAAGTATCCTAAGGGTCTGAGGAAGCACCCACAAATATGAGTCAGTGAGAGCTAACGTGTAATTGAACTGAACTACTCTCACTTGCCTTAATATGTCAGAGCGATAAGCTAGCTTACCACAATCTTCAACGTGGGAAGAGTGGAGACACAGCAACTTGGAGCCTTAGCGTTATGCGGATACTCGTGCTTAGCCTCCATCACCTGTCCACAGCTTCCACCCTGAAATTCCTCCAGCTTTCGCATCCCTTCATCCTCTGTGGGTGACTGTCTGCATCTCTGTTTTTCTAGTCTCCTCCCAGAAACCCACCAACAAAATGCGACTACTATTCCTCTTAAAAGTTGCTGCAACCTGCCAGTGGCATAACTGCTTATTTGCCAATACTTTGTCTCTAGATACAGCGAAACGTCAACAAGTCAATGAATCAAATATCTTCCCTTATTTTTAAACACCTTCTCCCTGAACGTTATGTCCTCGTGACATAACTACTAACACTCCAATCAGTGCTCATTCAGCCACTAGCTAGCCTCGCATTACAGGTCCAATTAAATGTTAAAAAGCTTGCTACAAGGCTAGTGGCCGACTGTACTTTAGCGTCTGTCCACTAAGCAGGTCAGAGCCGTTTCTTCAAGATTTTGGAAAGTCAGGAGATGTGTATCTGCCCAAGTATACCACTTAACAAGCTACTAGCACCTACCACCTGCTCATAGAGTTCCGTCTTCTGGAACAAAGGCTTTTTATCTTGCCCCTTCCCGCTTCCCGCCTACCCCTCCGCCTTCCGCCCTCCCCTACAGACAATCCAATAAATGAACAATGGCCTCTCCACCTGCTCTCCATGTGGCAAAGCGACTTCCATCTTCTGGCAAGGAGACACATACCAGACTTCAGAACGCGTATCCTGACTCATATTCAAAGACCACATTACTTCCAATGTTAGCCAATAAAGCATATGAATGTACCCAGATCCACGTCAGACTACAAGAAATTCAGAAGAGGAAGTGAAATCAGTTAATACAATCACTATGACATGTGACTTCCACTAAACTGGTTCAACTTCTCTCCATTTGTATGATTAAAGGTGAGCAAAAATGGAAAGAGGTTAACTGAAGTGCTTGCTGCATGTCATAACATCCCACTTGTACAGAAATTTTGCTTAGGACATAGACAAGTAAAACTTTATCAAGAGCTTTGACTGATGTGGCCAACAAGGTAATCTATCAAACAACGTCATAGGCTGAGTGGAGGGTAGAAAGGAAGGTATCTCTTTCAGATAGAATACAGCTTGAAACGAGAGCACATTCTTCCAAAGGGAGACCATCTTGTCCACTTCCTTTTCATCGGTCATAATGCTGAAGGCACGTACAGAATAATTGTTGTTGTTGTTGTGGTCGTAAGTCCTGAGACTGGTTTGATGTAGCTCTCCATGCTAATCTATCCTGTGCAAGCTCCTTCATCTCCCAGTACCTACTGCAACCTGCATCCTTCTGAATCTGCTTAGTGTGTTCATCTCTTGGTCTCCCTCTACGATTTTTACCCTCCACGCTGCCCTCCAATGCTAAATTTGTGATCCCTTGATGCCTTAGGACATGTCCTACCAACCGATCCCTTCTTCTACTCAAGTTGTGCCACAAATATCCCTTCTCCCCAATCCTATTCAATACCTCCTCATTAGTTACATGATCTACCCACCTACCTATTCAATACCTCCTCATTAGTTACATGATCTACCCACCTAATCTTCAGCATTCTTCTGTAGCACCACATTTCGAAAGTTTCTATTCTCTTCTTGTCCAAACTATTTATTGTCCATGTTTCACTTCCATACATGGCTACACTCCATACAAATACTTTCAGGAACGACTTCCTGACATTTAAATCTACACTCGATGATAACAAATTTCTCTTCTTCAGAAACGCTTTCCTTGCCATTACCAGTCTATATTTTATATCCTCTCTCCTTCGACCATCATCAGTCATTTTGCTCCCCAAATAGCAAAACTCCTTTACTACTTTAAGTGTCTCATTTCCTAATCTAATTCCCTCAGCATCAACCGATTTAATTCGACTACATTCCCTTATCCTCGTTTTGCCTTTGTTGATGTTCATCTTATATCCTCCTTTCAACACACTGTCCATTCCGATCAACTGCTCTTCCAAGTCCTTTGCTGTCTCTGACAGAATTACAATGTCATCGGCGAACCTCATAGTTTTTATTTATTCTCCCTGGATTTTAAAAACTACTCCGAATTTTTCTTTTGTTTCCTTTATTGCTTGCTCAATATACAGATTGAATTACATCGGGGAGAGGCTACAACCCTGTCTCACTCCCTTCCCAACCACTGTTTCCCTTTCATGCCCCTCGACTCTTATAACTGCAATCTGGTTTCTGTACAAATTGTAAATAGCCTTTCGCTCCCTGTATTTTACCCCTGCCACCTTTAGAATTTGAAAGAGAGTATTCCAGACAACATTGTCAAAAGCTTTCTCTAAGTCTACAAATGCTAGAAACGTAGGTTTGCCTTCCCTTAATGTTTCTTCTAAGATAAGTCATAAGGTCAGTATTGCCTCACGTGTGCCAGCATTTCTACGGAATCCAAACTGATCTTCCTCGAGGTCGGCTTCTACCAGTTTTTCCATTCGTCTGTAAAGAATTCGCGTTAGTATTTTGCAGCTGTGACTTATTAAACTGATAGTTCGGTAATTTTCACATCTGTCAACACCTACTTTCTTTGGGATTGGAATTATTATATTCTTCTTGAAATCTGAGGGTATTTCGCCTGTCTCGTACATCTTGCTCACCAGATGGTAGAGTTTTGTCAGGACTGGCTCTCCCAAGGCCGTCAGTAGTTCTAATGGAATGTTGTCTACTCCCGGAGCCTTGTTTCGACTCAGGTCTTTCAATGCTCTGTCAAACTCTTCACGCAGCATCGTATCTCCCATTTCATCTTCATCTACATCCTCTTCTGTTTCCATAATACTGTCCTCAAGTACATTACCCTTGTATAGACCCTCTATATACTCCTTCCACCTTTCTGCTTTCCCCTCTTTGCTTAGAACTGGGTTTCCATCTGAGCTCTTGATATTCATACAAGTGACTCTCTTTTCTCCAAAGGTCTCTTTAATTTTCCTGTAGGCTGTATCTATCTTTCCCCCAGTGAGATAAGCCTCTACATCCTTACATTTGTCCTCTAGCCATCCCTGCTTAGCCATTTTGCACTTACGGTCGATCTCATTTTTGAGACGTTTGTATTCCTTTTTGCCTGCTTCATTTACTGCATTTTTATATTTTCTCCTTTCATCAATTAAATTCAATGTTTCTTCTGTTACCCAAGGATTTCTACTAGCCCTCGTCTTTTTACCTACTTGATCCTCTGCTGCCTTCACTACTTCATCCCTCAGAGCTACCCATTCGTCTTCTACTGTATTTCTTTCCCCCATTCCTGTCAATTGTTCCCTTATGCTCTCCCTGAAACTCTGTACAACCTCTGGTTTAGTCAGTTTATCCAGGTCCCATCTCCTTAAATTCCCACCATTTTGCAATTTCTTCAGATTTAATCTACAGTTCATAACCAATAGATTGTGGTCAGAGTCCACATCTGCCCCTGGTAATGTCCTACAATTTAAAACCTGGTTCCTAAATCTCTGTCTTACCATTATATAACCTATCTGACACCTTTTAGTATTTCCAGGATTCTTCCATGTATACAACCTTCTTTTATGATTCATTGCGAACATTATAAAGTCTATACAAATGCTCAGATGGTTAAACATTCACTCGTTCATCAAGGTTAGAGTTTTAAATATGTTATAAATCAAATAGTGCTCAGACCTTGTTGTTATATTGTTCTTTGATTAGCGTTGTAAGTGAAATGACCAATCGTGACTTGAGAGAAAGTCCATTCCATCATATTTCCTACGCTGACATCCGTTATCGCACCAAGCTTTATTGTCGTAACTGCTTTACGTTCAGTATGAAATGTTATCAAAACATAAATTTAAAGTTGTTTATCCTTTGAAACATGTAAAGTAAATGTTTGATGGTTCCTTGTAGATGCGAAACATGAAAGTAAAGTAAGTAAAACGAGGTAAAAATGTACAGCATCAAATATAAATATGTCATGGAGTAATAATTGGTAGATGTGTAGCACCAAAATAAAATTTTATGTCGATAGATATTCGCTTCCTATGACTACCAATGTTTTCGTATGTGAACTACATGATATAAGTATCAACAGAAAATTGGAAAGAGCAATCAAAATATGAGTTTAATATGTAGTCTGTGAAAACATAGTCTGTGTATGGAGTTATTTGTAAAGCTACCGAAAAAAATATCCTCAGCTCATATCGTACTGAAATTATTTGCTTACAGCATTTGTTCATGTCCGCCCCCGGTAGCTTAGTGGCCAGTGGGACAGAATGTCAATCCTAAGAGCTCGGGTTCGATTCCCGGCTGGGTCGGAGACTTTCTCCGCTCAGGGACTGGGTGTTGTGTTGTCCTAATCATCATCATTGCATCCCCATCGACGCGCAAGTCGCCGAAGTGGCGTCAAATCGAAAAGACTTGCACCCGGCGAACGGTCTACCCGACGGGAGGCCCTAGTTACACGACATTTACATTTTATTTTAGACTTCCCTGATATTCAGATGGTCCTGAATATCTTAACTAACTTAACTCAAACGAACAACAGGAATTAGAGGCATCAATTAAGCAACAAAACAGGCATGAAAAAATCATTGTCTGCTGAAAAGGAAAAAAGTATACAAGCAGAACACTACATATGAACCTGACATGAGATGAGATTGTAGATACAATATTGTCACATGAGAACAGTAGGGTGTTAAACCTGTTCGATGAGAAATGAGTGTTTGCTTTGCCACACGAGAACGGGGTTTTTATGTCGTGGCTAACGTTTTGAAGACTGGTCACATCGATGTAGAGGACGTGACTGTGGTCACAGCTCACGGGGTGGGGTTGGCGTGACAAGCACACTCATCATGAGCTGTGTAACGTAACGTTGCTTCGAGTTCATAATATGTGACTGGGGTGTGAGAAACTTTTCATACTGTCCATATAGGTCCGCCAGTGGAAGCCATGACATATAATGTAAGTTATACTTAATGTCAAAATGTCAGTGTGCTAAATATAGTTGTTGCTAAGTATATGAACTTGCTCAGTAAATGTTTTGTTGAAAATGTAATACTGTCCATATAGGTCCACCAATGGATGCCATGACATATAATGTAAGTTGCACTTCATGTCAAAATGTCAGTGTGCGAAATACCGTTGTTGCTAATTATATGAACTCGCTCAGTAAACATTTTTGTTGAAAATGTTCTACCCTGGCGCTTGCGTAGTTTTAATGTTTTTCAATTCATAAAACAAGGTACAAGTGTTAGGGTTGAGTGGCCTTGTGCGTAGATGGGACCATGCACAAAAAGCACGATCAAAGTCAGGGGCGGAAGCAGTGGCCAGACGTTCGAGTTCGATATGGTAGGCCTTTGTGTGTTAACGTGAATGAGATCCGTTCTTGTGTAACAATGGTGAGAGTGCATATTTGAATGCGGGTGACGACAAGACTGAAGATAGTTGGTTGAATGATAGGAAAAGTCGCCTCCGTAACGTAAATGGTAGGATTGCAAGAATGTCTGACTGAAGTGATGGGAAAGTGGTGTGCGCCTAACCAGGACGTAATGACGTCAAAATGATAAAAGGTATACCAGTACGGAGACGTGAAGCCTTCATCCGGCCATCATTCCATCGCAGCTACAATTTATGAAGTTGTAACGATAAAGGGCAAGTCATAAAAATTGTGTTAAGAACTTTCATATCTGTTCAGAAAACTGCCAAGCACTAATTTCAATTTGTGGTCAATTTAGTAGTAATATAGACGAAGTTACTGGAATTCCTGTAAAGGTATTTTAACTTAAACAACATTCCTCTTTCCTAAGGTAAATTGAAATTAAACATCAGTATTGACACTCAAGGTTATGAGTAGCACAGTACAAAGACAAAAGCTTGTCGTCTTATACATCATTACATTCTGATATTATACGCTCCTTCAGATCAGCACTTTTAGTAAAAATGCAATACGGTCTCCTTTTTATGGGTCATTTGTTCAAAGTATCATTAATTTAATTACAAAAATTATTGCAAAGAACTTTTTAAAGTGAAAATCAATTCTGTGCATTTTTGGTCAGCAATAGTATGGCATTAGTACAAGCGTGCTAAGATTATTAAAATTTCGGTTCACGTTTCCATCTTCCATCTGAGCTTACACAGAAATAAAATTTCATTCACGCAGGTAGCTTTCCAGTCAAACATCAAGTTATTGAGTCATTTAAAGTTTGCTAAATATAATTCAAATTTGAAACATCAGTTCGTTTATGTTTCTTTCAGAAATCCAGAACGCACAGAAGAGTGTAGGAAGTGCGACTAGGTACGAAATGTAGGGCTGTTTTCTCCCTAGGACTGAACCCCTAATCAACACTGCGCTTCGATGACAAAGTTCGATTTTCAATTTATTTTGCACCTTATCCAGATTAAGGATTTTATGTAGAAACACGTATCAAAAAGTCAATAATTTATTATTTAGTAAAAGTGTTAGGTTAAATGCAGTAACCCGCTAATGCTCAAATGAGCAAAGTGAGAGCGAAATACGTTGTAAAATGCACAGAACAGGGCCGGCAGCCTGCGGAACGAGTGCCATGTGATCGTTCACGGCAGCTAAGGAGCGCCGAATGTGCAGTGTGGAAGTTGTGTGTGATGCCGATTGTAGCAAAGTTGCGGAATTAAAGTTTTAATTATTCACTAAATTTCGTCGATGCTAGAAATAAGTCCACTGACGAAATTAGGTGTAATGAGGGCCAGTTGTATTTAACATTACAGGGACTAAAATAAAATAAAGGACACTTACATTGTAGGCGACAGTGTCATCAAAGTAACAACACAAGCACCGCAATTTTGGTTCGTTGTTCAATGTACAGCTTAATACCTCGATTTTAATTATATTACCAAATAAATTTCTGTACCGTTGCCGCTACATATAGCAGGCAGGTCAATTCCTACTTACCACAGGTATCTTCCCGGAAGAGGGCTACAGTGGGATCGTTATCGGAGTGGCAACAGGTGCTCTCATGACGACATGACTGAGGCATCTTGTCTCCTCATTAATGGTGTGGAGGTAGCGTGCGCTTGTGGACACAGAGAATGTTTGCCATATCTCTCGCAAATGGCGGTGAATTTGTGATGAATGTTTGTCATTCCGTGTGTGTTAGCTCTACTGTACAATGCCAATGAGGTGCAACGCCTCAATCAGGAGCTGAATAGGTTCCTGTTGTGCAGTATCATGAACAGGTAGGTCCATGTTATCAATGGATTATGACTGAAGGTGATGTGCTGATCACTGCCATATGGAACATATGATAGCATGTAGCTGTTCCCTTAGGAGAACGAATGTGGTAAAGAAATAGTAACCTGGAAAGACAGTAGCGTGTATTTTGGTACAGCCTTGTTAATTTAAGGCTGTAACAAGGACGGAAAAGTTGAAGATTCCTAATGCGTTATTTAGTACCTCTATGTACGAACTTCTGTAGGGAAAAAATTAATTTCATGCATTACACATCGTCGATTTCACAAGAGGTCGTCTTACTCTCAGTAGAAAAGGTTGACAGCATAAACATCCATAGTTACTTCGTCCTTAGAAATATAATTGACGTGTTTTGATGGGGAGCCACACCTGCTTCCTTCTTCTCCTCAGACTCCAGCCTCAGATTAGTCCGCCACCGGAGCCTGTCTCACGCTGATTCTCCTTCTTCCAGGCGTGCGCCAGCTGAAGTGAATGGCCACCCCACCTGCTCGACAGCCGCTCTCTGAGAGACTGAGAAGACACAAACCACCAGCACCTGATTCTGCATCTGCATGTGCCCCGACCTAACCTCCGCCTCGACCCCTTTAGATGTTCAACACTCTGCACATTACTCATACAGATCCATTAAAATACTATACTAATGCCACGATTATCAAAATAAATACAAAATCTCATGTATGATTAGAAACATCTATGCTATCTTAATATCACTATCCAACGACGCAAAGATGTTGCTTTAATGCATGAATGTGATCTGGCTTGCACAATACTCATCTTTCTTTTAATTTAAAAACACTGCAGACATATACATATTTATGAACTTTCCTATTATTCATAACAACAGTATTAACAATTACCATGTGGGTACAGCTTGTTGGGTTTCACCTTTACGAGACATCAGACTTATCATCCATACATTTGATGTCTTAAGAGGCATACATTTAAGTTTATTCATCGGTTACTGTCTTATTAGTAAAATATTTGTAGTAAACTATTCGCTTCTAATCATGCTTTCTTAGAGGATTAACGTAAAGTAAATTATTTGCATACAATTCATGCTCCTTGCTTTTCCCTTGATTTGAATACGGCTCGCTTCACATTACTCTTCTAAAATTTTTTTAGCACTTCCCAAGACCTCATCTACACCTGTGAACAGTAGCTTCATAAAACTTAACACAATAATGACATTAAAATTTACTGAATGGACATATGGAGGTTGTGGTCATGATCTTCAGGTAATTCAAAAGTAGTTAAATACTGTTCTCTTAGTGTACTTCAATATCTCTTAATGATCTCCCTCATATTTGTATCAACTATATGTTTGTTACTTTCCCATTTCCGTTTATGTTCAAAATGGTTCAACTGGCTCTGAGCACTATGGGACTTAACATCTGAGGTCATCAGTCCCCTAGAACTTAGAACTACTTAAACCTAACTAACCTAAGGACATCACACACATCCATGCTCGAGGCAGGATTCGAACCTGCGACCGTAGCGGTCGCGCGGTTCCAGACTGTGGCGCCTAGAACCGCTTGGCCACACCGGCTGGCTCCGATTATGTAATCTCACATGATCTCACTTCTCTCTCACATCTCCAAGCTGCTGTATTCTAAAGAAACATAGACAAAAGATTATTATGCAAAATTCTCCTCATGATATTTAAAATTTGTTGCTGTCGCTCAGATTTCAGTTGACGGTTGTTTGCCCGGATTCAGTTTATTCATCAGCATTCCTTTGATATCAGGTTGTCCTTTGCATCCTCGTAAGAGGTGAGACCTTGTTTACCATTCAATGATCGCCACATTTTGTGTTCTTATACAAAAATTTTTAAAATATCACGATCGAACTATTTACATGTTTAAACGTCAAACGTACTCTTGAGACTGAACTTCTCAACGTAGCTACTTAATTACCAATAAACGCTGTCTAACTGCAACTTTGGCTAGAATCACAATACATCTCTACATCGTCATCTCAAAAACTCTCCTTTCGTACGGACTAAAATACGTTTATTCTCCTACCAAAACTACTTACCAGCTAAGAGACAAACAAAACAACTCATGGAATCTATATACTTCCTAGCATATGCCCCATGTGCCTGTGTGCAGTCTTTCTACACAACAGCCAAACCGAGATGAAGCACACTGCTACTTCGCCATCTTAAAATCATGAATCAGTGATATCTTCAATTCATTTATGCATATATATCTTTTTTAAGGCCTTAGATTTCTCTCCATTTACTAACTATCAGCATTCTCCACTTTTAATCCGTGACAGTTTACTCCACTTTATGCACCGACAACTTAGCATAGCCGTACACTTCTGAACGATACTGTGCTTTGCAGCTTGCTCACTTTCTTACACTGCACTCCAATTTATGTTTGAACAACATTTTTGTTTCTATACACTGCTTTTTGTATGTCGTAACCTGTAATTAATGCTATGAAGGGTGATTGGTTTCTTCGACTTACCTGTTTCTACTCGAATAAATTTGCATGAGCATTACTAATTATCATCAACGGACTGTTATATAACAAAAAGAATTCATAATCTAACACCTGGCTGTTGCAGAAATTTGGCTTCCACTGATAAGTATTCCTATCAACTGTACATCTCCTATAATGACCTCAGTTATTTGATGCAGATCTTGTGTCATGACTACTTCTTTTTCCTCCAGTAGTAACTCCGTTACGTCATTGTGTTGAGTAAATTTGCTCCGCTGATTTTGTGAGAGTCTAGGCACCCAGCCCTGCTGTTAAATCTAATCAATGTCGCCATGAGGTATCACCATGAACCTCTCTCCGTGGATCAGTGTCCTGATTTTTGTGACTTCTGCTCCTTCTCTCTCTCGTTGTGGAGTGGGTCCTTTCTGCACGAAATACTGACTATTATAAGGACTACGTTACTTGTTTCAGCCTCCTCATTTTGATGGGTGATTACGGAAATGATTTCCCCCTTCCTAACGAACCGTTTAAATTACTTCGTCCTTCAGGTGGTCCATTTCTGTTATTGTTCCTATTATTTCTATAGTTTCGTAGAGGTCCGTTGAAGTTATTTTCGTGCTCTCTCCTTCGTTCCTCAGCATTGTGCTCGTCAAAAATAAACTCAATTTGGCAGAATGCACTCATAAATGCTTCAGTATCTTCACCGCATCAACCTGCTAGTACCAGTTCGTAGTTTGTCGAGAGTTTCATAGAGTAGTGCCAAATGATGCCACCTGGGCTACAACAAGCACACGAACTAAGAGCTGTTTGCAATGCCCTCTCTATCTCTTTTCATCAGGACTCTGCGTGAAATGTTTCACTCTTGCAGTGTATAGAATTACATTCACTTCCGCTGAGTGTATGACTTCCACTCAGTGGCATGCCGTTATGCGTTTCACCAGAGTCTGTTTCTATTTATACGGCTAGTCAACTTGTCCTTCGAGGTCTGTTGTGAAATTTATCTGACATTTCGCTTCTCCTCTGCTGTCTTTCGTTTATCCTTCCCTGCTTGTTCTGGAATGCAAAATGCATTTTTACGTGCTAGTAATGAAATGAAATGTCGTGTGGCTAAGGCCTCCCGTCGGGTAGACCGTTCGCCTGGTGCAGGTCTTTCGCTTTGACGCCACTTGGGCGACCTGCGCGTCGATGGGGATGAAATGATGATGATTAGGACAACACAACACCCCGTCCCTGAGCGGAGAAAATCTCCGACCCAGCCGGGAATCGAACCCGGGACCTTAGGATTGACATTCCGTCACGCTGGCCACTCAGCTACCGGGGCCGGACAAATAATGGCGTGTGACGAGGGCCTCCCGTCGGGTAGACCACTCGCCTGGTGCAAGTCTTTCGATTTGACGCCACTTCGGCGACTTGCGCGTCGATGGGGATGAAATGATTAGGACAACAAAACACCCAGTCCCTGAGCGGAGAAAATCTCCGACCCAGCCGGGAATCGAACCCGGGCCCTTGGGAATAACAGTCTGTCGCGCTGACCACTCAGCTACCGGGGGCGGACTACGTGCTAGTATTCTGGTACAAATGCGGAGTTATTAACATCTGACCTCACACCCGCTTTTCGAAACTTTTCCTCGATTATCTCGTGGTTATGAATTTGCAATAGGCGTGTGGCTTCTGTCGCTCTTCCGTCTTGTCTAACAACTTCTATATTTTTTCTTGCCGCTCGCGCAACTTCGCTTGATCTTGTTGTAGACTCAGAAACTCCTTTTGCACCCACTCTGCGTTGACGGTTCTACCAGTGAAGCTCTTTATTTCTTTCCGTGATTTCTTCAATTGTTTTATCGTCTTGGTGTTCGATTCCTGTGGTATTTCTGGGATCCTTGTTCCTCTTTCAGTGTGCAGCCTGCCATTATTATCTTCTTTACTCCTTCATCTCTTGCTTCTTTCCTGGCTCCCAGTACTTCTTTTTGTATTTCATCCATTCGTCTCTGTATTACTTCCATGCGTCTCCGTGTTTCTTTTAAGTGCTTCTGCATTTCTTCTGTACGTTTCCTTATCTCCTCTCTGCTGAGCCTGCTAACCCAGTTTCTTTAAAAATTCAAGGATTTCGAAATTATCTTCGCTGTTTACTGTCTTTCTATTTGGAACCAGAGGTTTGTAAACTCATTTCAGTATCTCGTATGATCAGCGTTTTCGGACTATCTCTCTTGCACTTCGCAACTTCGAAAAACCACTACAGCGTTGACATGTCATGAAGCGACCTCGTCTTCCTCCTCGTTGTCCTTATCACGCTAATTATTAAATTCATCACCTGACTGCAAATGATCTAAATCAACTACTTAGTTATCGCTGATGTTCAGAAAAGACTGTTCTGTTGGAAAGATCATCTGTTCCTCTCTTAAATCACCGTCTATCCTATCTCGACTGTGCTCCATGACACTAATCGTTTCATTCTTAACCTGTTCTTGTTCTTTTCGCGCCTTACTCCGTATTAGTATTCGGATTCACATACTCTTTTGTTAATACGACGAAGAACTAAATATTATTACAGCTAATCTCCCAATTCATCACATTGCTTTCAAATCCCCTGCAGACAGTGATTGGTTTGTGGCGGTACTCAACGCTAAGCCGTGCCGCCACCTCTGACGAAAAGAGAGCATTAAATTATCATTCTAAGATTTGTTAAAAAACCAAAAAAAGCTCGGAAGTTCAGAATACCGGGATCCCATTTTTTAGAAATCAGGTACTGCTTGTACGTTAGTAAAATCGACAAACTGCAAGGACGGATTCATGACTGGAAATGGACGGAAAAGGGCATATGAACATGTGCTGGAAATGGACGGTGTGACTTCCGAAACACGGTACAGAGCTGCATCGCATCCATGTCACAAAAGATGCTAAAAGTGGTCTCCATTGGCTGCATTCACGCAAGATACACATAATCTTACTTTGGCTTACACCATGTTGGCGGACCACTTGCCTTGAAATTGTACTAGGATTGTAGGCCGCCTCCCTGCACATTCGTCTGTCTCAAAGGACCCATGATCACAACAAACGCTCAAAAAGGGCTTGAGATCTTGTATGATGTGGTTGGTGTTTGTGAGGGTACTTGTTTTCGTATAGTCGCGCTTCCTCACGACCGTTTCCATTCACTTGGCCGTACATAAACACCATGTCGGATTGTTCCGTCATGAATACCGAGCCTCTCTGCTGCTTACAGTACATTGCGTCAATGATAGTCTGCAACACACAAGGAACACACGGTGCCTGGTCAAAGCAACTGTCATTCATCAGCGCCATCTATCATGGCAATGATGTGTTTCTGGGCACATGTTCATAGGACCTTTTTTTCTCCATTTCCAGTCAGGAATCCGTCTCTGCCGTTTGTCGGTTTTATTAATGTTCACCCTGTATCAGTATAAATCCTACCAAAACTCTGCGGTGCTGATATCACAACGCAAATAACCACTCAGACATGCAACACAATCCACGCAACATATGCGAAAAGTTGAAATAAATACCTGTGTTATATATTCGTGGCAGAAAAATATTCAGAAGACTACAGCGGTTTCATATATTTTCCGTTAATGAACCTTTAAAACAAAAGATGTTTCATATCTGATTGCTTCCTAGAATACCCTATTTTTAATCCGATCCTGGCGAGGTAGGTTAATTTATGAAAATGTGAAATGTAACTTAATCTGAAATTAATCAAAAATCAGGCACATCCTTGAGATCCAGTGCTGAACTTAATGTACACGACGGAGTTTTTAAGTCTCTAATTTGCTGGACCTAGCCAGCCGCTGTGACCGAGCGGTTTTAGGTGCTTCATTTCGGAACCGCACTGGTGCTACGGTCGCAGATTCGAATCATGCCTCGGGCATGGATGTGTGTGATGTCCTGAGGTTAGTTAGGTTTAAGTAGTTCTAAGCCTAGGGGACTGTTGACCCCAGATGTTAAGTCCCATAGTGCTTAGAGCTATTTGAGTTTTTGCTGGCCCTAGAAGTGAATCTGAAGTTGGCGAATTGACATACTATTTATTATTTTAAGGAAATGGTTGTGATAATAAACTCAATACTTAAGTAGCACTATTGTTTATTGTTAAAGACACGTGAATAATAAGGCACCAGATCACAGTTCCGTAGAGAAGAACTTTACGAAGTTGTACTGTACTATGATAACTGCAAACTAAAAAGCTTAGTTGGCGAAGTAACTGAAAAAGATGGAGTTGCATAAAACCTCGGATTTAACTATGTGAACTACGTACAGTAACGTGGCTGATTCTGTCATACTGACTGGCTGGAACTACCATCCAAGAATCCTAACGATCTGACGATCTCGCAAATATGTGCCAGTGATAACAATCCTACAACTGAATTGCAACACTCTTGCTTGCCTTAATACACCGGAGTTGTAAGCGGTGCGCCGGCCGGGGTGGCCGTGCGGTTCTAAGCGCTATAGTCTGGAACAGCAGGACCGCTACGGTCGCAGGTTCGAATCCTGCCTCGGGCATGGATGTGTGTGATGTCCTTAGGTTAGTTAGGTTTAATTAGTTCTAAGTTCTAGGGGACTAAAGACCTCAGAGGTTAAGTACCATAGTTCTCAGAGCCATTTGAACCATTTTGTAAGCGGTGCTTACCATCATCATCAATATACGGCGAGCAGAGAGGGGAGACTTGAGAGCGCAGTCGTAACTTAGCCTCCATAACCTTTCCGTGACTTATGAACCAGAACCCAACTAATTTGAGCGTCTCTTCACCCTCTGTAACCGTCTGCTTCACTGTTTTTCTCGTCTCCTCCCGGCAGCTTGCAGCTGTCTCTCCCTCCAACAACACGTGACCACCAGTTCCATTAAAAGTTCGGGAAGAGAACTCTTCACACTGCTCGCTATAACTTGTCTAGTGTCTGCTGTAGTATCTGTATTACCATCTGGATTATTTGCTACGGTTGTTCCACGCGTACATTCATAATTGTATTCAGTCATTTACGAAGACGAATGGTTCGAGAATGGACCTAAGTCTGAAACTAGTCACCACAAATAAATGAAGGACACACCCTAATGCTACTTACGACGCTACTCCAACAGTTTCTTTAATAACTTAAATTTCTTGGTTGTCTGTTGCACAATGGAACTACCCTTGGGGAAAATGTCCACCCCTACGTGTAGTTTGTTTTTCTTCGGCACCATGACATCTCTCAGCAGGTCAACGCTACCTGTCACACAGCTGGCAGTGAACGTGGGTGATTCGAATAGCACCAGTATGAGTTTACCTTACTCCCCTGGTCACCAAATTTTCTGGGTTTAAGCGGAACACCTCAATCGAGCTGTTTGCGGCATGGATCCTCAAGCGAGAAACGTTGCGCAGCTGGACACGATACTAGAGTTATGGTGGCTCCACATCCCTGTCCGTACCATCCAGAACGTCAATGACTCTCTTGCTGCATGTGTCATACGGCCCGCGCAGTAAACGATGGTTATTCTCGTTTTTGACATGGGGTCACTTTAAAATGACTGGTCAGTGTTTATTAGTTACTAAATTACCTGTACAATAATGTTGATAACTCGTTAATCGTTTCAGTCACTGAATACCAACAGCGTCGTGTCAGTTCGTAGTTTCAACACAGCAAGCCTTCCGACATCTGAGGCGGGTCTCGATGTGCGGCGTGTTAAAAAAGACGCTCGTACTGATACATCTGCATGCAGTGAGTAGAGAAAAGACGGAATAACCGGTGGCTTCCGTAGCGCCACTGTAAGAATATGGCGAGCCCTGCAGATAGCGAAGCTGGCACCGGCGCCATGCTGGTGGCCAGTTTAAAAGCCGCGTCTTCTGCTGAGCGGTGGGCGGAGGGGGGCGCGCCATGTGCGGCCGACATTGACTTCGTTCATACCGTAATATCTACGGCGCTCTGGATCGTATTCACGATCAGAGCAAGCTGAGCTTCGTGAGACTTCCTTTTATTATTGTAGAAGAGGTTTTCGTACTCCAAATACGTCTTGATAAATGAGCGGATGCCTTTTCACTAATGAAGTTGTGTA
Organism: Schistocerca serialis cubense; assembly: GCF_023864345.2. NCBI lineage: Eukaryota > Metazoa > Arthropoda > Insecta > Orthoptera > Acrididae > Schistocerca > Schistocerca serialis. The sequence continues at coordinate 348,814,360 of NC_064640.1, read as the reverse complement.
CCACTTATAACAGTATAAGCCATTTCTGCGTTTGTGCGGTGACTGAAAAGAGGGAATTCAAAGTGAATGCTGGGCTGCATCAATTTCACTCACCGTCACAATAATGAAGTACAGGAGAAGACACAAGATCCATTAATCTTCCAGTCTAACTACGTCTGTCATATAAACAATCATCAGCTGTAATGTTGCAATTAAAGTCCTGCTTCATTTCCTATAGACACAAAGACGAAACCATCTGAGATGAAGTAAGATGCCTGGATATTTCCTGGAAATGCTACTAAATGTGATACAACAGTGACATTAGTTCAAAACATCTTTGATTGTACCCGCCAGTGCTAACCAAGCAGCTTTTATCTCAGTCGCAAGTTCATCTATACTGATTAGTGGGCTTGCAGCACAATTGCATTGTCGGCTTCTGAATTCCCAGATATTCCCACAAGAGGCATATCAATTGAATGGCCAAACCTGAGACAGACTGGCTTCTATTGACCCGAAAAAATGTCTTGATCGTTACTTCAACATACAGATGAGCTTCAGCTTGACCACAAAACATCGTCGATCCTGTTTATGCAGCAGAATTTTCAAAACTTCACTATTCCATTACTTTATTCTGTTCCAAAAGAGCTCACTTTCAGAATTTATATCTATGAGGGGAAAGATACAGCTGTCACTATTTCTGTCATTCTATCTATCGCTTGCTCCTTGTCCCGTGGATACGCAGGGTCGGCCATGGTTAATCGGATTTGGCATGTTAATTGTAAAAGGTGGGCGGATGCCCTTCCTGCCACCACCCCGTACCCCCCAGGACGGAATTAGTGTACCCCAACTGTCTGTGTCTAGTGGAATCTATGAAATAGTGTGAATGTGTTCAGATGTCTGTGCGATGTGTAACTGAGGCGGAACGTGGGGACCATCCCGGTATTCACCTAGTGGGATGTGGAAAACCGCCTAAAAACCATATCCAGGCTGGCTGGCTCACCGGCTCTCGTCGTCAACCAGCCGGGCGGATTCGATCCGGGGCCGGCACACCTACCCGAGTCCAGGAAGCAGCGCGTTAGCACTCTCGGCTACCCTGGCGAGTTCACTATTTCTGTCATCATCATCATCATCTTGGACAGTTTCCAGCCACTGGCTACGTCTGTCGGGAACACAAGCCTCTCCATCGTGTTCTGTCTTTCCACCATTCCCCCTCTTCCACCTTCGTCCAGTTCTCTCCTCTTCTCGTCACACATTCCTTCACTCCCTTCACCCATCTATCTCTTGGTCTTCCTCTGGGCCTCTTCCCCTCCAGTTGCAGATCAAACATCCTCTTTGGAATTCTTCCCTCATCCATTCTCTTCATGTGTCCATACTACTGCAGTCTTGATTTTTCTATCCTGTCCTGTACTGGTTCCTCCTTTAGTCTTTCCCTCACATACACATTTCGCAATCTGTCTCGTCTTGTTACACTCAACCTGCTCCTCTGGAACTTCATTTCACTAGCCTGTATTCTACTTTTGTCGCTTTTGTGCATTACCCATGTCTCACTTCCGTATGCCAATATGGGGACAAAGTAGGTTTGGTATATAATTCCCTTGGATTTCTGTGGCACCTCCTTGCTCCAAATAAGCCCCCTAATGCATTGTAGAACTGCCCTGCTTTTCTGCACCTTTCATTTATTTCCATTGCGTTTCCACCCTTACTTTCAATCATGCTTCCTCACTGATTTAGAAATACATAAATCAAGCTTAATGATGTAAGTCTCCCATAAGTCCAACCCCTCGTCCAAGTCGTGGGAGATGGGCAACGGCACAAAGTAGGGGACTGCCTATAGGGGCGATCTACAGCGGGGACTTCGTGTGCCCCAGGACCGCTACGGTAGCTGGGAAGGCTCTATGGGAACCCTGAAACGTGACGGCTAACGGGGCTCTGGTGAAGCTGCGATAGGCCTAGCAAGCCAGTAGTGGATAATCAACTGCTTTTAAAAAGGGAACATGCCTCGGATCACTAGTTCTGTCATTCTCAAAATTTAAATGTAGGAATCTTTTCGATTGTCGAATGCCACAGTAAAGATATAAATTAAAATAAATAGATGGCAGAGAGCATCTTTGTAGTATTGTATTCTCAAATGAATTCCCTTGGCCTCTTCTTAACAATAAACTTTGTCTTGTCATATGGGTCTCTCAGCATTTCGATAAGATGCTCGCGGGTTCTCCTTCTGGCCATGATGCACCACATCTTTCTCCTGAGTACTCAGTCAAATGTTTGGACATACTATAGAAATACAACGCATAAAGTGCGGTACCACTCCCTCTTTTCTGAATTGTACGAGGGCGGGCTGAAAAGTAATACCTCCAAATTTCTTATGTGAAAACTCTTAAAGCGTCTACAATAAACAAACGTTATTAACATTCTACATCTTTAATCTTCATGTCGACTTATTCGTAGCCCTCTGCGCTAGAGGGCTTAGAATTGTAGCGTGTAACGTGGTGGTGTGTAACGTAACTACGTAGGTGTTCGAAAAACAGCGTGCTGCAATCGAGTTTCTGACCGTATTCGAAGAGTTCGTTCACACGTGGAACACCATATCCTTCAGCAAAACAATGCCCGACCACCACACGATCCCTGCGACACCAGCAACAATCGGACGTTTTGGGTTCATTGTCATCAATCATCCTCCGTACAGTCCCAACATGGCCCATTCAGTTTCCGTCTGTTTCCAAAGCTTAAAGAACATCGTAGAGGACTTTACTATGACAACGATGAAGTGGTGCAGGCAGAGGTAAAGTTGTGGCCCTGTCAAAAGTGTCCTACATTCTGTAGTGGCGGTATCAACAGACCGGTCTCTCGTTTGGAGAAATGTGTTCGTTGCAAGGGTGACTCTGCTGAGAAATAAATACGTAGACATGAAGAATAAAAATATACAATGTTAATATCGTTTGTTTTATTTAAAAAGTTTTAAAAGTTTCATCATCATCATCATCATCATTTAAGACAGATTATGCCTTTCAGCGTTCAGTCTGGAGCATAGCCCCCCTTATACAGTTCCTCCATGATCCCCTATTCTGTGCTAACATTGGTGCCTCTTCTGATGTTAAACCTATTACTTCAAAATCATTCTTAACCGAATCCAGGTACCTTCTCCTCGGTCTGCCCCGACTCCTCCTACCCTCTACTGCTGAATCCATAAGTCTCTTGGGTAACCTTGCTTCTCCCATGCGTGTAACATGACCCCACCATCTAAGCCTGTTCGCCCTGACTGCTTCATCTATACAGTTCATTCCCAGTTTTTCTTTGATTTCCTCATTGTGGTCACCCTCCTGCCATTGTTCCCATCTACTAGTACCTGCAATCATCCTAGCTACTTTCATATCCGTAACCTCAACCTTGTTGATAAGGTAACCTGAATCCACCCAGCTTTCGCTCCCATACAACAAAGTTGGTCGAAAGATTGAACGGTGCACAGATAACTTAGTCTTGGTACTGACTTCCTTCTTGCAGAAGAGAGTAGATCGTAGCTGAGCACTCACTGCATTAGCTTTGCTTCACCTCGCTTCCAGTTCTTTCACTATGTTGCCATCCTGTGAGAATATGCATCCGAAGTACTTGAAACTGTCCACCTGTTCTAACTTTGTTCCTCCTATTTGGCACTCAATCCGTTTATATTTCTTTCCCACTGACATTACTTTCGTTTTGGAGATGCTAATCTTCATACCATAGTCCTTATATTTCTGATCTAGCTCTGAAATATTAGTTTGCAAACTTTCAATCGAATCTGCCATCACAACTAAGTCATCCGCATATGCAAGACTGCTTATTTTGTGTTCACATATCTTAATCTCACCCAGCCAGTCTATTGTTTTCAACATATGATCCATAAATAATATGAACAACAGTGGAGACAGGTTGCAGCTTTGTCTTACCCCTGAAACTACTCTGAACCATGAACTCAATTTACCGTCAACTCTAACTGCTGCCTGACTATCCATGTAAAGACCTTTAATTGCTTGCAAAAGTTTGCCTCCTATTCCATAATCTTGTAGAACAGACAATAACTTCCTCCTAGGAACCCGGCCATATGCCTTTTCTAGATCTATAAATCATAGATACAATTCCCTGTTCCACTCATAACACTTCTCCATTATTTGCCGTAAGCTAAAGATCTGGTCCTGACAACCTCTAAGAGGCCTAAACCCACACTGATTTTCATCCAATTGGTCCTCAACTAATACTCGCACTTTCCTTTCAACAATACCTGAGAAGATTTTACCCACAACGCTGATTAAATAGATACCTCAATAGTTGTTACAATCTTTTCTGTTTCCATGTTTAAAGATTGGTGTGATTACTGCTTTTGTCCAGTCTGATGGAACCTGTCCCGACTCCCAGGCCATTTCAATTATCCTGTGTAGCAATTTAAGACCTGACATTCCACTGTATTTGATGAGTTCCGACTTAATTTCATCCACCCCAGCCGCTTTATTGCACTGCAATCTATTGACCATTTTTTCCACTTCCTCAAATGTGATCCTATTTCCATCATCATTCCTATCCCATTCTACCTCGAAATCTGAAACATTACTGATCGCATTTTCACCTACATTGAGCATCTCTTCAAAATATTCCCTCCATCTGCCCAAGGCATCCACAGGATTCACCAGCAGTTTTCCTGACCTGTCCAAAATACTTGTCAATTCCTTCTTACCTCCCTTTCGAAGACTGCTAATTACACTCCAGAATGGTTTTCCAGCAGCTTGACCCATAGTCTCCAACCTGTTTCCAAAGTCTTCCCACGATTTCTTCTTGGATGCTGCAGTTATCTGTTTGGCTTTGTTTCTTTCTTCAACATAACTTTCTCTGTCTACCTGGGTTCTGGTTTGTAGCCATTTTTGATACGCCTTCTTTTTCCTTTTACAGGCTGCCTTGACTGTATCATTCCACCAAGCTGTTTGCTTCATCCTACTTTTACACACTACTGTTCCAAGACATTCTTTAGCCACTTCTAGTACTGTGTCCCTGTACCTTGTCCATTCCTTTTCCAATGACTGTAATTGACTACATTCAACTAACTGGTACCTTTCTGAGATCGCTGTTATGTACTTGTGCCTGATTTCCTTATCCTGAAGTTTCTCCACTCTTATCCTCCTACAAATGGACCTAACCTCCTGCACTTTCGGCCTCACAATCCCAATTTCACTGCAGATTAAATAATGATCAGTGTCATCAAAGAATCCCCTGAATACACGTGTGTCTCTCACAGCCTTCCTGAATTCCTGATCTGTTATTATATAGTCAATGACAGATCTGGTTCCCCTGCCTTCCCAAGTATACCGGTGAAAGTTCTTATGTTTAAAAAAGGAGTTTGTGATTACTAACCCCATACTGGCACAGAAATCCAAGAGTTGTTTCCCGTTCCTGTTGGCCTCCATATCCTCTCCAAATTTACCCATAACCTTTTCATACCCTTCTGTTCGATTTCCAATCCTGGCGTTAAAATCACCCATGAGCAGAACACTGTCCTTGTCCTTTACTCTAACAACTACATCACTGAGTGCCTCATAAAAATTATCCATATTATCTTGATATGTCCCTTCACAATGCGAATATACTGACACAATCCTAATTTTCTTGCTAGACACTGTCAAATCTATCCACATCAGTCGTTCGTTTACATACCTTATTGCAACTACGCTGGGTTCCATTTCTTTCCTGATGTAAAGCCCTACACCCCATTGTGCTATTCCTGCTTTGACTCCTGACAGGTAGACCTTGTATTCTCCTACTTCCTCTTCTTTCTCACCCCTTACCCGAATGTCACTAACAGCTAAAACGTCCAGCCCCATCTTACTTGCAGCCTCTGCCAGCTCTACCTCCTTCCCAGAGTAGCCCCCATTGATATTAATAGCTCCCCATCTCATTACCATTTGTTTGCCAAGTCGTATCTTTGGAGTCCCTGGTTTGTCAGTTAGAGGTGGGACTCCGTCACCTCCAAAGGTCCGAGGCATTTTGCTCTGATTGTTGCCAGCATCATATTTAAAGTACCAGGGAAGCAGGTTGCTAGCCTTACTTGCCCCGAGTCCCATTGGGTTTTACCCCTAACGGCTGAGGGACTAACCGGTGGATTTGGTAGTCTTTGCCGTATGAGCACAAAGGTGACCACGACTCAGAATATGTCCGAGATGCCCAGCCTTATTCCAAAGTAACTGGTATCCCGACTGTCGGGACCACTTACATGGCCACTCATACGTTGCCCGTGGTTCATGAACTAGGACATGACTACAGGAACCCACACCATGAACCACCTTTAAAAGTTTTCACGTAAGAAATTCGAGGACGTTACTTTTCAGCATGTCCTTGTACACAGGTATACCACGATGAAAAAACGTTATCACGACATGTTTTCCTCTTGCAAAAACAGCTCTGTTTCATTTAACAGCGGTTTCGATGATTGAGAAGGAGCGACATACGAATATTATGATGTAATGCCCCCTCTGTAGTTATTAACGGTGGTACTGTCATCTTCCTTGAGTATGTGGACTACAACAGCTTCCTTCCATTGATTTGGGATTTTCGTGTGCTTCTAAGTCTGCTTGATGATTTCTCGGAGCTTTTCTTTACCTTCTCCAGACGTGTATTTAACTAATTCCATATCAACGTTGTCTTTACCAGTAGCTGTTATTATTCGACTTTCTTAGTAATCAATTTTATCGATATTACTAGTTACATGCGCGAAACCTTCTAATTCTTGCGGATCTGTTTCATCCCTTTCTATAACTCAGTGATATTTTGTAGTCAACATTCAACTAGATTGAGACTAATGAGCTTTGGACTATCTCTTCCTTTTCTATTGGAATGATCTATTATTTCGTATGCTGAAGTCTGTCTCCCAAGTACATCGTGTCAGTTGATTGATACATACGTGTCCCATGACACTCTGTATGCTTTCCTCACAAGTCCACATCTACATCATACTCCGCAAATCACCTAATGGTGTGTGGCGGAAGTTATTTTTGGTACCAGCAACTTAGTCCTCAAACCCCGTTCCACTCGCGAAATAGCGCATGGGAAGAATGATTGTCGGTAAGCCCCTGCATTGTCTCCAATTTCTCGAATTTTATCCTCGTGGTCATTATGCGAGACATATGTGGGGGAAGTAATATGTTGTCCAACTCTTCCCGGAAAGTGCTCTCTCGAAATTTCAATAGTAAATCTCTCAGTGATGCACAACGCCTCTCTTAGAAAGGCTCCCATTCGCGTTTGTTGAGCATATTCGTAACGCTCTCGTGCCGGCTATACGACCCCGTGACAAAATGTGTCACTCATCGTTGGATCTTCTCTATCTCTTCTATCAGTACTATCTGTTGAGGATCCCAGATAGATGAAAAATAGTCAAGAATCGGTCGGGCAAGCTCCTTATAAGTCACTCCCTTCGTGGATGAGTTACATTTTCTTAAGATTCTTCCTATGAACCTAAGTCTGGAATCTGCTTTTCTCGCTATTTGTTTTATGTGATCATTCCACTTACGGGATCTCTGGATAGTTACTCGTGGATATTTTACGGCAGATACTGTTCCCAGTGGTTTGTCATCAATAATGTAATTGTACAGTAGTGGATTTCTTTTCCTATGCATTCTCAAAATCTTACATTTATTTACATTCAGGGCCAACTGCCAGAGTCCGCACCATTCATCAGTTCATCAATTCTCCGGAAATTCCTTTTACGTCTATCGATTTTGTTCCGTTAAGAGCGACGTGTTGAGTTCGGTCTGCTAGGAAGTCTTGAATCTCGTCACAGATCTGCTCCGATATTCGATAAGCTCGTATTTTTTTCGCTAAGCGGCAGTGCGGGACGGTTTCAAATGCCTTCCTGGAGTCAAGGATCGCGGCAAAAACCTGAACGCCATTGTCTACGCCACTGTGGATCTCATGGAGGAAACTCTTTCCACTCGTCTCTTTTGTAGTTGGTATTCTTCGCACTTTTCTTATTTTCGTGCTGATCTCTTTCGATGAAGACTTCGTTTGTTTCCTGCTGTTTCCCATTCCAAGTTCCATTCTGTCTCCAGATATCTTGTCTGTAAAAGATCTGAACATCGCCAGTTCTGATTCGATTTACTGGAGTGGTTTTTCATCTTGCTGGCTTACCATTTATGAAGGAATGATCTGGCTAAAAACTCGTTTTCATGTATTCTCAGTATTTTTTCCGGTAACTACTTATTTGTTCTTGTACAACATATTTTTGGGGATAGATCTGCTTTTAGCAAATAGTGATCAGATCGTATACCCCATCATGTATAAACCCTTACACTTGGAAGTAATTTACTAAGGATTTCGTTCGCCAAATATAGTCGATGATGTATTTGATACTTCTGGCTTCTCAAAGGTATCGACGAAAGATTTTATATTTAAGAAATGGGTTCCCAGTTATTGAAACTCGTGAAATCTTTCAGTGTTCTTCCACAAGAGTTCATCGGAGGTTCCCAATACGTACCCAGGACTCAGTTTCTTGGAGTAAATACATTAAATCTTCCTCATGGATTAATGAAAGAATTATTAGATGTGGGCTCAGGATAGACATAAGTTTCCTTACAGTAACAGGTGTCTGTGTTTCAGAAAATGGAAAGCCAGAGAGCTGTCTAATTTTTATGATGGCCGTCGACAACAACACAATCAAGAACCTCTTGTCTCTTAATCGGCATCTCCACAGTGCTGAAATTTTCACAAACAGTATTGGTCCTTCCCATGCCTCTTGTGTCGCTGCGTACAGCAGTATGTGGCTGCAGCCAGAATACGAACTAAATTTCAGCTATAATGTGCAACGAAAGAGCCGATAGACATTTAGACGGAATCATCTAGTCATCTTAACGTTAAGAAGAACCTCAACGAGAACTCTGGGCCGTGGTTTTAACCAGATCGCTCCTTGGCCAATGTACCCAGTTTTTCCAGTGCACTCGATAGCGCATTGGTGGTGATTTTCAGATACTCCGCTAACTTGTTACAGCATTTACACGTATGCCTCTAACCGCCACTTTGTTGCAGACGCTAAGTTCTTATCTTCTATACATTTGTTATCGTTTCTGTTCTTTTATTCTTTTATTATTTCATTGCGCCTATCTAAGTTTCTTGAAACTACCTACTGATTTAAATACTATCTTCATATGGGGGTGCAGTGACATTAAAGTCACTGCTGTCAACGTTTTCTCCAAATGAGTTTCTGACGTTAAGGACTTTGATTCCTTGTAATCATTATCGAATATCCTTCATCGCTCTAGGACCACTAAATAGTTAATTTAACGAAGGAGAGGGATGAAATTAAAATAAGAGCGGTACAATTCGTCTGAGTCTTGTGTCCTCACCGCTAAATCGTCATAAATATTACGAACGTGCTCTACAGACAAGTCACAGGGAAGTCGATTTGCATCTGCCTGAGAGTCTAGGATAGAACGTGTCTCAATAAACATGTAATGTACTCAAAGATATATCTCGTGTGATGACCATGGTGCTAAAATTATAGGAATTCAGTTCGATACAGAGGGGTACCGACAATCGTTTGTTGTTGTGTACCATCCACAACAGAAATAGGAGAAAGAATTGAATTCGATACACTGTGTGTCCTCGACCACACACCGCACGATGGCTTGCGGCGTACAGATCTAAATGTAAGTGCCAGCGAAACGTAAGGCTCTAAAATTTCATTTTCACCGTTGCATAGTTTCTCTGACCGCCGACACTGGCGGAAGCCTTCGGAGGAATTTGGCGTTTCCGCAGGTACATTGTCTGCTTGTTATTTCTGTGGAACACGCTCTGTCTTGTGCTGTAACTGAAACATTCCCTTTCATTTCCCAAGTGGATTAAGGATAATGTTGTAGTCACAAGGGACATGTTTTGCAGTTCTTCCAGCCTAGAGGTAAACACAGTTACAAGGGAAAGCTTAAATAAGTTGTATTAACAACGGAAAAAAGCAGCAGTATCATGTTAGGTATTTTAAATCTAAAAATACGTCAGAATACTGGAATGAGGAGATGATTTTCATTGCCGTAGGTTGTATGAATAGATACTATATGCTAGTACGTGCTAACAAGTGAAACCTCGTGGCGGATCTGAGAGTTCCTTGCAGCGGTCTACCTGGGTAGATCTCTTGAGCCTCAGCAGAAGGCTGCACTGCATCAGATCATTTTTCAATCTTTAGACTGCGATGGTACCTAATGGTTACTGCTGAGTAGTTGTTCCTCTAAACGACAGCCCATACGAGAAAACCAACTGCGACTTGGCCTGATATTGCTCGCACTTTAGGTACTTGGACTCTGCATTATATGGTCGAGCCGCACACGTCTGATTTCATGCCCCACCAGCTAATTCGTTGCAAGTAAAATAATAACCTGCAGCTGTGATCCTCCAGCCAGCTGCTCTGTACATTGGCTAGAACTGCGATTTAATAAAAGTTAAATCAACAATTTAATAACAAGAGTTATATTGTAACGTCTGTAATTGATGTAAACGACAGAGAATTATGTTGAATAATGTTTATTCAAGGAAGGACATCTCAATTAAACAGAAAGTGGTCCTACGATAATCAAGTACACTACAGACAGAAATACTCTTCTAGAATGCAGTAAAGCCACGTTACGAGCATTAAAAGAATGGCATCCAAATCTCCAAACTAAATAGTCATCAAAGATGCGTGGGAACTATTCACCAGCTCAAGACAGTTTAGAGTTCAAAAATTAACATACACATTACAAACAATAATAACTCATACTCTCTCTATCCTCAGTTCTGTGGTTCAAGCGGAAAAAAGTTATAGTCCTACCACAGAGCAAATTCAGACGTTTCGAAATATAAAGTCCCTTCAAATGTTAAAGTATGGTAGCCTGCAATCAATCACTTATAAGACCAAATCACGCACGTTACTGCAGGCAGGTCTGCCTTCTTCCAGAACTCAGATATAAGTTTCAAGAATCGCTCCCTAGAGTTCTTCACTTGAAAAGTCCCATTCTCGTCTTGACTCCCATACTGTTCTGCTGCTGTTTGCTTTCCCATTGGCTGAAGGCCATCCCCACCGAAAATAAATCGTTCTAGACCTGACTTGACCATTCTCGAACACTTCCTGTACTAAACTAATATATTACAACATTCTGTCACACTCAGATAACTTACAATAATTATAAATAAAGGTTTATCCATAAGTAAACATTAGCAGTATTCTTTCCGAAGTGCGCTCATACTGAATGACAACGATCTGTCGTTAAATACTATTTAAACAATTATTCATGCTTTACTGACAGTAGCATCTTTTGGTTCCCTTTTGAATTGTCGAGTTCGCTAACAAATGAGATTGACCACTTTTAAATTAGCAAAGTTTTTAATAGCTTTTTCAATCAACATTTAAATAAAAATAGTGCAAAATAGTAAACTGTTCACTGAATAAAGATACAAGTGTGCCAGGATATGAGGTACTACTGGTGTGTTCATTGTAAATGTGCTGAATACGATTTTCTGACAACCATCTGCGCAGCAAAATGTTATAAAAGCCGTCAAAAGTCAATATACAAAATAGATGTAGACTAGTGGCTCTCATATATAGTATATATCGTGCAGTACCATCATCTGAGATATCGTTTGCTAAGATCGCATGAAGCAATTAAAAATTGTTAATTCAAAGGTTCATTGTGAAATTGTTTATTCACTGTGAATTATTAGCTTCTGCAGCTTTAAAGATATTAAGATATTGTTTTGTCATAGCATGTGCCTCATTTTTCGCAGATCGCAGATGTATTCAGATTTGCACGAATATTTGACCGATATATTGTTGAATTTCAAAGACTTGCTACCAAGCCATCTTTGCGATTCTCTGACACTCCTTCATTTCTGGGAGCATCTTCTGCACAAAGGCCATGCAAGTAACAGCCATCCAAATTCCAAGTTTCTGGATTTTCCCCATTTCCATCGACGGTGGCAGTCTTTGCACCTGCGAGCTCGTACCGGTCACGTAGCCAGAAGCCGGAACTGCCACAGTGCCTTCTGAGACCTGGCCCCGCTAACGTTCAGCCGTACAACGAATTCATCTTACCTTATAAAAATTCTAGGCAGCCGATCATCTCGCCTAAATACACGCAAGACATGAACCTGACAGCCATAATTCTGAAATCAATTTAACCAGTGAAAGCTCGGTAAAAGGTTATGTACCGTTTTGTTGTAAAGAATAGTAAGTTCTCTAAAATACATATCATAGTATTTCCTTGGCTAACAATTATAAATAATTGTAAATAAGTTTAATAGCATCAACGATCCCGACAACTTTATCATTATGTTGATACCTATTATCGATATAAACCCATTCACGCGATAGCAGATTCACCTGTCGAGGAATTACTCCTAGTCAGAGACATGCACGATGTACGTAGTATCAGTGAGCGTGCTGTCCGTGTGTAGAATGGGGAAGGCGCGCGAATGAGTTTCATCGAGCGCAGATTGTGATGGCCCGGAGGCCCGGCACGAGCATTTCAGAAACTGCACGACTCGTCTGGTGTTCGAGGAGTACTGTGGTGAGTGTCTTGTTACAGATGTCAGACGTCGTAGGCTCGGCTGACAGGTAAAACAGGACAGACGGCGAACTGTGGTGGAACTAACACCAGACTTTAATGCTGGGCAGAGTACAAATGTGTCTTAACACACAGTGCACCGAACACTCCTAACGAAGGGCCAGCGCAGCCGACGATCCATGCACGTGCCAACGTTAACACTGTAAGTAGGCTGTTTAGGTTTTTTTATTGGTAACGCCACCTCTGTATGAAAATCACTGGCTGTGCTGTGTGCAGTATGTGGCTGCTTTGCATTGTTGTAATACTCGCCATTGTAGTGTTAGGCAGCTGGCTGTGAACAGCGCGTAGCGTTGCGCAGTTGGAGGTGAGCCGCCAGCAGTGGTGGATGTGGGGAGAGAGATGGCGGAGTTTTGAAATTTGTCATGAACTGCTATATTTAAATATGATGATATCAAGGTAAATACATTGTTTGTTCTCTATTAATATCTTTCATTTGCTAACTATCCCTATCAGTAGTTAGTGCCTTCAGTAGTTTGAATCTTTTATTTAGCTGGCAGTAGTGGCGCTCGCTGTATTGCAGTAGTTCGAGTAATGAAGATTTTTGTGAGGTAAGTGATTTGTGAAAGGGATAGTTTACTGTTAGTCAGGGCCCATTCTTTTGTAGGGATTATTGAAAGTCAGATTGCGTTGCGCTAAAAAAATATTGTGTGTCAGTTTAAGCACAGTCATGTATAATTGTTCAAAGGGGACGTTTCAACACCACGACATCGGCATCTACTACTGAAATTGTCACTAGACGATCGGCAGTGGATGTTGGTACTGTGGCAGAGCGTTGCATGATCTGATGACTCCCGATACTTTCTTCATAATGCCGATGGGAGAGCGCGAATACGCCGTATTCCAGGAGAACCGGTCCTTCACACCTGTACTGAGAGATGGAGGCGAACTTGCTGCGGCCCCGGTATGCTCTGGGCAACATTCCCGTGGGCATCCATGTGTCCAGTGGAGTTTTTGCAAGGCACCGTTACGGCCAAGGTATATCGTACACTGGTTGAAGACCACGCACACACTTTTGTGACGATCATGTCTTCCGGTGGCAGTGACTCTTGTCAACTATATAATGCGCCATGTCATAAGCCCAGTAGTGTGATGGAGTGGTTCGAGGAAGACAGTGGTAAGTTGCAATTGATGTGCTGCCCCCTCCCCCCTTACCAAGTGGCCAGATATGAACCAGATCTAACACATCTGTGATGTGACTGAACGTGGCGTCACAGCTCATCGGACACCTCCCCCGAATTTACGGGAATTATGTGACGCGTGTGTGTAGCTGTGGTGTCAGCTCGATCCAGCGACCTTCCGAGGCCTCATTGGTCCCATGCCACGATGCGTCGTTGCTGTTATCCGTGCCAAAGGTGGACATACAGGCTATTAGGTAGGTGGTTATAGTATTCTGGCTGATCAGCGTATGCTCTAACACAAGTATTAAAGCTCTATGATTCACCTGAAGTTCTATCATAATTCTTCTTATTACGTAAGTTCTGTTTTATGTCACCATGCAGGTAATTAAAGATGTAACAGTTGTATCTGAAGGAGGAGTTGGAAGAATTCGCCCAGGTCTTATCAAGAAAGTCTGTACAACATTTCCATATAGGAATCGTCGGAAATTACAGGACTTCTAACATTTGATAAGCAGGACCTAAATCAATGTTCTCCTGATCACTAAATTTTAACTTTAATCACTTGTAGCCAGGATAAGGCCGCCCCAACATGCCGACAAGCATAAACATAATTGCACAGAATGGTGATTAAGCGCAAATGTATAATAGGGACATTAGACAAATCTACTTCCATCCTGTCTGAATACCAGTTCTGATAAGAATTCTTTTCGATATATTTATGAATCTAACTGACTGCAAACACGAAGACATAAAGCTGTTACTACCACCTAATGTAATGTTGTGTGCACTCTGTCTGATGATACACACGAGCAATCTTTCAGCCTTCTGTAAAGCACGGTTTCGACAGGCCTTTTTATGTTACACTGCTGACTGCATTAAGTTAATTAAACCAGTCACATTTTTTTGATGGGTGGTGAAGAATGTACACGATTTCAGGTAGCTGTAAACAAAGTTTTATCGAGAGAAAATATTTTTGTAGTACTGTCAGTTGACAAACACCGAAACAGTGTAACTTGGAACATTTTGTGGGTGCAATATTAACGTTAAAATTATTTAAAGGTGCTTTTTCTTTTTGTAAATGCCTGGAGATATCTTCACATTACAGTCAGACGGACATTAGTGGAGATGTGCACAAGCATTCCTTTCCAGGTTGCTTTGGCAACGAATCGGCTCAAAGAATGTAAAATGTTTGACTTCGATTATTCTGTATCTAGCCGTACCTGAGGCTAGGTGTTTATGAAAGGTGAAACTGGTGGTATATTCTCACAATGAAAATAGTAAACCACAAGCTATATGGGCTGTAGCAGTAGATCGTCTGGAACTATGTTGTATGCATAGCTCGTAGAGCGAAGGTGCACCACTAACTGACGTGGGAAAACTGTGAAACTTTGTAATTAATATTGAACTGCAAATAGATTTCAGCAAAAGGGCTACATATAAAACAAGAGCCAGAAAAATGTAAACACGCGAAATATTTATGACAAAACAAGCTTTTCTAACAGTACAAAACTGAACACGTCACATTAAGAACACTGAAATATACACATAGCAAATATGTACAAACAACTAGTAAACACAACCCGTAAGATACACACAACAATGAACAACACGCACATCTCCATACATTCCACTAGGAAGAATAGCCCTCACAGATACCCTATTAACGGGAAAAGGAACACAGCTATTATACAACAGGATCAAATGCAACATCAGCACCCAGGTGTAGAGCCAGTAAATGGAAAACCTGGTTGTATCCTGAGACAGGAAGAGAAACAAGAATACTGTGAACTAATTGTATGGCTAACATGAGAACCGGTAAAGAAGGAATTTAAAAAATAAGTGATTATGTCACAGAAAGAGCATAGCAGGAAACTTGTATTATAAAACGCTACCACAAAGAAATTAAAACTACATCCCAGAATCATCACAGTGACCAGAGCTGGTAAAAGGGACACCAAGAGTAAACACACACAACTACGCAGCTAACACCAGTTTTAAAAAAAACTCAATGTAAAAGTGAAGTGTTTAAATGAAACATATTAAGAAACTCCGAAATCCGACATCCTGCTGTACGCATGTGAACGAAGTATAATTCTAGGGCGACGTATATGTGATTAGAAGATGCGAAAAATCCTAAGTTGAACCAAACAGTAATATGACCTTCCGAAAATTACGCTCCACAAAATTCTTTACTGCCTAAAAATAAGCAAATAACGAGAAAAAACTATAAGGAATAAGATACCTGGAAACATTGTACGCTGTCCAGTCACATTAACTTGGACACCTGTCAAAATCGTAACTACCTGTTACAGCGCGGACTGCTACGAGACGTCCAGAGACCATCAGTGAGGTTCAAAAATGGCTCTGAGCACTATGGGACTTAACGTCTGAGGTCATCAGTCCCATAGAACTTAGAACTACTTAAACCTAACTAACCTAAGGACATCACACGCATCCATGTCAGAGGCAGGATTCGCGCGGTTCAAGACTGTAGCGCCTAGAACCGCTCGGCCACCCCGACCAGCGTCAGTGAGGTTCTGGAAGGTACGGACAGGGACGTGGAGTCATGCCGACTATAGTGCTGTAGTCTGCTGCGCTACGTTTCTCGCTTGAGAACGTATGGTGCGAACAGCTCGATCGACTTGGTCCCACAGAGTCCCGAATGAGCTTAATTCCTGTGAGTTTGGTGGGCAGGGAAGTATGGTGAGGTCATCTAGGTGCTTTCCGAGTTGCATGACACATTGCGTTGTCCTGGTGGTAGATGGCATTGACCCGAGGAAAAACAAACTGTATGTAGGAGTGAACATGATCTCCAAAGATAGATACATGTTTGTGTTGATCCACTGTGTCTTCCTGAATGACGATATCACCTAGGGAGTACCTCGAAAACATTTCCCAGGTGACAGTGCTTCCTCTTTCGGCCTGGCCCGTTCCGACGATTGTTGCAGGTGTTTGCTTCCAGACGTTTCACGTCGTACACTCCAGCGTCCATCTGTCCGGCAGAGCATTAAACGTGATTCAGCTGGAAAGACCACCTGTCGCCACTCATTGGACGCCCAGTTGCGATAATGGGGTGAAACACTCCAGCCTTCGTGGCCGATGAACAGCAGTTAGCATGGGTGCATGAACCAGGCGCCTGTTGCAGAGGCCAATACGCATCAACATTCACTGATCGGCAGTTGGGGAGACACCAGCCCCTTGGTTCACCTGGGCGGCCAGTTGTTCAATAGTTGCAAGTCTTTTCGCAGTACCCATCTCCGCAGCCGTCGCTCACCCATAACATTTATGGCCCCTGGTACATCAAGTTGCCTCGGTCTCGATTTTGGATAGCGCCATTTTGTCATCCACGTCATCCTTTAATCACGGCGACAGTTTACAAACTTAAACGCTCTGGAGACGCTTCCAACCTTGGCCGCAAGCCAGTGATCATGCCAATTTGGACGTCAGATAAATTGATCTGTTTCTGCATTATGACACCGACATCCTTTATATACCCTCCATTGCTAGTACTAAAACCTACTGTCTGTGAGTGATAATTGCACGATGACGACGAACATACTCTGTGGTCACATTAATGTGACGAGGTTGTATATTACATCCACAAAGCAAACACTAATTACAGGCCACAGACGATGCTTGGTAAAGATAAGGAAGTGGTATGTGTGTGATATTAAAACATGCAGCATTATATTTAGCTGCATAGACCAACCACGTCTCTGAGAAGCTAACAAAAATATCTGTATCTACTGCCGTAAAAAGATGGAACACACTCAAGGACCGTGTTCAGTGGCACCAGGGTATGATGTGTGCATTGTGAGTGGCTGTCTGTGCACTATCTCCTTTGACTGCATACGGTAACAGTGCTAAGTTCAAAGGTAAGCAATGTTTACAACATTCTTTATGGGGTACACCACGCCACACTGACGAGTACGTACTCCTGTTGAACAGCTTCACCCATTTGAACGCGATCTCATAGTGAACCTGTGGGGAGCTGGATGGATGTATTGGCGGACTGCTGCACATGTTGGTCACAGTGTAACGATGGTGTGTTGTGCTTTCAACCGTAGTCTGTGTAACGTCCTCACACCTGTAGTCCAAGTTCTGCACGTTCGCGTCATACAGACACACTTCAAGACTGACGCATTGTGCAAGCAGCGGTGTCCGACCGCACATCATCCGGTCACATTTTCCACCTACTGTGTCATCAGGAGCCTTTCGATACCATCTGCTTGCAGCAGGATTAACATCACTTGTGCCTGTGGCCAGGTTACCATTGACACCACGAAACCACCAAGTTTGGCTACTCTGATGTGACAGAGTTGACTGAAAAGTGAAACGGCACTCTGTTGTTTTCATTGATGAGAGCAGGTTTTATCTGTGGACGAGTGGTCGACATACATATGTAATGTGTAGACCTGGTCATCTGCCTATTCCAAACTTCATTCGCTCATAGCACACAGGTCCCATCACACGCTTTATTTCACAGGCTGTTAACCCTGTGCTATTGTCATTTCTTCAACAGGAATCCGATGTGATTTTTCAGCAGAACAATGTACGTCCACATATGGGTACTACGACGCAACTAGCTCTTAGTGGTGTACGCAAGTGCCCTGGCCAGCAAGTTCACCAGACCTCTCGCCAATTGAACACGTATGGAACGTGATGAAGCTAGACCTTACTCATTCTGCAAAAACTATTGCAGAACTGCAATGAACGGCACAAGATGCATGGGTACGTTATCGCAGGACTTCATTAGACTAGTTTATCATTGTTTACATGCGAGAATATACCCCTGCGTTACCACGATGGGAAAGAAAAGGGGGGAGGGGGGCACATTGTGAACAGATGTAAGGTTCAACTTTGATTGTATCATGGGTCATAGAATGAAGGTCTTCACGATCGGATGATATAGCTGCTGGTAAACCTGGCGGGATGTGAGGTGTGGTCCAAGAAACTCTTCTGTTCAGAAGAGAACAGGAACAAAAGAGTTTCTTGGACCACGACCTCACATCTCGAAAGGTTTACCAGCAGCTGTATCATGGATATTTAATTTGGTTTTGTTATCATATACTACTACAACGATGAACTACCTCTCACCTCACTTGTCAATAAAATGACCTTATTCTTGGGGATGTCGCACTTTTATGTCGAGTGGTGTAGAAGTTACTGAGGAAAGAGTAAAAAAACACATGATGAATGATTCCAACACGAAGAACACCTCTAAAATCTTGGCCTTGATATCAGAAACAAGAATATTGTGGTACATGAGCATCGAAAGAAGATCTGGAGGAACTGAGTGTACAACCGCAAGACACACAATAGCGAGACATTTTTGTAACAGCTCAAGTGACGTTTGGGACTTTCAGGGAGGAAAACGAGCAGCTGCTACAAATTACCAAATGATCAGATGGAGGACGTGCTGGAGACACTGTACTGATAGCGAAAAATATTGGCTCAGTGAAGAAAGTAAACCTGAGAGCAGTTGCCATAATGGGTATGAAAATTCTCGGGTTTCCACCCGCGTTAAGTGACTAAAATTGTACCAGCATTCGGCCTAGCACTCCTTGGCCATTTTAAATTAATGTGGCCGTCAATGGGTTGCTGGTACGCCCCTTACACATGGCGAATCACCTAAAAGTTGCAATCCAAATATTGCGGAAATGGAAAATGCCATTGATGTGCGGTTTCCATGGAATGAATTGCTAGTCAGGGGCTCGTATTGTTAATCAATCAACAGACTGTAATAGTATTTATAAAGTATAGTTTGTGCAGACATACACTTTTTTGAATGGAACCATGCCCATTGACATTAACAAACTGAAAGTAAGGTAAACTAGAATGTCAGTGCTGTCCGTTGCAGGATTATAGCGTGAATCGTTTACGAGATATTGTAGTCTGGAAACGTTCCACACCGACACTTGTACAATGCCTGTGATAGCACGTACTTAAGAACAACACAAGTGCATACACTAGTTATATGGATTCTTACCAGTAATGAGACAACTGCTAATCACAGGTTTTGTTCAATGACCAATGGCAGCAGTAGTATACTTTTCCAGTCTGGTATGGAACGACTGCTGCAAACATGCTAGCATTTCAGTGGAGATGTCCGAAAAGGAAGCCGTAATACGTCGTTGCATATAACCGCGTGTAGTTGGTATAACCATGTAGACAGCGTCTTTCAGCTTTCCCAACAGAAAAAAAAAATCTATAGACGTCACATTCGGGGAAAGGGTCAGGTAAAGTACAAGTCCTCCACGTCCAATCCAACCATTCCGAAGTAGTTCGTGAAGACATGCTGTAGTACTTTGTGCACTATGGGCTGGACAACCGTTATATTGGTACCACAGGTTCCTTCTACTCTACAGAGGAACGTCTTCTAGCATCCGTGGAAGATGGTCTGTTAGGAGGCTGCCATACGTTGGCGTGTTCAGTGATCTGTCGATAAAAAACGGGCCTATGAGCTGATGGTTCACTATCCCACAGCACACGTTTACATTCCACGGACGCTGATGTCCCACTTGACGAAGCCAACGAGAACTGTCAACAGACTTATAGTGCTGGTTTCGGTGGTTTACTTGGCCATAATTGGTAAATGTGGCTTCATCACTAAACAATATACATGAAACATCTGGAGTATCCTATCTTAATGACAACTTACAGAAATTAACACGATTCTCATAATCGTTTCCATGCAGCACTTGATGGAGAGAGATGTTACAGGGAAGAAACTTTCGCCGATGGAGAATGTGTAGGTCACTTGCCTGGCTTATACTAATTCCTAGTGCGATTGCGCGGGAGCTAACGTGCGGATCAACTCCAAAAGCAACAGGAACATTAACTTCCACCTAGTCTCTCGTCACTTGTTTCATTCTGTTAGGTTGTCGAGGTGTTACGCTACCCTTTTCACATAAATGGTTCAAGAGGTTGATAGATAACTTTCAAGATAGTTGACGTCTATTGGGATATCTTGCCCCTTACACCATACAAGAACGAATCGCAGTCTTCCTACACCCTCCATACACCATGGGCATGTTGCTTTTCCTGCGTAGAAATATTCGATCGTCCACTCACGAACTACTTTTCGGACTGTCACACACTAACTGAGAAGCAAGTCACTCAAGCACTCAAGGAACACACAAGCACACTGTACCAAACATAGCAACATCACACCTGGCAACTATTTAATTGATTGGAACAAACAAGTGTCGGGGTCGAAACTTCTCTAAATACGATATCTCGTAAACGACTCGCTCTAGAATCGTGCAACGAACACCATCAACATTTTAATTTACCCCATTTTAGTTTGTTAATATCGATAGGAATTGTTTCATTTAAAAAGTATACTCTCTTTCAAATCTGAATGTGGCAGGGGTAAAATACAGGGAGGGAAAGGCTATTTACAATTAATACAGAAACCAGATTGCGGTCATAAGAGTCAAGGGGCACGAAAGGGAAGCAGTGGTTGGGAAGGGAGTAAGACAGGGTTGTAGCCTCCCCCAATGTTGCTCAACCTGTATAATGAGCAAGCAGTAAAGGAAACAAAAGAAAAATTCGGAGTAGGTATTAAAATCCAGGGAGAAGAAATAAAAATTTTGAGGTTCGCCGATAACATTGTAAGTCTTTCAGACACAGTAAAGGACTTGGAAGAGTAGTTTAACGGAATGGACAGTGTCTTGAAAGGAGGGTACAAGATGAACATCAACAAAAGCAAAACGAAGATAATGGAATGTAGTCGAATTAATTCGGGTGATAATGAGGGAATTAGATAAGGAAATGAGACACTTTGCTATTTGGGGAGCAAAATAACTGATGATTGTTGAAGTAGAGAGGGTATAAAATGTAGACTGGCAATGGCAAGGAAAGCGTTTCTCAAGAAGAGAAATTCGTTAACATCGAGTATAGATTTAAGTGTCAGGAAGTCGTTTCTGAAAGTATTTATATGGTGTGTAGCCATGTATGGAAGTGAAACATGGACGATAAATAGTTCGGACAAGAAGAGAATAGAAGCTTTCGAAATGTGGTGCTACAGAAGAATGCTGAAGATTAGATGGGTAGATCACATAACTAATCGAGGAGGTACTGAATAGAATTGGGGAGAGGAGGAGGAGATTAGTGTTTAACGTCCCGTCGACAACGAGGTCATTAGAGACGGAGCGCAAGCTCGGGTGAGGAAGGATGGGGAAGGAAATCGGCCGTGCCCTTTCAAAGGAACCATCCCGACATTTGCCTCAAGCGATTTAGGGAAATCACTGAAAACCTAAATCAGGATGGCCGGAGACGGCGTTGAACCGTCGTCCTCCCGAATGCGAGTCCAGTGTGCTAACCACTAATTGGGGAGAAGAGGAGTTTGTGGCACAACTTGACTAGAAGAAGGGATCGGTTGGTAGGACATGTTCTGAGGCATCAAGGGATCACCAATTTAGTACTGGAGGGCAAAGTGGAGGGTTAAAATCGTAGAGGGAGACCTGGAGATGAACACACTAAGCAGATTCAGAAGAATGTAGGCTGCAGTAGGTACTGGGAGACGAAGCAGCTTGCACAGGATAGAGGAGCATGGAGAGCTGCATCAAACCAGTCTCAGGACTGAGGACCACAACAACAACATGATTTAACAAAAAATACACGTCTAAATATTGTTACACTGTGTTTACTGACTTACAATACGAACTCCTGACTATCAACAAACTCTGTGAAAATCGCACATCAATAGAAATTTCCATTTCCGCGGTATTTGCGATGCAATTTTAGGTGATTCATGCACAGTACACTAACTGCCGTTTGTGACGTCACTGTTGCGCATGGCATTACCACACGCTGAGGTGCCAAACGTCGTGGGATATCTTCTTATATCGTGTCGGACCTTGTTTTGCCCGGCATAGTACAGCAGCTGGACGTGGCACGGACGCAACAAGTCGTTGCAAGTTCCCATGCCGACCCAATATCCACCCATAAATGCGAAAGTGCCGCAGGTGCAGAATTTTGTGCACCGAATGATCTCGCTGTTACGTACATAAATGATCAATCGGATTCATTAAGAGCTAACTGGGTGGCAAATCAATAACTCAAATTGTCCAGAATGTTCTTTAAACCAATCAAGAACAATTGTGGCCCCGTGACATGGCGGATTGTCATGAAGTCCTCGAATGCTTGCAAATGGTCTCCAAGTAAACGAAGGTAGCCATTTACAGTCAATGATTGGTTCAGTTGGAACACAGGACCCAGTCCATTCCATGTAAACACATCGCACAACGTTATGTAGCGGCCACCAGCTTGCACACTGCCTTGTTGACAACTTGGATCCATGGCTTCGTTGGATTTACACTCGAACCATAATATCAGCTCTTACGAACTGAAATCGGAACTCATCTGACCAGGCCATGGTTTTACAGTCGTCTAAGTCTAACCGATATGGTTACGAACCCAGGAGAGGCTCTGCAGACGATTAAGTACTTTTAGAAAAGGCTCTTGCGTCGGTTGTCTGCTGCCGTAGGCCATTAGCGTGAAATTTCGGCAGACTGTCTTAATTGATACTTTCATTGTGCGTTTCTCATTGCTTTCTCCAGTTATTTCATTCGTGGTGTTTGTCTGTTGCAGTGACAACTCTACGCAAACATCGCTGCTCTCGGTCGTTACGTGAAGTCCGTCGGCCACTGCGTTGCTCGTGGTGAGAGGTAATGCCTGAAATTTGGTATTCTCGCTAAACCCTTGACACTATGTATCTCGGAATATTGAATACCCTAACGACTTCCGAAATAGAATGTCCTATGCTCTTATCTCCAACTACCATTCCATGCTCAGTGTCGTGCGTCCGTTATCACGTCGGAAGCCTTTTCACATTAATCACCTAAGTATGAATGACAGCTCTGCCAATGCATTATCCTTCCTTACCTCGTGAACGCGATGCTACCGCCATCTGTTTATGTGTGTATTGCTATCCCATGTATCGCAAAGTAAAAGTATCTTGTAGTCCCCAGGTGATCTGAGAGCTGCTGCGTCTTTAACTAGTCTCAGCAACTGACAATTTTTCCCGGAGGCCTGAAGATCTATTTGGTCGTTTCAGCAGGCGGCTTATCCTGCCCGAAACGCAGTCACACAACAGCAAAAATGGAATTTTCTTTTCCTGCTCCTCGCCGATGGTCTTAGTGTGATTGCTGCTTGAAATCACTTCATTTATTTGATGAATGTTATAGCCGATGTTCCTGAAGGTTTTGTGTAGGCGGCTCAGTTCACGGGTCAGGTTATCAGCGTCTAATATCATGCTTGCACGATACACCGATGTCTGTAACACAGTGCGCTTCAGTAATGGATGATGAAGCCTGGTGGCACGCCAGTAGAAATCGGTGTGGGTAGGTTTTCTGTAGACGCTGTTTTCAAGGCATCCATTTAGTCTGCTGTGGAAGAGTGTACATAAGGGACGTACCAGCAGCTCACTGGCACTCATGCCACGCGGGATTAACCGAGCGGTTTAAGGCGCTGCAGTCGTGGGCTGTGCGGCTGGTCCCGGCGGAGTTTCGAGTCCTCCCTCGGGCAAGGGTGTGTGTTTCTCCTTAGGATAATTTAGGTTAAGTAGTGTGTAAGCTTAGGGACTGATGACCTTAGCAGTTAAGTCCCATAAGATTTCACACACATTTGAACTGGCAGTCATATTACTTGACAACGGCCAAATAGTGCTTGGCCAAAAGATAGTGTAATTTTAATCACTCGACTCGGCTGGAAACCCGAGAAGGTTCTACACAGTGTTACCGCCGCGAGGCTCTGAATTCTTATATAACGTTCTTCTACGCAGAGAAAGCATGGCGCAACGTTAAAATTCTATGAAAGCTGCGCGTCAATAAGGCTATTTTATTGAGTTCCATAGCCTTCCTACTGCGATACTGTGACGAGAAGACTATTCCAAGATTAGCGTGGTGTCCCATCATATCCTCCAGGCGGATATTTCGTCGTACCAGCTTTGTACTACTACGAGAAATGATCACTACACCAGGCAGCAACTGGATGCAAATCGACGTGCTCATATGGCTCTGCATCTGCAAGTATGAAGGACACTCAGAGCTATAGATTGTGATTAGGTCGACGCAGCTACAGTTTCCCAACAAGCGTCATCACAGAAATAAACTACAGAGAGGCAGAAAGAAGAGTTCAACTGCTTTTCGCAGCAGCAACTAAGTGCTGACCACAGATCCTTAGAACGCACTGCAATCAACTTGACGGCGAGATATAAAGACACGGGGGCAATGTCGCCACTTAAGAAAGGATTTAATTTCACACGTTGGCCGCGGGACATCCCTGCCTGTGAAATAATTTGTGGCGTCAACAGGCAGTCCGCAAGCTCCCAAGTGAAGCAGCGGACGAAATACGAATTTAAACAGCGCAACGGTCTGCGAGTACTACGCAGTGATGAAAGCAATGCATTCGTACCTGCTGACAAAGGCAGAGCAGTCTTAATCATGGAACACGTGGACTATACGAAGATCTACGCTATACAAGACGAAGTTACTTACCGGATACTCCCACGTGATCCAACATCGAGAATAATAAGAAAGGCATCTGACCTTCTCAAGCGCTGTTCGATGGAAGACAGTGCGGTCACGAATCTGCTCTAACAAGCACACAGACCACCTACTGTTTACGCTTTATCGAAGATCCACAAGGACGGGAAGCCATTTCGCCTCATCTTATCCACCATTGGTTCACCAACATACAGGATGGCGAAGTGCTTGACCAAGCTCTTCGCTCCACATGTAGATCACTGCAAACATCATGTTAAGAACTTAGTAGGCTTCGTCAACCGAATTAACCGTCCCCGACTTCGTGATGGTGACGTTATGGTCAGTTTTGATATTGTAGCTCTATTAACCAATGAGCCTATCAAAGACTATTGGTCCTATTGTCCCAGCTCTTTGTGACGTGGTTGAGCTATTTAGGCACACTCTTACGTCTTCTTGTTTTCTTTACTATGTCCAGTGTTACGATCAGGCGGACGGCGTTGCAATGGGTAGCCAGTTGGTTCTAGCTGCAGGAAATCTCTTTATGGAGACTTTTGAGGGTATTGCCTTAAACACGGTGCCTGTAAAACCTGCTAGTTTCTTTCGATACGTTTACGACACGTTCTTGATTTGGCACCATGGAGATGAGAAACTTGACGAGTTCTGGAAATACCTCATCGGTATTAACAGGCACATCCAATTCTCCATGGAGATAGAAAAATACAATGTATTTCTCTTCTTCGGTGTCCTCGTCCTCCGCAAACAAAATAGATGCCTTAGCCATAGCGTCTACAGAAAACCTACCCACACCGATCTCTACTTGCGCGCCATCAGCCGTCATCACCCGGCACGAAAGCGCATTTTGTTACAGACGTTGGTGCATCGTGCAAGAATGATGTCAGACATTGGTAACTTACCCCAGGAGCTGAGCCACCTAAGCTAGGTCTTCAGAAACAACAAGTCTCTTTCGCCTTAGATGTTTTTCCAGCTTACCGGAAAAATGGAAGTCCCGTAGTGCAAGATCTGCAATTCCCCATCAACGTCACCCTCGTCTGTGCAGTCTTGGCCAAATTGTTAGTACACTTTCATTATGTCCGGACCTGGTTTTGTATTCGGTCCTTATAACTCCAGTTTCATGGTGAATCGTTGTGCAGTTTAACTGTTTTGCTCACAAGTATCGTATTGTCCCGCGCACTCCAACTTAAGAGTACGTTTCCATTTGCTGTGCCACTTCAGTCTCACACTGTGACGTACCTGTTACCTATACCGCATCGGAACTACACTCCTGGAAATGGAAAAAAGAACACATTGACACCGGTGTGTCAGACCCACCATACTTGCTCCGGACACTGAGAGAGGGCTGTACAAGCAATGATCACACGCACGGCACAGCGGACACACCAGGAACCGCGGTGTTGGCCGTCGAATGGCGCTAGCTGCGCAGCATTTGTGCACCGCCACCGTCAGTGTCAGCCAGTTTGCCGTGGCATACGGAGCTCCATCGCAGTCTTTAACACTGGTAGCATGCCGCGACAGCGTGGACGTGAACCGTATGTGCAGCTGACGGACTTTGAGCGAGGGCGTATAGTGGGCATGCGGGAGGCCGGGTGGGCGTACCGCCGAATTGCTCAACACGTGGGGCGTGAGGTCTCCACAGTACATCGATGTTGTCGCCAGTGGTCGGCGGAAGGTGCACGTGCCCGTCGACCAGGGACCGGACCGCAGCGACGCACGGATGCACGCCAAGACCGTAGGATCCTACGCAGTGCCGTAGGGGACCGCACCGCTACTTCCCAGCAAATTTGGGACACTGTTGCTCCTGGGGTATCGGCGAGGACCATTCGCAACCGTCTCCATGAAGCTGGGCTACGGTCCCGCACACCGTTAGGCCGTCTTCCGCTCACGCCCCAACATCGTGCAGCCCGCCTCCAGTGGTGTCGCGACAGGCGTGAATGGAGGGACGAATGGAGACGTGTCGTCTTCAGCGATGAGAGTCGCTTCTGCCTTGGTGCCAATGATGGTCGTATGCGTGTTTGGCGCCGTGCAGGTGAGCGCCACAATCAGGACTGCATACGACCGAGGCACACACGGCCAACACCCGGCATCATGGTGTGGGGAGCGATCTCCTACACTGGCCGTACACCACTGGTGATCATCGAGGGGACACTGAATAGTGCACGGTACATCCAAACCGTCATCGAACCCATCGTTCTACCATTGAGAGACCGGCAAGGGAACTTGCTGTTCCAACAGGACAATGCACGTCCGCATGTATCCCGTGCCACCCAACGTGCTCTAGAAGGTGTAAGTCAACTACCCTGGCCAGCAAGATCTCCGGATCTGTCCCCCATTGAGCATGTTTGGGACTGGATGAAGCGTCGTCTCACGCGGTCTGCACGTCCAGCACGAACGCTGGTCCAACTGAGGCGCCAGATGAAAATGGCATGGCAAGCCGTTCCACAGGACTACATCCAGCATCTCTACGATCGTCTCCATGGGAGAATAGCAGCCTGCATTGCTGCGAAAGGTGGATATACACTGTACTAGTGCCGACATTGTGCATGCTCTGTTGCCTGTGTCTACGTGCCTGTGGTTCTGTCAGTGTGATCATGTGATGTATCTGACCCCAGGAGTGTGTCAATAAAGTTTCCCCTTCCTGGGACAATGAATTCACGGTGTTCTTATTTCAATTTCCAGAAGTGTATGTGTGCACGAAACCCGGAATACACAGTCTGTACTGTCAATGGACCATTCTTGTTGTACAGTTGTCCTATTATGGGACACTACGTGTAACTCACCTTCTGAAGTCTCTATGCCTTGCCTGTTTGTCTTAGCGTCACACATGTTTTAGGAATTTGTATTTGCTAGCTTTCGTACTTGTTAGCGAACAATCTACAGTTAACAGTTATGTTGCTGAACAACATTTGCATCCCATTGGTATCCCGGTGCCTTACTCACAAAGTAGGCCACTGCATCATCCTGCGTATTATTCCACTCAACAGTTTTAAATTTAATGACCTCTACTCTGCAGAAGGAAACATCGACGGTAGAGGAAAGCAGATCAGTGGATGGTAGCAGATATCAGGTTCACGTCTGGTTTTTGATCATCGAAAACGGTTAACGAAAAGCTTCTCTTGGGTTTTACGCCGGACACATAATACTTGTTAGAGACATAAAATATTTGCGGTCAGCCGTGGAACTGCACGTGACCGGCATCACAATTATTATCACAATAAATATTACAATTAAAAACTTGTAAACTGATAGTGACGAAAATGCTCCTGTGGAAATTTCGATGCAAAGCTAGGAATGTTTGCAGCTTTAGTGCAATAAAATCCATGGTGTTTGCAGTCAGATATTCGTAACAGAGGAAGTATTCTCAATGAGAATTTATGAAATTTTGTAAGGGATACTTTTTGTCTGTCTAAGCAAGCCAGATTAGACGGAAGTATTGAAGAAGCTTGAAAACAACTTACCATAGTTGCCTAAAATCATGACAATTAGCTTGATGTACATACGAGTCAGTCTGATTTGGAGGACCGGGCTTTACAGGTCACTGAGACGAACACTAGTACCAGCTGCGGGCTAGTGGCCCGCCAACGTGTTGTAAGCCAAAGTACGGTTGTGTGTATCCTGCTTGACAACCGATACCATCACGGTCACGTGCAGTTCCACGGTGGTCGTTTTGAACAACTGTTGTGACGTGGATGCGATGCAGCTCTGTGCTGTGCTCCGGGATGATTTGTTGTCGTTGCACGCACACCGTCCATTTATGGACACATGTTCATAGGACCTTTTTACCTCCATTTCCAGTCAGGAATCCATCCCTGAATTTTTCCAGGTTTATCAGTGTTCACCCTGTACATTTGTCATCACTCTGGCAGACGTAGGTTACAGACGGAATTAACGACTGCAAATTGTAGACAGCGACTAGGAACAGATTTGGCAGCCGACTTAACAAGGGAGGCGAGCGTCGGGGAACGAGGAACACTACAGAGACTATTTGCAGTGTTAGACAGGGACGCTGGCCGTAGACTACTTAGCAGGTCTGTTGCACGCAAGTAGTGTCACCCTGGTTGCAGATCGCTGTTATTCTTTGCGGAGCTACTGGAATGATTCATAATGGAATAAAATTCCTTGGATACTTGGCCTAGTTTCCATATCTAGAGAGTTCTCAGGAGCTAGGCGATTTAGCACTTACTCAATGAGGCTGCACAAAAAGGTTAAAATAAGTATTTCAAAGTACTAGTTCAGATGGTTCAAATGGCTCTGAGCACTATGGGACTCGACATCTGAGGTCATCAGTCCCCTAGAACTTAGAACTACTTAAACCTGACTAACCTAAGGATATCACCCACATCCATGACCGAGACAGGATTCGAACCTGCGACCGTAGCAGTCTCGCGGTTCCGGACTGAAGTGCCTAGAACCGCTCGGCCACACAGGCCGGCAGAGTACTAATCGGAGTTACAAGAAGCACGTGAATACTATTGCGCAAAGAAAAGAATTTAACTGTTTCAAAACATTCAAAGAGAACGCAAATATATAGATATACTTAGAGAAAGAGTAGCCAGGCTAGGTCTCAAAATCCTAGGTAAAAAATCTAAATACATGTCAGATCTGTGAAATTTATATAAGTGAAACATTCTAAAAATTGATAGAAATTCTCATTTCGAAAATTAGGTAAAATTATTCAAGAGAATGGCCTAGGATATGTTATGAAATCCGTCGCCACAAAATGGAAACAAACTTAAGACTTGCCAAAGATGCCAGATGATGACGAAATAGTAGAAACTATTTGAAGCAAAATAATTTCTTTTTGTGGAATATATGAAATGTCTTGAAAAAGACATGCACAGAATAAAATTCATCTAAATGTACCCGAAACTAAGATACTACAACACTTTAATCAAACCTGTGATTCTTTAGGAGACTGAAAATTTTTCAAAAAAAGGATACATTAAAGATATCCTCAACAGATAACAAAAGATGATTAGGAAAATATTAGGTCTAAATTACGGAGAAAAGGAACAACAAGACTAACACCAAATAAGGAAATTAAAAAATATTTATTCTGGTCTACGAAAAACAAATCGAAATTCAATGCCACATTTTCAAAAAATAGAACTAACCATATAAGGTAGATAAGTTGTGGGGTTTTGCAAAACTGACAGTAAAGGGAAAAGTGAGACAGTGGGGAAATGCCAGACAAAAGTAGGGACGGAAATATAACATTGGGAAAGACTTTGACAGATAGTTCGCGAGTGAAAACTTCGCCAAGCATAAAATCGCTATAAAGATCGGAACGAATTGTTCTGATGGCAGGAAGAGAGCCGGTTCTCACACAATGGAAGAATTTGGGCACAGTGGAAGGCTAAATAAAAATTATAAATGCCCATTATTATCTTGGGTAACAGAAGAAATACTGAATTTAATTGATGAAAGGAGAAAATATAAAAACGCAGTAAATGAAGCAGGCAAAAGGGAATACAAACGTCTCAAAAATGAGATCGACGGGAAGCGCAAGATGGCTAAGCAGGGATGGCTAGAGGACAAATGTAAGGATGTAGAGGCTTACCTCACTAGTGGTAAGATAGAAACTGCCTACAGGAAAATTAAAGAGACCTTTGGAGAAAAGAGAACCACTTGTATGAATATCAAGAGCTCAGATGGAAACCCAGTTCTAAGCAAAGAAGGGAAAGCAGAAAGGTGGAAGGAGTATATAGAGGGTCTATACAAGGGCGATGTATTTGAGGACAATATTATGGAAATGGAAGAGGATGTAGATGAAGATGAAATGGGAGATATGATACTGCGTGAAGAGTTTGACAGAGCCCTGAAAGACCTGAGTCGAAACAAGGCCCCGGGAGTAGACAACATTCTATTGGAACTACTGACGGCCTTGGGAGAGCCAGTCCTGACAAAACTCTACCATCTGGTGAGCAAGATGTATGACACAGGCGAAATACCCTCAGACTTCAAGGAGAATATAATAATTCCAATCTCAAAGAAAGCAGGTATTGACAGATGTGAAAATTACCGAACTATCAGTTTAATAAGTCACAGCTGCAAAATACTAACGCGAATTCTTTACAGACGAATGGAAAAACTGGTAGAAGCCGATCTCGGCGAAGATCAGTTTGGATTCCGCAGAAATGTTGGAACACGTGAGGCAATACTGACCCTACGACTTATCTTAGAAAATAGATTAAGGAAAGGCAAACCTACATTTCTATCATTTGTAGACTTAGAGAAAGCTTTTGACAATGTTGACTGGAATACTCTCTTTCAAATTCTAAAGGTGGCAGGGGTACAACACAGGGAGCGAAAGGCTATTTACAATTTGTACAGAAACTAGATGGCAGTTATAAGAGTCGAGGGGCACGAAAGGGAAGCAGTGGTTGGGAAGGGAGTGAGACAGGGTTGTAGCCTCTCCCCGATGTTATTCAATCTGTATATTGAGCAAGCAATAAAGGAAACAAAAGAAAAATTCGGAGTAGGTACTAAAATCCAGGGAGAAGAAATAAAAACTTTGAGGTTCGCCGATAACATTGTAATTCTGTCAGAGACAGCAAAGGACTTGGAAGAGCAGTTGAACGGAATGGACAGTGTCTTGAAAGGAGGATATAAGATGAACATCAACAAAAGCAAAACGCGGATAATGGAATGTAGTAGAATTAATTCGAGTGATGCTGAGGGAATTAGATTAGGAAATGAGACACTTAAAGTAGTAAAGGAGTTTTGCTATTTGGGGAGCAAAATAACTGATGATGGTCGAAATAGAGAGGATATAAAATGTAGACTGGCAATGGCGAGGAAAGCGTTTATGAAGAAGAGAAATTTGTTAACATCGAGTATAGATTTAAGTGTCAGGAAGTCGTTTCTGAAAGTATTTGTATGGAGTGTAGCCGTGTATGGAAGTGAAACATGGACGGTAAATAGTTTGGACAAGAAGAGAATAGAAGCATTCGAAATGTGGTGCTACTGAAGAATGCTGAAGATTAGATGGGTAGATCACATAACTAATGAGGAGCTATTGAATAGAATTGGGGAGAAGAGGAGTTTGTGGCACAACTTGACAAGAAGAAGGACCGGTTGGTAGGACATGTTCTGGGGCATCAAGAGATCACAAATTTAGCATTGGAGGGCATCGTGGAGGGTAAAAATCGTAGAGGGAGACCAAGAGATGAATACACTAAGCAGATTCAGAAAGATGTAGGTTGCAGTAAGTACTGGGAGATGAAGAAGCTTGCACAGGATAGAGTAGCATGGTGAGCTGCATCAAACCACTCTCAGGACTGAAGACAACAACAACAACATTATTATAAAACATCATATAGACCGGTAGATCTAATACGTTTTTCTTCTCCATTTTCCTCGCGTTATTCTATGACTTCACGGGGTCAGCTTGTTAATCTGGATTTGGCTATGTCGGTAGCAGAGAGGGGCACGATATCCTTCCCCTCTTCGTCGTCGTCCCACCCAACCTCACCACCGCGTACTCCATCTGTCTACTTCTAGTGTTGCCCCATGTCAGAGTATAAGAACATGTTCGTGTAACTGAGGTGGGATGCGAGTATCAGCCTGATATTCACCTATTCAGCATTTTACCTATTCGGAATATTTCCTTTTTAAATAACGCACTAGTTGCTACAGTATTGCAGAACATAGATAATTTGATGGATGCAGAAAAGGGGGAAATTGCTGTCAAACGAATGTTAAGACATGTCCAGGAATATCACCATGGGCGAAAGCAGAACACAACTGCCATCGGTGTAGCCACCACTAGTATAATCGCAATAATAGAATTCATTTGTGCAGTTTCTCTTTTCCTAAGAATTAAAATAACGAAATCAGACTTAAAGCTCTGGAATGGAACAGTGGCACTCGACGCTACTCCTCCGAGGGATCCGAACTGGGGCCAGAGCGGCTGCACAAATATCTAAAGTGGCGTGCTAACCCGCGCCGCTTTTCGAGTGGGTTAAGTCGTGCTAATATGTGAATAATAATAATAATATAATATATATGCTTTTTTCAAATAGGTTCAGCCGATTTCACAGGCGTATACCTTCCACAAGTATGAAAACAGAAAATTGGGAAGAATTTTAACTTATACATCGTAACTACAGGTTTGTCTTGCCACCATTTGTAACTCGCCTATTCATGTCGTTGCCTGTCAGAGCCTTCCTGGTGTAGCGGTGTGTGAGGCTGGAAAATAATCGATGATGATTTCGATTTCATCACTGACGTCTGAACATCGCTGGTAGAATGCAATCGACCCCAAAAACATCGGTATTCATGGAATGATGCAAAAAGCAATATACAAATAATTTTAATGTCGTGTGTATTGATGAATAAATACAGGAATAATTAACATTACCTTTCGCACAATTGCTAGTCTATAATATTTTAGTAAGAAGTTTCCCCTTCAGTCTATTGCGTTTTTGACGCAGAGCATATCCTGATTTTAACAACCTTTCGGAAGTCAGCGATATGA
The DNA here is from genome assembly GCF_023864345.2 of Schistocerca serialis cubense. Lineage (NCBI taxonomy): Eukaryota > Metazoa > Arthropoda > Insecta > Orthoptera > Acrididae > Schistocerca > Schistocerca serialis. The sequence goes on along the minus strand of NC_064640.1, from coordinate 348,780,678 downwards.
CCTTACAGAGTTGTCATAAAAAGTCTGGAACGCTTGTAAGTGCGTTGCAGGTCAGGTTGTGCTGAGAAGAAATAATTGTTATAAGAAGACTCTATATGTAGAGCCGTTTCCGAGCTATTTAGCATTGAAGCCAGCCAATCAGATCGTCGCGCACGCAAAATCAAACAGCCTGCCAGAGGCGGTATCGCCAAAAGTGTTCTTTATTTAGTTTCCTCAGACCGAAGAAACGGAGCTTTTGTTCACATAGCTGAAATGCATCAGTTTCGAAAAAGGCACATTTGAACTGGTAATGAACATTTCAAGGAGCGGTAACTCACGGGTCCACAGATGTTGCGGCGGGGTGGGGTCAGTCGTCTTCGTTCTCTCTCTGAAGTACCGAAAGTCCACTTACCTCGATATTCCTTCCTTCTGACGTCCCTTCCCTCTGTAGAAGCAGATAAGTGCTAGGCAGTGTAAAGCAGCGTTCATGAAACCACTACCTAATTACTAGCACACAGAACGCAGCGTAACTCGAGTTGAAAGTGTAAGTAGGCTGTTTATGTTTTCTTATTGGCAACGTTACGTAGCGCTCTGTATGAAAATCACGGGTTGTGCTGTGTGCAGTCTGTGGCTAGTTTGCATTGTTGTCTGCCATTGTAGTGTTGGGCAGCTGGAAGTGAACAGCGCGTAGCGTTGTGCAGTTGGAGGTGAGCCGCCAGCAGTGGTGGATGTGGGGAGAAAAATGGCGGAGTTTTGAAATTTGTAAGACTGGATGTTATGAACTGCTATGTATATTGTGGTTTTTCAACACTATTAAGGTAAATACATTGTTTGTTCTCTATTAAAATCTTTCATTTGCTAATTATGCCTATCAGTAGTTAGTGCCTTCCGTAGTTTGAATATTTTATTTAGCTGGCAGTAGTGGCGCTCGCTGTATTGCAGTAGTTCGAGTAACGAAGATTTTTGTGAGGTAAGTGATTTGTGAAAGGTATAGGTTAATGTTAGTCAGGGCCATTCTTTTTTAGGGATTATTGAAAGTCAGATTGCGTTGCGCTAAAAATATTGTGTGTCAGTTTAAGGACAGTCATGTATAATTGTTCAAAGGGGACGTTTCAAAAGTCATTTCCTGAAAGTTCATATTCAAAAAATCGGGCGTTCAGAGGATGCGGTCTACTTGCAGAAAGTATTTAAAATTTAGATTGAATTTGCTTTTTATTCATATGGAAACACATGAAATGGCTATCAAGTCCGTGTTTAACATGGTAAACTTTATCCTTCAAAATTCACTGTCCGTACAACACATTTTCACTCGAAAGGCAGCAAGAATTTTTGCAAGTCCCACCCGACTAATTTTCACGATCTAACAGCCATAGACCCACCACTCTACGCGAGTTAAATATTCGGTCGTTTCTGTGGTCTTATTAGTAATAAGTGCTAGCCAAAGTATTCCGTACAGAGCACGAAATATGCCACGCGGAATTGTTACTACGACCAGAAAGTTCACGCGCTCGTAAATCTCCAACTATTTAATTTAGAAACACCAAACTTTCATTAAAATGTTCGCAACTCCAGTCGCTTCAGTCACGACACGTTCTAACCGAAATGAACTCACTAGTTCTTCATCTTACAGACTATATTTACGGAGCTGTCTAACATGGTGTTATCCGTAGGGTGGTTAGCAAGCGACTCTCTCGAGCTCCTCTACTCTCTACCCACCTCACTATATTCGCACGGAAACAGCTTCATTCTGATTGACTGTTGATCTAAACGACCAATCACAATGTTCCTTCCAGATCATTCTCGCGGCAAAACTTGCCTTATCCAATCACTAATCTGATAGTAATTAATGTCATAAAATGGCGCTGAGCACTATGGGACTTAGCATCTGAGGCCATCAGTCCCCTAGAACTTAGAACTACTTAAACCTAAGGGCATTACACACATCCATGCGCAAGGCAGGATTCGAAACTGAGACCGTAGCAGTCGCGCGGTTTCGGACTTAAGCGCCTAGAACCGCTCGGCCACACCCGCCGGCATGTCATAAAACTTCAATTTCTAGTATAATGTTTAATCAAAATAAGCGAAGATCAAAATATTCTCCAAATTAATAAATAAACTTATTCCACCTCTAACTTGCATTCTGGCTGCTTTTATACAAAAGATAGCTCACACCGACATACGTGGTTTCACCAAAAATTTCCCACGGTTCGTTTGTACAAGGTCTCACACAATATGACATATTAAGTTTTAACGTATGTCCCACATACACTCTCTCATTCTCATGCACTCACGCAGCAAAATTATAAGCAAATAGTAATTTTGAGCGATTTTTGTATTACGTAATATAAAGTAACTAATGTTTTGAAAAGAAAATTCTAATTAATTGATCTTAGGCACTGATAACTTTGTAATGGCTTCAAATGATAATGAAAGTCAATTTGTTATTGTTCATAACTGGGTTTTAAAACATAAGGTATAAGCTATAATAAATAAAAATCTGAAGTTCTGACAGCATCATTCCATTAATAACAAAAGGCTGTGTACCAAATTTGAACAAATTCAAATAATAACTAATATTGATTATTTAGATTCGTAGAGGGTAGGAATTTTCGTACCGACTGGATGTTCCTCTATGCAGTTCTCACAGCAGGCAGCGTCAGCTGCACTGTGAGCAAAGCGAAAGAAAAACGTAGCCATCCTGCAACCACCTTACCAAACGGCTGCGTACCTTACTGCAACGAATGACATCTCGTAATAAGTTGCTACGTTACAAAGTCTGTGCATTGCCGCATGACTGGCTAACTTCAGTGATAAATAACTCGGAAACGGAGAAACGTATCGAATTTTTTTTTCTTAGCGATTATTTCTCAGCACAACCTCCCCTACAACACCCTTACAAGCTTTTTAGACTTCCTCACCACCCTGCATAGACCAAAAATTTAAGGGCAATTTGTGTAGGTTTGGATCGTTAGTGCAGATGATATGATTCCATAGTCCGCCCCAGTAGCTGAGTGGTCAGCGTGACGGATTGCCGTCCTCTGGGCCCGGGTTCGATTCCCGGCTGGGTCGGAGATTTTCTCCGCTCAGGGACTGGGTGTTGTGTTGTGTTCATCATCATTTCATCCCCATCCGGCGTGCAGGTCGCCCAATGTGGCGCCGAATGTAATAAGACCTGCGATATGGCGGCCGGACCTGCCCCGCGAGGGGCCTCCCGGCCAATAACGCCAAACGCTCATCATCATCATCATCATATGATTCCATAGTTCGAATGGGTGTTGTTTAATATCAAGAAGGCGACCTTTCAGATAATAATAGAACTGTGTTGGTAGGTCTGCTTCTGTTACAGTTTTCAAATTATTCATTTCTTGTGCTATTTTGTACGTTCAAACCATAACACAGATAATCAGAACACACAAATCCACAATTATTTCTAATCATAAAACATCAGAGGAAATCACAGCCAACAAGCTAAAACAAAAATTAAAACAGAACAATGCCATAGTAACAAGAGCAGACAAAGGGAATATTGCTGTAATTATGGATTAAAAAGAATACATAGAGAAAACACTAGATTTTCTCAAAGACAACAATATCACAAAACTGATCAGTGATCCAACAGCAAGATACCAGAAAAACATTCAACAGACACAGAAAAACATCAAAAATACATTCCCAAAAGGTCAGATAAAGAGGATGACACCAAAAATCCAAAAGCACCCTCCCTAAATTCCCTACCAAAGGTTCACAAGAATAATATCCCATTAAGGCCCGTCATTAACTTCTGAAATGCTCCATCCTACCACCTAGCCCAACAGACACACATACTACTAAACAAATCGTACACTTTTGATAACAACAGAAACTTGGAAAATTCAAAGGAGTTAATCGTCAGAATCAATAACATACACATACCAGATACAGCAACCCTCATATCATTCGACGTCGCATCAATGTACACTTTTATTTCAATAAATGAAACAATCAACATCAACACACAAAGACTGAAACAATAAGGAAACACACCAGACACACACATCAATGAAATAACAACGATACTCAAGATCATAACATCATAAAATTATTTTATGTTCAACCGAGAATTTTATTCTCAACATAAAGGACTGCCAATGGGATCACCAATCAGTGGCCTCTTAGCTAACATATTTATGAACAACCTAAAGAATATGATCTTCAGACACGTGATAAAACCAAAAAACTACAATGTTATATACTGGTACCGTTATGCCGATGGCTTAATATGCCTGATTGATGAATCACATACACACACAGAACAGCTACACAATGAAATAAACAATTTACACCCAAAAATTAATTTCACTTTAGAAACAGAAACACTACATTTTCTAGATCTCACCATACGTGAAACAAACAACACACACAACTTCACAATATGCAGGAAACCGACAACCACAAGCACCACCATTTACAACCTATCGGACCATCCATTGACACATAAGCAAGCAAACTTCAGATTCTTGCTCCATAGATTAAACAGAACACCCATGAACTAACAGAACTACACACAAGAACTAAACACAATAAAACAAATAGAAGTAGAAAATGGTTATGATACCCATATGGTAGACACGTTCAATCAAAAACTATGTAAAGAGTACAAAAATGAACATACCACACACACACAAATCCTCACCCAACACAAAACACAAGCAATGACCCCACACAAGATACAACAGAGTAACAACACACACAAAAAACGAAATGGCACATACTCACCTACAATAACTAGATTGTTCGCAGAATAGGCAACATATTAAAGAAACAGGGACTCCAAATAGGATACAAGACAGAGAACACAACACAGAAAAAGATCAGAACACAAGGAAAACCCATGGATAAATTTAACAGATCAGGAATGTATGAACTCACATGTAACACTTGCCAATCAGTGTAGATAGGACAAACATGCAGAAACTTCAAAACCATATATTCAGAACATCTCAGAGCTTTAAAAAACAACAGCTCCCATAGCCTATTTCCCGACCACCTTGTAGCCCACAATCACCACCCAACCACAATAGAAACAGACTTAAGAATACTAAAACCCAGCCACAGCCTATGCAGAAAACTGACTATTGAGGAGACCTTCCACAGTCAGAAAGAAATTGCAGAAGGAAAACAGGTCTTAAATGAATACACTACACTCTGCAAGGGCACACTATTTAACACATTAAAGAAACTTTACAAAAAAGACAACACAAACAGATAAAGTCTACACACACACACACACACACACACACATACACACACACACACACACGCACGCACACACACATACACACATACACACACACACACACACACGCACACACACACCACACACACACACACACACACACACACGCACACACACACCAAACACACACACACACACACACACACACACAAAGATAAAATGTAAACAAAATTCGAGGATTCACTGGTGAACAAACGAACACTGACTGGGCTGGGACACACAACAAACCACAATCACACTGAGTTTTGCTGAAGTGAAAAGTGGTTTACGACCTTATTTGTGGAAAATAAGTGCTATATTAACGTGTGCATTACGACACCTCACCATGATGCGGAGAAAAATGGGATTGCCACACGAAAAACGTAAGTAAAAACGGATATAGGTGCGAAATATCGCGACAAACTAAGATACATTTTAGATGATAGGATAATTCCCAGCAAAATTTATCATCAACATCGTTTGGTTGCAGATGACAAGCTACCTGTAGTAAATAATATACAAGTGATCTGCAAAATTCATGCACACCAAGTGTAAAGGTATTAATTAAAAAACTATTATTTGAACGAAACATCCGCATAATTTTTAATAATTCAATAAAAATGTTCTCATTACAGAATAAATAAAACGGAAACCCACTGATGATGGTACAGTGGCGCTGAAACAAGTTTGGGTACTCAGAAAAAAACGGTGTTATGCATATCTGGCATACTTCAGATCGTATAAATAAATAAAGCTAATGTTTTGTCAATATCGATGATCTAGGCCGCGCGGGGTAGCCGAGCGATCTGAGGCGTCCTTCCAAGGTCCGCGCGGCCTCCCCCGTCGGAGGTTCGAGTCCTCCCTCGGGCATGTGTGTGTGTCATCCTTAGCGTAAGTTAGTTTAAGTTAGATTAAGTAGTGTGTAAGCTTACGGACCGATGACCTCAGCAGTTTGGCCCCATAAGACCTTACCACAAATTAGAAAAAGAAAATCGATGATCTAGCATCCACTATCACGTGCTGCTATATCCCAAGGGCTCTCGTTCGTTGCCCAATGTGTGTGAAATCGCGATGGTAGCAGCAGAACATAAAAAGGCGTTTTACGCTCTCCTTTTCTACAGGCGGAATTCTCGGACGTGATTTTTATCGAGAGTACGGCGTTGCACCTCCTACATTTCAAAGCTCTCTACGACACCATCAACGGGTTTCAAGACCCTGGCTGTTTGCAAAAATCCTCTGATCGCCCCCGTGTGCTCGTTCAAGTCGTAGAGCACATTAAGTAGAGGTTTCCTAGTGGTCCACAGGAGCCTACACTTGAATGTAAGCCATTCCTCATCAGTCTGTCTAGTGTCTTTCGCGGTCACAGTTCCGTTTCGAACTACACAGAATTTGGATGCTACAGTCCCTTCATGCCTGTGATAAATAATAATGTTTAGAGTTTTGTGTAAGTATGGAAGGTAACAATTTCCTTTCTCGTTTACTGGTCAGTGATAAGACTATGCACCATTTAAATGGAAAATTAATACACCACAGCGTATGGACACGGGGAAAACATACCATAGCCGGTTATGACAGAGACGCTCCAAAGTTTTATGTGTTTGGTGCAGTTTTCCGATAAAAGACTCACAGCTTTGTCGCCGAAAAGACGGTTACAGGAATCACGTACCTGCATTTTCCATTCATCTGCAGGATGGAACTCTGTATTTGAGTGTATGACTTAGCAATGAGCAGCCTCAACGATCAGTCAGCTGTAAGGGATGTACGGATGTCACATTCCTCCATTGTCCTGCAATGTCGCCAAATCAGACCAATATTTTTAAAAAATGGTTCAAATGGCTCTGAGCACTATGGGACTTAACTACTGTGGTCATCAGTCCCCTAGAACTTAGAACTTCTTAAACCTAACTAACCTAAGGACATCACACACATCCATGCCCGAGGCAGGATTCGAACCTGGGACCGTAGCAGTCAATATTTTTAAAGATTCATTCTGTCCGTCTATTTGCCGTGTAGCAACAGCAGTGAAAAGCTGTATTTCCAAACATGCTCGAAAAACTGCTGGTCGAATTTGACTATCCCGTGGTTGTGTGTGCATGCATTAAAAGATATATACTTGTAAAATCGGATGTTTGATTCGAAAATGAAAACTCTGTAGTCCTAAACGTAAGTTAATATTTTCTCCACTTTGTGTCTTCGTAGATGTAGAAGACATTGTCTTGCGATATGGGATGAAGCTTTTCGAAGTATCAGCGAGGGTAAAAGACGTAGCAGATAGGAGGGACCAGAACTGAGTTATTCTGTCGTAGGCAGACGGCTACCTGATCGCCGCGCAAGACGTCTGCTGTTCCTGGACGAGCAAACCGTAGACAGTCCGAAAAGAGTCAATAGGGCTGTCGACGTGACAATGGATAGAGAAGTGAGTTCCCGGCGTTTGCTAGGAACACTGGCTGTCAAACTGCTGTTCCATGCACGGGCTCCCGCTAGTCTGTTCCGCGGGAAGTAGCGCTCTGTCACAAACCATTTAAACGCTTTTTGAATCTTGTGATCCAAATGCAACGTGAGGCAGAAGTCTTGGGATAGTTAATGAAATCTGTCGGCCAAACCGAGACCTTTACCTGGTGCGCTTATAACGGCCCTATTTATCTGCCTGGAATATGGTGATGGTTTATTGTAGATTCATTATTATCATCTGAAAATTCTACACGTTTGTGTCGTGATGTGGATTTGAAATAATAAATGATTTATTGTGTTATTATTACGCTCGCTTATTCTGAAGTCGAAACTGAATTTAACTACTACACCTTTACTGCAAAATGACATAAAAGTAATCTACAGGGTGATTCAAAAGAATACCACAACTTTAGGAATTTAAAACTCTGCAACGACAAAAGGCAGAGCTAAGCACTATCTGTCGGCGAATTAAGGGAGCTATAAAGTTTCATTTAGTTGTGCATTTGTTCGCTTGAGGCGCTGTTGACTATGCGTCAGCGTCACTTGGTGCTAAGATCGCGACCGCTCAACAGAAAGCTTTTGTGTTATTGAGCACGGCAGAAGTGAATCGACGACAGTTGTTCAGCATGCATTTCGAACGAAGTATGGTGTTAAACCTCCTGATAGGTGGTGTATTAAACGTTGGTATAAACAGTTTACAGAGAACGGGTGTTTGTGCAAAGGGAAAAGTTCTGGACGGCCGAGAACGAGTGATGAAAATGTAGCACGCATCCAGCAAGCATTTGTTCGCAGACCAGGAAAATCGACTCGCAGAGCTAGCAGAGAGCTGCAAATTCCACAATCAACCACATTGGCACTTATCTGTCCGTAACTACCTGAACGTCAACTACCCGAGGCGATGGATCGGCCGCCAGGCAGCCCGTGACAGAGCACTTCATCACTGGCCTCCAAGAAGCCCTGATCTTACCCCCTGCGATTTTTTCTTATTGGGGTATGTTAAGGATATGGTGTTTCGGCCACCTCTCCCAGCCACCATTGATGATTTGAGACGAGAAATAACAGCAGCTATCCAAACTGTTACGCCTGATATGCTACAGAGAGTGTGGAACGAGTTGGAGTATCGGGTTGATATTGCTCGAGTGTCTGGAGGGGGCCATATTGAACATCTCTGAACTTGTTTTTGAGTGAAAAAAAACCTTTTTAAATACTCTTTGTAATGATGTATAACAGAAGGTTATATTATGTTTCTTTCATTAAATACACATTTTTAAAGTTGTGGTATTATTTTTGAATCACCTTGTATTCTCGTATTTTCACAGTACCTAACGTGTTCCTACCAAACAATTGCAGTATCATTTTACAGTGGTCTATTTGTAACGCCTGTTATGGTGAAACTGTCGCAATTTCGAAGACACATGACACACTCAACCCACGGCCGTTAATCTGAGCCTTTCATTTCTTACCTGCTTTTCAATCGCTTATTGAATGCGCAATTTTTTGGAATCACGGCATACAGAACCCAGTACGCACAGTTAGAAAATCCATCTGCGATTTTTAATTTTACTCGAAATATGATTTAAACTAAGCACTGTAAAGAAAAAATGTTTTGTGGAATCTCAATAATTTCTTTTTCAACTGAGCTTTTAGCAAGCAGAAACAATACACACAATGCCTGTAATGAAGGTCCTGATTGTACGTCTAACTGAGTCATAAGTTATATGTAACCTTAAATATGCAGTGACCGCAGTTCATGCCCGAAGGCCCTAAAAGTTACAAGATAGTAACGATGACTTTAATGGATGTTGTTGTTTTACCAGTCCACCTAATACACTGAAGCTATGAAGTAGCACAGATAATTGTGGCTTCGGTGTTACAAACAGTTTTGTATGCTTCCCAACGAATTTAATCCAAAAATAACTCTGTATACAATAAATAACAGGATCGAGGGCACTTTCTAGTTATTCGAACAATACGAAACATTTAACAAGATGAAACTTCCTGACTGATTATTTAACAAGCTGTTTTGATATAAATTCACGGCAAAACAAAAATCTTCACCCTGTTACAATAAAGAGTCCAAACAAATAATAGTTCCTCCATTTTGATATGGATAGGTGGATTATGCTTGCTCAGTTCGTCAGTATTGGGAACCATTGTGCAACATTGTATAACATAAATATCGTCGACACGTTATTCTTGCACTGAGACCTCACTGCGTGCAAACACTGTTCTAGGAACCTGTACGCAGTGCGTCCATCCAAGTCTAATATCCGTGGGGTGTGCTGAATACAGCTCCATTTTATCTGCTCAGTGATTACTTCCACGCTGCGCTGACCAGTTCCGTAAATACTCACTGATGCGAACTGTTTTACTGCAGTTTGCGCTCCTCCACAATACATGGGATTCCCCTACATTGCCTTTCCAGGTTTTAACTCATGGAGTCACGTATCATAAGCCTAATCAGAGTGAGTTTACACGCATTTTACTATCTACATTCTCCTTGATAGGCTCACCAAACATTCCAAATATACTGCTAATAAAAAATATAACCGGAAAATTAAAATAAATGAATCTAGAATAATTTATTATAAGTAATTGATAATTACTCATTTCCTTCGTTGACAGTATTATGAAAACAAAAAGATGCTTGTAAAATATACGGTAATTGTGTTCAATGGATGTGTGTAGTCATTTTGTTACGTTACAGGCTGCTGTCGTCATCACGGCAGCAGAAACCACGTACCAAATGCCACCGCCGAACTACGAAACTGATTTAGCACATATTGATGGGTGTGTCACTATATTAATGGAGACATGTACTGTGTACTGATTAAAAACAGTACGACAGCTGTAAGATTATTTGTCAGCATCAGTGCTGTATTGTCACAAAGTGATGTAATTGTATGTTTCTTGATATCACTTGACAATGGTTCCTAAGGCTGAAACTGGCCAGACATGGTGTGCAAATAAATTTCTAAGGATTGCCAAAAGCTTATAGCTTCGGTAGAACCATATTTTAACCTTTAACTTTGTAAGCAAATTCCAAGAAACGTTTTTCACGTCGTAGCAAAATGGATAACCTGAAAAAAGGTGGTAAAGGGCATCCCTTCTGCAACACGAAGGAAGAACTCAAAAAATTCATCTCTCACATTTTGCCGTCAGAAAATTCGGAGGAAAATTGTACAAGCTCTTCACACATACAATGAACCGGACGCCTAACAGCGTATGACACACTTTAAATTTTCAAATAATTCTGAGAGGAGGAGTGGTCAGAAACATACAACATAAACAAAAAGCCGGCCGCTGTGGCCTAAAGGTTCTAGGCGCTTCAGTCTGCGACCACGCAACTGCTACGGTCAGAGGTTCGATTCCTGCCTCGGGCATGGATGTGTTTGATGTTCTTAGGTTACTTAGGTTTAAGTTGCTCTAAGTTCTAGGGGACTGATGATATCTGATGTTAAGTCCCATAATGCTCAGAGCCATAAACCAAAAATAAAGTAGTGAACATTTATCTACTATACAGAAGGACGAAACTTTCGATGATATCGTTCCTGTTTGTGATTTGTGTTTTGCAGAGCACTGATTTCCATTAATATTTTTTCCTTTCTTAGAATCGTTGTGCAAATCGAAACCCGTCATTTTTTGTGCATCCTTGTCGATATTTCAGTGCTTCTATGTGTCTAATAGTTATAACATGCAGCAGAGATAACGGATGTGTCCGTGGTATGTTAGTGTACAAGCAGTTTATACAACGAGAGAAACCCCTACAGCCGGCCGGGGTGGCCGAGCAGTTCGAGGCACTACAGTCTGGAACCGCGCGACCGCTACGGTCGCAGTTTCGAACCCTGCCTTGGACATGGAAGTGTGTGATGTACTTAGGTTAGTTAGGTTTAAGTAATTCTAAGTTCTAGGGGACTGATGATCTCAGAAGTTAAGTCCCATGGTGCTCAGAGCCATTTGAACCAAACCCCTACTTGTATTTATCGCTAGAAGAGCTGCTTTACTTGCCGCAGCAATTGTGTATTTAAATTATTAGCGCCAGATCTTAAAATGTTTTACGGCTCCCTGACATCCGTTCGTCAGAAACTACAGAGTAATACAACCTTCTCAACTGCATTGTCCGAGCTCATCATGACAAGTGAATTTTTAGACCAGCTGTACACATAGTTTCAAGAAGAAGCTCGGAAAGATTCTTGCGGAAACCAACGCTCCTTTTTCATCGACCGTTATATTCATATCTACATCTACAACTAAATACATACTCTGCAAGCCACCGTACGATGCGTGCAGAGGGTACTTTGTACCACTACTAGTCGTTTCCTTTACTGTTCCAGTCGCAGACAGTGCGAGGGAAAACGACTGTGTATATGCCTCCATGTTAGACCTAATTTCTCGTATCTTCTCGTCGTGGTGCTTACGCGATATGTATGTTGGCGGCAGTAGGATCGCTCTGCAGTCAGCAATTTTCGCAATAGTGTTCCTCAAAAACTACGTCGCCTTCCCTCCTGGAATTCCCATTCGAATTTCCGCGTCATCTCCCTAACACTTGCTTGTTGTTGGAGCCTTCCGGTAACAAATGTAGCAGCCCGCCTCTGAATTGATTCTATGTCTTCCTCTAATCCGGCCTCATGCGGATCCTAAACACTCGAGCAGTACTCAAGATTAGTTCGCACTGGCGTCCTATATGCGATCTTCTTTACAGATGAACCACACTTTCCGAAAACTCTCCCAGTAAACCGGGTCGAACATTTACCTTTCCTGTAACAATCCTCACATGCTTGTTCCGTTTCATATACCTTTGCAACGTTACGCCCAGATATTTAAATGACGTCATTGTATCAAACAGGACATTACTAATGTTTCCGAACATTACGGCTTTGTTTCACCTACTCATCGGCATTAACTTACATACAAAAATCAAACTCAATCTGAAATAGGCTTGTATGCCAGGGGAGTAAATCAAGCCCATCTGTAAGACAGGTGGTTAACCTTCGTAAAGAAACATGCTTAAATAGAAATTTACTAAATCATCAGCATAGCTTACAACTGACTCCTGAAAACAGATGAAGAGGAATTCTTTAAAAGTCTACCACAGACATTTCTATGGTTTCCAGTAGGAGCTGCTACGGATGTTTATAGTGTTAATCCAGTTAGCTTCAATTGGAGCCACTGGGTGAGAGAGCGTTGCTTGTGCTGTTACTGCAACATTTCGGAGATGTGTGTACAGAAGCGCGCTTTCTGCGAGAAGGAAGCTCGGCCGCACCGGCAAGCAGGCTGCAGGATTAATTCGAGGAACGTTAGAGGCTGCCGCAGCGCCAATTCGCATAAAATTAATGACGCACGAGAAATCGATCAGTGCAAACGCCCATTCTCTCCATCCACGCGAGGCGCTGTTGAAGCGAGGTATCCGATATTGACATCGTAACAGCGGCTCCCGCTTCTGTCGTAAAAAGCCATGTAGCTCAGGGTACGGGAAACATGCTCTGGCGACACGAAATTCCGTGTGCTCTCTAAAGAACATGTCAGTGTTGTAAAAAAAAAAATTTTAAAAAAATTAGTCAATACGTCCCTAAAATTGAGATACTATCGCACTCATTTTCGAGATGTTTAAATATAACTACATTAATACTCTGCAAACAATTGTATAGTGCAGGCTGGAGAATATTTCGCGTCATTATTATTCTGATCCCATTGCCTGCTATTCACCTGATAAAATGGTGTATGCTTCCAAAGGGGCCATATCTTTTGTCTGTATGGTCCTTTAACGAATTATATGACGGTGCGTGCATGAATACAACCTTATTTACAACACATCTGAAACATGGATGATCAGAAACGTAAGGGCGTAGGTATGGATTTCCAGCCGATTCGATTGATTTTTACCTGGGAGATGAGTCTTATTTAACAAACATGACATTGTGATTGATGACGTTTACAGAGAAAAAAACACTTCTTAAGTAACAGCACTGGATATCAGCAATACTAATTGCAAATTGTGTTGTATTTAAATATGTTATTGAGCTCTTTAATATCTATATACGAGAGTTGATTCATAATCTTCATTTTATTGGGATTCTGTAAGTACTGGTAAAATGTTGTGGAAAATAAATGCAATCCCAACTTTTGTTATTTATACCTTATACATGCCAATACAGCACACGTCAAAAGAAAATTGTTTAAGGGGTGCTAGTTACAGTTCACAGTGTGACGCAAGTGTGAAGAAAACCATATGATATGATAGCTTGAAATGGTAGAAAAACGCACTTCAGACAGAAGTTGCTTGTGCGCTGTCGAACGTACGAGGGGCGTTTGAAAAAGTCCGAGAGATGGCACCACCGGCGCGTACCGAAGTCATGTTTAGTTAGTAGCATCTTTGGAAAGAATGCACACCAGTTTTCAGCCATGTTGGGCTATTTCTTTGTGTTTGGAATTCTTGTGAATCAAGAAAGTCGAGTGATTGTCAAAAAATGGAAGAAAAAGAATTTCGTGGGATGACTGAACATTACTTTATGAAAGGCAAAACGCCTGAGGAGCCTAAAGAGAAGTCTGATAAACATTACGGTGACTCAACACCTTCGATTAGAACAGTTTATAAGTGGTTTCAAAATTTTCGGAGTAACCATATGGGTACAAGTGATGCTGAACGTTGTGAACGCACTGTTTAGGTTACGATTCCAGAAATCATTGATAAAATCCATGATATGGTGATGGATGACAGAAGAGTTAAGGTGCGTGAGATTGCTAGTGCTGTGGGCATCTCGAATGAACGGGTACATAATATTTTGCTTAAACATTTGTACATGTGAAAGCTATCCGCAAAATGGTTCCGTGATTGCTCACGCTTGACCAAAAGCGGTAAAGTGTGAAGTGTTGTAAGGATGATTTGCAGCTGTTCATGAGGAATCCGCAGGACTTTAAGCGTCGTTTCGTCACTATGGATGAAACATGGATACATTACTATACTCCTGAGACCAAACAACAATCTAAACAATAGGTTACCAAGGGAAAATCTGCACCAAAAAAGGAAAAGACCATTCATTCGGCCAGAAAGGTTATGGCGACTATCTTTTGGGATTCGCAAGGGATAATCCTCATCGACTATCAGAAAAAGGGTGAAAATATTACAGGTGAATGTTAGTGGACCATCGTTAGTGGACCATCTGAAAACCGAGCTGCAAGAAAAACGCCGGCGATTTGACGGCAAAAATGTCCTTTTCCATCATGACAATGCACCGGCACACACCTCAGCAGTTGTGGTCGCAGAATTAATGGAAATAGGATTCCAACTCGTTTACATCTCCCCTGTTCTCCAGACTTGGCTCCCTCGGACTACTATTTGTTCCCCAATTTTAAGAAATGGCTGGCGGGACAAAGATTTTATTCAAACGAGGAGGTGATTGCAGCAACCAATAGCTATTTTGTAGACTTGGACAATTCCTACTATTCGGAAGGGATCAACAAATTAGATCAGCATTGGACGAAGTGTATAAGTCTAAAAGGAGACTATGTCGAAAAACAAAAAAGTTTACCCAAAACACGTCAGTAGTTTTTATTTTTGCTCGGACTTTTCAAACGCCCCTCGTAATACGATCTTAACAGCGTGTGTATGTAAAATGGTCCAAATGGCTCTGAGCACTATGCGACTTAACTTCTGAGGTCATCAGTCGCCTAGAACTTAGAACTAATTAAACGTAACTAACCTAAGGATATCACACACATCCATGCCCGAAGCAGGATTCGAACCTGCGACCGTAGCGGTCGCTTGGTTCCAGACTGTAGCGCCTAGAACCGCACGGCCACTCCGGCCGGCTGTGTATGTAGACGAACTTTTGGAAAGGACATGACAATCAGTTTTGTTATTTAAAGGGAAATATATATTTTATTCTGGAATATTACCAAAGTGATTGAAAACAATGTGATTACATCCACAGACGTTATGATTGTCGGACATTCATTATCACTGCAACTTCCAGGAATAGATAAACGATACTGTTTTTACACTGTAGTATCGCGTGTAGCAAGCGTAACATCCACTACATCGTCCGTTATTCCGCTGTCTGCATCACGACCATTAATCTGAAGTCTATGACTGCAGCCAGCAGAGAACCTCATCGTAACGTTATCAGCTGAGCACAATGCAATGCTTTAGAAACCGGATAAGGCCTTGCTTTATGGTGTGCGTCACAGCGTAATGCGACCAGCAGTGTGAATAACTCGAATGTCAGAGTGAGACCGAGTAACGGTGTCTTCCGAGAATATTGCATGCCACTGTGTTTAACCGCCGGCCGCGGTGGTCTCGCGGTTCTAGGCGCGCAGTCCGGAACCGTGCGACTGCTACGGTCGCAGGTTCGAATCCTGCCTCGGGCATGGATGTGTGTGATGTCCTTAGGTTAGTTAGGTTTAAGTAGTTCTAAGTTCTAGGGGACTGATGACCACAGCTGTTAAGTCCCATAGTGCTCAGAGCCATTTGAACCATTTGTGTTTAACCTGTAGTGCAGTTTCTTCGGCCAAAGTTTCCACGAGGAAGACTCACAAACGGATACCGGTCGGATAACGGGGTATCCCGTAAGTGCATGCTGTTGACGTGTTGCTGATCAGTGTTCCGTTACATTTAGTAACGGTGTAGATACCACAATGCTGACAGTTCTAAATTAACAATCATCTTAATTTATCTACCACAGCGAAAACATAAGCTATTGGTCCTCCGAAAATTCACATGGAGTGAGGGGTGAACGAAGTGGATAAATACAGTGCTGTGACAACTTGTGGGGAGATATTTTACATAAATGGGGACGCAATGGGCCCAGATTTATGACGGAAACCTAAGCAGCAGCAAGTATTCTGCGTTTTTAACAATTTTTTCCCTAAAATTTGAGAATGTTCCACTAGATATAGGGCAGTCGGCGGGATATCACGATTGCGCGTGTCCCGCAAATTAGGAGCAAATGAATTGCAGAGGTTCTCAACGGCCGTTGTGAACATCGCTGTGTTAGTCTGTTCGGAGGCAAGAAACGGCATACACGTTCGCCACAACATCTGAATGGCAGTTTACTTTTTCTTCAATGGGATATGGCAAATTAAAGCAAGAAATATACAAAGATATATCGATCACAGCCCATGTCGTTGAAGACCTGATAAGACAAACATATTCTCTAATAAATTCTGATAAAATTCGCCATGTAGATTACTCAGCATCCCATCACTTTAAAATATGTATCCTTGAACACTCCTCTTTTCGAATGCTTGTTTTAGTGGGAGTATGTGATGAATGAAGTAAGCTAGAACGCAATGTATGAGTTGTGAAATGTTTTACTAAAGGTCCCGTAATAAAAGCCGTAACATCCCTTTTACACCGATCGGTAAATCGCTTGACGATATGATAATATAACTAATGGGTAATCAGTTCCGAAGTAAACCGAATCGTAATGTGGGTTGTACGGAGTTTTATGCCAAAATGACACTACTTCTTCTCTCAGATCAATTATGTTCACAAATCGTTCAAATACCCATGCTTTTCATGCCGACAAACTATTCTCACTCAACCACTTAATTATTGTGAGAGTAAATTGGTTAATCTGAAGACGCACTGTTTTAGGATTGCGTAATAATTACATAAGCGTAAAATTATAAATACTCTCCACCTGTAAGACTAAAACATGAAAGTTTGGGCAGTTTATGTTTTCCACGGTAAAATCATGTGTGGCAGGGTATTATAACTTTCACTTATATTTATTTTTCTTTCTTCAAGGTCAGTGTTGCCCCGAATGTTATCACAAGGTACTTGACTTATTGAATGCTCGAATCTTAGACTCGTAATGATAGTGAAGCTACAAAAGACAGATCCGGGATACTTCATGTTCCATTTCTGGCATTTTCATTGCGCATATGAATACCATTAAATGATCCTACGAATATCAGTATCAGTGAGGGCAAGGGGTAAAGTTACGCTATCTGATCTAAAGTATCCAGACACCCCTATGTAATGCGGATTTGACCACTAGATGTCAGGTGAGGCGATATCGCCAGTATAAAAGAATGTGTAGAGTACTGTGTTATCAGCAGAGAAGCTGTAACAGCAAAATGGGTTAGTCAGCTGAGCCCTGTGATTTTGACTCATTGGATGTCACCCGAGTAACAAATCCATCAAGGTAATTCTTCACTTTTTCCCTGAATAATTCCTAACGAAATATTTCAAGGGCGAACGGCCGGATGTCAGTGTCCAACGAACATTAATGCTAAAGCTGCCCATGTTGACACTTGGTGATGTAGTTGTGAGGTGGAACCGCGAAGGGACAACGACAACTACACTAACATCATGCAGACGTCATGTTTTGATGGAGAAGAAACGTCGGGCATTGCGGACAGCGGTTGTAAAATTTCGCATGAAATCAGCTGTTGGAATCACTCTTGGTTCTAAAGTGCTACTAGCAGTACACCCAGCACAGTGACTCTGCTTAGGTGTAAAAAAGAATCGAGTACAATGGTCGATCAGCTTCTCTCAACCACACATTTCTGTGATCAATCATATATTACGCTTGTGGTGCTGTAATGAGCGACATAACTGCACATCGTATAACTGGAAACGAGTGATTTGCAATATGAATTACTCTATAACCTGTGGCAATCCGATGGAAGAGTTTGGGTTTGGAGCATTCGTGGAGAATGCTACCTGCCATCATGTGTAGTTCCAACAGTGAGACATGGAGGAGGATTTTTTACGGTAGGGACACGTTTTTTAGAGGTTAGGATGTGATTCCCGCATTGTGCTTGAGAAAATGAAATTTGGAAGAATATAAACTCATTTTACAGCATTTTGTTCTGCGTACAGTGGAGAAATGAGTGGGAGATGTATCATGATTGTTTGTATCATCATGAAAATGCACCTTGACATAAAGCAGCATCTTTGAGGCAACGGTTTGTGGACGACGTTCCTGAAATGGACTGGCCTATCCAGAGTCCCGATCTGAACCTAATGTAACAGCTGCGAGATGTGCCAGAACGTCGACCTGGCTCCAGAGCACAGCATCCAACGTCACTATCTGCTCTGATATTCAAGAAAGGTAGTAGGAGTAATCCACTAAATTACAGGCCCATATCGTTAACGTCGATATGCAGCATGATTTTAGAATATACATTGTGTTCGAACATTATGAATTACCTCGAAGAAAACGGTCTATTTTCACACAGTAAACATGGGTTTAGAAAACATCGTTCCTCTGAAACACAACTAGCTCTTTATTCACACGAAGTGTTGAGTGCTATTGACAAGGGATTTCAGATAGATTCCGTATTTCTGGATTTCCAGAATGCTTTTGTCACTGTACGACACAAGCGGATCGTAGTGAAATTGCGTGCTTATGGAATATCGTCTCAGTTATGTGACTGGATTTGTGATTTCCTGTCAGAGAGGCCACAGTCCGTAGTAATTGACGGAAAGTCATCGAGTAAAACAGAAGTGATTTATGGCGTTCCCCAAGGCAGTGTTATAAGTCCTTTGCTGTTCCTTATCTGTATAAACGATTTGGGAGACAATCTGAGCAGCCGTCTTCGGTTGTTTGCAGATGACGCTATCGTTTCTCGATTAATAAAGTCATTAGAAGATCAAAACAACCTGCAAAACGATTTAGGAAAAATATCGGAATGGTGCGAAAAGTGGCAGTTGACCTTCAATAACTAAAAGTTTGAGGTCATCCACATGAGTGCTAAAACGAAATTGCTAAACTTAGGTTACACGATAAATCAGTCTAATCTAAAAGCCGTAAATTCTTCTAAATACCTAGGTATTACAATCACGAACAACTTAAATTGGAAGGAACACATTGAAAATGTTGTGGGGAAGGCTAACCAAAGATTGCGTTTTATTGCAGGACACTTAGAAAATGTAACAGACCTACTAAGGAGACTTCCTACACTATGCTTGTCCGTCCTTTTTTATAATACTGCTGCGCGGTGTGGGATCCTTAGCAGATAGGACTGGCGGAGTCCATCGAAAAAGTTCAAAGAAAGGCAGCACGTTTTGTACTATCGCGAAATATGGGAGAGACTGTCACAGAAATGATACAGGATTTGGGCTGGAAATCATTAAAAGAAAGGCGTTTTTCGTTGCGAGGGAATGTTCTCACTAAATTCCAATCACCAACTTTCTCCTCAGAATGCGAAAATATTTTGTTGACATAGGAAGGAACGATCACCACGATAAAATGAGGGAAATCAGAGCTCGTAAGGAAAGATATAAGTGTTCATGCTTTCCGCGCGGCGTACGAGATTGGAATAACAGAGAATTGTGAAGGTGGTTCGATGAACCCTCTGCCAGGCACTTAATTGTGATTTGCAGAATATCCATGTAGATGTAGAGGATTTTGGCTCTTGAGGAAGAATGGGATGCGATTCAGTGTTCAATAAATGCGAAGGGTTGCTGGATACTTTTGATCAAATAGCGTACTTCTCAGTCAGACCTAGAAATTGTATCGCTCAGCGACTCCGACAACGAATCGAATGGCAAGGTTTACCAGATCATAACACCGGTGGCGCTCTTCTCAGCATTCTTGCAGCTCGTGCGGTGCTCTGTGCTGTACTGTCGCCCGCCACCACCTAGTGTCACGTGTAGAGAACTCGTACTCTGTGGGACAGCATAATAATGCAAGTTCGGCGAGCTCCAGCGGATTCCTGTGTTTGTGCTCTTCTAGTTTTTCATCTACGTCTATACTCCACAAGCCTCCTTACGTGTGTGATGGTGGATGTTTTGCATACTACGACAGGAAATATGGCTAGTTCTTCAGAAAACAGTGCTGCAACTATCTGTGCATGCGCTTCTATCGGCAAACATAGCCTGAAGTAATGTTAACAGACAGCAACTTCGGAAATTTAAGGAAAAATATACTTTCATAAAAATTCCGAGCGACGTTGAGAAAGGACTACGTTGGTCCACTCTATTCGAAGGCGAGTGCGAAATTGCGATGCAAAGCAGAAATAAATGTTCGTTCTACTATCCATTACTTTCCCCGGATTTGAAACTTATCCAGAGCATCGCGGATGATATTGGTGGTGGAGACATTTGGCTTTCTAAGGAGAATGAAGATCATTCTTATTGAGTTTATAGGATAGGTGAATGATAGTAAACCTGTTAGTCCCCGTCCGTTTCTTAATAGCATGCTAGAGCAAACCAACAACATGATTTGGTGGTAGATCTGTGCATTGCGTAAATTAATTTTTATCTGTTTCATACGCTGCATCACTATGCTACAGTGAAAGAAGTTTATTTCCCCTGGATTTAAACTTTTACAATGTTGTTGTTGTGGTCTTCAGTCCTGAGACTGGTTTGATGCAGCTCTCCATGCTACTCTATCCTCTGCAAACTGCTTCATCTCCCAGTACGTACTGCAGCCTACATCCTTCTGAATTTGCTTAGTGTATTCATCTCTTGGTCTCCCTCTACGAGTTTTACCCTCCACACTGCCCTAAAAACTAAATTGGTGATCCCTTGATGCCTCAGAACATGTCCTACCAACCGATCCCTTCTTCTAGTAAGGCTGTGCCACAAGCTTCTCTTCTCCCCGATTCTATTCAATACCTCCTCATTAGTTATGTGATCTACTTATCTAATCTTCAGCATTCTTCTGTGGCACCACATTTCAAAAGCTTCTATTCTCTTCTTGTCCAAACTATTTATCGTCCATGTTTCACTTCCATACATGGCCACACTCCATACAAATACTTTCAGGAACGACTTCCTGACATTTAAATCTGCACTCGATGTTAACAAATTTCTCTTCTTCAGAAACGCTTTCCTTGCCATTGCCAGTCTACATTTTATATCCTCTCTACTTCGACCATCATCAGTCATTTTGCTCCCCAAATAGCAAAACTTCTTTACTACTTTAAGTGTCTCATTTCCTAATCTAATTCCCTCACCATCACCCGACTTAATTCGAATACATTCCATTATCCTCGTTTTGCTTTTGTTGATGTTCATCTTATATCCTCCTTTCAAGACACTGTCCATTCCGTTCAACTGCCCTTCCAAGTCTTTTGCTGTCTCTGACAGAATTACAATGTCATCGGTGATTCTCAAAGTTTTTATTTCTTCTCCATGGATTTTAATACCTACTCCGAACTTTTCTTTTGTTTCCTTTACTGCTTGCTCAATATACAGATTGAATAACATCGGGGAGAGGCTACAACTCTGTCTCACTCCCTTTCCAACCACTGCTTCCCTTTCATGCCCCTCGACTTTTATAACTGCCCTCTGGTTTCTGTACAAATTGTAAATAGCATTTCGCTCGCTGTATTTTACCCCTGCCACCTTCAGAATTTGAAAGAGAGTATTCCAGTCAACATTGTCAAAAGCTTCCTCTAAGTCTACAAATGCTAGAAATGTAGGTTTGCCTTTCCTTAATCCAGCTAAGATAAGCCGTAGGCTCACGTGTTCCAACATTTCTACGGAATCCAAACTGATCTTCCCCCAGGTCGGCTTCTACCAGTTTTTCCATTCGTCCGTAAAGAATTCGCGTTAGTATTTTGCAGCCGTGACTTATTAAACTGATAGTTCGTTAATTTTGACATCTGTCATCACCTGCTTTCTTTGGGATTGGAATTATTATATTCTTCTTGAAGCCTGAGGGAATTTCGCCTGTCCCATACATCTTGCCCACCAGATGGTAGAGTCTTGTCAGGACTGGCTCTCCCAAGGCTGTCAGTAGTTCTAATGGAATGTTGTCTACCCCCGGGGCCTTCTTTCGACTCAGGTCTTTCAGTGCTCTGTCAAACTCTTCACGCAGTATCGTATCTCCCATTTCATCTTCATCTTCATCCTCTTCCATTTCCATAATATTGCCCTCAAGATCATTGCCCTTGTATAGACCCTCTATATACTTCATCCACCTTTTTGCTTTCCCTTCTTTGCTTAAAAATACAGGGTTTCCATCTGAGCTCTTGATATTCATACAAGTGGTCCTCTTTTCTCCAAAGGTCTCTTCAATTTTTCTGTAGGCAGTATCTATCTATCTTACCCCTAGTGAGATAAGCCTCTATATCCTTACATTTTTCCTCTAACCATTCCTGCTTAGCTATTTTGCACTTTCTGTCGATCTCATTTTTGAGACGTTTGTATTCCTTTTTGCCTGCTTTATTTACTGCATTTTTATATTTTCTCCTTTCATCAATTAAATTCAATATTTCTTCTGTCACTCAAGGATATCTACTAGCCCTCGTCTTTTTACCTACTTGATCCTCTGCTGCCTTCACTACGTCATCCCTCAAAGCTACCCATTCTTCTTCTACTGTATTTCTTTCCCCCATTCTTGTCAACTGTTCCCTTATGCTCTCCCTGATACTCTGTACAACCTCTGGTTTAGTCAGTTTATCCAGGTCCCATCTCCTTAAATTGCCACCTTTTTGCAGTTTCTTTAGTTTTAAACTATGTTAGTTCAGTGCAATGTTTCTAATTTTCTCCTTTATTATGGTCAAGAGAAGAAAAGGGAAACATTTTCCTCGTCGTGGTCACAACTGCTACCGCATACTTGAAAAAACAGCAGCTGTTCTTACGGTTTAATAGTACCAATTAAAGCACGTTTCTTGTATGGTACATGACCTATACGAACTGTTTCTAGTGGAGGAAAGTGGTTAGCAGGGTGTGGCGCAACAGGTTGAAAATGGTAATAGGTGTTTTTGGGGATGAACTTGTAGTGTATACAGTCATTCCATGATAATTTGAGTTCCTTTGGACGGGAATTCTTTGTAAAGAATATTTCAATATCCAATGTTTTTATTTGCTTCAATGAAACACTCCAAATGGTCACTGGTCTAACTAGCCGTTTCGATGTATTTTTGACGTATTTTAGACGATTTGGGTATTTTCCAACTCTGATCTGTTTGAGCCAAATGTTAAATGAGCGCCATTGCTTTCATGGAAGACTAGAGTTATTCACTTTGTCAGTAGACCGCCTTAAACTGTTTCTCGCTATTAATTTTACAATAGTCTCATCTAGTATAGCGATATCGTTTTAAATTAAGGTCAATAATTTACAAAAGAAGTCAAGACACTTGCACCGTATTTAAATAACGTATTGATGGCAGGCAAAAAAATTGCAGTTTCATAAACGTTATGAGAAACTCTGAACTACTAAAGTACTTGCCATAACGTTTTCGTATACGAGAAATAAATTGGAAATGTTTCGATAGTCCACCTTACTGTTACCTTCGGGCCAATATGGCATGGAAATGAGTTGGTTCCTCCATGACGTTTTTATATGTAAACAGTAGCACTCGAAACATGAAGACTTTGTTTTGCTATAAATTCTACTCTACAGGGGTTAAGCTATAAACGCAATTTAGAACCAGCAGTGCAGTTCCAGAGCAGAATCATGCCACATCCAAGCCAGGGACAGAACAGTGGACTCGGTATTCAGCAGCTTTGAATCCGTCTCCGCGTTGACCGTGCTCCACGCTTTCAGGGAGGTACTGCAGCCCGATTACGAAAACTAGGTCGTCGGCCCAGAGCTTTTCGCACGAGCCTCTAACGCTAAAATTACCGTGACATGGGCACGGAGAAGCAGTATTTAAGGACGCGTGAACCAGTCCGTCATAGTGGAATAGCTGGGCAGTAATGTGATGTCGAGCCTCCGCGGTACCAGCACAAGGCCACTACGCTCCAAGCTGCCTGACTTCCTCGCAGCACCGACCGACGGCCACAACGTCCCGAACAGCTATCGCTACTTGATGCTGTTTCACGACACAGAAAAGTCACGAAGGCAGCCGAGATCAAACTCATAAGCCACAGGAAGAAGATATGGCAGAAACAAATACAATAGGAAACAGTAGCGAAATATCTGGGGTAACAAACGATGAACGTTCAGTACCAGTACAGAAAATAAACAGCAGTAAAGTTCGTAGTAACGATGATAAATTATTTTAAAAAATGTGGAAAATAGGCAACGAACTTAGGTAGAATTTACTAATAACGTTTATGAAACACAAAGATGATGATACTGACTTATTTTTCGTCACATCAGCGTGGTTATGTGCAATTTACCTGCAGTTTATAAGCCCTCCAACTTCCAACCCTCTCTCACGAAGTGTTGGAAGTACAGCACAATACAATAATGTATAAAATCTTATACACTTCCATCAGCGTCAAATACAGCTTTTCTTCTGCACTCGTTTCATTTATTAGGCACTGTGGTTTTATTCATCAATAACAAAACTGAGCAAGAAATTAAACTGTCTTTCATTCAAACGATACAACCTCCTGAACATGTTTTCATCACTTATCAAATGTTTTAAATAAACGCTGTGTAACTACACCTAGTGTACTACTTTTATATAAAGGCATTACCAGCTTTCGTCTTTTCCTCGTATGTACAATAAAATGTCACCATCTTCCTCTTCCAATATCAGTGCAATAACGGCGGCGGAGCTAGCAGACACCTTGCCTGGCGTAGTTATTACAAGCGACTGCATTGCTTGGCTGTCGCTGGGTTGCGCAACACACAATGCAGGCTATAGTGCTGTCGTCTGCCGTCTGCTATTGTGATCGGTCTCTGCCGCCGCCTTAGCGACCTCATATTCACCTGGAGCATGGTGACGCAGCAGCGACTGCAGCAGTGGAGTCGCGGAGACAGCAGCTGGTGTCCGTTGCATTGTGGAAACGACGTCATATTCACCGCGCTGCCAACTAATGGTTAAAAATAAGCCTCAGTAAAGAAGTCATTATAACCGCCATCGATCCTCCCTCAGCAAAGCGTCCTAGCCCACACCTAGGCGTCAGAGCCGTCCTCTTATAACTGGTGTCACAACGACAGCGGAGGATGAACATGAAGAATTAGATCGACAACCAGAAAACACCAGCCACAACCGTGGATCTTCTGTAGCGGGGGCGTCCTGTTCAACAATACGAGTAAGTGGCGAATTCAAAGATTTCTTTGAGCCTGCGTGGCTGTTTGTCTATGATTATTGGAGAAGCATCCAGTGAAACGTTGTAAGACTGACTCCTGGTCCAAGAAGATAAGGTATATCCAGAGTAAGTGATATAAAATTCTCTTTTAAATCCACCATGATCGAAAATATTCAGAGTTTTGTGGTGGAAATGACTAATACTGAGGGTAATTTCCAAGAATGATTGCCTATCGAAGTCGTGGGGTCCCAACGATACATGTCGAACGTGCGATTGTAAATCGATCATGCTACTCTGGTGGCGGTCGTTATGAGTATGTTTACGTTGCTCGCTACAGCGATGACAAAAGAAGAGCGTTACAAAAAGACATGTAATTGCAAAAGAGATGACTTATCTTACTCGTCTTCGGTGTTGTCGTCATGTTAAAGTCCATTACGGTGGTCTGGATGGATAATTTGGAACAGTCCAACCACGTATTCTTCCTGATACTCGTTCGTTTTCCGCACTATCCGCAATGAAATGTAAACGGTATTTCAGCTTCGAAACTGTTTTTACGAAGTTTTACACACTTCGCACCACCACAGTCTACATAGTCCCTTCTTTTCTCCTCTGGTGGTACTCCATACTTGTGACAAAAAGTCGAACAATTTTCTACGCTGGATAAACATGAAATTAGATTTTTCCATGTGACAGAATCCGCCGAAGAAACGTCAAGAACACCAGACATCCAATCACTAACGACATAAATCGTCTGAAATTCCGTATCAACTCACAAATAATTCGCGGAGGTATGTAATTTAGGGCAACTAAGGGAACAACGGGAAACAGATAAGAATGACGGTCACAAACATTTGATCACAACAACCGCCACCAGAGTCGCATGATCGATTTACGATCGTACGTTCGATATGCATCGTTGGGACACCGCAATTTCGATAGGCAATCATTCTTGGAAATTACAATACTGAGGGTCAAAAAGCTTATCATGAAGGTGGGAAGAGTGAGATCAAATTGAGGACCTGGATACAATACAGAATCAGCCTATTGATGGTCTTAATGCATAAACATCATATTCAGAATCCCTGAACCCTTCGCTATCCAACAAGCTATGTCTCAATTTCGTACACAGCTTATAGAGGTAAGGAGATCACAGAAACGATCGTCATGTGCTACGCTGTTGTTGTAAGGAACACGAGCGAGCCTGCAACAGCGCAAGTAAAGGAAAATGGCGCGTGCTAATGAGACGATGCATGAGAAAACGGGACACATTCAGTCCAGTTTTTCACATTGTTATGATTCAGATTTGTCTAACGATATACGGGAGTTGGATGAAATTTTTGCACCTAGGCTGAGAGGGAAGGAATAGAAGACAAACTCCTGGAAGAGAAACGTTGCAAAACGTGAGTGAAACATAGACAAAGGTTACATTTCCGTCACAACCGGCAAGGAGATGTAAGAAAATGCTGTAGGAAAAGGTACGGTACCGTGTGTTCGGTTTGACGTAGTCTTTATAAAAAAACTAGAACACAAATAAATGCAATAACTTTACTGTCGTACTTTTTGTGTAATGGAGCAAAATAATACAAGATACAATTTTAATGGGTTACTTAAAGAGAAAAGAGAAGATCCAGAAACAAAGAGAGGAATAATTTATGTTTTTACTCCGCCACACAAACAATGATGAAAAACCCATTTGTATGCAGTTTCTACTGTTAGTGTCGTAAGTATCCGAAATGAAATTAAGGACCGTACAACACTCTTTGTAAGCGGGTAAGTATTTGCGAAAAGAAAACATTTACGTACTACAAACGAACATGATTATGCCTACTGTTACATGAAGAAACGAATTTTGTTATATTCACTCCATTATTCTATAAAGGTGGTGTTCCAGAACAGCATTGGGGAAAACATACCAGTCGCCATAAAAAATAAATGAAGGAAAAAGAAGAATGGTGGCAACTTGTAGAAGAACACTGGAAGCAGGTTCCTCATAAAAAAGCCTTTTACAACAGAGCAAAGACAGCCAGGAAATATTTTGAATATCCTGAACTGAATGTTCTGAAGTTGTATAATGCATTCAACGAGTATTTTTATGACCGAACAGGTAGGCCACTGGAAATGAGTTATAGTGTCTATCACAAATATTTCAGAGAAACTGGCGGATTATCTTTCTGACAGCCAAGTCATTTGTGATTATTAGGCGGAATGCAAAGTGTATTTGAAAGCAAACATATACAGTAAATGTAAAACAGAGTGCACGTGTCTTAAAATGAAAGATGAGGCGTACAACAAAGTGAAATCAGATATCATATCCGGTGCAGGTGGCGATAGTTCCGATTTACTTGTGCTTTGTTTAAGTATAACCGCTAACTTTAACAAACGACTTTGGTGGCTATATATATTCACTTCGCATTGTCACAATGATGGCCATCGCTTCCTAGAGCTGGAGTCGCCAAAAAATACCTAATTCTGTTTGTTCTTTTCTGTATGATTTTATTGTTAACAAACTCGAAAGAATGTCCAACAAGAAAAAAGATAGTATCGTTGTCTGATAAATGTGGTGGTCAGAATAATAAAACGGTCATATAATGTTTTGTGCATGACTGTTCAAATTCTTAAAAGTTGGGCATTCTTTCGATCAATATGATCGAAATTATGGGAAATATGACATGCTCCTGAAACGGGTTGAAAACATACAAATGGTAAGGAGTACACGAACATAATAAAAATAAGTAGATCCCTTTGTTTCAGGTATGTCAGCCAACTTAATAAAAGACTGATCTTCAGCTCTTAAACGACTGTTTCTATGAGTACCAACTACAAAAGGGAATACATTTTCAATTAAGAAGTGTGGTCCCTGCCGTCGTTGGATAAGCAGTTGCAGCAGCAAGTCGTATACTCCTAGCTCACTCATTTGTTACATAGTTTAATTCTTAATTTCTTTGCGTGTTTTTGGTACTTGCATTGTTTAATTCATAAATTTCGGGCGTATTATAGTATTTGAGAGTTGTAGCATCGCGTTTTAGTACCTGAATAGTGTAAATTCGCGTAGTCTCCTTCCGCCGCCGAGCAGAGTGTCAGCAATGCGCTAGTAGCAGCATTACTGCATTTACTGGACGATCTTGTATTTTAATAACCGATTAAATTTTGTGTCGATTTGTTTGCGCTCTCTGTAGATTAGTTCAGACGTTCTTTGCACAACAGTTTTTAGCATGGATAGGGACTGCAACTGCTGTGTTCGGATGCAGGCTGAGTTGGCATCCCTTCGCTCCCAGCTTCAGGCAGTGTTGGCTTCGGTCACACAGCTTCAGGCTGTTGCCAATGGGCATCACTGTGGGGTTCCGGATGGGGGTTTGTCGGGGACGGCCAGCTCGTCCCACGCATCCCCCGATCGGACTACGACTGTGGTTGCCCGGGATACTGCCCACATTGAGGCTGATCCCTCACCTGTGGTAGAGTGGGAGGTCGTCTCAAGGTGTGGCAGGGGGCGAAAAACATTCCGGAGGGCTGAACGGAAGGCCTCTCCAGTTTGTCTGACGAACCTGTTTCAGGCTCTGTCTCAGGCTGATAATGATCTTCGGCCTGACATGGCTGCTTGTCCTGTTCCAGAGGTTGCCCCTCAGTCTGCAAGATCCGGGCGGTCGCAGAGGTTGGGCTTACTGGTAGTTGGGAGCTCCAATGTCAGGCTCGTAATGGGGCCCCTTAGGGATATGGCAGCAAGAGAGGGGAAGAAAACCAATGTGCACTCCGTGTGCATACCGGGGGGAGTCATTCCAGATGTGGAAAGGGTCCTTCCGGATGCCATGAAGGGTACAGGGTGCACCCATCTGCAGGTGGTCGCTCATGTCGGCACCAATGATGTGTGTCGCTATGGATCGGAGGAAATCCTCTCTGGCTTCCGGCGGCTATCTGATTTGTTGAAGACTGCCAGTCTCGCTAGCGGGATGAAAGCAGAGCTCACCATCTGCAGCATCGTCGACAGGACTGACTGCGGACCTTTGGTACAGAGCCGAGTGGAGGGTCTGAATCAGAGGCTGAGACGGTTCTGCGACCGTGTGGGCTGCAGATTCCTCGACTTGCGCCATAGGGTGGTGGGGTTTCGGGTTCCGCTGGATAGGTCAGGAGTCCACTACACGCAACAAGCGGCTACACGGGTAGCAGGGGTTGTGTGGCGTGGGCTGGGCGGTTTTTTAGGTTAGATGGCCTTGGGCAAGTACAGAAAGGGCAACAGCCTCAACGGGTGCAGGGCAAAGTCAGGACATGCGGGGACCAAGCAGCAATCGGTATTGTAATTGTAAACTGTCGTAGCTGCGTTGGTAAAGTACCGGAACTTCAAGCGCTGATAGAAAGCACCGAAGCCGAAATCGTTATAGGTATAGAAAGCTGGTTGAAGCCAGAGATAAATTCTGCCGAAATTTTTACAAAGGTACAGACGGTGTTTAGAAAGGATAGATTGCATGCAACCGGTGGTGGAGTGTTCGTCGCTGTTAGTAGTAATTTATCCTGTAGTGAAATAGAAGTGGATAGTTCCTGTGAATTATTATGGGTGGAGGTTACACTCAACAACCGAGCTAGGTTAATAATTGGCTCCTTTTACCGACCTCCCGACTCAGCAGCATTAGTGGCAGAACAACTGAGAGAAAATTTGGAATACATTTCACATAAATTTTCTCAGCATGTTGTAGTCTTAGGTGGAGATTTCAATTTAACAGATATAGACTGGGACACTTAGATGTTTAGGACGGGTGGCAGGGACAGAGCATTGAGTGACATTATACTGAGTGCACTATCCGAAAATTACCTCGAGAAATTAAACAGAGAACAGACTCATGGAGATAACATCTTGAACACACTGATAACAAACAGACCCGAACTTTTCTACTCTGTAAGTGCAGAACAGGGAATCAGTGATCATAAGGCCGTTGTAGCATCCCTGAATATTGAAGTTAGTAGGAATATAAAAAAAGGGAGGAAGGTTTATCTGTTTAGCAAGAGTAATAGAAGGCAGATTTCAGACTACCTAACAGATCAAAACGAAAATTTCTGTTCCGACACTGACAATGTTGAGTGTTTATGGAAAAAGTTTAAGGCAATTGTAAAATGCGTTTTAGACAGGTACGTGCCGAGTAAAACTGTGAGGGACGGGAAAAACCCACCGTGGTACAACAACAAAGTTAGGAAACTACTGCGAAAGCAAAGAGAGCTTCACTCTAAGTTTAAACGCAGCCAAAACCTCTCAGACAAACAGAAGCTAAACGATGTCAAAGTTAGCTTAAGGAGGGCTGTGCGTGAAGCGTTCAGTAGATTCGAAAGTAAAATTCTATGTACCGACTTGACAGAAAATCCTAGGAAGTTCTGGTCTTACGTTAAATCAGTAAGTGGCTCGAAACAGCATATCCAGACACTCCGGGATGATGATGGCATTGAAACAGAGGATGACACGCGTAAAGCTGAAATACTAAACACCTTTTTCCAAAGCTGTTTCACAGAGGAAGACCGCACTGCAGTTCCTTCTCTAAATCCTCGCACAAACGAAAAAATGGCTGACCTCGAAATAAGTGTCCAAGGAATAGAAAAGCAACTGGAATCACTCAACAGAGGAAAGTCCGCTGGACCTGACGGGATACCAATTCGTTTCTACACAGAGTACGCGAAAGAACTTGCCCCCCTTCTAACAGCCGTGTACCGCAAGTCTCTAGAGGAACGGAGGGTTCCAAATGATTGGAAAAGAGCACAGGTAGTCCCAGTCTTCAAGAAGGGTCGTCGAGCAGATGCGCAAAACTATATCTCTGACGTCGATCTGTTGTAGAATTTTAGAACATGTTTTTTGCTCGAGTATCATGTCGTTTTTGGAAACCCAGAATCTACTATGTAGGAATCAACATGGATTCCGGAAACAGCGATCGTGTGAGACCCAACGCGCTTTATTTGTTCATGAGACCCAGAAAATATTACATACAGGCTCCCAAGTAGATGCTATTTTTCTTGACTTCCGGAAGGCGTTCGATACAGTTCCGCACTGTCGCCTGATAAACAAAGTAAGAGCCTACGGAATATCAGACCAGCTGTGTGGCTGGATTGAAGAGTTTTTAGCAGACAGAACACAGCATGTTGTTATCAATGGAGAGACGTCTACAGACGTTAAAGTAACCTCTGGCGTGCCACAGGGGAGTGTTATGGGACCACTGCTTTTCACAATATATATAAATGACCTAGTAGATAGGTGGTGAGACACATGGGGTGGAGCAGGGTTGCTGATTTTCTCTGAAAGCCCTGTCATAGGATGGTGTCCAATACCGCGTCGCATTTCTGCTGAGGAAGTTATGAAGAAGTACGGCGATAGCTACTGTCTGTGGTATGAATTATCAGTAATACTTCAACTGTCTCAGTACTGACTTGAATTGGCCAGTATATATTGCTACGGGCGATTTTGGAACTGCCTCAACATATTGACGTGTGCGACGAATGCCTGCAGCACTGAGGATACGTTTCAGATATTTGCTCATGCTGAAAAGAAGCTAGACTTGTCCTTATTGCACGTAATACTGTATTTGCTTTCTGAGATATTGAAAACAATATTTCTAAGTTGATCCCCAAATCCTCAGCACTTTTGTCCACTACAAGGATGTCATCTAGGTAGTTTGCTATATGCAGCACATCACGGATGGAATGACTGAGATATGTTTGGAAAATGGCTGGGACGCTAGCCACTCTGAATGACAGGTGGCTGTACTGGTAAAGTCCAGATGGATCAATGATTACTGGCATCTGCCAGGATTCGGCATCCAGTTGAAGCTGAATGTACACATCTGTGAGGTCAGTATTAGCAAGCATCCTTCCACCCACCAAACAAGTCAAGATGTGCTCCACCTTTGGAACTGGAATGAATTCACCACGGACTGGAAGTTTATTGTATTCTTAAATCACCACATATGCATATGGCGTTATTCCGCTTTTCTGCTATGACTATAGGCGTGGCCCATCACATGTCTGAGAGAGGGGTAAGCGTTTCCTCATCCCGTGATTCTTATAATTAAAGTTACAGCATGTCCCGTAAGGCAAAGGCACGTTACGTGCTTTAAAGAATCTTTGGGTGGCGGATGGGAGTAGGATGATATGGTATTCAGACTCCCTGCCACCTGATCCTTGTTGGGAAAACACTGAGTTGAATTTTGCAAGCAATGTGTCAAGGAAGTCAGGAACGTTAAGGGAGTGGTTGGTGCTTGTAGAGTAGTGTATCTACAGTCCCTATGCGTTGAAAAGGTCCATTCTCAATACAGTCACAGCTCTTGGATAGTTCACTACAAGGAAGCAGGTCTTGGTTGTGTGGATGCCGTAATGGACCTTCGCAGTGAATTCTTCCGAAAAATGTTCGAGGCCATTGCAGTGAGTTCTCATCTGAAATTCCACAGGTTGGAGGGTTTTGAGGCCCATCTCCTCATCAGACTGCCAGTTAGTGATGATTGCAGATCTTGTGTTTAATTTAAAACTGAGTAGCACAACATCAAAGTGGATTGTCAGGGAGATAATGTTTGTGGTCGTTGGGAACATTGATTTTATATATGCTATGTCTACGGAAGTTTGTCTCCTGTCGCTGTTTCATCTTCCAGCGGATCGACCCTCTTGTGGTCCACTGACATTTTTGACAATGAGTGACACACTTCTGTTTGATGTCCACGCTTCCCTCACGTTGTACACTTCGCCCTGCAAAAATTACATTGTTGACAGGGATGTGATATAAAACACTGGCTACACGATGACAACTGTTGACGCCGGCGTTTCGGTCCCTTTTTAGTTTTATACCATCTGTCGATCCGCCTTGCCTGGTGATGGTGGTCTACGGGTTGTCCTGTCAGTAAAAATTTTGAGCGGGTCTTGAGCTGCTACCGAATGAAACGATTTGGCGAAAGCGTTCATGATGGGCAAACGTGTATGTAACTAAGGGTTTTTCAGTTTCAAAAAGTCCATCTGGCGCATACTATAATATGACGTCACTGGCTCATCAAGCTACGTAAGGCTGTTAGCAGTCCTGATTAGTGCACACAACTCTACAGTCCCTGGATAACATTCGTTATCACCGAATCAATTATCCGTATGATTTGCCGTTCTCCAGCTTGTGACAGCTGAAGAACTTACGTCTAGCTGTCGGTAAATGGACCTAAGAACCAAAATATTCAAGCACACTGGATTTGGTGTTGGCCCACCCGTAGCCTTGATGACAGCTTCCACTCTTGCACAAATACGTTCAGTCAGGTGCTGGAAGGTTTCTTGGGGAATGGTAGCCCGTTCTTCACGGAGCGCTGCATTGAGGAGAGGTTTACATATCGGTTGGTGAGACCTGGCACGAAGTCAGCGTTCCAAAACATCCCAAACGTGTTCTGTAGGATACATTATGAAGAGGTGCTCGATCGTGTTGAAAGATTCAATCGCCATGCCCGAATTGCTCTTCAACAGTGGGAAAAAAGATGCTGCTTAAAACATCAATGCGGGCCTGTGCTGTGATAGTGCCTCGCAAAACATACAGAAGTCCAAACCTTCGGCAAATTGCTCGTGTACCCTTGATGACTGCACGACACAAAGCTTTACGCCTCGCCTGGGTCCGCCAACACCAACATTCGACTGTTGGTGACTGGAAAGATGTTGCCTGGTCGGACGAGTCTCGTTTCAAATTGTATCGAGCGTATCGACGTGTACGGGTGTGGGGCGCGTGCAGTTGGAGTGATATGGGACCCCTGATATTTCTAGAAATGACTTTAACAGGTGACACGTACGTAAGCGTCCTGTTTCATAACCTGCATCCACTCATGTCCAGTGTGCATTTCGAAGGACTTGGGAAATTCCAGCAGAACAATACGACATACGTCCAGTATTGCTATAGAGCGGCTGCAGGAACATTCTTCTGTGTTTAAACACTTCCGCTGGCCACCAAACTCCCAAGAAATGAACATTAATATGCATATCTGGGATGCCTTGCAACGTGCGGTTCAGAAGTGATCTCCACCCCCTCGTACTTTTACGGATTTATGAACAGCCCTGCAGGATTCATGGTGTCAATTCCCTCCAGCACTACTTCATACATTAGTCGAGCCCATGCCACGTCGTGCTGCGGCACTTCCGCGTGCTACACGATATTACTCAGTTGTACCAGTTTCTTTGGTTCTTCAGTATATAATACTACAGAGGAATCCTCCTCTTTTTGATTACTTTCAATTACGTTCTTCGTCACCTTACTTTCTTTACTGCATCTTCCTTCTTTAGTCTATCAGTCCACTTCACCTCACCAATTATTCTCCCTTGGCAAATTTCAAACCATATTTGATTAATTAAATGTAAACCAAATTAATTTATTGGAGCAGTATGATGTTGCCGACAACAGTATCTATATCCAAAGGTGTGTCTCAAGAGGTTCCGTAATTTGACACTTTGAACGTTACTGTGTCACCCTTGATTACACAGTTACTTATTTTCCAAGTTCTTACGCATTAGTAGTCATGCAACTTTAATGAAACTCTATTTCTATATTGCTTAATAGTCGTTTTGACCTCTAAGACCTTATGCGTTCCCTATATTTACCGGTCACTTCTGTTCCAGGATTTCCTGGTCCATTCTCCTTTTCTCAGGTCCCTAGCCTTTATACTGATGTTCATACCATCGTTTCATCTTCTACGTATCCTTCCTCAGCCTCTTCTGCTTTCCACTGATCCTGAAAATGCTACTCGGAATCGTCTCTCTTCATTCATCCTAAATAGATGTCCTGCCAGATCAACCTTCTTTTATTCATCCTTCGCCCAATATCAGCTTGTGAGTATAGCTCTGCCGAATTTGAACTTTTCATGAGTGAAGTTCCTACTGGGACCAAATACTTTCCTTAATACCTTTCTCTCGAAGACAAGCAGTTTTTGTTCATATCCTTTCCGTAATGTAAATGTTTCAGACCCATATAGATACACCGGCAACGGCCTTGCCACAGTGGATACACCGGTTTCCGTGAGATCACCGAAGTTAAGCGCTGTCGGGCGTGGTTGGCACTTGGATGGGTGACCATCTAGGCGGCCATGCGCTGTTGCCCCTTTTAAGGGTCCCTCAGCTTCGTGATGCTAATTGAGGAGATACTCTACTGAATAGTAGCGGCTTCAGTCAAGAATACCATCATAACGACCGGGAGAGCGGTGTGCTGACCACATGCCCCTTCTATCTGCATCCTCCACTGAGGATGACACGGCGGTCGGATGGTCCCGGTAGGCCACTCGTGGCCTGAAGACGGAGTGCATATAGATGCACCAGGAAAATTACGGTCTGGTATTGTCTGACTAAAAAAAACCCTTGAAACGGCTCTAATACATAAGAATTCTTATAAGCCAAAATTTGACTAATTTGCCACTGTGATTCTTGGCTTAATGTCATTTTCCATTCTATTGCCTTCGCTAAACATGGACTGAAGTTCACCATGATAGACTAAACATTTTACCTCTGGAGGATATACACTCCTGGAAATTGAAATAAGAACACCGTGAATTCATTGTCCCAGGAAGGGGAAACTTTATTGACACATTCCTGGGGTCAGATACATCACATGATCACACTGACAGAACCACAGGCACATAGACACAGGCAACAGAGCATGCACAATGTCGGCACTAGTACAGTGTATATCCACCTTTCGCAGCAATGCAGGCTGCTATTCTCCCATGGAGACGATCGTAGAGATGCTGGATGTAGTCCTGTGGAACGGCTTGCCTTGCCATTTCCACCTGGCGCCTCAGTTGGACCAGCGTTCGTGCTGGACGTGCAGACCGCGTGAGACGCCGCTTCATCCAGTCCCAAACATGCTCAATGGGGGACAGATCCGGAGATCTTGCTGGCCAGGGTAGTTGACTTACACCTTCTAGAGCACGTTGGGTGGCACGGGATACATGCGGACGTGCATTGTCCTGTTGGAACAGCAAGTTCCCTTTCCGGTCTAGGAATGGTAGAACGATGGGTTCGATGACGGTTTGGATGTACCGTGCACTATTCAGTGTCCCCTCGACGATCACCAGTGGTGTACGGCCAGTGTAGGAGATCGCTCCCCACACCATGATGCCGGGTGTTGGCCCTGTGTGCCTCGGTCGTATGCAGTCCTGATTGTGGCGCTCACCTGCACGGCGCCAAACACGCATACGACCATCATTGGCACCAAGGCAGAAGCGACTCTCATCGCTGAAGACGACACGTCTCCATTCGTCCCTCCATTCACGCCTGTCGCGACACCACTGGAGGCGGGCTGCACGATGTTGGGGCGTGAGCGGAAGACGGCCTAACGGTGTGCGGGACCGGAGCCCAGCTTCATGGAGACGGTTGCGAATGGTCCTCGCCGATACCCCAGGAGCAA
Source organism: Schistocerca serialis cubense (assembly GCF_023864345.2). NCBI lineage: Eukaryota > Metazoa > Arthropoda > Insecta > Orthoptera > Acrididae > Schistocerca > Schistocerca serialis. Next base: position 348,743,733 of record NC_064640.1, on the reverse strand, counting down.
CAGTGTCCCTAATTTGCTGGGAAGTGGCGGTGCGGTCCCCTACGGCACTGCGTAGGATCCTACGGTCTTGGCGTGCATCCGTGCGTCGCTGCGGTCCGGTCCCAGGTCGACGGGTACGTGCACCTTCCGCCGACCACTGGCGACAACATCGATGTACTGTGGAGACCTCACGCCCCACGTGTTGAGCAATTCGGCGGTACGTCCACCCGGCCTCCCGCATGCCCACTATACGCCCTCGCTCAAAGTCCGTCAACTGCACATACGGTTCACGTCCACGCTGTCCCGGCATGCTACCAGTGTTAAAGACTGCGATGGAGCTCCGTATGCCACGGCAAACTGGCTGACACTGACGGCGGCGGTGCACAAATGCTGCGCAGCTAGCGCCATTCGACGGCCAACACCGCGGTTCCTGGTGTGTCTGCTGTGCCGTGCGTGTGTTCATTGCTTGTACAGCCCTCTCGCAGTGTCCGGAGCAAGTATGGTGGGTCTGACGCACCGGTGTCAATGTGTTCATTTTCCATTTCCAGGAGTGTATATTACGATGACCCAAATGAAATCGTAGAATGAGTATGAGTACTCACAGCATCGGCTGCTGCTGGGAATACAGGTCATATGAATGAAATGATATCAATCATTCCAGAGCTTCGAGAAAGATGTATCACTGAGTAATTACGGAGACAGTTGTGCATGAGGTATTCCCGTCAGTGCACAACATATTCCCGCACAGACATACGATATTACAAGAGTTGAATGATTTATGGCCGCCTGATCTTGTAGATATGTGAGAATATTCACGATCAAATACAGGGGTCATGTAGATTTCAATGGTCGTAAACACGTATTCCAGATTTGTATGGGCTCTGCCTAAGAGGGTAAAGAAGGGGAAGGAATTTGTGCAGGTGTTTGAACAGTTGCTGCAGACCAGAGTAAATTGGTATCCTGACAACTTTCAAACTAGCCATGGGGACGAATTTTACAGTAGGCATCTCAAAGCAGTAACGATATAGAATAAACCAAAACTCAAAATTCTTCCATTTGAACAGTGTTATTGGCCATTATATCATGATAATCAAAATCCAGATCTGGATCCAATTTAATCTTCGTTGATTATACAGGTGGCTAGACATTCTACCACATGTTACTGACGAGTATATCTGGATTATTGACCATAATCCGACAGTTATCGATGTCAGGGAGAAGATACTAGCGTAATGGCACAATTTCGCATCAAAATAAAACATTTGGGTGAAAGCTCACAGTTTACCGTATGACAGGACATGCAAACTTCAAGCCATGCAGTACCGTGACATGAGTGCTAGGAAAGGCATCAGAAGATCTGAAGGTGGTATTCACAATAACCAACCAGTTGAACTCCATATCCCTGGGTACAACTTCTGTGGACTTGGAACGAAGCTGAAAAAGCGTCTAGCTAATGGAGGTAAGGGAATTAATATACTAGACGATGCATGAAAGGAGCACAGTATTGCTTGCACTACAAATATGGGTCGTCCCATTGCAGGCCGAATATTACCTGATAAAACTAAGCAGAAACATTGAAGGAAGTACACTGGTACAGGACAATGTATTGTTGCATTCACAGTCGATAGAGCAATGTGTGCCAAACTTATATTGGGTGCTGAAATATATTTCAGGTGTATTATGAATGCAGTTTGTCATTCACAAAAAACGAGAGAAACCTTTGGCATGTTTAAAAAATTACATATAGTCAGCGGTGGCAGCCGGGAAAGGTATTTGAGGCATAAATTAGGAAGAAAAAGCAAACAGAGAAGTAACTACAGGAAGCTATAAGACATACGACGTATGACAATAGAGGACATTGCTATCCATAAAGAACTATATTTAAAATCATACAGAGAACAGCTGCTCATTAAAACTAATAGTGATAATTCCAGACACACTGCTTACAAATATGGCTCTCCTTAAACTTATGAGAAAACTCAAAATCCCAAGATTGCACAGTGTGTTTGTATGGGATACACTGCCAAAGATGACGTGGAAATCCAGAGAATGTGTAATCGTTAATTTAGATGTTGCAGGAGGGTATAGGAGTCACTGTGTTATGTCTGTTAAATAAAAATTGAATACCATTTACTACTTTGATTCAGTTGGCTATTTAAGGTCACCAGAAGAATTACGTTATTACTTTACCCACAAGGGCCAAGTTTTCTATAATTTTCGACACTACAAAAGTTCAGTTCATGTCCCTGTGGTCATGTATGTTTAATATTTCTCCTGATGATTGCATGAAAACAAACAGTACACACCATACTGCATATTCTGAAGTTAAGATGCAATGTTGTACACTCCGACTTTAAAAGAACGTTCTTCTATGTTCAATGCAAACTACGTTTTTACTGTAGATCTGAGTAAGGGGGAGTGGAATACTATATTGGCCTCTCTGCAAACATACAGGCACAACAGCATATCTAACGTCACCAGTGCAACAATAAACTGCATCTGGGAAGTGAAGAAGCTGTGGTAACATTTCCTGGCTTCTACGAGAATAATTTGACTATTTATACAAAACGATATGTAAAATGCTCTGTTACATACAAATGTCGGAATTTTTAAAACAGAAATAAAAACAATAGAAAATGCAGTGGACTTTAATCCTGAAGGTTAAATAGCGTCGCTAGATGGTTTCTCGAGGGGTTAAGAGCTGGAGAATAATAGTGATAAAGTTTGCGAATAGAATCAACAAGCAGATATACTGCCAGTGAGTGTGATTCGTGCTGAGTGTAATATTGTGACGAATTCGTACTTTAATGACAGAATAATGTAAACTAGACACGGATTTTTCCCAACAGTTGGTCAGGATTATAAAATTGTGGAGTTTCCTAGCTAGCCAGTATACCTTGTAGTATTTATCAGACATTAGATCATCTCCAGCTGAATTTTATAGATCACACCGAGAGTCTAGTCAATTTTCGTGTTGAGGATATTATAGCATGTCTTCATCTAAAGCAGCATCATTGGTATAAAGTGTAAATACAGTGTACACAACCATCAGGTCACTAGCAGCAGAGGCAGAATGTGATAACATGCGAGAATTACGATCTTATCAAATTAATAGGATTGCAACCTCGCAATTATGTTATTTGACATAAAAACTACAGTTCAGTATGATGAACGTATCATTTGTTAGGAGCATTTTTCCCACAAAACGTTTGCTTAATGAACATTTAATAATAACGATGAGCTAACAATAATCATTTAACATGAAGACTATTTAACAAGTCCAAGCAAGAATTTCCTATGTTTGGAAGGGATATGTACACCTCCCAAGGAACCCCTTGAGTGCAAGGTCGCAAGTTTTATCTTTAGTAAGGCTCATATGAAAATGTTGACAGTTATGACAGGAAAAACATGAGCTGCAAATGACTCACCATGCGCATCAAGTGGGCGAAGAAAAATGAGCGTCCGGGAGATGCAGAAATCAACCTTCTATGAGATGTATGTACTGTATTTTACAAAATGGTCATCGTCGACATTCAAGAAATGTTCAGAACAGACCTTGCGAAACAGTCTGTCGTGGAACTTATCATGAAACTAGCTCAGCTTTAAAGCGTACCTGCAAATAGTGCGATGATATGTTTCATAGGCAAGTACAAAGAACAACATCCAGAGGCTTAATTTGTGCAATAGTTCCAGGATGGATGAACTGATATGTCACGCTTTTTTCAGGAGGAATAGTTTGCTCTAAAGGAGTCTGATTTTTATACACAGACCAGTACTGAATCAAAAGCAAGTTATTTTGGCCATTGGCCTAAAGCAGTGCTCATATCATGCTTGTAATTCTCTTACGCCCATTTTCCCATTCTTGCTTGCTGTGACGTAAATATTTCCTACTGCCCTTGCAAGATCACACACACGAGAAAGAATCGTAGGGGGCACAACACCTCCAACATATCCCTGCGCAATAAATAACTTTCCACTCAATTTAACATCCAGATGAACAGTCGGTATAATTGTAGACGAACGCTTTAAAGTATTATTATTACTTGATCCTGATTCAACTCTCATGGTTCCTCTAAGTTCCAGGGTTCCTTTTATGTGAATATCCTCTTTAAATCCCGATTGGTTGGAATTAAAAACAAATTTTTACTGCACTATGTGATAAGTTTGTTTATCTCATCTATAAATTTTCGAGCCGATTCCGCAGTTTGATGTGTATCGTCCAGTTTGCACTTTGTTTGAAATTTTGTTACCTTACGTGTCCCAATTTTGTAGCACTGTTTGAAGATATGGAACCATTCACTGCTTCCCTTGAAATCACTATAATCTACGTCGTGCTCAATTTGATGCCCATAATTAGTAGGTCACAATAATGTACATGCTCTAAACTGTATCGAGCATCTCTAAAACGCGCAAACACCAGTTTTTGTAACAACTGCAATTTGTCCTCCCTCGAACATCCGTAGTGTTTCTTATGCACTACAAGGTTATATTGCTCCGTACTCGAAATCTGCTCATAACTGTTTCTTTCCTATGCTGCAGTTGATCACCCACGTACGCAATTATGTTTATTACCCGCTGCCTCGACAATGATTACTCTTCATTATATTTCACTGGAGACCGGATTTGTGGTTCCCTGTCCGACAGGGAATATGAACCACATGAGTCGACGCCTGTTTCAGTATAACTTTCACTTGTTAATAATATCTCATTATCATTGTACTCCTCGTGTACGTTGCCCGCACAGCCGAGTGTATACGACATCACACATTCCACTGACTCATCTTTCAGAAACACAAATATTGCATTGGTCACTTCTTTCTCACTTTGCAACATTCCTTGTGTTCCTTTCTGACAATTTGTCAAGTTAGGTAACTGTTAATGTAGATATAATTCAATGTTGCTTCGTTTATCGTTGCCATTGCTCTGCTTTGTATCAACGCCACTAGCACCGTAGCACTGCTGCAAGTTACTTGGCGTCTAAGCAACTACACTCAGTAACCTCATAGTGTGTTCACCATTGGATACCTCCAGTCCCATCCCCTTTGGCTATGAGCAGCCAATAACGTGGTTGCATGGTAGACACTATATGAGACATCGAATGCCATAAACATCATTGGCCTTTTGCGAACTTGCCTTAAAGGGTTTCCTTATAATAAGACTCCAGCAGCACCAATGACATACTTACACATACTTGCACATAATGCAGTCGGTTTTCTGTTTCAAGAAATAAGATACGAACTTAATAGCGTCGAAATCGACTGCACCAGAAACACTGGAAGGACAACGATTCTCAAAACACACATCTCTGCATCAACATCAGAGCCGAGAGGTATGGCCGTGCGGTTTGAGGCGCCATGTCACGGATTTCGAGGCCCTCGCCCCGCCAGAAACTCGAGTCCTCCCATGGGAATGGGTGTCTGTGTTGTTCTTAGTTTAAGTAGTGTATAAGTCTAGTTTTGATCGATGATCTGAGCAGTTTGGTCCCTTAGGAATTCACACGCATTTGAACATCAACATCAGACCTGAATACTTTACAGAACCGTGGACGGTTCATACAATGATCGATAGGTATCTACTTTAGTGTGTGTGTTCTACCCAAAACGTTAATGGGCTTCTTTGAGGACGTCAAACGTATTCTTATGAATACTAAACAGCAGTTGATTCTAGTTCGATGTGCTGCTGATGATAACTCATACACTGTAAGAGACAGAGAAGTACATATAATTATGCTCCTTAAAATGGTGTAGATAGTACCATAAATACCTCTGTCAGACGAATAAAGGCTGAAACTTTTACTTGTGCTGAATTCTGGAGTTCAGCTACCATTAAATTTCCGTGTGTAGGAGCTGTTCGACTATCCAAACCTTCCACACTTATGTTGCCAAGCGTTGACGATTAAGACATATGTTCAACTAGAAAGCTCTTGCTTTACTATTCTAGCGTGCAGATAGGTAGGAAGGGGTGTCGGAAAACGATTGGTGGGTATGTGATAACCGTAAACCGACCAGTGGCAGATTTTACTTAAGCTCCCTGTTTTTGCATACAGTAACCTACAGCTTTTCTGGGACAAAAACATATATGAGCATTTGTATAACATGTTGGCAATATTTTACCCATCTTACCACGAGGTTCATGATGGTTTTGGACGCACACTCAGCCCACACGAGGTTAAGGATTTATCACCAATAGTGGTGATAAATTTTTCAAAGCAATAAATCTTCCCTGCCGGCAGCGCAACATACACATTATTGTTGCATGACCGTCTCTGAAACCACTTGCCACTGACCAAAATTACAAAATGTGTAATATGAATGTAGAGGTGTGACACAACATGTGGATTATTTTACAATGGTACCCCAAGTGCGAACAACCTCAGAGACACACGAGGGTTTCATGATCAGATTCCACAATTTGTGTTTAAACATATTGTGTGTGACAGACACATTCTCTGGCACTGGAGAATCGTCACTTCACCCAGACCCCTTAATTCAGTACGTTCTTTCAAAACTTGAAAAACAACAATGTGATTGACAGGACTTTAGCATGCAAAATGTCAGAATGATGATGGTGTGGAGTATGAAGACACGATGTCATCACTCCAAACTTACGTTCATAGACACAACATAGTTTACATCAAAGGTCATGAGAAGATACTGGTTTCAGGAAATTTATATAAATGCATCTATTCAGAATTTTGTAACATACAGATGTGCTGCCCTCAGCCACATGAAGGAGAATCAGAGATACGGACAACATGAGTTTATCAACGTTTCATAAAATGTGCAAATACCATTGAATTAGTTAACCAATAATTTTTTTAAACATTGAGTTTATTCAGTTCATATTTTCCACATCCCTACTTACAGGCTTCAGGAAAGTATAATAACATGTCTTCTGTGCCCCTTATGAATAATAGGAGAATTGATCTTCACGACGTTGGAAGCAGCAGTAGTCGACTTCTAAGGGCATCCAGGGACCCTTGAGAGCCTCTCTGTATAAGATAAAATGCCAATCGTCCAGTACATGAATGGATGTACATACATGGTTTGGAACGTGGACTCTTTTTCTAGCGTCCATGTGTCTTTCGCCAGCAGGTACTAACAGACATGGTGAAGCTGATCCTGAAGTGGCCTCAGCTGAGAGCCAGAAGAAACCTGACAGGTCGTCTGAGCTCAGACTGTACTACAGCTGCCTGTTCTTCATGATTTTAATATCATGTAAACGGGAAAGTTGCAGAAACGTGTGACTTTTTTTGTAAGGATCAGTGACATGTGTGCAGGAAACACTCCATACCATGGCACCATAGTACTTGCCGTACACGATCGCAGAAAATTCGAGAGGCAGAGGCCTACTTATTCAGTTCACATTTACAGTTTGGATGTGGCTGTAGAAAAATGCTGGCCAAGAGATGTGAAGCATAATGTAGTCAAGCCTCTCTATTTTTCCAAAGTAGCTAATCAGAATCCTAAACATGTACATTTACTGCTATTCTCTGAAGGTCAGAAGCATCACTATGTCTGGGTCAATGACATGTCCAACCAGCTTTCTGCCATAATGAGTAAATACAAGGAGACAAGTCATTATTGCCAGAGATGTCTCAACGGTTTTACTAAGTGTAAGTATTTAGAAAGACATCTAATTGATAGCTCAAGCTAGGATCTGGTATGGATAGCAATTGTAAAAACTAAAATTTCTTTAAGTTTAAGACAGCCCACCACCAGGAATGCCATCCCTTTTTTGTATATGATAACGTCGAGTGTGGCACATTGTGAAGTTGACCCCACAGTCTCTCACATCACTTTCGAGGCTCGTATGCCTCGAGTTTCGAGAAATTCTGATCATATGTCAGGAGTAATCCTGTACAATGGCTGCCCTCCCAGTTCTAAAAACATGCATTGAGTGTTGATGTTCTTTATAGCTACAACATTTTAATGACCAACTCACAGGAAATGAGTCCCAATACAAGCATGCAGTTTAATCTCATATTTGTCGGCTGCCACTGGATATAAACATGGAAATTCCTCATACAAACCACTATGATATAATGGGGAAGTTCTGCAGTGCAACTCACAATGCATGTAACTTGAAGCACATAATGCTACAACACATACCAGTCTTCTTCCGTAATTTGAGCTGTTATGATGCTGACTTTCTAGTTAAGTACGTAGCTGATTTCAGCTCGAGAAATATAAAGTCAGTGGCATATATGACAGTGTAGGAAAACACATTTCATTCTACATGTCAGGCACATAAGGAGTATCTCTCAGTTTCCTGGATTCAGTACAATTCATGTATGCACCCTTTCAGAAAATAGTTGAGAGAATACATCGAGGTGATATGGATGTCACCAGAGCCGCATATTCCAACAATGCAAAGTTTCAGCCTTCCCATACTAATAAATGGATTTGATGAAAAGACCACAAACACAATGCCTGATACAACCACATACACCAGCAAACTCACAGGCACTGCCATAATGGATGTGAAGTAAAGGCATGGGGAGAGAGTATGGCAGGAGTTCGACATTCACGATTCAGAGGGATAAGCTATGTTGTACATATGTGCACTTGCTCACAGACGATCTTGAGAAATACCAGAATATATGCCTGAGCACACACAGTCTGAATACTTAGTTCTACTACACTACATGAGTGCTTTTGTTGGATGCAGCGATAAAAAGACACGTAGCAACATCAAACTGTTGACAGACGTTGATATGTACCTTTACTTGGAAAACGGTGAGGCTTGGCGCTTTACATCGTTCCGGTCTAGAGCCTGTGTATTGGAAGAATTAGTCATGCGTGCACAGTGGTAGATGGTATGAAGCGGGTTCAGTGGAGTACGTAGTTCTAATTTTCATCTGTTACAGGACAGTAATTCACAGAGACATTCATGAAACAGGTAAAGAAAATGTTTTGGTCAATTGTTCAGTTAATTTCTAAAGGCTTCTTCGTTTATTTATTTTCGTACAGTTTTGTGTATGCCTTTAGTAGTGTGAATGATGCGTGAATGTGGTTAAAATAAATAAGTCGATCATTGATCTACTGATAAACGCTGTACGAACAAGCGTAAGAAATTTTTAAGACAGTGTGAATGCAGACGACAGGGAATTTTATATCGTAACATGTTAAGTGGATATATGGGAAAAGGAAAGGTAATTCGAGCGCAAATGAAAATAATTAATAACAAAAAGTATAAACAAAATATCAGAATGTTACATTTTTATTTCGCGAAAAAGTACAGTTTGAAAGTGTGTTATTTGGTGAATGGTTAGTTATGAAAAGAGCGAACTGACGCGGGAGAATAATGTTTTTCTATTGGCAATAAAGGAAATTGACCAATCAGAACGGAGTATTCTTTGCGCGTCTTTTGTCTTGGAGAGATAGAATGCTTTCAGCAGTAAAAGAGTTGGAGCCCAGCCTTTTAATATTACGGTCGTGCGTAGTATGAGCTCCGAAGGAAGTTACAATTTGCCGGTTTTAGTTGTGTTACATGCCTCAAAAGTGCTTTAAAGTGAATGCATATTTATCCGGGTGCGTTTTTTTTTTTTTTTTTTTTGAAAGTACAGATTTTTTAAGTAATTTTATGTATGAGTAAAGACAGTAATTACGCGTGTCATATTGAGCGGATCAGTGACTAAAAACTTGAGTGCATTAGACACCGATAAACTTAAAGTATTGCGAGCATTTTCATTTAAGAACAATCCGTGCTTAGTAGCTGTTCAGATTTCGGGAAATACGTTACCATAAACTTGCTAACGTGAATGAAAGGGTTTGTGCATGACTGTGTTCAGATTAGCACGGTCTTGGCAGTGAACCTGTAACTCTCAAGGTGCAGAACATACCAAAGTTTTGAAAGTATTTCCATCTCTCATTCAAAATTAAAACCTTTTCCAGTTTCTTGAAATACTTACGTTGTATGCAGCTTAGTGGCTCGGCTTCCGTACCGGCGATCTGCTGCAACGAATTCACAGGTAGGTGCAGGCAAAGGACGAAAGGAACCGCTCCGCCGCAGCAGGACTGGCAGCTGAGCATCTGTGCCGGGAAAACAGTAAAAAAGCCGTAGTACACTGAATCCGTGGTCGAGAGAAATTTTGTGAAAGACCATATTATGAGCGATAATGAACAATTTTGTGAATCGGAATTTTGAACGGAACCCGTTTCCAGTCGCCGGAGAGACTTACAAGGAAGAAGAAGATGTAAAAGAGTCACAATGACAACTAGGGCGCATCAAAGCAGCAGACGGCGACATAGCATTATAAACGAATTGCACTGCGGCAGGGCAGCGCTGCCAACTTACAAGACGAGTGAGGATCCCGAAATTGGTACGGCGAACGAAGGAGTTGGACTAGCAGTTTCAGCACTCCGAGGTTGCGGCATTCAACGAATGATAAGTTATGTTTGTTACATTATTTGCGTGTGTGCTGAAAGACTGAATAACATGGAAAGTGATAAAAGTTTTGTAAATACGATAAAAGTGGAAGGACTCTCATTCAGTGTACTTCACAAACCTTTACGCCTGAAAAGAGAGAAGGAGTAGATGTTAAAGTAAAAGAGGAGGTTTTTGACGATATTTCTTTGTTATTTACGGACAGTGGAGTAGAAATCTGGTTCAAGTGTGTCAGTTAATGTAACCGGTAGGGTTAATGTAAATCATGAAAGTGACATTAAGCATGAAATCGATAACAGCCAATTGTGTGATGACAGAGTGGGTAGTGTTACCGAAACGAATGTGTCACATGTGGATACCAAATTTGATATAGTGCCGGTGGAACAAGGTAGACAGGAAACAGTAATGCAGAAAATAGAACCTGGAAGTATGCAAAAATGTTTACAGCATTAATGGTTTCTATAAAAGATGGACATACTAATTTGGCTGAAACAATTTGTCAGAAAACTGGAAAGAAAACTACCGATTTTAATGAAAAACTTGAAAAGCAGACTGCAGTCTTAAAAGAAATGTGGAAAAATGATTTGAAGTCGTTAGAAGATAAAGTGGATGGCAAAATTTCTCAAGTTGAGAATAACTGTCAACAATCTTTTAAAACTATAAAAAGTGAATTAACAGACGCCTTGAAAAAAGTTGCTGTTGGAAACAGACAAAGGGTAGATTTAATAAAAGGAAGTGTGCAGAAAGTAGAGGTCAAGCTTATACGTGTAAATGATCACAAATTGTTAGACAGTAAAAGCAGTTCTGAACATGTCAAATGTATGAATGAAGTAAAACGTATTTCTGACTGAGTGGGTGTGTCTGGAGAAAATGTTCTTCAGCTAACTAACCAGGTAGAAGAGGTTGAAAATAAGTTGGATGAGCATAGCAGTTGATTATGTCAAGTTGAAACTAACCTCAGACATGCAACTAACATTAGTGAGTGTAGTTTTGTAGCTGAATCGCCTAAAATATCATACCTCTCAAACAGGCAGTATTTACGTTTTGATCCAACAGGAAGTGTACATCCAAAAGAATTTTGGAATGACTTCGAAACTGTTCTACTTAGTTTGTGGTCAGGCAGACCAAAAACAGCGTTTATTATGTCTAAATTCTTCGGAGAGGCTAGAACTTGGGGGTTTGTCGCTATGGAATAGTACGATACACTAGATAAATTTAAAGAGGCCTTTTTTAAAGAATATTGGGGCAAACATAAACAGAAGGAGTTGCTAAATAGCTTCTGGGCTGGGGAAAAGTTTACTGCCAGAAAGGAAAGCGTAAGAAAGTTCGCTTTAAAGTGGATAACGAATTTGTCATATCTAAACAATAAGGTCGAGCCAGAACAAATTGTTATGGGCCTGGAACGCAAACTGCCCTTTAACTGACTAAACAAAATTGTTGCAGCTCCGAGGGATGACGTTCGAAAAAATTCATTTGTTATTTGGAGCGAGTTGAGAAGTTGTTGCATGAGGAGGAGCATGCAAATCGTAATGTCAGAACGACAAATAATGCAGAACAGCGGCAGGATGTAAATGATAACAGAATTGGTGTGTACCGTGGAAATAGCAGGAGCAGAGGTGCCGTGGGGTGGCGCTATCCAGCAAATGATAGGTGAAGTAATGAGGAGCAGGTGGATTTATTGATCGTATTCTCCGGTGCGAGAGGATGATGTTGTTCCAAGGCAACAGCAAATGGGGGTAAACGTAAGAAATGGTACATAATTCCAGAATCCGTTGAACTAAATGCCATCTGTGAAAGGGCTAGCATTTACGAGATGGGAAGTAGTAATTTGAACCATCTAGAAAAACCCTTTGTACGTATTAGCACTAAACACGCAGGGATTATATGTGAGGAGCAGAAGAAGGCAGTAACAACAGACGAAACGATCTACATAAAAATCTGTACATTTAACGGAGGTTTAGGGGACTTTTTGGACAGACATAAAAAATAAGCGCTGTATTGCAGACGAAATTGGTGATTTATTAGCGGAAAATGTGACAGAACCTGATTGCCAGAAAGTTTGTAGCAACGACGTTGAAGTCGAGTCATGTTTTGGGGAAGGAGAAAGTACAGAAGCTGCAGAATTACGGGAGATTAGTGATGTCATTGTAGAAGAAATACTAGCGGCCATAAATGACGACACTTGTGAAGCTATAAGGGAGAGGCGGGAAACCGGTGACCAAAATAGGGGTCAATCAATTAATTGTGAAAAAAATAAGTGAGAGAGGAAATGGAGAATGGCAAAAGGCCGGAAAAAATTTTGAGCTGTTATTAGTGGACAGAATAGTTAGTTTTGGAAAGAAAAGTGATGAGGGTAATTCTGCAAAAATCTGTGTAATTTCTGGAAACAGGGAAGGTTTCGATAGAAGCGAGGTTGTGGACGAGTTGTTGGAGAAGGGCTTTGGCACTAGCAGTGAAAGGAAGGTGTTGAGTCAGCCAGTAAGTAGTCTGCAACTACGTAACGAAGATGTCCAGTGTTTAACTATGAATAAAAATGCTAATTGGTGTAGATTTCTTTAACCAATGCAAAGGGAGATTAAATTGTAATGAAAATGTAGTAATTTTTGAAATATTTGTAAAAGATGTAGTTGTACCATTTTTTCGAGAATATAATTTGTCCAAAGAAGAAGTAGCTAGTATACCAATAAGGTACTGCAGAAGGATGGAAGATTTATAGAGCTACAATGAGTATGGGGATGATGTGGGGGTGGACCCTGAAGAAATGAAGATGATACAAGAAAATATAGAACGAAAAGTAAGAAAGGTGCCAGACTTAGATGTGTACTACGGTTGGAGGCCTCAGAGGGCATTGCAATCTATGCAGTGCTAGGTGTTTGACGAATACCAGGTGCTCGAGTTACTGACAATGCTATTTAAGTTTCTTTTCATATTATCAGTCTTCCTCTTCTGTCATTCTGAGCTGAATCTATCATCTTTAATTTTCTTCTCTATCAGTGAAGGTGAAGTGTTTGAGAGCCTCAGAGGACTTTATCTTGTCTTATGATGAAATATGTTTTATGGTGAGAGAAATGGGGGTCAAATTGTATTGGAGTGAAGGGACGACATAAGTATGTTGATGTAGGAAAAGAATAAAGGTATGAAGGTGACGACGTAAAGCGAAAAGTAGAAAAAGGGTGCATTATCCTGCTGAAAGCTGGCAATAAGGATTGATTTTAGCAATAAGAAAAGTTATTCCATGTTATGTGGAAGGTTCGAAGCATTAGTGTATGAATTAAAGTAGTGGCAGACAGGAAGGAATATCCTGTTGGAATACATAAAAATAAATTGGAGGCATAGTGAAACGTAGAGAAATGAAACTAACCGGATGTGACAAGTGCAGTTATACAGGAGATTTTGATGATGAACAATAAACTGCAGCGGTCAGGAAAAGGCGTGTTGTAACGATGAATAGGGGTATACACTGGCCACATAGTTAAAGGAAGAGTAACAAATATGACGAAAAGCCGGCCGGGGTGGCCGAGCGGTTCTAGACGCTACAGTCTGGAACCGCGTGACCGCTACGGTCGCAGGTTCGAATCCTGCCTCGGGCATGGATGTGTGTGATGTCCTTAGGTTAGTTAGGTTTAATTAGTTCTAAGTTCTAGGCGACTGATGACCTCATAAGTTAAGTCGCATAGTGCTCAGAGCCATTTGAACCACTTGAACCTGACTGAAGCGCCTAGAACCGCTCAGCGTTTCAGGGACAACGTTGCATGTAAACCCTGGAAGAACAGATATGAGGAAAATGGAGGAGTGTTATGGACGCTGCAGCGCAAAAGTGCTGTACTCAAAAACCAGGGAAATCTATGCAACGAAAAGACTATAGTGATGTGCTGGTGCTAAGATAGGATAAAATATCATTATTAAGTGGCAGGACACCAATCGCAGTGCCTTTAAATAAAAAAGTGAACGAGTAGTTAGTTCAAAAGACTTTCATGAAACATGACTTTAATATTGTTGAAAAGTTGTTTTGAAATTTTGCACCAGTTCTGTCAATTAATAAATGATTTTTAACAAAGAAACTAGAAGATTAGGCTAGGTTAGTCGTGCACAGCCAACCGTGAAGTAAGAAATTTTGGAATTTTAGTTTATAAGAATGGGAATTTTTTGAAAGATTTAAAATTTGAAACCAGGATTGATAATTTGTGTAATTGTAAGGTTTTTGGAAAAATACTTTATAATCATAGAGGGTGTGAGGTATTGCGACTTAGATCGCTTCTGTTTAGAGCCTGTGTATCGGGAGAATGAGTCATGCGTGCACAGTGGTAGATGGTATGAAGCGGGTTCAATGGAGTACGTAGTTCTAATTTTCATCTGCTACAGGACAGTAGTTCATAGAGACATTCAAGAAACAGGTCAAGAAAATGTTTTTTGTAAATTGTTCTGTTTATTTCTTGAAGGCTTCTTTGTTTATTTACTTTTGTACAGTTTTGTGTATGCTTTTAGTAGTGTGAATGATGCGTGAATGTGGTCTAAAATAAATATGTCGATCATTGTTCTGCTGATAAACACTCTACGAACTAGTGTGAGAAATTTTTAAGACAGTGTGAATGCAGACGACGGGGAATTTTGTATCGTAATGTGTTCAGTAAATTTATGGCAAAAGGAAAGTTAATTCGAGCGCAAACGAAAACAGTTAATAACGTAAAGTACAAACAAAATATCAGAATGTTAAATTTTTATCTCACGAAAAAGTACAGTTCGAAAGTGTATTATCTGTTGATTGATTAGTTATGAAAAGAGCGGACTGACGCGGGAGAATAATGTTTTTCTATTGGCAATAAAGGAAATTGACCAATCAGAACGGAGTATTCTTTGCGCGTCTTTTGTCTTGGAGAGATAGAATGCTTTCAGCAGTAAAAGAGTTGGAGCCCAGCCTTTCAATGGTACGGTCGTGCATAGTATGAGCTCCGAAGGAAATTGTAGTTTCCCGGGTTTAGTAGTGTTACATGCCTCAAAAGTGCTTTAAAGTTAGGGCATGTTTATCCTGGTGTGTTTTTTTGAAAGTACGGATTGTTTAAATAATTTTATATGTGAGAAAAGACAGTAATTCCGCGTGCCATGTTGAGCGAATCAGTGACTAAAAACTTGAGTGCATTAGACACCGATAATCTTAGTAGTGTGGCGAGCATTTTCATTTAAGAACAATCCGTGCTTAGTAGCTGTTCAGATTTCGGGAAATATGTTACCATAAACTTGCTAACGAGAATGAATGGGTTTGTGCATAACTGTGTTAAGATCAGCACGGGCTTGGCAGTGAACGTGTAACTCTCAAGGTTTAGAACATACCGAAGATTTACCAGTATTCAAAATTAAGACCTATTCCAGTTTCTTGTAATACTCACATTGTATGCAGCTTAGTGGGAGTTGCAGTACGGTAGGTTTCTGCTCGGCTTTCGTACCTGAGATCTGCTGCAACGAATTCACAGGTAGGTGCAGGTAATGGACGAAAGGAACCGCGCCGCCACAGCGGCACTAGCAGCTGAGTCTGGTAACTCCACGCTTAACAGAGGAGCAGAATTTGCAGCCGCACTATACTCCAAACTGGTCAGATCATGTTTAGTCATGTTGCAGCTCTACTATAGCCATAGACCACGTTTGAAAAGACCTGTGCTTGGCACTAGTGTCGAATGTTGTCAAGAACATCGTCCTGCTGCTGATCGGACTCCGAACTGTCATTCTCAAGAGCGAAATGTGTGGAAATCAAATTCCAAGGGTTTAATTGACGCCCTGGATGTTACCTCCTGAGCGGCGGTGGGTCTGAATTCTTTTCCTTGGCCACCCACAGGAAAGCAGCATTACGTCAATGCTGGGTGTCGCAGTTGTGACCTCCATCGCAAAGGCGTCGAAGGATGTGGTGTTATTTGTGTAAGAGGAGGTACTACAATCTTCCCATCGAGTTATCGTGTGACACCTGGTTATTGGATAGAACTTTAATGAAATTTGGTATCAACGTCACATCATTACCCCACATTGAAGCTCACATCAAATTCTGAGTTGCTGTCTTTTCTATTTTTATTTTTACACTACTGGCCATTAAGATTGCTACACCAAGAAGAAATGCAGATGTTAAACGGGTATTCATTGGACAAATATATTATACTACAAGTGACATGTGATCACATTTTCACGCAATTTGGGTGCATAGATCCTGAGAAATATGTAACCTCCCCCTCACTTATCGACCTTCATGACAGTGAAAAATTAAACCGCGTGTACCTAATGGAAATTTGGGAAAAAGCAATCACCGAAGTTAATCTGTCGGTAAAGAGGGAGGAAAGGGTTACATCTAAATGAAAGGAAAAATGCAAATGAAACTGGTGGAAATTAATTTTGAAAAGGGGTAAAGTTAATGAAGAAAGTAAATGTGCGGCCGTTACGTTAACAATTAACTAGCGGTAATTAGATATTTGAGATTTGGGGGAAATTACGGTCGCTAGTCCTAAGGACAATTACTATAGTAACTGAAAAAGAAAGGTAATTACACATATAATTAGCACTAGAAGCGTGGCAACTGAAGGTTGACACGTGTAGTGTGAAAACTGAAAGTGTGTCAGAAGTAATAACTTTCGCTGCACTCTGACTTAATTTAGCAAAAGAATTAATAAAACCGGAAAACTGAAAGTTAATTTAGTGACTGAAATTAATAAGAAGCTTTCTTTCTTAAGCACATCGAAATTCAGTAAAATACGGTTAGTCTTGGACTACCTCAACAATCATTTCAAAAGCTACTTGAATCTACGCAATTTAGAAATAAGAGATTTAGCTTTGAACTTGAATTAAATGATTCTGAACAATTAACAATAGTAAGATTTAGTACGTACCAAGCTGAGCTGCAGTCACCGGTAAGCTAAAATACGGTAACTAAACTCGCACTCTTAATTTGTGCTTGCGTAATCTAAATATTGTAGCCAGCTATGAATACTTAAAGTGAACTTTGAAATTAAAGCAGTGAAATGCAATAATTGTACTTTAATGCTGGCGTCTGAATTTCAACGACACTCGGGTTCATTTCGGAAAAGGAAGGGACCCTGCTTGGTAATGCAATTGGGACAATGAGCAACAAAGGTTCATGCTAAGTTGCTGTAATTTTGCGAGGCAAATGGAACAATTTGAAAAGCTGAGGTCTGCCATACAGTTCTAAAACTTTACGTGCTTCTAGTCTTCCTTGTTGGTTGACTGAAGGTTTGAAGCCGTCGATCGAGGAGGTGGCGACAGTCACTCATTGTCGGCCGTCGCTGTTGCAGAAGCTGGATGTTGGCGCGCCTTCTTCTCGACACGGTCACCAGACGAGACGGGCTCTTGATGTGCGCCAGCTAATGCTTCCAGTCCGCGACACCATGTGAGAAACTATCATCGCAAGTCGAGCGCAATTACATGCTGCCAAACCCCGAAAGCGCGGCAACTCGCAGGAGCTTCACACCACCCACCTGGTCCACTCGCTACTCCCGCCAGACTCTCTCTTGCTCTGCCCGCGCTCCACGCGGCAGAGTTAACACTCCCAAAGATCCTACATACTTTGATTCTTCACACGACCTATCGATGTAATCGTTCGATAGCAGTTTTCCCTAGGCAAGACCCAGCGTAAAAATACAAATAATATTTACGAAACAAACCAATTATACATCGAGATAAATGCATAAATTTATATATATATATATATATATACAAATAGTAAAACAATTACAATATCTTGAGGTAACAAAACAAGGAAAAAAATAATAGTACAATAGATGGAAATAGGAGGATATGCATTTCCGGCGTTACAAATAAGTACCCAGAATAACCACCTCTGGCCGTAATAACGGCCTTGATAAGCCTGGGCATTGAGTCAAACAGAGCGGATGGTGTGTGCAGGTACAGCTGCCCATGCAGCTTCAACACGATACCACAGTTCATCAAGAGTAGTGACTGGCGTATTGTGACGAGCCAGTTGCTCAGCCACCATTGACCAGACGTTTTCAATTGGTGAGTGGTCTGGAGAATGTGCTGACCAGGGCAGCAGTCGAACATTTTCTGTATCCAGAAAGGCCCGTACAGGACCAGCAACATGCGGTCGTGCATTAACCTCCTGAAATGTAGGGTTTCGCAGGGATCGGATGAAGAGTAGAGCCACGGGTCGTAACACATCTGAAATGTAACATCCACTGTTCAAAGTGCAGTCAATGTGAACAAGAGGTGACCGAGATGCGTAACCAATGGCACCCGATACCATCACGCCGGGTCATACGCCAGTATGGCTGTGACGAATACATGCTTCCAAAGTGCGTTCACCGCGATGTCGCCAAACACGGATGCGACCATCATGATGCTGTAAACAGAACCTGGATTCATCCGAAAAAATGACGTTTTGCCATTCGTGCACCCAGGATCTCGATCAACGCGAGCAGCAATGTCGCAATACGGTAAACCGCAATCGCGATAGGCGAATATGTAATGGTACGCATTTCTCCTCCTTACACGAGTCATCACAACGACGTTTCACCAGGGAACGCCGGTCAACTGCTGTTTGTGTATGAGAAATCGGTTGGAATCTTTCCTCATGTCTGCACGTTGTAGGTGTCGCCACCGGCGCCAACGTTGTGTGAATGCTCTGAAAAGCTAACCATTTGCATATCACAGCATCTTCTTCCTTTCGGTTAAATTTCTTGTCTATAGCACGTCATCTTCGTGGTGTATCAATTTTAATGGCCAGTAGTGTATTTATTTATTTGCATTTGTCTGCATCGTGTCGTCTGAAGCATCTCCAAGCCCAAGGGTGCTGTCACAGGATACATCCCTTTGTGCACCATTACAGAGGAAGGTTTTAGGTCTCTTTGCGCCAAATTTCAAACTTATGCGTATGGTTGGGAGACAATTACGGTGTTTTGATTAAGTGACCCTTAATTTTTGTTGTTCAGTGTAGGTTGTCTGTATAAAAATTCTTATGCACTCACGTTAAGAAGCAGTATAGCGTTAGCTACTGCTCTCACGCTTATTGATGGGTTTTGTTAATAATAAAAATATTACTTTTAAGCAACTAACATACTTATCGACCGCCTTCTTCGTCGCAGACAATCGCTGCTGTTGCTGCTGGCGCTGTCTCACACTGGACAGCAAATCGTAGCACACGCGCAATCACACAATAAAAACTGTTCAAAGGGGGCTTGCATGCCATCGGCGACGAGCGGGGCGACAGGGTCGCGAGGGGCTGAAAGTTGCGGTAGGGAGGGGTTTGGCCTTCACAGGACACAGACGTAATGATGCCAGAGTTCTTGGAGTAACGATGTCATGACACTGACGCACGTGGTCGGATGCAATGATATCGGAATTCTAGGAAAGATGAGGTCATGGCTTTGATGCATGCCATGATAACAAATTTCCGCAATGATCCTTCAATCAGGTCCAAGGATATCTCGTTGTCTCCTTGCCCCGTGTTCTCCGTCCACCCCTGTGCCGTAAAGACAAAGACAAATCATCCAGCAGCATGTAGCGGTGCACCTACATGGCTACCCATCCAAGTACTGACCGCATCCAACGTTGCTTAAACACTGTGATGTGACGAGAACCGGTGCATTCAACGGGGAAGGGCCGTTGCAGTGATATCTAGGAATGACGAACTGGTATGACCAGATGTAAATGCGTCAATCTCATGTTCGCTAGTTGTTACCCTTGAGTGATTGTGATCAATGCTTGCGTTGTAGCGTATTAGTAAACGACCAGTACAGGACCCACAGCACAGAACATCAAGGAATGGTCTTCCAAAATTTTACGACATTATGTATAGCAGTGAACTGATGTAAGTTCTACATCCATTTTAATGTTGGGTGTGGCTGTAGCATGAAAGACGAGTGCTATTGGGTGAACTGTGATGAAACTCAGTACAGTAACTTCATGTCAAACTCTTTCAAATGGCTGACGAGATGCTAACTCCAAATCACTAATGCTGGTGTGACTGTTCGTGTCGTGGGTAATTTATAATTTTATGGTATTAGTATCAATAACAAAAAATTTTGTTGCCTTCAGATGTAATTCTGACTGAATATCCCTTCAGCTACTTGTCAAGCAATGATGAATAATAAATGTCTGAGCCATTACAGACGGCTGTGATCTTACTGGATTTAATAACAAAAGATTAAAATTTACAACGTGTAAAATTGACGCAACACAACGCACAGTGTTCTTGCATAGCATTGCTACTAACGTTCGTTTAGCTGCTGCTGCTCCACCATGCTCAAATCTGAAAAAAGATGAAGAGAGAAAACAAAATATGTATGTACTAGCCCGTATCTGTGATATCTGATCTCGGTTTAATTTGCTGGTACATGACGACTCTAACCAATGAGGCTGCATGAGTTCTGATGATACTGATGATGCTGAAAAATTAAACTGCATTCGACCAAAAGAAAGATATAAAAACAGAAGTGGAAATTGAGTTCCTAGAATACATTAAAAAGTATGAGCTGTACACAGTGTTATTTTGTTCCCAGATTCTCTGTATTACTAAATATGAAAGACAAATGTTATTTTAAATATGATGTGGAAAGTTCTGACAAAATGTTAATAATTAGGAGTAAAGTAAACAGCTCATGGAATGGTACTCAGCTGTACTACAAATCGAAGAAGAATTCGTTCGTAACCTAGCGGAGTTTTCCGTCTTGTTTACGTGCCAGTCGACGACTGAAAGAAGTTTTTTTCCTTTCATATTCCTTTTCTGGATCAGAGTTTGTTACTCATCTACAATGAACACACTGTCAACAGGAGATCGGAACAAACAAACAAAAACAGAAAGGAAGGGTGAGATTTGGGAAAGTAATTTCAGTTACCTAAATCGGATTACATTAAATAATTCTCTTTCTGTCGCAGGAGAATGCATTACGTTAAGCTACCATAAACATCACAAGATACCTGAAATCCACTATGATAAGCCTGTCTCTTGTACTCGAATTATTAAATCATGTCTTCCAGCTCTTTTTAAAATTGATCTTGAACTGTAAAATTTAATGCGAGCATTTTTCCACCGAGTATCCCAGATATTCGCCATCTCTACCCCACATTCCACAGAAAGTACTTTTCATTTGTGTGGAGGTATGGAGAATTCATGTTTGTTATTCTGATATTCATTGAATTATTTCTACTGTCGTTCGTGATAACCCCGTTTTCTACATTAGGTTACTCTCTTCTCATAGGACTAAGTATCATTCATTCCTACTCTTTGATGTAATCTTACCACAAACCATCTTTACCCTCATCTAGTCACTACTGAGGAAAATATTCTTGACTGCTTCTGATGCATGTACTCCAGTTACAAATGGCCTTTTTTCAGTATCAGACAGGTTTCCCGAATTTTGTGATAGATTTCTGGTTTTACGAACTAAACGAAGCACATAGCATAGCGCCTAATACATTAACTAATTAACACGGTCGCAGGACACATAATTATGTTACCCAGTCGTAGTTATTCTGCTTGACGAGAGTGGAGTGGTATAGAGCAAGAAACAGATTTACATCTGCCAGTATTCCTCTGATACGCTCCTCTCCGAAAGACACTTGCAAAGGTTTCATGGATCCTGTGTCATTTCACGCGTCCCTCAAACAAGAATAGCACCATTGAAGTCAACTACATGCATTTGGCAACAGAAATCCATCGTTTCATGTGTTATTTACTACGTATGTTAAACTTGTATGGTGATCGTCGTCCATACTTTCCAACTTTTACATCATCTCTGACATCTTTGAAACTTTTACTAGAAGTTTTATTATACACTTCCTAATTATCTCTTACCTTTTCATGCAGTCTTTTCTGTCTTAGATTTCGTTGGTACCATTAGCCAGCCAAAACATCTTGTACTTCAAACAGTTACTTTTCTTCCCGTAACTGTGCCCTGCAGCCTCTGAAAACTTTTATTTCTTTTTTAACATCATCGCAATGACGTTTTACTCTCATTTCATGAATCTAATTTATTTTGCTGATGTTTCGGAAGTAATCAATAGTACGAGTGCATTCCGCACCTAATAGTGACGCAGCGTAATATAAATCCGGACGAACATTGTTCGGATTAAGAACATGTAGGCGAGAGGTTGCGGGAAATAAATTACAATTTATCCTAATGGCTGTCAGCGCAGAGCATCTAACCGGACCAATTCCGAAGCCACAGGGCGCATTACATTCGGACGAGTTACGAGCCCTATGGAGGAATTCATTGTTAATTTGATTCGACAACATACAAAGGCTATCCGTCAATGAGCTCTCAGCATGCGTTCTCTCAATCTCTGCTGGCTATTGGCTGCTTTGTGCTGCCGCTAGGGTCCACACGTAACATCAACGTCTCCTAACATTGATTGTAATTTGGTATACAATGTCAGTTCATAATCTAACAGTGAAGACTCTCAAGTCTCCAATAAGAACAACTTCGAAATCAATATACAGTGAACAAACGATGTCCTTGCGTAGCAACGAACCCACAACATTCCGTCCTTCTTTGTGATGTAATTCCAAACTTCATCTTCTGCTGGCATACAAATTTATGGCTGCGATGATTATTCACATTCATTGAATTACTTTTAAGTTTATATTAATTTCTAATCTTTTCATTTATTTCACTTAATTATATGAGGTTTTTGTTTGTAAAGAAATATGAACCAGGAAATGAGTTGCATAATGCTGTAGATAATCCAGTTTTAGTTATGAACGAAATTTTCAGTGTGCGGAGGGGTCACAACACGAAGAGCTCAGATACATATATTGCAGAGTAATCTCCTGATTAAAGCCGTCCGGTAACGAGTCACTTAAATTACGCTATCACTAAATGACACATTATTTGGGGGTTTGGAGTTATTTACAGATATTGCAGGAGACAATAAAATTCTAATTCATAAAGCGCTTTTCACATCAAAGCCAAGCTTTAAAATTTGCTTGAGAAGCAGACAATTTTCAGGTTTCAGTTAGAAGTTAAAGCCTCAATAGTCTCACGGTGCTCTTAGTTGCACAGCAATCGTCAGTAATGACTGTAGTACAAGTCATCTTTAACTTTCATAGCTGCTGAACCAAGTTTACAGCTGCTTTCATCTATTCCAGTTCCTTCCCTCAAACATATAAAACATAGACAACATTAAGGTAATTAGATAGCGTGATACATCCACTGTTTTTGGTATTAATGTCTCGGACCTCATAAGGTATTGAAAAAAAAATGTAGATATTCTACGAAGCATGTTGCTTATAAAATGTTCGTGTGACCTACTCTGTTACATTCATCAGCTGTATAATATCCATCTCGGAATGTCAGAAAGCGCTAACAGAGGTCATAGAGTTTAGAGAAACAGGCAGTAACGTTCATTTTGATCCGTTCTAGTGTATCGCAAAAACGTCCGAATTTATCAACGGGAAGACTGACCATTGTCGGAAAACGGCCGTTATCTCACGAAGATATATTTAGAATTGAACGACTTTTCGTAATGAGGAATCAAATAGTATCCTTCTGCTGTCTAGGTACAACCGCAGAGGTCATAGAGTTTAGAGAAACAGGCAGTAACGTTCATTTTGATCCGTTCTAGTGTATCGCAAAAACGTCCGAATTTATCAACGGGAAGACTGACCATTGTCGGAAAACGGCCGTTATCTCACGAAGATATATTTAGAACTGAACGACTTTTCGTAATGAGGAATCAAATAGTATCCTTCTGCTGTCTGGGTACAACCGCAGAGGTCAGAGGGTTTAGAGAAACAGGCAGTAACGTTCATTTTGATCCGATCCAGTGTATCGCAAAAACGTCCGAATTTATCAGCGGGAAGACTGACCATTGTCGGAAAACGGCCGTTATCTCACGAAGATATATTTAGAACTGAACGACTTTTCGTAATGAGGAATCAAATAGTATCCTTCTGCTGTCTAGGTACAACCGCAGAGGTCATAGGGTTTAGAGAAACAGGCAGTAACGTTCATTTTGATCCGTTCTAGTGTATCGCAAAAACGTCCGAATTTATCAACGGGAAGACTGACCATTGTCGGAAAACGGCCGTTATCTCACGAAGATATATTTAGAATTGAACGACTTTTCGTAATGAGGAATCAGATAGTATCCTTCTGCTGTCTAGGTACAACCGCCATCGTGGTTGGTGGGATAGAGCTCTTATAAAGACATAAGAGTATTTGTGTCCATAGCCCATCTGCAGGTGGAAAGGGAATTAAACCAGTAATAAGTGACAAAATCTTAAGCGCCCTCCGCCATACTGATTTGTGTTGTTGTGCTGAGAAGAAATTAAGTCTAACTGTATGAAGAACTGAATACTTATCAGGAGCCATGCGCATTAAAATGTTATTATGTAACCTCCTTGGTACTTACAGTCATTCTTCCAATGCAAAATTCGTGAATGGAATAAAAATGTAAAAATATGATCCTTGTACGCTATTTTGCTCCTGAGTCAATATATCTTTAAAGGCATAAGTTAGTGAGACATCTGTTCTACTAAGTAAAAAGGGACAAATTTCTGAGATTAAAGAACATAAATCATGAGATGAAGGTTTCGGACTGAGAGATTTTACTGTTACATTATTGAACTGACATTGCATACCTAGGCACAACCAATGTTATAAGAAGTTCCTGTTACGTGTGGGCCCTAGCGACAGCACAAAGCAGCCAATAGCCAGCAGACACATACAGGCATTTAAAACATCCTAATGAGTACTACCCATAGAAACGAAAAATGTGTAAATGTCACCTAAATGTTCAAATGTGCGTGAAATCTTATGGGACTTAACTGATAAGTTAAGTCCCTAAGTCCCTAAGCTTACACACTACTTAACCTAAATTATCAGAAGGACAAACACACACACCAATGCCCGAGGAAGGACTCGGGACCAGCCACACAGTCCATGACTGCAGCGCCTGAGACCGCTCAGCTAATCCCACGCGGTAATGTCACCTAAAATTACAACCCTGTTAGCAAGTTACTTTGAGTAGCGCTGTGAACCTTTGAATACGTAACACAAACTCCGGCAGCAGGAATACATATAGAACAGTGAAGGAGGGAGCACAATACCATAAATTTTAGCCAGGGTGTGACTTGTACGGAAATTATGTACCTACAGACCTGCGAATTAAAGGGAGAGTAGGAGGCTGATGAAGAGACTGGCGTGCATACTGTACTCTTCCCGAACAGGCCATGAAGGCCCAAAGGTACCGACCGGCCGCCGTGTCATCCTCATACTACAGGCCTCACTGGATGCGGATATGGAGAGGCATGTGGTCAGCACACCGCTCTCCCGGACGTATGTCAGTTTCCGAGACCGGAGCCGCTACTTCTCAATCCAGTAGCTCTTCAGTTTGCGTCACAAGGGCTGAGTGCACCCCGCTTGCCAACAGCGCTCGCCAGACCGGATGGTCACCCAACCAAGTGCTAGCTCTGCCCGACAACGCTATCTTCGGTGATCTGACGGGAACCGGTGTTACTACTGCGGCAAGGCCGTTGGCACACTGACGTACGTAACATATTTAAATAAGTCAATGGTTAACTTCAAAAGACAGCAGTACTTATATCTGTTTTTAATAGGCTGGTCCTTCTTGAATATATAACGACAGAACATACATGCTTAAACATCCGGACCTACATACCAAACCCTTTAAAGTGTTTTAAATGCCAGAATTTTGGGCATACTACGCTGATATTGAAGTGTCAGACAACTTACCGATGTAGCTCCAGTTTGTGGAAGCAAGACCACATATGATCCAATAGGTAGAGAAACTCGGTTTGATTGGGAAAGACCATGGAAGGAACTGTATTGATGTGAACACAGCAAACCAGGCAGCTCCTTGGCTTCTCTCAATACGGATTCAGGCGGTGTCGATACACTGTCGACAATCTGACAGTGCTAGAGGCGGCTATACAGCAGGTTTTCCTACGTACACAGCATTGTATAGCAACCTTTTTGATAGCTTCATCAACGCTTCGATGTCCATCTGCCTGCATTCGTTAGAGCCTTTTTCATCGCGACCTTTTAGTTTTTAAGTATCTAGTTGGTTCAGTACTGTCTGAAACAATTATGTCTCTCAAGAAAGTGTTTTAAGAGTTACCCTGTTTACCGTAAGCACAACCAGTATAACTGCCACAGTAAGGTGTCCTGTCCTGTGCACCATATCTGTGGTTGATTTTGCAGTATTTTGGGTTCTCCTTCAAGCCTGAAACTGCAATTAGTCAATTGCAACTCATAGTCAAGAGGTTGGACAAGTGGACAGCAGAGACACTTTTTAAATTTTCTGCAGATACAGATCGTGATGCGTTAATCACATAAGATCCTTGCCATTCCAAATTCACTCGCCCACCACACCGCTGCTCGCCCAACTATGGATAAATTTCCTCAAACAATGCTCAAGTAACGAGGCCATTTGGGATCTTCATGAAACACCGGATGGGGAAACTTAATGTGTACCAGGTACAAACCCAAAGCCAGTGTTGTACCGACAGCAACATTGGATACACAGGAGCCGAGAGTATTTGTAGATTTGTCGCTGGACAGGAGACATTGCATTCCAGGAGGGTTTTTGGAGGTGTAATTCTATTATACATATTTCTATTCTGCGTTATTTGTGGTGCGAAAGACTACTACTGACACTTAGATGAATGTGAGCATTAGCGAGACTTTCTGAAGAAGTTCCACCCAAGATTTGCGGTAACCTCTTTCAATGTCTTTTAAGGCGGTGTGGTAGGATTTCCTCAAAGCCAAGCGTAGTGTCCCACCCAGGAAAGCTTTCAATGCACCTTACCAGAGTTCGTGGAGAAATCTTTGTCCCATCCTGTTAGCTGAGGTTTTCTCATGATGTGATGGATTACTTTCTGGCGATTAGTGTGCCGTGTGCTCCTGCGATTTGATTGTTCCGGTGTAGTGTGTTCGATCTCTTTCGATTCGCTTTGCGGTGCGCGGGTTGGTGCGCCCTCTGTCAATCCGTGCGGGAAGCCGGAAAGGGAGTCAGGGGCAGAGAGAGAGAGAGAGACGAGCGGGCCTGGGCGGAGCGACGCCGGAAGATCGCGGAAGTCGCGTCGGCAAGTGGTGTGAGTGTGGCAGTTGCATTGGGGCCGGCCAAGCAGCGGAACTGGAGGTGCTGCAGTGACTCGCTGTCGTTCGTTCTATTTACGTGTTCAACCTTCCTCACTCTGTGGCTGCGGGCTGGTGTTATTCTGGCCATTACCTTATTAGCGGCATGTACATTAATATTTTTAAAGGCGAGCTGTTAGTCTGGTGCATCTTAATCTGGTGGAGTTACAGCGAGACTTCTTTCTGTCGTATTCTGGCTTGCGCTGCTGAGCAGTGAGTGTTCCCACGTCGCGTGTCGAAATACTGACTTGTGCCCTGGTTGATTTACGTATGAACTGGAGTGCCTATGTGGGCGTGTTTGCTTAAATTGTTGATGAAGTGTTTCACAATACCCTTACTTGAGTGTCTTTAAATTGCATTTCAGTTTGTTACTGGACTTATGTCAGTTAAGGGACGCCCAAATTGTCACGCTAGTCAAGTAAAGTTTAAGTCTACTGTGACACCACTGTTTACCTGTTGGATTAAAATTAATTCAATCTTAACCACAGCTAGGAATAATTCAAGGCTAATTGTAAGTGCCACGTGTGTTTGTTTTTTTGTCCTTCTCCTTACCCACTACCGTTGAGTGTTAAACTGTTTTGGAAACCCCTTTGACGTCATTTCACGGTGTGGTCTTAGAAAGAGTTCTGTGGATACTGTTGTTACCGGCTCCTGTTGCAACGGGGTTTCCGGCCCACATATCTATCGCACACCAGGGGTTTAGTGTCAACCGCCAACCGTGCGGTAACTTGTTATCAATCCTTTTCGAATCACCGTCTGGCCTACGACTATTGATGGATTTCTGTGGTAAAATTCAAATGGAGGCACTGTCTTGTTAACTGGTCTGAACTGAATGTGCTTGCCTTGTAAAACAGTTCATTACTGATTCTGAGTAGTTTAATCAGTGGTAGCGCACGCGTTATTCTGCACCAGACTGTACTTGGCATTAATTGCATTGTCTTGGTAAATCGGTGTGCTACGTAAGATTATAACGCAAGCGCCATTGTGGGTAATATTTACCATTTGACAATATGATTTGGTTCTGTGGATCAATGTGGCACACAAGGTCACGTAAGACAATGGTGTAGTGGGCAGATATTGCTATACGTCTGTGATATTATTTCCTGTAAGCCATTGTGCCCATTAGGTTATGTAAAGGCTTATATACAGTGACCATTTTGGTAATTTTCTGTGTTTCGTAATAACATTTTACAAGCATTAAAATTTTGGTAAAGGTTTAAAACTCATATTTGCAGATTGTTTGATGTTAGATAACTTGTTGATGATTCATGTTAAATCAGCTGATGTACATTTAAATTGAACAAGTTATACGTCAATGTGTTGTTACCAATCCCTTGCATGAATTTTCTTGCGTAATAAATTAAATCTTATATTCTATCCTCAATTTGTTGCTCAGCCTTCCACTCCAGCAGCCCCTGTATCCTGTTCCCAACCATATCAGTTAGCTTTGCAAATTAGGTGAAGAGAGTTTCTACCAACTGGTAGAAACGAATAGAGTGCGGATTTAAGCTACAGAAGAGGCTGAACCAATGATTTGGCTACTGGCAGCGAAACAAAGTCACTAATTCTGCAGCAAAAACGCTGATTAGCTGAATGCCTGATGTGTTCAACTACTTTCGAAAGTTGGTATAAATTCAGGAAATTAGGAAATTAGACAATGGGTCACGCACCATCGATGTGAGAAGGGGCAACCAAGACACAGAATGTTAACTGCTGTTACAATATACGTTGTCGTTTTAGCGCCGTCTGGCTCCAGCAGCACAGCAGAGAGATGCCTCCTGTAGCAGTACCTAGCCGGTATACGTAGTTCAGTTTAGCAGTTTTATTGCGAGAAAGGAAATTGCTTATTTATCTATGTTTATTAGTGTTATTAATATTATTTAAAGAGTTTACGTGTTTTTCGATCGCTACTGTCGCGTCAGGTGTCATTATACTGTAGATTATAGTGCTAGGTTTTACTTTTCTTGTTTATATTTTGCATGTGTCGTAATTTCAGTAGCGTACATTTACCTACTTGCAGCAGAAACTCTCCTGACCGCCGTGTCATCCTCAGCCCACAGGTGTCACTGGATGCGGATATGGAGGGGCATGTGGTCAGCACACCGCTCTCCCAGCCGTAGGTCAGTTTACAAGACAGGAGCCGCTACTTCTCAATCAAGTAGCTCCTCAGTTCCTCAGTTTGCCTCACAAGGGCTGAGTGCACCCCGCTTGCCAACAGCACTCGGCAGACCGGATGGTCACCCATCCAAGTGCTAGCCCAGCCCGACAGCGCTTAACTTCGGTGATCTGGCGGGAACCGGTGTTACCACTGCGGCAAGGCCGTTGGTACTTGCAGCAGCATAGTTAGAAAATTCTATCTTTCCTTACGATCTACTTGTACGTTGTTACTAAGTTTCTAACTCCTTTGGGTAGTATGTCTCATCGTGATTTTAATGTGTTTTATGATAGTCGGAAATGGGTAGAGATTTTGCTTGCGGGATGCGAACAGGAAGTGAATTGATCGCTATCTGGGAACAGTTTGAAGCTGTGTTGGGCGTGGCTAACATGCTTAAGACTGCTGCTCAAATTTCCAACGACATTGGGGCAATTGTGACGGAAGCGTTAGCACTTCTCGTACTTCTTGAATCCCATGAAAATACGGTTGTCACTACGTGTGCCAATGAGCAGCATCTCACCGGTTTCTCCTCATTCCAGAGTGCACAGAGGATAGTGTTGGGATGCCGTACATCAAGGCAGAAGACTAATGTGGGGACTGGGTACTCGGATGTACCCTTATACCATAGCAACATGTACAACGTGCTACCATCTGTTCGTAATACATCTGAGCTAGTCTCCTGGGCCAGAAGATAGGAGCTACAACGTTAGATAGTCATGGTGGCCCTCAGGGCAATGGGAATCATATTATGCAAGAAGTCAGTATGTCTACTCGTAGGTCTCGGTCCGAAATGTACAGGAGGATCTGCGGGCAGCTATTGAACTCAAAGCGTACAACCAACTGAAATTCGTAGCTCATAACTGTATGAATGGTGCTTGATGCATTTGTACACTACTGGCCATTAAAATTGCTACACCACGAAGATGACGTGCTACAGACGTGAAATTTAAGCGACAGGAAGAAGATGCTGTGATATGCAAATGATTAGCTTTTCAGTGCATTCACACAAGGTTGGCGCCGGTGGCGACACCTACAACGTGCTGACATGAGGAAAGTTTCCAACCGATTTCTCATACACAAACCGCAATTGACCGGCGTTGGCTGGTGAAACGTTGTGATGCCTCGTGTGAGGAGGAGAAACGCGTTTCCAACTTTGATAAAGGTGAGATTGTAGCCTATCGCGATTGCGGTTTATCGTATCGCGACATTGCTGGTCGCGTTGGTCGAGATCCAATGACTGTTAGCAGAATATGGAATCGGTGGGTTCAGGAGGGTAATACGGAACGCCGTGCTGGATCCCAAAGGCCTCGTACCACTAGCAGTCAAGATGACAGGAATCTTGTCCGCATGGCTGTAATGGATAGTGCAGCCAAGTCTCGATCCCTGAGTCAACAGATGGGGATGTTTGCAAGACAACAATCATCTGCACGAACAGTTCGACGACGTTTGCAGCAGCATTGACTATCGGCTCGGAGACCATGGCTGCGGTTACCCTTGACGCTGCATCACAGACAGGAGCGCCTGCGATGGTGTACTCAACGAAGAACCTGGGTGCACGAATGGCAAAACGTCATTTTTTCGGATGAATCCAGGTTGTGTTTACAGCATCATGATGGTAGCATCCGTGTTTGGCGACATCGCGGTGAACGCACATTGGAAGCGCGTATTCGTCATCGCCATACTGGCGTATCACCCGGCGTCATGGTATGGGGTGCCAATGGTTACACGTTTCGGTCATCTCATTTTCGCATTGACGGCACTTTGATTAGGGGACGTTACATTTCAGATGTGTTACGACTCGTGGCTCTACCCTTCATTCGATCTCTGCGAAACCCTACATTTCAGCAGGATAATGCGCGACTGCATGTTGCCGGTCCTGTACGGGCCTTTCTGGATACAGAAAATGTTCGACTACTGCACTGACCAGCACATTCTCCAGATCTCTCACCAATTGGAAATGTGTGGTCAATGGTGGCTGAGCAACTGGTTCGTTACAATACGCCAGTCACTACTCTTGATGAGCTGTGGTATCGTGTTGAAGCTGCATGGGTAGCTGTACCTGTACACGCCATCCAAGCTCTGTTTTACTCAATGCCCGGGCGTATCAAGGCGTTATTACGGCCAGAGGTGGTTGTTCTGTGTACTGATTTCTCAGGATCTATGCACCCAAATTGCGTAAAAATGCAATCACATGTTAGTTCTAGTATAATATATTTTTCCAATGAATACCCGTTTATCATCTGCATTTCTTCTTGGTGTAGCAGTTTTAACGGCCAGTAGTGTATATTTATTTAATCGTATGGGTAGGGCCCCCGTCGGGCAGGCCGTTCACCGGGTGCCGGTCTTTCAATTTGACGCCACTTCGGTGACCTGCAGTCGATGATGATGATAGGCTGATTATGATGACAGCACAACACCCAGGACTTGGGCGGAGAAAATTCCCCGGCCCAGCCGGGAATCGAACCCGGCCCCAGAGGATTGACTATCCGTCACGCTGACCATTCAGCTAGTGGGGTCGGACACTTGGTGCATTGATTCCTTTAAACTGTTAGCTAATTTGGTGAAGACAACTGGTCTTACATGCAAGATGGAAGCACAGCTCACTATTTGGAGCAATCAATACGGAGTAGATCGCTATTTTTCGGTTTCTAGTCGAGTGTAAGACGATTCTTCGTCGATCTCGGATGTGAATATCTCAACCCCCACTATTGGGCGTGTAATTGTAAGGCTACACACAATACATCAGACTGTGCGGCTGGTCCCTGCGGAGTTTCGAGTCCTCCCTCGGGCATGGGTGTGTGTGTTTGTCCTTAGGATAATTTACGTTAAGTAGTGTGTAAGCTCAGGGTCTGATGACCTTAGCAGTTAAGTCCCATAAGATTTCTCACACATTTGAACATTTTTGAACAATACATCAGGCATGAATAGCACAAAGAAAGCGGCTACTCATACGGCAGGTTACGACGTGGCTTGTCCCTTTTTAAGAGCCTCTCCACAGGGGTAGTGTTGAATTACCTGCCTCAGTTGGAGGAAGATCAGCCGTGTTGCGCTCGGAGGAGAACTTTCGACTGTGCAGATAAGAAAGACAAAATAATAAATTAGTATTAGTGAACCACTAGGTCCCAGAATTATTATTGCTTATTTAAGCAAAGATTGCCACATAGTAGAAGACAGAAAATACTGGCTGAAACCTGAACCAACAGTGAAACTCTAAATTCAGTTTGTAAGTAAAGGATAGATGCCAACGGTGGCTTCCCATTCCCGTAAGAAGCTCGACAGTATCCAATGAGCTTGTTACAGATTCAGAATGTGAAATAGGATGAAGGTAAGCGTGAATTGTGTATGAAAAACGCTAAAGAGATGAAGTGCACTTCAGAGGAACCTAACGAATAGCGCCAATAAGTTTCGTGGTCATGCTATTGTAAAAGAAGGAGGCCCCTATCTGCTGGCTCTAGAATAGAAGATTCATGTCTGATCTTCTTGTGGTTGTACATTCCCGTGGCTACCGCCGCCAGCAATCATATACGGTGGCTACATTCCAGCCATGCCTTTCTAAAATGGTTCAAATGGCTCTGAGCACTATGGGACTTAACTGCTGAGGTCATCAGTCCCCTAGAACTTAGAACTACTTAAACCTAACTAACCTAAGGACATCACACACATCCATGCCCGAGGCAGGATTCGAACCTGCGACCGTAGCGGTCGCGCATTTCCGGACTGTACCGCCTAGAACCGCTCGTCCACCCAGGCCGGCGCCATGCCTTTCTGATATCGCAGAAGGAATATCCAGATTCTCGTAGTCCTTTTACACGACCTCGTTCAAATTGAATGAGGTGTTGATATTAGCGTCTTTGTAGCCTTAAAGGCATTCGTGACTAACATCAACTTACCACGTCGCATCTCAAAGGTAACTAACGCTCACGACCGTGACAGCGTGTATTTAAAGCAAACCTGATTTCCATCCTTATAGTGGCGGTACTCTTATGCCAATTGAGCGAAATTGGAATAGACATCACCTTTCAAATGCAGAAACACTCCCACCAACTTTTGTTTATGTTACACAACTCCTTCTTCGCGTTGCGATTTTTTCCGCCGGTGTACATTGCGCAAAACAATTAAAGGATCACTTGTTTAAGACCACGTAATTGTCTTCCATTGAGACGCAAGAGTTCTAATTTTTAGCTCAAATGTACCTACACTCTTCTTCAGCAAGGGTGAAGAAACGTGGGGCCCTGGGACGTCAATGTCGGTTTCAACGGTCTTCGAACAGCTAAGTGTCGACAAATGTGAAAAAAGGCCAGAGGTCAGAAGTTCATGTGAGGTGTAAGGTGGGTTAACTATATCACAGCGGCACCAAATTTCACCACAACTGTGCCCAGCGCCAGTGTGGACGTGTAACATCTACTTTCCCCGACATTTCGTCCATTCCTTTGACGTCTCTGTGATGGAAGTTAGAACCGCAACGCCCAGTGCTGAAATCATGTAGTTTTCTTGTGGGTGGTCGAGTAAAACATTTCAGTCACACCGACGCTCGGTTTTCGTCACAAAAGGGTCTCAAGATGTGGTGTAAGTGGAGAAATGAAACCATTCTATCCCTTCGAGTGTTTAGTCCGATACATTTCATGGACAAAATGATAGTTGGCATTGAGATGGGCTGCAGAACGACGTTCTTGACAACATTCGACGTTGCTCCTCCCCCTCAGCTCCCCCCTAGACGATTCTCTAACGACACCCATGTCCGAATGAACATTGCTTTCCTTTTCTTGGCATCTGCAATATTGTATGTATCCGCTGATATCGGATAGCGACTCTCATTTAAAATGTCCTTCCCTGTACGGGAACTGCATAATGTTTATATGGGCACAGGTTGTGACGCAGGAACGACAACCTACGGGATTTTGGATCTGGCCGTGAGTTGTGGACTGACTTCCGAAGCACCGTCTACCTTTTTTTTCCTAGATCTCCTCCACTTCAGCTGTTGCCTCCTAATAGCCATACTACTCCCGAAGTCATCTCAGCTACAACCAACAACAGTATCAAATGCCATTTCTACTTTCATCCTAAAGCCAGATAGAACGGAATTGGCCAACACTTAAGGCTTCGACCACGAACAAAAACGAAACACGCTTCCGGTCGTCCTGTAAAAAAAGAGTATGAAAGGAACCAGTACATTTTTTTCCAACCGAGCGAGGTGGCGCAGTGGTTAGCACACTGGACTCGCATTCGGGAGGACGACGGTTCAATCCCACGTCCGGCCATCCTGATTTAGGTTTTCCGTGATTTCCCTAAATCGCTCCAGGCAAATGCTGGGATGGTTCCTCTGAAAGGGCACGGCCGACTTCCTTCCCTGTCCTTCCCTAATCCGATGAGACCGATGACCTCGCTGTTTGGTCTCTTCCCCCAAAAAACCAACCAACCATTTTTTTCCAGAGGTGTCCGCAGCGGCCAGAAGGCGGGGTGTCTGCAGCGGCCAGACGGCGGGGTGTCCAAATCGTTAATCGAGGGTTAAACACTGCGTGGTTACCGAAGATGTCTCACGTAAGTCCATCCTGTGCTGTACCTTCAATCTTGTCTTACACCCGATGCACCCCAATGCTGTGAAGGATGTGTAAACAACGACCCCAAGTAATTCGCAACGAGCGAACCATTCGATATCTTGCGGCGTGAAACCGTTCAGTCGCTCTTTAAGTAGTGCCAAAAATCTAACAACTCTGCCACGCCCCGACCACAAAAAGTATGACAACGCCTTTAACACACACCGTGGCATTATGTCGAGTAGCAGAGAAATAAGTGACGTCAGGGTGAATCAATTCAGTGACTTGTCGCAACAACAACAGCAGCGCATCTGCGGCAGAGAGGGTCCTCAGCAAGATGTATAGAGTGTTAAAGTTTACGGGTGGGGAATTTTTCAATCGCTGTCACATACAAAAGGGCCCTTAGAGCGGTGGCAAGGAAGGCCGGTGCATGTTACTCCATACCCGCTACCAGCCAACCGCCGTAGAATCTCATTAGCAGGCAGTGTTTGTGGCAAATAGTGGTCGAAGTCCCTGGTTCTAGGCGCCCCCGTGGACAGTAGGACGTCGAACAGGTAACTCATGTCGACCAGATAGGTGCGAATGTGACGTAGTGGTGGCACGATATGTCCAGCAGGGATCGGCGCGCGGAAGATTTAAAGCGCCACCTCCTCTATTAGTGTGGCGGTGAAGGTGTCCTTATCCAGAGCTTGTAGGTGTCGCATCGTCAGCAGAAGTAGAGCGCGCGTCCTACTATGTACGTGTATGATTCCAATGCCACCATCATGTGTTGACGAAGTCAGTATCTCATAACAAGTCTTTAATATCTTCCCATCGCTAAAGAAATGACCAAAGATCGCCTGGAACTTGACAACCACCGTTGAGGGTAGCGGGAGAACAGGAGTGTAATGATAAAGTTGCGGGGCGACGTAGACGTTCACAAAATATACCCACATCATCAAGTCAAGCATTCGAAAGATATGGATAGGAACTTGTGTGCGGATCACATTAAGTAGTCTGCGCTATATAGCCGCTGCTGTACGCTGCAGTTTCGATGGCAGGACAATCCCAAACATTTCATCGCTGGGAACTTGGTAACGGACACCTGTGTTCTGATGTCACATATCGAGCAGATCCCCGATGATTCCCTCAAGTGTATCCTCATTCTCACTGCTCAGGATACATCACGGATATCCTATTATCGCCCCTTGACGTTGCTTAGCAGCGACACGAAGATCTCTATTCAGCTGTTGGCTACACGACTTAAACGAATGGCCCGGAACGTAGATTCCCCTGATCAAACCTCTTTAGGCGATGGCAGTAACATCCGCACTGCCCTTTGTCGCTATCGAGACACAATCGCTCTTGCTCAAGCTCGTCGTGTGCCTGAGCCTTTACTCTGTCTTGACTTCAGTCAGGCATTTAATCATATCGATCACGACTGCCTCGAAGGGGTGTTCCACAATATGGGATACCTTGATACTGTCATTGGCGTCGAATGCGTCTCCTTCATGTAGTTACATCCCATTTGCTGTTTAATGGGCGCCTTATTCCTCCCATCTTGATCCTCCATTCTGTGCATCAAAGCTTCCGCTCTCTACACCGTTGTATGCTTTTGCCATCGAACGGTAGCTGCGTGGGCTCCGTCAATGCCTGTCTGCAACGCCTGTCGTTGACCACGTATTTAGCTGCACTGTTTATGCGGACGATCTCGTCATCGTTCTTCGTGGCGATACAGAGGTCAGGGAGCGACTGGCGTGAGTTACTACCTACAGCAAAGGTTCTGCTAGCTGCGCTATCGTTCGCAAATCGACAGCGATCGCTGGAAGTGCGGGTCTTCCTGCAGACAGCTCTGATCCATTGCGCGTAGCTGCTACTATCCTACGCTTAGGACTCGATTTCACGGCACATTGTTGCCCTCAATTACCGGCGCCTGCTGTCTCAATGACGAGCTGCGCTCCTAGATCATTCTTTACGAGCCTCGATTATTTTTAACGAACGCAATATGTTAACGTATATTAGGCGTCACGTATGCCTCACGTGGCACAGACACTTCCCATTCTGCCATCCATGGCCTGCTTTATGCTAGCGGCATTAGTTTCGTGCATTTGTGGCGGCTTGCAGTTCAATGTTCGGTACGACACCCTCATCCTCCCATGGTGCAGGGGCAGTTTAGGCCTGTATCATGTCCCCAGCAGAGCGATAGCCCTTTTCGTCAGCTCTCAGATGGTGCTGTTTCGCCATTGTTCCACGAGCCACACGAACTTGTTGTTGGAGACCCTTGCTCCACGCTCTCTCTCTGCCCTCATTCAGATTTCAGACGTCCCAGCGTCCTTATTTCACTTGCATCTTTTTTCCTCGAACAGAGTTATGTCCGTAATTCGCTACTGCAAACGCGCTTGATGTCCACGAATATGATCTATGGTTTTCGTCAGCAGAACAGAATACCGAATATGTCTGAGGTGAAGCATCCCCCCGTTTGACGATCGGTGTGCGCTCCTTGTCTTGCCACTGGCATCCACCTGCACGGCACGTTACGATCAATGGAAACAAGTATGTCCGTCATACCTTCACGGAAATAACCTCGCATACATCCGAGTATGTGTCGCCTGTGATGTCCTGGACACGGACAAGCATTGTTTGGTGTGCGGATAGGTGATAGGTGTTTGGTTCTTTGTGTGACTGATGCTGGTCTTTATTACTCCTTTCCATATTCCCACAAAAGAAGATGAACTCTGTGATTTGGTCTTGTGATTCGTACTTTTTTCCTGACGGCGAAAAAAATGTCCTTCATTTTTGGCACTTCCTCAATGGTCGACGTTGTGCAGCTCTCAATCCCAAATACAAACTTTTTTTCTCTAATTTCTGTTGCAGTGTTTTTCTTAACCCATCCCGGATTTGAAGTGCCACTGCAATAAGCAGCTGAGACACACGTTTTCCACTCTTGATGTCGGTTATTCTCTGGTCACTGAAATGTTCTTCTCCGACACATTATGCATCGATAATCCCAACAAGTGTGCTAATTAAAGCTCCCTCCTCCTCGAGCTGTCCGTTTCCATTTATGCATGCTGATTGAAGAAAAAAAATGAAAACAAAAAATCTTGTCTCAATGATATGGTTTGTAGATCTACTACTGTTCGTTCCGTCACTCTCCTTGGTTCCTTGGGGAAGGAACGGGACATGGTGGCCAGACCTCGGGTTGCGACCCCTGCGTACTTTGCCCCTTCCTTCCCATTGGGCGCCAGGTAGGTTTCACTGAAGAATAGAGGAAAAGAGATAAAAGACTCTCGGGGCTTCGACAATGGTGGTACCGGTTCGATCCTGTATGTGAAACTTTTGTTTCCAATTTCATCGCACAAAATATCATTACATAGGGAAAAACTGCTAAGGGGGTCTCTCGCATAAACTAGCGAATCCGGACTCGAGTCCCGGTCCGGCACTAATTTTCATTGTCGTAATTCCTTCTAGAGCAGACTGTTGTTCGTACTCGCAACTGCGAATTAACTTCACGTAAAAGAATCGATTGTAAATGTACACGTAAAACAACGTTTTTGATAGTGTGTTAATAATACAGCTAGTATCTGAGGTATTTTAGGTGAAGTCACGGTTTCTTAGGGAAAGTGTTGATTCACACCTTGCATAAAAAATGGCATATTTGTTATATGTTATATTGAAAACGACGTCGTATGTCATTTGGACTGCCGATGAGGGGATACATCCCCGGCAACCGTTAGCACGACTGTTAAGGTATCCACTTCCGGAGATGGCTCCGGATTTACTTACTTTCGACAAAACTACTGCTTGCTCGGTTTCAAGAAAATGAAAGCAGGTATTTTTATCGATCTGGACAACAGTGAAACTTTTACACATGCATTTTAATTAGTTCTAAAAGAGGTGGGACACTATGATAATCTTTTAAGAATATTTCGAATCTTTTTACGAGAAACTTCAAAGCAGAAAATATTCTGAAGCGCTGACATCGCCAGCTGCTTTGTCACAGGGCATCGAAAGTGTCCTTTTTGAAAATACAGAGTCATTTCTTCGCACCAACTTGTGTTGTGGTGATATGGGTGATGAACATGGTGAATGCTTTCGCGGAGGTATTTCACGGATAGAAGAAAGGTACTAATGGAAACAGAGTACTTTCTTGTTAAATGATTTTAACTGGATCGGGAAAACAGCCAATCCTGCAACACAGTACCAGAGGTAGGCCAAAAATAGACGATATTATGGTATATGATAATTCTTTCGTCTTTTGTTATAAGAGACATACAGTGAACATCTTTCTAAAACAAAACTAGTTTGTCGGTGGGTGCAAAACACTGTATGATTGTTTTAAATCATGCTGTTTTTATCCTTCTTTGTTGATCACCCACAATATTTAATGAACGTGTTTTTACGCCCTGTTCTCACATCTTCAATAGCAAATTTTCATTGACGTAGAATAGGCAGTTCTTTATGAACTGGAAGCATCAAAAGGGAGTATTTGCCAAAGTTCTTACAGGGATTAATTGATGTTCAAAAAAAGTGTCGAATACTTTGAAAGGTGGTAGTACTCTACTCCTCGAAACAAGAAAAATAAGTCCAGTAAACATGGATCCGGAAACGCATACTTTACGAGATAAACACGTGTTTATAAAAAGGATGCGCGACGCTTGGTTGCGGATATTAGCACAGTCGCTGTACTGGATCTCCATCATACGCGTCGGCAAGGTATTATGACGTGTTACTCACAGTACTCTACCTATCAATAGGTGGTTGGGAGTTATATAAATTTATAAATTTGTGTTAAGGTCCTATGGGACCAAACTACTGAGGTAATCGGTCCCTAGGCATACACACTACTTAATATAACAACACACACACATCCATGCCAAAGCGAGGTCTCGAACCTCCGACGGGGGGAGCTGCGCCAACCGTGGCAAGGCGCCCCAGACCGCACGGCTACACCATGCGGTTGGAGACATTTGTGTGGTTTGAGTCGTGTTGTAGGATACGTTAGTTATCTTAGTATTTGTATGCCTTATTGTGCAATACTATAAACGTCTCATGGTGTTTTGCCTTCTTTCAGACGCGGATTCACTTATGTGTTTACTGTTATTGCGCTGTTTGTACATACAAATGGTGTAGTACATTTACATTTTCTCTCTTCCACCATTTATTAGCAGTGGAAGCCCACTTCACGACAAGTTAAACGATGTATATGATATTCCGCTATGGCTTGGCAAATGGACATAACCTGCGAGACCGTGCCCTCTACGCTGTAAAATACCCACAGCGTACAGTGTCCCGTTATAAGCTGTTCGGCAGACTTTTCCCGAGGGGCACAGGTATTCTTGCACCTCGGAAGACTGACAGTGGAAGGCCCCGCACTGTCCGCACGCCTCACGTGAAGGAGCGTATGCTGCGTTCGGTGGGGGACCAGTGTGCGACGACTAACAGCAGCAAAAGGCGCGTCTTAATGTCTTATCTGGGGGAGCGGGGTATTTCATGAACAGTTGCTTTGCCCATAACATCCAGAGTGGGTTGAGGCCCTAAGGACACAGGATCATCACGACAGACTGCGGTTATTTCAATGTCTGTTGCAGACGTGTGCGTCAGATCCACAGTTCGTTCACATCTAAGATTTTATTTAACGATGAGGCAGGGTTCACAAGAGATGGTGCTGTGAATTTCCATAACCGGCATGTATGGGCAGATGCACATCCCCAAGCAATTCAGAAAGAGGACATCAACTCCGATTCTCAATCAACGTATGGGCAGGCGTACTAGGAGAGAGATTAATAGGGCCATACGTACTACCACAAAGGTTAAGTGGGGCACGTTATCTGGACTTTCTCATTAATGTATTGCCTACCTCGCTGGAGCTTGTGTCATTGCAGCAACGAGCTCTTCCTGTTGCTATTGTGTACGAAAGGGTCAGTTTAGAATAAGCGGCTACAACATGAACAAGGCAACTGGGCCTTAGTTCCTGGACATCGAAAATGTCTTCGACTGTCTCTGACGTAGTAGCAAAACAAGCGACGCTGGTTTCCCCGACGGACTCGAACGTCTTACGCACTCATATCTCACAAACAGAAGTTTCAACACTGACATTCGGAGCAATCAATACGACGTAGCATACAAACCGGATCGCCTAAAGGTAGCATCTTGGGATCCCTATTGTTTAACTTCTACATTCACGATACCACAACAACACTTATCTCGATGGTAGCCATTTACACTGATGACACCTTCGTCCTGGCGCGAGACTGGATACCATCAAACAACAACTCACAGCTACAGACAGCACTCACAACTGTCCAGCCTTGACTGGAGAAATGGCGTGTTAGAGAAAAGGTCGACAATTGCGAGGCTATTCTGTTCACATGCATACCGAAACCAACACCAACGCTGCAGACGAATTACACTTCACACACGCCCAATACGATTCCGTGAGAAAGTCAGCTATCTCGGAGCCTGGCTGTATCGGAGTCTGACTTGGGGGGGGGGGGGGGGCGGGAGGGGTATGGACCACATTCAATTGGTCGCCAACAAAGCACACTCGAAGCTGAAACAACTCTGTCGAATGCTTGAGGTGTCGAGATCCATGCGCAGGAGTCTTACGATCAACGATATCTACGCACCGCGGACATGCCTATTGAATTCCGACTTCCCTGGAGGTACTAAAAAAACTAGCTACATGTCATTAAAGTAACATGAGGCACTCGAACCACCCCTTTATTCCAAATCAGGTAACTGCTATCATAACCACACGTGGAAATATCACTGCCCAAAACACTCCTCCTTAGGGATTCTGAACCACGTGTGACAAGCTTAAACTAAGACGACAGACGACGCAATGCCAGTGAACTCCTGTATTACAACAAATATGACTGACACTGCCAGCAGCGCCCTTACAGCCCACAAACCGGCAACGGCAGGTAAGCCGAACTCGTATAAACGCAGAAGAAATTTGTCGGAGATTCTACGCCGAGTGGAAAATTTTATGATCATGAAGACCTCTGATGACTATTTGACATGTTACAGGTCGCTGATGCTGAAGGTGGCCCAGAGAATGTGGTCTGTGTCCAGCAACAAAGGCACCCTCCGCCAACATGTTCTTACACACACGCGTGAACCATCGCCACTGACAACATAAATCCATCAATAGCTCTACTACCGTACTGATGGACGCGGAGGTTTCTTTTCCCACAGCACTTGCTGTGGCACTTGTCTCGCTCCCTCCGTCCTATTCTTCAAATGCTAGTCTTCAACGCACCCAGACGTATGGACAAGATTATATAAGAGTATCCAATGACTCCCCGATAGACATACTAAACCTTTCTCTGGGATGACATTAGAAACGTTTCTGATGATCACCATGCAACTTCAAAAAATAAAAGGTCAATTTCTGGGGGAAGGACGATTTATTCAGTTGGAGTTTATGGGATGGTTTTTTCCTAACCCTCCTAAATGGATAGAAGGCATAAAAGGCTGGCCTAATCTCGAGTGTTCCACTCAGGACGGCTGGTTCAAATGGTTCAAATGGCTCTGAGCACTATGGGACTCAACTGCTGAGGTCATTAGTCCCCTAGAACTTAGAACTAGTTAAACCTAACTAACCTAAGGACATCACAAACATCCATGCCCGAAGCAGGATTCGAACCTGCGACCGTAGCGGTCTTGCGGTTCCAGACTGCAGCGCCTTTAACCGCACGGCCACTTTGGCCGGCTAGGACGGCTGGTGTTCCCATCACCCCTTGCAAAGAGCGAAATGAAAGCGCCAATGAAATTGCCT
This sequence comes from Schistocerca serialis cubense, assembly GCF_023864345.2. NCBI lineage: Eukaryota > Metazoa > Arthropoda > Insecta > Orthoptera > Acrididae > Schistocerca > Schistocerca serialis. Next base: position 348,700,809 of record NC_064640.1, on the reverse strand, counting down.
GAATGCGAATACTAAGCCTGACTGGCCGAAAGTTTTGAAATTTAAATAATTTCTTGGAGCAATCTGGAGCTCGCGAACTTGAGGAAGATTGCAAAAGGATTTGTTTAGATCTGCAATTACACTTTTTGACTATTCGTCAGACATAAAATCTCAAGACATTTGTCCCATCCTGTGGTTTATTTTTGCGGCTATCCATATGCCAAATTGTTTAGTGCCCGTTACTTTGTTAACAGATTGTGTCAGAATAAAATTAAGAAATTATACACACTTCACAAAGTATATAAAGTGAATAATGGTTATGACACTGTACAGCATTTGAAAAACTTTACTCTGGCACAACATGCCATTCTTATGTCTCTTGCTACAAAAAAATTGTACACAAGTATAGCGACAGAACAAACACTAGAGATTGTTTATGCAAATCTCTTTAAGTACGAGAAAGCTGAATATATGTGTAGTACACAGCTTATCTAACTTACAAGGCTTGCACTTTCCTTTAATTACTTCATGTACAACGGAAAAACTTTCTGTCATAAAGACGGTCTGGCTATAGGTTCGAGTCTGTATGGGATTTTATCGGAAGTTTTTATTCATGAACTGGTAAGTAACTTTTTACATGTCCATAGCGAATTGCGTCAAGAAAAAGTCATTATGTGTTACAGATATGTAGATGACATTTTGATTATCTTTAGGGTGATATTAAAGAGGCATAACATTTAGCCCGGAAATTAAACTCCATGCATGAAAATATTAAGTTTACGACTGAGTTTGAAAAGGAAGGGCCCCTCAGTTTGTTAAATATACAAATACCCAGGGAAATTTCAAAGCTAAAACAAGGCATTTTTCGGAAACCAACAGCATCAGATACTATCATAACGACAGATTCGGGCCATCCTGAAAACAAAAGAAGTCGTTTTTTGTATCTATGTTCCACAGGTTAGCAAAGTTTTATTTGGACAAGGATGCGATAAATAAGGAAATCGGGACAGCTGTACAGATCTGTCTCTCAAATGGGTACGATGAAGCTAATATTAGGAGGCTAGGTGAAAAGTTTTGCTAAGGTTGCCACAGGCAAAATGGAACGTAGAGAAGAAGTAAAACACATTTTGTTAAAGTTTCTTTATGCCATGTTCACAAAGGGTTGCAACCATGTACAAAATGTTTAACGTTCAGTTAGGATTCTAAACGGTTAACGATTTCGGGAGTCAGCTGAAGCACAGTCTGTAAACAGTGTAAAATAGGTTTTGTAAGACGGGAGTAAACAAAATAAAGCAGGGATCACGTGATTGTGTTTACGTGGGACAAGCAGGGTGAGAGTCAAAGGGTGGTTTGAAGAACATGGTTGTGCTAGCAACAACACCGCTTTAGGTCTCCATTTAAAAGATAAAAGCCATAAGCTGGCAGAATTAGAAAGTAGCATGGCAGTTCTGAGCACAGAGGGGAAGGGAAGCAATTTGGAAATTCTGGGGGAATTGGAAATACATGCATTCAGTCAAGTGGCTCCAGAACTCCTAATCAACGAGCAAATCAGTAGTAGTAGGAAAATGGTTTTTCAGTCTTTTCGACGATTTGTTGTGAGAGGCACTTAAAAACTATGATAGCTTTCGTAACCAGTTTTCTGTAGGTGGGTGTATAGACAGGCATCTTTCTGTTCACTGTTTTTTTGTGCCCTACTGTGGTTAGTGAGTGTGACGTTAGTTAGGTTCATCAGTGGTTCAGGAGGAAATTCCAAGACAAAATAGTTTTCTACCATTTTGTAATGTACTTTATTGTATTTTATATTACTGCGATGTGTGCACTAATGTGCCTATGTGGAGGCACACAACATGTACGTTCAGTTGTTATTGGTTACTGTTTTATTTTTAGCAGACATATCGGTATTTGCACAGGCGCAATGCCGGAGGGTAAAGCCCTCCTGCACCTTGTGGTTTACCTAGCAAGTGGGAGCACTGAAGAAGCAGTTTTTCATGGTCCACCTCAAGACCAACGTTCCCATTCTCCAAGTTTTGGTTCGTAAATGTATTGGTAAAGAACAAGCTGTCAAAGTTATTTTTGCTATGAAATGGTATGTATTGGTTCTGTCACGTAGTTCGATTTTGTGCTTTCTTGCTAACATTTTGGATTTCAAATGTATAAGTAAAACTTTGTCATATTCTTTACTGGAAGAAATTTGATCATGGGCAGAGCCCGAAACATGTCATTTGAAATAAATGCATAAAAAACTATTACCCATTTGTTTGCGATCACTCAGCTTTCTAAAATCCAGTTATTAATAATAATGGTAGCATACCTCTACAGCAGTTTTTGCCGACAAACGAAAAACCGATTATCTACAGCAGAAAAACTTAATCACGCATACGTAATATATTATTTTGTCCACATTATTGCTCTGATTTCTTTCACAGGTGATACTCGACTTGCCTTAACGAATAGGGATTGTCCACTGATCAATAATTCATATTATGCCGATTCAGTTAAACACGATTCGTAAGATTTGATTCATCACAGAAAAGTGTCTCCGAAATAAAATCATCATAGGCTGCTAGTTGTTATTGTATCCAGCTCAAAATGTTCAAGTGCTTTTGAAATTCGTCCGCATGTAGTTCATGATGCAACCTAAGTGATGTGGATGGAAATCGTATTTATCCAACATGTGCAGATCATTTCTTGCGAAATTATTGAACCTCGTGTGATTTGCCGAGAAGTAATGCATATTTTGCTTTTGAAAAACCAGTTTTACATCAAAGATTTAGAGTAACTGCCTTTCCAACCACCTGTGATCCTAACCTGATGTGTATCTCTTAATATATCATTATTTTTCAACTATTTTTAATACATTTTGATTATGAAAATCACACCATTTCATCTTTCGGCTGATGGTACAGCAAACTCTTGAGATTATGAAGAAAGTATAGGTAATGGTTTTTATTTATTTAATTTGTGACGCGTTTCACTCTCACGGGAGCATCATCTGACACCTGGGGCTAAAAAAAGTTTCCTCACTACAAATTTATGTGCCAGGAATCAGCTGTAAAGCTACATTGTCATTTAAATAAAGCAACTAGGAAACCAAAACCAGAGTTGTGTAAAGAGCGTAATCAAAGACAAACTCGAGGAGCACTGGCAAAAGTACAGAACGTCACGCATTCACCAAAAACGGCACTTTGTTCAATAAATAGCGGGTAGGTCGGGGAAGAATGCCAGTGTGCACTCGGTGTGCTTGCCGGGGGGTCTCGTCCGTAATGTGGAGGAGGCCCTTCCGGCAGCTATTGAACGCACTGGGTGTGACCGGCTGCAGATAGTAGCACATGTCGGAACGAATGACGCCTGCCGCTTGGGTTCTGAGGCCATCCTTGGTTCCTTCCGGCGGCTGGCTGATTTGGTGAAGACAACCAGCATCGCACGCGGAGTGCAAGCTGAGCTTAATATCTGCAGCATAGTGCCCAGAGTCGATCGCGGTCCTCTGGTTTGGAGCCGTGTGGAGGGTCTAAACCAGAGGCTCAGACGACTCTGCGACTATAATGGTTGCAAATTCATCGACCTCCGTTATTGGGTGGAGAACTGTAGGGCCCCCCTAGACAGGTCAGGCGTGCACTACACACCGGAAGCAGCTACTAGGGTAGCAGAGTACGTGTGGCGTGCACACGGGGTTTTTTTAGGTTAGAGGGACCCCCCCCCCCCTTGGGCGAAACGATAAAATACCTGACGGCTTACCAGAGAGGACATTATCATCGTTGATAAAGAACGTCCGTCCTCAGAGACCAAAAACAGCAAAAGTTAACGTAATATTGGTAAACTGCAGGAGTATCCAGGGCAAGATTCCTGAATTAGTATCTCTTATTGAAGGAAATAGTGCGCATATAGTATTAGGAACGGAAAGTTGGTTAAAACCGGAAGTGAACAGTAACGAAATCCTAGACACAGAATGGAATATATACCGCAAGGATAGGATAAACGCCAATGGTGGAGGAGTATTTATAGCAGTAAAGAATTCAATAATATCCAGTGAAGTTATTAGCGAATGCGAATGTGAAATAATCTGGGTTAAGTTAAGTATCAAAGGTGGGTCAGATATGATAGTCGGATGCTTCTATAGACCACCTGCATCAGCAACCGTAGTAGTTGAGCGCCTCAGAGAGAACCTGCAGAACGTCGTGAAGAAGTTTCGTGATCATACTATTGTAATAGGGGGTGACTTCAATTTACCAGGTATAGAATGGGATAGTCACACAATCAGAACTGGAGCCAGGGACAGAGACTCTTGTGACATTATCCTGACTGCCTTGTCCGAGAATTACTCCGAGCAGATAGTTAGAGAACCAACTCGTGAAGCTAACGTTTTAGACCTCATAGCAACAAATAGACCGGAACTTTTCGACTCCGTGAATGTAGAAGAGGGTATCAGTGATCATAAGTCAGTGGTTGCATCAATGACTACAAGTGTAATAAGAAATGCCAAGAAAGGAAGGAAAATATATTTGCTTAATAAGAGTGATAGGGCACAAATCGCAGAATATCTGAGTGACCACCATCAAACGTTCATTTCTGAGGAAGAGGATGTGGAACAAAAATGGAAAAAATTCAGAAACATCGTCCAGTACGCCTTAGATAAGTTCGTACCGACTAAGGTCCAAAGCGAGGGGAAAGATCCACCGTGGTATAACAATCATGTACGAAAGGTACTACGGAAACAAAGAAAGCTTCATCATAGGTTTAAGAGTAGTCGAATCATAGCTGATAAGGAAAAGCTGAACGAAGCGAAAAAGAGCGTAAAGAGAGCAATGAGAGAAGCATTCAACGAATTCGAACATAAAACATTGGCAAACAATCTAAACAAGAACCCTAAAAAGTTTTGGTCATATGTAAAATCGGTAAGCGGATCTAAATCCCCTATTCAATCACTCGTTGACCACGATGGCACCGAAACAGAGGACGACCGAAGAAAGGCAGAAATACTGAATTCAGTGTTCCGAAACTGTTTCACTGCGGAAAATCGTAACACGGTCCCTGACTTCAGCCGTCGCACGGACGCCAAAATGGAAAATATTGAAATAAACGATATCGGAATTGAAAAACAACTGCTATCACTTAGTAGCGGAAAAGCATCCGGACCAGACGAGATACCCTTAAGATTCTACAGTGATTTTGCTAAAGAACTTGCCCCCTTTCTATCAGCAATTTATCGTAGATCGCTGGAAGAACGTAAAGTACCTAGCGACTGGAAGAAAGCGCAGGTCGTTCCCATTTTCAAGAAGGGTCATAAATTAGATGCGAATAATTATAGGCCTATTTCGCTTACGTCAATCTGTTGTAGAATAATGGAACATGTTTTGTGTTCTCGTATTATGACGTTCTTAGATAATACAAATCTCCTTCATCATAACCAACATGGATTCCGCAAACAGAGATCATGTGAAACTCAGCTCGCCCTATTTGCCCAAGAAATTCACAGTGCCGTAGACACTGGCGAGCAGATTGATGCCGTATTCCTGGACTTCAGGAAGGCATTTGATACGGTTCCGCACTTACGTTTAGTGAAAAAAATACGAGCTTACGGAATATCGGACCAGGTTTGTGATTGGATTCAGGATTTCCTAGAAGAAAGAACCCAACATGTCATTCTTAACGGTTCAAAATCATCGACGAAAGAAGTAGCTTACAAAACGCTTGTTCGTCCGATTCTTGAGTATTGCTCATCAGTATGGGACCCTTACCAGGTTGGATTAATAGAAGAGATAGACATGATCCAACGAAAAGCAGCGCGATTCGTCATGGGGACATTTAGTCAGCGCGAGAGCGTTACGGAGATGCTGAACAAGCTCCAGTGGCGGACACTTCAAGAAAGGCGTTACGCAATACGGAGAGGTTTATTATCGAAATTACGAGAGAGCACATTCCGGGAAGAGATGGGCAACATATTACTACCGCCCACATATATCTCGCGTAATGATCACAACGAAAAGATCCGAGAAATTAGAGCAAATACGGAGACTTACAAGCAGTCGTTCTTCCCACGCACAATTCGTGAATGGAACAGGGAAGGGGGGATCAGATAGTGGTACAATAAGTACCCTCCGCCACACACCGTAAGGTGGCTCGCGGAGTATAGATGTAGATGTAGATGTAGAAAATATACATGATACATCCACCTACGTAATAAATAGGAATATGTTTCTAGGTAAAGAGCTGTAAGCAGAACAATCCTCGAAAAATTTGAAATTTCGAAAAGAGTCTATTTTAAGGGCCCAGGTCTGCTCAGCGAGCAACTGACCTTTCATTACCAGAGCTACTTTGAGGCTATTTATCATTACTCTGAAACACATTCTCTGGTTTCCCATCTGGCGCTGCCACCTTGTATGATGTCGGTCTCTTTGATTCATAGCTCTGTGGGAAGCAAAGGGAACTTCACAGCAAACATAAACATAGCCAAAGCCTTGCAGACAAACAAAAACTACGCGAAGCGAAATGTAGTGTGAGGAGAGCTATGCGAGAGGCGTTCAGCGAATTCGAAAGTAAAGTTCTATGTACTGACTTGGCAGAGAATCCTAAGAAATTTTGGTCTTATGTCAAAGCGGTAGGTGGATCAAAACAAAATGTCCAGACACTCTGTGACCAAAATGGTACTGAAACAGAGGATGACAGACTAAAGGCCGAAGTATTAAATGTCTTTTTCCAGAGCTGTTTCACAGAGGAAGACTGCTCTGTAGTTCCTTCTCTAGATTGTCGCACAGATGACAAAATGGTAGATATCGAAATAGACGACAGAGGGATAAAGAAACAATTAAAATCGCTCAAAAGAGGAAAGGCCGCTGGACCTGATGGGATACCAGTTCGATTTTACACAGACTACGGGAAGGAACTTGCCCCCCCTCTTGCAGCGGTATACCGTAGGTCTCTAGAAGACGTAGTGTTCCAAAGGATTGGAAAAGGGCACAGGTCATCCCCGTTTTCAAGAAGGGACGTCGAACAGATGTGCAGAACTATAGACCTATATCTCTAACGTCTATCAGTTGTAGAATTTTGGAACACGTATTATAATCGAGTATAGTGACTTTACTGGAGACTAGAAATCTACTCTGTAGGAATCAGCATGGGTTTCGAAAAAGACGATCGTGTGAAACCCAGCTCGCGCTATTCGTCCAAAAGACTCAGAGGGCCATAGACACGGGTTCCCAGGTGGATGCCGTGTTTCTTGACTTCCGCAAGGCGTTCGATACAGTTACCCACAGTCGTTTAATGAACAAAGTAAGAGCATATGGACTATCAGACCAATTGTGTGATTGGATTGAAGAGTTCCTAGATAACAGAACGCAGCATGTCATTCTCAATGGAGATAAGTCTTCCGAAGTAAGAGTGATTTCAGGTGTGCCGCAGGGGAGTGTCGTAGGACCGTTGCTATTCACAATATACATAAATGACCTTGTGGATGACATCGGAAGTTCACTGAGGCTTTTTGCGGATGATGCTGTGGTATATCGAGAGGTTGTAGCAATGGATAATTGTACTGAAATGCAGGAGGATCTGCAGCGAATTGACGCATGGTGCAGGGAATGGCAATTGAATCTCAATGTAGACAAGCGTAATGTGCTGCGAATACAAAGAAAGAAAGTTCCCTTATCATTTAGCTACAATATAGCAGGTCAGCAACTGGAAGCAGTTAATTCCATAAATTATCTGGGAGTACACATTAGGAGTGATTTAAAATGGAATGATCATATAAAGTTGATCGTCGGTAAAGCAGATGCCAGACTGAGATTCATTGGAAGAATCCTAAGGAAATGCAATCCGAAAACAAAGGATGTAGGTTACAGTACGCTTGTTCGCCCACTGCTTGAATACTGCTCAGCAATGTGGGAACCGTACCAGACAGGGTTGGTAGAAGAGATAGAGAAGATCCAACGGAGAGCAGTGCGCTTCGTTGCAGGATCATTTAGTAATCGCGAAAGCGTTACGGAGATGATAGGTACACTCCAGTGGAAGACTCTGCAGAAGAGACGCTCAGTAGCTCAGTACGGGCTTTTGTTGAAGTTTCGAGAACATACCTTCACCGAGGTGTCAAGCAGTGTATTGCTCCCTCCTACGTATATCTCGCGAAGAGACCATGAGGATAAAATCAGAGAGATTAGAGCCCACGCAGAGGCATACCGACAATCCTTCTTTCCACGAACAATAAGAGACTGGAATAGAAGGGAGAATCGATAGAGGTACTCAAGGTACCCTCCGCCACACACCGTCAGATGGCTTGCGGAGTATGGATTTATATGTAGATGTATATCCGTAAACGTGTGCCATAAGGACGCTTCATACACCTGGCCTGTGTTATAAACGTGTCCTGCGTTGTGATAAGAATGAGTACCCTTTAACACTGGTAACGCGTGACTCCTGCACGATTTTATTCCTTCTATTACTCACATGCTCTGTGAGCAAAGATATCTTAGCCCTCAATATTTGTTCCTTTATCTCCGTAATCATTTACGTGGTTTCTTATCTTTGTTTCACTTACCGCTCTTCGTCTTGAAACATATTCTTATTTATTTCCGTAGGTGGATGTGTTCGGTATATTTATTGGATGACGTGACATTTTTGTTGATTGCGAGACGTTCTGTACTCTTGTCAGTGGTCCTCGAGTGTTTTTACGCTGTGTATGTGCCTCTTAAATTTTATTATAGGTTTACCTACCATTTTTGGTGATTGTGGGACTTTCTGTACACTTGCCCTAGAGCGTTTTTACCATATGAGTTATCTTTGGTTACGCACGTTCCATAACTTGGGTCGTGGTTTCGCAGTTTACAACCCAGACTGCCTATTCTTTCTTGAACACTTTGATTATTCTTTATTACAGAGCCATAGCGATATATATCGTGCAACGAAAAACGTTAAATATAAAAGTATTTTCCCGGACTATACAATGCCGCAATAAAAGATAGGGATTCCTCTTAAGATTTGAAAACTGATCCACTTTGGCCTCCTGGGGGTGGGGCGGGGTGTCGAGTTTGGTATCACTGGTCGTCCCCCTACCTGACGAACAACTTTTATTACATCCCTTACTTCCGTGACATTTTCACCCTGTACATACACACTGGCTCACCTCGAAATCGAGTCAAAAAATTGTGGTTGTTGTCCACGGATATTTTCTGAGCATAATGGTATCAGGGGTCCGTGGTCTCCTCTGGATCGTAAAAGAGTAATAATGTAACTATGATTTCAGGGCAGAACAGATGGAAAGGTAAATAGTATAAAAAGTCTAACAAAATGTAGTTACTATGTAACAAACGAAATTGTTGTTGTTGTGGTCTTCAGTCCAGCAGCTCTCCATGCTAAGCTATCCTGTGCATGCTTCTTCATCTCCGAGTAACTACTGCAACCTACATCCTTCTGTATTTTCATAGTGTATTCATCTCTTGGTGTCGCTCTACGATTTTTGCCCTCCACGCATCCCTACATCACTAAAAGGGTGATCCCTTGATGCCGCAAAATTGACATAGAATTTTTAGCAATTTCATTAGTTGACAAGGGTTTTCTAAGCAGTCGGTCTGTTTCGAGTGTGAATTACCCTTCCTCGGGATTATTCCAATATATCTGAGTAGCACCTGGCCTGCACCTGACTGATTTTCGATCGTGTATTCAAACATTATCGTATGTATTCGTCTATTAAAGCGCATTACGTCACATTTGGTTATATCTAGTGTCAGCAAGAAACCTTTTCACAGGGGACTGATCGTGTGGAAGTTTCCGCTGTTCGTCAGAGTAGCCACCGAGGGAATACTTCTTGATTCACGAGTCAGCTAGCAGGCACGGCCGATAGGCGGGGATCAATGCTCGCGGATCTCATCGATTTCTACTATCGATGCACCTGTCACCTCTCAGAACAAACTGTAACAAGTCTCCTAGCTACGCTATCTACGATCTTTAAATACGGAACACAACATGTGATTCATGGAAATAAAGGAAGAGAAGTATAAACCCATTACCACCAAAAGGAAACATTTTCCAATGTTTCTGCTACTCCCATTTATATTGACGTGTACTAGTTCCTTTTATTTTTTTTATTTTTTTTTTTTTTTTGCCATAATCTGCTGACAACCTAGTCGATATTGTTCTGGCGTAACCAAAAGCGCCCGAACGAAGACAAAGAACGCCAGACCAGTGAAGGCGGTGAAATAACGTCGGCCAATGGTGCGCGGAATAGGACCGCACTACACCAGCAGCGCCCTCAAGCCGAAGTGAATATAAGCGCCGCTCCTGCTAGACTCTGCCATCTCCAGCGGTAATGCGGAAGGATACCGCCCTTCGATTGGCCTTTCGGTTCTAATCGAAGTGTTAGGTATATTGTAGATGCTAGCCACCCTGCAGCGGTCCAGCCAGCAGCCAGCAGCGGTCCCAGCCAGCAGCCAGCAGCACTTCCTGCCAGCAGCCAGCAGCCTGCAGCCAGCGTCCAGCAACGGTCCCAGCCAGCGTCCAGCAGCCAGCAGCGGTTCCTGCCAGCAGCCAGCGTCCAGCAGCGGTCCCAGCCAGCGTCCAGCAGCGGTCCCAGCCAGCGTCCAGCAGCCAGCAGCGTCCAGCAGCGAGCAGCGTCCAGCAGCCAGCAGCGTCCAGCAGCAGCAGCAGCAATAGCGTCGCCACCAGCCGACCAGCCAGGTCGCCTCCCCCGCCAGCAGCAGCAGAGTGGGGCTTCGGCCCCAGTCTCCTTCATAGTTTCTCTGTCCCTTCTACTCTGTGTTTCTCGTCGCCTTGTCCATCCCTCGTTTGCTTCCTTGTCCTGTCCTGTGCTTTTCCCCTTCTCGTAATGTCGACCCCCACCACCACCACTACTGCCACCACCACTGCCATCATATACACATCCCCCTCCGCCGCCGCCACCACTATCACGTGGTGTGCCGCATCACTCCCCCCTCAGTCCATCCCCCCACTCCTCACTATTTGTAGCCCCATCCCTGGCTCCTCCCTCCCGCGCCTCCTCTGATCCCTTCCCTCCACTCCCTCCCTCTGCTCCTTCCATTTCTGTGGCCCCCGCTAGGGTGGTCGCCCGGCGTGCTACGGCCCACGCTCAACTCTCCCCTTTGTCTTCATCATCATCGTCTTCACTGTCGCATTCGCCATCGCCCTCACCGTCTCTGGCGCCGACTCCAGCACTGGGATCTGCCACTCCCCGCCACATACCAGTCGCTCCCATCCCCCACACCTCCTCCGCCGCCTTCAAGAGCCCCAGTGGCACCCCTGCCTCCTCTACTCCCAAAAAGGCTCGGCCTCGTCCCCCTTCCCCAGATCATGATGCCATGGATGTCTTCCCGCCTGTCGCTACCCCCTCCTCCTCCTCCTCCACCCCTTCCTCCTACCGCTACCTCCTCTCCCATCCTGATCTCTCCCTTCTTGAGGCCCGAAACCTCACCCTCTTCCTTCGCAAGAATTTTCATGGTGCCCCCATCTCCCTCCTCACTCCTCGCCGTGATTCAGTGCTCATCTCCGCCCCCAGCCATACCCTCCATACAGATCTCCTTTCCCGCATCCCTGTCACCCACTTTGGCCTTAATGCATCCCTCACCCCTGCTCCTTCCCCACCTCCCTCCCGCCAACCCCAACCCCCACGTCGCCCGCCGACCCTCACTGCCGTGATCACTCAGCTTAGTCCGGCGATCATGGAGGAGGAGATGTTGGCGGAGCTCAAGGCGCAGCCCCATCTGGAGGTGCGTGCGGTTCGCCACATCCATAACTGAGCTGGCCCCACCCACCTTATGCGGGTCTTTTCTGAACACGCCCGCTCCGCCGACCTTCTCCTGAAGGAGGGTGCCCTTCTCTTTCACCAATGCTACCAAGTTGACCCTTCCTGTTCCCCTCCTCAATCCCTCCACTGCCAAAGGTGCTTGCGGTATAATGCACACCCGACATCTGAGTGCCGCGAGGCCCCCACCTGCCCACACTGTAGGCAAGCCCACTTTTTACGGCAGTTCCCCATCTCCAGTCCGCCCTCTCCTGTAATACCTGTAACCTCCCTCATCCTACTTACTCCCAGAAATGTAAGACCCGACCGCCTCCAACCACTCCTGAACTCACCGTTCCTGTCTGCCCTCTGGACGCCCCCACCCCTCCCAGCAATTCCCTTCGCCCACCCCCTACCTCTGAGGATATCATAAGATTTCTCACCATCGTCCTTCAGAATGTTCATCCTTTTCAGCGCCCCCACACTTCCAACAGATATCCCTCGCTGCCCGTTCCATTTTCCAACTAAAAATGTACGCCACCTACTCCAACAACCATGCCCATTTCACCTTCTCCCATCTTGAGACCCTCGTCTAAATCCCTGTCATGGCGCGACAGCACCATATCCTTTTCAAAAATTTCCCCTCCTTTCCCGCCAACAAGAACCTCTTCGTGCACACCTTTGCCACCCACCCTTGCCTCAATGAAACCTACCTCCAACCCCACTACACCGTCCACACTTCACCCTGCCTCATCCACTGCTCCGATAATCCCCTCCCGATCGCGCGTGGCGGAGTTGCCATTGGTCACCACCACCAGATCCCCGTTCGGCTCCAACCTCTCCTTCCCGACCCCACCGAACACCTGATCCTTAGTATCTTCTTCCCTGGCCTTACCGTTCGTTACCTGCGCCACCTTCTATGTCTTCCCTAACGCCCCTGTTCCCTTCGGCTTCCTCTCACACATTGACCGTACCTTCTCCTCCTACGTGATCGCCGCCGACCTCCACATCCATAGTCGTTCCGCCGCCCAGTTACAGCAGTGGTATCAGTTCCTCTCCCCCCTTCAAGGCGACCTCATCCTCATCCCCCAGCACACCCGTCCCGAATCCAACTCCACTCCTGATGTTATCCTTTCCTCCCCCAACCTCCTTGGTTGCATAACAGTGGATGTCCTGGAGCCTATTGGTAGCGTCCATCTCCCTGTCCTCCTCACCATTTCAGACGGTCGTCGGCCCCGCCCTGACTCTCGTAATGACCCTCCCCCTAAGTACGTCCATGACTATTCCCGTGCCAACTGCAATGCCTACCAGGATACCCTCTCCACCCAGATCGATAGCCACCCCTTCACCTACCACCACCCTGACGATGTAACCCATTCCGCCTCCTTTCTCCAGCAGACCTTGTCTGAGGCCGTGGAGGCCCATGTCCCTACTGTCGCCATCCATCCCCACCGTCCTACCTTATCCCCACAGGCCGTCCTCCTCCTCCATGAATCTCGCCATCTCTACCATGCCTTCCTCCGCACGCATGACTTGGACACACTACAGCGCCACGGCAACTCCAGCGACACATTCGTAATTTGCTCACGGCTAAGAAACGCCGGGACTGGCGACAGACATGCACCTGTTTAAATGCTACCCTACCTATCAACTCGTCCAGGTTCTGGTCAGCCTTCTGTCGCCTTACCAGAATTAAACCCGCCCCCTACTATCCTCTTCTCCATGATGATCACCCCTTCCCTGTCACCCCTAGTAAGGCCAATCACTTTGCCTCCTACCTCTCCGATGTATTTTCCATCCCCGATGATCCCCAATTCGATTACTTCCTCTTCCCGGATGTCCGCGATCGAACTGACACCTCTGTCCCTCCCCTCGCACCTGGTTTCCAGTACTTGGACAACATTGCACACACGGAACTCAATGCCCCTATCACTACACAGGATCTCATTGCTACACTCCGCACAAAACGCAACACTGCTCCTGGTCACGATTGTGTCACCTACCGTCACCTTTGTGAAGCTCCTGTCTCTTTCCTCTCCACCCTGGCCAGGCTCTACAATATAGTCCTGTCCACCGGTTACTACCCCGACCTGTGGAAAACCTCCAGTATCCTGATGTTCCTTAAACCTGGCAAACCGCTGTCCGCCGTCTCTTCCTACCGTCCCATGAGCCTTACCTCGGTCTTCAGCAAGGTCCTGGAATCTATCCTCACCCGACGCATCCACCAGCATCTCCGCCAGCACCGCCTCCTTCCCGTTACCCAGTGTTGCTTTCGGCCGTCCTTCTGTTCCGACGACCTTCTTCACCTCACTCATCTCCTTTCCGACCAGCTTAATTCCCGTCGCTCCGCAATCTTCCTCTCCCTGGACCTCGAACGAGCTTATGACCGTGTATGGCATTCCGGTCTCCTCTTCAAGCTCCAAACCTTCGCTCTTCCCATTAACTAAGTCCGTCTGATTGGCTCCTTTCTCTCCCACCGTCCTTCCTACGTCACCATCAATAAGACAGATTCCTACACCGTTTTTCCCTCTGCCGGTGTGCCCAAAGGCTCCGTCCTCTCCCCCCTTCTGTACCTTTTGTATACGGCGGACATGCCGCCGCCGTCACTCCCCATCCACCTTCTCCAGTTTGCCGATGACACCGCCTTCCTTGCCCTTGCCCCCACCCTGCAGCGCTCTCAACACCTTCTCCAATCCCATCTTGACCGGTTCACCGCTTAGTGGAACCAGTGGTTGCTCAAGGTCAATCCCTCCAAAACCCAGGCGATCATTGTAGGCAAAACCACCTTCCTTCCGCCTCCCTGATTTCTATCTCATAGGCTATGGCCGTCCTATCGCCCTCACCCCCACCCTCAAGTACCTTGGCGTCACCCTCGACCATCGCCTCTCCAGGAACCCCCATCTCCAGATAATCCAAGCCAAGGCACACTCCCGACTCCGTCTCCTCAAGCTCCTTTCCGGCCGTACGTGGGGTCTGGACCCTTCCAGCATCCTCCACACCTATAAATCCCTCATCTGCCCTATCCTTTGTTATGCCCATCCGGCCTGGATCTCTGCCCCCCCCCCCTACCTTTTATAAATCCCTTCAAATCCTTGAACGCCATGCTCTCCGCCTCGCCTATTGCATCTGTCTCCCCTCCCCCACGTGGATCCTGTACGACCTCATTCCGTTCCCCCACCTCCTCCTTTTCCTTGAAAGGATACGCATCCTGTACACCTCCCGCAAACTCGATCCTCCTCACCTGCTTGTCTCGCCCATCCTCTCCCACCCCCGCCCACTGCCACGCCTGTATTCCCATGTCCCACCCGGTCTCCATCTCTCCACCCTCCTTACCCTCTCCCAAGGTGGCTTCCGCCAGCTCCCCCTCCCTGATGATGTCCTCCTCCCCTCCCTCTACCCCTCCTATCAACTTTGATCCTCCCCCCTTTTCCTGTGTCCTTTCCTTTCAGCACCCTCCCTCCTTTATCTTTCCTTTTCCCCCGTCCCCTTCCTCCACCCCTCTTCCCCCGGGCTTCCCCTCCCCCTTCCTTCCTTCCCCCTATCTCCCCTGCCCATGGCGTCTGCTCTCCCCTCTCCCTCTCCCACCCCCCTCCTCCTCTCTTGGCAGGTCCCCAGACTCGTACACAGTTAGTGATCTTTCACGCGCCGGTGATCAACGCCTCGTGTTTCTGTGTGTGCCGTCGTTTTGTTCTAAAGTGGTTCAGTGTTATTCGTTTTGTGCACCTACGTTCATGTGTGACAATTTTCGTCTCTGTATGTGTCCAAGTGTCTGAATAAATTTTATCTTGGACTCTACGCCCGTGAATGGCTCCATGTATTTTAAAAGGTGTTGGTCTCCGTTTTATATGTCCGCCATATTCTTATCTCACATTGTCTTCATTTGTCTCTTTTTGTGTTTCTCTGAGGCCAAAGAGCGGCGTAGTATGCTGCTGCTGGCCTGCCTGTAAACAGGTTTAAAAATAACACTAAAGAAAAAAAAAATAGACTCAGCCTCTCAGATCGGCTCAGATCCACATTAGTGGACACGATTCGCAGAGCAGTAGTAGTGACGTGTATCAACTTGCAGGAACATTGTGTATAGCTAGGACTCGAATATTACTGTTTGCATGGCGCCCCTCGTTTGCGACATTTTCTGTATATAAAAAGGATTGTCAATCTGCTTTACAGAAATAAAACTATTAATGTTATTTGCTTGAATTGTTGTATAGCATTCCGAGAATGCAGCATCCCTTAGGCACCCTGTACGAGACGAGTGGGCAAGACCCAACAGATATGTCTGGTTCACACATAAACGTATTGACACTTGAAAATTTTTAACATTTCAAAATGACAGCAATTCATATGACGGCACTACAAATATTGAAGAAAGGAATGCAAATCGCCACGAGCAGACGTCTATTGGAATTCCTGACGATGGCCTACGATGTCGAAAAACCGGTTAAGTGCCAAATGGATAATATTTGCAGAACATCAAGAAACTTTTTCCATTTTATATTACTGTCATGTTCTCTTAAACACCGATAGAGTATACATTTAATGCTGCAAAACAATATCGCAGTTTTCTGTATGCGTTAGTGCATGTAAATAAAAACTTGAGGGCAAATGACGGAAGATAATTTAAAGATGTAACGAGAGGAGACTGTTTAAAAGTAACTGTACTAAAATTAAAATAAATCTATGATGAAATAAGCTTATAAAGGACCTTGGTAGGTAAATTTATCACTGGCCTCTTAAACGAACTATAACGGCGCTGACTGGAATTTTATTTACGAAAATTCGAGAGAATCACCGTTCCGATGGTAAGATGCATGTGTTCAAATGGTTCACATGGCTCTGAGAACTATGGGACTTAACTGCTGAGGTTATCAGTCCTCAAGAACTTAGAACTACTTAAACCTAACTAACCTAAGAACATCACACACATCCATGCCCGAGGCAGGATTCGAACCTGCGACCGTAGCGGTCGCGGGAGCATATGTCTCAACTATTGGACTATACAGGGTGGTCCATTGATAGTGACCCGGACAAATATCACACGAAATAAACATCAAACGAAAAAACTGCAAAGAACGAAACTCGTCTAGTTTCAAGGGGGAAACCAGATGGCGCTATGGTTGGCCCGCTAGATAACGCTGCCATATGTCAAACGGATATCAATTGCATCTTTTTAAATAGGAACCCCATTTTTATTACATATTCGTGTAGTACATATAGAAATATGAATGTTTTAGTTGGGCCACTTTTTTCGTTTTGTGATAGATGGCGCTGTGATAGTCACAACAGAAGTACGTGGTATCACGTAACATTCCGCCAGTGCGGACGGTATTTGCTTCGTGATACATTACCCGTGTTAAAATAGACCGTTTACCAATTGCGGAAAAGGTCGATATCATGTTGATGTATGGCTATTGTGATCAAAATGCCCAACGGGCTTGTGCTATGTATGCTGCTCGGTATCCTGGACGACATCATCCAAGTGTCCGGACCGTTCGCCGGATAGTTACGTTATTTAAGGAAACAGGAAGTGTTCAGCCACATGTGAAACGTCAACCACGACCTGCAAAAAAATGATGATGCCCAAGTAGTTGTTTCAGCTGCTGTCGCGGCTAATCCGCACATCAGTAGCAGTCAAATTCAGCGAAAATCGGGAATCTCAAAAACGTCGGTGCTGAGAATGCTACATCAACATCGATTGCCCTCGTACAATATTTCTATGCACTTTGAACGTCGTGTACAGTTCTGCCACTTGGCACAAGAGATATTACGAGACGATGACAGATTTTTTGCACGCTAACTATTTAGCGACGAAGCGTCTTTCACCAACAGCAGTAACGTAAACCGGCATAATATGCACTATTGGGCAACGGAAAATCCACGATGGCTGCGACAAGTGGAACATCAGTGACTTTGGCTGGCTAATGTATGGTACTTCATTATGGGAGGAAGGACAATTGGCCCCCATTTTATCGATGGCAATCTGAATGGTGCAATGTATGCTGATTTCCTACGTAATGTTCTACCGATGTTACCACAAGATGTTTCACTGCATGACAGAATGGCGATGTACTTCCAACATGATGGATGTCCGGCACATAGCTCGCGTGCGGTTGAAGCGGTATTGAATAGCATATTTCATGACAGGTGGATTGGTCGTCGAAGCACCATACCATGGCCCGCACGTTCACCGGATCTGACGTCCCCGGATTTCTTCCTGTGGGAAAAATTGAAGGATATTTGCCATCGTGATCCACCGACAACGCCTGACAACACGTGTCAGCGCATTGTCAATGCATGTGTAGTGGCGTGGCAAGACAGCCAAGCCACTCGGAGGTAGCCGAAAGGCACGCGTTAAGCTCACGCAGATTGGCGTGAGGCCTGGAACAAGGTAAAGTAATTATCCTATAAAGAAAAGAACGTAGTTCTTGGAATACTTAACTTTAATCCACAATTGGAGAACATCGCTCTTGTTAGATATTATTACACTGAATATAAACTGGTAATGGCGCCTTGCTAGGTCGTAGCAAATGACGTAGCTGAAGGCTAAGCTAACTATCGTCTCGCCAAATGAGAGCGTATTGGTCAGTGTAGCTTCGATAGCAAAGTCGGCTGTACAACTGGGGCGAGTGCTAGTAAGTCTCTCGAGACCTGCCGTGTGGTGGCGCTCGGTCTGCAATCACTGACAGTGGCGACACGCGGGTCCGACGTATACTAACGGACCGCGGCCGATTTAAAGGCTACCACCTAGCAAGTGTGGTGTCTGGCGGTGACACCACAGCATGTGCGAACATTACGGAAGGCGAACGACTCGCTGTTGAGAGGAATGTCGTTACACGTATTGCCAAATACATTGAGGTTGACGGACATAATTTTGAGCATTTATTGCATTAATGTGGTATTTACAGGTAATCAGGCTGTAACAGCATGCGTTCTCAGAAAAGCCGGCCGCGGTGGCGCAGCGGTTCTAGGCGCTTCAGTCCGGAACCGCACGGCTGCTACGGACGCAGGTTCGAATCCTGCCTCGGGCATGGATGTATGTGATGTCCTTAGGTTAGTTAGGTTTAATTAGTTCTAAGTTCTATGGGACTGATGACCTCAAATGTTAAGTCCCATAGTGCTCAGGGCCATTTGAACCATTTTTCTCAGAAATGATAAGTTCTCAAAAGTATAGTCGTGCTCAAAAGTATCCGAACGACCTGAATTGCATTTCGCCTGATTCGTATGCAACCAACATAACGCAGCTGACTAGCAGGTATTCTAAACGCTCCTTGGTACAGTCGTTTGACTATTGAAAATGGTTCCAACAAGTCTTCACTAGAAAACTCTGCTCTGTATCGCAATAACTCAAGATGTAAACTAATACCACGATACTATGAATATCAGGGAACACATTGTCACAGATAAGACTGTCCTTAAGACTTGTAAGCTCACATTTATCGCAATAAATGACATACCTGAAATGTTACCACTCTCATTATTACGTCAGATAGGTAATGCACGTAGTAAGTTCGTCGTATTCACGATTTCCTCTTCAAAGTAACATACCATACTTGTTATTTAACACAAAATGACATTAAAAATTTAAGTTATTCACGAGCAGCTAGTTGAGAATATGTATGAACTTCAAATCACACGACGAACCGTCTCGTTCTGCATATGGATTTAAACCCAGGTCATGCAGACTAAGATTTCGTGACTGACGGAAACTAACAGTCATTCCTGACTAGGCATACTGAGAGTGATATACCTCGATTTTAGACATTATCAGTTAGCAAATATCAACTTTAAATTACATAACGTAAACATTTTTAACTGACACGAATTCCCACCAAGCATGTATTGTACCTGTTAACTAACTACGAGAGATGTTAACTAATGCTTCTTCACAAGTAACTTACTTGAAATGCCGTGAAGTAAAGTTTTGTGTTGGAGAGGGATTCGAACCCAGAACCTAATTGTATTGTCATCGAAGCACAATCAACTCTGGCATATCGGATTTTCTCGGCGGTAGCTAGATGTTTTAACTGAAATGACGAGACGAAACATTAATTTTTTCTTTCCCAGGACTCCAACCTGCCGCCTATCTCTGTTATATTCTAGAGAAAACGAACGTTAAAAATGGGTTTGTTACACCAGCAGCGACATGTGAGCATGTTTGGTTCAAAAATGGCTCTGAGCACTATGGGACTCAACTGCTGTGGTCATAAGTCCCCTAGAACTTAGAACTACTTAAACCTAACTAACCTAAGGACAGCACACAACACCCAGCCATCACGAGGCAGATAAAATCCCTGACCCCGCCGGGAATCGAACCCGGGAACCCGGGCGTGGGAAGCGAGAACGCTACCGCACGACCACGAGATGCAGGCTGTGAGCGTGTTTGAACTAGAAATAATATGACGAAGAGTTCAGTGCTGACTGGCAATCGAACCCCACATATCTCGTTTTTGACTACACACAACGAGACGTCAGCTACCGAATTTTTCTCTACCAGTAGCTCGGAATAACATCCTTGAACATACAGTGATCTCTCAAATAGTTCTGTGTCTCACTGGACCACGTGACCGCTACGCTCGCAGGTTCGAATCCTGCCTCGGGCTTGGATGTGTGTGATGTCCTTAGGTTAGTTAGGTTTAAGTAGTTCTAAGTTATAGGGGACTGATGACCACAGATGTTAAGTCTCATAGTGCTTAGAGCCATTTGAACCATTTGTGTCTCACTGGGAGTCAAAAACGTCAGATATCGTTAACGTTGACAACGAATGAAAATGCTTTAAAAATCAAAATTATTATCCACTAGCAGATATGTGTTCTCATGCTAGAGCTTGATAATACATAATGAAACCTTTAGTGCCGGGCCAGGATTCGAACCCATTCACTCGCAATATGTGGAGAAGTTGAGGAATCTGCAGTTTTGAACAAACAACAAATAGTAGTTGAGCTGTATTGACACGAAGGGATCAAATTCCGCGTTAAGGGAGGTCTGAGTTGCATTCCCAGTTCAGAACCAGTTTTATCGACATATAGAAGCTCAAATAAAAGATGTAATAAGCGTCCTGTGACCGTACATAGCGTTTGTTTCCTCGCTAGAAATAAATAACTAGTATCAGAAAGGTTACTGGTGATAGAGTTCCCACATTTCGCCACCCCTGACTTTATTGTGGTTCAACGTAACGTTTACTTGGTAGAGAAGGAATGTCATGTTTAATGTGAATTTCAGACCACAATGCCACTATACCTTCCTCATTTGGCGTAGCCAGAAGAGAATATAATCTGTCTCTCCCTATTAAAAATCACCGGTAGCAGTCGGAATCGAACCCACACCATCCTTATAGGAACCTATCATCAACCCAACAGGCCGCCAAACCCTTTTCTCTGGCACTCACTTTTTCTATCATAACACCGTTGCGGCACACTCGATGAGAATTCTGACACACAGACTATCTGTAGAGTTTTTTAGCATATTCAGTAAATTCATTTACGTGGCTGACCGAATCGCCATGAACTACCTGCCTCGTCTACCCAACGCATACATTCGAATCTATTTTGTAATCACCGAAATAAAATCACGTAACTGCCACTTACACAGGACTGCCAACAGTGTCGGATGCAGAAATTTAAATAGGAAGTGTTCCTTTCCATTTGAGCTACTCTATTGCGCTATCTGTTTGTTGGAAACGTCGTGCAGAGCAAAGGAAAAGCTGCAACTGTCCGTCTCTCAGAAGACTAGATCCGGCCATATGCATTATCTCACAGCACTGTGAAATGCAGAATTTCTGGAGTAACTGTTATTGACTTCTCTAGCTGTTCTTGCCATCAGACAGCTAGCAGCGTAATGGTAAGCGTTGCGCACTGTAGATAAGACGTCACGTGTTCTATTACGTTTGCTGCTACATTTTTTAAAACGCAATTCTGCTTTCTGCTGAAGTTATCAATTTAATGGAACTTTGAACATAATTCCCTTCACTTCTCAACCAAAAATAGTTGCATGTGGAAAAAGGGCTAACGTTCTGCGACATTTTGTTCTTTTCAGGTTTAATAGACGGCCAGGCAGTAGATGCATCTCGAAGCTTTTGTATTATGTATGGGGAGAGCGCATCGTGCCAAAATAGTCAGAAAAGTATTTTCTACATTAGCTGTCGTCTGGTAGTGGCATTTTATTCTTCTTCAAACCTTGTTTGACAGCTTTAACTCAGAACAAGTTTTCTACATGCATGTAATCAATAAACTGCATGTGCATTGTCAGACTGTTATAGGTAACATAAGAGAATTTGCATATATCGTTGATGATTAATTTCTCTCTCATGTTTAGTATTGTTTT
Source organism: Schistocerca serialis cubense (assembly GCF_023864345.2). Taxonomy (NCBI): domain Eukaryota; kingdom Metazoa; phylum Arthropoda; class Insecta; order Orthoptera; family Acrididae; genus Schistocerca; species Schistocerca serialis. The sequence goes on along the minus strand of NC_064640.1, from coordinate 348,678,794 downwards.
AACAACACTAAAAGAAACCTTACGGAAATTGTGCACTGTATTATAAGAAATGAAATAAAACTACCCACGATAACCTTACGACGAAAGTCTGTCTTAATAAAACTGAGAATCTGTACACAAGCGTGCCTCTATCGGCACCAATTAGTAAAATACTACTCACTTAGATTTTCACTGCGTCTGTGTTTAATTGGTATACTGTGTCATACTCAACAGGTATGCAAATGTGGCATTTCGTAAATAAAGTTATGTATTCCTAGAAACCCAAAATTTGCTTGTCAGCAGCGGAAAGAGGCGTTACCTGTTGTGCAGCATTGTAAGATTTTCACCATTGCACAATGCGCTGAAAGTATTTTCTTGCGATTTCCTTATCGATGTTTGATCTGACTGCTTGTAGCTCTTTCACAGAAGGGATGAAAACGTTAGACTGGGCGAGACTGGAACCGCAAATCAGAACATATGCCTTTTCACAACTAAGCGAGTTCCCACACGGCCAGCGAAGAGGTATATGTTACGTCCCCCTCTTATAAATGCAATAGTGAGTAGAGCTCGTAAACTGCTATTTAAAGGACGAGATGAGTTGCGATTTCCACGTGCAACGGTTTTTCTGGGCTGAAAACCGTAACTTTACAACCTTTTGTTACACCTCGAGCGATAATAACTCAGATTATTCAATGGAAATGACAGGCAAAATCAAGTGAACTTTGAGGCTTAATTCGTGCACACCACGAAGTAAGTCGTCGATCACAGAGTTGCCAAATATACCTTGCCTTGTTGCCAAATCTCAGTCACAGTACCATCAGGAAGAATAGGAACAAATGTGATCCTACAGCGGGCTGGGAAGTGACCATAGCTGGCGTCTCAACGACGCAGCTGCTACCGCCTGGAATACATAATGCGTCTGATTCGCATTTCGGTAACTAGGTCTAGGGACTGGAGCGTAGTTACAATTAACACTCAGAACTCACTGCAAGCTAAGCAACATAAATCAGTAACTCTCATAGTTGTTTTTATATTTCTTTCGTATCTGTACTCAAAACTAATAAACTCATTCACTGACGTTTTCGTGCCTCGCCGATAGTCGAGCACACCAAACAAATAAAAAAATAAAGAATATGTGTATGTGTGTGTGTGTGTGTGTGTGTGTGTGTGTGTGTGTGTGTGTGTGAGTGTGAGAGAGAGAGAGAGAGAGAGAGAGAGAGAGAGAGAAGAGGAAGAGAGAGAGAAAGAGAGAGACAGAAAGACAGATAGAGATAGAAATAAAAAAAGGTGAGAGAGAAGTTAAAAAATTGTTGTAAAGAAATCGAATACTGGTATGTAAAGAAATCTTTCATTAAAATGACATTTTCCACGTCATTGCGAAATGTCGTATTCATGATCTATGGAACAAGTATTAATCTAATCTAATGTAATCTTATCATATTACTGAATTACCGAAATTTTCGCCAATATCAGTTACCAAATCTAAACTTGAAAAGAAAAGACGACAGTTTTTGTAATAAACTGGGACTCTGTCAAGACCCTTTCTACCCTTTTAACTAACCACGAAAGATGTCTGATATACCCCCATTCAGAAGTAACAAAGTGTGCGTGCATTTAAAGATGAAGTGCATGATGTGAAGTTCTGTGACGGAGATACGAACCCAGCACGTAATCCTATTGTTAACTAAGTAAAATCAAATGTTATGTATCGGTTTTTCTTACCAGCTACTAGGTGTTTGAATCTATAATAAGGATACAACTTTTTGTGCTTGAGCGGCAATCGAACCGCACTCCTATTGTTCTTCTTCATCGTCCACGACTATAGCTTAAGTATCAATTGCTTACTCACAAACAGTAAAATGTGTGCGTGTTTGACCAGAAATTGTTGGCAACACATGAACAGACATCAAAAATGCACGTTAATTTTTACTAGCAGGCCGGTGTGCACGTGATAGGGCTAGAAATGAAATTATGAATATTTTTGTACTGGATCAGGATTCGGAACAACATACTTACCTTTGGAGAAGACCTAGAGAAGACTGCAGTCTTGGAAAAAGGAACGAAATGATTGAACTATACTGTTCCGAGTGATTCAGAGACTCGAAAGGAGAGATGCGAATTGGAATCACAGTCCAGCACCAAATTTTTCAGCGTCTCTAGTTCAATCAAGTACAAGTAAAATAAGAGCCCTGTTCCTTTAAATGGCTATCGGTTCATCAAAGAAAAGAAAATTTTCTAATGTAAGTAAATTTACTGGTGACAGTATTTCTGTTTACCATGACCTCCACCTACGTCATTTGCCGGCGTAAACCGGCTCTGCCCAGTTAGGAATGAAGGAACGTGATGTTTAATGCGGATTCTGGATTATAGCATCTTTCTCTTGAGGTTACCAGAGGTAAAGTATATCTGTTGTTCCTCTTAAAAGTAAATGCCTGAACCAACGCATTGTACTTGTGATAGTTCGTTCCACCAGGCCATTGTGGCCACATTTCCCAGCCCCAGGAGTGTGCTGTAACGGATGATGTGCTTAGCTTACAAAATTAGTCACGGTGGAAAAAAATGAGAGTCTATTAAATGATTAAGTAGAAGCAAGCTTCTAAAGCAGAGATTATGCTATTCTCATGAAAGCAGGTTGGAAAGACTTTTCTAGGCATAACAGCCTCGTAGATGACATTAAAACTAAAGTAATTGATGAAGACGTTATTTGATAACAAAAACACGCTGCCTTTCTTTATTTGCTTGCGCCTAGAACTGGCTGTCGAATACTGCCTAACCAAAAGCCCTTCCATATGTTTTTGTCGACGTGACCTGTTTCAAAATGTGTGTGACAGAGAATGTTTTCGAAAATCAATTATCTTCCTTTGCAATAAACATAAAGATTTTCATTCTAAGCTATCCAACTTCAACATTTTCGCAATAGTAGTTCAAATTTAATACTCACTTCTACAATGTAGGAAAGTATTTCACAGATGCAGAACCCGCATCCGACTCATTGTCCTTACACTTAGTCGCTGATCATAAATTCTAGCTCAGAGTGACACCAGTTTAAGTAACCTAATGTAGCGAAAACTGTTTGCCAGTGCTCTTTCTCACCGGAAAATATGCAACTCACTTATTGGGCTCCATAAGTACACAGTAACAGTAATTTCAGCCCGCTCGGTTGGCCGTGCGGTGAAACGCCGAGCTGGTCCCCAGCACGGATCCGCCTGGCGGATTTATGTCGTGGTCCGGTGAACCGGCCAGTCTGTGGATGGCTTTTAGGCGGTTTTCCATCTGCCTCGGCGAATGCGGGCTGGTTCCTCTTATTCCGCCTCAGTTACACTATGTCGGCGATTGCTGCACAAGCAAGTGCTCCACGTACGTGTACACCACCATTACTCTACCACGCAAACATAGGGATTACACTCGTCTGGTGTGAGATGTTCTCTGGGGGGTCCACCGGGGGCCGAACCGAACAATAACCCTGGGTTCAGTGTGGGGCGGCGGAGGGGTGAAGTGAACCGCGGTAGTCGTCGTGGGGGACGGAGCCTCTCCGTCGTTTCTAGGTCCCCGGTTAACACACAATACAATACAATACAACAGTAACTTCTGTGTGTATGCAATCCATACGGATTGTAGAATTTAGTTGTACTCTCTCTCCCACTTCCGTATACAATATGCCTGACCTAAACGGGCCCTTTATCATTGCAGGCCCTGGGCGGTGCAACATCAGACTGACAACAGCAATGTAATTATACTGACAACCTCACTGTTCGTTTTACCTGATTTTGTAATCATTTAAATAAAACAACATGGCCTTCCAATGGGAGACATTTCGTCCCACTTTTCCTTCTGTGAAATTTGTCAATAAGCTTTTTGCCCTCCAACCAGCGAAAGGCGGCTGAGTACGGCCGGTAAACGATTCACAAACCACGATTTAGTACCGTTAAGACGATTTCTTTAAACATTGGCGTAGCTGACGGAATTTCGTCTGATACCACTACGTAAGTACACTCCTGGAAATGGAAAAAAGATCACATTGACACCGGTGTGTCAGACCCACCATACTTGCTCCGGACACTGCGAGAGGGCTGTACAAGCAATGATCGCACGCACGGCACAGCGGACACACCAGGAACCGCGGTGTTGGCCGTCGAATGGCGCTAGCTGCGCAGCATTTGTGCACCGCCGCCGTCAGTGTCAGCCAGTTTGCCGTGGCATACGGAGCTCCATCGCAGTCTTTAACACTGGTAGCATGCCGCGACAGCGTGGACGTGAACCGTATGTGCAGTTGACGGACTTTGAGCGAGGGCGTATAGTGGGCATGCGGGAGGCCGGGTGGACGTACCGCCGAATTGCTCAACACGTGGGGCGTGAGGTCTCCACAGTACATCGATGTTGTCGCCAGTGGTCGGCGGAAGGTGCACGTGCCCGTCGACCTGGGACCGGACCGCAGCGACGCACGGATGCACGCCAAGACCATAGGATCCTATGCAGTGCCGTAGGGGACCGCACCGCCACTTCCCAGCAAATTAGGGACACTGTTGCTCCTGGGGTATCGGCGACGACCATTCGTAACCGTCTCCATGAAGCTGGGCTACGGTCCCGCACACCGTTAGGCCGTCTTCCGCTCACGCCCCAACATCGTGCAGCCCGCCTCCAGTGGTGTCGCGATAGGCGTGAATGGAGGGACGAATGGAGACGTGTCGTCTTCAGCGATGAGAGTCGCTTCTGCCTTGGTGCCAATGATGGTCGTATGCGTGTTTGGCGCCGTGCAGGTGAGCGCCACAATCAGGACTGCATACGACCGAGGCACACAGGGCCAACACCCGGCATCATGGTGTGGGGAGCGATCTCCTACACTGGCCGTACACCACTGGTGATCGTCGAGGGGACACTGAATAGTGCACGGTACATCCAAACCGTCATCGAACCCATCGTTCTACCATTCCTAGGCCGGCAAGGGAACTTGCTGTTCCAACAGGACAATGCACGTCCGCATGTATCCCGTGCCACCCAACGTGCTCTAGAAGGTGTAAGTCAACTACCTTGGCCAGCAAGATCTCCGGATCTGTCCCCCATTGAGCATGTTTGGGACTGGATGAAGCGTCGTCTCACGCGGTCTGCACGTCCAGCACGAACGCTGGTCCAACTGAGGCGCCAGGTGGAAATGGCATGGCAAGCCGTTCCACAGGACTACATCCAGCATCTCTACGATCGTCTCCATGGGAGAATAGCAGCGTGCATTGCTGCGAAAGGTGGATATACACTGTACTAGTGCCGACATTGTGCATGCTCTGTTGCCTGTGTCTATGTGCCTGTGGTTCTGTCAGTGTGATCATGTGATGTATCTGACCCCAGGAATGTGTCAATAAAGTTTCCCCTTCCTGGGACAATGAATTCACGGTGTTCTTATTTCAATTTCCAGGAGTGTATTTTGTCTAAAAGGTATCACAAGTAGTGTTCCTGTAGCTGTGGGAATCATTGGTTGAAAACGAGTTTTACACCAGTGGGTACAGCACTCCTAAATATTCAAAATGATTATCAACCTAAGTCTGAGGTCATCCAGAAACTGAGGCGTATTTATAATATTGCAGCTAGACTGTGTATCCTTGTCTTCCTTGAGTGGACATGGGAAGGATTTTACACACGTATACGAGGGTAATCCCAAAAGTAAGGTCTCCTAAGGAACACGCAAGTGCCAATGCAGGCACGAAAGAGAGACCCCTAATTTTAATGCCAAGCAGAAGCCACAGTAGTAGCTGCATGGTGGCAAAGTGATAAAAAGCAAGACTACGGATATGAAGGTCTCACGTTCAATCCCTCGTCAGGCCCACGGTTTTTATGTGCCGTTTTACACTCATTTCCCCTCGGGCAGTGTTTGTTGATGTGAAAAATGCCGAGTTGCACTGTGGTCCGAAGCCACGTTAAACTGTAGGTTCCCCTATTAACTGGCTAGGTAAGTCAACTCAAAGGTCGAAGGAAAGCAACGGCATACCACCTCCAGCAAGACCGTGCCTATTAAAGCACTGTGGTGTTCAAACCAATCTTGTGACTGATGACTGCTTTACTTTCTAAGGGTTACAAAGTTGATGATCTTCTGGTTATTAACATTTTTGTGGTTTCACGCTGTAGCTTTGATACCAGTAAACGTAAGTAACCAGCCGAGCACTGTCACCGTTCGAGATGTCAAGGTGGTAGAGGACGATTCTGTCGACCTCAGTTACAATCTTGGTCATGGCTATGCTTCAGTCGAATACCTCTATGTGACTTTCAGCGTAGTTCAAGATATACTTTTATACACTCGGTAGGCACCCAAATTGACATCTCATAGAGCTGTATTTAGCAACATAAATCAGATATGTTTTCCGCGCAGTATATCGGACAACACGTCAGTGCAGCGAGATTTCGTTTGTGTGTTGCCTATGGTGCCAGAAATATTTGTGTTTTGCTTGCTTCTGTGATAGGTTTCAACCCACTGAATGCGAGAAATCTCACGAATAGACTGTCAATAACTGGAATTACGCAATAATACACTTACAAGTTGTATTTTTGCATTATGTATCCCAATGAAAATAACTGTAAACAGGTTATATGCCTACTTGCTTATTATTCGCGCTTCTTGATGCTTTCCTCAAAAAATAAAAATAAAAAGAGAGAGAGAGACAGAGATAGAAAACAGAAATGTTTTTCAAATATCAGCTTGGTGACGCTATGTTCATCTCGTGTTGTAAAGCAAGGATAGTTGATAGGTAATATCTCGTTGTACTAGCAATATGTTTGGCTACAGGTTTCTTTCTTTTCTCTCTGCAAAAATCCAGAACAGAATTCAGTAACAAAGTGGTAAGAACACCTACGCAGTGGGCCAATTAAACAGTCACCTTTTCTTGGTTATTTTGTTCGTCGTCTGTAATGCGGTAAACATCCTTGATTACTGATTTGTTATTACTACCATTTTTATTGTTATTCGTCACCTCACAACAGCTTTCCTACCACTCATTGCTGCCGATGCACGTAACGAATGGATCAGGATGAATGGAATGTGGGATGTTTCGTCACGGGGAATATACACATTTATCTCGGCGTCTTGTGTTCAGGGTAATATGAAAATCTCAGTAGGAGAAGGCGACAACGGGATGCCGGTGATGCAGGCAATAACACCCAACTATTTCTGTCGACTTAACACCAGGACGACAGACAAATTGGCGTCTCACTGTATTTTGATTATAATTCGTTAGCTTTCTTGTGACCTCGTTTTAATACCTCGTAGGAGCAGGCATAATATTCTGCTTTTTGAACACCGAACAATAACACACAAAGATAGTAGACGGAAGGATACAAAGAATCAATCAGACTCATGGGTGTGGATCCAGTTCATCACTAGAAGACTAAACAATTGGGAAACATTACGAAAGCAATGAATACGCTGGTTGGTATACATTATTTGTATAGATCTGAAGATGAAAAAGCACAGATCTGCACAGTGCCCGCATCTGCACTTTAGTTTCTGTCTTAATGGGCATAATTTTTAGTTTCTTCTCTTCTGAATTTTCAAATGAATTGATTATTATATGTTACTGAATAATTAGTTAACTGTTTTTCTTACAGCTTCCATTCGCACCAACATTTTTCTACATTCTCGTGCAATTCATGAAATTCTACTTGTATGATCACAAGACTACAAACATATCCAATCGATTTCGAGGTGCAAAGTGTTTGTTATCTTACTTTTCGTGACAGGTGGGCAAAATTGATTTCCAAAGACGTTTTATTGTACTGAAATAATATTTTGTCACAAAGCAACAGGGTAAGAGAAACTGTAAACGTGATGGAAGATTACACGCCTGAATGATTGACACAACTGGTAGGAGAAAACGCTGCATATTAACCAAACCCCGCCCTTTCTCTCCATATCCTCCTATGACACGAGCATGGTATTCTCCTCCCATAACGCTACAGAGCTGTTCCTAGCACAGCTGAGAATTGGCAACATCGTCACAAACATTTGGTAACACTGTGACAGTGCAATCACTTCCGCATATGGTACTGAACTGACTCGCTAAATTTACTTGATATTCCCTTTCTATTTGAATGACTATATAATCCTCATGTAATCTAAGACACTGAGACAGAAAATTCAATTTTTTGGCTAAAGAAATGCTGTTCTTCACATAAGTGGTTGGCTGACTCTGAGCACTATGGGACTTAACATCTGTGGTCATCAGTCCCCTAGAACTTAGAACTAATTAAACCTAACTAACCTAAGGACATCACACACCGTAGCGGTCACGCGGTTCCAGGCTGTAGCGCCTAGAACCGCACGGCCACCGCGGCCGGCACATAAGTGGCAACTTTTATTATCTTTCACGATACATTATGAGACTGAGCGACCAACTCCATGATGAGAGTGGCGTGCTGGCAGCAGTGTGTCCATAGCCCCATTGTACCGCCCATGTCTCATGTCGCAACGGTTCAAGGAGTCATCAGTTCTAACCGTGGTAGGGGTCAGGGTGTGTGAGCTTTTTTTCTGATTTATTTTATGGGGCTGCGAATTTCCAGAAAAAATTCATTAACGAAATCAGGAGAAAACCTTTACACATCAAATCCTCTTGGTAGCTTGACACAGTAAGTTGTGTTAATGCTCATAGATCTCAGCTTTCTGACTGCCAAGCTGCTTCACAATACAAGCGTCTGTGAAGAAATTGGAATCGACCATCTACGATACAAAATTCAATATTGTTCTTCACTTAAGACTCACATGCCAATGTGATAAGTATGAAGAAATGGAACCTCTTGGTTACTACAGGGCCTTTATGCTAAATTTCGACAGTAGCAATTAGGAAATCTCTGCAGACATCTGCTAACAGCGGTTAGAAACTTACTTTTTCTCTGGGTAGCTTCAAATATGGGCAATTTTGTCGCGTTAAATCCAACTGAATATTTTAAATATCACTTTTGTTCAGTGTTCACTTCTCCATTATTTAATATATGGGCCTCAAAACAAGCAATTTGCCATAGTAGCTATAGAGCAGGTTCTGAAAGATATTGACACAATGCTTGGCATCCATTTACCATAGCCGGCCAGAGTGGCTGAGCGGTTCTAGGCGCTACAGTCTGGAACCGCGCGACCGCTACGGTCGCAGGTTCGAATCCTGCCTCGGGCATGGATGTGTGTGATGTCCTTAGGTTAGTTAGGTTTAAGCAGTTCTAAGTTTTAGGGGACTGATGACCTGAGAAGTTAAGTCCCATAGTGCTAAGAGCCATTTGAACCATTTACCATAGGGAATCAAAGAAAGAAACCTAACACATTACATTGCATTTACTCTCTGTGCCTTGACTAACACATATGAATCCATGACAAAAATAAATTATTTGAAGAATCTACTGTGAAAGGAATAAGAACAGGATGTGACACTTTAATTATAGCGCACTGGTTCAGAAACAATGAACTTAATTCCGTGCCTTATTGATGTATTGCATACTAGTGTAATAAAATACTCATCAAATAAAAACGGTTTTGTGCCTCCAATGCCATCGAGTGTGAAACACAAATCGTAGACAGATTTTATGGGTCACCACTCAACAAGATTAAAGCTTTTACACCGTCGAGACTGAGGAGTGGAGCAGATGATGTCGGCAGGAGGCGAGGCAGCGCAGTGCCTCAGCCCCCGCCGGTAGGCATCAAACGGGTCCCAACGAAATCAGACGCATGTGGTGTTCAGAAGCAGATGGTCGGCCAAGAAATCTCTCGCTCAAATATTGTTGAACCAAACTGTTATTACCAATGTGACAGAAAGCGAAATATATAGTAGATTCGCTTGAATTATACTCATAGCTTCAGCACCGAAAGGAAAGGGGCGATAAAAATTTTGTCGACGTCTGCTTTTGGTTACTAGACGTTGTATTAGCTAGTCTCGCATTTTACCTCAAGACTATGGTTGTAGACGAGAGTGATGTACTCAGACTACAGTCAAGAGTTCCGCCGGGAAGTGTAGCAGACTACAATGTTGCCTGATCGAGGATATTGCCGAACATAGATTTCAGAGGGGAGCACAACTGTATTGTCCACCTTACATGAACAACTCAGCGGTCAGTTGTTTTCTCTAAGACTGTATCTACAACACATATTACACGCTTAAGAACCAGAAGAATTAAAAAAAAACAAAATTTGTTTATGAGAGTAACGTTAACTATAGCGTTCGAAGTATTCATTGTATTGTATACGTGTGTCAATGCCTTCCGATGCCCACTCAAGGAAGACAAGGATACACAGTCTAGCTTCAATATTATAAATACGCCTCAGTTTGTGGATGAACTCAGACTTAGATTGATAATCATTTTGAATATTTAGTAGTGCTGTACCCACTGGCTTAAAACTCGTTTTCAACCAATGATTCTCACAGCTACAGGTACACTACTAGTGATACCTCTTAGACAGAATACTTACACAGTGCTATCAGAAGAAAAGATCAACCTCACACAAACTGTGGGAAGTTTGTTTTACAACCTTCGTACCTGGATAAAGACCTTTTCCTATTTCAGATGTCTGTGAACGTTGCTGCATAAGACGGTTAAGAAGAAACTAAATTCCTTCAGGCACGTTAATGTTTAAAGAAATCGTCTTAAAGGCATTAAATCGTGGTTTGCGAATCGTTTACCGGCCGTACTCTGCCGCCTTTCGCTGATTGGAAGGCAAAAAGCTTACTGACAAATTTCACAGAGGGAAAAGTGGGACGATATATCTCCCACTGGAAGGTCATGTTGTTTTATTTAAATGATTACAAATTCAGATAAAACGAACAGTGAGGTTGTCAGTATAAGCACATTACTGTCGTCAGTCTGATGTTACACCGCCCAGGGCCTGTGATGATAAAGGGCCCGTTTAGGTCAGGCATATTGTATACGGAAGTGGAAGAGAGAGCACCACTAAATTCTACAATCCGTATGTATTGCAGTCACACTTAAATTACTGTTACTATGTGCTTATGGAGCCCAATTAGTGAACTGCATATTTTCCGATGACAAAGAGCACTGGCAAACAGTCTTAGCTACATTAGGTTACTTAAACTGGTGTCACTCTGAGCTAGGATTTATAGTCAGCGAATAAGTGTAAGTTCAATGAGTCGGATGTGGGTTTTGCAACTGTGAAATACTATCATACGTTATAGAAGCTAATATTAAATTTGCACTTCTATCGCGAAAATTTTGAAGTTGGATAGCTTAGAATGAAAATCTTTCTGTTTATTGCAAAGGAAGATAATTAATATTCTAAAACATTCTCTGTCACAAACCACTTGAAACTGGTCACGTCGACCAAATCAGATGGAAGAACTGACAGCGACGTATATCCGAAGGCAGTAAGATCCCTTGGCTTTTGGTTTGGCAGTATTCGACAGCCATTTCTAGGCGCAAGTAAATGACGAAAGGCAGCGTGTTTTTGTTATCAAATAACGTCTTCATCAATTACTTTAGTTTTAATGTCATCTACGAGTAATTGTTGATGTTTGATATTAACATGAAAAGGATTCCGCAGACAGGGAAAGGACCTGTTCTTGGGCAACTACTTCTATAATCTACATCTACATCTACATTGATACTCCGCAAGCCACCCAACGGTGTGTGGAGGAGGGCACTTTACGTGCCACTGTCATTACCTCCCTTTCCTGTTCCAGTCGCGTATGGTTCGCGGGAACAACGACTGTCTGAAAGCCTCCGTGCGCGCTCTAATCTCTCTAATTTTACATTCGTGATCTCCTCGGGAGGTATAAGTAGGGGGAAGCAATATATTCGATATCTCATCCAGAAACGCACCCTCTCGAAACCTGGCGAGCAAGCTACACCGCGATGCAGAGCTTCCTCTCTTGCAGAGTCTGCCACTTGAGTTTATTAAACATCTCCGTAACGCTATCACGGTTACCAAATAACCCTGTGACGAAACGCGCCGCTCTTCTTTGGATCTTCTCTATCTCCTCCGTCAGACCGATCTGGTACGGATCCCACACTGATGAGCAATACTCAAGTATAGGTCGAACGAGTGTTTTGTAAGCCACCTCCTTTGTTGATGGACTACATTTTCTAAGCACTCTCCCAATGAATCTCAACCTGGTACCCGCCTTACCAACAATCAATTTTATATGATCATTCCACTTCAAATCGTTCCGCACGCATACTCCCAGATATTTTACAGAAGTAACTGCTACCAGTGTTTGTTCCGCTATCATATAATCATACAATAAAGGATCCTTCTTTCTATGTATTCGCAATACATTACATTTGTCTATGTTAAGGGTCAGTTGCCACTCCCTGCACCAAGTGCCTATCCGCTGCAGATCTTCCTGCATTTCGCTACAATTTTCTAATGCTGCAACTTCTCTGTATACTACAGCATCATCCGCGAAAAGCCGCATGGAACTTCCGACACTATCTACTAGGTCATTTATATATATTGTGAAAAGCAATGGTCCCATAACACTCCCCTGTGGCACTCCAGAGGTTACTTTAACGTCTGTAGACGTATCTCCATTGATAACAACATGCTGTGTTCTGTTTGCTAAAAACTCTTCAATCCAGCCACACAGCTGGTCTGATATTCCGTAGGCTCTTACTTTGTTTATCAGGCGACAGTGCGGAACTGTATCGAACGCCTTCCGGAAGTCAAGAAAAATAGCATCTACCTGGGAGCCTGTATCTAATATTTTCTGGGTCTCATGAACAAATAAAGCGAGTTGGGTTTCACACGATCGCTGTTTCCGGAATCCATGTTGATTCCTACATAGTAGATTCTGGGTTTCCAGAAATGACATGATACGCGAGCAAAAAACATGTTCTAAAATTCTACAACAAAAGGCATTAAATGATCTTCAAGCACATGTGTTCCAGCAGCCGTATGAAGAAAATGATAGAAATAATGATGGTGATAATCGAATTATCCAGTAACATCACAATTCACAGTGGATTTTCTCGAACTAAGAAATTTCAGAATTAGTGAAGATTTCAAAATGGCTTACTGTTGGTGAGTAAGCAATTGATACTGAAGCTATATTCGTGGACGATAAAGTGCGGTTCGATTGTCACTCAGGCCCAATTATTTGTATCCTTATTTTAGATTCAAACACCTAGAGGGGGTAAGAAAAAGCGATACGTAACATTTGCTTTTACTTAGTTAACAATCCGATTACGAGTTGGGTCCGAATCTCCATCACAGAACTTCACATCATGCGCTTCATCTTAAATGCATACATACTTTGTTACTTCTGAATGGAGGTATATCAGACATCTTTCGTGGTTAGTTAACAGGGATGGAAGGGTCTTGATACGAGTACCAGTTTATGACAAAAACTGTTGTCTTTTATTTTCAAGTTTAGATTTGGCTACTGATACTGGCGACAATTTCGGTAATTCATGACTCTTCACGGCTATTCAGCAGTATGAAATGATTAGATTAGATTAATACTTCGTCCATAGATCATGAATATGACATTTCGTAATGATGCTTAGTTTGCAGGTAGTTCTGAGTATTATGGGAATCCGCTTACTTGTGAAAAGGCATCTGTTCTGGTTCGTGGTTCCAGTCACGCCCACTCTAACGTTTTCATCCCTTCTGTGAAAGAGCTACAAGCAGTCAGATCAAACATCGATAAGGAAATCGCAATAAAATACTTTCAGCTCATTGTGCAATGGTGAAAATCTTACAATGCTGCACAACAGGTAACGCCACTTTCCGCTGCTGACAAGCAAATTTTGGGTTTCTAGGAATACATAACTTTATTTATGAAACGCCACATTTGCATACCTGTTGAGTATGACACAGTATACCAATTAAACACAGACGCAGTGAAAATCTAAGTGAGTAGTATTTTACTAATTGGTGCCGATAGAGGCACGCTTGTGTACAGATTCTCAGTTTTATTAAGACAGACTTTCGTCGTAAGGTTATCGTGGGTAGTTTTATTTCATTTCTTATAATACAGTGCACAATTTTCGTAAGGTTTCTTTTAGTGTTGTTAAAACAATACTAAACATGAGTGAGAAATTATTCATCAACGATATATGCGAATTCTCTTATGTTATCTATAACAGTCGTGCAATGCACATGCAGTTTATTGATTACATGCATGTAGAAAACTTGTTCTGAGTTAAAGCTGTCAAACAAGGTTTGAAGAAGAATAAAATGCCACTACCAGACGACAGCTAATGTAGAAAATGCTTTTCTGACTATTTTGGCACGATGCGCTCTCCCCATACATAATACAAAAGCTTCGAGATGCATCTACTGCCTGGCCGTCTATTAAACCTGAAAAGAACAAAATGTCGCAGAACGTTAGCCCTTTTTCCACATGCAACTATTTTTGGTTGAGAAGTGAAGGGAATTATGTTCAAAGTTCCATTAAATTGATAACTTCAGCAGAAAGCAGAATTGCGTTTTAAAAAATGTAGCAGCAAACGTAATAGAACACGCGACGTCTTATCTACAGGGCGCAACGCTTACCATTACGCTACTGCCGGCCAGTGTGGCCACGCGGTTAAAGGCGCTTTAGTCTGGAACCGCGCGACCGCTACGGTCGCAGGTTCGAATCCTGCCTCGGGCATGGATGTGTGTGATGTCCTTAGCTTAGTTAGGTTTGGGTAGTTCTAAGTTCTAGGGGCTGATGACCTCAGATGTTAAGTCCCATAGTGCTCAGAGCCATTTGAACCATTACGCTACTAGCTGTCAGGTAGCAAGAACAACTAGAGAAGTCAATAACAGTTCCTCCAGAAATTCCGCATTTCACAGCGCTGTGAGATAATGCATATGGCCGGATCTAGTCTTCTGAGAGACGGACAGTTGCAGCTTTTCTTTTGCTCTGCACGACGTTTCCAACAAACAGATAGCGCAATAGAGTAGCTCAAATGGAAAGGAACATTTCCTATTCAAATTTCTGCATCCTACACTGTTGGCAGTCCTGTGTAAGTGGCAGTTACGTGATTTTATTTCGGTGATTACAAAATAGATTCGAATATATGCATTGGGTAGACGAGGCAGCTAGTTCATGGCGATTCGGTCAACCAAGTAAATGAATTTACTGAACATGCTAAAAAACACTACAGATAGTCTGTGTGTCAGAATTCTCATCGAGTGTGCCGCAACGGTGTTATGATAGAAAAAGTGAGTGCCAGAGAAAAGGGTTTGGCGGTTTGTTGGATTCAGGATGGTGTGGGTTCGACTCCGACTTCTGCCGATGACTTTTAATAGGGAGAAACAGATTCTATTCCCTTCTGGCTACGCCGAATGAGGAAGGTATAATGGTATTGTGGTCTGAAATTCACATTAAACATGACATTCCTTCTCTACCAAGTAGACGCTAGGTTGATCCACAATAAAGTTAGGCGTGGCGAAATGTGGGAACTCTATCACCAGTAAGCTTTCTTATACTAGTTATTTATTTCTAGCGACGAAACAAACGCTATGTACGGTCACAGGACACTTATTACATCTTTTATTTGAGCTTATGTATCTCGATAAAATTGTTTCTGACCTGGGAATGCAACTCAGACTGCCCTTTACCCGGAATTTGATCCCTGCGTGACAACACAGCTCAACTACTATTTGTTGTTTGTTCAAAACGTCTGATTCGTCAACATCTCCACATATTGCGCGTGAATGGGTTCAAATCCTGGTTCGGCACTAAAGTTTTCATTACGTATTATCAAGCTCTAGCAAGAGAACACCTATCTGCTGGTGGATAATAATTTTGATTTTTAATGCATTTTCATTCGTTGTCAACGCTAACGATATCTGACGTTTCTGACTCCCAGTGAGACACAGAACTATTTGAGAGATCACTGTCTGTTCAAGAATGTTATTCCGAGCTATTGGTAGAGAAAAATTCGGTAGCTGACGTCTCTTTGTGTAGTCAAAAACGATATGTGTGGGGTTCGATTCCCCTGTCAGCACTGAACTCTTCGTCATATTATTTCTAGTTCAAAAATGCTCACATGTCGCTGATGGTGTAACAATCCTATATTTAACGTCCGTTTTCTCTAGAATATAACAGCGGTAGGTGTTGGGTTGGGGTCCTGGGAAGTAAAAACGCAATGTTTCTTCTCGTCATTTCAGTTAAAACATCTACCTACAGCCGAGAAAATCTGATATGTCACAGTTGATTGTGCTTCGATAACAATCCGCTTAGGTTCTGGGTTCGAATCCCTGTCGAACACAAAGCTTTACCTCACGGCATTTCAAGTAAGTTGCTTGGGAAGAAGCATTATTTAACATCTCTCGTAGTTCGTTAACAGGGACAATAGATGCTTGGTGGGAATTCGTGTCCGTTAAAAATGTTCACGTTATGTAATTTAAAGTTGATATTTGCTAACTGATAATGTCTAAAATCGAGGTATATCACTCTCTGTATGCCATAGTCAGGAATCTCTGTTAGTTTCCGTCAGTCACGAAATCTTAGTCTGCATGACCTGGGTTTAAATCCATATGCAGAACGAGACGGTTCGTCGTGTGATTTGAAGTTCATACATATTCTCAACTAGCTGCTCGTGAATAACTTAAATTTTTAATGTCTTTTGTGTTAAATAACATATACGGTATGTTACTTTGAAGAGGAAATCATGAATACGACGAACTTACCACGTGCATTACCTATCTGACGTAATATTGAGAGTGGTAACATTTCAGGTACGTCATTTATTGCGATAAATGTGAGCTTACAAGTCTTAAGGACAGTCTTATCTGTGACAATGTGTTCCCTGATATTCATAGTATCGTGGTATTAGTTTACATCTTGAGTTATTGCGATACAGAGCAGAGTTTTCTAGTGAAGACTTGTTGGAACCATTTTCAATAGTCAAACGACTGTACCGAGGAGCGCTTAGAGGACCTGTTAGACAGCTACGTTATTTGGGTTGCATGCGAAACAGGCGAAATGCAATTCAGGTCGTTCGGATACTTTTGAGCATGACTGTACATGTATCACATTGGAACAACCGAAATAAGATGTTCAAACGTACCTACGTTCTGTATTTTAATTTAAAAAACCTACCTGTTACCAACTGTTCGTCTAAAATTGTGAGCCATATGTTTGTGACTATTACAGCGCCATCTATCACAAAGAGAAAAAAGTGGTCGAACTAAAACATTTATATTTCTTTACGTACTACGGGAATATGTAATAAAAAATGGGGGTTCCTATTTTAAAAAACGCAGTTGATATCCGTTTGACCTGTGACAGCGCCATTTAGCGGGCCAACCATAGCGCCATCTGGTTTCCCCCTTCAAGCTAGACAAGTTACGTTGTTTGTAGCTTTTTCGTAGGACGCTTATTTCGTGAGATATTTAGCCCGGTCACGATAAATGGACCACACTGTATATCTCGATGATGCGCAGTGCTTCAATGAGGCATCTTGTGATTTCAGGTTAGATAATAAGCACTAAAACTTCTAATTTCGTGATTGTTCAAAAAATGGTTCAAATGGCTCTGAGCACTATGGGACTAAAACGTCTGAGGTCATCAGTCCCCTAGAACTTAGAACTACTTAAATCTAACTAACCCAAAGACATAACACACATCCATGCCCGAGGCACGATTCGAACCTGCGACCGTAGCGGTCGCGCGGTTCCAGACTGTAGCCCCTAGAACCACTCAGCCACTCAAGCCGGCCAATTCGTGATTGTTATTTGTGCTGTTTATACGGGATAATATAGGAGAAAGCTGTCTACAGTGACATAAAAGTGTATGTCTTTGTTAATAGCGAAATCATATTAATTAAAACAAAGCCTATGTATAGTCCTTTATTGCTTCTTTGTGGATTCACATAGAAGATGAATGCGAGTCAAAGCGGAATGAGCATGGTGTATTTGACGTATAGGATACAGAAATATTCGGAGAAGTTCCTAGATAAATCGAAGGATCAGTGTACTTTATTATAAGAGTACAAATAACACTGTTTCTTGATGAAGAACACAGCTATCCACAAATACTTCTAAGAAAATTTATTTTAATGCCATAACCGATTTCTATGTATCATGTAGAAATTTAGTTATTTAACAGTTTCAGTTGCATTACAGTATTCATGTGCGAATTCCTAAGGGGCCAAACTCCTGAGGTCATCGATCCCCATGTAGTCATCAGCAGCATGTCGTCCACTACTTCACTGCACAGGAATATTTGAGTATTTAGCTCCAGTTTATACGTTGTGGATAACAAAAACATGTTAATGCGCCTGCACCTGATTAGATACAAAGTAAAGCAGTGGTCTACACATACATATGTTCCAGTCTTGCTTTGATACTTACGATTTCTGAGGAAAACAGCCATCTGAAGATGCGAATGATAACCCAAGCATAAAAATAAAACTTTTTAAAACTATCTGTTTCTGGTTGCATTCTTCACCAACAGTTCTTATTGTCGTATTTTTCACAAGATCCAGTATGGTTAATTATAAGAAATGATATAGTGTTTGTGTGTATGAGTGTGCAATGGTGAATAACGCGTGAATTACAGAATGAATTAAGCAGAAAATTATTTTTGTCTGGTTCACAAATACAGATACTGACGCGTTGAAGTGCTTCACCTAGAGTTGTAAAATTGCTGTAGGCTACATTAGACCATTTTAAGTCAATGTAGACTACAGCAGTTATCCTAGAAACTTTGGTCAGCTAAGTTCGCAACTGCAGAACCTGTTGTTAGGTGTGTTGCATACCTGTCGGTCGTTACTACATTTCGATCGCCTCGCTTGCGTATGTAATCAGTTTCTCACGTGGTTCCCTAGGAACGGGAAGTGGTGAGCCGTTTAGAAGCTGAGTAGGGATATATAAAGGATGCGTTACTTACGAAAGATTTTTGTTCTACGAAGTTATCCCCCTATCTATTACTTAAAAACAAGCAGTATTCACAGCAAAATTGAAACTTTCAATGTTTGACACAGATTTTTTCCGAAAATTTCGCAATTGTCAATATTAAAAGGAATTTTTTACCTTTGATCATGATGAACAACGATCTATTGAGTACAAAATAACAACGATAATTATCTAGAGTCTGTTATGTTTATGCCTGTAAACTGTACTTATGAGATCAAAAGTAACTGCTTTGGTTACATAAAAGCACAAAAGTTAGGCTATCAAGTAATTTTTATTACTTATGTAACGCAATGTATATTTTGTAAGGATATAAAAGCTCAATGTGCGAAACGAACAAAAGATAATGGGAAGTCGTCGGCTCCCAGTTACTCTCTCACACATTCATTTATATTTCTTTCCGTCTCATTGCTACCAGTACTACCGGTAATCCTACCATTTACTACATTTGTGTACTGTAAGAAAATTTCCAAACCGTAGTTTTGGCAGAGCGCAACTCTATTTTCACCCTTTCTAGATGACATCCATTCATATGTCCCCTCTACCGATGTTGAGGAAACCTATGCAAACCGCAACACACAACCGTCGTGCGGGTGCTCCCGTAGGCAGGTGTACACCGTAGATAGTGTCGGTGCTTACAGGTTCGCTGCAACCTGCCTATAGCGTTTGAGCGAACTCGTACAGTGGACAGCACCCTTCTTTCCTCAAAGTCCATCCGATCGTAGTCTACTTCCTGTGCATATTGCCCACATCAACCGAGCAGGCTATTAAAATGTCTGATTTACGACAGCTATCTGCTTGACCCTTAAAATATTAGCCTCGGTTTCACATGCAGTTGCCACATTTGCACTGACCTTCACACACTTTTTTCTATGCTACTCTGACTCACTAGAACTTCATCAATTTAGTTTCTTATTTATAGTCAACAACAAGTGTCTGCTCCAGAGAAAGCTCTGCAACAGCAAGGCGGTTCGACAAAAATGGTACCTTTGATTACTACCACATGGCCCATGGAAGCCGTGGTGAACTTCACTCATAGTATAATTTTAGCACGGGTGAGAGCATTGCACCTCATTTTCACCTTCGACTTGGATTACCTAAATCAATGGACTGGGACAGTTACATCACCAGTGATAATATCACCCTTATCACTGGGAAGCCACATGATTCCCCCTCCACAACCATCCTACTTATCTCAAACCAATTACAGTGAAGTATTAAAAATTAATTAGCCAATCAAAAACTCCAAGAAAGCGAATATAACCCAATTATGATAGTAGGAAATGAACAACCCTCTCCTCCTCCTCCTTAGCTCCAGTCGCCAACTAATCACAGCACAGCACTAACAATGAAATAGCCTATTAGAAAAAACAACCTAAGTTTCTTAGTGGGAAAACAAGCAACCCTCTCAGCAACATCTAGCCAGTCACGGGGAAGGATTTAAATTGAAACAGGCAATAGTGGGAAATTTAAAAGCCACCTCTTCTCCTTGTCTGCAACTAATTGCAGTGAAATATTAAAAACGAAACAGCCAGTCGGAAATCCAAAACAGGGGAACTAGCTCAAATATGGTGCCACATCCTTCTTTCCAGCTATTCAGAGAGTAATATTAAAATTATGCTTATGCATCGAAATGACACCAAGTTTCATTATTTCCCTGTTATTTACACAAAACTACGTAAACACACACTGCATACTGTACCACCTGTCTCCCCTCTCTCCATCAAAGCCCATTATCTTAGCCATAGTTAAAATGAACTGGTCGCATGAGACTCGTTTCAAATTTTATCGAGCGGATGGATGTGCACGGTTATAGAGACAAACTCACGAATCTGTGGACCCTGTATGTCAGCAGGGTATTGTTAAAGCTGGTAGAGGCTCTGTAATGGTGTGAGGCGTGTGTAGTTGGAGTGATATTGGACCCCTGATACAGACGTATCAGATACTACTCCGACAGGTGACACGTACTTAAACATCCTCTCTGATCATCTACCTCCATTCAGTGATACTTAAATCAAGACCTTAAGCTGTCGACAGGCTTTGATATACATCAACGGGGACTGCTGAAAATGTGTGCCCCGACCGGGACTCGAACCCGGGATCTCCTGCTTACATGGCAGACGCTTTATCCATCTGAGCCACCGAGGGCACAGAGGATAGAGCGACTGTAGGGACTTATCCCTTGCACGCTCCCCGTGAGACCCACATTCCCATCCTAATTTCCACACCCTACATTCGTAGTGCCCTGCCCATTACACTCATTACTCGCGGCAGACAATATTACCGAGGCCCGTAAGAGTTCGGGCAATGCGTTTGCATCCGCACACAAGAAGAAGGTTAATGGCCGGTAAGCCATAACTATATGAAGATGGTACTTGTTCTTTCGGACATGTCCGAAAGAAGAGATACCGTAGCGGCTCCGGGATCTCCGAGGCTACTTTTTGGTGACACTCAACGGAGAGTGGCGCATCTGGTCACTGGTTCGTTTACCTAACGCGAGAACGTTGCAGAGAACCTCAACAAAATCCAGTGTCAGACGTTAAAGGGGTGAGCTGTGCATCACCGAGAAGTTTGCTGTCAAAATTTCGAGACAGCACTTTTCAGGAATAGTCGGACAGCGTATTACTTGTTTCCACACACATCTCACGAAATGACTAGGACGAGAAAATTCGAGAAGTAAGAGCTAATACAGTCTTACCAACAATCATTCTTCCCACCGGCCATTCGAGAGTGGAACAGGGAAAGGAGGATCAGTTACTGATACCAGATGTACTACCCTCCGCCACACCTCTTTGATTCGCTTGCGGACTGTGATGTAGATGTAAACGTGGGTGGGGAGGCAGGACTGCGGTGAGAGACAATAGGATCAAAACGAGGAAGCGGTTGGCAAATCGACCCCGAGCAGCCAAAAGCGAAGATGCAGCGGTCGCAGAAAAATTAAATAGATTAATGGAACTTTTATGGTTTATTTGCGGGTGGGAGGAAGTAATTATATTCGGTATAACAGTGAAAGACATATACTTTTACTGTTAAAGTAGTTTTGATGTTGATCTCGGAATGTCTAATGGTGTGCTGCGGTTACATTAAACCGTAACTTTTAAAGTATATAGAAACATTAATTAACGCATATTAAGAAAAACGTTCACTATTAGTTTGTATCAATGTGTTTTTAATAGTTAGTCTCTTCAGTAAGTGTTTTCAGGAGTCTTCGAGACTGTCAGATGACACTGTCATGTCTATTTAAAAATAATGTCTCAGGGGATGAACCTTTATTATTGAGACCGGCGATCTGATTGGTTTCAGTTAGAGTGCAGGTTGGGCCAAAAAGAGGTAATTGAAAGTGAATATCTTTATTTAGGTAGCTAGGTAAAGAAGTGAAACGTCACGGCGTAGTTAGAGTTTCATTACTCATTAAAACTAACATCATTTAAGTAAAAAACAACAAGAGAATATACGTGCGGTTAATAGCTGGTAGTGGCGATAAAGTAATACTCGACACCACAAAATTTATTTTTCGACTTATGCAGCAGATTAGCAATAAGACACTATCATTCAAAGACAGACGCAACGTATCCCAAGGTTACGTTTGTGGTATTCGAACGATGGATCCTTCTTAGGTAACAGGTGGACGCCAGTCTCTTTGCTGTTGCTCCGATGTCAGTTGCGTCGGTTCCCCAGGTAACAACAAAGACAATGACGCAACGATTCCATCAACTCGGCCACCACGCAATTCTTCCGCGTCCTGGTCAAAGCGGAGTTGATACTCCATCGCTAATGATATCAAGCCGGCGGGAGCGAGAGAAGAAGTCTGACAAAGGAAAACACCGATAATGATACTGAAATCGTCCTACACATTGTGAAGGCAAACGAATCGACAGCAAAAGCAATACTGCTGCAAACGAAAGATTAACCGTAGGAGGTAAGGCAAGAATCAGATAGCCTGATGGCATCAAACGCTGTAAAGATAAGCCAGTTGGAGACTTGACATGCTCTAGATGGAGGAGCAATAAATTCTCTATTTGCCACACAGCATTTGAAACAATTTTAAGGAACGTTTTTACAGCAAAGAAATGTAAGTAATATATAGAATATAGTATCGGTAGCAGATAATTTCCTTAGCTGCTTAAACAACTGTTCATAATTTGAGGTCTTACCTCATTAGTTTCACTTGTAATATTTTGATTAATGCTCGTTAACATTCTCTTTCTTTATACATCTACATGTATACTCCACAAATCACTGTTTAGTGCATGTTGGAGGATACATCGAAACCAATATTAGCTATTTTCTGTCCTTTTCCACTCACGTATATAGCCAGAGAGAGTTGACAGTTTACGTGCCTCCATAGACATTCTAACTTGTTTTGCTCTTACGCATGATCGATACGTGAGATATACGGTGGCGGCAGTAGAGTGGACGCACAGTGGTTCTCTATTTTCCGACCAGGGTTTCACGAGAAATACGTTGTCTTTCTTGCAGACACTCTCAACTAAGTACCCTAAGTATTTCTGTTACACTTTCGTAAGTGCTATATCAACACGTTGCGATCCTAGCATCGCGGTGACTGTCATGCTCACTTGATAAGAACTTGAGACACTGGAACAATTCTCTAGAATAAGTCATACAGGCGTCCTGTATGCGATTTCCTTTACTAATGAAAATCATTTGCCCTCAACCTTTCCAATACATCTAAGTCTTCCACTCGTCTTACCTAATGCTGATTTTAAGTCATCGTCTCACTGCATATCTGTTCTTAGTATTACCCTAAATATTTAAGTGATGTGATATGTTAATGATGTTCATCACGAATCTTGCAATCAGCTACCATCTGATTATATCTTCTGTTGTAAGCGGTATCTTATATTCATCTACGTTTGAAGAGAGCTGCCATCCGTTACACCAAATGTAAATGTGACCAATTTTTTCGGCATTTATTTACAATAACCATCGATAATACTTCCCTGTAAACGACAACATTGTCTGATAACAACGTGATAGTGCTGCTGATCATGCCTGACAAATCGTTTAAATACAGTATAATAAGAGCATCAAAGGTCCTATGACGCTTCTTTCGCATTTCTGACGCTACTTCCGTTTCTGTGTAATATTGGCCGGCCATATCGGGTTGGGTTCTACTAGTCAAATATTCACGGAGCCAAATGCGTATTTGCAGGGATAGTGATGTGATCACATCATGATTAGTAGTTTACGTTGTGAAACAGTGCTGGACGCCTATACTTCTTGTTTTTCTGTGGCGATACAAGCCCTTGGTGAACCTTGGCTTCTTCGGTTATTTACCTTCAAGGCTCTCGGTTTTTTGCAGCTCTTTTTCCACCCTCCGGGCTCCCATACTCGTGAAATAATCTTTTACATTACCAGTCCACGTTCTTCTGTCTCTCCATTTCCGTCTAGTACCATGGCCCACACCTTTCATCATTTTCTTCTGCATTCTACCCTCCGCGTCATTCCCTCCACGTTCCCTGTTCATCGTATTATTGTGATTTGACGAATTTTATTGTATCTGTTCCTTGAATTATTGCTCGTAGCTCGGTGTTGTAGGGGTATCATATTTTCCCCACTACTGAACCGTAAATTTTGCTTAGTATTTTTCGCTCAAAGGTTCTAAAACGTTTCTCTCGTCTTCTGTCAGTGTCCATACCTCTGATCCATATGTGACAACTGGACGAATTAGGGAGTTATACACTAAGAGTTTTGTTCTTCTTGTAACAAAGCTGTTGGTGAATAGTTGTAAATCTGCAAAGTAAGCTCTCTTCCCTGTTTGTATCCTGCTTGTAACCTTTCCAATGTTGTTACCATTTGATATTAAGACTCTCTGGTATCTAAAGCGTACACTATTTGAAACATTTATCATTTATATTTAGATCTTTAAGGGTTCTTCTCACCTCAGTGGGTAGCATTACCATATATTTTGTTTTATTTTCATTTACCATGAGGGTGATTTTTAACGTTTCTGTTTCCGTTCTAAGGTATGTTTCCTTAAAAGTGTTCGCATTTCTTCCTACAATTGCAGTGTCATGAGAATACACACATACCTGGCTGGTTTTCATAAATATGGTACCTGGTTTATTGATGTTATTTACTGCGCTGTGAAGGGCCATATTGAATAAGACATTGGAGAGGCTATAACCTTGCTTCAAGCCTTTATTAAAGACAAAGCTTTCACTTGCCATGTTGAATATCTTTACTTTTTTTTCTTGTCTCTGTCATTGTCATTCCAGTGAGATTTATTGGTTAAGTCTCGTATACCAACTTCTCTCAGCATTGTGTATAATTCTTGCCGATTTATGCCGCCAAAGGCTTGTTTTAAAGTCGATGAATACGACCTGTAGATACATATTACGCTCACAGAAGTATGAAATCATTTGTCTCATTATAAATACTTGATCAGTTGTTCCACTGCCTAGTCTAAAACCGCACTGATATTCCCCAAGTATGCGTTCTGCGCACTCTGGTGGCCTTTCACTTCTCATATTTGTGATGATTTTACAGGGTGTTTGAAAAATGACCGGTATATTTGAAACGGTAATAAAAACTAAACGAGCAGCGATAGAAATACACCGTTTGTTGCAATATGCTTGGGACAACAGTACATTTTCAGGCAGACAAACTTTCGAAATTACACTAGTTACAATTGTCAACAACAGATGGCGCTGCGGTCTGGGAAACTCTATAGTACGATATTTTCCACATATCCACTATGCGTAGCAATAATATGGCGTAGCCTCTGAATGAAATTACCCGAAACCTTTGACAACGTGTCTGGCGGAATGGCTTCACATGCAGATGAGATGTACTGCTTCAGCTGTTCAATTGTTTCTGGATTCTGGCGGTACACCTGGTCTTTCAAGTGTCCCCACAGAAAGAAGTCACAGGGGTTCATGTCTGGCGAATAGGGAGGTCAATCCACGCCGCCTCCTGTATGTTTCGGATAGCCCAAAGCAATCACACGATCATCGAAATATTCATTCAGGAAATTAAAGACGTCGGCCGTGCGATGTGGCCGGGCACCATCTTGCATAAACCACGAGGTGTTCGCAGTGTCGTCTAAGGCAGTTTGTACCGCCACAAATTCACGAAGAATGTCCAGATAGCGTGATGCAGTAATCGTTTCGGATCTGAAAAATGGGGCAATGATTCCTTTGGAAGAAATGGCGGCCCAGACCAGTACTTTTTGAGGATGCAGGGACAATGGGACTGCAACATGGGGCTTTTCGGTTCCCCACATGCGCCAGTTCTGTTTATTGACGAAGCCGTCCAGGTAAAAATAAGCTTCGTCAGTAAACCAAATGCTGCCCACATGCATATCGCCGTCATCAATCCTGTGCACTATATCGTTAGCGAATGTCTCTCGTGCAGCAATGGTAGCGGCGCTGAGGGGTTGCCGCGTTTGAATTTTGTATGGATAGAGGTGTAAACTCTGGCGCATGAGCCGGCCGAAGTGGCCGTGCGGTTAAAGGCGCTGCAGTCTGGAACCGCAAGACCGCTGCGGTCGCAGGTTCGAATCCTGCCTCGGGCATGGATGTTTGTGATGTTCTTAGGTTAGTTAGGTTTAACTAGTTCTAAGTTCTAGGGGACTAATGACCTCAGCAGTTGAGTCCCATAGTGCTCAGAGCCATTTGAACCATCTGGCGCATGAGACGATACGTGGACGTTGGCGTCATTTGGACCGCAGCTGCAACACGGCGAACGGAAACCCGAGGCCGCTGTTGGATCACCTGCTGCACTAGCTGCGCGTTGCCCTCTGTAGTTGTTGTACACGGTCGCCCTACCTTTCCAGCACGTTCATCCGTCACGTTCCCAGTCCGTTGAAATTTTTCAAACAGATCCTTTATTGTATCGCTTTTCGGTCCTTTGGTTACATTAAACCTCCGTTGAACACTTCGTCTTGTTGCAACAACACTGTGTTCTAGGCGGTGGAATTCCAACACCAGAAAAATCCTCTGTTCTAAGGAATAAACCATGTTGTTCACAGCACACTTGCACGTTGTGAACAGCACACGCTTACAGCAGAAAGACGACGTACAGAATGGCGCACCCACCGACTGCGTTGTCTTCTATATCTTTCACATCACTTGCAGCGCCATCTGTTGTTGAAAATTGTAACTACTGTAATTTCGAAAGTTTGTCCACCTGAAAATGTACTGTTGTCCCAAGCATATTGCAACAAACGGTGTATTTCTATCGCTTCTCGTTTAGTTTTTATTGCCGTTTCAAATATACCGGTCATTTTTGAAACACCCTGTATAAGTCGTGTTGAGTAGCGTTATACTTCTGTAGTTCTGACATACTGTTCTATCTCCTTTCTAATAAATGGGGATTACACTGAGATGACAAAAGTTGTGGGATAGCGATATGCACATGTACAGATGGCGGTAGTGACCCGTACACAAGGTATTAAAGGGCAGTGTATTGGTGGAGTTGTCATTTGTACTCAAGTCATTCATTTCAAAAGGTTTACGACGTGATTATGGCCTCACGACGGAAATTAACAGACTTTGAACGCGGAATGAGAGTTGTAACTGGATCATGGCACATCTCATTTCGGAAATCGTTAGGGAATTCAACATTCCGAGATCCATAGTGTCTATAGTGTGCCGAGAATACCAAATTTCAGGCATTACCTCTCAAGACAGACATAGCAGTGGCCGACGGCCTTCACGTAACGACCAAGAGCAAGGGTATTTGCGTAGAGTTGTCAGTGCTAACAGACGAGCAACAGTGCAACGGCAGAAATCAGTATGGGACGTACGACGAACGTGTCCGTTAGTACAATGTGGTGATTTGGCGTTAATGGGCTATGGCAGCAGAAGACCGACACGAGTGCCTTTTCTAACAGCATGACATCGCCTGCAGTGTCTCTCCTTGGCTTGTGACCATATCGGTTGGATCCTGGACGACTGGAAAAATGTAATCTGGTCAGATTATTCCCAGTTTCAGTTGGTAAGAGTCAATGGCAGGGTTCGCATGTGACGCAGATCCCACCACAAATCCATTATTAACAAAACACTGTGCATACTGATGGTGGCTCCATAGTGGTGTGCGCTGTGTTTACATGGAATGCACTGGATCTTCTGGTCCAACTGAACCGATTATTGACTGTAAATGGTTATCTTCAGCTACTTGGAGAACATATGCAGCCCTTGAAAGATTTCATGTTCCCAGACAATGATGGAAATTTTATGCATGACATGGCGCCATGTCACTGGGCCACAATTGTTCGCGATTTGCTTGGATAACATTCTGCGCAATTCGAAGGAATGCCTGGACCACCCAGATCGCCCGACATGAATCTCATCGAACATTTATAGGACATAATCGAAAGGACAGTTCGTGCACGCAATCCTGCACCGGCAACACATTTCGCAGTTATGGACAGATATAGAGACAGCATAGCTCAGTATTTATGCAGGGGACTTCCAACGACTTTCCGAGTCCATGCCGGTCGATTTGCTGCACTACGCCTGAGAAAAGGAAGTCCAACAAGCTATTAGGATAGGAGGTATCCCATGACTTTTTTCTGTTCAGTGTATTAATCCAGTTTTGAAGTTATCCAGCATGGTTTCAGTTTCCCACATGTCTGACATTAGTGTGTGTAGTTGCTGCACACCTTTATTACCTCATCACCGGGAGCTCGTTAATTTTTCTTCTTGTGGACAGCCAGTGAATCCTCTTTCAGCGTGCCGGCCGCGGTGGCCGTGCGGTTCTGGCGCTGCAGTCCGGAACCGCGGGACTGCTACGGTCGCAGGTTCGAATCCTGCCTCGGGCATGGGTGTGTGTGATGTCCTTAGGTTAGTTAGGTTTACGTAGTTCTAAGTTCTAGGGGACTTATGACCTAAGATGTTGAGTCCCATAGTGCTCAGAGCCATTTGAACCATTTTTTCTTTCAGCGTCGAGTTTCTTGCATCATTGCCTACTTCCAGCTCTCATCTTCTTTCCTGTGAGACTGTCTGTTCTTCTTCTGATATGGAATTAAATGTGTCTAGTAAGTCTTCTGACCATCTGCCCACTATTTGTTCTTCCTTCCTCATCGGTTTCATATCTTTACTTGAGTACAAGTGTAGTTTCGGTTGGAAGCTTCTCCGTAATTTTCCAAAGCATATTACAATTTTCTTATTACGCAACATACATTGGATATCTAAAACGTCTGAATGTACCTGTTCACTGGCATCCACTGTCTGCAGCAGTTCGTGTGTGACCAGAGCAAGCTGTGTTTCACACGAGTGGTCTTTCCTGGACCCGTGCTGACTCTTTGAGAAAGCTCCTTCCCATCCAAGAGCATCATAGTGCTTGAGCTGAGAATTTTCTCTAGAGCCCTACAAGAGACGAACGTCAGCGACCTTAGTCTGTAATTCTCCGCACCCAACGTTTTATTCTTTTTGTAAATGTGGGTCCCCTGAGTTCTTCTCCAGTCATGCGGAACTATTCTACTCAAGAGACTCTCGATGAGTTGAACTAGGAGAGGAGCTAACTGAGTAGAGTATTTAATGTGAAATCTAACCGGAACAGTCTTGTACACTTCCAGTATTCTTAATTGTATTTCAGTAACGGGGGTGCTAATATCGATATCTCTCATTTTGGCGCCTGTGTAATGGTGAAACATTGTTACGGCTGTATTCTCATGGCTGATTACATTTTTAAATGCGGAGTTTAACATTTATGTTTTCTCTCTGCTGTCTTTAGCTTCAACGCGAGACGAATCCACGAGGGAATGACTGAGGGGTCTGGATCCATTCATGACTTTATGTATGACCAGCACTTCCTGTGTTTTGCTGTAACCAGAAAATTTACTTATTGTGTAACTGAACGACCACTTATATTAATTTTGATCACATGTTTCAACGAAGCTAAAACAAGATTCCCTATAAATTACATAATTTCACAGCCAAACGAATATGGGGAAACGGACAAATGAGACATCATTTTGAACAGAACAACGTATAGTTTTGCAAAGGAAGATTTAATAAGTCACAGCTGCAAAATACTAACGCGAATTCTTTACAGACGAATGGAAAAACTGGTAGAAGTGGACCTCGGGGAAGATCAGTTTGGATTCCGCAGAAATGTTGGAACACGTGAGGCAATACTACCCTTACGACTTATCTTAGAAGAAAGGTTAAGGAAAGGCAAACCTACGTTTCTAGCATTTGTAGACTTAGAGAAAGCTTTTGACAATGTTAACTGGAATACTCTCTTTCAAATTCTGAAGGTGGTAGGGGTAAAATATTGGGAGCGAAAGGCTATTTACAATTTGTACACAAACCAGATGGCAGTTATAAGAGTCGAGGGGCATGAAAGGGAAGCAGTGGTTGGGAAAGGAGTGAGACAGGGTTGTAGCCTCTCTCCGATGTTATTCAATCTGTATATTGAGCAAGCAGTAAAGGAAGCAAAAGAAAAATTCGGAGTAGGTATTAAAATTCATGGAGAAGCAGTAAAAACTTTGAGGTTCGCCGATGACATTGTAATTCTGTCAGAGACAGCAAAGGACTTGGAAGAGCAGTTGAACGGAATGGACAGTGTCTTGAAAGGAGGATATAAGATGAACATCAACAAAAGCAAAACGAGGATAATGGAATGTAGTCAAATTAAATCGGGTGATGCTGAGGGCATTAGATTAGGAAATGAGACACTTAAAGTAGTAAAGGAGTTTTGCTATTTAGGGAGTAAAATAACTGATGATGGTCGAAGTAGAGAGGATATAAAATGTAGACTGGCAATGGCATGGAAATCGTTTCTGAAGAAGAGAAATTTGTTAACGTCGAGTATAGATTTAAGTGTCAGGAAGTCGTTTCTGAAAGTATTTGTATGGAGTGTAGCCATGTATGGAAGTGAAACATGGACGATAACTAGTTTGGACAAGAAGAGAATAGAAGCTTTCGAAATGTGGTGCTACAGAAGAATGCTGAAGATTAGATGGGTAGATCACATAACTAATGAGGAGGTGTTGAATAGGATTGGGGAGAAGAGAAGTTTGTGGCACAACTTGACTAGAAGAAGGGATCGGTTGGTAGGACATGTTTTGAGCCATCAAGGGATCACAAATTTAGCATTGGAGGGCAGCATGGAGGGTAAAAATCGTAGAGGGAGACCAAGAGATGAATACACTAAGCAGATTCAGAAGGATGTAGGTTGCAGTAGGTACTGGGAGATGAAGAAGCTTGCACAGGATAGAGTAGCATGGAGAGCTGCATCAAACCAGTCTCAGGACTGAAGACCACAACAACAACAACAACAGATTTAATTGATTTAAAATAACGAGGGTAATTAACAAACACTGAATTAACGGTTTGAAGGAAAAGTTTGATTGGAATTTTTGTAGCCAAATGAAGACTGGTACATGGACAAATGGCACATCAAACTGGTCAGCATGAGGTCTAGCTCTGCAAGTAAAAAAATTGCTTGGAAGTTATCAGGGGCATTGAGAATAACTTGGTTAATGATTTGAGGGAAAATTATCAATGGATTTTTGTCCGAATTTTCACATCCAAACTAAGAGTTGCAAAGCCACGCGGAGTGGCCGCACAGTTTAAGGCGCCATGTCACGGATTGCGCGGCCCTTCCCGCCGGAGGTTCGAGTCCTCCCTCGGGCATGGGTGTGTGTGTGTGTGTGTGTGTGTGTGTTGTTCTTGGGTTCTTAGATAACCTCAGCAGTTTGGTCCCTTAGGGATTCACACACCACATTTCAACATTTGAAGAGTTGCAAACGGACAACTGGCTACGAAACTGACCAGCGTGGTGGCTAGTTTTGGAAAAAAAAGTGATTCTTTAAAAGTAATATAGATAAGTTAACAAAAACTTAATACTTAATTACTGATTAGAGGGAAAATTGAAATATTTTGTAAACAGCTGCTGCTGGCTGTTTAAATCAGCTGCAAAAGTCGATATATTTTGTACTTTCTGAACAAAACTTCAAAATAAAAAAATTGTAAGGGATGGTCAATGTTTTTTTGATATAACTTTTCTAAGACTAAGAAATAAAATGAATTACACCTTTCAGTGATGCTCGAATTCATATACAGCAAACGTGGTGCCAACTGAGAGTTCAAATTTCAATGTTTAACTTACAGTCTTAGAAATTCTACGAATACCAGACAGGCAGTAGCCGCTGATCGAGTAACAGTAGCAACAGAGAAGTAAGAGATGTTGTGACGTTTTACGAGTTCCTAACCAGAAGCGAATTATATAGTTCCATCTAGTATTTCTTTAATTTCCACGTGTTACTTTAATAAATTAATAGACTTAGATTTCGCGTTTTCCTTTGTGGCGGAACGAACCCGACTTCGTGACATTTTACTAGTGTATCACCAGGAGCTAATTACACTCCTGGAAATGGAAAAAAGAACACATTGATACCGGTGTGTCAGACCCACCATACTTGCTCCGGACACTGCGAGAGGGCTGTACAAGCAATGATCACACGCACGGCACAGCGGACACACCAGGAACCGCGGTGTTGGCCGTCGAATGGCGCTAGCTGCGCAGCATTTGTGCTCCGCCGCCGTCAGTGTCAGCCAGTTTGCCGTGGCATACGGAGCTCCATCGCAGTCTTTAACACTGGTAGCATGCCGCGACAGCGTGGACGTGAACCGTATGTGCAGTCGACGGACTTTGAGCGAGGGCGTATAGTGGGCATGCGGGAGGCCGGGTGGACGTACCGCCGAATTGCTCAACACGTGGGGCGTGAGGTCTCCACAGTACATCGATGTTGTCGCCAGTGGTCGGCGGAAGGTGCACGTGCCCGTCGACCTGGGACCGGACCGCAGCGATGCACGGATGCGCGCCAAGACCGTAGGATCCTACGCAGTGCCGTAGGGGACCGCACCGCCACTTCCCAGCAAATTAGGGACACTGTTGCTCCTGGGGTATCGGCGAGGACCATTCGCAACCGTCTCCATGAAGCTGGGCTACGGTCCCGCACGCCGTTAGGCCGTCTTCCGCTCACGCCCCAACATCGTGCAGCCCGCCTCCAGTGGTGTCGCGACAGGCGTGAATGGAGGGACGAATGGAGACGTGTCGTCTTCAGCGATGAGAGTCGCTTCTGCCTTGGTGCCAATGATGGTCGTATGCGTGTTTGGCGCCGTGCAGGTGAGCGCCACAATCAGGACTGCATACGACCGAGGCACACAGGGCCAACACCCGGCATTATGGTGTGGGGAGCGATCTCCTACACTGGCCGTACACCATTGGTGATCGTCGAGGGGACACTGAATAGTACACGGTACATCCAAACCGTCATCGAACCCATCGTTCTACCATTCCTAGACCGGCAAGGGAACTTGCTGTTCCAACATGACAATGCACGTCCGCATGTATCCCGTGCCACCCAACGTGCTCTAGAAGGTGTAAGTCAACTACCCTGGCCAGCAAGATCTCCGGATCTGTCCCCCATTGAGCATGTTTGGGACTGGATGAAGCGTCGTCTCACGCGGTCTGCACGTCCAGCACGAACGCTGGTCCAACTGAGGCGCCAGGTGGAAATGTCATGGCAAGCCGTTCCACAGGACTACATCCAGCATCTCTACGATCGTCTCCATGGGAGAATAGCAGCGTGCATTGCTGCGAAAGGTGGATATACACTGTACTAGTGCCGACATTGTGCATGCTCTGTTGCCTGTGCCTATGTGCCTGTGGTTCTGTCAGTGTGATCATGTGATGTATCTGACCCCATGAATGTGTCAATAAAGTTTCCCCTTACTGGGACAATGAATTCACGGTGTTCTTATTTCAATTTCCAGGAGTGTATTTAGTCTCAACGGTGTGCTTTGGTAGTTTAGTTTTTGAATATCTGCGTGTTAATCTAATTTATTAGACACAGTTCTCGCGTTTTTGTCAGTGTCTACAGTAGAGTTCCACAGTACATGTTGTTAGTTGTCTACTTGTCTGTGCAGTGTAGTTTTCCACGGTCATTAGTATGTATAGGAACTGTGACTGTTGTGTGCGGATGCGAGCTGGGTTGGTGGCATCTCGCTATCACAATGGGAGGCCGATAATTGTGAAATTCAGATTCGATTCATACTGCGCATAATAAAAGCTCATGGCCAAAGGTGTAATGTGGCAAAGCACCAAGATGCACTTCTCAGCCGTTGTCGAGAAAATCGACAGTTAAAAGAAACCGTTGCGGTGAAATACTCTCTACGATTAATTGTTTTCTACAGCGTCGTGGCGCAGCGGTAAGCGCTCGGGTTCGTAATCCGAAGGTCGCCGGATCGAATCTCGCGCCATGCACCCTTTTTTTTTTGTATCTGTTTTTTGTAATATATATATATATATATATATATATATATATATATATATATATATATAATTCCCGGCAATCAGTTGCAACAATTATGCATATAATAAGTTGTTGAAAGTCGTTTGTCGTGGAAAAACTGGCGACTTCGAACATCATTATGTTTTCCGCAAACAAAGTTGTATTTCACAAATGGTATTAATTATCTTCATAATGTTATCCACGTATAGTTAACGGAAGACGTAGAAACGATATTCCGAAACGAATACGTATAGCGTAAGTCAAACGTTCGAATTAGAATAGAGACACCACGAACACAAATTTGCTGTGGCAGGTATGAAGTATAAACTCCGTTACTCGCTCGTTACATTTGAAGGACAGATGTTGGATGGGCCGAAACGAGCCGCCGCATAACAGCGTAGTTGCGTGCTAACTTCGAAAGAAGGTAGATGCGGTCCCTAGCGCAACTTATAACATCGTCGAAAATCAGTGCGGACGGGAGAGCTTTGCTACACCCTGTTAAAAAAAAGGGAAAAATGGAGGCGGTATAATTGGAGAGCGATCCGCCTTCACCAACATGCATAAGCAATTCATTAGAATTACAAAAAACTAATAATAAAAAAAAGTTGCATGGCGCGAGATTCGATCGGGCGACCTTCAGAATACGAACCCGAGCGCTTACCGCTGCGCCACGACGCTGTAGAAAACAATTAATCGTAGAGAGTATTTCACCGCAACGGTTTCTTTTAACTATCGATTTTCTCGACAACGGCTGAGAAGTGCATCTTGGTGCTTTGCCACATTACACCTTTGGCCATGAGCTTTTATTATGCGCAGTATGAATCGAATCTGAATTTCACAATTGGCGGCCTCCCCTTGTCAGTTCCAGGCTATGTTGGATAGCGTTACACAGCTTGGGGCTGCAGTCGATGGGCATCACCGTTGTGGACAGGCCGTGGGTATCCAAAGGAAGTCCAGCGCGATCCACGGGTCTGCCTATCGGCCAACAAACGGTGGCCAGCCCAGTTACTGCTCACTCGTGGTCGAGTGGGGAGGTCGCCTCAGGACGTGGCAGACTGTGAAAGACTCTCTGGGGGGCCGAATGTAGGGCCTCCCTTGCTAGTCTGTCAAACAGGTTCCATGTGCTGTCTGAGGCTGACACTGTCTCTCAGCAGGATACAATCACTTGTCCGGTTTCAAAGGAAATCTCTCAGCCTGCAAGATCTGGGCAGTCACGGAGGGGGGATCATTGGTAGTTGAGAGCCCCAATATTAGGCGCGTTATGGGGCCCTTTAGGGACATGGCTGCCAAGGCAGGGAAGAAAGCCAGTGTGTACTCCGTATGCTTACCGGGTCGAATAGTTCCAGACGTGGAACGGTTTCTTCAGGATGCCTTGAAAGGCACAGATGCAGCAAACTGCTTGTGGCGGCTCATGTCGGAGCCAGTGATGTGTGTCGCTTTGGATCGAAAGAGATTCTCTCTGGTTTCATGGAGCTATATGAAGTTGTAAAGACTGCCTGTCTTGCTTGCGAGATGAGAGCAGAAATTACCATTTGCAGCATACTCAACAGGACCGATAGCAGACGCCTGGTGCAGTGCCCAATGGAAGATCTGAATCAGACGCTCAGACGTTCTGCGATCGCGTATGCGGTAGATTCCTTGACTTGCGCAATAGGATGGTTGCGTTTCACGTTCCGCTAAATAGGTCACGAGTCCATCACACGCAGGAGGTGGCTATACATATGGCGGCGGCTGTGTGGCGTGGACTGGGCGACTTTTTAGATTACAGGGTCTCGGGGAAACACAAAAAGGGCTTCAGTCTCAACGAATGCAATTCGAACACTGGAAGAACGTACATCTAGGGACCATCGGTATAACAGTTGTACATTGTCGTAGCTGTGTTGGGAAAGAACCAGACCTCCAATTGCTAAAAGAAAGCATTGATACTAAAATCGTTATAGGCACTGAAATCTGGCGAAAGCCAGATAAAAGTTCAGCTGTAGTTTTTTCGAAAGCCGGTGTTCAGAACTGATGGACTAAATACAGTTGGAGTTGGCGTGTTTGTTGCTTTTAGAAGTAGTTTATCTTGTGGCGAAATAGAAGCACATAGTTACACTATGTGATCAAAAGCATCCGGACACATGGCTGAAAATGACTTGCAAGTGTGTGGCGCCCTCCACCAGTAATGCTGGAATTCAGTATGGTGTTGGCCCACCCTCAGCTTTGATGACAGCTTCCACTCTTGCAGGCATACGTTCAGTCAGGTGCTCCAAGCTTTCTTGGGGAATAGCAGCCCATTCTTCACTGAGTGCTGCACTGAGGAGAGGTATCGATGTCGGTCGGTGAGGCCTGGCACGAAGTCGGCGTTACAAAATATCCCAAAGGTGTTTTACAGGATTCAGGCCAGTCCATTACAGGGATGTTATTGTCGTGTAACCACTAGGCCACACGCTGTGCATTATGAACAGGTGCTCGATCGGGTTGAAAGATTCGATTGCCATCCCTGAGTTCCTCCTCAACAGTGGGAAAAAAGATGCTGCTTAGAACATCAATGTAGGCCTGTGTTGTGATAGTGCCACGTGAAACAACAAGGGGTGCAGGCCCTCTCCATGAAAAACACGACCAGACCATAACACCACAGCCTCCGAATTTTACTGTTTGCACTACACACTCTGGCAGATGACGTTCACCAGGCATTCGCCATATCCACACTCTGCCATCGGACCACCACATTGTGTACCGTGAGTCGTCACTCCACACAACGTTTTTCCACTGTTTAATCGTCCAATGTTTACGCTCCTTACACCAAGCGAGGCGTCGTTTGGCATTTACCGGCGTGATGTGTGGCTTATGAGCAGCCGCTCGACCATGAAATCCAAGTTTTCTCACCTCCCGCCTAACTGTCATAGTAGTTGCAGTGGATCCCGATGCAGTTTGTAATTTCCATGTGATGGTCTGGATAGATGTCTATTACACATTGCGAACCTCTTCAACTGTCCGCGGTCTCTGTCAGTCAGCAGACGAGGTCGGCCTGTACGCTTTTGTGCTGTACGTTTCCCTTTACGTTTCCAGGTCAATATCTCATCGGAAAAAGTGGACCTAGGAATGTTTCGGTGTGTGGAAATATCGCGTACAGACGTATGACACAAGAGACCAATCACCTGACCACGTTCGAAGTCCGTGAGTTCCGGGGAGCGCCCCATTCTGCTCTCTCACGATGTCTAATGAGTACTGAGGTAGTACCTGGCAGTAGGTGGCAGCACAATGCACTTAATGTGAAAAACCTATGTTTTTGAGGGTGTCCGGATACTTTTGATCACATAGTTTATGTGAAAGGTTGAGAACCACTGGAATAGAGTTTCCATAGGATGCATATAATGAAAGGCAGATTATACATTATTAGCGGTTCGAAAGTAAAATCACTGTTTTGTTATTAATTAACATAAAGTGTTGTACCTTATAATAATTTTAAGTGTGAAATAACTGCTTCTCAGAAAGAATGCCTTAACAGCTTTTTCTGGAAAAGAGAACCTCGGATACCATTTATATCTCTTTTAAATTTTTCTTGTATTCTTTGTGAAATACAAGGCTTTAACTTTCTAATTCACTCTGTGTGTCTATACATGAAATTATTCTCTTTCCTCTTTCTTAATCATAACGACGTTTTCGATCACATAGTAATAGAGATGAACTGCGGCATGTACACGACACACCTA
Source organism: Schistocerca serialis cubense (assembly GCF_023864345.2). Classification (NCBI taxonomy): domain Eukaryota; kingdom Metazoa; phylum Arthropoda; class Insecta; order Orthoptera; family Acrididae; genus Schistocerca; species Schistocerca serialis. The sequence goes on along the minus strand of NC_064640.1, from coordinate 348,641,026 downwards.
AGAACACTTATTTCTTAACAATTACATGTACTAATCAGGTATAATGCCTTTAATTTTATTCTTATATCTTCCTTCTTGGTTAAAATATGATTGTTTTGCACTAACATGCATCATCAAAGAACAATTCAACGGTATTGAAGTGGATGCAAGTGAATCCATTTAAAGATATTTCGCCCCACAACCTTAGCTGAAGACATTCCTGTCGCTTATAAGTTCTCGCTTCACGCCAAATCAGTGTGTTAAGCAAAGATCGGTTCCTGGCGTTCGTCATACCCACGTCATTGGATGACGCTCTTCTATATGGGATTACAAATCTTCGTGCTGACTATTTACATACGATAAGATGACTAAAAGTCAACTCGCTGGCCATATCTCCCTGAATCAGAGTTTCCAACAATTTGATAATTGCTCACTTTGACACAAGGGCGCTCACACCAGAGGACAAAGTGTGGAGGGGTGAGGGGAGACACGGTAGCAGCCCCCTACCCCCTTCTAGGTTCTAGGGATGGTGTAGATAGGTGTATTTCTTTCAAGAAAATGAGAAAATTGTGTAAAAGTCCGTTTTACGCAGGTTTTTAATTGGGTCGGAACTGGAACTTTTTAATGGCGACTTAAAAGTCTCCATTTGTCTTCCAAAATATTAAAAACATTCCATACTCCCAGGTTTAGCCCTATCCCTCCCCCTAGAAACCATCATATGGGCGCCATTGTTTTGACAGTAAACACCTTAATTGGTGCTTCGATGCCATTTGACTTTATCGACTATACCTTCTCCCCAATCGAGCTCAGTCAGAACTAACACTGCTGTCCTCACAGACAAGTAGTTATACTCTTTATATTACTTTAAGAATTACAGAAACCAGCCTACTTTTTGTGAATTTTTGTTTAAAGTAATACGCGTTTGGAATTTTCGCCCATCAGTAACTAGTGTAATACATATTTCAATGTTCCGCAAGTACATCGTTAAAACATCGATAGCAGATTGGATTCTGCAAACTGCCTTTAGAAAACGAGAATTTTGTTTAGCTTCTACACTCCTCGAGTTGATACATTGGTGGTTAGTAGTACTTACGTTCTATTCTGCTTGTTGTTATTGCCGGTATATGTCGTAATTATACAACTTGCGAGGTATTGTAGCTAAAGAACTTAGAACTACTTAAACCTAACTAACCTAAAGACATCACACACATCCATGCCCGAGGCAGGATTCGAACCTGTGACCGTAGCGGTCGCGCGGTTCCAGACTGTAGCGACTAGAACCGCTCGGCCACACCGATAGGTTCAAATTTACTGTCGATATTTTAACGATATACTTACTGAAGATTCAAATATCTCTTACGCTAATTGAAGATAGCTGAAAGTCATGAAGACTAGCGATTTGTGCCGATATGTACGGAGCAGGACTTGGGAGCAAAGTGTGACTTACGGGGATGGACTGCAGCACGTTTTGTTTTTATTAAATGTTGTGGTTTTTTGATTATATGAAATTGTTTCAAAAATATTAATTTCAGAACAATATTTTGTAAGAAATGATTTGTCTTTGTAAGCTTTATCACCATTTTTCAAGAATCAAAACTTGATGTTTTACGGCTGTGGGTGGGGGTTTGACGAGGTGGCTTCCAGCATCTAAAATTTCACAAATCAAACACTGCTGACACGTAACTGTGTTACGAACGGCAGCAGCAATTACTAGTAGCAAATACACCCGTCAGTCGCGCTAGTTGTGTGAGATTCTTTCACAAACATCGACTGGCAACAGTTTCACTGTCGATTCGGTTTTACGTTGCTCAGTCTGTATAAGATCGTGGTGCGTTTCCTTCCGCCGGTGCTCTCATGTGTTCAGCCAGCAGTGCCTGCGATGAAGATCCGCAGGGCTTGTGGTTGAGTGCCGGGGGATTGAGAGGGTGGGTGGGGAGTGGTTGTGTGGCGAGGCGGTTGGTAACTTAGCAGCGGGACGTCTATGAAGCCAGAGGCTCAGTTGCGGCCGGCGTGCCACGTTTTGTGGCTCACCTTCTGGAAACAGGGATCTGGCGGGACAGGTCAGCGCCGCCAGTCAACTGCTTACTGCCTCCCGCCCCCGCGCACAGCTCGAGGATTCTCTCTCTACTACGTTTCTTGCGAGCCAAGTAATAACAACAGATAGTTAGTGTTCCATCTCTAGAACCCGCGTCAGTCACGAGACGTAAAACTCTGACATTTGAGTTATCTATAAACATTTATCGTAACTGGTCCCTTATAAAAGTGTTTCACAGACTCGAAATTCATTTGGTACATTTCTTACTTAGGACATGGTCTTTGTGAACTGGCAGTTTGTAGGCGTGTGAAGAAGAAACTACGGTTAAAACTGTTACCCACCGACGAAAACTTCGGTCAAAAGTAAGCTCACAATCTGCACTCGTTGACTGCTAGATGATGCAACGGCATCTTTCAGCAGGGTCGGGAATGTATAAGTTTGCCCGTACTGTATCTCCTTAAAGTGTCTTTTTCATACTTCTAAATCCCTTATATTTCCCACGGGACAGATGGCTTATAATACGCTACTATAAAATGTGAACCATAATTTTTTTGCTTCCCATCTTCCTGACACTCCTCCGAAATTAAGAGTACAAAATTCCGTTTTCTGTTGCTGTCGAAATAACAGTGAAGCAACATTTTTGCACTTGGTATAAGATGTCTGTCATCATCACAACAATGTCGCGCAAGCCTGTACGATCTTCCTCGTGCTGGACGGCCGCACACAGCTGTGACTCCTGCACCGTGTTCGTCGCCACAACAACACAAACGAAATTCTCTTCCGCCTCCATAGCTGCCCGGGTACCGCGGCGGATTGCTAACGCAAAGTGTCCGGGTTCGATTCCAGGCCGGATAGAAAATTCTTCCGCTCGGGGACTGGGTGTTGTTTTCTCCTTATGCCGGCAGGTGTGGCCGAGCAGTTCTAGGAGCTTCCGTCTAGAACCGCGCGACCGCTACGGTCACAGGTTCGAATCCTGCCTCGGGCATGGATGTGTGTGATGTCCTTAGGTTAGTTGGGTTTCAGTAGTTCTACGTTCTTGGGGACTGATGACCTCAGATACTAAGTCTCATGGTGCTCAAAGCTATTTGAACCATTTGTTATCCTTACGTTCGTATCGTAACCCTGTAAATTAAAAAAAAGTACGTCTTCTTCTCAATGACAACAGAAGGTCTCATACAAGTCTGCGAACTCAAGAGGAGCTCACAAAACTTCTTCATTGGACTGTTCTTCTTCATCCGCTCTACAGCCCGGATCTTCCACCTTCTGACTTGCATGTGTTTGCCCAGTGAAGGATGCAATTCGTTGGAAGCTGTACGCGGATGGTGGAGAGGTTATTGATTCAGCAAGAAGTTGGCTCCGACGTCTACCAATAGGGTGGTACTATGAGGTTTTACAGGCCCTATCAGCAAGGTGGTGTAAGGCCTTTGCATTGAACGAAGATTATATTGAAAAACAGCGTTTTGTAGGCAGAATAGTGGGGAATAATATGGTTTACTGCAACTCCAATAAAACCAACCTCCTTTCAGAAAAAAGTGTTGCATTATTGATTGAGCGCGCCTCGTAGAAATTGGTATCCTCTACATTGTAGAACATCTGTTACGTACAGCAGACCGGACTATACAACGTTGGCTAGAGTGTAGCTACAATAAAATGGAGAACCGAACCTTTAATTCCAGGATCTGACTACGGACTAATGTGGTCTCTGTCTCGCTGAGTCAATTCATGGATAGCGCTGTGTTTGAAACATATACTATGTTCTAAGATTACGAATTACCTCGAAAAAACGATATATTGATAAACAGTAAACTAGGACTCAGAAAACACAGTTCTTGTGAAACACAACAAGGTCTTTATTATCCCGAAGTAAGAATGCTATCGACAGGGGATGTCAAATTGATTCTGTATACTCCGATTTAGAGAAAGCTTTTGATACCGTTCCTCACAAGCGACTTGAAATGACATTGTGTGCCTATGGACTATCGTTTCAGTTTTGCGACTGGATTCGTGGTTTCCTAGGTAAAAGTTCGTAGTAATTGACGGGAAAACATTGTGTAGTACAGAAGCAATATCCGTCTTTCGCCAATGAAGTGCTATAGGCCCTCTGCCGTTCCTTATCTACACAGGGTGAACATTAATAAAACTGAAAAACTGCAGGGACTGATTCCTGACTCGAAATGGAGGAAAAAAGGCCCTATGAACATGTGTCAAGATATGCATTGTTGCCACGGTAGATAGTGCGGATGAAACACAGTTCCTCTGACCACGTGTCGTGTCTCCTTGTGTGTTGCAGGCTGTGTGAGTGACGCAGCGTACTTTTAGCAGCAGAATGATCCGGTATTCAAGTGGGAACAAGGCAAGGTGGTATTCGTGTACCACGAAGCAGATGGAAATGGTCGGAAGGCAGGCAGGTTTTTACCAAATCGAGTACCCCCATTGACACCAACCACGTCAAACGACATTTTAAGCCATTTTTGGGCATTTCTGTTATCATAGGTCTTTTCAAACAGTCGAACATTGTGTGATGTGGTAGGTGTCTGTCAGAGTACTTGTTTTGGTATAGCCGTGCTGCCGCTCGACCGTTTTCACCTGCTTCGCTGTACACAAACATCATCTAGGCTTGTTCTTGACATTCTGCTGCTTGTAGTACGCTGCGTCAATATCACAGCATGCAACACACAAGGAACACAGACACGTGGTCAGAGGAACTGCCATTCGCACATGTTCATAGGACCTCCTTTGCTCCATTTCCAGTCAGGAATCCATTCGTGCATTCCTCGGCTGTATTAATATTCACCCCGTATAAACAACTTTGGAGGCAAATGAGCAGTCCTCTCAGAGCACATGATGCTGTCATTTACCGCCTTGTAAAGTCATGAGATTGCGGCAGGGCTGGTTGGACCCTACTATCCATTAAACAATCAGTGCATCTACCTGGACAGGTTTCAGGTTGTCTGCCCCTATGCTCCACGATGGTAGATACTGGTTCAGTCGACAAAAGTAGAATTGACGAAAATTCGACTAAATAGCTACCACGCAAACGCCGCATAACTCCAGTCCGTGGGCAGCAGCTGAAAATTAAACTATCGGGCTTTCGGTTTTCTTGCGTGACTCGTTTGAAAAAATATGTAATATTTCCTTTAGGTTGATTTATTGTCCTTAAAACACAGAAAATGGCTATCAAATCCGTATTTAATATCCCGACATCAGTTACGCAATGTTACTGACAGTCTTTGTTACAAGGTCACACCCAAAAGCAGCCAAAAGATATTTAGTCCGAAGCGATGTTTTGAACTTCCTAAACAGTCACTGACCCATGATTACTTTCGAGTTAACACATTCAGTCGTTCAGCAGACTTCTTCAAAAGATATGCTCGCCATAATGTCTCGTAATACGCGCGAAACACGCCACGTGGATGTCGACATGAAATGCTCACACGCAAGTTATCTCCTTAAATAAAGCACTCACAAGGTTCAAACTTCCACACAATACTCAATACGGTAGTCACTTTTCGTCAGCGACTCGAAAGCCAATTAGACGCGCCGATTTCTTCTTTTTGGAACCAACTTGATCAGCGCTGTTTAACGTAGATGTTTACCAGAAGACGGCTCCCGAGCGACTATTTAGACTAATAGATCTGAGGCACAAAGCCCTACTCAAACGCACGGGAAAAGCTGAATTCCTATGGGCTAGTATGTTAATCAGCCAATCAGATCATCTCGATCACTAGCGGTATTTACAATGTCAGCCAATCAGATTACCACAGGTAACTAACAAGAAATCTAGTAATTCCGAAACTAAATGAAATTTTAGGAAAACAAAAAACGATTCATGTCCTACATTCATTCTCTGAGTATCTCCAAAACACGCGTACAAACAAAACACGATGAAATAATAATTTTCCAATGTATTTTAATTACGTCACAAAATTGTGGTAATGAAACTGAAGAAAATTACAGGTAGTTTATGTGAATTTTCCCTCTTGATTGTAGCTTCAAATGATACTCTATATGAAAACATTACACTACCTACCTAACTCGGTTCCACAACACCAGCACGGTTATTGTGTGTTTTAGGTAAAATTTTATATCTTCGAATATACTGAAGTTATTGGTTTGAAATATTGACAGTGTGGTTGTGTTATCCATGGAATTTGGTAAACTAAGTATGAAAACGATGTATTTATATTTAATGGTACTTCTTCAGGTTCATAGAGAGTATGTTTAACGTATTGTACGCAGTGTTAAGCAAGTACACCGCTCGGACGGCCCAGAGCCCATCGTCAGCTGTGCGAGCGTGAGAACCAAAATCTGCTCTCCTCCCAGCTTCACGGAAACCTACGCTTTCAATGCAATATGGCAACTCGTAATAATTTGCTACGTTACAAGATGATCAAACTCAACTGCAAAATGATTTAAACAAGATATCTGTATTTTGCGAAAAGTGCAATTGACTCAGGCTAATGAAAAGTGTGATGTCACCCCCTTGAGTAGTCAAATAAATCCTCTAAATTTCGGATACAGGACGCATCACACAAATCTTAAGGTCGTGAATTCAGCTAAATACTTTGGAATTGCAGTTATGAAAAACTTAATTGGGAACGATAACGGCGCGGAATTAGCCGAGCGGTCTTGGGGGCTGCAGTCACGGCCTGTGCGGCTGGTCCCGGCGGAGGTTCGAGTCCTCCCTCGGGCATGGGTGTGTGTGATTGTCCTTAGGATAATTTGAGTTAAGTAGTGTGTAAGCTTGGGGACTGATGACCGTAACAGTTAAATCCCATAAGATTTCACATACATTTGAACATTTTTGGGAACGATAACGTGGATAATTTTGTGGGAAAAGCAGAAGTAAGATTGATAATTATTGGCAGAATACTTAGAAAACGAAATAGGTCTGCTAAAGAGACTACCTACACCATGCTTGTTCGTCCTCTTCTGGGGTATTGCTACGTGGTGTGGTATCCGCATCAGATAGGACTGGCGGCAGACATCGAAAAAGTTCAGAGAAAGAAATTTTGTATTATCGCGAAACAGAGGAAAGAGTGCGAATTGGGGTGGCGATCATTACAACAGGGGCGTTGTTTGTTGCGGCAGGATCTTCTCATGAAATTTCAGTCGCTGACTTTCTCCTCTGAATGCGGAAATATTTTGTTGACACCCACCTACCACCTACATAGGGAGAATTGATCAACATAGTAAAATAAGAGAAATCAGAGCTCGCGATGATGGATTTAAGTGTTCTTTTTCGGGGGCACTGTTGGAGGGTGGAACGGTAGAGAAATAGCTTAAAGGTGGTTCAATGAACTCTCTGCTATGTGATGAAGTGTAAATGGCAGTGTAATCATGTAGATGTAGATGTAGACCATACACGCCTCTAATACAAGGCCTAGGGATTCTTTTTTTTCTATAACTGAAGGTGCTTACCGAACTTTTATCTGAATCAGTTGTAAATCTTGCTCTATGAGGGAACATCACTTAAAGAATGTCCGACCCCGATAGCTGAATGGTCAGCGTGACGGATTGTCAATCCTCTGGGCCCGTGTTCGATTCTGGGCTGGGTCGGGGAATTTCCTCCGCCCAGGGATTGGGTGTTGTGCTGTCCTCATCATCATCCTCATCGACTGCAGGTCGCCGAAGTGGCGTCAAATTGAAACATCGGCACCCGGCGAACAGCCTGCCCGACGGGGGGCCCTAGACATACGATTAAATAAAGAAACTTAAAGAATATCTTTCTTACGAGTTCTTGTAAGGATATATATATATATATATATATATATATATATATCCTTGCATGTGTGTGATGTCCTTAGGTTGGTTAGGTTTAAGTAGTTCTTAAGTTCTAGGTGACTCATGACCTCAGAAGTTAAGTCCCATAGTGCTCAGAGCCATTTAATCCAATCCAGTTCTCCAGTTTACCTGCTTACTTGTCTCACAACACTTGAAATCTTGTATACCATACAGAAAAATTTAGATATTTATGGGCAGCACTTTCAACGGCCAGTCTAAAAGAGTGGAAGTAAATGTTAAAAAGCAAACTGCCCGTTATGTCAAGTACCTGTGCTCTTCTTATTACTGGTAGCACTCTTTATTTCGTTACTAATGTACTATTTTCTTGATATACTTACCTACTGCCAAATTACCAACGACACTAATATAGCAAACACCAGTACAATATTTCATCTTCCTAACATATCTCCATTTTGTGTCAATATATTTTCTTTGTACACAGCTACAAGAACAAAGAAAATATATGTGAGCAAAGAAAATATATTTACACAAAATGGAGATATGTTAGGAAGATGAAATATTGTACTGGTGTTTGCCATATTAGTGTCGTTGGTAATTTGGCAGTAGGTAATTACATCAAGAAAATAGTACATTAGTAACAAAATAAAGAGTGCTACCAGTAATAAGAAGAGCACAGGTACTTGACATAACGGGCAGTTTGCTTTTTAACATTTACTTCCACTCTTTTAGACTGGCCGTTGAAAGTGCTGCCCATAAATATCTAAATTTTTCTGTATGGTATACAAGATTTCAGGTGTTGTGAGACAAGTAAGCAGGTAAACTGGAGAACTGGATTGGATTAAATGGCTCTGAGCACTATGGGACTTAACTTCTGAGGTCATGAGTCACCTAGAACTTAAGAACTACTTAAACCTAACTAACCTAAGGACATCACACACATGCAAGCCCGAGGCAGGATTCGAACCTGCGACCGTAGCGGTCGCGCGGTTCCAGACTGAAGCGCCTAGAACCGCTCGGACACTCCGGCCGGTGGAGAACTGGAATCCAGGGGGTGAGATGTAATAAGGAACAACAGATATGTGTAAGTGCCAACACCTTCGTGTCCTTGTGGATCTGTTTTTGATATGTTGCTGCCTGTTGTCTGTAGATGAAAATAAGAAACAGCTTTTGCACCATCCATCTTAAACATTGGTTCTACACTGTCACCTTTGCACTGTGTCTTTCCGATGTGATCAACTTCCTGACGGACTGAAATACTCGTTAATGAATCCCATTTGTAAAAAAGTTTATATAGATATTATAGAGAGTTACCGGCAATTTCTTTGAGACCAGTGATTACAAAATTTTTTGAGAAAACAGTGTATAGGAGAGTAGAGCTACATCTCAGTACAAAAAATTTTCTACCCGACTCTCAGTTTGGTTGCAGGAAGAGACTATCTTTTTCGAAATTTTTTATTTACTTTTCATCAACTCCTGCTATGGAGGAACGCGGACTGTTCCAAGGCCTTTACTATAATCTTTTCACCATTGTGTTTTGTTAGACTGTTTGCATCTTTATTATCATATATGTGATGTTGGATCGATTCTTATATTTCCTAGTTCGAAACAGTCTGTCATGCGACGGCACATCAGGACACTGATAGCTCCTAGGAGGCGAGTACATACTACAATGTTCCACTGTTCAGTGTACTCCCTAAACAAAGTTAAAAGCTTTCGGCAACCTTTAATAGCAATCCTTTCAACACTGATAGCTCTAGATAACTGAGTGGCCAACCTCATTATAAAAGCTCCAGCCAGTGAGACAAGGGTAACTGGTTTAAACAGAAATCATTGACCCACGTGAGAGTCACGAATTCCCATCTTCCATTCATAAGGATCGTCGAACTGTATGGAGAATCAATATCGGAAGGTAGATAACTATATATAAACTTAGACTATCGCACACAAAGGCTATGGCAGACACTGAAAATTAAATGACGGCACACTAGATCTAATAGTACTTCCAGGTGAAAGATTAACTTTTCAATTGACATAGGGATATAAATTAAAAGTGAAAAGGTTTTTATTCTCATTCCTTAATAAACGTTTCTGTCTTTTTTTCACTTTGACAAATAAGGTTTAAACCAATCTCAATGTTTATATTATTTAATAAATGCTTTTTCTTCCTTTTCACTTTCACAATTAAGGTTTAATCTAGCCTCTGTAGCCGGCCGTTGTGGTCGAGCGGTTCTAGGCGCTTCAGTCCGGAACCGCGCTGCTGCTACTGTCGCAGGTTCGAGTCCTGACTCGGGCATGGATGGGTGTGATGTCCTTAGGTTAGTTAGGTTTAAGTAGTTCTAAGTCTAGGGGACTGATGACCTCAGATGTTAAGTCCCATAGTGCTTAGAACCATTTGAACCAATCTAACCTCTGTAACACACTTAGGCACTTCCAGTCTTTCCTGACAGCCATTGGAACAGACAAATTATATGCCCTCCAGATAGATTATAATTACATGCTCCCACCCATAAAGAAAACTATAGAAAGTTTCCATCAGCTCTTTACCTTTGACAATGAGCGCTGCGTTTCTTGGCTGTCTACCAGTCCAGACCGAACTGCCACCCGCTTTCTTCGGCCACTTTCACCATGCGTCATTTATGTATACTTTGCCGATTTTCCTAGCTATATTCTTCATGAGTGTTTCACACTATCTACTCTGCCAACTACATATGGACCCATGATTTATTTTGTCGGTATCTAGGTGACACCTGCAAAGAAAGAACCCTTGGCGTTCTCGGTGACATTTCGCTGTATTATCGATATCTATCCTTTGTCTAAGTTTCTCTAGTATCTTTGTCGGCTTGGGATCCTGTTCACGTTTCTTAACTTAAAGGGACAGTATTCCCTTAATTCACCTCTGTGGCGATGGATTGATGAACAGCGATACAGAATTTCCAAACATCTTTCAGACGTATCTGATTCATCATCGGCAGCCAATGGGAAACTCGAGAGTGTCACCGAGCAGACTACACTTCCTGGGACAATACACCATCTCAAACGAGAAGCCTTCTACTACTAAAGCCAACTGCGTTTTCTGACTGTGCAACAATTTACAGGTAGTGAGAAATGAAAGGGCCTGATGGTCGGTATACACTTGCGTAAAAGGTCCTAATAAGGACTCCCTGAATGTTTTAAAGCACCGACCATGGCTAATGCCTCATTTTTCATCACTGGGTATCGTCTTTTTGCCTAGTTGAGTTTTCTACTCAAAAAAAGATTACCTTATGTTCAACAGCCACTTCGAATTGTACTTCTTGGAGCAACTAGTATCTGATGACCTTACATGACAATTCTATTGATAAACAAAATAGTGAAGTGAATTCAGGGTGATGCAGTAAGATTTGCTGCATCAAAGTAGCCTTCATTCTCTCAAACTGCAGGTTGGCAATTATCATCGAGAATCGTATTCGGTTACTCCTTAATAGCCCTGTTAGGTGCAGATCGGTTAAATTCAGCCTCCTCATGTATTACCGGTTGAAATAATTAGTCATAAGATGTTCTGAATCTGTGTTCGGTTCCTAGGAGTGGTAAACCCATTAATCTCTCAGATATAATCTCGAACAGGGCGAATATCTATGGGCACAATCTCGTGGCCAAGGAACTAAATTTCTTCTAGGAGGAACTGACTCTTTTTCACTTTGATAGTAGCTCCCCCCCCTTTTGCAATTTGGAGAATAGCTTCTTCATAACTTTTCCATGTTCTTCATAGGTCTCTATTTCCATTAGGATATGGTCTATGTAGCAATATACACATTCTCTCGTTTCACCCAGTACTTGATTCTGAGTTCGAATAAAATAAGCAGCTGTTAGATTTTGTCCAATTGGGAGGACAGTATATTTTCATGCTTTTCCTTCAAAAATAAATTTGGTTAAGTGTATTGATTCCTCTTCTAGGATCACTTACCAGTAACCTGAACTTACGTCTATTGGACAGAGGAACTTGGCTTCACTGAAAGTATGTAGCGTTTCTGTAATATCTGATGGCTGGTCCGTCTGTGCATAAATATGTCTATTCAGTTCTCTAACTTCTAGAACTTGAGCTACCTCACCACGCCGGCCGGATGGGCCGAGCGGTGCTAGGCGCTTCAGTCTGGAACCGCGCGACCGCTACGATTGCAGGTTCGAATCCTGCCTCGGGCATGGATGTGTGTGATGTCCTTAGGTTAGTTAGGTTTAAGTAGTTCTAAGTTCTAGGGTACTGATGACCTCGATGTTAAATCCCATAGTGCTTAGAGCCATTTGAACCATTTTACCTCGCCACTTCCTTTTTTGGTGGTGATTAATAGATTTGAGCAGGTACCAGTGCTCCTTTCTGACTCCCCAGGTGTCAAACTGTTTAATAAACTTACTAGCTCCTTCTTTATGCTTAACTGCCATATTGTTTGCTCAAGAAAATAATATAATCTTTCTTTCGTTATTCCGAATCAAGAATGAGTTGTGCAACATGGACAAAAGTTGGTAGGTCTATTTCTCCACCTCAGAGTTGATGTCTATTAAAGTTTCGCACCAGTCTCATAAGAGTGGCGCTAGCAACACCACTATGAAGGTGCTTTAAATACACGTTGTAACGGTCGTGAGCGTTAGTTAGCTTTGAGATTGGGCATGGTAAGTTGATGTTAGTGAAGAATACATTTTAAGGTGACCTACTTGAGTTGCATCAGGTCATGTAAAAGAGCTATGAGAAGCTGGTAGCAGTGATCATGAGACTGTACGGTCTCACGACGATTGGCTATGGGTAGTCATGTGACACTATCGAGAGTGAAGACCATTGTGTTTGGTGTATGGCTCTGGCGCATTGTTCTGCATTTGCAGGAGCAATTTCAGCAGCTATTGGCACCACAGTTACACGATGAATTTTTGCAAATCGGCTACTTCAAGGACAGTTACGAGCTTCATACCCTGTAAAGTACAGACCACTGATTCCAAACCACCGCCATTTCCGAATTCAGTGGCGTCAAAGGAGGGCTTACTGGAGGGCAGGGAGGTCTGCTGTGTTTTTTGATGAAACCTGGCTCTGTATGGGAACCAGTGGCCGTTCATTGGCTAGAAGAAGGACAATTGAGGGCCTGCGGCCGTCCTGTCTGCATGTTATAGACAGTGGACCTACACCTGGATTTATGATCTAGGGAGCAATTTCGTGTGATAATCTCATGAATATCCCACCAAATTTGACTCAAAATTTGTACATAAATTTGATGATTCGACTTGCTGCTCTGCCGTTCATGAACAGCATTCCAGAGGGTATTTTTCAGCAGAATAACGCTCGCCCACATAACGTTATTCTTACCAGTCATGCTCTACAGAATGTGGCCTTGGCCTTCTCGATCACCAATCTGTCTCCAATCAAGCACATGTGGGACATGATCAGCGAGAAGTCCAGCATAATCCACGACTAGCATTAACCGCCCCGTATTGACGGACATAGTGAAACAGGCATGTAACTACATCCCACAAACTGACATCTGACACCTGCACAGCACGCTTGCATTCAACATTCTAGCGATTATTAACCCTTTCAAACCTGAATTCTTTTCTGGAGGATGGAAAATTTTTCTTTGTGCGGTAATGCTCTTAGGTGATTTCTAATGATTTTAAATGCAAGACTTATTAAAATATGTGTACCAATTTTTAAAACTTACTTCGTACACTTGGTTTCATTTTATGGACTAAAATAACTAATTACGAAATACCCTCTACTGTAATAAATAGTAAAATGATCATTTAATTATTACCATGCAAACTAACAATAACAGTATTCAGTTATACTCTGGAATACAAAGAACCAACTACATCTGTCTATTCTCGTGCTCACAAGCTGCTGCGCATTGCTGTGCACTGTTACGTTGACTTCCTGATATTTTCATAGTGATGTACAGCTGTTGGTAGCACATGTGCATGAGTAAAACGTGAGCATTCACAGATGTATACCACAGGTTTACGATGGGGAAAAATGTTTCTGTTGCAGTAAGACACAGTAAAAGTTGATGTACACAATTATGGACAGATGATCTGAAAGGGTTAATGTATTGAAATATTTACGTTTGAAATATGATTGAAATTAAGCGACTGACAATAGTCTGAAACACAACTGATACAATGGGAATGTCATCGCTTATGCGCTTACCCCTGACTGAACTTTTCTGACTGCAGGAATATAAAATTAATTTAGCTGCGAGAATGTAAACTGTGAACAGCTTGAAACCAAACCAAAACTTCATGAAGTTCCATAACACAAAAACTGAATCTGATACAACACTATTGATTTGAAATTTGCCCTGGTAATAAAACAAAACTTGATCAGTTTGAAAATAATGGTCCCCGTGCTTAATGAATGCTATCTCTGAAATAATAAAATTTCTTACCTTTTTTCTGCACAATGATAACGCTCTTCACAGTGCTCTCTGTTAGTATTTTTAATTGTATATTCAGCAAACAACTATTGAGAATGGATGCTGATTAGCATGCATTTTAAATAAATAGAATAAGACTGAGTCAATAATTTTTGAGAAAAATATTTAATCAAAGATGACATGGATCTGGGATCTAGTATTGACTTGGGGTAAGTAACAATATGGCACTAACTTTAGAACTTATATTTTGACTCTTTGAAAATTAATAATGCTCACAATTAACACATTCAATAATATGATTACACATTAACAATTAGTTTCACAAAATCACTGGATGCGAGTTCTATTCATTGTCTCAGTCATCACTTATGGATGCGCGCATTGCATTAGTAACAAAACAGCTTTCTTTACCTTAATTGTTCCCACTTCTGTTGAGATTCCTTTTACAGTTATCAAACATCACATTATCTTGCAAGTAAAAAAATCATTACTGCCTGTAGCAATTAAGTATATATCCAGAACACAATAAATACAAAATACTTGTGAATCCTCCATGCGTCTACCATCTAAAGTTACTCCAACACATTACCCATAACACCTTGAAGCAGGAATCGCTGTTGAGCAGCGACACCACTACACATTCGATATTATATTTGACCATCTCTATCATTCAAAAGCAAATCTTTTCTTTGTAATACGAGGAGTAATATATGTGTGTACCAAGTAATGTCATGACCTCCTACAATAGTTAAAAAAATAGTATCTGTACCTCCATTAATCCATTATTGTGTTCTCATTAACCTCAAATTACAATGATACATTTCTCATTATAACAGTGTGATTTCTGTGTCATCACTTTCCTTTACATTATCATTCACATATAATCATTATTATTGTTAGTAGAACATCATTGCGTCTTCATTATTACCACTTCATAAAATATTACCATAATCAAATTGAAAGTTATATCTATCATACACAGAAAAATCGTTAGTACATGTCATTCTCTGTATTGCTATGATACGTAGCACGCTGAAAAAGAATTGATTAGCGACATCATATAAATGAGTTCGTAGTATACGGATCTTACCCTTAAGTTTATACTTTGTTGTTTCCTGTAAAACTTACAAGAAAAAATCAGTTGGTGTATGACAAAGGATGACCTTTGCTGCGCTTGTTTCGTTTATTTTCCATTAAAGTATTGCGTATCCTTGATGCTTCAAAATGTATATATGTTTACCTCTTTTTCTTTAAATGTTAGCAACTATTTCTGAAACAGTGAATGAGCATGATGACTTAATAGTAATGACAGTAAACAGTAAACAAATGAAATCTTGTCTCTACCTAAAAGGTGGCTGTCTGAAAAAACATAGTACTGCATAAAATTGTACTAAGTTACAATACAAATAACAAATATATAGTACATAGTAGAAATAAAAGTGCTAAAATTAGAGAATATGCAAAAGTAATTATTACGTCACGCTGTGACAGTCTAGTATCAAATACAATCTCCATCAGGAAAACATAGTTTCATTCAATAAAATGTTTTACACTACTGATATGATGGTTCTCTCGTGAAATTTTCGTACGCATAGTTTCTACATGAACAACATTTAGATGCGGAATAGGTCTTATTCTGTACTTGCTACTCCACAGCAACTCGAAACTCTTGCACCTGTTTTTGGCTTTGCTGAAAAGATGAAGAGTACGTTCTAATACTTTTTGACCGATTTTAAAATCGCGCAGATGACTTACCTATTTCTGTTGTCTCTTTCTTCGTTCAGCTGAACGATTATTATTGTTGATTGCAATGTCAATGACCTCATGGAGACGTAGTCGTCACGAAGCAGGAAATGCTATTAATCCCTTAATTTTGTTCGGTGGTTCAACATTCTTTAATACCATGTACGCAGACAACAATATAGAGTCATTTGGAATGGAGTTAATAATTTCTTGAAATGTATATATATATTTATCGCAACCGGTGTGTTTCTAACGACAGGACAGACGCAAGGCTTACCAGTTTATTTCATAATACGTCATATGGGTTTGAAGAAGCATGGTAATTGGATATCTATATAGGTGTAATTTTCTAGCTTTCGGAGTACGTGTCCATATAGCTCATCTGAACTGTGGTCCATTATCAAAAATAACTTTTTGTTCATGACCCAGAATCGGCAAGAAAAGTATTGTAAAAGCTGCTGAAACAGGTTGGGTTGCACCTTTAATTAACGGTGTGATGTTACACATTTAGAAGGTAGTTCTACTGCTACGAAAATATAAGAAAATCCTCTTTTGCTTCTAGGAACTGGTCCAAAGATATCCAAGGCAGGCATGACACCATGTGACGTAATTTAATTGGTATAATGGGATATAATGAAGTGAGATAAGAAGTCGTTTATGATATCGCTTGCTGACAAAGCTTGCACGTTGCTAGAAGACGTCGCACACGTTTTTCCACATTTGCAAGGTAACATTTCTGTCTGAGAATGAGGAAACACTTTCGAGAACCATAATGTACATAATTTAAGTGCGTGTACCAAATTAATTTGTGGGCTAAATCTTCAGATATTCGTAAGACCCAATCGTCGCTGTGTGGATGTGTACATCGAAAGAGAATATTGTTATGTACTAAGTAGTGATGTCTGATTGTTGATTTGGCTTGTCATGCCAAAGCTGCTCAACATTTTTTCAGGTACAGTTCTTATCTTGTTCTTTGCAAATGTTTTTAAGAGATGATGAAATAAAGTTTTCAAACGCTACTTGCCGTATGTACAAAATACTATAATTATTTGGCAAAAATATGTGGCAATGTCTTGTTGTCTGGTGGTAAGAGAACGGGTTAAAGCATCAGCTATCACGTTTTGAGAGCCAAGAATATGGATTACAGCTAAATCAAATTCTCGTAAATATAGCTTCTATCACCCAGGGCAGTCGTGAGAAAATTTTGCGGAAAGCAGAAATTGAATATCGCGGTGGTCAGTATAAACAGTGGAACGACTATCAATCAAAAATTGTTTAAATACAGGGTGGCGCACGAAATGTGTTACCAATTGTTTCTTTCACAATTTACGACGCACATTAGATATCCCGCTGGGATCTCTACAGCAGTATCAGCAGAGCTTGAAAAAACAAATGAGATACGAAATGACGTGTAATTCACGATACTGCCGCTAGGAGACTAGTAAGCAGCAATGGCTGACAATTGAAGACTGACGACACAGCAACGAAGGGCAATTGTGTTACTTTTCATGAAACGAAAAGCCTTGTTGTGATTCAGAGGCGTTTTCGACAACAGTTTAACACACGATGGGTCCCTTGCAAGAAGACCATCCACAGGTTGTACGATAAACTTGTATAGGTAGGAACAGTATTGGAAGCGAAGCGACCTCGGCCTAAGCCTCTTTGTTCGCCGGAGAATATTGAAGCGGTAGGAGTTGGTGTACAGAGAATTCCCGGGAAATCGTGTAGAAAGGCAGCAGTGCAACTAGGAATATCCAGACGCTCCGTTCAACGCATTCTTAAAAGTGACCTCCATATGTACCCAAACTAGATGACCTGCGCACAGAAGCTCACTGAAGAATACAAGCAGCAGAGACTACTGTGTGTGTGTGTGTGTGTGGGGGGGGGGGGGGGGGAGGATAGGGAAGAAACACTCAACAACGTTTGGTTTTCAGACGAGGCGCATTTTCGTTTAGACGGTGTGGTTAACAAACAAAATGTACGCTTTTGGGCCACTGAAAACCCACAAGTGCTTCATGAACGACAACATCATGCTTCGAAAACTACAGCGTGGACAGCAATTTCCAGTCGCGGACTTATTGGACCCTTTTTCTTTGGAGAAACTGTGAACAGCGAGCGTTATTTGAGCATACTTCGCAATAGCTTCATTCCACAGCTTCTTGCTACTGCCGTGCCCTTCAATATGCAGTGGTTCATGCAAGATGGAGCAAGGCCACATACTGCAAACACTTTGTTGGAGTTTTTACACGAGCATTTCGACATGCGGATCATTTCACTCAGGTTTCCAGGTCACTTCAATGAAGGACAAAATTGGCCCCCCAATAGTCCAGACCTCAATCCATGTGACTTTTTTCTTTGGTTTACCTAAAGGAAAATTTTTTCCCGAAACGTCCACGTGATTTAATGGAGCTCAGAAGACTTATTCTTCAATCTTGCAGCGAAATTACGGAAGACATGTGCCGTAGGGTAATCACAAACTTCAATGTTCGTATGAAGGAAGTTACGAAACGAAATGGTGGGCATATTGAGCATGAGCTGAGCTAGAACAAATCTCCCTGGACGGCTCCTCATTGCAGTATATGTTGCTTTCAGATTGTATTGACAATAAAGTTTATATTAAAAAACAAAATGGTAACACATTTCGGGCGCCACTCTGTATAATAATGGCCAAACGATACTAAAATGTAGACTTTCACGGCCGGAAATGTCATGTCCATTATAATTATCCGGGCTGTTATGCCGTGGTCGGTTGGTGAATTCTTTGTCAAATTCCAACGTTTCGTCCGCGTCTGCGGGAGACATCTTCTAGGGGGTCTGTAGCTAGAAATATTTGTGAACCTGAGTTGCTCGACGCTGAGATGGAACATCTCCACAATGCACTAATCAAGAACGGATATTCGTCCGCCGAAATAAAACGTGCGTTGAGACAGCCACGCAGAAATCACAGTGACGTACAGGCGACTGCAAAATCTAAGTTTTTCCTGCCGTTTGCTAAAAATGTAACGGGAGGAATAGGAAGGATCTTGACGAATCGGAATATCACCGCAATTTACAAGCCCACCGGGAAGATACACGAATACCTCAAGCCTGCCAAGGACGCTCGCAAACCATTGGAAAAAGCTGGAGTGTATAGGATCCCATGCAGCTGTGGAGACGTTTATGTGACAAGGGAACCTCCCCATCGCACCCCCCTCCGATTTAGTTATAAGTTGGCACAGTGGATAGGCCTTGAAAAACAGAACACAGATCAATTGAGAAAACAGCAAGAAGTTGTGTGGAACTGTGAAAAAATAAGCAAAAAATACAAACTGAGTAGTCCATGGGCATGATAGGCAACAATATGGATAATGCGGGCTGAGGAGCGCCGTGGTCCCGTGGAACGAGAGGTCCTTGGTTCAAATCTTCCATCGGATGAAGAGTTTAACTTTTTATTTTCAGTTTATGTGACAAACTCTTATGTTTTCATCACTTTTTTTGGAGTGATTATCACATCCACAAGAAAACCTAAATCGAGCAAGGTAGAAGAATGTTTTTACCCATTCTCCAAGTGTACAAGTTAGGTGGGTCGACAACATATTCCTGTCATGTGTCGTATAGAATATATCAGATGTGTTTTCCTGTGGAGGAATCGGTTGACCTATGACCTTGCGATCGAATGTTTTCGGTTCCCATTGGAGAGGCACATCCTTTCGTCTACTAATCGCACGGTTTTGCGATGCGGTCGCAAAACGCAGACACTAAACTTATTACAGTGAACAGAGACGTCAATGAACGAACGGACAGATAATAACTATGCAAAAATAAAGAAAGTAAAATTTTCACTCCAGGGAAGTCTTGAACCAAGGACCCCTCATTCTGCAGCTGCTCACGCTACCACGGGACCACGGCGCCCCTGAGCTCACGTTCTCCATGATGTTGCCTATCTTGCCCATGGACTACTCAGTTTGCTTATTTTTTAATAGTTCCACACAACTTCTTCCTGTTTTCTCAGTTGATCTGTGTTCAGTTCTTCAAGGCCTATCCACTGTGCCAACTTATAACTAAATCTGAGGGGGGTGCGATGGGGAGGCTCCCTTCTGAGTACTACTACTAAGAGAACGGTTTCAAAACGTTTGCAAGAGCACAAGGGCAATTGTAGAAGAGGAGAAACGGAACGATCAGCTGTTGCGGAGCATGCTTTCCAGTCAGGGAACCACAATATTCGTTTCGAGGAGACGCAAGTACTAGCAGCCACAAGCCTATATTACGAAAGGCTCTACAGGGAGGCAATCGAAATCGCTAAACACCCTAATAATTTCAATCGTAAGGAGGAGGGCGTGAAATGAAACGGTATACGGATGCCGGTGTTAAAGAAGATGTGTACCACCCGTCCACTACTGGGTGATGGCAACGGCGATCGACGGCAACGGACAGCGGCCAATTGCACTGACGTTTTCAAAACACGTGACGTCACGCCGCGGCGCCGGAGCGCGCGGACACGGAATTTAGCGGCAGTCAGTAGCGAGCCAGTGTGTGTGTTGGACCTTCCATCAAGCTACAGACCCCCTTGAAGATGTCTCCCGCAGACGGGAACGAAACGTTGGGATTTGACAAAGAATTCACCAACCGACCACGGCATAACAGCCCGGATAATTATAATGGAAATGGCCAAACGGCTGATAACGGTTCCAACTCTGTAATCGAATAGTTGCGTTCTGCAGCAGGCAGAATGCAGCTCTCAGACTCAATGCTTTTAATAACAATGAGGCCATCTTATACTATCTCTTGGAAAATGTATACATCGAAAGCTGTTTTGGAACTGTCAGAGGCGATCGTGAAGTTCTTATTGGTATCAGGGTGTGATAGTATCGGTGCATTCAAGAGTGCATGCTTAAGGTTCAAGAATTCGGAAAGGGCTTGTTCTTCCCATGTCCAGATAGTATGTTTACCTGTTAATTGGCATAATTCGGGGTATCCAGTGCAAAATAATGAATGAGGCGATGAAAAAAGCTGATCACCCCTAGGAAGCTACCAAGTTGCTTTTTTGAAATAGGAATCGTAATATCACGAATTGCTTGAAGTTTCTCTGGATCGGAAGCTATGCCCTCGGTAGAAATGACATGACCTAGAAATTTAATAGAAGCTTTACCAAAGTGGGATTTACTCAGATTAACTGTGAAGCCTTGCTTAAGAAATTTCTGAAGTAAAGCTTGAATAGTATTGTTATGGTCGGACAAAGTGGGTTCCACGATTAAAATGTCATCAACATACGTAGTTATTCTGTCCTTCAATACAGCCGATATTACTGTGTTTATACGTCGTGTGAATGCAGCAGAAGATATTGTCAAACCAAATGGTAGTTTACAGAACTGATAGAAATTGCCAAAACAGAGTAATGCCGTGTATTTTCTACAGTTGAGGTGAAGTTCAATCCGCGAAAAACTTGATTTTTAGATCTAGTGCTCGATAAACACAGGTACCTTGAAATTTCTGTAAAAGTTATTCTAAAGTCTGTGGTCGATCTGTTCCTGTTACTACACTCCTGGAAATGGAAAACAGAACACATTGACACCGGTGTGTCAGACCCACCATACTTGCTCCGGACACTGCGAGAGGGCTGTACAAGCAATGATCACACGCACGGCACAGCGGACACACCACGAACCGCGTTGTTGGCCGTCGAATGGCGCTAGCTGCGCAGCATTTGTGCACCGCCGCCGTCAGTGTCAGCCAGTTTGCCGTGGCATACGGAGCTCCATCGCAGTCTTTAACACTGGTAGCACGCCGCGACAGCGTGGACGTGAACCGTATCTGCAGTTGACGGACTTTGAGCGAGGGCGTATAGTGGGCATGCGGGAGGCCGGGTGGACGTACCGCCGAATTGCTCAACACGTGGGGCGTGAGGTCTCCACAGTACATCGATGTTGTCGCCAGTGGTCGGCGGAAGGTGCACGTGCCCGTCGACCTGGGACCGGACCGCAGCGACGCACGGATGCACGCCAAGACCGTAGGATCCTACGCAGTGCCGTAGGGGACCGCACCGCCACTTCCCAGCAAATTAGGGACACTGTTGCTCCTGGGGTATCGGCGAGGACCATTCGCAACCGTCTCCATGAAGCTGGGCTACGGTCCCGCACACCGTTAGGCCGTCTTCCGCTCACGCCCCAACATCGTGCAGCCTGCCTCCAGTGGTGTCGCGACAGGCGTGAATGGAGGGACGAATGGAGACGTGTCGTCTTCAGCGATGAGAGTCGCTTCTGCCTTGGTGCCAATGATGGTCGTATGCGTGTTTGGCGCCGTGCAGGTGAGCGCCACAATCAGGACTGCATACGACCGAGGCACACAGGGCCAACACCCGGCATCATGGTGTGGGGAGCGATCTCCTACACTGGCCGTACACCACTGGTGATCGTCGAGGGGACACTGAATAGTGCACGGTACATCCAAACCGTCATCGAACCCATCGTTCTACCATTCCTAGACCGGCAAGGGAACTTGCTGTTCCAACAGGACAATGCACGTCCGCATGTATCCCGTGCCACCCAACGTGCTCTAGAAGGTGTAAGTCAACTACTCTGGCCAGCAAGATCTCCGGATCTGTCCCCCATTGAGCATGTTTGGGACTGGATGAAGCGTCGTCTCACGCGGTCTGCACGTCCAGCACGAACGCTGGTCCAACTGAGGCGCCAGGTGGAAATGGCATGGCAAGCCGTTCCACAGGAATACATCCAGCATCTCTACGATCGTCTCCATGGGAGAATAGCAGCCTGCATTGCTGTGAAAGGTGGATATACACTGTACTAGTGCCGACATTGTGCATGCTCTGTTGCCTGTGTCTATGTGCCTGTGGTTCTGTCAGTGTGATCATGTGATGTATCTGACCCCAGGAATGTGTCAATAAAGTTTCCCCTTCCTGGGACAATGAATTCACGGTGTTCTTATTTCAATTTCAAGGAGTGTACAATGTCGTTGGTTAGCGTGAATCGAGGACAAGGGGTAATGATCCATCCTTTTTAATAAGAAGGTGTAATAGACATTCGTACTAACTAACAGCTGGTTCTGTAATTCCTTATTTGAGCATGGCTTGAGGTTACTGTTTTACCTATTCTCTATAAATAGATGATGTGGAATAATATTTAAATTTGAAATAGTCGTGAGATTTGACCTTAAATTCGTATAAGACATCTGTCATAGTACCTGGAATGTTATCAAAGATTCGTGAATGCTTCAGTAAAATGTCACGTAATTGTTGCCGCTCGTCGTCAGTTTCTGTTTGGCTTTTAATTATCTTGTTGGTAATTGTTTGTTTAACGTCGTATTCCATATCATCTGATTCATTATTGCAATAAACACGAGTGTCAGCATAACAAGATGTATGCAAATGCGAATCTGTGGTAAGAAAAATAATTCAATTCTATTGATGGTTTGTTCCTCAGATGATAAAGTTTGGTGAAATTCCGAAGCAACCCAGTCCTCATTTATATTTAATATGAGGTACGAAGTTTTTGAAATCGAAAATAGCTATACGTTCGATCGAAAGTCCATACCTAACATTACGTCGGTGGTGAGTAAGGGAACAATCACAAAATTAGAATAAAATATGTGACCGTGTCCAGAGAAAGGTAATTATGTTTGAAGTTTCACGTCGACGCCTTTGTTAGAAACGTACTTCCGTTTTGCTCAGTGAAAAAGTCGGACAGGAATCGTCGTGGTTACACTTATTAGATGCAGCATCACATATCACAGTAACAGGCGAACCTGAAGCTATCAAAGCAGTTAATTTATGTGTATTTCAATGATGGAGAGCTGTCTACTTCGTCTGATTCTTTTCTTGTAAAGGCGTTTCTCCAATGTCGTCGAAAGCGATTATGCTTTCAGTTACTGTTTCGTGAGGTTCTAATTGCTGATCGTCGTTACAGGCTAAGGCAACGGGGTTGTTCTCTAGTCATATAGTATTCGGAATTTGATTACTTGTCGAAGCTTTTTTTGGCTTCTCAGTAATTTGTACAGTTCTGCTATTGTGGTCATTAGGGTTTTGAGGTAGGTGTAAACGTACGTCAGGCTTATTCAGAGCAAGTGGAGGTTGTTGTTTAAATTGTCCTTGATTCTGGAAAAATTGTTATTGCAATAATTACTCTGAAAATTACGATTATAATCTCTTTCTTTGCTTCTGTAATTAGTCTGAATGTTTTGGTTTAAATGCGATCTGTGGCTTCTATACACGAAACTATTGTGTTGTGGTGTAGTATTATTGCTGTGCTGTTGCATGTATACGAAAGTTTGCGGAGAACCATTGAAGTTGGGTTGACCTTGCTGAGAACATTGTTGTCCAGAATTTCGAATTTGCTGGTTTTGTTGGTGCAATTGTTGAAAATTCTGGGTGTTGCTACGAAACTGTCGATACTGTTGTTGGTTTTGTGAATACTGATTATTAAAATTTTGACGTCTGCAAAAATTATTCTGAAAGTTGGTGCCATTCCTAAACCTCTTATTAGGTGAGTCATTAAAATTTCTTGATGAGTTTTGATATCCATACGTGTTATTTCTGTTGCTGTTTTCGGAGAAATTTATATTGACATAGGGATAGTCAGAATGTTGTACTTCCGAAAATTGTAAAAGATCACTACATGCAGGAAAGCTTTCTTTTTCTTGCCCCTTTAACTAGGAGACTCGTAATGAACGTCGTAATTTAGAGATGCATAGCTCTATTAATGCTGATTGACTATATGGCTCGGTAAGGTGCTGATTTTGTTGTACCATGTGTTAAAAAAATTGTGTAATGGTTGGCAAGTTAGAATTTTTAATAAACGGTAAACTGATTAACTGATCCTTGTTGTGTAGTTTCCCACCAAACAGTTGTCAAAAAGGCATTTTGAAATTCTTCTAATCAGTAGCATTGTCTTGCATTGGGGCGCATCCTGGTGGGGGCTCTACCTCTAAAAAACTGCAAATGAATTCATATTTATGAGTAATAGATCAATTACATGCAAATGAGAATGAGAACAGTTGAGTCCAAGGGATGGTGATCTGTTTTGTCGTTGCGGAATACTTTGAACATACGTACTGACAAGAAATGCTTGTAATCGAAACCAACGTGTCGGAAATTTTGTGGTGGTTCATTATTGTTAAAAAATTTGGTTTTCGGGAGTTGTTCCGCGTCTGATTCTCTCACACGTCGTAAACTGCCAAGACTGTGTTCTAGCGGTGTAGTGTCAAATTGTTCTACCTCATTATATTGTAGGTTACTATGTACTTGACTGTGTGATTCTGATCTTTTAACGTGGCAGTTTCACAGTGCAAGGCATAAACTTTACCATTCAATGCACTTCATTAATAGCACGATTCATAGACTGAAATTGTTCAGACTGAATGAAAGGAGAAGGCAACGTGTCTTCAGATTTAGTAACGGTACTCCTTTCTAAAATTTCTACTCTGTTCGAAAGGTTATCAAGTTTTTCTGTAAGTGATAAAATTTGAGCAGTATTGTTGGTGTTATTTTCGTCGATCTGTTTCTGCAGTTTCTCTGTACACTTGTTATGTTTGCATATGTTAGAATCAGTACCAAGTTCTAATTGTTCAAATCTTCCGGTGACAATTCGTACGTTTTCTTATTGATTTTCGTGTGGTTGACTTAAACGAGTTTCTACTTGTGTTTTATGCTCTGCAAAATCGCTTTGAAGCTATGTGTTCGTGTCTTGTACGGTTTTCATATCACCGAAAACTTTACTCTAGTAATGTATTTTTCTACGTGAGCTACTCAATTTTTGCTGATTTCATGTTGCTCGCGAACAAGAGTTTCAAGTATCTGTACGATCTTTTTTTTGTGTGTGAATGGTCTGATTTAGCACTTGCACTACAAGTGTAACTTGCTTACATACCTCTATGAGCTGATTGAGCCGTTTGCTAAGTCGCGTTTCAAGTTGTTCAAAACATTCATTAATATCTTGATCTATACTGTTAATTTTGTTTTTGTGTCTGATGGATTATCGCGTCAGTAATTAGAGTGTAACGTTCTTCTTGTTCCTGCTGTGACTTTTTAAGGCCATCCATAATTTGTTGAAGCATGATTATAATAGCATTAATCGATAACTGACCATCAATGTTTAAAGTATTTTGCGTAAACTGTTCAACAGTGTCAGCATTTGGCACGTTTATTGAGTTTTGTGTTCCGATTGGACTGTAAAGGTAAATGATCAGAGTCCAAATTTTGTACGTGGGGAGTATGTGTACGAGCGGCTCCCGCATTTGTGGAGTGTGCCGTTTGATTAATTGTGACATCGTTGCACTGTCGTCAATGCAGTACTGTCAGAAGTGGTATTCATTGCAACAGAGTTATTTGGTAAATTAGTATTTTCGGCACTGTCCATGACTAAGCTACTAGGAGTACTATTAATCGCCTTACGCGGCACAACGCACAAATATAATCAAAGAACAAACAAATAAACAAGAAATAAATAGCAATTTGAAGTTGACCTGTTCGGAATAATTGACACAGATTAGTAAATGCGCAGCGCAAAATAGCTAATTACACTTACTAACTAAGTTACAAAGAGCACAGCGTATGTCCGACCATATTATTTCAAAACATTCCAAATTGAATTTGGATCTGCAAAAAGCTATCGCTAAGTGAAACATGTACATCTGAAATAGGATTGAAATTAAGTAACTAACAGTAGTCTGAAACACAACTATCGGAATGGGAATGGCATGTGAACGTGTATTTCATCTCGTCGCCTACGGGCTTTGCCTTCTACTGAACATTTCTGACTGCGAGAACGTAATTTTAACTTAGCTGTGAGAATGTAAAACAATAAACAACTTTATGCAAACCAAAGCTGCATGAATTCACGTAACACAAAATCTGAATCTGATGCAACACTATTGATTTGAAATTTGGCCTGGTAGTAAAATAAAAATTGATCCATTTTAAAATAATGGTCCCTGTGCTTAATGAATGCTATCCCTGAAACAATAAAACCTCTTACCTTTATCTGCGCTATGGTAACGTTCTCTGCACTGCTATTAGTACTTTAAATTGTATAGTTAGCAACCAGCTATTGTCTATGGCTGTTGATTAGCATGCCTTTTAAATAAATCGAATATAACTGAGACAATAATTCTTGAGAAAAACAGTTAATCAAAGATGACATGGATCTGGGAACTAGTATTGACTTGGAGTAAGTAACAATATGGCACTAACTTTAAAACTTGCGTTTTGACTCTTTGAAAATTAATAATGCTCACGATTAACTCACTCAATAAACAGATTATACATTAACAATTACCTTTACGAAATCATTTGATGTGACTACTATACATTCTCTCAATCATCACTTATGGATACGCGCATTGCATTAGTAACAAAACAATTTTCTTTACCTTAATTATTTCCAACTTCTGTCGAGATTCCTTTTAGACTTAGCAAACATCATAGTATCTTGCAAATAAAAAAATAATTACTGCCCGTAACGTGTAAGTATATATCCAGCACACATCAGATACAACACGTCTTTACAGTTGAGATTCCTTCATAAATCTCCTGTCTTAAGTTACTCTAACACATTACCCACAACACCCTGAATCAGTAATCGCTTTAGAGCAGTGACACTACTACACAGCCGATAATACATTTGACCATCTCTTGTCCAATATAATATTTTCTTACTACACTTGAATTAATATACCCTGTGTATATACCATTCAGTATCTGCATTTCACATTTGTGATGGCTTATATCGTGCTTACATTAACCTGTGATCTCCCAATGTTAATCACTTACGTTACCTACTCAAATGTATTCCCGTGATTTTATGACCCTACGTTAATTATATCTTGGTGCTGCGATTTTTTTCGATAGAGATATTTTGAGAAGTAGATGTGGATAATTTTTAAATTTACACTGTTTCGTTCTTACCATTTCCTTTTGTCTTCCCAAAATCTGAACCTCCATGTCCTTCATCTTTATCCTACCTCTTAAGGTCAAAGTTCACTTTTGCCCTGTCAACCAATCAGCACCAGGAATGAAAGGGAAAGGTAAGCAGTGTATGACGAGATGCAGAATCCCCTTTTACATATCCAACTTTTACTTGGCGAAACACTTGTCCAATGAACCTCGCTGTTTGTTTATCCAGGCCGATAACAATCTGATTTTCTGCAACAGGGAATCTCTATATCCTTTCTTTTCCCTGCTTTTGCTTTAACCATTTCACAAAAATTATGGACGCTTCCAAAACATTATGCAAAACGCTTTTTGTTTCTTCCACAGCTTCTTTAATCTCGATTTCTCGGTTACAGCTCTTAGGTTGTGTTACATCCTCTCTCAACTCTTCTAGCATCCCTTCAGAGGGATTCTGCAAGAATAAAGTGTGAAGACTAATATTGTTTCCTGGGGCCGGGACATCTCATTCCGGGCGCATTCCCGTTTTTTGATCTACTCCTCCTTTGTTCCTGCCTAGAAAGCCTCCGTATTAGGCGACCACTTTCCTTGTCCGTCACTTACGCTTTCCTCTGCTGCCTGCCCATTCGACGTGTCTGTAGTCTCAAAGAAAGAAAGAGCGTCTTCCACTGATCTGACTTGTGCTGGCCCGGACTGGCAATTTTTCCTACATCCAAGAAGCGAGTACTGTCGATTAATTGGAGGAAAAACCGCTTTCGTGTCCCCTGTAGGGAATTATAGCCTTCGGACATAGGTATGCTTCACCTAGAGATACTAAAACGTAGACTTTCACGGCCGGAAATATCATGTCCATTTTAATTATCCGGGCTGTTATGCCGTGGTCGGTTGATGACAGAAGCGGGGTGTTATCAAGACGTTAGCGGACAGAGCTAGAAATATTTGTGAACCTGAGTTGCTCGACGCTGAGATGGAACATCTCCACAATGCACTAACGAAGAACGGATATTCGACAGCCGAAATAAAACGTGCGTTGAGGCAGCCACGCAGAAATCATACTGACGTACAGGCTACTCCAAAATCTAAGGTTTTCCTGCCGTTGGTTAAAAATGTAACGGAAAGAATAGGGAGGATCTTGACGAAGCGGAATATTACCGTAATTTACAAGCCCACCAGGTAGATACAGGAATACCTTAGGCCTGCCAAGGACGCTCGCAAACCATTGCAAAAATCTGGAGTGTATAGGATCCCATGCAGCTGTGGTGATGTTTATGTGGGTACCACCAAAAGAACTGTTTCTAAACGTTTGGAAGAGCACAAGGGAAATTGTAGAAGAGGAGAAACGGAACGATCAGCTGTTGCGGAGCATGCTTTCCAGCCAGGGAATCACAATATTCGTTTCGAGGAGACGCAAGTACTAGCGGCCACGAGCGGATACTACGAAAGGCTCTACAGGGAGGCAATCGAAATCGCTAAACACCCAAATAATTTCAACCGAAAGGAGGAGGGCGTCAAATTAAACGGTATATGGATGCCGGTGTTAAAGAAGATGTGTACCACCCGTCCACTACTGGGTGATGGCAACGGCGATCGACGGCAACGGACAGCGGCCAATTGCACTGACGTTTTCAAAAAACGTGACGTCACGCCGCGGCGCGGGGGCGCGCGGACACGGAATTTAGCGGCAGTCAGTAGCGAGCCAGTGTGTGTGTTGGACCTTCCATCAAGCTACGGACCCCCTTGAAGATGTCTCCCGCAGTCGGAGACGAAACGTTGGGAATCACCACAGAATTCATCAATCGACCACGGCATAACAGCCCGGATAATTATAATGGACATTCACCTACAGAGTTATTTGTTGTGCTATAATCAATATTGTTCTTAGAATTTCTATTTAAATTTGTGAAATGGACTGCAGGTGGCCTGTAATCTTTGCCTCTCCTAGCAGACTTGTGACAGCGACATATATTATTTCTCTGCCCGGCATTTCCCAATCTCGTACAGTATCTCAAACTGCTCCAGGAATATAATCAGATGCAGTGGTCCGTTCCCTGAAAAGTTTTCGTTGTTGTTTAGCCAATTGTTAGCACCTGAAAACACGACCGTTCAATTTTTGCGTATCCATTCCAATTTTTTGTACTTTACTCTCAAGTTCCCTAGGCTTCTTATCATATTCCCCTTCTTTATTTTCCATATTATGTATCTTCTCACCTTGATCTTTGTTCAGTACGTTGAATTCCTGTCCTAACTGATCTACCTCTCGTCGTAACTGCACCTTCAGTTCTTTCTTACATTCATTGTGCCCCAAATTCATTTGTTCTCTGGCTTGCGTAGCCACGTCTGTCTTGCTTCTTCCTGTTCCTTCCTTTTACAGTCTTTCTTTGTTTTCCTCTTCTCCTTACCTCTCATCCTGAAAGCCGCCTTTTGTGACCTCCTAGCTTCTGTCTCTTTCCTCTGCCTCTGTCTCTCACCTATTGGCCTTCATTAGCCTCAAAAATTCTGTTATTTGTTAGATTTAGTCCCTACTAATTTCTATTACTAAAGTCTTTTATGAACTCCTCCTTCCTTCCTTCCTTCTCTGTCTGTTTCCAATTCGCCGGCCGAAGTGGCCGTGCGGTTAAAGGCGCTGCAGTGTGGAACCGCAAGACCGCTACGGTCGCAGGTTCGAATCCTGCCTCGGGAATGGATGTTTGTGATGTCCTTAGGTTAGTTAGGTTTAACTAGTTCTAAGTTCTAGGGGACTAATGACCTCAGCAGTTGAGTCCCATAGTGCTCAGAGCCATTTGAACCATTTTTTGTTTCCAATTCTTTCCTCCCTTTCGCTCAACTTCTTGTGCAATCGCAGCTGCTTCTATAATAACTTCATTTCGATTTCCTGCGATTCAGATCCTCGGCCAGGATCGCCTAGCGGAAAGTAGCGCTCTTAAGTGGACTCCTCAAATAAATTACATTGCTCTCGGCAGCCGTTAATACCAGTCCTCTCGACACCGATAACTCTAAACAACTGAATCGGGAGCCTCACTATAAAAGGTTTACCCAGTGAGACAAGGGTAATTATTTTAAACAGAAATCACTGGCGCATCTGACAGTTGCTAACACCCAGCGTCCATTCACAAGAATCGTAGGGGAATCAGTGCAGAAAGACAGACCACTGTATGTAATTTTTTAATAAAAACTTAAAACTGTATTGTTCGCACAAAAACGTTTATTACAATGGTTACCAGTTTCATTCTATTTTTGACCATCTTCAGATCATTTTATAAAATTTAAGTACGTTTTGCGGACTTATAACGACATCTAACAACAAGAGTTTCAACTTAAAACACATAAACTTAAGAATAATTAAAATAAAATATACCCAATGTTGGCAGGCAGGGACAGTGAACCGAGCGGGTACCATCTACTGAGAGACGAACGTCAACTGATAGATAGCGTGGAGATGCTATGGGTTAGAGTACGAGAGGCTCCACCTACCGCCTTCTGCGTTGTATCAGTAGCAGCCAATTTTTCTCTTTCTCCTCCCATATGAATTTCCCAGTAGGAATGTGGCCTGAATACCACAGACATTACAGCTCAAGCGTTACTGTTGGTTCCGCTTTAGTAGCTAGTTCCACCCGATTGTGGTTTGGTATATTTGATAGTACATTAATAACCTTATCCTCTTAATATTAATTTACTAGACCTTTTTGGTTCGAAAAATGGACGCATTCGTATTTGTTTTATATGACATACTCCATTTAATTTCCATTTCTGTGTGTCTGAATGCATGAGGTGGAGAATGAGGTGAATGCAGTAGAGTATAGGGTTAACAGTGGATAGTGGGGTAGAATGAAAGTAGTGCCAGCTGAACATGTGAGCAAATTCGGCAAAGGAAATGCTTGAAGTTAGTACCAAAGATAAACTTAGTTATTAGGTTAGAAGGTGCCACAGCCAATGAGAAGACTTAAACTTCCATTGAGTTTAAACTATGAGGTGTTGTGCCTCCTCGCACCTTATTACACATTTTCGACTGGTTGTTAAGGTGTGTTGATGTCCCATCAGGGCTGCTCATATAAAGATTAAAAGAAGGTATCGGAATTGTTTAGTCACAGAGAACGCTAATAATTTGTCTTTCAACATTACCGCAGTCAAGAAAACTTTGGGGGATGATGTAATTGTTATTATTTTGATGGTTTAGACGGTAGAAGTGCACCATCCAGGTCAGGCCTGAACCATCAGTTTGCTTGCAGCGCGGATGCGAAGTGTCGTATCAAGTAGAAGATATCCTGGTCTTGTTCTGATAGAATCGTTTTGGTCACATACTGAGAAAATTAAGGATTTTTCTTTGTATGCAAGACTCGTTCACATGTTCCCCCCATTTATTGTGTTAGATTAACCATGTGCAAATTTTGTTTTCATGAGATCTTTTTTTCACCAACAGCATATGTAGCCAAGAATTAGCTTTCGACCTCCTTGCTGTGCGTTAGTGTTTAATAAGAGTGAGGCTACACCAGTTTTATGTGGGAATTTTATTGAATTTGTGATGATTTCCTTGCAAGCTGTGGTCAAACTCATGGTACTGGCATTAGTTACGTGTTACATTAAAACCATACCCAAATTACGTTTTTGTGTGGTCTTCCTTATATTACAAGTTTAAGTAATGGAATATGATTGAGGCTATAATAAGTTTGTGTAGGAATTTTATTGAGTTTACTAGGGTTTCTTTGTAAATAGTGTGCACCAACATGTACCAGCCGTTCGCTGAGCAGTAGACTAACGGGGACCAAATGATTCTTCAAGTGAGCTTTTCTCCATACAGAGTTCAATACCGTGAAGATAATAGAAGTTATCCCATTTTATCAGTTCAGTGTGTTCCTTTTGTAAATGATGTTCGACCATATTTTTCCTTTATTTGTTTTTGATGATCTGTTTGGTCATAATCGTGTGTTTAATGTTAACTCACTTGTACGAAGTGTCTGATTATAAAACCTGAAGAGTAACTAAAGAAATTCTACATGATAATTTGCGTAGTTTTTGTATCTTTTAGCGCAGTCCATCCCCCGGTGTGGTAGTATCAGGCATGCGCCGATGTACCAAAGAACTAGCTTTGCACCTCCTTGCTGTGCGTTACTGTCTCCTCTGCAGAACATTCCATATGCAATTTCGTTAGATGACGAACTAAATTATTCAGTTTCGTGATGTCCCTTTGTACGTGGATTGTAATAAGTTGTTGCCAGCGAATAAGTTGGGTGATGTTTGTTTTGTCGATCTCACACAGATGCTTAACAGCCGTGATTTTGGACAATTTGCTCATTACACTACGATTACATTACGTAACTCTTGGTGTCCCCCCCCCCCCTCCCCGCCCCCAATCCCCCAACCCCACTGTTGCGCTAATTGTATGCTACCGCTTGTACAGTAATAACTAGGTTCTGTGTGGATCCGGTTGCTGGATGACGACGTCCCTTCCCTGCTTGGGGACCAAATCAATAGTGCAAAGTTTTTAAAACGGATTTTGTGGTTTAATGTTTTCAACCCAATTGTCAACTAAATGTCTATCTCTTTTAGTTAGTTTTCATTCGAAAATAATTGAGAATTTTACACTAAGGAGACAAAAGTCATGTAATACCATTATGCAGATGCACAGCACATACAGATTAGTACTCAGGTAATTTATGTGTAAAAGTTTCCGCCTTGATTATGGTCTCACGAAGGGAATTAACAGACTTCATAAACGGAATGGTAATTGGTAGTTGGAGCTAGTACCATGGAATACTCCATTTCGTAAATCGTTAGGGAGTTGAATATTCCGAGATCCACAGTGTCAAGAGCGTGACGAGAATACCAAATACAGGCATTATCTCTCACCACGGACAACGCTGTGACCGAGAGCAGCTGCATTAACGTAGAGTTGTCAGCGCTAACGGACAAGAAATACTGCGTGAAATAACGGCAGAAATCACTGTCGGACGTACGCAGAATTATCCGTAAGGACAGTACGGCGAATGTTGGCGTTAATGAGCTATGGCAGAAGATGGCCAATGCGAGTTCCTTACTAACAGCAAGACATCGTCCGCAGCGCCTATCCTTGGCTCGTAACCATATCTGTAGGGCCGTAGGCGACTGGACAACCGTGGCTTGGTCACATGAGTCTTGGTTTCAGTTGATAAGAGCTGATGGTAGCGTTTCAATGTGGCGCAGACCCCACGAATCCATGGACCGAAGTTGTCAATAAGGCACTGTGCAAGCTGGATGTGGCTCCATAATGATGGCGGCTGTGTTTATATAGAATGCGCTGGGTTCTCTGGTCCGCCTGAACCGATTATTGATTGGAAACAGTTATGTTCGGCTATTTGGAGACCATTTGCAGCTATTCAAAAAAATGTTCAAATGTGTGTGAAATTTTATGGGACATAACCGCTATGGTCATCAGTCCCTAAGCTTACACACTACTTAACCTAAATTATCCTAAGGACAAACACACACACACACACACACACACACACACACACACACACACACACACACACACATGCCCGAGGGAGGAGTCAAACGTCCGCCGGGACCAGCCGCACAATCCATGACTGCAGCGCCTTACATCGCTCGGCTAATCCCGCGTGGCAGCCATTCAAGGACTTCACATTCCCAAACAACGATGTAATTTTTATGGATGCAATGTGCCATGTCAAAGGGCCACTATTGTTCGCGATTGGTCTGAAGAACAACGTGGACAATTCCAGCGAATGATTTGGCCACCCACATCGCCCGACATGAATCCCATCGAACATTTACGGGACATAACGGAGAGACCAGTTCGTGCATAAGATCCTAGCCCGATAAATCTTTCGCTGTTTTGGACGGCCATAAAGGTAGCATAGCTCAATATTTTTGCAGGGAACTTCCAACGATTTTCTGAGTGCATGTCACGTCGAATTGCTGCAGTACGCCGGGAAAAAGGACGTCCGACACGACATTAGAAGGTATCCCATGACTTCTGGCCTCTCAGTATATAAGGAAATTCTTTTTACTGTAGACGTAAAACCACTCTACAGTAAGTAAAAATCCAAACAGAATAATTGACCTCAGTAAAAACTGTTGTTTGCAAAGAGATTTATTTGCCATTGAGGTGGCTGACTGAAAGGTAATCAAAGATTGTAACAAGGCAAAAAATTTAGTTCAAGATTTTGAGGGAAGAGGTACATGCTCTATCTGCTGTACGTGGTGGTCCTCAGTAGCCTGCCATTCTTGCGTTAAGAGTCGCATTCTCAATTAATTTCACTATCAACATGGTACACTGAATCGTGTTTTAGAGAGATTATCGGACCAAATCAAACGAGTCATTTAATGTAGAGCTGTTTATCATGGAACATAGAGCATAGTGGGACACAGGGAGAAATGTGTAGAATAGTCTACGAAAAATATTTAAATCCAAATATAAATACAAAATGGTTTTAAATAAAAGTATTTAAATACAAAATACAAAACATCTATTCTAAAATCACTTTATTCAAGTAAAATACCGTTAGTTAGTGAACATCTTGCATGCCCTTCAATTCACTTACTTTAACACCAATAACTATTCAAATATTTCATCTTTCAGGTTATACCAATGTGGCCTTAATATCATTGCACTAAAGAAAAATAATTGCTCAACAGGAGCAGAACTTGAAAACTGAAGACAGTTGGCAGGATATTTTCCGAATTTTGCTGACATGGCACGTCAAGAACTACGGGGCAAGGCGATGTCTTGTCGTGTACGAACAGCAGACAGACAATAACTGTGAGTGCTATGACACCGAGCATAAGAATCTCTTAGGGTACAATATGAAATTCATAAAACGTACATTCCCAAACAATGCTGGGTACTCCAGCTAGTGTAAATTAAAAATTTGAATACAATTTTACACATTATCAAACAATGATCGAAAACGGTAGAATTTTATTTTAGGTTAGGTTATTAGAAATAACTATATTATGATGTTTAACAAGCTGATATTTAGTTAAAGACTGCCAATACTATTCTAACCGACGGAACGAAAACCCAGTCTTTCACGTCCTCCATGCATGTGGACACTGTTTACGAAGGTATAGCTGTTACTGTTACATTGAAGGAAGTCTCTTACTGTTATCGTTTATTAAACTCGTGACGTCAAAAAATACAATATTGACCTCACTCCCTCCATCCTTCACTTTCTCTTGAGATCACTGGCCATTATCAGATGATTTTGGAACGTTTTACATTACACAAACAATAATATAACTCATACAATGTATACTAAAGTTAAACTGCCTTTTATTAATTAGGGCCGCGGTCATATTCACTTGACAGATATATCTGGTTCAAATGGCTCTGAGCACTATGCGACTTAACTTCTAAGGTCATCAGTTGCCTAGAACTTATAACTAATTAAACCTAACTAACCTAAGGACATCACACACATCCATGACCGAGGCAAGATTCGAACCTGCGACCGTAGCGGTCAGGTATATCTGTGGCGCTTATTGTGCCATCTGTATTCGACGTCGAAATATTTTTGTTTAAACAAAAGGGTCATTAAATAGACGAAAACTGCGGAATATGAAATAAAAAAAAGTCAAAGAGAAGCAGTTTGCAGTTTACAAATACGAAATAGCTATTTCAGATTAGATAAAAAATGATTTAGAGGAAAACTATGTTCGATACAAAATAAAAATAAGTCTTTTGCACTTTCTATCCGCATTTAAAATACATCTATTTCACGTAATTAGTATCTCTGGACGTTGAATAGTCATCAAACAAAAGCGTTTAACAGAACAGACGGTACCCTTTCACAGTTAACTCGATAGTAACACTTACGAGGGGACCTTCTGGGAGGTGCATCGAGTTATGAGCTCCCACTTCGCCTGCGTATAGTGTGGGAAGGCACCTATCACACCCTAAAATAGTAAGTGCCAATGCGGCCTCCTTTTTGAAATATTGCCTGTTAAAGTTTGGGCAGCTGTTTATATACAGAAAAGTTTGTTGTGGCAAGTTAGCGAGTAGCCGAGTGGGAAAAAAAAAAGTGGCAAGCGGGCGAGACTTCCGTCCAGGCGACCTTGGTTCGAGACCCGTCTATGCTACCTTTTTTTACTACCTTTTTTTCAAATGTCTGTTTTAATTAATAATTAATCATGAAAATTCCGCAAGGAATTGATTAAAAAGAATTACAAGCCTCTATAAAGCAAAATTACAGATTGAATGTCAAATTTTATTTCAATCTTTTGTGTTTTTTTTATATTAACAGGAAATTAACCGTAACGTAATTTCTTGAATTATTTTATTATTGTTCAATTTTGTATTTTTAATTTTGTTCCGTTGAGGTAGGGAATATCAAGACAAATACCAATGAATGACGGATTAAAAAATATGTTTCATTTAATGGAAAGTTAATCGATATTTCCTATATTTTGACGAGTACATTCCGACGGATGATACTTGTCATAAAAACAATCAAAACATTTGTACTTTTGACACCACGAACATTGTACGAAATCACATTCATTTTCGACGCAATTGCATCTGTATTTTCTCAAGCCCGCAGGAAACGCCACTGCACTGACGTTATGGAATACTGTTAAAATAAAATAAAATAAAAAAACGCTACAGATTGAAACAAAATTTGACATTCAATGTGTAATTTTGATTTATAGAGGCTTGTAATTCTTTTTAATCAATTCCTTGCGGAATTTTCATGATTAACTATAAATTAAAACAGGCATTTGGAAAAAAGGAAAAAACGTAGCATAGACGGGTCTCGAACCATGGTCGCCTGGACGGAGTCTCAGTCGTTTGCCACTTTTTTTTTAATTCTAATTTCTTTCGTCTTTCGTTCGTTGTATCTGCTCGGGGCGGATGTCGCTAGACACCCGTTTCAGTTCGTCGTTGATCCATTAACTAAGCTTTTTTATTACAAAGGGCAGCTAACCCTCTGACCGAATACGATGAGTTACCGTGCCGGCGTCACTCGGCTGCTTGCACACTTGCCACAACAGTGAAACTTTTCTGTATATAAAGAGCTGCCCAAACTTTAACAGGCAATATTTCAAAAAAGTGGCAGCATTGGCACCTACAATTTTAGGGTGTGATAGATGCCTACCCACACAATAAGCAGGCGAAGTGGAAGCTCATAACTCGATGCACCTCCCAGAAGGTCCCCTCGTTAGGAGCTGTCGATACACATGTGTTATGTGTTTGCAAAATAGCCTCGGTGTTCCCACAGCCTCTACGATTCCATAACAACTCCAGATCTTCCAAAGTTGTCATGAAAGGCATTTCGGAGAACTCGTTGAATCAGTTCCAGGACCTCATCCCCGTCCTGCGCCGAGCCACCTTCTCTGTCGCCGGGAATCGTTATCCAGTGAGGTACTCTCCTCGCGGCCGTGGTAGCAGGCTTCCAACATTCTGCATTTGACTGAAACGTGACCGGTATAGAGCTTAACTTCATTAACTATATCTCAGATTTAAATCTCACAAAAGGAGCCGCCACAATACATATTCTTAATGATAATGCTCTGTTGATGCAACTAATCTATTGTGCCTTTGGTTTCCGTTTTAGTTCCACATAATTATCACAACATATCTTCTTCTCGGTGTCCTGCAAATACTTCATCCTAGGCTGTTCATTCTTTTGTGTGTGAATCGCTAACAGAGCTAAACTATAAGTCTTAGATTTAAGAACAGCATTCGACCTTGTGAACCTTACAATACTTTTGCATTAGTTGGAATATTTTGGGATTAAGGAAATCGCTCTACATTGATACGCTTCATGCCTTGAAAGTTTGCAGCGTGTCAACAAACCGGGAAGAAGTTTCAATCGGTCTGTGGTCTCCTAAAGAGCGGGATGTTACGGTGTTCTGATTTGTGCCCATTGATTTCCTTGATATGCATCAATGACCTGCCGCTAAACATGACACATGGCAAATATTGTTATGTTTGCAGATGTTGCAGTATTATCGTGAAAGACATGGAACGAAACATAAATCATGTAGCTAGTAAAATTAGCAAGTAGCTTTCAGAGAACAGATTAACGTTTAATTTTAACAAAACGCAATGCATGCAGTTCTTGACATAGAGAATGTTAACTGTGAAATTTTATTGTCCGAAAGTGATCAGTTAATGAAGTTTATTGTTTTTTATTCACATGACTGAGGGTAGGTAGCAGTCTTTCTCGAAAGTATGACGTATGCAGAAACTGAGTGTTGCTATGTCTACTATAACAACGATCTCTATTCTCCCCTAATTTCCTTAATTTCATTTAATTATCTCGCGTGGTGTTACAGTTTTGGCCAACTCTGCGCACTCATAGACCGGAAACGGGCCGTCAGACTGATCTCCGGTGTCAGTTTTCGCACTTCGATTTGGCCTATGATCTCTTCTCTCAGAAT
The DNA here is from genome assembly GCF_023864345.2 of Schistocerca serialis cubense. NCBI lineage: Eukaryota > Metazoa > Arthropoda > Insecta > Orthoptera > Acrididae > Schistocerca > Schistocerca serialis. The sequence continues at coordinate 348,601,881 of NC_064640.1, read as the reverse complement.
TTTCTCCGTCATCCATGTACATATATTGCAGCATGGACCTTGTTGTTGAAGGTATTGACTCATTCAGAAGAAACTACAAAATTGATTCAGTGAAAAATAAACTGGAAACTATATGTTCTTGAATAAAAGTTTCTCAAGTATTATATAGAAAGGTGTGCACCAGTATCTTAACATCGGTTTCCTACCTAGTTGTAGGTCACACTCGAGGTTGGAGTACATTAAATTTCCTCAAACTGAAAAGTTTATATCCAAGAATCAGCAAGATTTCAGAAAGCACATCTCGTAAGAACTCAGTTTGCCCTTTTCTCACATGATACACTGAGAACTATAGGTGAAGGGAAACAGCTAGATTCCATATTTCTAAATTTACGTAAAGTATTTGGCACGGTGCTCCTCTACAGACTCTTAACGAAGTTACGAACATATGGAATATGTTCGCAGATATCTGAGTGACTCCAAGACTTCTTAAGTAATAGAACTCACTACGTTGTCATCGACGGTGAATGTTCATCAGAGACAATGGTATCATTAGGAGTGCCCCAGGGAACTTTGATAGGACTGCTAATATTTTCCATACACACAAATGATCTGATGGACAGGGTGAGCAGCAATCTGCGCTTCATCATAGGTTTAAGAGTAGTCGAATCATAGCTGATAAGGAAAAGCTGAACGAAGCGAAAAAGAGCGTAAAGAGAGCAATGAGAGAAGCATTCAACGAATTCGAACATAAAACATTGGCAAACAATCTAAACAAGAACCCTAAAAAGTTTTGGTCATATGTAAAATCGGTAAGCGGATCTAAATCCCCTATTCAGTCACTCGTTGACCACGATGGAACCGAAACAGAGGACGACCGAAGAAAGGCAGAAATACTGAATTCAGTGTTCCGAAACTGTTTCACTGCGGAAAATCGTAACACGGTCCCTGACTTCAGCCGTCGCACGGATGCCAAAATGGAAAATATTGAAATAAACGATATCGGAATTGAAAAACAACTGCTATCACTTAGTAGCGGAAAAGCATCCGGACCAGACGAGATACCCTTAAGATTCTACAGTGATTATGCTAAAGAACTTGCCCCCTTACTATCAGCAATTTATCGTAGATCGCTGGAAGAACGTAAAGTACCTAGCGACTGGAAGAAAGCGCAGGTCGTTCCCATTTTCAAGAAGGGTCATAAATCAGATGCGAATAATTATAGGCCTATTTCGCTTACGTCAATCTGTTGTAGAATAATGGAACATGTTTTGTGTTCTCGTATTATAACGTTCTTAGATAATACAAATCTCCTTCATCATAACCAACATGGATTCCGCAAACAGAGATCATGTGAAACTCAGCTCGCCCTATTTGCCCAAGAAATTCACAGTGCCGTAGACACTGGCGAGCAGATTGATGCCGTATTCCTGGACTTCAGGAAGGCATTTGATACGGTTCCGCACTTACGTTTAGTGAAAAAAATACGAGCTTACGGAATATCGGACCAGGTTTGTGATTGGATTCAGGATTTCCTAGAAGAAAGAACACAACATGTCATTCTTAACGGTTCAAAATCTGCAGATGTAGAGGTAATTTCGGGAGTACCGCAGGGAAGCGTGATAGGACCTTTATTGTTTACAATATACATAAATGATTTAGTTGACAACATCGGTAGCTCCGTGAGGCTATTTGCAGATGACATGGTTGTCTACAAGAAAGTAGCAACATCAGAAGACTCGTACGTACTCCAGGAGGACCTGCAGAGGATTAATGCATGGTGCGACAGCTGGCAGCTTTCCCTAAACGTAGATAAATGTAATATAATGCGCATACATAGGGGCAGAAATCCATTCCAGTACGATTATGCCATAGGTGGTAAATCATTGGAAGCGGTAACGACCGTAAAATACTTAGGAGTTACTATCCGGAGCGATCTGAAGTGGAATGATCACATAAAACAAATAGTGGGAAAATCAGGCGCCAGGTTGAGATTCATAGGAAGAATTCTAAGAAAATGTGACTCATCGACGAAAGAAGTAGCTTACAAAACGCTTGTTCGTCCGATTCTTGAGTATTGCTCATCAGTATGGGACCCTTACCAGGTTGGATTAATAGAAGAGATAGACATGATCCAGCGAAAAGCAGCGCGATTCGTCATGGGGACATTTAGTCAGCGCGAGAGCGTTACGGAGATGCTGAACAAGCTCCAGTGGCGGACACTTCAAGAAAGGCGTTACGCAATACGGAGAGGTTTATTATCGAAATTACGAGAGAGCACATTCCGGGAACAGATGGGCAACATATTACTACCGCCCACATATATCTCGCGTAATGATCACAACGAAAAGATCCGAGAAATTAGAGCAAATACGGAGACTTACAAGCAGTCGTTCTTTCCACGCACAATTCGTGAATGGAACAGGGAAGGGGGGATCAGATAGTGGTACAATAAGTACCCTCCGCCACACACCGTAAGGTGGCTCGCGGAGTATAGATGTAGATGTAGATGATGCTGTGGTGTACGTGAAGGTGTCGAAGTTGAGTGAGTATACGAGGATACAAGATGTGTTAGACAAAATTTCTGGTGTATGATAAATGGCAGCTAGCTCTAAATGTATAAAAAATGACTTAATGCGGATGAGTAGGAAAATTAGTAGCGTGATATCTAACACGGTCACGTTGTTTAAATATCTGGGCGTAACATTACAAAGCCATATGAAATGAAACGAGCATGTGAGGATTGTGGTAGAGAAGGTTTATTTGGAGAATTTTAGGAAAGTGTGGTTCTTCTGTAAAGAAGACAGCATTTAGGACGCTTGTGCGACCTATTGTTGAGTACTGCTCAGACGTTTGTGGTCCGCACCAAGTCGGATTAAAAGAAGACATCGAAGAAGTTCGGAAGCGGGCTGCTATATTTGTTACCGGTAAGTTCGAACAACATGCAAGTATTACGGAGATGATTCGGGAACTTATATAGGAATCCCTGGAGGACAGGCGATGTACATTTTGAGGAACACCACTGAGAAAATCTAGAGAACCGACAACTGAAGCTAACTGCTGAACGATTCTACTGCCGCCAACATACATTTCGCGTAAAGACCACGAAGATCAGATATGATAAATCAGGACTCACTCGGAGTCACATAGTTAGTCGATTTTTCCTCGCTCTATTTGCGAGTGGAATAGAAAAGGAAATGATTATAGTAGTACATAGTACCGTCTGCCACGCACCGTACGGAGGCTTGCGGAGTGTGTATATACAGGGTGTTACAAAAAGGTACGGCCAAACTTACAGGAAACATTCCTCACACACAAAGAAAGAAAATATGTTATGTGGACATGTGTCCGGAAACGCTTACTTTCCATGTTAGAGCTCATTTTATTACTTCTCTTCAAATCATATTAATCATGGAATGGAAACACACAGCAACAGAACGTACCAGCGTGACTTTAAACACTTTGTTACAGGAAATGTTCAAAATGTCCTCCGTTAGCGAGGATACATGCATCCACCCTCCGTCGCATGGAATCCCTGATGCGCTGATGCAGCCCTGGAGAATGTTGTATTGTATCACAGCCGTCCACAATACGAGCACGAAGAGACTCTACATTTGGTTCCGGGGTTGCGTAGACAAGAGCTTTCAAATGCCCCCATAAATGAAAGTCAAGAGGGTTGAGGTCAGGAGAGCGTGGAGGCCATGGAATTGGTCCGCCTCTACCAATCCATCGTTCACCGAATCTGTTGTTGAGAAGCGTACGTACACGTCGACTGAAATGTGCAGGAGCTCCATCGTGCATGAAGCACATGTGTCGTACTTGTAAAGGCACATGTTCTAGCAGCACAGGCAGAGTATCCCGTATAAAATCATGATAACGTGCTCCATTGAGCGTATGTGGACGAAACTAAAATGAGCTCTAACATGGAAATTAAGCGTTTCCGGACACGTGCCCACATAACATATTTACTTTATTTGTGTGTGAGGAATGTTTCCTGAAAGTTTGGCCGTACCTTTTTGTAACACCCTGTAGATGTAGATGTAGATGCAGATTCGATAGGTTTAATTTAAAATGAGCTTTCAGCAGAACTGGCAAAGACTGAACGATATATCTCAACTATTCAAATCCAAATGAAAGGTTTCCTTGTTCCATCTATTAATGCAGAAATACTGTTCCTGGCAGTAGCTGATAACTTGTCTCTGCAACGTGTTATTTATTTGTATGCTCATTATTTCTTGTGTTTTAATAATACTTAAATTCGTTGTTTGCAGAATTTTTAACTATGTTCTAAATCTTTCCATGACTCAGCAATTTTGAGCAGTATGAACACGATAATAAAATAAAGATAAAAATGAAGCGGGATCATTTTTAATAATATTTCTGCTAACTGAACTCTAAGGACTGCCATATTCCGTTAGGCCGCTACTACTCGAAGCTCAAGTGGTTTCCTCCGTAAGTTTACTAAATGAGTAATTCGTGAAATTGATTAAACTAGACATCTATGTACGGAAGTTGATGGCTAGTACGACGCCGTACCGGGAGTTTAACACAAATCGGTGTCTCTGGATGTTCGTAACTGCAGTTTCGTGAGCAGACACACAACACATGGCCCATTTACCGTTATTCCTTTTAACATGTATCAGTTATAGCAGAGCAAGTGTCAAGATATCCAGGGTACCAGAATCACACATCATTCATCCAAATGTATAGCCATCGGACTTGTAAGCTTTACAACTGACCAAGTATCGACGACTTCTTAATGATACAAGTAGAAACGTCACTCTCTTATCTGTGGCTCCTTATAGTATTTGAGGAATAGCAGATGAACATTCGTGGTATGTTAAAACTGCACTCCACAAGATAAACCGCTTCGTTGCTTTTCAGTGGCATTACGATATCATCGGCGGCATCTAAAAGCTTCAGCTTGCGAGGTTTCTTTTCCAAATATCGGAGAATTTCCTGCGTATACAGGGTGGTCCATTGATAGTGACCGGGCCAAGTATCTCACGAAATAAGCGTCAAACTAAAAAACTACAAAGAACGAAACTTGACTAGCTTGAAGGGGGAAACAAGATGGCGCTATGGTTGGCCCGCTAGATGGCGCTGCCATAGGTCAAACGGATATCAACTGCGTTTTTTTTTAGGAACCCCGATTTTTTATTATATACTCGTGTAGTACGTAAGGAAATATGAATGTTTTAGTTGGACCATGACGCTGTCATAGTCACAAACCACAGTACGTGGTATCACGTAACATTCCGCCAGTGCGGACAGTATTTGCTTCGTTATACATTACCCGTCTTAAAACGGACCGTTTACCAATTGCGGAAAAGGTCGATGTCGTGTTGATGTATGGTTATTGTGATCAAAATGCCCCACGGGTGTATGCTATGTATGCTGCTAGATATCCTGGACGACATCATCCAAGTGTTCGGACCGTTCGTCGCATAGTTACGTTATTTAAGGAAACAGGAAGTGTTCAGCCACATGTGAAACGTCAACCACGACCTGTAACAAATGATGATGCCCAAGTAGGTGTTTTAGCTGCTTTCGCGGCTAATCCGCACATCAGTAGCAGAGAAATTGTGCGAGAATCGGAAATCTCAAAAACGTCGGTGTTGAGAATGCTACATCAACATTGATTGCACCCGTACCATATTTCTATGCACCAGGAACTGCATGGTGACGACCTAGAACGTTGTGTACAGTTCCGCCACTGGGCACAAGAGAAATTACGGGAGGTTGACAGATTTTTTTGCACGCGTTCTATTTAGCGACGAAGCGCCATTCACCAACAGCGGTAACGTAAATCGGCATAATATGCGCTACTGCGCAACGGAAAATCCACGATGGCTGCGACCAGTCGAACATCAGCGACCTTGGAGGATTAATGTATGGTGCGGCATTATGGGAGGAAGGATAATTGGTCCCCATTTTATCGATGTCAATCTAAATGGTGCAATGTATGCTGATTTGCTACGTAATGTTCTACCGATATTACTACAAGATGTTTCACTGCATGACAGAATGGCGATGTACTTCCAACATGATGGATCTCCGGCACATAGCTCGCGTGCGGTTGAAGCCGTATTGAATAGCATATTTCATGACAGGTGGATTGGTCGTCTAAGCACCATACCATGGCCCGCACGTTCACCGGATCTGACGTCCCCGGATTTCTTTCTGTGGGGAAAGTTGACCGATATTTGCTATCGTGATCCAACAACAACGCCTGACAACATGCGTCAGCGCATTGTCAATGCATGTGCGAACATTACGGAAGGCGAACGACTCGCTGTTGAGAGGAATGTCGTTACACGTATTGCCAAATACATTGAGGTTGACGGACATAATTTTGAGCATTTATTGCATTAATGTGGTATTTACAGGTAATCACGCTGTAACAGCATGCGTTCTCAGAAATGATATGTTCACAAAGGTACATATATCACATTGGAACAACCGAAATAAAATGTTCAAACGTACCTACGTTCTGTATTTTAATCTAAAAATCCTGCCTGTTACCAACTGATCGTCTAAAATTGTGAGCCATATGTTTATGACTATTACAGCTCCATCTATCACGAAGCGAAAAGAGTGGTCCAACTAAAACATTCGTATTTCTTTACGTACTACACGAATATGTAATAAAAATTGGGGTTTCTATTTAAAAAAACGCAGATGATATCCATTTGACCTATGGCAGCGCCATCTAGCGGGCCAGCCATAGGTCCATCTGGTTTCCCCCTTCAAGCTAGACAAGTCTCGGTCTTTGTAGTTTTTTCGTTTGACGCTTATTTCGTTAAATATTTGGCCCGGTCACTATCAATGGACCACCCTGTATTAGTGGACTAAGTATCCTCCGGGGATGCGTTGCCCTGGTTAGTCATTCGAAAATTACAGATTGCAATAACTGCAGTTCCTGATTTACTACTAACTAATGATTGAGAAACGTGAGCAGCTCACAGAACGTTCACTTCAAATGGTCTTCCCTGCATGTCATTATCGTCATGCGAGGTTATGTTCCTCCGTTTTCTTGACTATCTTCGTTCCAAATATATCAAGTCTGATATAAAATTTGATTACTACTACCTGAAACAAGACATCGCAGGTGGGAGGCAACAAGACGCATTAGCTACCAGCTCGGTACAGGCGGACAGTGTCAATCTGAAGATATTTTAGACGACAGAGTACAGTAGTGAAACAGTTAAGAGGATTATAGAACACAACGTTTCGTTACATGATCATTTATTTTTTTTATTATGATGTATTTCTTACTTTAGTAGCATTATTGGTTGTTCTTTAAATTGTATTTAGTTAACAGTAACTTCATAGATGTGCCCCCTAGTCTGTTAACTTCATTCTTATCCATGAATTCTTATAAATGAATTAACTGGTAGCTGTATAGAAACTAATATATAAGGTGTGCAAAAATGAAAAGGAGACTGCAGGAATACATACATAAATTTTAGTAACAATATTGTAAATACAGTTCACGTGGAACAGTACAGCTATACATAACTGCCACTGACGCTGATACATGGTCCTAGCCCGTAGGAAGGCAGTAGGCAGTAGATGGCTTAATTGTAAAAACTCCTGAACTACTGACGGATCCAGTTTCCCACAATGTCTTGCACGCACTTGTCACAGGTGAACCTCTGATCTTGCAGAAATTGTTTTGAGGGACCAAATGGGAAAATAACGTGGCTGTAAGGAGAATGTTCCAGGATCTCCCATCAAATGTCTGAAGGAGCCTGAGAGTCTTCTGGACCACACATCCCGCCTCATAACACTGACATCAGCGGAATATTGTGCATCGTGGGAGACACTGTTCTCCGTACACCTCTTTCATCTTGCGATAAATTAGTGAAACATGCTATCCTTCCGCTCGAAGACTTTGGTTAACGGCTCTTTATGCTGACTGGGAAGAATTCATGACGCAACAAACTACGGGAATTAGGTATTATGTCAAAGCGGTAGGTGGATCAAAACAAAATGTCCAGACACTCTTTGACCATAATGGTACTGAAACAGAGGATAACAGACTAAAAGCCGAAATACTAAATGTCTTTTTCAAAGCTGTTTCACAGAGGAAGACTGCACTGTAGTTCCTTCTCTAGATTGTCGCACAGATGACAAAATGGCACATATCGAAATAGACGACAGAGGGATAGAAAAACAATTAAAATCGATCAAAAGAGGAAAGGCCGCTGGACCTGATGGAATTCCAGTTCGATTTTACCCAGAGTACGCGGTGTACCTTAGGTCTCTAGAAGAGCGTAGCGCTCCAAAGGATTGGAAAAGGGCACAGGTAACCCCGTTTTCAAGAAGGGTCGTCGAACAGATGTGCAGAACTATAGACCTATATCCCTAACGTCGATCAGTTGTAGAATTTTGGAATACGTATTATGTTCGAGTATAATGACATTTCTGGAGGCTAGAAATCTACTCTGTAAGAATCAGCACGGGTTTCGAAAAAGACGATCGTGTGAAACTCAGCTCGCGCTATTCGTCCACGAGACTCAGAGGGCCATAGACACAGTTTCCTAGGTAGGTGCCGTGTTTCTTGACTTCCACAAGGCGTTCGATACAATTCCCCACAGTCGTTTTATGAACAAAGTAAGAGCATGAGGACTATCGGACCAAGTGTGTGATTGGATTGAAGAGTTCCTAGATAACAGAACGCAGCATGTCATTCTCAATGGAGATAAGTCTTCCGAAGTAAGAGTGATTTCAGGTGTGTCGCAAGGGAGTGTCGTAGGACCGTTGCTGTTCACAATATACATAAATGACCTTGTGGATAACATCGTAAGTTCACTTAGTCTTTTTGCGGATGATGCTGTGGTATATCGAGAGGTTGTAACAATGAAAAATTGTACTGAAATGCAGGAGGATGTGCAACGAATTGACGCATGGTGCAGGGAATGGCAATTGAATCTCAATGTAGACAAGAGTAATGTGCTGCGAATACATAGAAAGAAAGATCCTTTATCATTTAGCTACAACGTAGCAGGTCAGCAACTGGAAGCAGTTAATTTCATAAATTATCTGGGAGTAAGCATTAGGAATGATTTAAAATGGAATGACCATATAAAATTAATCGACGGTAAAGCAGATGCCAGACTGAGATTCATTGGAAGTATCCTAAGGAAATGCAATCCGAAAACAAAGGAAGTAGGTTACAGTACACTTGTTCGCCCACTGCTTGCATACTGCTCACCGGTGTGGGATCCGTACCAGATAGGGTTGATAGAAGAGATAGAGAAGATCCAACGGAGAGCAGAGCGCTTCGTTACAGGATCATTCAGTAATCGCGTAAGCGTTACGGTGATGATCGATAAACGCCAGTGGAAGACTCTGCAGTAGTGACGCTCAGTAGCTCTGTAGGGGCTTTTGTTGGGGTTTCGAGAACGTACCTTCACCGAGGAGTCATCAGTATATTGCTCCCTCCTACGTATATTTGGCGATGAGACCATGAGGATAAAATCAGAGAGATTAGAGCCACACAGAGGCATACCGTCAATTTTTCTTTCCACGAACAATACGAGACTGGAATAGAAGGGAGAACGGATAGAGGCACTCAAAGTACCCTCCGCCACACACCGTCGGGTGGCTTGCGGAGTATGGATGTAGACGTAGATCTAGATGTAGACTGCGACCCGTTAACTCTGCTTGTGAAACTAGGAATACTATGACACCATCTTCCGGTAAACACATTCACCCACTTGGATTACATAAAACGCCGCTACAGGAAAGGTCTCCTATTCAGGTGGGCGTATCTTATAATATAAATCCACTCAGGAATCTACACAATCCATTAAAAATAATGTTACCAAAAAATAACTGTCACAACTGTGGTGTTGTCTGAAGAACGAGGTCTTGTCTCAAAGTTGGTGCCTCAAGATTCACTACAGAATCACTGCGAGAATGTAATTTTAACTTAGCTGTGAGAATGTAAAACTATCAATAACTTTAAAGCAAACCAAAACTGCATGAATTTACGTAACACAACAACTGAATCTGACGCAACACTATTGATTTGAAATTTGCCCTGGTAGTAAAATAAAAATTGATCAATTTGAAAATATTGGTCCCTGTGCTTAATGAGTGTTATCCCTGAAATAATAAAGCTTCTTACCTTTATCTGCACAATGGTAACGTTCTTTGCACTGCTGTCTGTTAGTACTCTAAATTGTATGGCTAGCAACCAGATATTTCTATGGCTGTTGCTTAGCATACATTTTAAATAAATCGAATATAACTGAGACAATAATTCTTGAGGAAAATAGTTAATCAAAGATCACACGGATCTGGGAACTATTATTGGCCTGGGGTATGTAACAATTTGGCACTAACTTTAAAACTTGTGTTTTGACTCTTTGAAAATTAGTAATGCTCATGGTTAACTCATTCAATAAACTGATTATACATTAACAATTACCTTTACGAAATCATTTGATGTGACTATTATACATTGTCTCAATCATCACTTATAGATACGCGAATTGCATTAGTAACAAAACAATTTTCTTTACCTTAATTATTTCCAACTTCTGTTGAGATTCCTTTTACACTTAGAAACATCATCGTATCTTGAAAATAAAAAAATCATTACTGCCTGTAGCGAGTAATTATATATCCAGCACACATCGGATACAACACGTATTTACAGTTGAGATTCCTCCATAAATCTCCTGTCTAAAGCTACTCTAACACATTACCCACAACACCCTGAATCAGCAATCGCTGTTGAGCACCGACACTACTACACAGTCGATAATACACTCCTGGAAATTGAAATAAGAGCACCGTGAATTCATTGTCCCAGGAAGGGGAAACTTTATTGACACATTCCTGGGGTCAGATACATCAGATGATCACACTGACAGAACCACAGGCACATAGACACAGGCAACAGAGCATGCACAATGTCGGCACTAGTACAGTGTATATCCACCTTCCGCAGCAATGTAGGCTGCTATTCTCCCATGGAGACGATCGTAGAGATGCTGGATGTAGTCCTGTGGAACGGCTTGCCATGCCATTTCCACCTGGCGCCTCAGTTGGACCAGCGTTCGTGCTGGACGTGCAGACCGCGTGAGACGACGCTTCATCCAGTCCCAAACATGCTCAATGGGGGACAGATCCGGAGATCTTGCTGGCCAGGGTAGTTGACTTACACCTTCTAGAGCACGTTGGGTGGCACGGGATACATGCGGACGTGCATTGTCCTGTTGGAACATTAAGTTCCCTTGTCGGTCTAGGAATGGTAGAACGATGGGTTCGATGACGGTTTGGATGTACCGTGCACTATTCAGTGTCCCCTCAACGATCACCAGTGGTGTACGGCCAGTGTAGCAGATCGCTCCCCACACCATGATGCCGGGTATTGGCCCTGTGTGCCTTGGTCGTATGCAGTCCTGATTGTGGCGCTCACCTCCACGGCGCCAAACACGCATACGACCATCATTGGCACCAAGGCGGAAGCGACTCTCATCGCTGAAGACGACACGTCTCCATTCGTCCCTCCATTCACGCCTGTCGCGACGCCACTGGAGGCGGGCTGCACGATGTTGGGGCGTGAGCGGAAGACGGCCTAACGGTGTGCGGGACCGTAGCCCAGCTTCATGGAGACGGTTGCGAATGGTCCTCGCCGATACCCCAGGATCAACAGTGTCCCTAATTTGCTGGGAAGTGGCGGTGCGGTCCCCTACGGCACTGCGTAGGATCCTACGGTCTTGGCGTGCATCCGTGCGTCGCTGCGGTCCAGTCCCAGGTCGACGGGCATGTGCACCTTCCGCCGACCACTGGTGACAACATCGATGTACTGTGGAGACCTCACGCCCCACGTGTTGAGCAATTCGGCGGTACGTCCACCCGGCCTCCCGCATGCCCACTATACGCCCTCGCTCAAAGTCCGTCAACTGCACATACGGTTCACGTCCACGCTGTCGCGGCATGCTACCAGTGTTAAAGACTGCGATGGAGCTCCGTATGCCACGGCAAACTGGCTGACACTGACGGCGGCGGTGCACAAATGCTGCGCAGCTAGCGCCATTTGACGGCCAACACCGCGGTTCCTGGTGTGTCCGCTGTGCCGTGCGTGTGATCATTGCTTGTACAGCCCTCTCGCAGTGTCCGGAGCAAGTATGGTGGGTCTGACACACCGGTGTCAATGTGTTCTTTTTTCCATTTCCAGGAGTGTACATTTGACCATCTCTTGTCCAATATAATATTTTCTTACTAAACTTGAATTAATATACCCTGTGTATATACCATTCGGTATTTGCATTTCACATTTGTGATGGCTTATATCGTGCTTACATTAACCTGTGATCTTCCAATGTTAGTCACTTACGTTACCTACGCAAATGTGTTGCCGAAATTTTATGATCCAAATTTAATTTTTTTTGTGATGCGATTTTTTTCGATAGAGGTATTTTGCGCAGTAGATGTGGATAATGTATCAATTTACGCTGTTTCGTTCTAACATTTCCTTTTGTCTTCTCGAAAACTGAACCTCCATGTCCTTCATCATTATCGTACCTCTTGAAGTGTAAGTTCACTTTTGCCCTGGTCAACCAATCAGCGTCAAAAATGAGAGGGAAAGGTAAGCAGTGTATGACGAGATTCAGTATACCCTTTTACTTATCCAACTTTTGCTTGGCGGAACACTTGTCCAATGACCCTCATTGTTTGCTTATCCAGACCGATAGCAATCTGATTTTCTACAACAGGGAATCTCTCTATCCTTTCTTTTCCCGACTTTTGCTTTAGCCACTTCACAGAAATTATGGACGCTTTCAAAACACTATGCAAAAGGCTTTCTGTTTCTTCCACAACTTCTTTAATCTTGATTACTTGGTACAGCTCTTAGGTTGGGTTATATCCCCTCCCATCTCTTCTAGCGGCGCTTCAGAATGATTCCCGAGGAATAAAGTCTAAAGATTAATAGTTTTTCCTGGGCCGGGCGCGTTCCCGTTTTTTGATCTACTTCTCCTTTGTCCTTGCCTAGGTAGCCTCCGTATTAGGCGACCACTTTCCTTTTCCGTCACTTACGCTTTCCTCCGTTGCCCACCTCTTCGACGTGTCTGTAGTCTCAAAGAAAGAAAGAGCGTCTTCCACTGATCTGACTTGTGCTAGTCCGGATTGGCAATTTTTCCTTCATCCAAGTGGCGAGGACTGTCGATTAATTGGAGGAAAAACCACTTTCGTGTGCCCTGTCGGGAATTATAGCCTTCGAACATAGGTATGCTTTATCTACAGAGTTATTTGTTGTGCTATAACCAAAATTGTTCTTAGAATTTCTATTTAAATTTGTGAAATGGACTGCAGGTGGCCTGTAAGCTTTGCCTCTCCTAGCAAAAATGGTTCAAATGGCTCTGAGCACTATGGGACTTAAATTCTGAGGTCATCAGTTCCCTAGAACTTAGAACTACTTAAACCTAACTAACCTAAGAACATCACACACACCCATGCCCGAGGCAGGATTCGAACCTGCGACTGTAGTGGTCGCGCGGTTCTAGACTGAAGCGCCTACAGCCGCTCGGCCACACCGCCCGGCTTGTTCATATCACCTTTACACATTTGCGTACAGAGTTTCGAAAGGTGCACAGCGGTTACGGCCGAAGACTCAGGTCACGGGGTGGGGGGGTGGGGGGGGGGTGGAGTTAAAATCGGTCCACCCATCCCTTGTCTGGTTTCCCGTACTTTCCCTAACATTTGTAGAAAAATGCTTCGATGATCCCTTTAAAAAGGAAACGGCTGACTTCCTTCATTGTCCTTTTCGAGTTTGTACTTCGTCTGTAATGGCAAAATAATGTTCTTTTCTTTTTTGTAATGGACTACAAGAGAAAATTAAGAACCAATCAAGCGAATCAATTTGTTGTAGTTGGCTGATACGTCAAATAATGTGATCGTTTGTTCCATCTCTAGTTTAACTCTATCAAACTTTCCTGTTTATGTGAAGCAAATTATTTAATGCCTGTCAGGTTAAAATACAGATAGAGTTCCTTTCATTCTTTTTTTTTTTTTTTTTTTTTTTTGAATCAGGCTCGTGCTAAGTTATTACGAACATCGGTTTGGTTGGCTGTGAGATTTTCAAATGAATTTAACACCTTTCAGGTGAAAGAAATTCTACTGAAATCCGAAAGGTCAGGTAACGAGGCAATAAACATTAGACTGGATACAAAGTTAACGATTTATCAGTTTATCTTCATAACAGACACCTTTTTGTTATTGAAACCCCCTTCTTTCCTTTCCTTCCTCAAGTAATGTGAAACGTTTTCAGGATTCTGGTTTTAACTTCGTGTTTATCTTTTCTTGACGTTTATATAGTAGGGGAGAGCGTTCTACCTGGAGGACAGTGTACCTAGGAACATATGGAGTTTACTGGTTGCTGTTTCAGTCTAGTGTCTGATTTATAATCACATGAAATAATGCGCACTAGAAACCACCACAAGCAGTTTCCGGAATTTTCTACTGTCTTTGTTGTTATGAGCCATGAGGTTGTTTATATTTTTTTCAGTGTTTTAAATATCACGAGTTCTACGCATTTGAGTGCCGTATAATATATTTAGCTACTTGGAAGGTATTGCTAATTCTACAGTTATAGAATTTTATTTTCAACAAAATTATGTATATTTTTCAAACTATAATGTAATACATACACTATTAAATACAGTATTGACAACATGCTTTCAATTACAAAATATTTAAATTTCAATAGAATATTTGTTCGTAGGTCCATAACCAAGTTGTACCTTGTATCAGGTTTTCACATGTGGAAAAAAACTTACTTTTTTAAAGTAATTGTTGCAGTTCCAGAAAAGTCGGCAGCACATACAAAGTGAATGGTATCATTTCAGAGTTGAATAAAAAAATATGTTAAGCTTCTATTACAGGGCTGGCTAGAGGTGAAAGTCTGAAAAGTTTTCCAAAGTATAACTCTCTCCCCTTCAGAAAGTGGGTGTCGTATTCACTGTGTTGTGCTAACTTATCCCACAGGTTGGTCATGTGCAATTCTATGCAAATTACTAATCCATTTTCCAAAAGAAATGTTTGGTGAAATTTCTGGAGCGTTTTTTTTTTTTAGTCATTTTCTGTCTTTCGCGATCGGAATTGCCATGAGTTCGCGGACCCGTTCCTACAACGTGCATGCTGGAAACGGCCTATGCTGCAGTCCAATAGTAGTTCATACTGATCAGGGAATGCTGGCAAGGCACACTATACTACCGTCGCCTACACTAACCAATGGGAAATGAGGGAAGATGGTTACTAACGTTCCAGGAAATGTGGGCATAGTGGAGCTACAGAAGGTACACACCCTCTATCCTCAGCTTCCAACTGGCACCTCGTAAACTTCCTTTATACTCCAAATACTTCGGACTTCATGGCAGATTAAAACTGTGTGCCGGACCGAGACTCGAACTCGGGACCTTGGCCTTTCGCGGGCAAATGCTCTACCGACTGAGCTACCCAAGCACGACTCACGCCCCGTCCTCACAGCTTTACTTCTGCCAGTATCTCGTCTCCTACATTCCAAACTTTACAGAAGCTCTCCTGCGAACCTTGCAGAACTAGCACTCCTGAAAGAAAGGATATTGCGGAGACATGGCTTAGCCACAGCCTGGGAGATGTTTCCAGAATGAGATTTTCACTCTGCAGCGGAGTGTGCGCTGATATGAAACTTCCTGGCAGATTAAAACTGTGTGCCGGACCGAGAATCGAACTCGGAAAGTAATGTTTAGAAGGTAGGAGACGAGGTACTGGCAGATGTAAAGCTGTGAGGACGGGGCGTGAGTGAAAATCTCATTCTGGAAACTTCGGACTTCGATCCACTGTAACTTAGCCTTGATGGCTTCGTGGAACGACTGGTGGCATGTTCCTCGCCCCAGGCTGGCATCCTGTGTTCTAAATTATACCATGCTTTTTACCGATTTAATCCTCCTCTTATTATTTGAAGCTACCTCTGTTGGATGACCCTCTTTTATCCTTGCCGAGGCTTATACGAAACAGGTGTAAGTTCAGTGCAATCACCCACTTTACGACCCATAAACAACCATACTTTCGTGGCTGTATGTCGCTTGATGCGTGTTGTCTTGGTCGTGGATGTAGTAGGCCTGGACACGACACAGCTACGTGTGGCTCCTATTCGTCAGCGGGCGCGGACGAGCAAGCTGACACCGCACGTTCCGCTGTCTTGAGCAAGTCCAGCGACAATGCCGTTGCTGCGAGCCAGCGCTCTCACGCTTTGAGATCGTGGCTGGCCCAACGCGCCACGAAACTTACCGGCGTGGCTTGAGCGAACGTGGCTCTGAGTTTCGCTTCATTGAGGCACGATGCCTCCCAGCGGCGTTTCCCATCTGCTGCCGCCTGCACACTGCCCGACATGCCACAGCCGTGCACCCGCCGCTACTCTGCTAAGGGTCCTGACTTCAAAGCCGGGCTCTCGTCTCCACCACCAAGACTGTCGCGCTGCTGCCTCCTTGAGAGCTGTGGGTTCCTCTCTCCATCGTGCAGAGATGCGACGTGGCGCCGTCGCCACGTGTTACACGCAATTAAGTTTTGCTAGCTGGCATTTCAGTTAACCTGCCGCTGATATTCCAGTAACAGATGTCAGAGCCAAATTAAGAGAAATGCAGTTTTCCTTTCCAGATGCTGCAGAGCGGGAATCGTGCAGCTTTTCGTTTCTCCGAAATGTTTTTCTTAGGTGTAAGTAGGATTTTGGGTAAACTTGATTTGGATGCAATTGTCAGGACGCTTGTGCTTAAAATTTAACTCACAAAATTGATGACCGTATTTGTATCATCCCCTGTACGAATAATGTGCTCCAGCTAAGGATATATGTTCTCCAGTACAATGTAATGATGGGATCTTAATGTTAAGTTATGATGACACTCATTGTAGGTTAGACATTCATAACGATTTGCATTTATTTAGCGTTAGGAAATTTATTTTCAATGGGACTGCTTTTATGTGTCATGAGATGAAAATAAATTGGTTTTGTCTTATTTGCTTTATAATGGTTAGCTACTTTTGCACAGTATTCCTGTTAAGTGTTTCTGAACACAAACGTTTGCTGTCAGTGTCATATAACGGAAAGTAATCATGGGTTTTGCTTAATCGGTTTCTTCCTCTCCCTTTCCATTTCGGATGGATAGTACACTGTGTAAGACATATTACATGCCGTAGTGACATAACTGCACAAGATTGTTATCGGTCAGTTGTTTTGATTATGTTTTGATGGAGATACTTGAGATATGACACAGCGAGCTTCTGTTATGCTTCTTGCTGTGGGTTAACAAAGACAGCACCATAGTATTCCTAACTTTTGATACCTCCAGGACCTTTTAGTTTATAAGTCGTTCCTTGGCTACCATGGAGTGTCGTAGTTGATCGTATCAGTGTTTCAACTTCATTTTCTTGTAATCAAATATACCATCCTCTGACGTCTTTCTAATTAACACTCATTCAAATCTGTCAGGTGGCAGACTCACACCCTCCATATCCCAAAGCGTTTTGCGTTTAAAAGTTTACTAGTATAGTGTACACTATTATGCTACTTTTACTGTTAGCTAGTAACCAGAACTCAACTGCTTTCGTTAGGTCTCCCTTAACCAGCTTCCCGTCTTCTTGCATGCAGCTATGCAGTCGACCTATTTTATCTTCAGTAATGACTTGATTATGGAGGATATAAAATATAATATAACAGAGGTGATTAGTGAGGATCAGTTCCAAATTCTTTTTGGAGAATTCGAAGATCTCTGAGGACAAAAATGTTTAATAGTTTAAAGGAAGCAAAATTGCCACCGGATCAAAGAATTCTGACACCCAAAATAATATGTAGTTTTCCTACTGTAGTTTTCATTCCGTCTTAAGAAGAAAAAGTGTCAGAAAGTGTGCCTGAATTTCTGCAGAATATCTCTAACATCAGCAGGATGTACTGATGGTCAGACGACTTACACTTATTTTTAGCACTAATAAAATTAACTGGGAAGGCTCGTACCTACGAGGACTCGGTAGAAACACCAAGAAATGTAGAAAAGTTCGATGTTCTGGTGAATGGGTCTTTGGAGAGGTGTTTAAATAAGAGAGGCGTGAACTGTTACTAAGACAAATTGTCCACCATTAGACAGAGGCAGGGAGAAAATTTCGAAGAATTTGCAGATGCAATTCACACAATCTCACGTCATTTGTACACACAACATGGAATCATGTCTCGTTGCAAAAGATCGAACCACGGGCTGTCAATCTGTTTATCAGGGGCATAAATCCGTAAATTGGAGACGAGGTTACAGTGGCACAGCCTTCGTGCACGAGGCAGTTTGCCTTGCTCAACTGCGCGAGGAGGGTTGGCATTTCTTTTCGATCCCCTGTCGCAATAGTGACCCTCATCACATGTCCACAAATGAGACAGATTTAAGACAACGCAGACGCCTGAGACACACCACCAGCAGATGCAGGCCCCTTGTGGTCTGATTGCAGGTTTAGGCGTTAACTGTCCTCAGTCGTGAGATAGATCAGACCACGGCCAGGGCAAATTTCAAAGTTATGGAGACAGTGGAGGGCACAACCAAGGAAATGCTCGGAAGGCAGGTATAGCCGCCCATCAGCTCCCCGAAAACAATAGTCAGTCCCGTTAACGTCCATGTATTGAAAATGCTGGCAACGTGATTGACACGAGGGGCGTTCAATAAGTAATGCAACACACTTTCTTCTCGGTCAGTTTCAGTTGAAAAATGGGGAATTTGTTGTTCGGCTTCGCTGAATATTCATGCTTCATCCCCTTTAGTTCCATGAAGTTACGATAAGTTGTAGCGCTATACATAGCCTTCGCAATGGCTTCTGTAGCGGAATTGCATTCCAAGCCGACCGCTGTCGTTGAGTTTCTTTTGGCCGGAAACCAGAGTATCAGTGATATAAGTAGGCGCTTGCAGAATGTCTACGGGAGCCTGGCAATGAACAAATGAACGGTGAGTCGGTGGGCGTGGTGTATGTCATCATCGTAAGAAGTGCATGTAAACGTGGTCGATCTCCCGCGTGCCGGTAGGCCGTACAAAGATGTGACTCTTGCAATATTGGAACGTGAGGGCCGTCTTAATCGGGGTGATCGATGGACCACAATCAAGCAGTTTTCAAGAAGAGA
The DNA here is from genome assembly GCF_023864345.2 of Schistocerca serialis cubense. Classification (NCBI taxonomy): domain Eukaryota; kingdom Metazoa; phylum Arthropoda; class Insecta; order Orthoptera; family Acrididae; genus Schistocerca; species Schistocerca serialis. Next base: position 348,582,758 of record NC_064640.1, on the reverse strand, counting down.
CGTCGAGCAGATGTGCAGAACTATAGACCTATATCTCTAACGTCGATCAGTTGTAGAATTTTGGAACACGTATTGTGTTCGAGTATAATGACTTTTCTGGAGACTAGAAATCTACTCTGTAGGAATCAGCACGGGTTTCGAAAAAGACGGTCATGTGAAACCCAGCTCGCGCTATTCGTCCACGAGACTCAAAGGGCCATAGACACGGGTTCACAGGTAGATGCTGTGTTTCTTGACTTCCGCAAGGCGTTCGATACAGTTCCCCACAGTCGTTTAATGAACAAAGTAAGAGCATATGGACTATCAGACCAATTGTGTTATTGGATTGAGGAGTTCCTAGATAACAGGACGCAGCATGTCATTCTCAATGGAGAGAAGTCTTCCGAAGTAAGAGTGATTTCAGGTGTGCCGCAGGGGAGTGTCATAGGACCGTTGCTATTCACAATATACATAAATGACCTTGTGGATGACATCGGAAGTTCACTGAGGCTTTTTGCAGATGATGCTGTGGTGTATCGAGAGGTTGTAACAATGGAAAATTGTACTGAAATGCAGGAGGATCTGCAGCGAATTGACGCATGGTGCAGGGAATGGCAATTGAATCTCAATGTAGACAAGCGTAATGTGCTGCGAATACACAGAAAGAAAGATCCCTTATCATTTAGCTACAAAATAGCAGGTCACCAACTGGAAGCAGTTAATACCATAAATTATCTGGGAGTACGCATTAGGAGTGATTTAAAATGGAATGATCATATAATGTTGATCGTCGGTAAAGCGGATGCCAGACTGAGATTCATTGGAAGAATCCTAAGGAAATGCAATCCGAAAACAAAGGAAGTAGGTTACAGTACGCTTGTTCGCCCACTGCTTGAATACTGCTCAGCAGTATGGGATCCGTACCAGATAGGGTTGATAGAAGATATAGAGAAGATCCAACGGAGAGCAGCGCGCTTCGTTACAGGATCATTTAGTAATCGCGAAAGCGTTACGGAGATGATAGATAAACTTCAGTGGAAGACTCTGCAGGAGAGACGCTCAGTAGCTCGGTACGGGCTTTTGTCAAAGTTTCGAGAACATACCTTCACCGAAGAGTCTAGCAGTATATTGCTCCCTCCTACGTATATCTCGCGAAGAGACCATGAGGATAAAATCAGAGAGATTAGAGCCCACACAGAGGCATACCAACAATCCTTCTTTCCACGAACAATACGAGACTGGAATAGAAGGGAGAACCGATAGAGGTACTCAAGGTACCCTCCGCCACACACCGTCAGGTGGCTTGCGGAATATGGATGTAGATGTAGATGTAGATCTCTCTGCTGCTCAGCCGGACGTCTCTGTTGGTAGTACTCAAACATGTGCTTCCGCTGGGATCCTCGCTGCCTAACAGAAGACCTTACAGAACAAACAAGGACCATCTAGGCGGAATTCCTCTCCGGGTAACCGTTTTCTGCGCTGTTTACAGGGTCCTGTTGACGACAGATCAGAGACTGTCGACATTGGTGACGCAGTTTACCAATCTGGTGGCAGTAACACCAAACAGATGTGAGGAACTCAGGAAAATGGGCCCATTCCCTGATATTCGAATGGACCACGTGTTAAATGCCAACGCAGATGAAACCATATGTCGCTGTACAGGAGGAGTTCTCTGGCTAAGAGCCAGAATTTGAGAGCCTGACAGAACTACCTTTCTGGTTGCCTTGCTCACCCAGAGTGAAATTATAAACTGACTCCAAGTCATGCTAAATGGGCCTTTGCAATAGTGAGAGTGTGAATGGCAAAGTATGTGCCCCAGTCTGCTTAGACAATTTTGGACTGAGGGATCTTTTAATTCCACATGGAACTATACCAGTCACTATACAGAAAATAATGAACTATAAACATACTCCAACAGAAGGAATACTATTTAAAAGCAACAGGAGGCAGAAGTCGTTGTCCATAAGATAGGCTTATACAGTCGCACTACCTTTTAGAAGTAGTTTGCAAGAAAAATTGTAACATTTATGAAAGCCACAGAGCAATCTTCTGTACCCAGTATTAGTAGGATATGCGTCTCTGGTTGAGGAGAGGCAGTATTTGGCACTCAGAGATTTAACATACCACAAAAAAACAACAGGAAATGCTCGACTGATAGCACAAAAATCCTAACGAATTCCCTATCACTTGCAGTCATTGATGAAAGAAAGTATTGAGCAACAATTAGGTGATGGAATCATTCAGCCATCGTCTAGACCTTGGGACTCATCTATAGAATCTCTGCTGAAAAAATCTGTTAATGGTAAGAAAAACCTATGGCTTATATGTTGATATGTTAGCAGTGGACAAGGTTACAGCACGAGATACATATCCACTGTGTGTTATATACGGAACTTTAGACAAGCTCTCAAACTGCTGGTATTTCACTACGTTTGGTATGGAATGAGGTTGTCAGCAGATTCCTATGGTGCCACAAGACATGCCTAAAACCACATTTTTAGGGCCCACAGGGCTGAATGAATTTCTTAGGATACAGTTTGATTTCAGGAACGCACCCCCTATACTGCAGATCTATTGTTAAGAGGATTGAAACCAACCATATATTCATGGACAGTTAGGGAACATGCTGAATGGCTAAGAACTAAGCTGACATGATTTCAAGGGGTACTCATAAGTTTGAAATTAGAGAAATGTTCTTTTGCGAAGTTTCAAGTTTAGTACCTGGAGCATATTATCAGAAAATAGAACTGAGACTTACCGAAATGGTAATCAGTTTCACTGCACCTACTAACTGTAAAAAAGTACAGTCATTTCTCAGTTGTTGAGAAATGGGGTAGCTTTTGAACAAACCAAAGAATGTGAAACAGCTGCAGCTTAAACCTGTTTTACGATTCTTCCTCTATTTATACACTCCAAATTTGAAAAAACCGTTTTTCCTATTCTGTGATGCTAGCGATGATACTGTGGGATGTGTCTTAACCAAGGAGCCGAAAGGCAAAAAGGAACCAGTTGATTAAATCTCCCGCCGGCTCAAAAAGCCAGAAATTAACTACAGAACAACAGATAAGTAGTAATCAGCTTTGGTGTCTGAGATAAACTATTTTAAATTCTAACTATATGGTAGGGAGTTCACAGTAATTACTGACAATACTGTTCTTCTGCAGCTGTTGAATCTGAAGAACACAAGCAGTCGTCTTACGTGATGGGCATTGAAATTAAGTAAATGTGATTACGATGTGTGTCATGAGCCCAGGAAGCACAGAGCACATGTAGATGTAGTAAGTAGGAAGGCTCGTGCATTGCAGGTAGATGTGGCGTTGGCTGCCGAGTTATGGTTGGTTGGTTGTTTTGGGGAAGGAGACCAGACAGCGAGGTCATCGGTCTCATCGGATTAGGGAAGGACGGGGAAGGAAGTCGGCCGTGCCCTTTGAAAGGAACCATGCCGGCTTTTTTCTGGAGTTATTTAGGGAAATCACGGAAAACCTAAATCAGGATGGCCGGACGCGGGATTGAATCGTCGTCCTCCCGAATGCGAGTCCAGTGTCTAACCACTGCGCCACCTCGCTCGGTGCCGAGTTATTGGAGCAGCAGTGGAATAGAAAAATGCCTACACTATTCTGCTTCTCTGGATTTCATATCCAAAGATGGTGTCCTATATCACGAAACATAACTTGGGAATTGACTGATGATACCAAAGGCACTTCAGCACAGTATTATCACAGATGTCATGATCCTATCGAAGTCTGTCACAGCGGAATGGGTGTCACTAATACACAAATTGCCATGTGCTTCTTGTGAGATGTCTGCTAGCATGACAATGAGACTTATATTCATTCGTGTATTCTGTACGCGCAGAGACTGCTACAGAGCAGACTGCGACTCCTGGTCATTAGAAACATTATTCACACATTATTCAGTCTCCTCATGTGAAGTAATATTTTACCTTATGCCTTAGCTGTAAGATTCAATTATGTGTCATCTTTTAACGGTGCTCAATATCAGGACACAGAGGTAGCAGATGATGTTATCAGCCTTTGTATGCAGCTTCAAATATCCATTGGCATATATTCTTACCGTTTTTCAGTGAATTTTGTGCACTATCAACAAAGAAATATAGGAAAGACTGCCTGGGTGTTTATGATCCTCAGTGCACCCATATGGGGATACAGACACACTACGTGTAAGGAACAGCACTAGTGTAAAGCTGGGCTACAAGTTCCAGTCCTTGTGTGTTGGAACATATATACTTTTGGTATGCTTAAAGGAATTTGTGTTGCGCAATAATTATATAATTTCATGTGAAAATGTTCCCATGAACCTAGTAAGATTGCGTGACACAGCCACTTTTTAATCGTTTGAAAGGTTAACCCAATCTGTATGGTCCACTTATAAATTTTGTCCAAAGAATGTATCTAGAGCATGTGAAGATAAGGATGTCTTAGATAACAGGCCAAAATATTGGTATTTAGCTAGTGTAACAATTGATAAAGAAGATTACTCCCTTCTTTTCCACCCATTAAAGAAACGCAAATTTTTTATTTCAATCATTTGGGTAGCAGGACAAATGATTGTGAAGTGCGTAAATATATTATCTTCCATTAGGTTTCACGATGGACTATTTTGTATAATTGTTACCTAAATTCCCTTTTATTAAATATTAGTAATTATTACTACTTATTTTTTCTAATGAATGCACCATTTTAATCCCAGTATGCTTAACTTACTATCTTCGTCACACTAAGAAGTAGCAGGCATATAATTGGTATAAATTTCTTAAGGGAAACTACGTTGCTTGAAAAATGGGAAACGGAATATGGTTTTAAATTAAACTGCCTCCAGCAGTATTTTGATAGCCTTAACAGTGAGTTTAATATTTTGTTATAGTCTACTAAATGAGTCACTTATCTGGTACAAGAATATCGATTTTACGTCTCATCAAATTAGATCATGACTAATATTACTGTCGGCACATTGTCTTAAATCTTCACGCTACTATCACTACCACGACCATGTAATTTGAATATTTTTTAAATAATTCTCTAACTATTCATACGAATATGCATATGTAAACTCTGTCATATTTCTCTTTTTCTATTTTGTACTTTTCTCCGGCACAATTTCGTTTCCAACTGTAATCCCCTGCCTTGTTTCACCAAGGTATTGTCTAGAATTTCGGTACTCTTGTGGGTTTAAAAATAAGATCTTAATGATTGATACAGTAACGCCCATTCTCAATTATACCACCGTCATTGTATAGTGCATCCCCATAGCATCCTCTAATGCTCATCGGGAATAGTGTTATAGACCCCTAGTACTGAATTTTGATGAATGCGATACCGCGTTGACGACGTCCCCATCCATCGCTAGTGCAGTCATCTCGTCACAATAGATCACCGCGCCAGTCCACTGCTTCCACAGGTCTTTGATGACTGGTCTGCACAGACAAGCAGTACCAACAATTACACGTCCCCTGTCACCAGCTGTGCCCCCTAAATTGTCCAGGTCTAATTACACCATTACCCGCGTTATCCGTCTTTCCAAGAGAGCGTCCGACAAACGTGTAAACGTCGTCAATCAGAACTCCCGCGGAAGGGGGATGAGCTGTGCAGGCCGCAAACTGCTTGGAGGGATCTCAGAAGTGTTTTATTAGTGATTTTAAGTTATTGAATTTTCTTTCTTTTACGCTCGGAACTGTCATCTGTTCGTGAGGCCGTTCGCATGACTTGTGTGCCGGAACCGACCTATGCAGCAGGCCAAGAATAGTTTGCTCTGGATAGGAGTTGCTGGTGATGCACGCTTTACAAGTGCCTCGTGCAGTAATCAATTGCAAATATGGGAAGATGATGGTGTGAAGTTCCGGGGGGATGTGGCAGAGGGTGCATTCCAGATGGGATTCTTTTGTTCCCACAGCCTCCGACTTGACAAACCGCCATCTTTCTTCGCGTTTCTAATACTCCTGACTTCAGTCCTCTGTAAATTAGTAGTAATGGCTTCTCCGAGCACCCGGTGGCATATTCAACCTACCCAAGTACGCCCCTTGTATCTTGAGTATTGAATAATATCATGTTTTTTATCTATTTAATTCACCTGTTATTATTCGAAACTAGCCTTATTGAAGGCCCATTCTCTCGTCCTTCCTAACAAATGTGCATTCGTGTGTGATTAATAAATTTCGAATTTCTTAAGAAAGTCATAATTTGTCACGATACCTATATGTCACTTATTTGCTAAAACTACCTGTTTAGGTCAAAACAACAGAACACCCTCAGCCACGAAGAATATTGTCATTTGTTTTTAGTCCAACGACGTACAATAACTGCCCCGAAACTATAGAATGCATACAGTCTCAGGACAAAGTAGAAGTCCAGAATGAAGATGATCAGTTCTAGAGCAGACATATGGAGTTGCAATAAGGAACACATTGTCATCTGTTGTTGTCAATATTTTTGCGGAAGACATTGACGTGTGTGCCCTGAATAGGCAGCGTTGAAACCTATGCTCTTTAGGTATATGGACGATACCTCCGTTATCTGGCCTCATGACATCCAGAATTTGTATTGTTTTTAGAATATCTCAATTCGATGAACGTGAATATTTAGTTCAGCATGGTGATGCAAAAGGATTGTTGCCTTCCTATGCTTGATGTGTTCGTCAGGAGGAGGGCTGATTGCACATTCGGACAAAAAAATGGTTAAAATGGTTCTAAGGACTATGGGACTTAACATCTGAGGCCATCAGTCCCCTAGACTTAGTACTACTTAAACCGAACTAAACTAAGGACATCACTCACATCCATGCCCGAGGTAGGATTCGAACCTGCGATCGTAGCAACAGCGCAGTTCCGGACTGAAGCGCCTAGAACCACTCGGCCACAGCGGCCGGCGCACATTCGGACATACCTTTTACAGGAAGCCACCTCACTCTGATTTGTATCTACAGGCTTATAACTGCCACCATCCTTCTCAAAATGAAGCAGTACTTCCAACTTTGGCTCATAGGGCCTATGCCATCTTAGACCCTTAAAGTTTGTCAGATGAAATAATCTACCATGAAGTTACGTTTCGCCAGACACATATTAGTCGGTGGCATCTTAGTCTACAGCTCTTGGCCTTTCGCAAGTAGGACTTCCACGAAGATTGTTTGAACTGCGAGAAAATATGGTGTGGAGCTTGGTTTTCGACCACCATTTAAGATTAGGTTTCTGTTTGGGTCCGTAAACAACGACTTTCGTTTGCGTAAGTCAAGTGTGTACCCAATTCTGGGGTTCCTGCCACGTATCTGTCGGACTCTTAAGGCCGTAGAGAACCCGTGTTAGAACATCACGCAAACTAACAACAGGCAGCCAATTCTGCTATGAAACTTCCTGGCAGATTAAAACTGCGTGCCGGACCGAGACTCGAATTCAGGACTTTTGTCTTTCGCTAGCAAATGCTCTACCAACTGAATTACCCAGGTACGACTCACAACCCGTCCTCACATCTTTAATTCCGCAGTACCTCGTCTCCTACCTTCCAAGTTAAAGATGTGAGGACGGATAGTGAGTCGTACTTGGGTAGCTCAGTTGGTAGAGCACTTTCTCGAGAAAGGCCAAAGTCCTGAGTTCGAGTCTCGGTCTGGCACACAGTCTGAATCTGTCATGAAGTTTCATAGCAGCGCACACTCCGCTGCAGACTGAAAATTTCATTCTGGAGCCGATTCTGCGTTTGCAAAACATTGTTTTGGCAGGATCATCCGACAGAGTACAATACCACAAAACTTCTGCCGTTCCAGTCACTGGGCAGAAGAAATGCTCTATCATGCACCATATGGTTGCTTACGGAGTATGTAAGATAAAGGCGCGACACATGCCGCGCATTTTTCTAATTAATTTTTATCAGTATCTAAACACTTAAATCGCAATAAAATTAGCCAAGATTGATGGTGCGAACATTGTATTTTATTATAGATACCATAGCATTGCAAAAAACGTTATAACAAAGGAACATTCTTATGATGCATAAAGGCTTGTAAATTTCAATTAATTAGTAAGTGGCGGGCAAGATGACGCAGAAGGGACGGACAGATGGCCAATGGCAAAATACATTGAAAATGACATTCACTTTGATTTTTGTTTTTCAAGTTTATTTTTAAGTCGTCCGCACAAACGTCACATGTTCTCATAGAGAGTGCATGATTCATGAAGCCACCTATAACATCCACACATTGAATCCAGTCAGAGGTAGACCTTGTTTCTTGATAAAGTTCAAGGCACTCTACACATTCGTTTTCTTCTAAATTTAATTCATTGGAGGAACTACCATGTGGGGAAATATCATCATTATCTTCTTCTGAAACTAAGTCTTCAAACAGACTCCTCTTCGGCGGTTTTTTCCCTCCGGTTTTGGGGATTTGATTTCTTTTAGATGCTACAGTTTTGTGGGCAAGAGCTTTTCCTTTCTAGTTTCTTTCGGTGATTTTCTTTCTTTTCGTTGCTATAAAATCGTCGGATGTTATATTTGTTGCTGATTGCTTTCTTTTGGATTGATTTCTCTGAGTCAGCATCTCGTGGTCGTGCGGTAGCGTTCTCGCTTCCCACACCCGGGTTCCCGGGTTCGATTCCCGGCGGGGCCAGGGATTTTCTCTGCCTCGTGATGACTGGATGTTGTGTGATGTCCTTATGTTAGTTAGGTTTAAGTAGTTCTAAGTTCTAGGGGACTGATGACTATAACTGTTAAGTCCCATAGTGCTCAGAGCCATTTGATTTCTCTGAGGCCGTATAGGAACAGTTGAAATCTTTTCCAGCAATTTTGTTGGCGTCTCTCCATGAGGTGTCACTGAGTTGGCGTTTACACAGCAGCTGCCTTGATCAGTTGGTCGATGAGGAGCCAAATTTGTGCAAGGTTTGCAGGAAGGAGGGTGTTCTCTTAACACATTTGTTTCAGACATTGATGTTGATGTCTCATCTGGAGTCACATCATTAGAGACATCTTCAGTAGTTGAAAGTTCAGTATTATTAATGTCTGAAACAAAGGCATGGTTTGGAATTACTGCTCTGTCAAGCGGGATAATTCCAGTAGCTCTAAATCCGGATACACCAATCTGGACAGTGGCAGCACCAGTCCATGCTTTGAAGAGCAACGCTCGAGATTGCTGCCTTGTAATTCTTCTGTCTTTACTTGCATTACCTACAATCCATGAATGACAAGCCTCTTTAAAGTAGGATTTCAGCGGCTTGAAAAATGATCGGTCTAGTGGCTGTAAACAGTGTGTCGTGTGGCTAGGAAAACAAATTATCGACACTTCATTTTCAACAGCTATATCCAAAAGAGTGGCACAATTCATATGAGAGGCATGACCATCTAACAGAAGCTAAGCAGGGCCAGGCGCCTTTCTAGGAAGGAAATGGTTTTTGAACCAATCCATGAAAATATCACAGTTAACTTAAGCGGATTCTCTCCTCATAACAACAACTGATTCTGGAAGCATGTTGTCTTCAGCGTTTTTTTTTTTTTTTTCACTCGTTTGTAAATGCAGTAAGGTGGTAAGAAATTTCCCTCGCCATTACAGCATGCAATAACTGTTATTGTGTCTCCTCTTTCACCAGAAGTAATGACATGGACATCTCTGCTTCCTCTTGCCGCAACAACCTTCGCATGCTCATTGTTTAACTGTAGACCAGTTTCGTCTACGTTATAGATACTACCTGGTTTATCCAGAAGCCCATTTTCGGTCAACGTTTGTGTTAACAGATCAAAATAAGAACTGACTTCGTCTCTGTTCTTCCAATCGCTCTGGCTACAGAAAGCCCTTGCACTTTTCTGATGCTTAAGCCTGCATTGCGCTCGAAAAATGAGAGAAACCAATCTTTCCCTGGAAGTTTCTTTTCCTTGTTGAATTTGTATTTCAGTCCCATCTGATCAACTAAATTGAAAGCTATTTGCCTGACGTCTGACGGTTTGGGAGCAAAGCCACATGATTGCAATTTCTTTATATAGGCAACTAATTTCCTTTCTGCATCTTCACCCCAGCATGATGATGGTCCGCATTCTGCTTTCTTGAAATTGTGCGTAGCCAGTCTTCCCCTTAATGTTCCTTCTGGTATATTTTTCATTTTAGCTGCTTTCCTTTTAGCACAACCTTCCTCTTCGACTAGTTTCACTGCCTCTAATAGATCTTCTGCTGTCCATTTTCCCCTGTCTGTTGTCCTAATGCGTTTTCTCGGCATTTTTCTGTAAAACAAAAACGTATGAACTCCTGTTAGCATTGCAAGCATTGAGGCATCTGTCCCACAATAATGGTGCGTCATCTGTCCGTTTTCGTAGCCATTACTCGACCGACATAACCTACAATGCTTCTACTGCACAATCTAAATACAAGTTATAAGCTACTAGGCGCGTATCTACCAGTACATACTATCGTGAAAAATTTTCTTGACTTACCTATTTTCTTAAATTGTTCTCTATTTTCCGCTCTTGAAGTACAAAAACTTAGGAGTAAACTGATCTCACCTGTGATTACAACAACAATGAGCGTCGAGCGCACAACTGCGTTTGATGACGAATTTCTTGAAAGTCCGGCGTCTGTCCTCCCGCGTCATCTATCCCGCTTTTACCTTATGTAGTGTAAATAGTCATTAATGAAGCTGTTGGGATTCAGTCATCAAATTAACTTATCGTTACATTAGGATATTTTTCCTTAAATTCTGCACGGAATACTACACTTCCCCAGTCAAACAACAGAGGGCAGAGCTAGCGTTACTTCCTCAACTGTTGCCGGCGATTATTTCACTGTTTATAACGTCTGACGTTGGTCATTGTTGGTTGTGTGGTGACGCTGCTTGTTAATGGCGTATGATCTTCCACGTACGCCGTCTTTTGCTTGCCTGTTTGGAGTAGCCCCACTCAACGAGGGTTACGCCATGCACAGCAATCTCCTGTTTCATTTGTGTCTCGAGAGTGAAGGGGCGCTCACCTGTCGCAATGTCGGCAGGTATCGAAGTCGTTACACAGCTGCATATCCTTACGTTAGCGGAAGACTGATTTTAGTTGAATAATGCAATCGGAGTTCTTCCTGCGATAATTCTACATCTACATCTACATCTACATTGATACTCCGCAAGCCACCCAACGGTGTGTGGCGGAGGACACTTTACGTGCCACTGTCATTACCTCCCTTTCCTGTTCCAGTCGCGTATGGTTCGCGGGAAGAACGACTGTCTGAAAGCCTCCGTGCGCGCTCTAATCTCTCTAATTTTACATTCGTGATCTCCTCGGGAGGTATAAGTAGGGGGAAGCAATATATTCGATACCTCATCCAGAAACGCACCCTCTCGAAACCTGGCGAGCAAGCTACACCGCGATGCAGAGCGCATGTCTTGCAGAGTCTGCCACTTGAGTTTATTAAACATCTCCGTAACGCTATCACGGTTACCAAATAACCCTGTGACGAAACGCGCCGCTCTTCTTTGGATCTTCTCAATCTCCTCCGTCAGACCGATCTGGTACGGATCCCACACTGATGAGCAATACTCAAGTATAGGTCGAACGAGTGTTTTGTAAGCCACCTCCTTTGTTGATGGACTACATTTTCTAAGCACTCTCCAAATGAATCTCAACCTGGTACCCGCCTTACCAACAATTAATTTTATATGATCATTCCACTTCAAATCGTTCCGCACGCATACTCCCAGATATTTTACGGAAGTAACTGCTACCAGTGTTTGTTCCGCTATCATATAATCATACAATAAAGGATCCTTCTTTCTATGTATTCGCATTACATTACATTTGTCTATGTTAAGGGTCAGTTGCCACTCCCTGCACCAAGTGCCTATCCACTGCAGATCTTCCTGCATTTCGCTACAATTTTCTAATGCTGCAACTTCTCTGTATACTACTGCATCATCCGCGAAAAGCCGCATGGAACTTCCGACACTATCTGCTAGGTCATTTATATATATTGTGAAAAGCAATGGTCCCATAACACTCCCCTGTGGCACGCCAGAGGTTACTTTAACGTCTGTAGACGTCTCTCCATTGATAACAACATGCTGTGTTCTGTTTGCTAAAAACTCTTCAATCCAGCCACACAGCTGGTCTGATATTCCGTAGGCTCTTACTTTGTTTATCAGGCGACAGTGCGGAACTGTATCGAACGCCTTCCGGAAGTCAAGAAAAATAGCATCTACCTGGGAGCCTGTATCTAATATTTTCTGGGTCTCATGAACAAATAAAGCGAGTTGGGTCTCACACTATCGCTGTTTCCGGAATCCATGTTGATTCCTACATAGTAGATTCTGGGTTTCCAGAAATGACATGATACGCGAGCAAAAAACATGTTCTAAAATTCTACAAGAGATCGACGTCAGAGATATAGGTCTATAGTTTTGCGCATCTGCTCGACGACCCTTCTTGAAGACTGGGACTATCTGTGCTCTTTTCCAATCATTTGAAACCCTCCGTTCCTCTAGAGACTTGCGGTACACGGCTGTTAGAACGGGGGCGAGGTCTTTCGCGTACTCTGTGTAGAATCGAATTGGTATCCCGTCAGGTCCAGTGGACTTTCCTCTATTGAGTGATTCCAGTTGCTTTTCTATTCCTTGGACACTTATTTCGATGTCAGCCATTTTTTCGTTTGTGCGAGGATTTAGAGAAGGAACTGCAGTGCGGTCTTCCTCTGTGAAACAGCTTTGGAAAAAAGTGTTTAGTATTTCAGCTTTACGCGTGTCATCCTCTGTTTCAATGCCATCATCATCCCGTAGTGTCTGGATATGCTGTTTCGAGCCACTTACTGATTTAACGTAAGACCAGAACTTCCTAGGATTTTCTGTCAAGTCGGTACATAGAATTTTACTTTCGAATTCAATGAACGCTTCACGCATAGCCCTCCTTACGCTAACTTTGACATCGTTTAGCTTCTGTTTGTCTGAGAGGTTTCGGCTGCGTTTAAACTTGGAGTGGAGCTCTCTTTGCTTTCGCAGTAGTTTCCTAACTTTGTTGTTGTACCACGGTGGGTTTTTCCCGTCCCTCACAGTTTTACTCGGCACGTACCTGTCTAAAACGCATTTTACGATTGCCTTGAACTTTTTCCATAAACACTCAACATTGTCAGCGTCGGAACAGAAATTTTCGTTTTGATCTGTTAGGTAGTCTGAAATTTGCCTTCAATTACTCTTGCTAAACAGGTAAACCTTCCTCCCTTTTTTTATATTCCTATTAACTTCCATATTCAGGGATGCTGCAACGGCCTTATGATCACCGATTCCCTGTTCTGTACATACAGAGTCGAAAAGTTCGGGTCTGTTTGTTATCAGTAGGTCCAAGATGTTATCTCCACGAGTCAGTTCTCTGTTTAATTGCTCGAGGTAATTTTCGGATAGTGCACTCAGTATAATGTCACTCGATGCTCTGTCCCTACCACCCGTCCTAAACATCTGAGTGTCCCAGTCTATATCTGGTAAATTGAAATCTCTACCTAAGACTATAACATGCTGAGAAAATTTATGTGAAATGTATTCCATATTTTCTCTCAGTTGTTCTGCCACTAATGCTGCTGAGTCGGGAGGTCGGTAAAAGGAGCCAATTATTAACCTAGTTCGGTTGTTGAGTGTAACCTCCACCCATAATAATTCACAGGAACTATCCACTTCTATTTCACTACAGGATAAACTACTACTAACAGCGACGTACACTCCACCACCGGTTGCATGCAATCTATCCTTTCTAAACACCGTCTGTACCTTTGTAAAAATTTCGGCAGAATTTATCTCTGGCTTAAGCCAGCTTTCTGTACCTATAACGATTTCAGCTTCGGTGCTTTCTATCAGCGCTTGAAGTTCCGGTACTTTACCAACGCAGCTTCGACAGTTGACAATTACAATACCGATTGCTGCTTGGTCCCCGCATGTCCTGACTTTGCCCCGCACCCGTTGAGGCTGTTGCCCTTTCTGTACTTGCCTAAGGCCATCTAACCTAAAAAACCGCCCAGCCCACGCCACACAACCCCTGCTACCCGTGTAGCCGCTTGTTGCGTGTAGTGGACTCCTGACCTATCCAGCGGAACCCGAAACCCCACCACCCTATGGCGCAAGTCGAGGAATCTGCAGCCCACACGGTCGCAGAACCGTCTCAGCCTCTGATTCAGACCCTCCACTCGGCTCTGTACCAAAGGTCCGCAGTCAGTCCTGTCGACGATGCTGCAGATGGTGAGCTCTGCTTTCATCCCGCTAGCGAGACTGGCAGTCTTCACCAAATCAGATAGCCGCCGGAAGCCAGAGAGGATTTCCTCCGATCCATAGCGACACACATCATTGGTGCCGACATGAGCGACCACCTGCAGATGGGTGCACCCTGTACCCTTCATGGCATCCGGAAGGACCCTTTCCACATCTGGAATGACTCTCCCCGGTATGCACACGGAGTGCACATTGGTTTTCTTCCCCTCTCTTGCTGCCATTTCCCTAAGGGGCCCCATTACGCGCCTGGGCAAACGCTCAAGCTTTCGATGATTATCACTATGTTCATCTTCAGGAGAAGCTGTCTGACGTTACCGGTGGTGGTGAGCAGTGTCAGTTTGAGCTTTTGCCCAGAACTGACGCAGCACGAAGTACAAGACTGTTTTACTCAAGAGTTGTGAGATTACAAGCGGTATGCCTGATATACATAAGTTAATAATGGAAAGAAGTTGGATGTCATGTTGGTAGTGAAATGCAGCGCGGCAGCAGAATTTCGTTCGTAATACGTGTTATGCCGGGAAAAGAGACGTTGGGGATCGCTGGACTGTTAGCCAGTGCAAGAGGTTGCGCTCTACCAACACTGTGGTTCAGTAGTTCTGGTAAGAACATAAATGACGTAATAAATGGTAGGATTCACGGTGGTATCGGTACCGTTGGTAGAGAAAGAAACATAAATGAATGTGTAAGAGAGAAATTGAGAACCGACGGCTTTCCTTTGTTTTTGGCTTTTTTGTTTGTTTTGCGCTATCAGCGCTTGAAGTTCCGGTACTTTACCAACGCAGCTTCGACAGTTGACAATTACAATACCGATTGCTGCTTGGTCCCCGCATGTCCTGACTTTGCCCCGCACCCGTTGAGGCTGTTGCCCTTTCTGTACTTGCCCAAGGCCATCTAACCTAAAAAACCGCCCAGCCCACGCCACACAACCCCTGCTACCCGTGTAGCCGCTTGTTGCGTGTAGTGGACTCCTGACCTATCCAGCGGAACCCGAAACCCCACCACCCTATGGCGCAAGTCGAGGAATCTGCAGCCCACACGGTCGCAGAACCGTCTCAGCCTCTGATTCAGACCCTCCACTCGGCTCTGTACCAAAGGTCCGCAGTCAGTCCTGTCGACGATGCTGCAGATGGTAAGCTCTGCTTTCATCCCGCTAGCGAGACTGGCAGTCTTCACCAAATCAGATAGCCGCCGGAAGCCAGAGAGGATTTCCTCCGATCCATAGCGACACACATCATTGGTGCCGACATGAGCGACCACCTGCAGATGGGTGCACCCTGTACCCTTCATGGCATCCGGAAGGACCCTTTCCACATCTGGAATGACTCTCCCCGGTATGCACACGGAGTGCACATTGGTTTTCTTCCCCTCTCTTGCTGCCATTTCCCTAAGGGGCCCCATTACGCGCCTGGGCAAACGCTCAAGCTTTCGATGATTATCACTATGTTCATCTTCAGGAGAAGCTGTCTGACGTTACCGGTGGTGGTGAGCGGTGTCAGTTTGAGCTTTTGCCCAGAACTGACGCAGCACGAAGTACAAGACTGTTTTACTCAAGAGTTGTGAGATTACAAGCGGTATGCCTGATATACATAAGTTAATAATGGAAAGAAGTTGGATGTCATGTTGGTAGTGAAATGCAGCGCGGCAGCAGAATTTCGTTCGTAATACGTGTTATGCCGGGAAAAGAGACGTTGGGGATCGCTGGACTGTTAGCCAGTGCAAGAGGTTGCGCTCTACCAACACTGTGGTTCAGTAGTTCTGGTAAGAACATAAATGACGTAATAAATGGTAGGATTCACGGTGGTATCGGTACCGTTGGTAGAGAAAGAAACATAAATGAATGTGTAAGAGAGAAATTGAGAACCGACGGCTTTCCTTTGTTTTTGGCTTTTTTGTTTGTTTTGCACAAATTTAGAATGACGTACCGTTCAGTGTTAGTCCTCGGGGTATTTTATATTCTTACAAAAAAGAAATTGCATTTAGCAATTACTTTTGATGCAAGTATAGTTTACACCCACAAATATCATAGAATCTTTATAATTATTTTTGTTGTTTTGTCCTCAATGAAACGTTATTTATCATGATCAAAGGTTTATGAATGACACAACCATGTTTTATATAAAATCGACGAAGTACTGAAGCGATGTTCGGTACGTATTTGTTTTGTAGTTTTTTTTTTAATTTTACCTTTCTTTTTTGGAGAAAATTGCATTTTTAAGCGCTAACTGATAAATCAGTTTGTTCTTTTTTTATTTATTTTTACTACAACAGCCCAAATTTTCAGGTTACAAATCAACAGTTTCGAACAAAACCGAAGTTAAACATTGTCAATTGTAATTCTTGTATAGATACTGTTTATTTCTTAAGTGTCATTGACAATTTGAATTTTTCTATACCGGTACATTCTGTTTATTTTTAAGTAACTATGTAGAACAAAAACATTACGTAAGCTACGCGGCCACTGTGTATTGGTAGAGTTGGTAGAGAAACATCGCTTCAATACTTCGTCGATTTTATATAAAACAAGATTGTGTCATTCATAAACAACTTCCGCAGTTATCAGTAATAACAGGAAACTCTGGCCTTTGACCGTGATAAAGAACGTTCTATTCAGAACAAAACAACAAAAATAATTATAAAGATTCTTTGATATTTGTGCGTGTAAACTATAGTTGCATCTAAAGTAATTGCTAAATGCAATTTCTGTTTTGTAAGAATACAAAATACTCTGGGGACTAACACTGAATTGTACATCATTCTAAATTTCTGCAAAACAAACAAAAAAGCCAAAAACAAAGGAAAGCCGTCGGTTCTCAATTTCTCTCACACACATTCATTTATGTTTCTTTCTCTACCAACGCCACTCAGTTTGTAAGTGGTTCACCGCTGCCAGTTTCCCCGGGGTACCTAGTAAGAGATTCCATACGTAAACAGAGTGATCGAAATGCGGTAACGCCCGATAGGTAACGCTGTTACAATCTTATCAAAGCTACTAGAAAAACTACGGTTATGTTCGCTGACTTATGGTAGTCTACCGTAGCCTACAGTAGTATCACAACTGTAGGCACTGCACGTTAACACGTTAGGAATCCCATAACGTTAAGTACACCGTGCTGCCGCCTTCTTGTGAGCTACGAGCTAAATGGTTCAAATGGCTCTGAGCACTATGGGACTTAACAGCTGTGGTCATCAGTCCCCTAGAACTTAAAACTACTTAAACCTAACTAACCTAAGGACATCACACACATCCATGCCCGAGGCAGGATTCGAACCTGCGACCGTAGCAGTCGCACGGTTCCGGACTGCGCGCCTAGAACCGCGAGACCACCGCGGCCGGCACTACGAGCTAACATGGCCAGTGTTGGACTGCGCCAATATTTGAAGTCTCAAATACGAGCTTACACCAAATATACTAAAATTTATTCCAGGCAAACTACTTGAAACATGAATACCGCACTTGACTAGCAGTTGCCGTTTCTGTTATCTGATATGTAATAACGTAACTTTCGATTAATATTTGACAATATTTAATTATAATGAACTGATATTCAATTGCAGTAGTTAAAACATTTATAATGTATATGTTTTGCATATTTAACACTCGTAAAAACTTATGTCTAAGAGAATGGGGCTCAGGCTTACAGATAAACGTTGAGCGAAGTAGTCAGTGACGTGACAGAAGTTCAAAATAAACGAGCCGAGCATTTTTTTCGTCACGTTCTTGGACGACTCACAGTCTTTTGATGTTCGCATTTAGTTGGGTAAGCTCAGTAAGGTTCCTGCGGCCAGTGAGTTAGGTGTGTTGGGGTCATAGTATGGCGTGCAGTCATTTGGAACTTCAGTTTCAGTGCAACAGTTTGTCACTGAGAGTGCGTATGATTGATCAGTGATGGTATAGATTCGCTATTGAACTTTGAACAGTTTGTTACCGAGAGTGCGTATGATTGATCAGTGATGGTATAGATTTGCTATTGAACTTGGCTTTGGTGAATTAGTTAATGATTATAGGCACGAGCGAAGTGATATAGTATTAGGAACTCGTACAGATTAGTGATTCAGGTGCAATGCATAAGGCTTTTGGCGTACATTCGTCGTTTCATGCGCACGCTCTGCTTTTTCTGCTACTTCAGTTATTTCATACAATGTAAATTTCGCTCTACGGTGGAGTGTGTGCGAATGCAAAACTTCCTGAAAGATTAAAACTGTGTCCCAGACCGAGCACTAAACGCGGGACTTTGGCATGTCGGAGGCAAGTGTTCTGTCGATTGAGCTACACAAGCACGACTCACAACCTGTCCGCACAGTTTTACTTTCGCCGGTACTGCATCTCGTACTTTCACACAGTTATAATCTGTGAGTGGCCGAGCGGTTCTAGGCGCTACAGTCTGGAACCGCGCGAGCGCTACGGTCGCAGGTTCGAATCCTGCCTCGGGTATAGATGTGTGTGATGTCCTTAGGTTAGTTAGGTTTAAGTAGTTCTAAGTTCTATGGGACTGATGACCTCAGATGTTGAGTCCCATAGTGCTCAGAGCCATTTGAACCATTTAGTTATAATCTGTCTGGAAGTTTCATACCAGCGCACACTCCGCTGCAGAGAGAAAATTTCATTCTAGAAACATTCCCTAGCTTGTGGCTAAGCCATGATCCGCAGGGTTTCCTTCCTTCCAGGAGTGCTGGTCCTGCAAGTTTCGCGAGAGAACTTCTGTGAAGACTGGAGTGTAGGAGATGATGTGCAGGAGAAAGTAAAACAGTGAGTAGGGCACTTGAATCGTGCTTAGGTCAGTATTGCCCACGATATCATTCACCAGAGCATCAGGCGATGGTGAATCGTGCTAAGCCACAGCTCACTGATCTCTCTCCACGTAACGTTGAATGTGCTATGGTCGCGGCACGCACACACGACGGGTTAGCGCAGGAGCGTCCGTCTAAGGACTCCGTGATAGGTACTTTGACTAATGTTCTTACAACTGATGATGGGCCATTCTTATGTATCCAACGCGATATAGGGTTATTACGCTCTACTCTACAGAACGTCACCACCCTGCAAACATTACGGCAGTCTCCCTACTTTCCTTTGGCTCTTTTCCTGGGGATGCAACGATGGATCCAGGCGGATTCTTCGAACAAGTCGCCCGGCGCTGACGGCCTCCCACTAGAGTTTTATCGGACATTTCGTTCTCTACAGGCACCGGTGCGGACTGAAATTTGTCGGGACCTTATGTCACCTGTCGTGCAGACCCCAGACGGTTTCCTCGACGATCTCCTCATTCCCATCCACAAACCTCGGGCTACATCACGGATATACGGTTATTGCCCCTTGGCGTTGCTCAACAACAACACGAAGATATTAACCCGGCTGCTGGTTGCTCGGCTCAAACGCATGACACGGTAGGTGGTTTCCCCTGATCAAACCTCTTTGGGAGGTGCCAATATCCGCACTACCTTCCATGGGTATCGAGTCATAATCGCTCTTGCTCACGCTGGGCTTTCGCAGCTCTTGACTTCAGCCAGGCGTTCGATCTGCTGGACTGCGACTACATAGAAGAGGAGCTCAGCAATATGGGATACCATGATATTACTGTCTCAGTCGTAAAGTGTCTCCTTCGCGGAGCGACGTCACGTACACTCTATAATGGCCATCTCACTCCTCCCATCTTGATTCGTCGTTCGGAGGGTCAAGGCTTGCCCGCTCTCTCCAATGTCGTACGATTTTGCCATAGACCCGTTGCTCTGCGGCCTCCTTCGACGCCTGTCTGGGATGTTTCTCCGTAGCCATTTATTTTACTGTACTGCTTATGAGGACGATCTCGTACTCGTTCTTCGTAGCGGTGCTAAGGTCCGAGAGTCACTGGCATGGGTTATCACCTAGGGCGAAGCTTCTGGTAGCAGCCTTAACGTGGGCAAATCGAGCGCTATGGCTGTAGGTGCGAGGCTTGCTGAGGGCAGCGCTGTTCCACTGCGTGTAGCTGCTACTAACCAATTCTTAGGTCTCGATTTCGTGAATGACCAGTGGCGCACGACTGCCCTCAATTGCCGGCTCCTATTGCTCCAATAGATCATCGTTCGTGGGCCCTCGATCTCCTGCAACTGACACAACATGTAAATGCATATTTGGTATTACGTGCCCCCATGTGACACAGACACTTCCCAAAGTAACAACAATAATTATATACGTAGATGATATAGTAACTGAAGACAAACACCAAAAACAGCTAGTGCAGAACGTTCTTCATCATGATAAAAAGACAAACGTTTCCTGTTATTATTGACAGGGGCGAAAGTTGTTTATTAATAAAAGAAATATGTTTTATATAGGACCGACGAAGTATTGAAGAAATGTTCGATATGTTCTTGTTTTGCGGTTTTTTTGTGTTAAATTTCATTTTGGGGTGGGGGGGGGGGGGGAAATTGCGTTTTCTAGCGCTGTATGATAATTTTTTTTAATGTTAACTACAACATATCTCTGTCTCGTATCAGAATTCAACAGTTTTCTAATAAAATTACAATTAAACATTGGAACAATGGATTCAGCTATTAATACTGTTCTTTTTTAAGTAACAGACAGAGGATAGCTTTGTAGAAGAAAAATGTCCCGTAAGTTACGCTGCTCTTTGTACAGCCTCAGTCAGTGTCTAAACGGTGTACAGCTGTCGGTTTCTAGGGGCACAGATAAGAAACTGGTCGCACATGCAAACAAAGTGATCGAAACGAGGTAACGCCCGATAGGTATATAACACACCAGACTTACTTGTAACACGCTTACGATCTTAAAGGAAGGCATCAAAGTAATTCAGAGGCGGGCTGCTAGATTTGTTAGCGCTAGGTTCGAATATCGTGCAGGTAGTACGGAGATGCTTCTGGAACTCAGATCGGAATCTCTGGAGGAAATGCAGGTATTTTTCGAGGACCAATACCGAGAAAATTTTGAGAATCGTCATTTGAAGCTGACTGCAGAACGTTTCTACTGCCGCTAACTTACTTTCTTACTTTTCGCGTAAGGACCACGAAGGTAAGATAACAGAATTGTGGCTAATACTGAGGCATATAGACAACAGTATTTCCCGCTCCCAATTTGCGAATAAAACAGGAAAGGAAATCGCTAGTACTGGTGGCTGGCGGAGAGTGTATGTAGATGTACACTGCGTCTGAGGAAAACGACTATGGAAAACGACAACGGAACACGACACAATGTAATTTATGTCTCCTGTCTAGCCTGCAGCAGCCGGTGTTTGGTACAGAACTATCGACGCAGACAGGACCTCAGCCGGTGCACAGCAACAGTGGAGAGTCAGTACTATGGACTGAACCGCAGGGTATGTTAAGGCCACACATATATGATGATCGTCGTTTCAGCAGTGAGCTGTGAAGCCCAATACTTCTGCCGGCCGGAGTGGCCGAGCGGTTCTAAGCGCTACAGTCTGGAACCGCGCGACCGCTACGGTCGCAGGTTCGAATCCTGCCTCGGGCATGGATGTGTGTGATGTCCTTAGGTTAGTTAGGTTTAAGTAGTTCTAAGTTCTAGGGGACTGATGACCTCAGAAGTTAAGTCCCATAGTGCTCAGGGCCATTTGAACCATTTGAACCCAATACTTCTCGCCACCGTGTGTTCCTTCATTGGTTTCACATACGCACCTCTGTTGCTGCAGCATATTCCGTTCGATCCTAAATATCATGGTATGACAAATACTTCTTACAGACCCATTCGAAATCACTCACACGCTGAAATTGGCGTACTGGCCTTAGTTTTACGTTTCCACTTAGTTTGATGGCTCTTCACTGAACAGACTTCGAATAAAACTAATCATGGCTGCTTCGACACTACTACGCCGCCTATCCTTTATCTTTATTATTTATTACTGGTATAATTTGTACATCCTAGTCTGATTCCGTTCGGACCTTTCATTTTGGATTCTGCTAGTAATATACAAGGATAGTATTGCTATGATATCATCACTGTAAATTCTGTATGTCTGAAAGGAAGTGGAAACATCTGAGTTTGTGTCCTGCAAGCGGAGACACCGAGGAAGAATATTATTTTTGGTAGGCTTACCGTTTAGTCAGGGCACTACCTCCCGATGAAGATGGTAGTGGAAGTCATCAAAATTTAAGTCTTTATCCCACTCACGCAGTAAGAACATCGATAACACTTTATTCAATGATTTCGTGGCGAAAGGCTTCGTAATCATTTCAGTTATTACCAGTTTGTTGCTGTCAGGGAAGTGCAATGTTAGCGTTGGCAATGAAAGGTGTAAATGCCCAATACTATTCGTATTTTCTCTCATAAGCGAAATTTCAGTTGCTATATTGCCTGAGAAAAACCAATGAAGCACCCACAAGGGAGAGGGGTGAGAGGAAACGAAGCGAAATTTATGGGCTCATGGGGTATGTGATGCTATTGCACTGATCACAAAACAGACTCATAATTGCAAAGAACTTGGCAGTATGAGCTTACTTATCTCTCCGGCCTCAATGCATGCACTGATTCAGTTGGGAAGGGTGTTGTTAAACCATTGTATCCGCTTTTGAAGCAAGCTGTCTCACAACTGTTGCAACAGGTCCTTGATACACTGAACAATGTCACTTGGAGGGAGCTGACATCCGAATTAGTCCCACATACGTTCTGAAGGAGACAGATCTGGCGATATTTCTGGCTACGGGGGTACCTCAACATCACACAGACAGTTCACAGAGCCACGTAACATGTCTGGGTAAGCTTTGTCCTCTTGAAAAACAGCACCATGATGTTGTAGCATGAGAGGTGGAACATGAGTTAGCAAGACGTCCTTGATGTACTGTTAAGCACTCAGATTTCTCTCTCTCACTACCAGCCATGACCTGAAATCATAACCGACGGCTCCCCACACGATGAAGCTAGAAGTAAAACCTCTGTGCCTCTTTATAACATCTGAAGAATGGGAAATCTTTCCAAGTCGCGAGCACACTCGCCGACGATGGTAATCCTGGGTAGTACAGAACAGCGATTCAAGGTTGAACACAATGCGACGCCATTGATCGGCAGTCCATGCTTCCCAGTCATCGTTCCACTCTCATCACAGCTTTTGTGTTGTCCTGTTAGTGGTAGCCTACGAATGGGATGGTCATTCCCTAGCCTGGCTGCTGCTAGTCTCCGACCAATAGTGTGGATGACACAGAATGTTCCAGGGAATCCAGTTCTACGATGTCAGGCGCAAGTATGAAGGTGTTAAGATGTTCTTGGTGCACTGTGCGACGATTCTCCTTGTAGTAGCCACATGAGGTAGACCGGAAACTTGGTGACGAATATGTCTGCCTTTATGTTCTCATTCAGTCCAACACTGGGACACTGACGTATCCTGATGCCCTACAGACCAGGAAATTGCACGAGCCTACCAGCCTGCCAAAGTCAGACACAAAATACGGTCCTATTCAAAGTCTGTCAGGTGGTGATAACGGTGTCTTACACAAGTAGGTGCCATCTCCATGTCGTTCACAGTGATCATTCAAATCCCACGCTGTTTACGCACCAGCCTGGTTATCAACACTAAACATGGACAACAACAGCACTTGTCACAGAAAACTTCAGCTATAACCATTGACATAGCTGACGATAATGTATAATGTATACATCCTGGGTGTTTCACTTTTTTTGTCAGGCAGTGTATAACCACTACAATAATTAGTCAGTTTTTCTGCAGCTCAGTTTCTGGAACACGACGTGTATGGACCTTAAGGAATAGGTTGGGCAGTATTGATCTTTGAATTGAAATGGTTGCATAATTCGTTTCCGCAATAAATCTCCTATATTCTCATTCCGTGCATTGTTTGATTCAAATAAATGATTAATTAAGAACGTAGAACAGTACGAGATGTTTCCATTTGTACCTAGAAGCATGGATATGTGTCCATTGCTGCCAATAAAGGCACTTACATTATTTTGATCTCCAAGGTGTCTTCGACGAGTCCAGTTGATGGCACATTTTCAGCTGTCCAGCTACGATTACGAGTTTAGTTTCCTGCAAACATTTCTTCGACTGACGTATTCTTCATAAGTTGCTGCGAGGAGTGATTTTATGAATGCTCACTGCCTGGACTCAGATCAGACAGTGAAGTATTGTTGGTGTCCAGGCTTTATTTATAGGCGAGTTCGTCTCATCCCGCCCACTACTTGCATTGATGCGCTTTTGTTTTTCAACATCCAAGCCGTTATTCCGTCAAACGCACACTCCATCGTTTTTTCAGGCTGTGACGGATGAGATGGCAGCGAGATTTTAATAAATTGATTTCGGGGTGCCATGCTTTGCAAAATTAAAATGTACGCCCTTATTTCTTAAGTTTCCCGACATCCTTATCGGGAAGAATCTACAGCCCGGCCGGGGAATACTGCCACCTACATCTACATTTTACTCTGCAATTCACATTTAAGTGCTTGGCAGAGGGTTCATCGAACCACAATCATACTATCTCTCTACCATTCCACTCCCGAACTGCGCGCGGGAAAAACGAACATCTAAACCTTTCTGTTCGAGCTCTGATTTCTCTTATTTTATTTTGATGATAATTCCTACCTATGTAGGTTGGGCTCAACAAAATATTTTCGCATTCGGAAGAAAAAGGGCGACTGAAATTTCGTAAATAGATCTCACCGCGACGAAAAACGTCTTTGCTTTAATGACTTCCATCCCAACTCGCGTATCATATCTGCCACACTCTCTCCCCTATTACGTGATAATACAAAACGAGCTGCCCTTTTTTGCACCCTTTCGATATCCTCCGTCAATCCCACCTGGTAAGGATCCCACACCGCGCAGCAATATTCTAACAGAGGACGAACAAGTGTGGTGTAAGGTGTCTCTTTAGTGGACGTGTTGCATCTCCTAAGTGTCCTGCCAATGAAACGCAACCTTTGGCTCGCCTTCCCCACAATGTTATCTATGTGGTCTTTCCAACTGAAGTTGCTCGTAATTTTATTACCCAGGTACTTAGTTGAATTGACAGCCTTGAGAATTGTGCTTTTTATCGAGTAATCGAAATCCAACGGATTTCTTTTGGAACTCATGTGGATCACCTCACACTTTTCGCTATTTAGCTTCAACTGCCACCTGCCACACCATTCAGCAATCTTTTCTAAATCGCTTTGCAACTGATACTGGTCTTCGGATGACCTTACTAGACGGTAAATTACAGCATCATCTGAGAACAACCTAAGAGAACTGCTCAGATTGTCACCCAGGTCATTTATATAGATCAGGAACAGCAGAGGTCCTAGGACGCTTCCCTGGGGAACACCGGATATCACTTCAGTTTTACTCGATGATTTGCCATCTATTCCTACGATCTGCGACCTTCCTGACAGGAAATCATGAATCCAGTCGCACAACTGAGACGATACCCCATAGGCCCGCAGCTTGATTAGAAGTCGCTTGTGAGGAACGATGTCAAAAGCTTTCCGGAAATCTAGAAATACGGAATCAACTTGAGATCCCCTGTCGATAGCGGCCATTACTTCGTGCGAATAAAGAGCTAGCTGCGTTGCACAAGAACGATATTTTCTGAAACCATGCTGATTACGTGTCAATAGATCGTTCCCTTCGAGGTGAGTCATAATGTTTGAATACAGTATATGCTCCAAAACCCTACTGCAAACCGACGTCAATGATATAGGTCTGTAGTTCGATGGATTACTCCTACTACCCTGCGCAATTTTCCAAACTGTAGGTACAGATCTATCGGTGAGCGAGCGGTTATATATGATTGCTAAGTAGGGAGCTATTGTATCAGCGTAATCTGAAAGAAACCTAGTCGGTATACAATCTGGACCTGAAGACTTGCCCGTATCAAGCGATTTGATTTGCTTCGCAACCCCTAAGGTATCTACTTCTAAGAAACTCATGCTAGCAGCTGTTCGTGTTTCAAATTCTAGAATATTCCATTCGTCTTCCCTGGTGAAGGAATTTCGGAAAACTGCGTTCAATAACTCCGCTTTAGCGGCACAGTCGTCGGTAACAGTACCATCGGCACTGTGCAGCGAAGGTATTGACTGCGTCTTGCCGCTTGTGTACTTTACATACGACCACAATTTGTTCGGATTTTCTGCCAAATTTCGAGACAATGTTTCGTTGTGGAACCTATTAAAGGCATCTCGCGTTGAAGTCCGTGCGAAATTTCGCGCGTCTGTAAATTTTAGCCAATCTTCGGGATTTTGCGTTCTTCTGGACTTCGCATACTTTTTCCGTTGCCTCTGCAACAGCGTTCGGACCTGTTTTGTGTTCCATGGGGGATCAGTTCCATCCCTTACCAATTTATGAGGTATGGATCTCTCAATTGCTGTTGCTACTATATCTTTGAATTTGAGCCACATCTCGTCTACATTTGCATAGTCAGTTCGGAAGGAATGGAGATTGTCTCTTCGGAAGGCTTCTAGTGACACTTTATCCGCTTTTTTAAATAAAATTATTTTGCGTTTGTTTCTGGTGGATTTGGAAGAAACGGTATTGAGCCTAGCTACAACGACCTGTATCAGTCATGATGCTCTCTATCAGCTCTGGATTGTTTGTGGCTAAGAGGTCAAGTGTGTTTTCGCAACCATTTACAATTCGCGTGGGTTCGTGGACTAACTGCTCGAAATAATTTTCGGAGGAAGCATTTAGGACAATCTCGGAAGATGTTTTCTGCCTACCACCGGTTTTGAACAAGTATTTTTGCCAACATATCGAGGGAAGGTTGAAGTCCCCACCAACTATAACCGTATGAGTGGGGTATTTATTTGTTACGAGACTCAAATTTTCTCTGAACTGTTCCGCAGCTATATCATCGGAGTCTAGGGGTTGGTAGAAGGATCCAATTATTAGCTTAGTTCGGCTCTTAAGTATAACCTCCACCCATACCAATTCGCACGGAGTATCTACTTCGACTTCACTACAAGATAAACCACTACTGACAGACACAAATACTCCACCACCAATTCTGCCTAATCTATCTTTCCTGAACACCGTCTGAGACTTCGTAAAAATTTCTGCAGAACTTATTTCAGGCTTTAGCCAGCTTTCTGTACCTATGACGATTTCAGCTTCTATGCTTTTTATTAGCGCTTGAAGCTCAGGGACTTTCCCAGCACAACTACAACAATTTACAACTACAATTCCGACTGTTTCTTGATCCAAGCACGTCCTGTATTTGCCATGCACCCTTTGAGACTGCAGCCCACCCCGTACTTTCCTGAGGCCTTCTAACCTAAAAAACCGCCCAGTCCACGCCACACAGCCTCCGCTACCCGTGTAGCAGCCAGCTGAGTGTCGTGAACTCCTGACCTATTCAGCGGAACTCGAAACCCCACCACACTATGGCGCAAGTCAAGGGATCTGCAGCCAACACGGTCGCAAAACCGTCTGAGCCTCTGACTCAGACCCTCCACTCGGCTCTGCACCAAAGGTCCGCAGTCGGTTCTGTCAACGATGCAGCAGATGGTGAGCTCTGCCTTCATCTCGTAAGCAAGACCGGCAGCCTTCACCAAATCAGATAGCCGCTGGAATCCAGAGAGAATTTCCTCAGATCCAAAGCGACACACGTCAGTAGTGCCGACATGTGCCACCACCTGCAGTTGGCTGCACCCTGTGCTCTTCATGGCATCCGGAAGGACCCTTTCCACATCAGGAATGACTCCACCCGGAATGCACACGGAGTGCACACTGGCTTTCTTCCCCTCCTTAGCCGCCATATCCCTAAGGGGCCCCATTACGCACCTAACATTGGAGCTCCCAACTACCAATAAGCCCACTCTCTGCGA
Source organism: Schistocerca serialis cubense (assembly GCF_023864345.2). NCBI lineage: Eukaryota > Metazoa > Arthropoda > Insecta > Orthoptera > Acrididae > Schistocerca > Schistocerca serialis. The sequence goes on along the minus strand of NC_064640.1, from coordinate 348,554,808 downwards.
TTGCCCGGACCTTGAAGGCTGAGAATCATCCTCTGAAACAGGGCAGGCAGCTGCATCTGGCTCAGCCAGAGACAGCACCTGAAACCTGTTTGTCAGACGCACCGGGGAGGCTTTCTGATCAACCTCCGGGGACGTCTTTCGCTGCCTGCCACGCCTTGGAACGACCTCCCAATCAACCACAGGCGAGGGCTCAGCCCCACTGCGGGCAGCAACCGAGGCAACCACAGCGGCAGACCCATATGGGGACAGACGGGACGAGGTTGACATCCCCGTGATACCCAACTCCGGCTCCCCACAGTGGTTCCCATTGGCAACAGCCTCAAGCTGCGCGACCGAAGTCAGCGCTGCCTGCAGCTGTGAGTGAAGGGATGCCAACTCAGCCCTCATCCGAACACAGCAATCACAGTCCCTGTCCATTCTAATCGATGTTGAACAACAGCTACTGAAACACGAGTCCGTGCCTAGATAACGCAAGGGAAACACACAAAGAATGTATGAACTAACCTGTACAAATGCATAACGACTGCGCCACAATCTGCCTGAATTTACGATTACAGTAACTAAAACTCGAAATTACACCTGCTATACGAAACTCACGCCCAATTTAAATAAGAATCTACGAGGTAAACACATAAAAGAGGCTATATACGTATCTTTCTGCGCTGTCGATGTGCAAAAGAAGCTATATACGTATCTTTCTGCGCTGTCGATGTGCACCAACTGGTAGCACAGGCCACTCTGGTCTCTGAGAGCCTACTAGACAGACGAGTGCCACTGACGTACCAAAACAAAACAAATGCCTAACGACTGCGCTACAATCTGCCTGAATTTAGGATTACAGTAACTGAAAATTGAAATTACACCTCCTATACGAAACTCACACGTAATGTAAGTAAGAATCTACGAAGTAAACACAGAAAAAAAGCTATATACGTATCTTTCTGCGCTCTCGATGTGCACCAACTGGAAGCTCAGGCCAGACTGGTCTCTGAGCCACCCGGTAACATTCCATTACAATCCTAGTATTTATACAGCATGTCCCACGAAGAATGGTCAAAATTCAGTGATATGACCGGAACGCCCATGCGAAGCGAAAAAGTCTATTAAACATAGGCTCTAAAATGGAAAACTTAAGAGCTATAGCGACTTTATTTTCAATACTATGAAACAAATCTGTTTTACTGCAAGCTCTTTGTTTTCCATATTCAGAAAGGTAGTATGGACCAAAACAAGAGCCGCATGCGGTAGCCGTGCGCTAGAAGACGCCTTGCCACGGTTCGCAAGGCGCCCCCCGTCGGAGGTTAGAGTCCTCCCTTGGGCATGGGTGTATGTGTTTTGTCGTTAGCGTAAGTTAATTTAGGTTTAGATTAAGTAGTGTGTAAGCCTAGGGACCGATGACCTTAGTAGTTTGGTCACACATAACTTACCACAAATTTCCAAATTTCCAAAACAAGAAAACATTGTCTAGTAAACATGCGTTCTAAAATATGTACCTTAAGAACTATGACACGTCTTTATTTTCGTTAGTGTGAATCACTTCACTTTCACAGAACAGTGGCATACACTTTGGAGCCAAAGTTTCGTCGACAATTTTTATCTTGGTCTATGTAGCCCCCCAAAATATGGTAAGCAAAGGGTTTACAGTAGAAGAGATTTGTTTCACAATATCGAAGATGAAGAAGTGCTTATAGCTCTTAAGGTATGCGTTTAAGACGTCATGTTCACCACAGTTTTTTTTGTTTCGGAGAATGTTCGTTGCTGTCATATTCCGCAGTATTGACTGTTCCTCCCGGGGCACCCTGTACAACAAAGTGCCAGGTGTGCAGTTTCCGTATATATACCAGGTGGCCCACTAACGCCATCTTCCATTGACGTTATTTAATCCTGGGTACCACAGACGCCGAAGGCTTGCCTAAGCAGAACAGTAAAGCGGGCTCCACACCAACAGAGGAGACTTTGCCAAACGTAAGACAGGTGCTTGAAACCAAACACATTACAGCTATACCTGGTCCTATAGCTTGTCGCTGGAAAACTTGCTTGCTCTGGGAGGGGTGCCGGGTTCGATTCCTGAGCTCTAGAAAGGTGTCTGTGTAGAAGGCAATACCTAAAAGGTCCAAAGTATATTATTTATCTGTTTCAAGACATACCAACACATAATGAACCAGTTCGTGCTACACAATTGGCAGTATTACATGAATGCTATCATATCTTTAATTGTAATAGAGAACAATTAATACAATGAATATCATAAATGATGTTCCTTTAAACATATATTATAGATGGACAGATCTTTATAACTGCATTATTCATAATATAAACGTTCAAATGCATGCCCGCCTTATTGGGTGAACTGATGTAAGCGCCTCTCAGTACTAGCATCGGCGCCCCTTAACATTTCTGCAGATACTGAAGCTCAAGTATGACGTATTCGTTCTTTTAACACATCATTATTTTCCGGTGCCATTTCTTAAACTCTGGCTTTGATATAACCCCATCAGAAAAAATCCAAGAGCGTTATATCAGGTGACCTCGCTGGCCATCGAATGCAACCATCTCGACCTATCCACGGTTCGTGGAACCATCGTGCTGAAACCAGTACCTCACAGCTAACTAAAGTGGTATATCTTCTAGGAGATGCCGAAGATCAGCTCATTCTGTATGAATTGCAAGTACAGCCGACCAGTTACTCGGGGAGCCAAATAAACTGGTCTAATGATGTGGTCTCCTAAAATGCTGCACCATACCTTAACAACCTGGAGCGTTTGCACGTGATATGTCGTAACCAGTGAAGATATGCAGGAGCCCATTAATGTAGATTGAGTCAATAGACAGTGGCGTCAGTGGCGAAATAGCATTCATCTCCCCATAAAATCGCTGGATGAAATCCGGATTTACGGCTACTTTATTCACGAGACGACTGTAGAATGATACACTATTTCGGAAATCGTTTCCATATAGTGTTGGTGTAGGTGCAACTGAAAGGGATGCAATTTTCGTTCCTCCAGAATCTTTTATACCGAAACCCTCAGTATGCCCAGACCACTGCAGCTCTTCTTTGTCATAATTACGATGAGAAATTGTTATTACTGGCCGAGATCTAATGAATTTCATAATATTATTAATAATGACCCTAATAGTATTAATATTGTTATTATTATTTTATTACTATTATTATTATAGGTACAAATAACACTGCCGCACGATAACACTTTACTTTACATCATGTGCGTCACAGATTGGTAGGTTCAAATGGCTCTGAGCACTATGGGACTTAACTTCTGAGGTCATCAGTCCCCTAGAACTTAGAACTACTTAAAGCTAACTGACCTAAGGACATCACACACATCTATGCCCAAGGCAGGATTCGAACCTGCGACCGTACCGGTCGCGCGGTTCCAGACTGTAGCGCCTAGAACCGCTCGGCTACCCCGGACGGCCACAAATTGGTCTTTCCATGACACGTTGTACCTGGAAATCTCCCTCTGTCCATCTCTGTGCGTCTAAAAACATGGGCAGAAAGCAGACGTTGCGTTAGAGAACATTATGAATACAGGCTTCGGGTCTCAGCTGCATTGCGGTGCGTCTCCTCATAGATCAGTATCACATTCCGCTGGAGTACTTTGCAGTTATCTGTTTGACTGTAAGACCTGACCCGAACAAAAAACAGACGGCCACGAGACCTCATCAGAGCAGAACCTGGAAGAAAACGCACGCAGATGGCGCAGCTCGGTGGAGTGTCTTTTGTACGTGCGCTTCCCCTTTGAACAGCAGTGACGAGGCAACCCTTCTTGCGCTAACGTGTCCGGGAAACATAAAACTACAGAGGAGTACTTGCATGGGTCACCTGGCATATATAGGGTGGTCAGAAGCAGTATGAAAAGCTTCTAAGCGTGTTGCAGGATAGGTTGTGTTGAGCCTGATTGGCTAACTTCAATGCTAATTAACTCGGAAACAGAGCAAGGCATTTAATTTTTACCTTAACAGTTACTATTCAGCACAGGCTACCCTGCAACACACCTACAACCTTTTCAGACTGTTTATGACCACTCTGTACATTTCTCTTAAGAGCTCGTCTCGATGACCTTATGTGACAGTGGCAGCATTCATAATAAAGACCATTGATTCGCCCGTTTTGTTTAATTACACTCTTCAGAATACTGTTTTCATCAATCGCGATACACAATATTTTTTATGAGACGTGGGACCAATGCAGCTGATTAACGGGGCAGTTCGTACTCTAAATGCCGTAGATGGAATGTTAAAATCACAGCTAGACTCCAATGGCTCTGACATACTGAAAGAACGCGATCATTTGTACAGTTGCCTTACCTGTACTTCCCTTCTGCTTGTTCCTGGTCTCATCCCGTATCTTCACGGCTTCGGTGCGTTAACTATTGGATTTGGCAATGTTAGTGGTAGGGAGAGACCAGACGCCCGTGCTGTTGCACCTCTTCCTACAGGGACGGAATATGTGTACACCATCTGCCTGCAACTAGTGAAAGTGTGACAACGTTTTCCAAATGATTGCAAATCGTGAAACTGAGGTGCGGGTTAGGTACTAACGCAGCATTCACGAGTGTGAGAATATTTTCGAAATGTGGGTACCAACCCAGCATTTACTTAGTTGGATGCGGCAAATCTTCTAAAAACCACAACCTATCAGACCGGCCTCCATCGTTAATCCGGTGAAGGGGCGTGGAAATAATGCTTGCTGCGTGCTCCGCAGTCGATAAGCCACATGTGTCTGCTGGATAGTGACAAACGACGAGCACCTAAGGGAACTCAGTCTTCGTTGGCAGGGTACGGATTTGGAGAATCCAGGCTTCCTGAGTTAGACACAGGTGAGTACCTCCAGTCCTCTGTAACCTTAGCTGGTCGTAAAATGTGACCATTCTGGGGCTCGGGGCGCGGCGGTGGAACGTTGTGTTTCAAAGTGAACGGGCATCTTGTAGAGTCCTGCATGACCGAGTAAGCGAGCACAAAATACGAGATGGGACGAGCACATCATAACTGGATAGGCTGCCCGCATTAGTTCTAGTGACCTAGCATAGAAGCCGTGACCGAATACATAGCACGTAGCTTCAAACACCTTACACGTGTCATTATCCGTGAGAGACTGCAGCCAGTACGGGCTTCTCATTTGTTGTGTGTCTCTCTCTGTAATCATGCATCGCGATGGAAGCCAGTGCAGTAAGACGTAAGATTGAAACCAATGTTTACACACTGAAGAAACGGGAAGGTCTAAAAAGCCAAGTATGGAGTACATTTCTGTTGGTTGTAGACGAAAACAGTGCGTCTACTGGGTACGTATCATGCATAAAGTGCTCCACATTATTGTGTTTCCAGTCGAGAACCACTTATTTAAAGAAACACAGTTGCAACAAATCTCACAAAGATGCAGCTTCAGGGATAACGGCAGTAATAAAAAATAGTATTACAGCAAAGTGTGTTGCAATGTGTGCTAAAGATATGAGACCTTTTAATGCTGTTTTCGGTGAAGGTTTCAGAGAACTAGGCCAAGAATTAATACATCTAGGTGCCCATTATGGAGAAGTTAACGTGGCAGATGTCATGCCACATCCCTCTACTATAAGCAGACATGGCAAAAAACAACCTGGTGTAATACGAAACAGCACAATGCCCTAAGTTATTTCGGAAGTTTTATTAATAATCCAGTTAGTTCTTCTGTGGTTTCACAAACTGCAACAAATTTTCAGTGTCAATAACATTGTCAGGTGAGTAATTACTGCAGTTAAACACTGTTTCTTTATGATACGCGATAGATTTATAATTAACTAGGGTACTTGATGTGTACTAACAGATATGCATTTTTTAACAGGAGGTACAATTTATTAATAACATGTGCTGCGACAGTTGATATGTGGACTAATTCGCATAATCAGGTACACTATTTCACGCTTACAACACATTACATTAACACAGATTGGTCTCTTGTGAACAATGTTTTATTTACAACAAAATTCCCGGACGTTAAGAAGACGGGAGTAAACATCATGAAAGAAATTGAAGAGAGGATGGCTGATTGGGACATTTCGCCAGACATGTTGCAAACTTTTGTTTTTGTCTCTGACCAGGGTGCCAGTGTAATAAAGGCTTTGGAAAATCACGAAAGGATTCCTTGTGCTGCTCATTGTATAAACACGGCACTTAGCCATACTTTCGATGAAGATAACTTCTTGTTAAATCATGCCCCGAACATCGCATCAACAGTAAATATTGCAAAATGCATTGTAAGGTACATTAAGAAAAGTGGCCTCTGCTCGTCTTTGGGATGTAAATTTACGCAACGCATCTGATTTTCTGAGTCTTATAAGGCATTTAAGACCACAAAGCAACCTATGTTCAAACTGTGAAATAAGATCGATGCAGAAACACTTGTACCTATAAATGTGGCTGCAAACCTACGTCACTCTTTAAGACAAAATTTAGCGTGCAACAGAGACAATGATAGCAGCTGAAAGCATTTTTGATACGGGACTTAGGCAGAAAAGCAGCATCAAAAAACATGTTTCTGGAAAAACAGTCTCACAAAAACCAAAGTAGAGGCGAAAAGTAACAGGAGAAAAGAATTAGATACAAGGCCTCCTATCGGTGTCGTGGCTTTTCGACCGTAGGCTTTGCGATCCGTGACGTCAACTTGGTCTTTTCGACCAGAAATATCTTAGCCGTGGTTTTTCCGACAGTCAAAGGAAACCGCCAAGTACGGCATTCTCTGCCGATCAAATTGTAATAAGAACGTTCCTTTAGATTCCATCAGTGTTTATCACTGGCTACACAAATAGTATACAGACATGTGTAAATGGTTTTTTTATTTATTTTACTTTTTACTTTTTAATTTTTTGCATTTCAATTTTTACCCATTTTCTTTCTACAACATTACTGTAGTAAATGATTAAACAGCTTGTCTTATTTTATAAATTTTAATTTATAATTCAGCTTTTTTGTAATGTGTAAGTAGGCTGTTTAGGTTTTCTTATTGGTAACGCCACGTAGCGCTCTATATGAAAATCACTGACTGTGCTGTGTGCAGTCTGAAGCTGGTCGGCATTGTTGCAATAGTCGCTATTGTAGTGTTGGGCAGTTGGCTGTTAACAGCGCGTAGCATAGCGCAGTTGGAGGTGAGCCGCCAGCAGTGGTGGATGTGGGGAGAGATCTTTCTTTTGCTAACTGTGCCTGTCAGTAGTTAGTGCCTTCAGTAGTTTGAATCTTTTATATAGCTGGCAGTAGTGGCGCTTGCCGTATTGCAGTAGTTCGGGTAACGAAGATTTTTGTGAGGTAAGTGATTTGTGAAACGGATAGGTTAATGTTAGTCAGGGCCATTCTTTTGTAGGGATTTTTGAAAGTCAGATTGCGTTGCGCCAAAAATATTGTGTGTCAGTTTAAGCACAGTCATGTATAATTGTTCAAAGGGGACGTTTCAAATGAAGCTCGAAGTTTTAAATTTCTTCTTACGAGTAGCTCTTTCCAACTTCAACTGAGCGTCAGGACAATTTCCCAACTCTCAGAATGAAACCATTTCCAGCCCGCTCTTAAAAGCTATTGAAGACTGTATGTACCCGAACAGTACCGTAGTTTTACTCTCACCAGCTGTGTAAGAAAGACTTTGGAGTGGACGATCAACTACCGTCTTGTCTGGATTTTAGAATCCCGACAGTTCCTTACTCGCTTCCGCAGTACATTTAAGAGGTATCAGTTCACTTTGAGAAACTGGCTCCCCTGGAAGGGTCTATATAACCGATTTTCTCAGGCATCACCTAATAAATATATCGCTTTAAACCGAGATTGTATATGATTCCATTCGCAAGAGTAATTTCGTCTGAAAGCTCCTTGAAGGGGCTTTAGATGTCATTTTTCTGTCTTTAAACGGTCTTCCTCTCTTCACGTTATTTTAGTATTGTTTTGACTATGGCTCTCTTTGCCACAGCTAATCTGTACTACCATTTAAAGACAAGTCGCAGTTCGACGTTGTTACTAAAAATCTCGAAAAGTTCTTGATTAGTCTACTTCAGATCTTTACGCAATACTCTAATAAACGTTCCTGCGGACATAGGCTCTACATTTTCATGATATGTATGGTATATAAATATACGTACACTGTACGAATTGGAAAGATGTTTATCACAGAATGGATTGGCAGTCAGGGGCTTATATAGTTAGCCAATCAACAGACAGTAATAATACCTAGAAAGTGTATTTTTTAAATCATATACTTTCTTAAATGGAAATATGCCTATTGACATTACCAGAATGAAAGTAGCGTAAATTAGAATGCCAGTGGTGTTTGTTGCAGGATTCTAGTGCGAGCCATTTTCGAGATATCTCATTTTGAAAAGGTTCCACACCGACGTTTGTTTGTGCCATTCAGCCTGCGTAGTTTCTAGGTACGATGTTGTTATGTTTTCTTACAGTGTGCTTGTGTGTTCCTTGAGTGGACTGCCAGCCATTTAATGTGTGACAGTCCAAGCAGCAGGTCGTGAGTGGACTATGTGATTTACCAATGCAGTAAAAGCCAACATGCTTATGGAATATGGAGAGTATAGGATGAATGCAGTTCGTTCTTGTAGGGTTTATGCGGCTAGATATCCCAGTGGACGTCAAACATCTCGGCAATTATTTATCAACTTCTCAACCAGTAACGTGAAAGTGATATTGTAAGATGTAGAGGTGCAGTCGCACGAGGATGTGACATGTGTCACGTAAGTGTCCTATACATTCTCCATCGACACAGGTTTCATCCCTATCACATTTCTCTCCATCAAGAGCTGCATGGAAGCGATTATGAGAAACGTGTTCACTTCTGGACATGGGCATTACGATAGCATACTCCTGAAGTATCATGTATCTTGTTTAGTGGTGAAACCACGTCTGCCAATCATGGCCAGGTAAACTGCCAAAATATGCACTACTGGGGTGTTGACAATCCCCGATGGCTTCGTCAGGTGGTACGTCAATGTCCATGGAGTGTAAACGTGTGGTGTGGGATAATGAATGAACCACCAGCTCATAGGCCCGTTTTCCGTAGATGGAACACAGAACGCACACATGTATCACAGAATTCTAACAGACCATCCTCCACAGATGCTAGAAGACGTTCCTCTAAAGACTAGGAGGACCGTGTGTTACTAACATAATAGCTGTCCATCCCATGTTGCACGAAATACTGCAGCATGTCTTCATGAATTGATTCCAAATAGTTGGATTATACCCAGAGGACTTGTTCCATGGGCCGTTCCCCATATTTCACGCCAGTGGACTTTTTTCTATGAGGAAAGCGGATAGTTACTGTCTACAAGGACATTCCAGCTACACCGGATCATGTGCAACGATGTATTACTGCAGCCTGCTCGGACGTATCCGCTGAAATTTTAGCACGTGAGCAGCAGGCGTTCCATGCCATATTGGAAGCGTATATTGCAACTTCCGACGGTCATTCTGGACACAACCTGTGATGGTAATCTGCCTCGTTCTGGTCAGAATCCACATCACTCGTGTATGCATTTGCTTTATTCTTTAGTGTGTGATACCACATATATTGTACAAGTGTCAGTGTGTGAACTTTTCAAAACACGATATCTCGTAAATGACTCGCACTATAATCCTGCAGCACCAATGACATTCTAATTCACCCTACTTTTAGTCTGTTAACGTCAATAAGCTATGTTCCATTTAAGGAAGTGTGTGTTTGTACGAAAGTACGCTTTCTAAGTATTATTACAATCTGTTGATTGGCTAACAATAAGAGACCTGGACTACCAATCCATTTTAGGAACAATACAGATCACTAGCACTTCCGATTTGCCCGAAATATTTGCGATGCAAGTTTTGGCGATTCACAGTGAATAAATGTAATATACACTAGTGTCCAAAATTAAAGCAACATACGGAAATTTTCCAAGGTTGCGTTTATTTGGCACAATACAGTACACAGTTGGTATTAAAGTAGAAACAATGTAAACAATACTGTACGTAATCAGCTGCAACATGCATAACGGTAGACGAAAATGTTCTTCTCTTTTATCCAACTAAACAGATTTGCACACTCATTCTGACACCTGGTTAATGTGCTCAGTAAGGGGTGTGACCACCTCTGCCCCAATAAAGGCCTGACAACGACGGGCCATGGTGTGAATGATGTCATCAACCTCATGTTCTACATATAAATCTACATTTATACTCCGCAAGCCACCCAGCGGTGTGTAGCGGAGGGCACTTTACGTGCCATTGTCATTACCTCCCTTTCCTGTTCCAGTCGCGTATGGTTCACGGGAAGAACGACTGCCGGAAAGCCTCCATGCGCGGTCGAATCTCTCTAATTTTACATTCGTGATCTCTTCGGGAGGTATAAGTAGGGGGAAACAATATATTCGATACCTCATCCAGAAACGCACCCACTCGAGACCTGGACAGCAAGCTACACCGCGATGCAGAGCGCCTCGCTTGCAGAGTCTGCCACTTGAGTTTGCTAAACATCTCCGTAACGCTATCACGCTTACCAAATGACCCTGTGACGAAAAGCGCTGCTCTTCTTTGGATCTTCTCTATTTCCTCTGTCAGCCCGACCTGGTACGGATCCTACACTGATGAGTAATACTCAAGTATAGGTCGAACGAGTGTTTTGTAAGCCACCTCCTTTGTTGATGGACTACATTTTCTAAGGACTCTCCCAATGAAACTCAACCTGGCACCCTCCTTACCAACAATTAATTTTATATGATCATTCCACTTCAAATCGTTCCGTAAGCATACTCAAAGATATTTTACAGAAGTAACTGCTACCAGTGTTTGTTCCGCTATCATATAATCACACAATAAAGGATCCTTCTTTGTACGTATTCGCAATACATTACATTTGTCTATGTTGAGGGTCAGTTGCCACTCCCTGCACCAAGTGCCTATCCGCTGCAGATCTTCCTGCATTTCGCTGCAATTTTCTAATGCTGCATCTTCTCTGTATACTACAGCATCATCCGCGAAAAGCCACATGGAACTTCCGACAGTATCTACTAGGTCGTTTATATATATTATGAAAAGCAATGGTCCCATAACACTCCCCTGTGGCACGCCAGAGGTTACTTTAACGTCTGTAGACGTCTCTCCATTGAGAGCAACATGCTGTGTACTGTTTGCTAAAAACTCTTCAATCCAGCCACACAGCTGGTCTGATATTCCGTAGGCTCTTACTTTTTTTATCAGGCGACAGTGCGGAACTGTATCGAACGCCTTCCGGAAATAAAGGAAAATGGCATCTACCTGGTAGCATGTATCTAATATTTTTTGGGTCTCATGAACAAATATAGCGAGTTGGGTCTCACACGATCGCTGTTTCCGGAATCCATGTTGATTCCTACAGAGTAGATTCTGGGTTTCCAGAAACGACATGATACGCGACCAAAAAACATGTTCTAAAATTCTACAACAGATCGATGTCAGAGATATAGGACTATAGTTTTGCGTATCTGCTCGACGACCCTTCTTGAAGACTGGGCCTACCTGTGCTCTTTTCCAATCATTTGGAACCTTCCGTTCCGCTAGAGACTTGCGGTACACAGCTTTTTAAGGGGGGACAGGGGACAAGTTCTTTCGCGTACTCTGTGTAGAATCGAATTGGTATCCCGTCAGGTCCAGTGGACTTTCCTCTGTTGAGTGATTTCAGTTGCTTTTCTAGTCCTTGGACACTTATTTCGATGTCAGCCAATTGAGGCAATAACGCCAAATCTTCCTGCAGAACTGCTCATAAGTCTGGGGGAGTGGTTGGTGGATGCTGAGGTAACGCAACCCGCTTCCCAAGTGGATCCCAGACATGCTCTATGGGATTCAAATCGTGAGAGCGAGCAGGCCACGCCGTGAGTGCAATATTTTCTGTTTCCAACCACCCGTGCTCTGTGAGGTCGAACATTATCGTCCATCAATACGAAGTCTTGGGACCGATGACCTCGCTGTTGGTCCCCTCCCCCAAACCAACCAACCAACCAACAAATACGAAGTCTTGGCTCACAGCACTTCGCAACAATTGCGCATGAGATCTCAGTGTCTCCTCACGATACCTGGCAGCAGTTAAGCTTGCGGATTCTCCCATACGATTTCATGAAGAGGTGTTTGAGTGGTCAACATAATCCCTGCCCCCACTGTTAGGGATCCTCTTCGATATCGGTCTTTTTCTACAATGTTTGTGTCCTGAAATCGTGTTCCACGTACCCTTCAGATGCGACTCCGTCGAGAATCACTCTCCAGACCAAATCGGAACTCATCTATGAAAAGGACATTGGCCAACCGTTCGATCGTCCAGGTGGGATGTTGATTGCTACACTCTAGACGTTCCAGCGGTAAACAGACAACATGTCTCCAACAATAAAGGCCACTCTGCTTAAGCCTTTCGTACACTGTTTGCCTGGATACAACACGAGGGGATGCTGCGAGTCCAGGTTCCAATGGCAGCCCAGTACTAAGGCGGTACTGTCATGCACTTACAGCCAAATGACGGTCCACTCTTTCTGATGTCACACTTGGTCGGCCCTGTCCTGATCTCCAGGGTACAGTTTCGGCCTCTATAAACTGTCGCCACATTCGAGAAACAGCAGAACGATTCACATTAAGCCATCGGGCCACATCAGTTTGCGACTCTCCTGCTTCCATTCTTTCTGTGGCTATCCACAGTAGAGTCAGTAGGCATATTCTCTCAGCCATACTGCACCGTCTGTTGGATGTAGAACTAGCCTAAAAACCCTACCACGCTTGATAGGTGCCCTAACGTCATTGCTGGCGTGGTTCTGCATTGATCGGAATGCCATCTTCCGTCAAGAGCACGATGGTAACGACATCTGTTGACAGTTTGAATCATTATATCGTGAATTATACACAGGTCCGGGAAATAGCAGTTTGTTGCTTTAATTCTGGAGACCATTGTATAAGGAGGAAAGGTTGTTATCTAAAAGCTTGAAAAGTTCTTTACCGATTTACTTTAAAATTTCAGAAGATACTCTAATAAAATTTGTAAGGTCCTTTTTTAAACATATGTAATATATAAATACGTATAATATATAATAGGCAAGCGCTGTTAGCAAAACTCTCAAAACGTTCTTGATGGAATTACTTCAAATTTTTCAACAATGTTCTAATAAACATTCAGATGGACATAGGCTATATATATACAACAATAATGTACAGCTAGGTGGTCTTGGAACGATCACATAAATAATGTTGTGGGTAGAGCTAACCAAAGACTGCAATTCATTGGCAGAACACTTAAAAGGTGCAACAGGTCTATCAAAGAGACTGCTTGCACCACGTTTGTCCGCCCTATCCTGGACTATTGCTGTGCGGTGTGGGATCCGCATCAGGTGGGACTGACGGATGACATCGAAAAAGTTCGAAGAAGGACAGCTCGTTTTGTATTATTGCAAAATAGGCGAGATTGTGTCACAGACATGATACGTGAATTAGAGTGACAATCATTAAAAGAAAGGCGTTTTCCGTTGCGACGGGATCTCCTCATGAAATTTCAATCACCGGTTTTCTCCTCCGATTGCGAAAACATTCTGTTGTCACCCACCTACATAGGGAGAAACGATCATCACGATAAAATAAGAGAAATCAGAGCTCGCACAGAAAAATTTAAGTGCTCGTTTTTCCCACGCTCCTTTCGAGAGTGGAACGGTAGAGAGACAGCTTGAAGGTGGTTCATTGAACCCTCTGCCAGGCACTTTATTGTGAATAGCAGAGTAATCACGTAGAAAGATGTAGATGTAGATGTAGGCTTCCTTAGCTCTTCAGCCGTGTTCGGCGATCACGTATTCGGGACTCGCTTTCCCAAGAAATATGATATATTTCGAGCACAAATACATGCATTTGAGCTGATGAGGTGTCTTCAAAATAAGATGTTTCTCATCTGTTCCGAGTCCCATAGTGACGTATAAGTATTACAAACAAGACAGGATATTCTGCTTTCTTTATCAACAGTAGGGAAGCTTGTATCATTCTGCTTAATGAGACGGCACGTGGGGATTTGTGGAGAAGAGAAAGCAGACCAAACAACAAGGGGGACCTGCGTTGTCCTATCCGCTGCAGACTTTCGCTTGCCTGTTGTGTTCAACAGTAAAGCAAGTGTGGGAGGACGAGTATTTAGCAGTGAGGGACAACAAGCTACGGTCGGATTGCCAAGTATCAGACCATGCGCAACTCTTATCGGTAACTCCGATCTGCTGAAGCAACCTTGGCCTGTCACCGAGTAGGACGCTGTTCCCTAAAGCAGGGCGACAGACTCCGGCGAGTGGACAACAACCCAGCTCTCCATTAATAAGTGAAACCTGTAGCATATGAAAATGTAGTACTCTAAAAATTATCAGAGTAAATTTTATACCTTGACGATATGGCAGAGATGAGAATCTGCTCACTATTTTAATAACGCTGAAAATAGCGAAGCGAAGCAAGCGAATTTTAGTCTATTGTATTCTCCAGTCTTATCTTTTAGATTGGAAGCGTTTTAGTTGGTTGCGGAGTTGCTGGCTCAACCTTTCTTATGTCTCCGTCAATATTTCACGTCATTCCCTTGAGTTTATCTTTCTTATCGTACGTTTTGGAACGGTCTAAAACTCGATTTTAGCATTTTACTTTCCGTGTGTGTGTGTGTGTGTGTGTGTGTGTGTGTGTGTGTGTGTGTGTGTGTGTGTGTGTGTGTGTGCGTGTGTGTGTGTAGTTTTTAGGGTATAGGTTCGTTTTATTTTTTGTTGATATTTTACCATTTTACCGTATAGGTTTGTTTTATTGTTTGTTGATATTTTACCATTTTACTAGTTTCAACCACAATTGTCTAACACAGAATTATAGAACAGGCGCTACAGACCTAACTGTTATGTGCTCAAACTATATAAAACTGAGAACATGTTGTCGCGAGAGGTATGTAACGTTATTCGAGTTCTATGTCGAGACTTCGCTTTGCCTCCTTTCGCGTGTAACTCATAGACGATCGCGTGTCTCTGTGCGTTAGATACATTATCGGTTCCCCATATCTTCTGGAAGCAGTCTTTGGAACTTTTCCAGTAAAGCGTCCACAACGAGAACTCGGCTAGGTCTGGAACGACAGAGTTTGTCTAAAGCGTTTTGATCTTCTCTAGCTTCTTAATATTCGCAGATGTTATCTTTTTATCTGCCGGGAGAAGGGTTCGTATACTTTTCTCGTATATTGACGATATTTTATTGAGCCGTGTTTCGGCTGAACAGTTCTTTGAAATCCTTGATAAGATGTTTAGATTTGCGTCTTTTGTAGCAAATAATATTTCCTCGGCTATTTCTTAGTCATATCTGAGACGAAGAATATGGAAGCGACTTGCATTACCTTTGCTTCAGTTCATCACTCCATCGTAGATGATTTTATAAGAAGAAGACACACAGTTTGCTTAGAAGTACTCTAGCATTTTATTTGAAATTTATTATAACATACAATCAAGATCACAATTATATTTCATAATCTTCTCAAATAACTAGTTTCGACCTTTGCGGTTCATCAGATTCAACTTCATGTAGTATTTGGATGCAAATCATCTCGTTACATATACTGTATGAGTACCACAGTCAAAATATGTGAACATAGTCTTTCGTTTCGCTGCTCCCACAATATTTCGATTTATTTCGTCTCATTCGTGTGTGCCCAAAGTAAATTTTTCTTTTTAATATTTCTCTGCTACTTTATTGTTGATAATGAGTACTTCTATTATCTAGAGCCTACTTCTGTGTTCACGAGTTTTGTTTTGAGTATTGTTAGGAGAGGGTTTCGTTTTTATCATTTTAAAGCAGTAGTCTCAACCTACATCGACTGGCCTCTCTCATCAGGTATTTGTTATTTCTTCTTGGAGTGCCATACATCAACTATTTGTAAACCACTAAGACCTAATCTAGAATTGCGCCGTAAATATGACATAACCTGTCTTGGAGTGTTCTGAAAAGTATGGCATTTGTGTTCTGATGAATATACGTCACATTACCCATTGCTGTTTGCGCTTTTATAACTTCCATGGACTCATACTAGCTTTTCGGACTCAACTGCCTGTTTCGTGGTCCATTCTTCTAAACTGAGCGGGCGAGTAGGTAGAATTGTTTTACTGATTTCGCTGTATTTACTTTCAGTACACTTTTATAACTAACTTGACGCAAGATGCATGAGCTGGTAATTCAATAAAGCCTTTAAATGCTTGACGTAGAACACGGGCTAAACAATTAATCGTTGAGGAGTCCAGTACAGCTTTGTGTCTGTAGCTGGTAGCAAATTAATCTCTCTGGATTTCTCCGCTGTCAGCGCAGAGGCGCCGCAGTAGGCAGTTACTGCTAACTGACTGTGCAGGAATTGTTGTCTACGTCCTGATTCTTAGAAGCTCACTCCTCTCCGTACTAGAGACTTACCGGATGTCAATTCTAAATTCTAACAGGTTGACTCACTCCTTATCCTGAAATATTTTGTTAATAAGAAAGGACTTGCTGAATAAATTTTGGGGCGGCTGATTCTTCTAACGCAGGACTTTCTTGTCAGCGTTTATTGAAAAAAAAATTGCACCAAATTCTCATTTCTACATATTTTTCTTTTGTAATTCGTAATGTCACTATTGGGTTGCCTCATAAGGTGGATCTGTCTTGTAAACAAACTGTTTATTTCCTGCAGTATACACCATTAGTGTCGACAATATATTGTCATTTCTCTGGAAGCTTATAAATATCATTCTGCCAAATTGTGGGGGATTTTCAGGTTGATGAAATCTTCAGGTTCAGTTGACAGTCCTCCAAGGAGGTGAGGAGTTTGCCATTCAGGAAATTCTGCAGGGAACGGAATAAATGAAAGTCGGAAGGGGGTAATCTCTGGCGAATACGGCGGGTGGGTTAACACACCCCACTCAAGAGGACGCGGCTTTTGACGGGTCACCATAGAGGTATGTGGTCTCACGGTGTCGCGGTGAAAGACAACATTGTGTCCCAAATCCGATCGATTCTCTTCAGTGGCTGCCTCGAGACGATCCAACTGCGAACAGTATGTCTCGGAAGTGGTAGTCTCATTCAGAAGAAGTTCGTAAGAAAGGACACTTTCAATCCCATAAGGTGCATAGCAGAACCTTTCTCGTATGCAGCCCCGGCTTAAGCAGCGATAGTGGTGGCAGCCCTGTGTTGCACCACGATTTACTCTTCCGGGCGCTGTTGTACACGATCCTTTTCCCATCTCCAGTTATCAGTCGTTCCAGAAATGGCGCATTCTGATTGCGTCTCAATAAGGAGTCACAGACTAGGGCTGAATGAAGTTCGCTTACTCAGCTCACGAGAAACCCATACATCACAAATATTTACGTAACAGAGCTTCCACAAATTCCTGGCTATAGTAGCGACATTGAGTTCCAATGCCAACATCCCCGTTGTCATTCGTGGATTGTTGATTATCATATCGTTAACCCGTTCCACTTTCGTAACAGTTGGCCGTCCAAATGGTTCAAATGACTCTGAGCACTATGGGACTTAACATCTCAGGTCATTAGTCCCCTAGAACTTAGAACTACTTAAACGTAACTAACCTAAGGACGTCATACACATTCATGCCCGAGGCAGGATTCGAACCTGCGACCGTAGCGGTCGCGCGCTTCCAGACTGAAGCGCCTAGAACCGCTCGGCCTTGGCCGTCCAGATCGAGGTTGTCTGTTAGGGTGAAACTTCCAGCGTGAAATCGAACAAACCACTTTTGACACGGTCAAGTCACTACTACATCGTCCTCATATACAGCACAAATTTTCTGCCAGCATTGTGAGGCGGTTTTCCCTAGTAAAACAGCATAAGCAGTCGGAAACGTCCCTTCTGGCTTTCTATAGCTTATAAACACACGTTCACCCTCTTCTCCCTCCAACGCCATACACAAACACACTCTGACATACCCAATGGCGCGTCAGGTTTCGACATCTAAGTAGTATGGGCATTCAGGCAACGATGTTATACCCTGAGAGCACGGCGGGTGCAGGGTTTGCAGGCGCCATAAATTGAACGCGCGAGGTAACGAACGAACTATGAGACAATCCAACATTTACTTGTTACTTATTATCTATTAGTGGCTTATTCTGCCTATGAACTGAGCTTTAGCAGATGCTGCGGACCATTCACCATTCTTAACCAGAATATGTTATGTCTTAAATAAGACATAGATTACCGTACAGGCTTTAGTCCATAAATCATGTCACCATCGTCCCCAGGACATCGCTTTACTTATTTATCAATCAAAAATTGCGTTACGACATTAGCAACACTTGAAGTAAGTGACTTCAAAGAAATGCCTCGAAATAATGTTAGCTAGACAAACTACGGGAGCTGTTTATAAATTAACCTCCCACTGACTATTAAAAATAAAAAATTATTTTCTTTTCTACACTGTGCAACAAAATTAAAGGGCCACTTATCACCGAAACTGAGTTCCGCTGCGGCGCAGAAGTTGGAAATTTGGCTCAAAGGTGCCTACAACCTACCTCTGCAACGGTGCAACAGCGTGGCACCCTAGAAGTAATCTGTTGGCACATCCGAAAAAAAGGCCAAACATCAGACGTTAATGTTTCTTTAATAGCTAATTAATGGGGCACAAAATTTCATTACAATTCTGCCCAACGCCACCATGGATATGTCACACCCTCCGTTATACACATTACACTAGCAGGCATCTGGAATCAAAGATTTCTCGAGGGTTTGTCTCCCGGCAGCTGCATAGGACTACTTCGCAGACTGTCTCTGTACAAGTACATTTTTAAAATTCTCAATAAATATTGGGGTGTGCCACCGAGGGTGGTACCCCTTTGGTGATCACGCCACAGGTAGGCGTGGAACAGAAGGGCTAAAAATGCATAAGGTCCCTCTGATGCTTCGGATCACATTCAGATTTCGTCGAGTGGTTGTGAATGGTCCCTACTGGTTCCAAAATATGTGGTCGCACTGCAGTTCAAAGGATTGCGAACACGTTCACTGGGTATACAGACCCGGTGTCCTTAGCGAAGAGCTAAAATGTTCAAGGATGTCAGCAGTGTCAAAAGTTATCAAGAACGTAGTAATGCTGTTCATGGCACTTCGAACTGTGGTTTACGACCGCGAAATGTGTGGAAATGAACGCCCAAGGTAAGGGATACTTTCATTGAGCCCCTTTATGCCATTCCTTGAGGCCGTCTCGTGTCGATTCTGAGCGGCGGCTTGTCTGAAACTTTTTCCTCTATCATCCATAAGAAACCATGTGATTTCAAACCTAGGTGTCGCGGTTCTCAAAAATGGTTCAAATGGCTCTGAGCACTATAGGACTTAACTACTGAGGTCATCAGTCCCCTAGAACTTAGAACTACTTAAACCTAGCTAACCTAAGGACATCACACACATCCATGCCCAAGGCAGGATTCGAACCTGCGACCGTAGCGGCCACGCGGTTTCAAACTGACGCGCTTAGAACCGCACGGCCACACCGGCCGGCGTCGCGGTTCTGACCTCCACTCTATAAGTGTCAAAAAAGGTGAGTAATGTGTATAAGAGGATGTGTGACTACCTTCCCATCGTGCGATACGTCCACGGTGGCGTTAGGCAGAATTGCGGTGAAATTTGGTTCCTCATTGACCCGCTTTACACGAAACTTGAGCTTCTGAGGTCTGGCCTTTTCTTCATATATTTCCACACGTTACATTCGGAGATATCGAGTTCGAGGGTGGCGTCACATGCTGCCAAGCTTCTGCAACATTACAGAAGGAGGTTGCCCAAACATCTGCTTCATACTGGGAGATAAGCAAGACGTTTCCAAAAAGTGATTCTTTAATTCTGTAGTGCAGTGTATAATCAGCACGTACATGTTGACAGTATTTCTCCGCAGAGTCACCACACATATTCAAACATTTGTCGTACTGTGACACTGCTTCTTTGCCCTTCATCAAAGAATGGTGCTGCCTGGTGTTTCAGGTAGTTACTGCCAGCATCTTTCAGCTCATCGATGGGAACGAAGTGAAAGTCCTTCGTGCAAATTCCAGACTAAAGGGAAAATGTTGGACAATCTCCCTGCCAAATAGTTTGAGTTTTCCTTTGTTCGCTTCGCAGTGAAGGAAAATGATCCTTTGGGTAATAATTCCTCGCCGTTTGTTTTGGGTTGACGTACCGAGTTTCTTAAGAGTCTCACAATAAACCCGTAATGCCACAACGTTCTCTCGCGCTACAGTTGTCAAAATTTGTTCGCCATCACAAAAAACTGTAATATCATTTTGCGGTTTGACAGCGTGTGTTTGAATCTTTTGAGTTTATTGGAAGACTGAGTGTGTATCCACTGTTTGGCTTGGTCCTTAGTTTCAGAGTTCACTCATTGCACTCATGTCTCGTCCCCACTCCCAGATCTGTTCAGAAATTCCTCCCATTCTATGGCAGCGCTGAAGAATGTCAAGGCCGAACACATTCTTTCAGTTTTGTAAAGGTGGGTTAGATATTTTGGTACTCATTGTGCGGAAAACTTATGGAAACCTAACCTCCCGGTGATAATGTTAAAGAAGGTTGTCCTTGAAATCTGAAGCACTTTTCAGAAAGATTGGAGATTGTGAGTAGGGTAGCTGCCTACCACCTGGCCCCCTTTGTATATATTTGTGTCGTCACTAGAAAAACTTCGGTTTAGTACCCATGACGTCAAAAGCCACACACACTTTCTATGAGGTCATAATCATTATGTCACAAACCACACACCCCTATACATGACGTCATGGTGGCAGGAAACTGAACAGCCAATAAAGCGAAACAATAAATTACATCATAGTATTTTACAGGTCACTGAAACGATACAGCCAGTCACTATGTAGCCACATTATTGTATTCGAACGATCTGAATTTGGCGCCATACTTAAAAGTATCAGAATGACCTCCAATATTTATCAATATACGTAAGTTTCATCTACATTGCATAAATAAGTATCATGTTCAAATTTATCTGAACTATCCGAATTTTGTGCCATCTTCAAAATACCCGAACGACCTGAATTACCTATCATAAAAAGCTGTAAAGGGTGTAACGATGTTTCTGCCAATGTTATTTTCACATCTAAAATTACAGTCTGAGCAGCACTTGTCAAAGAGCTGTACCCCACCTAGTACAAGGCACAATGGGGTCGTCCAAACTAAATATTTCCACATGTAAATTATCAAAACTTCTTACTCACACACACACACACACACACACACACACACACACACACACACACACACGCATTGATTATGTCAAGTGTCACAACATTGATTCCCCGTCTAAAACGTATGTCAAGAAATATGTCTGCAAAACACAGAAACACACTCACAATGTTTATGAAATGTGTCTGAATGTCAGTCAGAATATGTAAAGGGTGTAGCTTACAGTATTTCCATGTCTAAAATGTATGTTAGAGAATATTTGAACAACACACACACACACATACACACACACACACACACACTCACACTCTCACACAACATATATACGCATGTGTTTATGGCACGTGACACAGTGTCAATACCACTTCCCACCTGACGCCTAAGTCATGACTGCCAACATCCGTATTTATAATTCCATGTCTATATTACTCTATATATGTACAAATCGCTTGTGGCTACAGTAGCATCCTAAGGAAGCGACTGACATTTCATCCAAGGCCTAAATGAAGCTATGCACAAAAACGAATTGACAAAGCACCATTTTAGGGGGAAAGAGTAACTTACAGTATTTTTGCACCTGAAGTGTATATCAAAAATATGTAAAAAGTGTAGCTTGCAGTAACTCCACGTACGAAATGCAAGTAAAAAATACAATATCTAAATATGGATACGTTAGCTAAAAACTGTTTGAGTGGTACATTTCCAAAATAAAGAACATCGCATGATAATGTTATAGCTAGGCGTATGATTAGTAATATTATGATTACAGAAAGGTGGCGTGGCTTGGACGTCATGGGTACTGTAGTGACATGTGCAAGTGAAGTCACGAATGTAAACAAAGCGAGCCACAGAGTAGGTAACAGTACTCCCACTCTAAACCGGAAGTCATGGACTGTGCGGCTGGTCCCGGCGGAGGTTCGAGTCCTCCCTCGGCCATGGGTGTGTGTGTTTGTCCTTAGGATAATTTAGGTTAAGTAGTGTGTAAGCTTAGGGACTGATAAGTCCCATAACATTTCACACACGTTTGAACATCTAAACCGGACCGACGTCTCGCATGCACAGTTTAATCGACATGTTGCACAAGCTCGTCAGTCACATCTATATGTCTTCCTAGACCACTTTCATTAGGCACATCTGTCCCATAAGCCTTGAATTCTCTGCAACACCCCCTCAATACAAACTCACTCATAACCTTATGACCATACACGCGACACTATAGACGATGAATCTCGGTGGCAACGACTTTTTATGCTTGCAGAAAGTGAATGACGGAACGCACCTCGGAAGAAGCGGGAGACGCAGTAACACGGTACATTTCATTTGCTCGCTGCTTACACACCGACGAACGCAACAGCCAGCTGACTGACGCAACGTGACCTTCAATTCTTTTCGAACCACACAAGCGCCAAGAATCTACAACCTTTTGTTAATTTTTAATAACCTATCGGAGGATAAATTTATTAATAGCCCTTCCAATAGGTTCACTCGTGAGACAAGCAAGTGGAAGAATTAGGTTCCGTACGAAACTAGAGTAACATAATATATCGAACATACACGGATGATGGCGGCACGATTCTGACAGATATATATGGGAGTGTACGGGAAATTTTATGATGTACACTACTGGCCATTAAAATTGCTACACCAAGAAGAAATGCAGATGATAAACGGGTATTCATTGGACAAATATATTATACAAGAACTGACATGTGATTACATTTTCAAGCAATTTGGGTGCATAGATGCTGAGAAATCAGTACCCACAACAACCATCTCTGGCCGTAATAACAGCTTTGATACGTCTGGGCATTGAGTCAAACAGAGCTTGGATGGCGTGTGCAGGTACAGCTGCCAACGCAGCTTCAACACGACACCGCCGTTCATCAAGAGCAGTAACTGACCAGACGTTTTCAGTTGGTGAAAGATCTGAAGAATGTGCTGGCCAGGGCAGCAGTCAAACATTTTCTGTATCCAGAAAGGCCCGTACAGGACCTGCAACATGCGTCGTGCATTATCCTGCTGAAATGTAGGGTTTCGCAGGGATCGAATTAAGGGTAGAGCCACGGGTCGTAACACATCTGAAATGTAACGTTCAGTGTTCAAAGTGCCGTCAATGCGAACAAAAGGTGACCGAGACTGTAACCAATGGCACCCCATAACAACACGCCGGGTGATACGCCAGTATGGCGATGACGAATACACGCTTCCAATGTGCGGTCACCGCGGTGTCGGCAAACACAGATGCGACTATCATGATGATGTAAACAGAACCTGGATTCATCCGAGAAAATGACGTTTTGCCATTCGTGCACCCAGGTTCGTCGTTGAGTTCACCATCGCAGGCGCTCGTGTCTGTGATGCAGCGTCAAGGGTAACCGCAGCCACGGTCTCCGATCTGATAGTCCATGCTGCTGCAAACGTCGTCGAACTGTTCGTGCAGATGGTTGTTGTCTTGCAAACGGCGTTCCGTATTACCCTCCTGAACCCACCGATTCCATATTCTGCTAACAGTCATTGGATCTCGACCAACGCGAGCAGCAATGTCGCGACTCGATAAACCGCAATCGCGATAGGCTACAATCCGACCTTTATCAAAGTCGGAAACGTGATGGTACGCATTTCTCCTCCTTACACGAGGCATCACAACAACGTTTCACAAGGCAACGCCGGTCAACTGCTGTTTGTGTATGAGAAATCGGTTGGAAACTTTCCTCATGTCAGTACATTGTAGGTGTCGCCACCGGCGCCAATCTTGTGTGAATGCTCTGCAAAGCTAATCATTTGCATATCACAGCATCTTCTTTCTGTCGGTTAAATTTCACGTAGCGCGTCATCTTGGTGGTGTAGCAATTTTAATGGCCAGTAGTGTATATGGGAATGTACGGGAAATCCTATGATGTACACTAAACAAAAAATTCAATAAATCGGAGATCACTTAGAGGTATAATGTATTCGTTCTTCCTATGTTGTATTCGTGTATAGAACAGACGTCAACAAAACACAGCAGAAATGAAAAACTGGTCCATGTATTTGATTGCTACGTATAACTTTCGGGTTATTTGAAAACTGATTTACGAGGCGAGGTGAAGGACCATAAAAAGAATTAGCCGTCCAGAAATTCATGAGGTAAAGGCGTGCAAGTATGTTGGCAGCAGGGAGGTGGAAGTCGCGAGGAGTGGGACAGAAAAAGCTCGCTTATGAGCGGCGAGTAAGCAGCTGGCGAGGAATCGATTGGGGAGAGGAGGGCGTCGAGTGGCCGCGTTATCCACTCGAGCCGCGGCAGCAAACGCCGCAGCCGCAGCCGCGGCCGCTGGAGCCACGCCACTGCGTGACGCCGCCCCTTCCTGCGCCTCAGCTGCATCCACAGCCACTGCCAAATGGAAATCGCTATTTTTTATTCAGAAAAACCAACAAACTCCGGTATATACGTTCCACATGTATCTCGTTGACCAATATGAATTGAGAGATCATTTGTTACGATCTCGATCAGTTGTTACACGTTTTCAGCTATATGTCCTAATACATCTAGCAAACGACAGAAGTTCAGGATATCCATTTGCACAATGATCGAAATTACTTAATTTCTTCCATACTATTTGTAACCTGAAAATGTGACATTAATGATTGAAACAATAAAGGTCTGCATCAGTAACGTTCCTTTACGCATATCAAGACGTGTTTCAGGACTTTATTCCCGTTTCAAGTACTGTGGGGCTTTACATAGGTACTGTTTCTGATGTCTGCGTGTGTGCTGCTTTTCTCTCTTTTTCATGCAGTCATCGTTTTATGTTCACACCGCAGTCGGGAACCGGGATATGTAACTCTAGGAATTTAAGAAACTGATGTAAATCGATATTAATTTTTTGTATGCCTATTTTATTGTGTCATCTTCATCACGAAACACATAATATATTTCAAAGACATAACGATAATACTACTTGCGAAACAGTTTGCCGGCCGCGGTGGCCGTGCGGTTCTGGCTCTGCAGTCCGGAACCGCGGGACTGCTACGGTCGCAGGTTCGAATCCTGCCTCGGGCATGGGTGTGTGTGATGTCCTTAGGTTAGTTAGGTTTAAGTAGTTCTAAGTTCTAGGGGACTTATGACCTAAAATGTTGAGTCCCATAGCGCTCAGAGCCATTTGAACCATTTTTGGAAACAGTTTGCATACAGCCGTAAGTATTCTTTTATAGTGGACTGCTTTTTTATTTCCATGAAAATATTACATATAGCTGCTCTCAGAAACACAGCGACTATTTGTAATGACAATTATGAGTTACATTCTTTTCCGTGACTTTTTCACTCCATAGAAACAGTTGTTAAATATGAGAAAAATGTGTAAAATATTTAAGATTCCTTTTATTTCTATTCGTTTATGCACTTTGTCTGTTGCTGAGCAGGGTCAGTCATTAGCCAATGCAATTTTGTTGACGTAGTCGAGTTTCTTTTCCTCTTTGTCCTTGGCCCTGTGTACCGTGGTTTTGTATTCAGGCTTTTGTGCATCTGGATCACACGATGTGGCAGCGATTGTGATGCTGTAGGTTCCTTTTATCTACATATCTTAGTTTTGTGCTTGTTATTATAATTTTATATGCACAGACCTTAGAAATCAATGCACTGTAAAACCTTCTAAAGTCACATAAAGTGAAGCTATCTTTTCCACATACAATAAAGTACAACATAAATTAGTTTACACCTTGGACATTAAGACAGTAAAAGTCCTAGATTGAGGGATACACAAAATTGCAAACTGGTGGAAATTGTAGTACTGGGCACATGGAGAATGACAGCTTTTAACAGAAAACCAATTTAAAAAAAGAAACCGCATCGACAACCATAAAAACATCTGGATACCTATCCACAAGCTCAGAATATCTTAAGATATTTCACCATTTCCGTGATTCACGTGCAATGAACGTAACAGTGGAATCATAAACAACTGCGAATCACAGAAAATCAGGGCTAAATATCGTTGACGACAGGGTAGATAGTGAACCAATATTTTTTTAAATGTTTGTTTTATGTATTAATCTGTGGCAAAACCATAAAATATTATGTTCAATTTTTCTCATAAGTTTATCATATTTCACAACTATAGCCACAGATTGAAATAACAGTGAAAAACAGAATTATATGAAATAGCCATTGCGCTGCTGACAACAGCTAGAAGTGACAGTTTAATCTTCATCATCATCTGTTCTGTTAACGAGCCTTTAAGGCCTACAGCAGAAACCAACACAGTAAAACCATACTACAGAAGGGAAATACAAAAGCGGCACACTACAAAGAATTTATAAAGGAAAACATTACAAAAACACAATGAAAAAGGAAATCAGTTAGTCACAACACAGGAGGTATCTATTGTTGGCAATCTCTATCTTTATCCTCCACTGCTGATGGCTCCACTTGTTAAAGGATTTTTAATACTCAATCCGTCCATCGCGTCATTGGACGTTCCCTTTGACGTTATTTAGCAGTTGAAAACGGTGTACGTGGTTGTGGAGGGATCCATCATCTCGAAATATATGCCGCGCGGAGTGGCCACGCGGTTAGAGATTAGAGGTTCGAGTCCTCCCTCCGGCATAGATATGTGTGTTGTTCTTAGCGTTACTTAGCTTAAGTAGCGTGTAAGTCTATAGACCGACGACCTCAGCAGTTTGGTCCCTTAGGTATTCACACACACATCGAAACATATGGCCAAACCGATATAGCATATTCTGCCCTAATGATAGGCCAATGCGGTGCTTTCCAAACCGATAGTATGGCCAAAACGATATAGCATATTCTGCCCTAATAAAAGGCCAATGCGGTGCTTTCCAAACCGATAGTAAAGGTCTTCTTTCGTTCTTCGTTCCCACTTTCCTTCCATGGTAGTGTAGTAGGCCATAGGTCATTCGAAGCACCTTCTTCTAGGAGGCACAGATTCCTCCTTCAGATGTTGCCGATGTCGCCCAGGTTTCACAACCGTATAACGGTACTAGCCATCCTTGTTTCATGTACAGCTGAATATTACTCTTCTGTAATATCAGACGAAACTTGAATAAATTTTTCAGCCTAAAGAACATATAATTAGAGCTTGTTATTAGTTGATACACTTCTTTCGTCATTTCACTTCTATTAGTCGGTAAGAATTCCGAGTACTCATTCATATGTATGTTCATCAGCAACAATAAGGGGAAAGAGAGCTTGACAGCATGATACAACGAGATACTTTATTTTATTATCATACACCACCAGCACAGTTTTCTTCACATTGTGAAGAAATTGGGAAGCGTCAGTGTATACTTACTCCACGATGTCGCAAAGTATCGCAACATTATCAGCAAGTACCAGGATTACTTTTGCTCCCACCATCTCTATTTCTTTGATTCGACAGTTCTCCTGGCTTACTTTTCCCGAGGCCCAGTTTAGTATTGGTGCCAATGAATCTCCTAGCCTCAATCCATTTCGAATACTGAATGGTGGCGATAGTTGATTGCTGAAACGTACTTGACAATTTGATTGACAGTAGCAAGTGACATTTTAGTGGCCGGCCGGAGTGATCGAGCGGTTCTAGGCGCTGCAGTCTGGAACCGCGCAACCGCTACGGTCGCAGGTTCGAATCCTGCCTCGGGCATGGATGTGTATGATGTCCTTAGGTTAGTTAGGTTTAGGTAGTTCTAAGTTCTAGGGCACTGATGACCTCAGAAGTTAAGTCCCATAGTGCTCAGAGCCATTTGAACCATTTGAATTTGACATTTTAGTATAAACACAAAAGTAGTCCACCAAAACGGAACACATCTGACTGTAGCCAAACGTTTTGGTAAACAATACTGTCGTATTGTCGCATCACAAGAAAGAATAAATTGCTTCTAAATTTTGGAAATGTCAAAACTGAACCTGTTGTCAAAGCTTGTTTCAAATCATCGAACATTCGGTAGACCAATCAAATTTTGATCCTTTTTGTAAAAAACAATTTTAAGTTCGGCAATTTCAGCAAACCTCTTCACAAATTTAAGATAATAATTACAAAGATCTAAATGATATTCCAATTGTTTAACTGTTTGCAGTGGCAATAAGTTCCGAACTGCTGAGATTAATCATGCATCTGTACTCTCTCGTTCCTGACTAATTACATGCCCAACA
Organism: Schistocerca serialis cubense; assembly: GCF_023864345.2. Lineage (NCBI taxonomy): Eukaryota > Metazoa > Arthropoda > Insecta > Orthoptera > Acrididae > Schistocerca > Schistocerca serialis. Next base: position 348,526,526 of record NC_064640.1, on the reverse strand, counting down.
CAATTTACTTCCACTGCTGCAAAACGACATGTATCAGTGCTGAGCATTAGTCGTACTGTCCTCAGTCTCTGGAGCACTTTTTCCAACCGTCATACATGATCTTCCATCTCCTCTGAAAAGCCGATATTGCCATCAAGATACAACATACCTTGCTTTGGCTTCAGTCCTCTAAGTACCCCATCCAATAACCTTTGAAAAATGGTGTGTCCGTTCTAGAGCGCAAATCGCATTCGATGGTATTTAAACTGGCCCCAGGGGACGGTAAAATCTATCTTTGTGTAATCTTCCAGTGATGCTTTCAGTTAATGACGTCCACTCTTCAAATCCATGGCGGAAAAATATTTACACTGACCCAAGTTGTCCAGAACCTCCAATATGATCAGTATTGGATATCTTTAGATCGTGGTTGTGCGTTAAGGTTTTGGTAGTCACAGAAAAATCTTAATTGCTAGTGCCATCTGGCGACATTTTCGGGACAAAAGTGACAGATGCCCCTTACGGACTATCACTGTACTTAATAATACCAGCTGATAGCTGCTGGTCGATAAATTCTTCCATTATCTATTGCATACATTTCACAATTGTTTATGGTTTCTCATAAAATGAAGCGCTATTACCGGCTGCGTGAGTGGGGTTGCTCGTAATGGACCATTAGGATTAAATAAATGTGTGAACTGCAGTAATAAAGTTTCCATCACTTTTCTATCGTTCCCTTGTAAATGTTTTACTTTTTCAAGTAATTAGAAACAGGGTTTTAGCAGCAGATGTGCTCACTTGACCTTCCTGTTGACTTCCTCTAAAACACCCAAATTAGCACTCACCCTTTGACAGGTTCACTTCATCCATGCCAAAATTATTGTGACTGAATGGAACCATAAAACCTTCATCCACGTCACTGACGCGTACTTTACTTCTGCTTAGAAAACAGTGAGACTTATTCAATTCCTTGTTAGCTTCCAATGGCTCCAGACACTCACAATAACCCGTGGGGTAAATCTGCATATATGCTAACCCAGCTTAGCTTCCCTGTACTTTGCCGAATTGTATCATGCGAATTGGTCTTTAGTGCTGGTGTCTGCCGTTTATTTGGCACCTCCTCCATTACTGGTGAGCCCTGAAACGTCGCAACACTTGCAGTTGTTGTCCCTAGAGCAAATAACAGACCCTCCACCGCTCCCCCCCCCCTTCAAGATCATTTGCATGCTGCGAAATGTAAATTTTTGGCATGATGTTAACAAAAGACTTGAGTCCCATGATCTCACAGTACCCTTCCCCAACATGCAGTAACCCTTCCACATGCTCTCCAAAACTCTGTTTAAGAAATGTATCTGATTGTTTAAACCTAAAAGGTGGCTTTTCGTCACATGTATCTGCATCTACATCTACATTTCTAATCCGAAATCCACCCAACGGTGTGTGACGGAGGGCTCTTTACGTGCCACTGTCATAACCTCCCTTTCCTGTTCCAGCCGCGTATGGTTCACGGGAAGAGCGACTGCCGGAAAGCCTCCGCGCGCGGTCGAATCTCTCTAATTTTATATTCGTGATTTCCTCGGGAGGTATAAGTAGGGGGAAAATAATATATTCGATACTCATCCAGAAACGCACCCTCTCGCAACCTGGACAGCAAGCTACACCGCGATGCCGAGCACCTCTCATGCAGAGTCTGCCACCTGAGTTTGCTAAACATCTCCGTAACGCTATCACGCTTACCAAATAACCCTGTGACGAAACGCGCCGCTCTTCTTTGGATCTTCTCTATCTCCTCTGTCAACCCGGCCTGATACGGATCCCACACTGATGAGCAATACTCAAGTATAGCTCGAACGAGTGTTTTGTAAGACACCTCCATTCTTGATGGACTACATTTTCTAAGGACTCTCCCAATGAATCTCAACCTGGCACCCGCCTTACCAACAATTAATTTTTTATGATTCAAAAATGAATCAAATGGCTCTGAGCACTATGCGACTTAACTTCTGAGGTCATCAGTCACCTAGAACTAATTAAGCCTAACTAACCTAAGGTCATCACACACATCCATGCCCGAGGCAGAATTCAAACCTGCGACCGTAGCGGTCGCTCGGTTCCAGACTGTAGCGCCTAGAACCGCACGGGCACTACGGTCGGCAATTTTATATGATCATTCCACTTCAAATCGTTCCGTACGCATACTCAAAGATATTTTACAGAAGTAACTGCTACCAGTGTTTGTTCCGCTATCACATAATCATACAATAAAGGATCCTTCTTTCCATGTATTCGCAAAACATTACACTTGTCTATGTCAAGGGCCAGTTGCCACTCTCTGCAGCAAGTGTCTATCTGCTGCAGATCTTCCTGCATTTCGCTGCAATTTTCTAATGCTGCAACTTCTCTGTATACTACAGCATCATCCGCGAAAAGCCACATGGAACTTCCGACAATATCTACTAGGTCGTTTATATATATTATGAAAAGCAATGGTCCCATAACACTCCCCTGTGGCACGCCAGAGGTTACTTTAAGGTCTGTAGACGTCTCTCCATTGAGAGCAACATGCTGTGTACTGTTTGCTAAAAACTCTTCAATCCAGCCACACAGCTGGTCTGATATTCCGTAGGCTCTTACTTTGTTTATCAGGCGACAGTGCGGAACTGTATCGAACGCCTTCCGGAAGACAAGGAAAATAGCATCTATCTGGGAGCCTGTATCTAATATTTTCTGGGTCTCAGGAACAAATAAAGCGAGTTGGGTCTCACACGATCGCTGTTTCCGGAATCCATGTTGATTCCTACATAGTAGATTCTGGGTTTCCAGAAATGACTTGATACGCGAGCAAGAAACATGTTCTAAAATTCTACAACAAATCTATGTCAGAGATATAGGCCTATAGCTTTGCGCATCTGTTCGACGGCCCTTCTTGAAAGCTGGAACTATCTGTGCTCTTTTCCAATTATTTGGAACCTTCTGTTCCTCTAGAGACTTGCGGTACACGGCTGTTAGAAGGGGGGCAAGTTCTTTCGCGTACTGTGTGTAGAATCGAAAGGTATCCCGTCAGGTACAGTGGACTTTCCTCTGTTGAGTGATTTCAGTTGCTTTCCTATTCCTTCGACACTTATTTCGATGTCAGCCATTTTTTCGTTCGTGCGAGGCTTTAGAGAAGGAACTGCAGTGCGGTCTTCCTCTGTGAAACAGCTTTGGAAAAAGGTGTTTAGTATTTCAGCTTTACGCGTATCATCCTCTGTTTCAATGCCATCATCATCCCATAGTGTCTGGATCTGCTTTTTCGATCCACTTACTGATTTAACATAAGACCAGAACTTCCTAGGATTTTCTGTCAAGTCGGTACATAGAATTTTGCTTTCGAATTCACTGAACGCTTCACGCATTGCCCTCCTTACGCTAACTTTATCGTTTAGCTTCTGTTTGTCTGTGAGGTTTTGGCTGCGTTTAAACTTGCAGTGAAGCTCTCTTTACTTTCGCAGTAGTTTCCTAACTTTGTTGTTGAACCACGGTGGGTTTTTCCCGTCCCTCACAGTTTTACTCGGCACGTACCTTTCTAAAACGCATTTTACGATTGCCTTGAACTTTTACCATAAGCACTCAACATTGTCAGTGTCGGAACAGAAATTTTCGTTTTGATCTGTTAGGTAGTCTGAAATCTGCCTCCTATTACTCTTGCTAAACAGATAAACCTTCCTCCCTTTTATATATATATATATTTACTTCCATATTCAGGAATGCTGCAACGGCCTGATTCTCCGTTCTGCGCTTACAGAGTAGAAAAGTTCGGGTCTGTTTGTTATCAGTAGTTCCAAGATGTTATCTGCACGAGTCGGTTCTCTGTTTAATTGCTCGAGGTAATTTTCGGGTAGTGCACTCAGTATAATGTCACTCGATGCTCTGTCCCTACCACGCGTCCTACTGTCTGGAACCGCGCGGCCGCTACGATCGCAGGTTCGAATCCTGCCTCGGGCATGGATGTGTGTGATGTCCTTAGGTTAGTTAGGTTTAAGTAGTTCTAAGTTCTAGGGGACTGATGACCTCAGCATTAAAGTCCCATAGTGCTCAGAGCCATTTGAACCAACCTAAACATCTGTGTTTCCCAGTTTTTATCCAAGTCAGTCTGGTATCTGTTTCCAGGAAGATTTCGTCGAGATGAACAAAAGGTGTAATAACATTTTATTCTGCAATCGATAGTTAATTTAACGTTATACTGCGACATCCCATCAGTAACTCTGAGAATACGATGATAACTAGCTATCTCTCACCTTGCTGTGGGCTGTATTGCAGTTCTTTCCGACTTCAGAAAAAGACGTGAAGCTACTGGAAGCCACAATCGCAAAGTGACACTCCATTTTACATGAATTGAGCTGCAAGTTCTTTGTCCAAAACTCCAATCATCAGTGATCATCATTTCATTTGTCTTCCAAGTAACGTGAAGCCGCTGAAGCTGGATAGTAAGCCATCGTACAATACAATACAATACACAGCATAATACGAGCGTGTAAAATCAGGCAGTAGTCTGCTGACTTCTCAGGAAAATAGTTGCCACGAATTGGCTATAGAACCAATCTCAGCGCGGTCTTGGAATCTAGCTAGTCACAGAGGAGTTCACATCATTTCCCTTTCATTACTGGGAACAAGAAGCCGCGATTCAAGAGTATGTATAGTATTCAACAGAAAATAATATTTTGGGGAACTCTGTTTTTGGATTGTCATATAGAAAAAACCATAAATTTGGCCAAAGAATCGGATTTGTTATATTCTAATAGTCAAACTTAAAGCATAATTTTCAGGACTATTCCTTCCATCTGTCTGGGAAACGAAAATTATATACTTAAGAACTGAAACTTTTTGTAGATTAAAACTTTGTGCTTGCTCTTATGCTCAATCGCATTCATAATATGCAATTGGCTAATAATGCTACCGAAACCTATTCAGCTTACTTTTAGTCTAAACTAAAAATCTTGAGCACAATTATCTATGTTGATATTCAGATGCTGAACCACTTTTTTTTACATCTGAGTTTCCAATAATACATCATCTTTTGCCTTGTTTCTCAAAGTGCCGATTTTTAACACTTGGCGGTAACTGGTCACTTCGTTATCTATCGGTGAGAGAAGAATAACACTGTCTTTCCCCTCGTCATTCACCCGTAATTCCATATCTTTTCTATATGGTTCCAAGTGCAGCTATTAAAACTGACTAATGCATTTTTAGTACAGTTATTACGCTGTTCCGTGTAAGGACACTTATTTTCATTTTGCATGTTTTGAATTGCTTTCAGAATTACAGATCTTGTTACTGAACCTATGGCTGCTAGCCCCGCGAACCTGCAATTAAATCAAGCGAAGAAATGGAAAACATTGTAACTGCAGTTTGTTTCAAAAATGCATTTTCAGTGCTATTGTGCTCTCGGCAATCTGTTGCATCACTCCAGATTTGTTGGAAATTTAATCATGGAGAAAATGTTTCAAACATTCATTACTAGAAGGTGCATGGTCTTTGTGTCAAGCAGAGCTTCCCTCAGGAGTTCTACCAGCTATAGCTATGAATCCATTCCAAGTAATTTCAATGCATGCAACTGACCTACTTAATTTGAAAGGCGCTGCTGGAATATTATTGTCAATGCAGGCATGCAACATCTTCAAATGCAACATGATCCAAGTGTCTCGCTGTTATCCTTCTCAAATAGATGTCAAAAATTCCTACTCTGAAACAAAACAGTAGAAAAATGACAATGTATTCAAAAGGGGAAAGAAAACGGCAGATGTATGCCATGCTGTACTTCATCAGAAGGACCAACCATTTTTATAAGTTTCAAAACTGTAAGACCTGACGATGATGCTACTATTTTGTCCTCTAAAGTACAAGGAGCTTTATACCAGTCTTTGTAACATGTGATCCCAGCAGTTGAGTTGTACAACAAACAGAGGCCCATACTGAGGGACTTTTTTCATGAATTTAATGTTTTTTTTTACTACAGTTCTACTGGTTATAATATCACTGCTGTGCTTCCGTTCCTGTAATACCACAAATAAAGCGTAGTATCTCTTTGTTAATATCATTTGGCACAAAAACTTTCTATTTGGCGCTCAGAACCAGTCAATGTTCTGGTATGGCAACGTCCGTAAAAATTATTAATTTTCTGATTTGTCTGATTATTTTCTGCAGTGATGCGGTGGACAACATAATTCTGCGGTCTCAGAAAATCTTCTAAGTTTCTTGGATACTAGTACGTTACATACAAAAAGAGACATTGTGTTTTTGAATCTCCTAACAAATGTGTGGTTACCTCTCTTCAGTTATAGATTTTTGCTTTAATGCATCACTGAAATGCGTAAAGGTACTTTCATTTTGATTTCTGTCTTCCCCACAACGCGGTTGGCTGTGGCTAAGAGACAGCATCTGTCTTCCTTTTTTAGTGTTTTATCTGGTAGACTAAATGGCAGCCGCATCCGCGATCACGATTCTTTAAATTTTTTGGCTCCTTTTGCTTCACTTTCATGTTCGTAAAAATGCGGCTGCCCGTCCTACCTTTTTCGTGTCTTCAGACTTCAACCTTGCTCTTTCCGCAGGAAGTTAATCTGCTTTATTTAAATCGTGGATATTTGAAGCCCCAGTTTCATATTCTCTGAAGACTGCGTCTAGAGGTCTTCCACATTTCTGCCCAAGCTTTAAAAACTCTCTGAGTTCAGTTCCTGGATGGTAGAAATGATTGCTACTACTCAAATGTGTTTCAACGGTAATTTATTCCCAGCTTGATTTCCCGTACTTTTCGCAACATGGTACATATTTAAGTAAGGAGTGAGTGTATTAACAGTTGTATAATAAACAGGTTTTCGTTGTTAGTATGCTTAAGAGATTGTAAACTGAAGTCGGCATGCGATGCACGTGTACACCACACAATCCCTGCGTGGTATTTGCTATTAAGAGAAACGGTTTATAATTTATTAATCAATAGTTCGACGCACAATAAACACTCTAATATTTGTGTCAACATATTAATACCGACATTAGCGATATAGATGGACAGAAGTGTATTTAAATAGCTGGTAATGAGAAGCTATGCCTTCACGTGGGAAAACGAATTTGGATTTATTTTACTACTGAATTCACAACGTCTGTGATGTGACACCTATGCGTGAATATTTCAAGACTCAATTTCAATCAAAGTATACTGCTTTAGAGACATCCGTAAGCCAATTTAGAGGCTAGGTTGTATTACATTTTCTGACAACTAATCTGAAATAACGCGAAGTGATTCTTTTGGTAACTTTTTGATGATTACATATTATATTGTGTATAACAAATAGCGATGTATACAGCTATTACTCATCAGTGTGGTATCGGCATGATTTACTTGAATACCAAAACAGCTTCTACGACATAATGCCAACGCCTTAAATATTTTCAAACAGGTTATTATGAGAGGATGGAATACATATACGGCCATCAGAGTATCAGAGATATGGTGTTCAGTGCTTACAAGAAAATATATTTTTCGTCTTGGATGCTAGCCTTTGAGACAAACATATAATATTCTACAACATTACTGAAGCTCTACTACTTATCTGTGGGTCATCATTGATAATAAATTGGCAGATCGAAAAATCACACAGGAGTCTAGAAGAATTCGATAAAAATTGCTAGAACTTACGTTGTATATACTGGGTAGGAAATGAAACTTCAAGAACATTCAGACAGGTTACGGAATACCTGGGTGCAGAGTGTGGCACCATTGCTGCCACTACCTCCAAATGACTGCATCATTTTGAAGTATCTTCAGAAACATTTGAGGCAAAATATGAAATTTGAGTGACTGAACACATGGGGTTCGATAGCAACGTAGCAGTGATTTGAAGGCTGATGACTGGGTAATTTCTGTTACTGATGATCTTATAAAAGTAAAAACATAGTTAGGTTGAACAAGCTTCCAGTCCAGTAGAACTTTTGTTTCTGGGAAACCTACGAGTCTACAATGCTACCATTCAGTAGGTCGTATCCTTCAATAGCGACGATTATTATTGACCAGAGTGGTGATTAATATAAACGTGTATTATTATTTATTACGTGTTATTAGATATTAGGTATCACTCCTGATTTAAACTGAAGGCTGAGAACACAGATTGAGAAAATTTCATTGCCTATTCTTATGGAGTTCCTCCGAGTCAAATAAAGACTTCAGGTACTGCACAGTATCTGCTCATAAGCATTCCATTGCTAAAATAGCCACCAACAACATACAAATAAAGGGGGAACCAATATTGACGTCTCATGGGACATGAAAACTACACTGGTGTCCAAAATTAAAACGGCATAAACAGGCGATAGTAAAGTAGAAACAATGTGAAGAATACAGAAAGTAAGCAACTGTAACATGCCTAACAGTAGATAAAAATGTTCTTCCTTTTTTTCCAACTTAACGGATTTGCACATTCCGACTATTGTTTAAAGTGCTCAGTATGGAGTGTGACAATCTCTGATAGCAATGCTGGCCTGACAACGACAGGACATGCTGTGGATTACGTCATGAGTCTCATGTTGAGGCAATAACGCTCATTCTTCCTGCAAAGCTGCTCGCTGTGTTGGAGAGTGGTTGGTGGACGCTGACGTAATGCAAGCCGTCTCCCTAGTGCATCCCAGACATACTCTAGGGATTCAAATTGGGAGAATGAGCAGGCCACGCCATGCGTGCAATATCTTCCGTTTCCAAGAAAACATCAACCATCCGTACTTTGTGAGGTAGAGCATTATTGTCCATCAATAAGAAGTCTGGGTCCACAGCACCTCGTAATAACAGCAAATGAAATCCCAAGATCTCTTCACGATATGTGACAGCAGTTAAACCTTGCCGATTCACCCGCACAATTTCATGAAGAGGGGTTCGAGTGATACATATAATCCCTGTCTACACCATTAGTGATCCTCCTCGATATCGGTCTCGTACCACAGTGTTTGGGTCCAGAAATCGTGTTCCATGTTCCCTCCAGAATCGAATCCATAGAGAATTACTCTCCAGACTAAATCGGGACTCATCTGTGAAAATAACCTTGGCCCACTGTTCTATCGTCCCGGTGACGTGTTGATGACTAGACATTCCCTTCTGTGAAGACGCGTCTTGGATAAACAGACAGCAGGTCTGCGAGAATAAAGGCCACCTTACCGAAACCTGCTGCACACCGCATGCCTCGATACAACGCGTCCAGCGGATGCTGCGAGCACACATGCCAGTTGCCTTGCAGTACTAAGGTGGTACTGTCGTGCCCTTACAGCCAAGTAACAGTCCTCTCTTCTCAAGTCACACGTGGTCGGACCTGCTCTTGTCCTCGGGATACAGTTTCAGTCTCTATAAACTGTCGTCACATCCGAGAAACGACAGAACGATCACATTAAGCCATCTGGCCACATCAGTACGTGACTGTGCTGCTTCCTTTGTTTCTATGGCCCTCCAATGCAGAGAGTCTGGTAGGCATCTTCTCTGTGCAATACTGCACCATCTGTGACTGTGTACACAGCGAATGTGGATGTGGGGCTACCCGGCAAAAACTACCTCGCTTCATAACTGCCCGGAAGTCATCGTTGGCATGGTTTTACGTTGACCGGAATGTTATCTTCCGTGCAAAAGGCAATCGCAGAGGCATATGGTTTACAATCTCTATAACGAGAATTAGACACAGGACGGGGAAATAGTGGTTTGTTGCTGTAATGTTGGACATCAGTGTGTATTAGGCACAGGGTGTCCCATTGCAGAACAAGATGCACTCATTACCAACAAGAACAGCAAACTCAATAGCGATTCAAGAGACAATACAATAGCATGTCAGCTGATATCGAATAGCTCACTGTCAGACAGTAATAATTCAGTTCATGCGCAAAACACACAACCTGTCAGAAAACTACGAGGTTGTTAGCCAAATACATGCAACACTTACTGGCCTCCAACTATCGATATAAATGCTAAATGGAGTGAAACAGGCTTATAAGAAAAACATAACACGATAGGGGAGATCGAATCGAACAAAATTTTCCAAATAACCATACTTTTCATCGTGTAACTACGCCCATAAAACGACACCCAATCAGTGATGAGCGTGGCAGGGTAGGTGCATTTCACCTAACTTGCCTCAGCTGATGCTTGGTCCGTAAAATAGCGCGGTTATAAATCAGATAAGCTGAAGACATGTTTCCCGCGCAACATTTAAGCTAGACAACACGGTTTTAATACCTTCGGAAATGGCACTTTCGATTATGTTACGATGATTTGAAAATGAGTCTCGGAACTACATGAGCAATCGAATGAATAAAAAAGTAAAATTTGCAAATCTCGATTGGTTTTTCGTTGCTGGCCCACAGATACTCTAGCATGCAGCAAGTACGTACAAAAGATTTGCCAGAATCATCGTAATCCTCGCTTCAAATCTAAGTAAATTTTCATACCAATATGATAACGTCACCTCGAAACACCATGAATGGCAATAAAACTAAGAAATAAATAGAATTCAACAGGATAAGCATCAAATTCACTCCTCATTGTACCATGTTTCCGTGGCGGCTCAGTGCTCCACACTTCCATGCTTGGAGACAGGCAGATTAACATTGCAAGATCACAGGTTAATGTTAGCGTGAGGTAAGACATTATAAAGGTGAAATAGTGTTACATTAATAACCGGTATACGGCCAGATTGTTGACTGCAAGCATGCAGACGTGCATGAATAGTGCTGTACAGGTGCCGGACGGTATTTCATGAGATGGTGATCCATCCCTGTTGCACTTGGTCAGTCAATACAGCTACGGTTAATGCTGGTTGTCGATGACGCTGGAGTTGTCGTCCGATGATGTCCCACATGTGCTCGGTTCGAGACACATCTCGTGATCGAGCAGGCCGTAACATGTCGACACACTGTCGAGCATGCTGGGTTACACGGCAGTGTGTGCGCGAACGTTATCCTGTTGGAAAACATCGCCTGGAATGCTGTTCACAAAGGGCAGCACAACAGACTGAATCAGCAGACTGACGTACGAATTTGTATTCAGGGTGTGTGGGTTAACCACGAGAGTGCTCCTGCTGTCATACGAAATCGTACCCAAGGCCATAACTCCTGGTGTAGGTCCAGTGCTTCCAGCACGCAGAGAGGTTGGTTGCAGCCCCTCAGTTGGCCTCCTAACTAACACACGGCCACCATTGACCCCGAGAAAGAACAAGCTTTCATCAGAAAACGCAACAGACCTTCAGACTCGTTGTGTCACTGTGGTCCCAACTGCTGCTCATATTGCTGCTGGAAATGCAGTGCGATGCAGCACAGCCATACGCCGAACACGATGGTCATTTCTCTCGTTAATGCCACGTGGTCGTCTGGAGCCCGATCTTCTTGAGACCGTACATTCCCGTGACCACCATTGACGGCAGTCATCTACAGTGGCTACATTCCTGCTACATCCATCTGAATAAAGTAGAAGAAACATACAGCTTCTCATAACGCCATTAGACGCACTCATTCTAACTCAGTGAGGTGTCGATAACAGCATTTTTGTCGCCTTAAAGGCATTCTTGACTATCATTAGCTCACCACGTCCAGTGTCAAAGATAACTAACGCTCAGGATCGTTACAGCGTGTGTTTAAAACGAACTCCATTTGCATCCTGGCGAAAAATTTGAATAGATATAATCTCTCAGATGTAGAAACGCGCCTACCACTTTCGTTTATGTCGTACATCTCCTTCTTCGGGCAGTGATTTTTTTCCTATAGTTTATGTATGAATTTACGCAAATAAGTCTGTGTGCTGCTATGTACACTCCTGGAAATGGAAAAAAGAACACATTGACACCGGTGTGTCAGACCCACTATACTTGCTCCGGACACTGCGAGAGGGCTGTACAAGCAATGATCACACGCACGGCACAGCGGACACACCAGGAACCGCGGTGTTGGCCGTCGAATGGCGCTAGCTGCGTAGCATTTGTGCACCGCCGCCGTCAGTGTCAGCCAGTTTGCCGTGGCATACGGAGCTCCATCGCAGTATTTAGCACTGGTAGCATGCCGCGACAGCGTGGACGTGAACCGTATGTGCAGTTGACGGACTTTGAGCGAGGGCGTATAGTGGGCATGCGGGAGGCCGGGTGGACGTACCACCGAATTGCTCAACACGTGGGGCGTGAGGTCTCCACAGTACATCGATGTTGTCGCCAGTGGTCGGCGGAAGGTGCACGTGCCCGTCGACCTGGGACCGGACCGCAGCGACGCACGGATGCACGCCAAGACCGTAGGATCCTACGCTGTGCCGTAGGGGACCGCACCGCCACTTCCCAGCAAATTAGGGACACTGTTGCTCCTGGGGTATCGGCGAGGACCATTCGCAACCGTCTCCATGAAGCTGGGCTACGGTCCCGCACACCGTTAGGCCGTCTTCCGCTCACGCCCCAACATCGTGCAGCCCGCCTCCAGTGGTGTCGCGACAGGCGTGAATGGAGGGACGAATGGAGACGTGTCGTCTTCAGCGATGAGAGTCGCTTCTGCCTTGGTGCCAATGATGGTCGTATGCGTGTTTGGCGCCGTGCAGGTGAGCGCCACAATCAGGACTGCATACGACTGAGGCACACAGGGCCAACACCCGGCATCATGGTGTGGGGAGCGATCTCCTACACTGGCCGTACACCACTGGTGATCGTCGAGGGGACACTGAATAGTGCACAGTACATCCAAACCGTCATCGAACCTATCGTTCTACCATTCCTAGACCGGCAAGGGAACTTGCTGTTCCAACAGGACAATGCACGTCCGCATGTATCCCGTGCCACCCAACGTGCTCTAGAAGGTGTAAGTCAACTACCCTGGCCAGCAAGATCTCCGGATCTGTCCCCCATTGAGCATGTTTGGGACTGGATGAAGCGTCGTCTCACGCGGTCTGCACGTCCAGCACGAACGCTGGTCCAACTGAGGCGCCAGGTGGAAATGGCATGGCAAGCCGTTCCACAGGACTACATCCAGCATCTCTACGATCGTCTCCATGGGAGAATAGCAGCCTGCATTGCTGCGAAAGGTGGATATACACTGTACTAGTGCCGACATTGTGCATGCTCTGTTGCCTGTGTCTATGTGCCTGTGGTTCTGTCAGTGTGATCATGTGATGTATCTGACCCCAGGAATGTGTCAATAAAGTTTCCCCTTCCTGGGACAATGAATTCACGGTGTTCTTATTTCAATTTCCAGGAGTGTATATGACACTCACAAGTAGTGAATCCGTCACGAGGATGGAAACTTCGTGAGTCCACAGTGCGAGTACCGAAAACCCGGAGTGCCGGCAGTCCGTGAGACACGAATACGAACAATGCACGAGATACGAGTACCGATAATCCGATAGACCTGAACAGCGGCGGCTGGCTATCGTCAGAGCGAATTTGGAGCAGCTGAAGCTGCAACTACAACATAACTTTCAGCTGCAGTCTCATCAGGTATAAGAGCAGCTGCGAGCGAATGCACGATGAGAAGGTAGCGGCCTTACAAAAGAAATGACAAGAGCGGCAGCAGATCACAGTGCTAAAATTTTTGTAGTGCAACAAATCTGATTCCAAGGCTGGCTTGACGCAAGACCAATCGCCGTAACGATGTACCGAGTTACTCAGCCGCTAAATGTCTACATCGATAAGGCTGGTGAGCAGCAGCCCTTGTGTTCCCGACACCCAGGTGCGAAAGCGCATCGTATTGCTTTTTAAGCACCGTTTCTCTGGACTGACTACCCTGCCGGACGGTTCAGCCACGTCAATAGCCATGACGCAGGATGCAAGAAAACAGTCACATCGTGGCATTGTTAGACAGCCGAACAGCCCTCCAAGCGAGTGTTGTCATTATGAAACCTATAATAAAATACTCATCAGATTGGCTTAAAGGAGAGATCGTTCAGCGGCTATGGCCCATATACACACGCAACGGTTGCAGCAGCTACTGTACAAGGAGGAGCTGAGAGATAAAAAACCATTTTAGTTTCTGTACCACTCTGTCAGTTGGTGGGTTCAGATGTGCCCGACGAATACCCGTGCTCCATACAGATGTCACGCTTGCTAGGAAAGCACCGCACTTTACTGTCACTGAACGGAAGCTGAAGGAACCTGCAGAAAATGCGCGCAGAATTTCAGAGGTGGCAGCCCCAGGGGTACTTATCACGCGCGATGTATCACATAATGACTCTACGGAAAGCTTAACTTCTCAGGTTGGTGAGCTCTCGCACCAGGTTACGCTGTTGGGTTGCGTAACCCTAATAGTACCCAACAGTAAAAGGGATTGTAACACTACTCATAGATCTGGCAGTGCACGTTCCTCTACTACGCCCGACTGGTTTGTTTCTACCATGGACACTTCAAGGACAGGGCACATCAACGCAGATCACCCTGTTTCCGCTCGATAAACGTTAGTGGCAGCCCTCTATGGGTGAATGGTGATGCTTAGTGGTGACAGGTAAAGCCACCAACCTGCAGTTTTCAGTTGACACGGAGTCAGGCAAGCTACCTCATGGCAGCAGAGGCGATGCTACAACTTCGATCTCGTTGCAGCGAACGGTTCCCCTTTAGCAACTTCAGACTGGGTAATATTACATCTGAACCCAGGCTTGTGGAGGACCTTCGAGTCACGCTTTATCACGGTCGCTCAGTTCACGGCCTGGATTTTCTGTCCTCTGACCTCATACTTGAGAAGTGACATAGCTGCTTCCTGAGCTGAAAGACTTCAGTAAGAGAGGCCGCTCGTCTAATTCAGTGTAGAGATCCTACTATGCAATTTGGTCACAGGACCGCCTCCACTATTCCATCTTGTTGTGTCGGTAGCTGGGCCGACACCGTGAAGTTTAGATGGCTGAAAATGCCAGCTACACTAACGCTGTAGCCGATAGGGCACGCACGGCTAAAGCAGACGGGCGTGAAGTCTGGAACATGAGAACTTATAAATGAATAAGAAGAAAATTATGTAGATGCTTATTACTTATCTTTTAATTAGTCCTTGGAATACATCTCTCTTGAATACTCGTAAGCTATAGGCAGTGATACAAATGGCGCCTTGCTAGTTCGTTGCCATTAACTTAGCTGATGGCTATTCTGTCTCTCGGCTAATGAGAGAGAAAGGCTTCGTACATCTTGTCGGTAGCTAGGTTCTTGTACAACTGGGCGGTAGCTAGGTTCTCGTACAACTGGGCGGTAGCTAGGTTCTCGTACAACTGGGGCGGTAGCTAGGCTCTCATACAACTGGGGCGAGTCCACTCTCGTATCACGAGACCTGCCTTGGTGGTGGCGCTAGGTCTGCGATCACAGTGGCGACACGCGGGTCCGACATGTACTACATGGACCGCGGCCGATTTAAGCTACCACCTAGCAAGTGTGGTGTCTGGCGGTGACACCACATTCCTCCCCCGCAAATCGGCGAACGGTCGTGAGATAAGGCTTCCGCCCGCCGTGGGGAGGACCACATGTTGACGTATGCGATGAGGTGGGGAGCCTAACAACAGGCGAGGCTGTGCCACCCGCACCCGGCCATACGGTCCGAGGGGAGCTAGGAAACGCCTGCAAAACTAGTCCAGGGTGCACGTCAACATGCGGTGTATGCGCCCGTAAAGAGACAGGAGTGACCGAAGGATCAACCTCCATTGCGTCGGGGTAGCCGACGCGCGATGACGTCATGTGGTCCGGAGCGGTCGGGAGTTCCATGGCGGAGGACAGCTGGTCACGGGAAGCGATCGGCGGCGCGTGACCTTGGGAGGCGCTTGGCGGCTGCAACGAAGCGTCGAATGCGGGCGGCGCCGGCGGGAGAACAAGCGGCGGCGGCGGCGGCTGCTGCTGCTGCGGCGGCGGCGGCGCGTCGCCATGGGGCAAAATGGAAGGCAACGTCGGTAACACCTGGGGATGAGGCGAGCCAGTAGATGGGTCCCCAGGGCGCTGACCGGACGGCACCGTCGCTGAAAGCAGACGGGGAGCGGCAGAACCCGAGCGACGACAGAGGCGCAGCTGATTGAGATGCCGACGCACCTCACCAGAGGCCCCCAAAACCAAATACATCGCGCGGCCGAGGCAGCGAAGAATGCGCCCTGCGAGCCAACGCCGTGAACCTCGATAGTTGCGATAAAATACAACGTCGCCTGGAGCAAAAGCAGGAGTCTGCCGCTGCACAGGAACCTGATGCGGCGGATGCAGCAAAGACATCAAGGTGCGATGAGGACGACCGTGGAGCAACTTAGCCGGCGAGCGACCATCTCGGGGCTGAGAGCGATACGAAGACAAAAAGAGCAACAATGCGTCCTCCCGAGAATGCGACTCTTTCAATTTCAACATCTGCGACTTTAAAGTCCGGACCAATCGTTCAGCGGCACCGTTGGACTGAGGCGAAAACGGCGCGGATGTCAGATGTTGAATACCATTGGCCTGGCAGAATGACTGAAATTCTGCGGACATGAATTGTGGGCCATTGTCGGAAACAATAGTCTGCGGAAGACCCTCAATGCAAAAGATAGCAGACAACGCTTGGATGGTGGCGGAGGACGTCGTGGAAGACATCCGGACAACAAAAGGAAAATTACTGAAGGCGTCGACCAGAACCAACCATCGAGCATTCCAGAATGGACCAGCAAAATCAATGTGCAAGCGTTGCCAAGGGGAAGTGGCTTTTGGCCATGCAAAGACTGTCCGCGGCGGTGCGGACTGGTGTTCGGCACACGCCGGGCACGAAGAACACATATGCGTAATCGCAGCATCGATTCCGAACCAAGTACAGTGCTGACGAGCAAGTTGTTTCGTTCGCACTATACCCCAATGTCCTTGGTGAAGAAGCCGTAAAACAGAGGACTGTAACGAACGTGGGACCACGACTCTGGACTGATCATTATCAGAACGCAACAACAAAACACCACGTCGAACAAAAAGTCTCTCCTTGTGAGCAAAAAATCGGCGAACCAACGGATCCTCGATCCGAGACTTTGACAAAGGCCATTGCGTAGCAACAAAACGTAAAACAGTAGCAAGGACAGGGTCAGCAGCTGTGGCTGTAGCTACACGACGAAAATCAATCGGAAACGATTCGACCACTTCATCGGTTTCCGAATCAATGAACATGCAAGCAAGTTCGGAAGAATCGAATGCTTTATCCTCAGCAACAGGCAAACGGGACAACGCATCGGCGTTTCCGTGCTTAGCAGTGGACCGATACAAGATATCGTAGCGGTACTGCGAGAGGAAAATAGACCAGCGAATGAATTTCTGCGCTGTACGTGGAGGTACAGGCTTGGTCGGATGAAAAAGCGATGTCAAAGGTTTGTGGTCTGTGATGATGGTAAAGTGACGACCATACAAGAAATCATGGAACTTAGTAACACCAAACACGAGAGCCAAAGCTTCTTTCTCTATCTGTGAATAATTTCTTTGCGCAGACGAGAGCAATTTGGACGCAAAGGCAATAGGGCGATCATGGGAGCCAACTTTGTGCGCAAGCACAGCACCGATCCCGAAATCCGATGCATCTACCATCAACAAAAGGGGTTTCCGGGGATCGAATGGCGTAAGGCAAGTATTAGAAAGCAACGCCGATTTCAACTGGCGAAAGGCGCGTTCACATTCCGTCGTCCAGACGAACGGAACACCTTTACGGCGTAAGCGATGAAGCGGAGCTGAAAGAGAAGAGGCATTGCGCAGAAAGCGATGATAATAATTAATTTTACCCAACACTCTCTGTAGCTGTTTCACATTTTGAGGGGAAGGCAATTCTTGTATGGCACGGAGGTGCTCTGGACTCGGATGTATGCCTTGGGCATTAATGACATGTCCCAGGTATGGTAAGTCACGAGCAAAAAACACACATTTGTCCTTCCGCAAGCGAAGACCATTTTGCCGCAAGACCCGAAATAATGTTCGTAAGTTCGCAAGATGATCTTCTTCTGTCTGTCCGGAGATCACTATATCGTCCAGATAGTTTGCTGCAGTAGGGACCGACGCACAAATAGTTTGTAAATATTGCTGAAACAAGGCAGGGGCGGAGGCACACCCGAATGGCAGTCTTTTGAAGCGGTACAATCCAAGATGCGTGTTAACCACCAATACGCGCTGGGATTCGTCGTCCACCGGTATTTGCAAGTACGCATCAGCTAGGTCCAACTTTGAAAAATATTTTCCCGGGCACAGTTTAGCAAAAAGATCTTCCGGGCGGGGCAAAGGAAAAGTAGCAGTCACTAGCTGTGGATTCACTGATAGGACCTGATTTATAATAGACATGTTAAACAACTGCAACAAATCTAGACCAAACAAATTCACTGCAGAAGAAGAACGAAGAACGTAAAATGACACAAGTTTTGTTTGTCCCTTGTATGTTGCAAGAAGGCTGCACTGTCCTAACACAGGAATTTTCTGTCCGGAATATGTAGTTAGCTGAACATTTGCGGAACGCAACGGAGGTTTGCCCAGTTGTTTGTACGTGTCGTGATTGAGCAATGAAACTGCAGCTCCGGTATCGAGCTGGAATGGTATCACTTTGCCTTCAAAGTCTAAGTCCACAAAAAGTTTATTGTTCTGCTGACGACAAGAGCGACTGGTTTGTGCAATTGGAACAGACACTTGCTAATTGACGTGATTTCCGGCGACGTCGACGCACAGTTTTTGTGGGACGAACACATTTACTGTTAGAGAAAGTGTCACTGGACGAAGTGGAATTAACAACATGAATGTCCATAGGCGAAGGTCCACGAGCCTGAGTGTCCTTGGTTCGATTCCGGCGCGAAGCAAAGGGCCTGGAATGATTGTGATTGTCTGACCTGAGCTTTTTCTGGCAAACACTTTGAACATGTCCTTTCTTATTGCAGAAAAAGCAAATAGCTGGGCGTGACGGGCAATGTTCACGCGAATGTCTAGTAGCACACCGCGGGCATGATTTCACTGCAGTTGTGGGCTGGCGCGGCACACCTGGCTTAGCACGCGGCGGTCGCTGTGTCGACGTGCGCAAGGCCCGGTTACCGGGCCGCGCAGCGCGTCCAGCGGGCCGGTTAATGTTACACACGGCTGGCGAAGTTTCAAAAGATTCCTGAGCACAGTCAAGTGTGTCCTGTCTATCCAATATTTCTATCACTTGTTGAAGAGAGGGATTAACTAGTTTCAAAATTTGCTCCCGTATGCGAACATCAGAAACGTTCTGTGCAATTGCATCACGCACCATTGTATCTGAATAAGAAAGACCACAGTCACATTCAAAGGCACAGTCCCTAGTAAGTCCTTGCAATGTTGCTACCCACTCCCTATTAGTTTGACCGGCCGTACGTTTTGTACGAAAGAACGTATACCGTTTTGCAACCACATTAACTGTTTCTTGGAAATAGGCATCTAATGCAGACAAAATTTCCTCGTAGGACAGAGTTGCTACGTCTCGTCGGGGAAACAATTTCACTATCACACGGTATGTGGACACACCGACACAAGAAAGCAAAAACGGCTGCCGCTCATTACCTTGAATTCTGTAGGCAGCGAGGTGAAAGTTGAACTGGCGAGACCACTCGTGCCAGGTCTCATCGGCTGCCACGTATGGTCGAAAGGGAGGTGCAACAGCGTTTAGTGGCAGCGGTAGCGAAGAAGCGGCGGCGGCCGCATCGGTGTGCAGCGCACGTTGACCCTGGACGAGCTGTCCAAGGGCATCCAGTAACGCCTGCGTCTGCTGATTCTGCAAGCGATAAAATTCGGACAGTACATCTGGAGAATGTGGCGAAGCCATGACACAATTAAATGTAAGCAATCAGAACACTTTAAATCGTCGCCAATGTTGTAAACGAATTAATACAAACTCTTTTGCTCGTCGCCAATAAATGTTGTGTCGGTAGCTGGGCCGACACCGTGAAGTTTAGATGGCTGAAAATGCCAGCTACACTAACGCTGTAGCCGATAGGGCACGCACGGCTAAAGCAGACGGGCGTGAAGTCTGGAACATGAGAACTTATAAATGAATAAGAAGAAAAGTATGTAGATGCTTATTACTTATCTTTTAATTAGTCCTTGGAATACATCTCTCTTGAATACTCGTAAGCTATAGGCAGTGATACAAATGGCGCCTTGCTAGTTCGTTGCCATTAACTTAGCTGATGGCTATTCTGTCTCTCGGCTAATGAGAGAGAAAGGCTTCGTACATCTTGTCGGTAGCTAGGTTCTCGTACAACTGGGCGGTAGCTAGGTTCTCGTACAACTGGGCGGTAGCTAGGTTCTCGTACAACTGGGGCGGTAGCTAGGCTCTCATACAACTGGGGCGAGTCCACTCTCGTATCACGAGACCTGCCTTGGTGGTGGCGCTAGGTCTGCGATCACAGTGGCGACACGCGGGTCCGACATGTACTACATGGACCGCGGCCGATTTAAGCTACCACCTAGCAAGTGTGGTGTCTGGCGGTGACACCACACATCTCTCAACTGAATTGCCGTCGATCACCCGCCCAGTGTCCTACCAGACCCTGAACCGTTTCTACGGTGCCATGCACGGACTACAGTCGTCTCTCTTGTCTTCTCTCGAGCGCGGTACTTCAGTCTCGAAAAACTCTGGATAGCAAAGGCGGAATCCAGCGCAATACTGGGACAGTATGACTGTTGCAAAACACATATCCATCGCCACTGCACTTGGTGGGGAGGAAACCGGTTCGTTGGCACAGTGATTACTGAGCAATGAATACTCCGATGATTCTCGACCGTCACCTGTTGCGACATATTGAAGACTGCGCGTCACATCTTCCCCAGTGCATTATATTTTCTACGTTGGAGTTTGTCAGGGCCTACTGCCACATCCATTTGGATATACAGCACCACCATTTGGACTGTTTGGATTCCCCTAAACGTCTCACGAGCTGCACAGCGCTGCACATACTTTCCAAAGGTTCATTTATGAAACTTTAGAGAGCCTATAATTCTGTTTCGCCTATCTTTATGAGGTTCTGGTGCATCATATTAGTAGGAAGTACATGAACGTCAACTTCAATATGTTTTCCACCACTTTGCCGAATCTGGTTCTTACTGAATCCCAACAAATGAGTTACCAGATCCACGGAAGTGAGCTCCGACGGATTAAAGATATCTGCTGCAGGTACTCGCCACCTCTGGAACGAGTCGCAGTCCTGAGAGAGTATCCACTGGCGATGACAGTGTCTGAACCACATCGTTACCTAAACATAATAAACTTCTACCGTCGTTTGATACCTTGTGCTGCCGAAGGACAGGAACCACTCCACGTGGTCCATACTGGCGCCAAACTACACGGTTCCACACCTGTCTCATGGAAAAACTACTACGCCTTACAGTAGGTGTTTGGAGCACGCCAAGTGAGCCACGAGTGTATTGCATTGTTCACACGTCCTATTTCTGGAGCCTCCTTGGTGATGTTTCAGGCCGTTTTGTGGGTTTGGTTCTGCACCAGCGCGTCAACCCCGGCTCAGAATCGCAGGTTTTTCTCCAAAAATGTGACAAGAAAACAATTCTCTTGGCGACGATTCTATACAGGACTGCTACCTATCTAAGGTGCCATAAAAAACTTCTAGTAGAAGATCCTGTGTTCAGCATGTACACTGACCGTCGACTGCTGAAGTTCATATTTTCCCAGCTCAGAATAGCTATCCACCATAATAACTGAACCACCTAAACTTCATTGCCCAAAGGAGACACCTGAGGTCAGTGGCACCAAAAACGTGATTGCTGATGCTCCACTCAGCTAATTTCGACGAGCTAGTAACATCTAGATCTACATACGTTTCCTCAAGCCACCATACGACGCATTGCGGAAGGTACCTTGTACTACCACTGGACGTTCACATTTCTGTTCCATTCGAAAACAGAGCCGGGGAAAAAGATAGTCCGTATTCTTCGGTTCGAGCTTTAATTTCTCTTTTATAGTCATCATGGTCCTTTCGCGAAATGTACGTTGGTGCCAGTAGAATTGTTCTGGAGTCAGCCGCAAATGCCGGTTCTCTAAATTTTCTCAATAGTGTCCTGTAAAAACAACGTCGTCTACCCACCAGGAATTCCCATTCGTGTTCATGAAGTATCTCCGTAATTCTCGCATGTTGATCGACTCCAGCGGTAACAAATCTAGCAGCACGCCTCTGAACTTCTTCAGTGTCTTCGTTTAATCTGACATGGTGAGGATCCCAAACAGTCGACCAATGCTTAAAATGGGTCACACTAGTGCTTTATATATGAACTACACTTTCTTAAAATTCTCCCAGTAAATCGAATATGACTATTGGCCTTCCCTCCTAAAGATCTTACCTGCTCGTTCCATTTCATATCGCTTTGCGACGCTAAGCCAAGGTATTTAATCGACCTAACTGCGTCAGGCAGTACACCAGTAATGTTGTTATCCAACATCACAGCATTGTTTTCCTGCTCATCCGCATTAAAACACATTTTTCTTAGAGCAAGCTGGTATCGTACCAAACAGAAATTCTAAGTCATCCTGTTCCTTTTAGAGTCACTCAACGACCACAACCTGCTGTACACCACAATGTCACCAGCAAACTTATCCTACCCGTTGGATTATTTGTGTGTATAGAGAACACGAGCGGTCCTGTCACACTTCACTGCGACACTCCTGATGATAGCCTCATCTCTGATGAATGTTCGCCATCAATGATAATAGACTGGATCCTATTACTTTACGAGCCTTTGAGCCCTCATATATCTGGGAACCCATATGCTCGAACCTTCTTTAACGGTCTGCAGTGGGGCATTGTGTGAAACGCTTTTCGGAAATGTAGGAATATGGATTCTGCCTGTTGCCTTTCATCCATGGTTCACAGGATATCCTGTAAGAAAAGGGAAAGCTGAGTTTCACGCGAGCAATTCTTTCTAAATCTGTGCTGATTTGTAGACGGAAGTTTTTCTTTCTCAAGGGAATTTATTATATTCGAACACAGAATATGTTCAAGAATTCTGCAATAAATCGATGCAAAGCATATTGGCCTGTAATTTTGCGGGTCCGTCCTTTTACCTTTCTTACGTTCAGGAGTCCCAGCGGTTTTTTCCAGTCGCTTGCTACATTCAGCTGGGAGGTATATTCACGCTAAATGTGAGCTAATTACGGACCAGCGCCGAAGAGTACTCTCTGTAAAAGTGAATTAGGATTCCATTCGGACCTGCCGACTTATTTGTTTTCAACTCTTTCAGTTGCCTGTCAACTTAGGGGAGGCCTACATCTGTACGATCCTCCTACGTGAATGTCGGCCTGGCAATTGCGGCTCGTGGCACTGCCAGGCGCCGATGCAGCAGTATGCTGTGACGAAACGACAGGCCGGCCGCTGTAAGTACTCTCGTCACTACGCCGCTGCTAATTCGTGTCCTTATATTGACTAAACGATCCATGCACCCGCCCTGAGAGGACACTAGTGCACTTTGCGTGGCCTAGTGTGTAGAAAGTCTACCACTCGTCGACCCAAGAATGTGTCCACTGCCAGAAGTTCAAAGTAGCACGGAATGTACAGGCACCGCTTGGAAACTACACTCCTGGAAATTGAAATAAGAACACCGTGAATTCATTGTCCCAGGAAGGGGAAACTTTATTGACACATTCCTGGAGTCAGATACATCATATGATCACACTGACAGAACCACAGGCACATAGACACAGGCAACAGAGCATGCACAATGTCAGCACTAGTACAGTGTATATCCACCTTCGCAGCAATGCAGGCTGCTATTCTCCCATGGAGACGATCGTAGAGATGCTGGATGTAGTCCTGTGGAACGGCTTGCCATGCCATTTCCACCTGGCGCCTCAGTTGGACCAGCGTTCGTGCTGGACGTGCAGACCGCGTGAGACGACGCTTCATCCAGTCCCAAACATGCTCAATGGGGGACAGATCCGGAGATCTTGCTGGCCAGGGTAGTTGACTTACACCTTCTAGAGCACGTTGGGTGGCACGGGATACATGCGGACGTGCATTGTCCTGTTGGAACATCAAGTTCCCTTGCCGGTCTAGGAATGGTAGAACGATGGGTTCGATGACGGTTTGGATGTACCGTGCACTATTCAGTGTCCCCTCGACGATCACCAGTGGTGTACGGCCAGTGTAGGAGATCGCTCCCCACACCATGATGCTGGGTGTTGGCCCTGTGTGCCTCGGTCGTATGCAGTCCTGATTGTGGCGCTCACCTGCACGGCGCCAAACACCCATACGACCATCATTGGCACCAAGGCAGAAGCGACTCTCATCGCTGAAGACGACACGTTTCCATTCGTCCCTCCATTCACGCCTGTCGCGACGCCACTGGAGGCGGGCTGCACGATGTTGGGGCGTGAGCGGAAGACGGCCTAACGGTGTGCGGGACCGTAGCCCAGCTTCATGGAGACGGTTGCGAATGGTCCTCGCCGATACCCCAGGAGCAACAGTGTCCCTAATTTGCTGGGAAGTGGCGGTGCGGTCCCCTACGGCACTGTGTAGGATCCTACGGTCTTGGCGTGCATCCGTGCGTCGCTGCGGTCCGGTCCCAGGTCGACGGGCACGTGCACCTTCCGCCGACCACTGGCGACAACATCGATGTACTGTGGAGACCTCACGCCCCACGTGTTGAGCAATTCGGCGGTACGTCCACCCGGCCTTCCGCATGCCCACTATACGCCCTCGCTCAAAGTCCGTCAACTGCACATACGGTTCACGTCCACGCTGTCGCGGCATGCTACCAGTGTTAAAGACTGCGATGGAGCTCCGTATGCCACGGCAAACTGGCTGACACTGACGGCGGCGGTGCACAAATGCTGCGCAGCTAGCGCCATTCGCCGGCCAACACCGCGGTTCCTGGTGTGTCCGCTGTGCCGTGCGTGTGATCATTGCTTGTACAGCCCTCTCGCAGTGTCCGGAGCAAGTATGGTGGGTCTGACACACCGGTGTCAATGTGTTCTTTTTTCCATTTCCAGGAGTGTATATTACTGTACACCAGCATGAGGATGTCGTCACTCCACTACGTGTCTCTGACAACTTCCCCGTCTCCCTCGACTTACAGACTACTCACAAGGTGGTCCGAAGTTTTACCGATACAAGGTCAGATAGCTCCGAGTGTAACGCCTCCTCCCCCCCCCCCTTTACCTTCTGCTGGACAGCGCATTTCACGTGACATCTGACCAAGGCCAACGCAGAGGTGTTCCGTGTCATAGCGCGACTACCGGCATTCACTTCAATGCAACTACACCATACCATACACAACAGTGTGTAATGATTGGAACACAAAGGCCACCATGGAGGAGTGTAGTATCAGGGTCCCCATATAGATCAGTATTGGTCCCATTACTCTTCTCAGTGTTTGTTAATGATGAGTCAACTATTCTCCTCCACTGCAGATATCACCTATTTGCTGACGACATTCAGTTATGTGTAAGTGCAAGTCCAACATACCATTGCACAGCCATATAGCATATAAATGCGAATTACTTACGCTGTCAGTGTGGGTGCAGAGCAAAGGTTTAAAACTTAACCCATCTCAAACGCAAACAATCTTAGTCGACCAAAAAAGACTTATTACCCCTCAGTTCAGAGAATTTCTTTCACCATTAATCCTAAACGGCACAGAAATAACCTTCTCTTCTTCTGAAAAGAACATCGAGATAATTCTGGATCATCATTTAGACTGGACTGAACCCACAACTGCAGCCCGTAAGAAAGTGTCAGCGTCACTTCACTCATTACAGAAATATAAAAACGTATTTCCCTTCGACAATAAAAATAAGCGCGTAGAGACACTAATACTACACATGCTTCACTACTGTGATACCATTCTCCAAGGAATTTCGTTCGAAAAGTCACGCACGCTAGAACTGGTGATGCACACTTTTGTACGATACATTTTTGACGTACACTTTTTCGCTAATATCACAGCAGCCTACGAGTAATTATCATGACTGCGTTCCGATAAGCGTGGAGACTCTCATGCTCTATATTTGGTCTACGGTCTTCTCAGTCATTGCAGTCCCTCTCATTGGTATTCAACTCTGACTCTACTATTTGAGCAACACACCAGAAATTCTCGTTCTCAACAACGTAAAATTCTCTCTGTACCATCACGTAGTACTGCCATATTCTCTCAATAGTTTTTGTTTCTGACTTTGGAACAATCTTCCTCAAAAATCAGAAATATTAAATTCCAAATTTCAAAAGGCAGCTGAAGCTTCACCTTGTATCACAACAGCCATCTTTGCTACATTGTGTGCAGCTCATTCTCTTCAGTTCCCAGAACTTGTTCCTATCCGATGTCGGCGGAGGTCTCTATTTATATCCTGTTCTTCCCTACGAGTCACTTTCACTGTCATATCAATCTTCTCCTATTCCTTTGTCTATCCCGCTTTCGATAATACTAATCATGGCTTCGAATGTGCTAAACTCATCTGTATCACTCTAAATGTCCTTTACTATTACAATTATTATTATTTTTATTATTGTTATTAGTGTCAGTTATTATTACTATATTATTATTATTGGGAATGTTTGTAATACCTTTTGTATGTGTTGCCATTGGTCAGATGTAAGCGAGGGCCTTAAAGTCTTCGTCTGGTAAGTCTAAATAAGCAATAAATAAATAAATATAGTGGCATGGTATCACGCTTTAATCGTTTGCTTAAGGTTGCCGTAGTGTGTGCCACACGATCTGATCTCGGGTGGAAGCACTCCCACTAGAACTTCTCGGACTGCCCAATGCTCTGAAAGATCGTCAGACGGCTGTGCCAGACCTTTGTAGCGAGCTTCTGCTGTTACCGGGAGAGCTTTTTCTCCTGTGCATCACAGTTGCCTGTATAATACCCGGATACGTAACGACCCTTATACAGAAGATGAAAGACTTGCGACCGATGCCATCCTCGTGTCATAACAAACAACGCACGACGAAATATGTTTTCTTGTGTCAAGACCCGTTACGTATAGCTTTGATGCCAGATCACTAATGGCCTTACCTGTTCGTAGAACTGGGTGATCGGATGTTGACTTTCCGCGTAAAAAGGGAACAGACAGTCATATAAATCGATCTGAGTAAACTGGCATACGTAAGTGCCGAAGACGTCGCTGAATCGCAGTCCACTGCCTGAGGGGCCCATGTACATCCCTCACCTCTAACAAGCCAGCCCGCAGCCACCGCACACACAAAAACGTGTGCCGCGCAGTACCACACGTCAGCTGTGCTATCGCGATACGGACGGCGAGTGCGATTCCATGTGGGCTCACCGGCGACTTCATAAACCAGCAATTATCGTTTGCTACTCTCTATGGTGTGATGGCTCAGTTCTACCCGCCGCCACGCCTGGTAACGCCCAACATCAGAGCGGATATGTACCAGATACTAAGACAGACCAGTGCATTAACCTTTTGAGTCGCAACAATATGAAAACAAATATATTTTCGAAATTTCTCACAAAATTCACGTTATTACTATGATAAGCAACTAATACAAGAAGAAATTGACAAAAAGTAAACCTTCAGTTGTTTTAAGGAGGTGATTTCAGTTTGGAATACAGTCCTAATTTTTTCTCAAAAGTAACCTATATTACACAGTAAGCAACGAATACGAGAAGAAACTAGCAAAAAGGAAATAGTTAATTTTTTTGTGGAAGTGGTTTCACTTTCTAAAAACGGAGACATACAATTTTCAATCACCCATCATTTCATGTGTTATATTTGAAAACAAATTTACAGTTTTCCTATACACTATGCCAGATCTCAAAACTACCATGAACTCATAACGCTTAAAACAAATTATGGTCCTAAATAACAAGCAAAAATGGACCTACAGTGTAATAAATTTTTTATCAAAACTATATACTGTCCAAGTGATTTCCATTCAAAATACACACATAAAAGCATTATTACAAACTAAAATTTACGTTACAATAACTTAGATACACTTACTTTAACTGTCAATGATCTCTTCAATATGGCCACTATTTAAAAATAACTCCATATCACAATCTCTTACATTCACATAGCACAATCTCCGCTATTACTGTTGTTTTGAACGCTGAAAGTGACTGTTACGATACAGTACATTTGTAAAAGTACCTTAGTGTAAAACTAGCTATCTCTGTCTTGCAATAACATCGCGGCTTCATGCTAAAGGCACTGTTACTTAAAATAATAATAATAAATAAAATGGTGGTTTCACGCAGAAATCACTGGTTCAAATGGCTCTGAGCACTATGGGACTCAACATCTTAGGTCGTAAGTCCCCTAGAACTTAGAACTACTTAAACCTAACTAACCTAAGGACATCACAAACACCCATGCCCGAGGCAGGATTCGAACCTGCGACCGGAGCAGTCCCGCGGTTCCGGACTGCAGCGCCAGAACCGCTAGACCACCGCGGCCGGCTAAATCACTGGTACTCAAAGGATGAAGAAGGCTATGCTGGACTTAGGCGGTGATCTGAACAGATCCTAGTTGTAACCACTACTTAATGTATAGACGCGTAAGTAAATCTCTTTACTACTGCGAGGGGACTTCAAAAAGTAAGTTGCAGGCTATTTTGGCCGGCCACGTAAATTTTATTGAATGCTGCACTACGCTTCAAATTGACACAGATACATGGCTCTGTTTTTCAACATAGTCACCAATCTCTGTAATCAAGTGTCGGAATTTTCTACCAGCTGCTAAATTCCTCGACGGTAGAAACCCGCTCCTCGGAAACGGAGCATACGAAAACCGTTCTCCCTTCCCCCGCTCCCCTTATCACCCCCCCCCCCCCTCCCCACTCACAGATGTTCTTTCAGCTTGCCGGTTGATTCGACATCGTCGTCTGTGATCAACGTGGTTCGTCTTCGTGGATATTTTGCAGCGCCATGATCAGCACTGGTTTAACACAGCTGTTAGGCATGTAAACGAAGACCTGAGTGTATTGCTACTGACTGAGAAAGGTCTCTGTACCTTTTGTTGCAATTTGCCGACGGGGATACACAATGCACGGCCTGCATCTGAGTAGGAGGAGACAAGACAGACTAGCAGAAATGTAACGAATGCTACAAATGAATAGTAAAAGTCCCTGAGATTACTGTAGTAAAAGGGGTACGTTTTTTAGGTTACAGTCATTTTACAGACAGACGGACTTGAAAGACATTAAAACAGACTAGGGCCGAAACACATGTAATAGTTTCTAGAAAGATTAAATTAGTTCATTTCATGAGAACATTAGGAGGCTGAGAAACGAGATTGGTGAGTTCTTGTACCATGGAAAATGTGGATAATTCCGAAATGATAGATTTTCCGCACTTCTCTGAACACCGTGTAACCAATAGGATAGAGAAGTTGAATATCGACGGATATAGACTACCATCATTTTCGTACAGACTTAACATGGAAAAGGAGGAGATGCAACATATGTAAAAATTTAATGCAAAGGCAAAAATATTGAAACAGCCAGTTCTTATATAGATCAGAATCTACAAGTAGGAGATTTTCAGCTGTAACTGTAGAGTACCTCTCTTGTGATTTGTAACAGTCTACAGATGTTTAGTACTTTTGCCATCTTCAGCAACTGCAGTCATATATTATAATGAAATAACAAGCAACCAGTTGCACAAAAGAAATTTAATTCCTTGACTGGTTGCGGGCATTTAGTGCCCTTCTTCAGAAGGCTGTACAGGAAAATAAGCCATAAATAAGTAGAAGTCGGGTGAGAATATTAAAACTAGGGACGAAAAGGTCAAAAAATGTTTTCAAAAATTAAAAGATAAAAAGTTGTACATACTTATGCCTATAACATTATTTGCGACTGTCAATAATAAAGTGCATACACCACAATGCCATCGTTCTAAAAAATATATGAAGGAGCAATAAGTAATCAATACTGAGTCCGTTAGCACAATATGCCTACATGTAGTTCGCACTGTCTGCATAGAACTAGTACAAAGATGCGAAACAAAAAGTGCAGACATCATGCCAGAACATGAACCAATCAGCCAATGGCACGCATACTTTGAAGTTTTCTCAGTGTGCGCGTGAAGGTACAACAAAATAATAAAACAAAGTAACTATGGCTCTCATAAGGCACAAACAAAATTGTAAGTGTATATAAGCAGCGTAGTAAATCATATGAAAAAACCGAATGATAAATCAAATACGTTAGCTAATATTATCGAAAAGTGACTGTACAGAGAACGAAGTGTGGGCACAATTGTATAATAATGAAACAACTAGCACTGGAATATATGCAGGTCGCAAGTACGTTTCGTGAAATAATTGTATCAAGTGGCTTTAATATTAGCTGTGTAGTGCTGAAAGATTTAGAACATGTCGGTGAATTGGTGCAGAGATGTCAATAACGTGGCAACAGGAAATATGCCCGCGAAAACAGCGCTCGAACTGCATCAAGGGGGTGAGAAGCAATAACTGTTACATGGAAAAGCAATTCCTAATCAGTAGCTGAAACGGAGACTCAGCATTAACTATAGGTGAAAGGAAACGTAGGCATCGCTGTATACTTTTGATACATTGTATAGCTAGTTCAGAAATGCATACAAAGCCCTAAATACGCTTCTTGAAGTGAATATAACTAGCGACATTCACATAAGATGCATGCAATAAGCACAATAGGTTTGACTAATTGACCGTCAATGAATACAAGTGCTTATTAGCAGTAAACAATCCTTGTATCTGTCAAGCATCTCTATCTTTAAGAACAGATTGTCTATATGTCATTGTTTACATAGAGCTAACCATGTGTAGCAAAATAGTTCATCTCCTGTAGGTTGTAGATGGTTTAGTACCTGCAATAATAAATTATTAACGATCTGGCACTGTAAGTGGCTAACCACACAGAATTGAAAATACTTCACTCCTTAGAACTTTAGATGGCTAATAACCCGTAGCCATGGATGACCAGCTCACTATAAAAAAGTTGAAAAACTAGTTGCCTGTAACAAATGTACCAATAATAAAACGTGGAATAAATGTAGCTGTCAGCGGCTGTTTAGATGTGATTGTTCAAAATTTTCAAATGTGTGTGAAACCTTATGGGACTTAACTGCTAAGGTCATCAGTCCCTAAGCTTACACACTACTTAACCTAAATTATCCTAAGGACAAACACACACACCCATGCCCAAGGGAGGACTCGAACCTCCGCCGGGACCAGCCGCACTGTCCATGACTGCAGCGACTTAGACCGCTTTTTTCAAAATCTCATTTTGTTTGTTTTAGTTTGTTGCATCTGCTCTGTGCGGACGTCGCAAGACACCCGTTTCAATTCGTCGTTGATCCATTTACTCAGTTTTTTTATTGCAGAGGGCCATCTAACCCTCTGACCGAACACGCTGAGTTACCGTGCCGGCCTCGGCTAATCCCGTGCGGCCAAATGTAATTGTGTATAGGTGACTAACAAAAACTAAATGCAGCGTCGTATAGCCAAGATATAGTTCGTAAAATACTACTAAAAATTACTGGTAAAAAAACTTTGTGGGCTAACATAACATGTGTGTGATGGATGAGGAGCTTGGGGTGTGCGAAGGTGATAAGCCATACAGGAAATGGTTGATGGAGTGGGATGGTGGAGGGAGTGAGAGATAGGAAAATGTGATGGATAGGAAGAAAATACGCTTATCACAGCCAAATTCCTACAACTGATATGGTGTATATTACTAGTAACTTATGGAGTGTAGTCAAGTGATTATAACTCTAATGAAATGATTACAGCATTAACTGCAGCTTACTACATAATTACATTCGACCTATGAGAGTTGATAGGTTCCTATAACTATACAGGAGCGAACTGACCGTGTATCAAGAACTGATAATAAATCACTGCGATTACAGCAGACCAACTATGGGAAGAAACAGAGGGAAGAAGATACACAAAATTGCAGTTGAAACTGTATATGCAGGTGCAAAACAATCACATTTGGAGCTGTGCTGCTTCTGCTCCCACCATTCCAACCACTACCGCCCCCAGGCCCCATCATAATAAAATGGTTCAAATGGCTCTGATGGGACTGATGACCTAAGATGTTAAGTCCCATAGTGCTCATAGCCATTTGAACCAACATGATTCGCTCTACGCAAACAATGACCTGTAGACAGTCAATTCTTAAAGCTACAGATACTTGACAGTTTCAACGAATGTTTACAGCTAATAAGCACTTTTATTCATTTACAGTCAGGTAGTCAAACCTATTGTGCTTATTACATACATCTTATGTGAATGTCGCTAGTTATTTTCACTTCAAGAAACGTATTTAGGACTCTGTATATATTTCTGTACGAGTTACTCAATGGATCAAAAGTATACAACGATGCCTAGGTTTCTTTCCAGTATAGTTAATCCTGAGTCTTCGTTTTAGCTACTGACTAGGAATTGCTTTCCCATGTAACAGTTATTGCTTCTCACCCCTTGATGCAGTTCGAGCGCTGTTTTTGCTTCCGTATTTTCTGCTGCCATGCTATTGACATCCCTACACCAATTCACTGACTTGTTCTAAAACTTACAGCGCAATACAATTGATATTAAAGCCACTAGATACAATTATCTCACGAAACGTACTTGCGACCTGCATATATTCCAGGTCTAGCTGTTTTATTTTTATATTATTGTGCCCAAGCTTCGTTCTCTACACAGTCACTTTCCAATACTAAATATTATCCAATGATTTAGAATAGTCTCTTCCACGAACTCCAGTCACATGGTCCAGCCCCATGATGCGCTTCGTACTTTGTTTTTGCTGAAAGGTTCCCTACCAGCATGCTACTGATCTCGCTAAAGCTGTATTGAGATTAGTTCCCAAATTTCCCATTCATAGCGCTACTTATCAATATTAACTTATTTGCTTTAGCATTAGGTTTTTTTATATTATTTACTACGCTGCTTATATACACTTTCAGTTTTGTTTATGTCTTATGAGAGCTATAGTTACCTTGTTTTATTATTTTGTTGTACTCACACCCGCACTCTGAAACCAACTTCAAGATATGCGTGCCATTGGCTGAGTGGCTCATGTTCTGGCGTGATGTCTGCACTTTTAGTTTCGCTTCTTTGTGCTAGTTTTATGCTGACAGTGTGAACTACATGTGGGCATATTGTGTTGATGGACTCAGTATTGTATTACTTATTGCTCCTTCACATACTTTTTAGGACCATGGCTTTGTGGTGTATTACTGACATTCGCAAATAATGCTATAGGCATAAGTATATACCATTTTTTATCTTTTAATTTTTAAAAATATTTTTGACCTATTCGTCTCTAATTTAAATATCCTCTTCTGACTTCTACATATTTGTGGTTTATTTTTCTGTGCAGCCTTCTGAAGAAGGGCACTAAGCGCCCGAAACCGATCAAGAAATTAAATTTCTTTTATGCAGCTGGTTGCTTATTATTCCATTATAATCCACAGATCACCTTTAGAGAACTTTAAGCTGTTTGTGAGATATCTATATGCGCTAGTGAGCTACCTGTCAGATAAGAAGAAGCAGTTTGTAATTTCTTGTGGATTTGGATGCACATTTCTTAAAAGATATTGACAGAAAAAATGGAAAAGGAATCATTGTTTGGCTGTTTCAATCTGATTTCAGTAGTAAATTTCCTAACTCACCTGCAGCAAGACAGGAGGACCATGGTTGATAATATTTTCATAGGCAGTGCTCGAGCTGAAATAATTGTTGTGTACCTACTGTCTGATCGCGGTGGACAGTTAATGGAAATAGACTATGTAGCATCTTACATCTTTGAGACAATTTCATACAAGGCCATGAGGCTTGTTAATGAGAACAGGCTACAATGTTTTAACAGTAAGAAGTTCAGTGGGACAAGAGAAAATCATTTAAGAAAAGTCATTAATATGTCCAGAAATATCCATGTCCTAACAGGAATTTGTAATGCAGGCAATAAGAGTAAAACCATATGGAATTTCGAGGAACAGGAGGTGGGGCAACCAGTCGATGTAGGAGGGTTGCCCAGAAAGTAATGCACAGAACTTTTTTTTTCTTCCAAATTTCTTTTTGAACGTAGTGATAATTACGCTCGCAAAAGAATGGTGTTTTATCTACACGCCCTATTTTTCCCGTAATCTCCATGCCGTTCTATGGCCTTTCTCTAGCGCGAAACAAGGGTGTGTGTGCCCTGTCGGTACCAATCCTTGTCCTGGTGGCGGAGCCAGTGCTTCACTGTGTGAATCACCTCCTCATCGTCCTCAAAATGTCTTCCGCGAATGGCGTTCTTTAATGGCCCAAACAAGTGGAAGTCCATGTGGACTAGGTCAGGGCTGTAGGGTGTATGGCATAACACTGTCCAAGACTGTTTTGCGATGTATTTAGCAGTCCTCAGACTTGTGTGGGGCCGAGCGTTGTCGTGTTGCAGCGAAACATGTGTTGACATATGCTTCTGAATTAATGGTACCGCCTCTTGGCATCACATCAATTAGAATCAGACCTTCACAGTCCCAGAACGTGGTGATCATGACATTAACGACGGAAGAATTGCTTTGAATTTTTTCTTCTGTGGGGAATGGGAATAGCGCCATTCCAGCTACTGTCGTTTTGCTTCAGGCTCAAAGTAGTGAACCCAGGTTTCATCAACTGTCACAATACGCGACAGGAAGGCCTTCACCTCAGCTTCAAAAACATTGCATCAAATCAAGACAAATGTTTTTTCTGTGCGATTTGTGATCGACCATTAGACACTGTGGGCCCCATCTTGCACCAACTTTTGAATATCCAACGGTGTGGATAATTGCAGCCACACTTCCTTTGCTGATAGATGCAGCGCCGACTGCCGAGTCGCAATGCGCCGACCTCGCGAATGACGACATCACCTCGCTGCAACACGTCAGGTGTGACAGCCGTCGGTGATCTCCCCGACCGCTGCAAATCGTGGAGCTCAGCCGAACCGCCTTCTGATGACCTCAACCTCCTGCTCGTATTAGGCATCATTCTCCTTCGAGTCGATCGTGGAGATGCTGCTGCGATAAATCCGATCAACTTCCCATGCAAGTTTTTCGCGCTCAGTGAGCAACCATCTCCCAGTATTACCCCGATATATGATTCGAAACTGTTGCGACTGGAGTCATACGAGTATAGAAGTTGGTATGCTGCCGCATGTGGTTACGTGTCGTTCTACGAAGGTAGTATGGGAGGCAGTGAGGTCGTCTTCATAAGGCGCCACAGGGGATAGGAGGCACTCGAAGTCGGCGTCCTCAAAGTAGAGACATCGCTAACGGTGGTGGACGTTCTTAAACATTAATTTTTTTGTCCTTAGTAGGCACTATCACACGTACCAGTTAATTGCTCGAGCTGTCAGTGAGTTGACTTTCAAGATATTCTCTCTTTCTAAAACAGCTGAGATACCTACGGCAAAAATGTCATGTACAATATTTTTTACACAACTGGGCGAAAGTAGCCGGGACGTCTCTTGATCGACACATAGTGTTGCTTCTCACCCTTGGAGAATAGCAACAAATCTATGTGTTTGGGCCGCTGACAGGCTCATTTTAAAAAATAGAGGGGTTCCAATACTTTATACTTGACTTCTTTATTCTGCACAGTGTGCTCACGGTTATCTTCCAGCTTGCTATCATAAGAAACATCCAAGTTGTATACGTGAATTGAATAGTCTCGATTCCACCTCGCGAATTTAGTTGGACTTGGAATTTAATGTGAATGAGATGTCTTGGTAATTATAATGCCCGCGAAGATCAAATTTTTCGCATTTACTTGTACTCTGTTTACATTTCGGGTAATTTCTATGTTAGCCAGAAGTGGCCATAAAAAGCAATAAACAGCTCTCTTGTCAATCTCACCAAGAGTCTGGACAGTAATGTATGCTTGTTCAGCAGTAATATCTTTTGGAAGAGGAATGAAACTGGAGTCCCCATTAAGTAAATTGTAGACGTGTGAGAATATGCACATACGAGTGGAGTACACTGCTGAGTGCCTTATTTGAACCTCTTAACCGCATTTCGGAAAAATGGTCGAGTATGACACTCTTGAAAATGTTTTGAAAAAATGCATTTTTAACCATTAGGTGTTTATTGTAAAAACTTATATGTCTACCGGTGTCGGTCATGGGCCGCGTCCCGAAGATATAGGTGAAAACAGTTCAGGTAAAAGCATATTTCATGTTCCTTTTACGCTTATACAGCCTCAGAGCTGTCGTGGTGAGAATCCACCCCCAATAATCAAATACATCACTTAACGTTAGTAACGAAGACGCTTCACAGTAATGTTATATCACGTGACCAGTATCGAGTTAAACCTCCACTCGTCTAAGATACGTTGGTATTGCTGGGGATTCTCTGGTATAACCTATAATATAAGATGCATAATTGCTCAAGGTGCCTGGGGTATCCCTGGAAGACCGTGACCCACTTCCAGTGGCTCCCCACGCGATGGAGAGCTGAGGATGACCTTGATTATAAGCCATCCAAGTGTGTAACTAGACACCGACTGCATCTTTGAGATAAGATCGTTATCTGTCTTACAACCGTCCCTAATAACCTATTGCTTAAAAGTTACGGTATTATGTCATCATAACTAACGCATCAACCGATGTTTACCTCCACTCGTATAAACCCAGCTATCTATACTTTCATAACCCACCCCATTCCCCCAGGGAAGCCCTGTTAGTTCTGGAACCAAAACGGTTGTTACTGGTTTAATCCACTGATAAGATATGACTTCTAGTGATAAGGTTTCTGTTAACCCAGCACACACCTGAGGAAACCGTATGTGATACATTCAAAGCCATCACGTCTTCTCCCACACCCCCGAGATCAATAACAATCAAGGTCCTCCACTTTCTATCCTCTTTTTAATATTAGAGCATCTCTGTGGGTTACTTCGTTTGAAGTCTGTGCATTCTAATGTAAGGATTGTCAGCAAGCGCCAGAAGGGTCAAGCCATCACCAGCCCCAAGCAGAATAAGAGAATGTAAGTAAACCTAACCCCGTCCTCTCATAATTAATCGCTATTTTCCATTTTTAGGTAATTTGTTGGATTTTTACCTATTTTCCGAATACCTACATATCCATCCTAAGACATATGTAGCGATGATGTTAAAAAGTTACCGTAGCGCGTTATTTAACAAATTCCGTCTATATCCCAACTACTGCACAACATTACTTTAAAAATTGCATCGATATTCCAAGTTAAACAATTTCTGCAGTAGATTATTAACAACAAATATGCTTTTTCTGAGACATTAAGTGTTAAACAAACACTAAACTATTGCTACATGTCAAATACATCGCTACATCACTAATGTGTGTGATGTCATAGTGCCTGTGTTAAAATAAGTGTTGCCCTATAGGTGGAAATAAGGTAATACAATGACGTCACGACATAATCTGTAATATTACGAAAATAATGACGTATAATTTAATAACATCATAGCAAATTCAGTATGCACTTCCATCAGTAGTTCCTATGTACAAATTTTGTGATTTACTTCTTCCCCACGTTTCAAGTCTGTTAGCCAAAGACACACTTAAATATGATGTATAACAATTGGTACATCTACATCTACAGCTACATTTATACTCCGCAAGCCACCCAACGGTGTGTGGCGGAGGGCACTCTACGTGCCACTGTCATTACCTCCCTTTCCTGTTCCAGTCGCGTATGGTTCGCGGTAAGAACGACTGCCGGAAAGCCTCCGTGCGCGCTCGAATCTCTCTAATTTTACATTCGTGCTCTCCTCGGGAGGTATAAGTAGGGGGAAGCAATATATTCGACCCCTCATCCAGCAACGCACCCTCTCGAAACCTGAACAACAAGCTACACCGCGATGCAGAGCTCTTCTCTTGCAGAGTCTACCACTTGAGTTTGCTATACATCTCCGTGACGCTATCACGCTTACCAAATAACCCTGTGACGAAACGTGCCGGTCTTCTTTGGATCTTATCTATCTCCTCTGTCAACCCGACCTGGTACGGATCCCACACTGATGAGCAATAATCAAGTATAGGTCGAACGAGTGTTTTGTAAGCCACCTTCTTTGTCGATGGACTACATTTTCTAAGGACTCTCCCAATGAATCTCAACCTGGTACCCGCCTTACCAACAATTAATTTTATATGATCATTCCACTTCAAACAGTTCCGCACGCATACTCCCGGATATTTTACAGAAGTAACTGCTTCCAGTGTTTGTTTCGCTATCATATAATCATACAATAAAGGATTCTTCTTTCTATGTATTCGCAATACATTACATTTATCTATGTTAAGGTTCAGTTGCCAATCCCTGCACCAAGTGCCTATCCGCTGCAGATCTTCCTGCATCTCGCTGCAGTTTTCTAATGCTGTAACTTCTCTGTATACTACAGCATCATCCGCGAAAAGCCGCATGGAACTTCCGACACTATCTACTAGATCATTTACATATATTGTGAAAATCAATGGTCCCATAACACTCCCCTGTGGCACGTCAGAGGTTACTTTAACGTCTGTAGACGTCTCTCCATTGAGAACAACATGCTGTGTTCTGTTTGCTAAGAACTCTTCAATCCAGCCACACAGCTGGTCTGATATTCCGTAGGCTCTTACTTTGTTCATCAGGCGACGGTGCGGAACTGTATCGAACGCCTTCCGGAAGTCAAGGAAAATAGCATCTATGTGGGAGCCTGTATCTAATACTTTCTGGGTCTCATAAACAAATAAAGCGAGTTGGGTCTCACACGATCGCTGTTTCCGGAATCCATGTTGATTCCTACAGAGTAGATTCTGGGTTTCCAGAAACAAGATGATACGCGAGCAAAAAACATGATCTAAAATTCTACAACAGATCGACGTCAGAGATATAGGCCTATAGTTTTGTGCATCTGCTCGACGACTCTTCTTGAAGACTGGGACTACCTGTGCTCTTTTCCAATCATTTGGAACCTTCCTTTCCTCTAGAGGCTTGCGGTACACAGCAGTTAGAAGGGGGGCAAGTTCTTTCGCGTACTGTGTGTAGAATTGAATTGTTATCCTGTGAGGTCCAGTGGACTTTTCTCTGTTGAGTGATTCCAGTTGCTTTTCTATTCCTTGGACATTATTTCGATGTCAGCCATTTTTTCGTTTGTGCGAGGATTTAGCGAAGGAATTGCAGTGCGGTCTTCCTCTGTGAAACAGCTTTGGAAAAAGGTGTTTAGTACTTCAGCTTTACGCGTATCATCCTCTGTTTCAATGCCATCATCATCCCAGAGTGTCTGGATATGCTTTTTCGATCCACTTACTGATTTAACATAAGACCAGAACTTCCTAGGATTTTCTGTCAAGTCGGTACATAGAATTTTACTTTCGAATTCACTGAACGCTTCACGCATAGCCCTCCTTACGCTAACTTTATCGTTTAGCTTCTGTTTGTCTGAGAGGTTTTGGCTGCGTTTAAACTTGCGGTGAAGCTCTCTTTGCTTTCACAGTTGTTTCCAAACTTTGTTGTTGAACCACGGTGGGTTTTTCCCGTCCCTCACAGTTTTACTCGGCACGTACCTGTCTAAAACGCATTTTACGATTGCGTTGAACTTTTTCCATAAACACTCAACATTGTCAGTGTCGGAACAGAAATTTTCGTTTTGATCTGTTAGGTAGTCTGAAATCTGCCTTCTATTATTCTTGCTAAACAGATAAACCTTCCTCCCTGTTTTTATATTCCTATTTACTTCCATATTCAGGGATGCTGCAACGGCCTTATTATCACTGATACCCTGTTCTGTGCTTACAGAGTCGAAAAGTTCGGGTCTGTTTGTTACCAGTAGGTCCAAGATGTTATCTCCAAGAGTCGGTTCTCTGTTTAACTGCTCGAGGTAATTTTCGGATAGTGCACTCAGTATAATGTCACTCGATGCTCTGTCCCTATCACGCCCCCCCCCCCCCCCAAAAAAACATCTGAGTGTCCCTTTCTATATCTGGTAAATTGATATCTCCACCTAAGACTATAACATGCTGAGAAAATTTATGTGAAATTTATTCCAGATATTCTCTCAGTTGTTCTGCCACTAATGCTGCTGAGTCGGGAGGTCGGTAAAAGGAGCCAAGTATTAACCGAGCTCGGTTGTTGAGTGTAACCTCCACTCACAATAATTCACAGGAACTATCCACTTCTACTTCACTACAGGATAACCTACTACTAACAGCGACAAACACGCCATCACCGCTTGCATGCAATCTATCCTTTCTAAACACCGTCTGTGCCTGTGTAAAATTTTCTGCAGAATTTATCTCTGGCTTCAGCCAGCTTTCCGTACTTATAACGATTTCAGCTTCGGTGCTTTCTATCAGTGCTTGAAGTTCCGGTACTTTACCAATGCAGCTTCGACAGTTTACAATTACAATACCGATTGCTGCTTGGTCCCCGCGTGTCCCAACTTTACCCCGCACCCTTTGAGGCTGTTGCCCTTTCTGTACTTGCCTGGGGCCATATAACCTAAAATACCGTCCAGTCCACGCCACACAACCCGTACTACCCGTGTAGCTGCCTGCTGTGTGTAGTACAGTGTGAGATAGTAATAAATATACCTATGGCTCTGAGCACAATGCGACTTAACTTCTGAGGTCATCAGTCGCCTAGAACGTAGAACTAATGAAACCTAACTAACCTAAGGACATCACACACATCCATGCCCGAGGCAGGATTCGAACCTGCGACAGTAGCGGTCGCTTGGTTCCAGACGGTAGCGCCCAGAACCGCACGGCCACTCCGGCCGGCAAATATACCCGCACACACATTAGTCTGTGTTAGTTGCTTTATGGGAGAGGGAGTTGGCGTTGTATGTCATAGTAGCATTATAGCACATTTGTAAAATAACGACAAAAAATCCAAGTATGTGCACACATCTTCACACTTCAAAAAATTACAGCCACTGGTATCACACTTTACTTAAAGCAAAACTAAGAAAAACGCTACGGCTCATGCCAGTTGTCATGTGCCACTCTGCAAACAACCAGCACCACCAGAGGTGGATCCTCCTGTCGGCTAGAGTCGTCCCAGCGA
Source organism: Schistocerca serialis cubense (assembly GCF_023864345.2). Taxonomy (NCBI): domain Eukaryota; kingdom Metazoa; phylum Arthropoda; class Insecta; order Orthoptera; family Acrididae; genus Schistocerca; species Schistocerca serialis. Next base: position 348,485,635 of record NC_064640.1, on the reverse strand, counting down.
ACTCTGCCGGGTAATGTGAATTGAATACTGTGAGATGTCTGCAGGGTAGGCAACATGAGTGCCCCGGCCACCTACACCGCCAACACTGGGTATCCATCACTGCGCCAGACGGCAGCTCATCTCCCCACCATACAATAGGAAAGGTAGAGAATTGCAACGTATTTAAACAAACAGACTAAAACAGTGTAAGTTTAATCACCTCCAACATGACCAACCTGGTCATTACGGTATCAAGCACTCAGTGACGGCCTCCCGCCCATGTGAAAAAGACTGTAATTTAAGTAGTTGTGCCTATGCGTCGGCGTACACGTGTGTGTGTGTGTGTGTGTGTGTGTGTGTGTGTGTGTGTGTGCATACGTACGCTCGCCGTGGAAATTTCTGGTGAGATGGTCAGATATTCGATGGCGAGAATGTTGGTAATAATTGAAGCAGCAAGAACTGCACAGGGAGCGCCTCTAAATATTTCTAATAACTAGGGGGATATTACCAGAAACGAAGCGGTATTAACACCATACATGGTAGCGAGCTATCATGAACAGTAGATATATTTATTACTAAGTGTCTTTACAGTGAAAACGTCTTCATACATTGACGATGACAACGCAACCAATCGTATACTCTGAGAAAAAGAAAAGTGACTCACCACGATGAAGTAATCCGAAAGAGGCGAAATCGGTAGGTGTCATGTAGACGTCCTGAGAAATAAATTATAATAAGTTCATAAAAATTGGATAATCAATTCAAGAAAAAGAGCTTCACAAACTGAGTAAGTCAATAACGCGTTGTTTATTCTCTGGCCCTTATGCAAACAGTTATTCTGCTTTGCAATGGCTGATAGAGATGCTGGATGTCCTGCTGGGGGATATCGTGCCGAATTCTGTCCCATTGGAGAGTTAGAGCGACAAAATGCCGATCTCGTTGCAGGACCCTGCCCATAATGCTCTAAACGTTCTTCCCGGCGACCTTGCTGACCAAGTTAGGGTTTGGTCAGCATGAAGACAAGAGATAAAAATTCTTACCGTGTGCAGACGGGCATTATCTTGCTGAAATGTAAGCCCAGCATGGCTTAACATAAAGTGGCATGGAATATCGTTGACGGACCGCTGTATTGTACGGGTGCCGTAGGTGACTACCAAAGGGGTCCTGCTATGAAAAGACGTGGCATATCAAAACATCACTCCTAGTTGTCAGGCCGTTTGGAGAGCGACACTGAGGCCGGTATTAAACTGCTGTCCAGGGCGTCTTCAGACATCTTCAGCATAGGATCTCATTGAGTGGAGTAGAATTGTCCTCAGTTATGAGTCTCGCTCAGAACTAAGTCACAGTGAAAAGTCAAGACGTGTCTTGAGACGCCCCACTCAGCGGTGGCATACCGACCCGACTGTCACCCGCTTTACGGCCTGACAACCAAGAGTGATGACATAGGAAGACCCCTTTGGTAGTTTTCCGCGGCATTCTTACATCACAGCGGTACGTTGACGATACTTCATGCCCCGGTTTGTTGCCCTTCGTGGCAAGCCGTTAAAGGCTAACATATCCGCAAGTTAACACCTGCCCGCACACGGCGAAGGTTTCTACTGCTTGCTTTCGTGCTTGCCAAGCTCTAGGTCGGGCAACAAGGCTGTCAGATCTCTACCCAGCAGAGAACGTGTCGAGCGTTTTGAACAGGGACTTCTAACCACATAATGATTTTGCAGTCTAAGGCACAAACTAGACAGAATTTATTACGATACCCCTCTGGAGGACATCCAACAAGTCTATCAGTCAATGCAAAGACGAATAACAATAAGGGATTACAAGGGGAGAAGTGGACCAAAGCGTTGTTGACTCGCTCAATTTGTGAAACTCTTTCTCTTGAATAAAGCATCCAATTCTTCTGCTGGTCTACCCATGTACACATGTACATCACATCTACCGATTTCCGTAACATTCAGATAATTTCTTCGTGGTGCGCCTCTTTTTATTTTATTTTCTCAGAGTGTATTTAACCACCTATGGCACCAGCATACTCCATACCCCGCTATTATAATTTTTGTTCCATTAGAATTGGCCTTTTCGAAACAGTGGCCAACCAAACCGTTGTTACATCATGTGTGTTTAGGGAACTCTGGCACCTTATGGTTTTCCACATGTTTCCTTCACCATTAGTTTCAGTCGCCATAGTTAAAAGCTAAAATGATGTGAATTCTCAGTTTCCAGTCACATTTCTAACACAACGTGTGTAGCTACGAAGCATTATTGGTAATATTCACTTCCAGTCGCAACTCGTCGTGGACTCTTCGCTTTTGACGAAATTCGGGAACCAGCATTTGTAATATAAGTATAGAAGAGAAACTGAAAGCTATACAGAAATTAACATTCTTATAGTGCTCTGTTTAGTTCTCCTGGTTGTTTCGGTAAATTTACACCCCTCCATTGCGCCAAATGAGAAACCCACACTTCCCACTCTCTGTCAAACCAGGTGGTGTAAGTTATATGCATGTGCAGTTTTTATTGAATTATATCTATATTTAATGGACTTACCTGTTCCATCCTGTTGGAAATCACGGTACTCTTTACACGAGATGAAACGTGTCCCACTGCACCGACAAAACCCCAGCCGTTCGAGGTACGGAGGTTTTATGGGATAACCTGCTACGGATTTTTATTATCACCACGTTCGTTCGCAAGTCGTAACCCTCGTGAAACCTCTTTATACCGACACACAGACGTGCAGTGTATATTGTGTGTCGACAGATTCTATGATGAAGGATCTCTAACCTACTCCTATCGACTTCGTGACATTTGCCTCAATCTCTGCATCATAGCTCGCCTGTTCTCGTGGTTACGAGAATGATGTATTCTGTACACAGTAATACACTGCCAGAAAAAAATTCGCCACGAGGAAAATCTGTCGATATAAAAGTAGCTCCATTTTTTCGTAAACCAAACAAGGAGGCGTGGTGGGAAAAATACTGGAGACATGTTCTGGAAGGACGGTATTCGCATCCCAGTCGACCCTCCTGATTTCGGTTTAATCTGATCTCCGCAAGGGAGAGTTGCGTCGAATGATGTGAACCGTTGATCGCCAACGATTATTTTGTTTATAATTATGCCATGTCGCACCAAAAGAGCAAATGCGGCGAAATTGTAGATTAGATCGGAAACGAATTGTCGACATCCTTGAATGTAGTTCGTTGTATCATGATACTGCGACTATTACGAGATGTCACGCTGCCAGAGTGTAACAAGTATGGAAATTTTGTGTTGAAGAGATCGTAAAGGTGATGTGTACACACGGCAATGGATCATCAGATGTGAAATAAGCAACGAATGACATCTGTGGCTCGTCATATATAATGGCGACCCACATAATGCAACGATGACTTATAAATCACCTCCAAGTGGGAAAAATACAGTGGCAAATCAGTGCTCAAGGACGTCATCAAAAGTCAATTCAGGAGCATGTAACATGGTCACTTTGACAAAACATCATGTACACGGAGTCACAACATCGTCCCTTCGGTTTATGATCTTCCTTTTGTATCTATGGACGCTATCTGTGATAGCCTCATAATTTCTTCTCGTTGTACACTGGATATCATTGGTGTCTGAATTGCCCGAAAAGGGACTCTTTATCCTAGCAGTTTCTTGTAATATATTATCCCTCCGTTTTTTCTCTATTCTGTTCGTATGATTGACTTGTTATAGTGCACTGTAGGCGTTATTTCATTTGCGTGATATCCAAGTTCGCAACCTAATAATAGAAACAATCAGGTCAAACATGTTCTGTTAATCACGAATTCGACAACAAAATCATCCCCATCCAGAAAAATTCTACTGCAGGATAAAGATGATGATATTAGTCTAAAGCAACCCTGACGAAGTGTATCAAAATTCATGAGTTACACAAGACATCCTCCTTCGTTATATATTTGCGTACGTTGAGATCCTGCTGACATAGGAGTAAATTCAGTTCTTCAAAAAATGGTTCAAATGGCTCTGAGCACTATGGGATTCAACTGCTGTGGTCATAAGTCCCCTAGAACTTAGAACTACTTAAACCTAACTAACCTAAGGACATCACACACGTCCATGCCCGAGGCAGGATTCTAACCTCCGACCGTAGCGGTTCCAGACTGCAGCGCCTTTAACCACTCGGCCACTCTGGCCGGCAAAATTCAGTTCTGATGTTACTAAAACTCATATCAGCTTACATAATTGATTTCCCGTACGTGTCACTTACTCCATCTGGCAGTCAGCTACACAATTGTACATCTCTCAAAACAGTATAGTTTTATAGGATCACAAATTATTCATACCCTCAAATGATATCAAAATAACCGCCCGTCAACAGATATGACGTAACAAGATGGCCTACGAGTAACTTCACAGTAAAAGTAATTGCCTCGTATCCTACTGCAAGATGGGTGGATGTGACAGGATAGTTAATTTAAGAAATATAAAGCAGTTTATCTCTTCCATATACAGCTCAGTATTTAGTTACCTGATACTGCATCATGTCAGTGTGCCCAAGTATGCCTGTTATACCTCCACAATGTTCCACTTCCTTCTTCATACTGTGGGGCTCTGAACACATTCACCAGCTCCCTGTGTGAGCTTTCCGTTGTTTACATGGGCACTGTGTGAGATGATACAGAGTCACACAAACGCATCACATTACTTGAAATAACTGCAAAAAATATGTAATAGTGAAAAAGAAAATTATTAATTTATCGATAGAGATCGCAAGAAACGTACACACAGAACTCATCCAGGAAGCTAGAATGGACTCATAGAAATTGTAATAACTTATTGTGACAGTAAAATGTAATCCAGATTTAAGTCCTCAAGCCACAGAACTAATTCATGAGTCTCTGTATTTAAGACAGTTGAAGAAAATGACCGGATGGATTGCAGAATAAATAAACAAAAGAGTAAAACTGGAATGGAAACTTTTGGTAAACTAAAATTAAGATTTTCACGTGTCTGAAGCTGAGAGTTTTCAGTCACTGTGTATTACCGATTTCAACTTATGGTAATGAAATAAGGACTTTTAATGCGAACACTCCTAAAGACTGAAGCTTACTCAGTGATCAATAAAGAGATCTCCGTTGGCAATTACTAGGAGATAAATGAAAACGTTACAAATAGATTAGTCAAAAAATGGACTTCAAGACGTAATTATGGTTAAAGAAAGTGACATGGTCATGGGAGGGACATGTTGCCAGCCAAATGGGTGGTAGATGGATGCGAGAGAGAAGGAAAAGAAACGACAAAGCGACCCTGCGAAAGGCGGACGGATGGTATTAGAAAATATGCAGGTGCTACATAACGCGTTTCGGTGTAGAGTATAAGGAATGAGGACGTCTGGAAGATTCTTTATCTAGGCGTGAAAATCAGATGGCTGATAATTATGAAAATTATTATTATGATATTGTTTTGTTGAGCAGAAACTACTTTACAAAAGAATTATAACATATCTTCGGAAAATTTGTCGACGCCGTATTTGGCTGGAGATTTCATTTTGTGCCGTGTGTTTCCCAACATTGTGTCGCGATAATATGGTTTCTTCAGGTGGCTGCATTCCATATGAGACAATTAAATGTAGGGCTCTGGTTAGTTATTAGTGTGACTACCACTTAATATGTTTCCCTTTAGACAGTAATGAAGAGAGTGCTCCTTTTTAATAACTCGTACTTTCTCCTTTACTGTATGATTCCGAGACATCTCATTTATAAGGGGATTTTATTTGTTGTTTACGTGTCGTATACATTTGTATTCCGAGGTCTTAAAAAAAAAAAGTGTGGTGAATTCAACTACTTTCTTCAGTGTGTGTGTAACATGAACGCACTGTAACGTTCTGTAACAATAAAAGTTGCACCTAGAGCACAAAATTGCTTAGACAAGCTATTTCTGTTGTTGCTGCCTTATTCCGTAGATATCGTCCTGCTTTCCCTGACTCTTATGCAAACTTTCATACCTGCTAAAGTGCACTGCCTAGCTCGTCGAATGAATCTGAGGCAAACAGTTATCGTGAAAGGAACTTGTAATCTTCAGCCAGGAGGTTTAGTAATTATGGTTCCACATTTCAGATAGAACTCTGGATCTATGTACACTCATGAGCCGAAACGTTATGACCACATGGCGCTAAGGGCATGTGACGCGGTACAGAAAATGTATAAATGCATCAGAGAAGAAGGAGGTATCATTCTAACCACAATAGGGGCCACAAACAGGAAAATCCTCTGACATAAGCGATATTGAGAAATTATGATAGAGTAGTTTATGGAAACGAGCAACTCAGAAACGTCCAAGCTCACACCTGTTCTCGTGTTACTGTCGGGGGCATCTATGGAGATTGGCTGAAGAACAGTGACGCCGTGAATGGGCGTAACGATGTTGGACGTCCACGCCTTACCGCAGAGCGCGGAGGTCAGACGATTCCGCACTCTGTAAAGCACGGTAGGTGGAAGTATATTGTCGATCTGATGACAGAGTCCAGCGCTGCTGCTGGTACCATGGCTTCATAGCACACCGCTCAGTGCACATTGCTGAACTTGGGGTTCCTCAGCGGATGACCCAATTATATCTTCATTTATGATTCAGTGGGCATGGAATCCTTAAGACAGGACCATGGATCAAAGCAAACATGTCACCTGGTTGGATGAATCAAGTTTTGCTACCCCAGGTCGATGGACGTTTTCGGATACACCCTCATTCAGCCAATCGACTACACAAAAGCACTGCAACACGGATGCAGGCTGATGGCGCCAGTATGATGCTATTAGGGATATTCAGCTACACTTTCATGAAACCTGTGGTAGTAATCAAAGTCACCTGACAGCTGTGGACTATGAGAACATCATTGCGGACCCGGTGCATCGCTCCATTCTTTATGTATGCCCAGATGGCGATAGCGTCTTCCATCAGAGTAACTGTCAGTGGCACAAGGCCAAAACTATACTACGGAGGTTTTGAGGAGCGTGATAATGAAGTGAGGTTAATGTCTTTTCCACCAAATTTGTCCAACGTGTACCAGTAGAACACCTTGTAACTCTCTGGCAGGTGACACCTCGTAATAGCCGCAATATCATGATACAACGAACTACATTTAAGGATGTCGACAATTCGTTTTTGGTCTAATCTATAATGTCGTCGCATTTGCTCTTTTGGTACGACGTGGCATAATTATAAACCAAATAATCGTTGGCGATCAACGGTACACATCATTCGACGCTACTCTCCCTTACGGAGATCAGAGTAAACCGAAATCAGGAGGGTCGACTGGGATGTGATACCTCTGGTATGCTATCGGGTGCCAGGTCCGCGCATTCAAACTACCGACCCGTAACTTACGGGAGTTGCGTGGCTTGTGCCTAGACATCTGGTGCCGCAAACCTCAGGGAAACGTTCGAGGACTTGTCGTATCCATCCAAGCCGAATCGCTGCTGTATTCCTTTCCAAAGGTGGACCAATGCGCTTTTAAGCAGGTCCTCATAACTTTTTGGCTCATCCGTATACTTTTTATTGGTGATTGATGTTTACTCTAAATACACATGGGATGCTACAGCGAGAAATAAGTCTGGTGCTGAAGTTGCCGATGCCTTTAGGAAAATATGAGGAAAAAGCAACTGAATCCACAAAAACTTACAAACTGATTTGGAAATAAAATGTTACAACAATAATTTCAGAGTTAATATAAAAATAACGAATTAGTCATTAACCTACATTATCAACATTGAATGATTCAGATGGTTAATGTTTCAACAGATCTCTCAAGTGCATGGCTTAGTCCGGAACCGCGCGACTGTTACGGTCGCAGGTTCGAATCCTGCCTCGGGTATGGATGTGTGTGATGTCCTTAGGTTACTTAGGTTTAAGTAGTTCTAAGTTCTAGGGGACTGATGACCACAGATGTTAAGTCCCATAGTGCTCAGAGCCATTTGAACCATTTTCAAGTGCATGATGTTAAAAATATTCAAAGCTAAAGGCTTTATATGTGCTATCGTAGTTTAAGATTTGGTGTGCCAATTCAACGACGCAAAAGAAAATAAATATGATTACCGTTGATGCAATTGGTGTCCACATGAAAATCAAGACGACCGATCCACGTCCACCTCAAGTCGGAGGAGGTAGTTTTGTTAACAGTAGCTAACAGAAGAAAGTTTCCTAAAATTGGTACGTTGCAAACGGGCCTACCGACAATTTTAGAGTTTGTGAAATATGCTAAAAGAATCCCACAAAGAATTTCCTCATAGATTTCAACGAACCGCGCATAGCTATAGGTCTATACACAACAAAACAGCATAAAACAAATTACTCTTGGTTGTATGTCCCTCAGAAAATATTACAAAATAGGAAACGAGATATTCATGAAGTGAGTGGGGTTTAACGTGTTATGATACTTATTTACATGTGTCCGCAATTCTACCTATGGTTGAAGAATAGCCTTGATATCTTCAAAGAGGCGGCAGCGATTCAGTACAAAAGTAAGAAACGAGCTATGTCTTTGCCCATCTTCTCTGTGTACTACTACTCTACTGTCATGCGGCGCCACATTTTTCATCACAATCAGCAACTGTTTACGCCACATATAGTAAGCCGCAGCTCACGCAACAGCTAAACTATCTCTGTTGAACAAGTATTGCGAATAGCTGCGAATATTCCTTGAATTGAACAGAAATCTGAATCTGTGGTTCAATAACATTTTCCCTCCGCCCCTTTTTATTATTGAAAATAAGCAGATGAGGGAATATATATATATATATATATATATATATATATATATATATATATATATATGTATGTGTGTGTGTGTGTGTGTGTGTGTGTGTGTGTGTGTGTGTGTGTGTGTGTGTGTCACCTTGTAAAGCTGATGTAACCAAATGGGAGGTGATACAACAATCTGACAAGTGCAGTCAGACTTGCATAGCGTGTATAGTTAGTAAGAACAGGAGAAGGATTAACTAGATTCTCAAATGCGAGTGCATGAGCTAATTGGATACCATATATGACGATTAATATATGATTGGTAGAACCATTCCAGTATTTAGCTTGATTTAATTGAAGTATTTTTTTTTTAATTTCCCTGTCCCTATTTCTCTACCTTCCCCTTCGTTTCAATAGGAAACTGGAAGCCAGCTGAAGCGTCGTAGATCTAATATTGCATCTTGGCCAACTTAGTACATAACCTCTGATGACTGGAAGTCATTTCAGTAACCTCTGGTAGAATGGTGATTTGACATACTTATACTATAGTTAGGACTTTTCCAGAACGCTTATAGGTGTATTGGTTCAAATGGTTCAAATGGCTCTGAGCACTATGGGACTCAACTGCTGAGGTCATTAGTCCCCTAGAACTTAGAACTAGTTAAACCTAACTAACCTAAGGACATAACAAACATCCATGCCCGAGGCAGGATTCGAACCTGCGACCGTAGCGGTCTTGCGGTTCCTGGCTGCAGCGCCTTTAACCGCACGGCCACTTCGGCCGGCGGTGCATTGGTGTTCTACCGACTGAAGTGCTATAGTTAGTATGTAATTTGCCTTGTATTCGACACGACAGTGGTTCAAACTCTCAAGTGGTAATACTGCTTTAACTGCTTTCAAAACATTGAAGCTGTTTCCTTTAAATATTTTCCTCGAATAAGAGGTAATAATCCATTTCTAATCACATCGCTGTCCACTGGAGATTGAAATTCATTGATTTTCCGAATTGGTAATTACTACCAAAACACGAATACATGAGGTCCGCAGCTCGTGGTCGTGCGGTAGCGTTCTCGTTTCCTACGCCCGGGTTCCCGGGTTCGATTCCCGGCGGGGTCAGGGATTTTCTCTGCCTCGTGACGACTAGGTGTTGTGTGATGTCCTTAGGTTAGTTAGGTTTAAGTAGTTCTAAGTTCTAGGGGACTGATGACCATAGATGTTAAGTCCCATAGTGCTCAGAGCCATTTGAACCATTTTTGAACGAATGCATGATAAAATTTAGAATGTCGAACATGCAGAAAAAAGATGAGATGCCCAAATATCATGTAAATATGCTGGCTGAATGCGTGTTATTCAGCCGTTAAACTACTCTGTTCGAAGTAGTCTTGGCCTTTCTTAACGAGAGTAAACGACGAAATAATTGTTACGCAAAGCGATTACTTACATAAATAGAAAATAAAGAAAAAACTACTTAAGTTATCTTTAATCCTGTGTTGCAGTTGTCCACTGCAGTGGACAGCTGTTAATGACGCTTCTTTGGCGTTTTTAATCAGTCCTGACGCTGCGAATGCACGTAGAGCACAGGACCAGTCGGGAGTATCCACTGCAGTGGACTGTGAGCATTTTCAGCCTCCGGACGGATTAAAAACGCCAAGAAAGCGCCATTAACAGTTATCCACTGCAGTGGGGAGTTGGACTGCGGGATTAAAGAAAATAGTCGTAATGAAACGATCCTTGCGTCGTCCTCGGAGCTTGCTTGGAGTTCCGCGAAATCCCTCTCAGGACTGCGGCAAGAATCCAGATGCACTTTGTGATGAACGGTACACGAGACAAATTACGCGACATTTAGCTCAGCAGAATCATTCGGGATTCTTTATTGGCTCACCCGGATTACTCATCTGCACTGCTACACTACTAAATCAGTCTAAATGAGGACGCCTGCTTTGCTTTGATCCCATAGACAGGATTAATAAATGTTCTGCAGAACACAACTACTTTCAAAATACTAACACATCCGATTTCTACATTGTAATCAGTATACCGAAAGTCGTCACTACAGCGTTTCCAACTGTTTTGCAACAGTTTGCCTTTCTAACATCCTCTACAAACAAAACAGCATAACAGTTTAAACTAACGAAGAAAACATAATAGATATTCAACAACTCCACATTTTAAGTTTCTCCGAGAACAAGCGGAACTTATTGTTTTCGAGTAGATCTGACGAAGTCTTACTTATTCATTAAACAATACCTCCAGCTAGCTAATGGCCCCACCCTCTCTTGCTGTAAAGTGCATGCGCACTCACTATGCTGGAACATTCGCCTAGAAAATCGGCAATTTAAGCAATAATCGACAACGTCAGATTGGAACGCACCCGCGAACTCTTTCTAAGCGTTACCACTAGAAGAAAAATTTTGTTGGTCATTAATTATCACTCACTCCCTACTTGTTACACTCAACACTCTTTAATAATAAAAAGAAAAAAAAAGCCTCCGCCTAAAAAGCCCCACGACTCGCTTGCTACACCCTTGAGGGCTACTCACCAACTCCCTGATATTTGTCATTTCAACACTCAGGCCCTTCATCTAGCCAACCTCAGAAACAGAATTCAGTCATTCTCTTTGGATATTTCCCGCCCCAGCTAATACCAGTCCTCAGTAGAGTGCTGCTTATTGCGAAGGATTTTTCAAAGCTTATTCCCAACTAATGCTGAAAAACACCTGCCTTAGTGAGAGAGTTACTGGTCTTTAGGCCATCACGGCATCCTCTGATCACAATGCAGTTGCTAGTATTATCTAAAGGCCGACCCATCACCTCCTTGCTAGATAAAAACCTCCTTCTCCCAGACACCGGCAACTGGTTGCGGCGTCCACATTCCGAGAAACTGAGCACCCCTCGTAATTCAGGCTGTACGCATTGTATGCTGCAATGCGAATTTTCGCCCAATGTGGCGTCGACTGAAGTAAGGTTTGCACTCAGTGGCCGAACTTTCCCGGATGGGGCCTCCCGGCCAACAATGCCATACGCTCATTTCCATTTTTTTACCAGTTAGATGGCAGTGACCCATACATGTTTATCGCTGATATTTGCTAATAGCACTCTAAAAATATGACACTCAGTAGATTTAAAATACTTAGAGTTAACTCTGTAATAGTTAAAGGAATGATGGTAGCATAAATCTCCTCAGCTTTCTACTCAAGAGCTTCAAGCTAAGAGAGCAAAAAGTTTGCAGGATCTTCCACATCACAGGGATTAAAATAGTACGATTCGAGTTAAATGAACATACATTGTTATACCCTGCAGTAAATATTACGTGTTTTTCTGTGACAGTTGAATGTAAAGCAGCTGGGTCACTCTCATTGCCAACCATAGGTACGAGAAGACACTCAAAATCGGCATACAATGCAAATGGTACTCTCTCCTTGTGGAAAATATTCTTAGAATTTAAGAAGCTTTGCGCTTCAATAGGCATTTCTGCACGTACCGGATAGGCCAATTCCTCTTGTGCTCTGTCAGTTGACTGTTCGAATAAAAGGCACCAAGAACAAATATATCGTGCAGTTGTATTTGCAGTGAAATTGGAGAAAATAAGGCGGCACGTTTAATTTTGATCCAACAATAACACTGCTTAGCACAATCAGAGATGAGTAAAAAATCTTCATGCTTTTCGCGTTGACCTGTGAATTGGAAAGATTGAAGGGGTCCGGCAAACCTATGCTGAGTAACTAATGGTATGTTACAAGAGGTATCCCGAACGGACTAGCTACTTCTATTAAAAACTAAGGTGACACTAAATTCTACAATAGATTGTTCAGCGAACTTGGCTTTTTAGCTAATCTATAAGTCGATACGTGATGGGCTTCTTATCTGACTTCTACAGGTTTGTTACGAGTCTGAACTCTAACAGTGTCCTAGTCACCATTTTGGCTATTAATTCTGAATCCCGGAAAGTAACTTTGGCTGCCAGTCTTCTCAAGTGAAAACAGCGTATCGTGATCCTAGGCTGTGAAAAGATGACTAGATTTCTGTGGGCACAAGAAGAGGGATTGTCTAACTTTTTTGAAGGGTGGTTAGGGAAAAACCGCTTTCACCATCTCCCAGCGATTGTGTGAATGAGCTGCTGCGTTATTCCTCAGGTATCCGGAGACTGAAAATTAAATAAACACTGGCGGTGTGGTTGGGAAAGAAAGGATGACTTGGTGTCTCGGGATCAATATGAAAATCGCATTTTAGTAACGCACTAGGAGTTGAATCAAATTAAGTCCAAGAGCCATCTGTAGGGGAAAGATAGTCGTGATGTGCTGTTACAATGAGGAGAAGGCTGGTGGCATTCGGAGAAATACATGGTATGACTGATTTAGATCAGAGAGCAGTGTAGTTACAAACAGGTGGAAATAGTTGAAGACTGGTCACAGTTGTGATGTCCAAACTCGTTAGTTGTTAGGGTGAATGAAGTTACGAAACCAAATGCTTATGAACTGATATGTGACTTTTCCATAGCTTAATACTAATTTCTTCCTTGTCGCTTTGCATAAACAAATCGGTTTGTAGCAACAATTCCGAAACATTTTCTGAAAAGCATCCGCTAGCGTAAACTCGTTGAAGGTGAAGGATAAATTAACGAGCACAACAGAAAGCTAAAACGACGAACGTCGACTTCCGAGGCAACTGGAAGAGTAGTTTAAGCGGACGAGCCACCTCCAGCCACGGTTGAATGTCTGGGCCACCAGCGCAGTACTGCTGCCCAGCGGGCACACAACTGAAGTAGAGGGGACACCCACAGGTGAGTTAACACTCTTTCCTCTACAGAAAGCAACATCTGGAAGCTCTCAGTTTGTTCATTGCAACAAACTAGACATATCATTGCGTTATTTTCAGCTAAAAGATCAACTTCAGATTTCGAGTATTCCTTACAGTCTAACACTGAAAAATCACAGTTGGTATCCTGACAGTTTGTCTGTAAAGTCTTTGTTCTCTTAGTAACTATTCAAGTTTTATACGTACTTTCTAAAACTGATGGAAAAGAAATAGCGTTGTAGCCCAATAATATGGATTCCTAAGGCACAATAGAAAACGTATTATGGAGTACTAACGAAGTTCGCTCTGATGTAGTTAGTGTTAATTATTTAAAACTAGATAGTCTTTTTGCTGCCACTTAGCACAATTAGTGCAATCACCTGTTTCTAATGTTGGTGTAGAGCAGATGCTCTCTCCTGTAACAATGTTAAAACGAAAATGAATACTCTGGAAATTAGGACATTGAATATAACAAAGAAAAGAAATGAGAGCTATATTTGCAAAAACTTCAAAAATGATACAGATTTTTCAGTAGTTCATCTAATGAAAACTAATTAATCGGTAGAGAAGAAAACGATATGGAAGACGATACAAAATTATTTTATGTTCGTTAACCCACTAAATATTTAAATTAAGATGCAAATATAAGAGCTAAGCAGGAAAAACAGATCTTGCGCTCTACTGGCCGGGGTATGAAATATAAGCTCCTTGAATTGGATATGTAGATTAGAGAATTTAAAAAGGGAAATGGAAAGGCTGAAGTTAGATATAATGGGAATTAGTGAAGTGCGAGAGCATCAAGAACAGGACTTGGGGTCAGGTCAGTACAGATTTATCAACACAAATCAAATGGTGATAATGCAAAAGTAGGCCTAAAGATGAGTAAGAAAATAGGAATGTAGGTCAGCTACTATGAATAGCAATAATAACGTATTACAGTGGCCAAGATAGACACGAATCCGCCAAGTAGTGCAAATTTATATGCTAATAGCTCCGCAGATAATGAAGAGATTGAAACAACGTACGATGAAATAAAGAAAATTATTCAGGTAATTAAAGTAGATTAAAATTCAGTTTTTATGGATGACTGGAATTCGGTAATAGAAAAAAGAAGAGAATAATAAATAGTAGAAGAATATGGCCTGGACGAAAAGAATGAAACAGGAACCTGCCTGGTAGAATTTTTAAACAGAGCGTGATTTAATCATCGGTAACAACGGTAACACTTGTTTAAGAATGTCGTATACTTGGAAGAGACGTGGCTACACTGGAAGGTTTCGGATTCAATGTATGATCGTAAGAGAGATATTTTGAAACCAGTTTTTAAACTGTAGGTCATTACCGGGAGCAGATGTGGAGTCTGTCCTTAATTTTTTGGTTATGAAATGCAGATTAAAACTAAAGAATTCGCAGAAAAGGTTGTAGGTTAATGAGATGGGATCTGGATGAATTGAAGGAAGCAGATTATGTTGAGATTTTAGAGGGAGCATTGGCAACACTTGACCGAAACATGGCAAAGGAAGAGGGCGAGTAGCTTTGAGAGACGGAACAGAGCAGTCAGCAGATGTTCATATAAGTAAAAAGTCAAGGCCTAGCTGAAAAATCTACAGACATGCGGGATATTGAATTGAAATGACGAAAGTACAAAACATAATATTATAGAAAATGAAGTATCGAAAAAGAATAATCCATCCGAACCGGCCTCGCAAGGCCCAGTGGTACCTACCGACCGCCGTGTCATCCTCAGTCGATAGGCGTCAGTAGATGCGTATGTGGCGGATCATGTGGTCAGCTCACCGTTCTCACGGTCGCTGTCAGTTTTCGTGACATGTGCCGCTATTTCTCAATCAAACAGCTCCTCAAGTGGCCTCGCAAGGGCTGACTGCACCCCGATTGCCAACAGTCCTCTGCAGACCGGGACGGCCACCCATCCAAGTGACAGCCAATCCCGACAGCGCTTACTTCGGTGATCTGACGGGAACCGGTGTTACCACTGTAGCAAGGACGCTGTGAAACGAAATACACACATCTAAAAAT
This sequence comes from Schistocerca serialis cubense, assembly GCF_023864345.2. Lineage (NCBI taxonomy): Eukaryota > Metazoa > Arthropoda > Insecta > Orthoptera > Acrididae > Schistocerca > Schistocerca serialis. The sequence continues at coordinate 348,470,113 of NC_064640.1, read as the reverse complement.
TTGAAACTGACACTAAGTGCAAAAAGCATAAGCAGAAATGGTTAGAGAACAAATGCAAGACGGTAGAAACATGCTTAACTAAAGAGATCAGATGGGAAAGAAGCACTAAGCTAAGAAGGGAAAGAGAAATGTGGAAGGAATATGTAGAGGGCCTATAAATGAGAAACACACTTGAAGATAATAACATAAAAAGAGAAGAAGAAGAAAATAAAGATGAAATGGGAGATATGATACTAAGAGAGGAATTTGTCAGAGCTTTGAAAGATCTAAGCTGAAACAAGGCCCCTTTAACAGACGACATTCCCTTAGAAATGTTGAGATTCTTGCGAAAGCCATGACAATATTATTGCACCTGGTTGGCAATTATATGAGATAATGGAGCCACTCCCAGACTTCTGGAAGAATGTAATGATTACGATTCCAAAGAGATCAGTTGCTGCTACAAAACCATTAGTTTCGTAAATCATGGTAGCAAAATATTGACAAGAATTATTTACAGAAAAAAGCAAAAACTGTTAGAGGCCGATCTCAGGGGAGATCTATTTGTACTCAGGATAAATGTAGGAAAATGTGAGGCAATACTGACCCTATGACTTTTCCTAGAAGACGAACTGAAGAAAGATAAAACTAAGCTTATAGTAATTGTAGGTTTAGAGATGGTTTTTGAAGGTGTTGATTGTACTACACTCTTAGAAATTTTTCAGGCAGTAACGGAAAGTCATCTACCACTTGTACAGATTGCGGGTATAAGAGACTATGACTATGAAAGGAAAGCCGTCGTTGAGAACGTAGTGAGAGAGGGCTGTACCCCCTCCTCAATGCTATTCAATCTGTGTGGGAAACGAAAAAGAAATTTGGAATGGGATTTAAAGTTCAGGGAGACGAAATAAAAATTGTAAGGTTTGCGGAGGCAATTGTAGTTCTGTCAGAGAAGGCAAAGGACTTGGTAGAGCAGTTAAACAGAATTGATAGTGGCTTGAAGGGGACGTTTTTCATATTAGGTGCATTGTGTTGTCACCTACTGACAGGTACTCCATATCAAGGACCTCAGTAGTCATTAGACGTGGTGGGAGAGCAGAATGGGGCACTCCCCGGAACTCAAGGACTTCGAACATGGTCAGGTGATTGGGTGTCACTTGTGTCATACGTATGATTTCCACACTCCTAAACATCCCTGGGTCCATTGTTTCCTATGTGATAGTGAAGGGACATGTACAGCACAAAAGCGTACAGGCCGCCCTCGTCTGTTAACTGACACAGACCGCCGACAATTGAAGAGGGTCATAATATGTAATAGGCACACAGCTATCTAGACCAACACACAAGAATTCCAAACTTCATCGGGATCCACTGTCAGTACTACGACAGTTAGGGTGTAGGTGAGAAAACTTGGATTTCATTGTCGGGCGGCCGCTCATATGTCACACATTACGCCGGTAAATGCCACACTACGTCTCGCTTGATGTAAGGAGCGTAGACATTGGTCGATTGAACAGTGGAAAAACGTTGCATGGAGTGAAGAATCACGGTATACAATATGGTGATCCGATGGCAGGGTGTGGGTATGGCGAATGCCCGGTGAACGTAATCTGCGAGAGTGTGTAGTGCCAACAGTTAAATTCTGAGGCGGTGGTGTTATAGTGTGCTCATGCTTTTCATGGAGGGGGCTTGCATCCCTTGTTGTTTTGCTTCCCACTATCGCAGCATAGGCCTACATGGATTTTTAAACACCTTCGTGCTTCCCACTGTCGAAGAGAAATTCGGGGATGGCGAATGCATCTTTCAACACGATTGAACACCTATTCATAATGCACGATCTGTTGTGGAGTGGTTGCACGACAATAACATCACTGTTATGGACTGGCCTGCACAGAGTCCTGACCTTGAGGCGTAACGCCGTATAACGATCCTGCCTTGGAGGTGGTTAAGTGGGAGATGTGTCTCAGAGCTGGATAGTGACAGATGGTGACGCGAGACTGGACGCGCACGTAGTTTATGTATCAGCCGATAGAGGACAATATTGGATAGGGGACTGATTTAGTTTCGATTGTGCCCACTAGAGTGCACTAAAGTAATAAAATGTTTTTCATTAACTGTTCTAGTATTTTCATAAAGTGTTGTTATGTCATTTTGTGTAGGTAAAATGTTATAAATGTGTTTTAGCAGTATGAATGATGCGTGAGTGTGGTTTAAGGTTAATATGAAGACAATTTTGTAGCGAGTTATGTAGTGAGATTTAGTGTGGGGACATTTGGAAGAAGTATGGATGTGGACGAAGGGGATTTTTGTAGAATAGAATTGTAAAGTAAGTTTATAGTAAAGGGAAAGTTAGTTCCGGTATAAATAATAATAGTAAATAACTTTATGCTGGTAAAAAGTGCAGTCGTTAGGTTTACTATTTTGCGATTGGTTATTGATTAAAAGCGCGGACTGACGCGGGAGAATGTTGTTTTGCTATTGGCTGCTGGGTAAACTGACCAATAGTAAAGCAATGTTCTTCGCGCGCCTTTCTCTGCTGTTAGAGAAGACTTAGAATATTCTAGAGAAGAGTCGGAGCCTAGCCATGAAACAGTTTGGACGTGTGTAGTAGTAGTTCCGATGGAAATGATAAGTTGCCGGATCTAGCAGTGTTTCATACATCAAAAGTGTGGTAAAGTGACGGCATAATTATTCCGATGGGTTCTTGCCGGATCTAGCAGTGTTTCATACATCAAAAGTTTGGTAAAGTCACGGCATAATTATTCCGATGGGTGTGTAGAAATTTCGGAATTTTTAAGTGAATTTTGTGACGAGAAAAGACATAAATTCCGCATGGCGTATTGAGCAGGTCGGTGGCTAAAAAACTGTGACTGCATTAGGTACCGACAGACTTAATATTTGGCGAGCATTCTCAATCAAAAACAATCCGTATTCTTGTAGCTATTACGTTTTAGGGAAATGCAACACCATAAGCTTGCTAACGTGAGTGAAAGAGATTGTAAGTGACTGTGTTGAGACTAGCACGGGCTTGGCAGTGATACTTGATCACCTAAGTTTCAGAATATATCAATTAAGGAAAAATTTTCCCACCTTTCATTTCGTGTGAAAACTTTCTCCCGAAACGTAGATTAGTGACTTTAATTGCAGCCTGGTTCACGTCGAAGTACAGTAGGTTTCACTCGGCTGCCCTATTGATGATCTGCTGAGACAATGTTCACAGGTAGGTGCAGGTTCGTCGTAAAGGGAAGGAAAGAACAACGCCGCCGCACGTGGTGCATCGGCCGGGAAACACTAAAGCCGTAATGATTTGAATCCGCAGTCGAGAGAAAGATTTTGATGGACTGGACAGTGAACGTTAGTGAAAGAATTTAGTGAACCGGTACTAGCAGAACTTTGAACGGAACCCGTTTCGAGTTGCTGGTGCCGTAAGAAAAATGATGATCCGCAATGGATGCAGTAGCAACGGGAGCGCAGCGAAGCAGCAGATGGCATGTTAGCGGTGCGGCGAGCAGTACTGCAGCACTCGACAAAAGATAAGTCAACATTGTTACATCTGTTGTGTGTGTGGCTGCTGAAAGACTGAGAAACATGGCAAGTGATAAAGATTTTGTGAATACGGTGAAGGAGGAAGAACTTTCATTCAGTTTGAGTGCTTCACACACTAGCACTTCTGAACAGAGAGAAGGAGTAGATGTTAAAATAAAAGGGGATGTTTTTGATGATATTTCTATGTTATTTACAGACAGTGGAATTGAGTTTGATTCAAGTATGTCTGTTGATGTAACTAGTGGGGATAATACTAATCCAAAAAGTGACATTAATCATGAACTCAGCTACGATCAAGTGTGTGATGATAGTGTTGGTAATTTTACTGAATCAAATGAATCAAATGTGGATACCAAATGTGGTATAGTGCCGGTGGAATAAGGTAAACAAGAAAAAGTGACGCCAAAAATGGAACTAGGAAGTATGCAGGAAATGTTTGCAGCTTTAATGGGTTCTAAACAAGAACAAACTAATTTGGCTGAAAAAATTAATAGTAAACTCGAAAAACTTGACAGTGGGTTTACTGAAAAATTAGTAAACTTGACAATGGTTTTAATGAATAAATTAGTAAACTTGACAGTGGTTTTAGTGAAAAAATTGGTAAACTTGACAGTGGCTTTAATGAAAAAATTAGTAAACTTGACAGTGGTTATAATAAAAAAAGTTAGGAAACTTAATAGTGGCTTTAATGAAAAACTTGAAAAGCAGACTGCTGTTTTAAAAGAAATGCGGGAAAATGAATTGAAGTCATTAGAAAATAAAGCAGAGGACAAAATTTCTCGAGATGAGAATTATTTGAAAAAGATCTGTTAGCATTGTAAAAGATGAATTAACAGAGGCTCTGAATAGAGTTTCTATTGGAAACAAACAAAGAGTAGATGAAATTAAAGAAGGTCAGCAAAAAGTAAAGGTTAAAATAGCGGCTGTAGAATCTGTATGTGAAACTGATCACAAAGTATTAGCCAGTAAAATCAGTTCTGAATCTGACAAATCTATGAATGAAGTAAAAACTGTGCAGAATGAGTGGATGAGTCTGATAAAAATGTTCTTCAGCTAACTAACCAAGTAGTGGTAGAATCATCTGAAATTTCACATGTCACTAACAGACAGTTTTTACGTTTTGATCCAACAGAAAATGTGCATCCAAAAGAATTTTGGAATGATTTTGAAGGTGTGTTACCTCGTTTGTGGTGAGACAAACAAAAAATTGGTTTTATTACGTCAAAATTCTTAGGAGAGGCCAGAACTTGGGGGATTATTGCTACTGAACAGCTTCGGATAAATTTAAAGAGGCATTTTTGAAAGAATATTGGGGAAGCAAAAACAGATATAGTTATTAAATAGCTTCTGGGCTGGGGAAAAGTTTAATCCCAGGAGGGAAAGTGTAAAAAAGTTCGCGTTGAAGTGGATGACAAATTTGTCATACTTAAATAACAAAATCGAGCCAGAGCAAATTGTTATGGGTTTGAAAGGTAAACTGCCTATGCACTGGCGGAACAAACTTATTTCAGCGCCGAGGGATGATGTACATAAGTTCATTAGTCATTTGGAGAAGGTTAAGAAGTTACTGCATGAGGAGGAACATGCAAATCGTTATGTCAGACCACCAAATGATTCAGGACCGCGACATAATGTAAACATTAACAGAATTGGCGTGTTCCGTGGAAATGGCAGGGAAAGAGGTCCAGGGAGGTGGCGCTATACTGAAAATGATAGGCGAAGTAATGGGGAGCAGGTGCACGATTATCGATCGTACTCTCCAGTGCGAGAGAATGATGTTGCGCAAAGGCAACAGCAGAGAGGGGTAAACGTAAGAAATGATACCGAATTACAGAATCCGTCAAACTAAATGCCGTCTTTACCAGACGGGAAGTAGTAGTTTGAGCACGCTAGCAAAACCTTTTGAGTGTGTTAATAGTAGCTAGACAGGGACTGTAAGGGAGGTACAGGAGAAGGTAGTAGCAACAGACGAAACGAGCTACGTAAAAATCTGTACGTTTAATGGAGGTTTAGAGAATTTTTTGGATAGACATAAACAAGATAAGCACTGTATTGCAGACGAGAAGGGTGGTGTATTAGTTGAAGATGTGACAGAATCCGATTGCAAAAAAGTGGTTAGCAACCAAGTTGAAGCTGAGTGATGTTCTGAGGAAGGAGAAAGTACAGAGGCTGCAGAATTACAGGAAATTAGTGATGCCAGTGTGGAGGAAATATTGGCGTCTATAAATGACAATTGTGAGACTATTACGGAGGAGCAGGAGGATGGTGACCAAAGTGGGGGTCGACTAATTAATAGTGGAGAAACTGAAGAGAGAGAAGCTATAATAGAGAATGGCGAAGCGCCAGAAGGGACTTTTGAATTGTCACTAGTAGATAGAATACTTAGTATGGAGGAGAAAGTGGTGAAGATGATTCTGCAAAAATCTGTGTAATTTCTGGAAATAGGCAAGGTTTCGATAGAAGAGAGGTTGGAAACGACTTGTTGGAGGAGGGTGCTTATACTAGCAAGGAAGGGAAAGTATTGAGTCAACCAATAATTAGTCTACAGGTGTGTGATGAAGGGGCACAGTGAAACTTCCTGGCAGATTAAAACTGTGTGCCGGACCGAGAGTCGAACTCGGGACCTATGCCTTTCACGGGCAAGTGCTCTACCAACTGACCTACGCGAGCACGACTCACGCCCCGTCCTCACAGCTTTACTTCTGCCAGTCCCTCGTCACCTACCTTCCAAACTTTACAAAAGCTCTCCTGCGAACCTTGCAGAACTAGCACTCCTGAAAGAAAGGATATTTCGGAGACATGGCTTAGCCACAGCATTGGGGATGTTTCCAGAATGAGATTTTCACACTGCAGCGGAGTGTGCGCCGATATGAAACTTCCTGGCAAAATTAAAACTGTGTGCCGGACCGAGACTCAAACTCAGGACCTTTGCTTTTCGCGGGCAAGTGCTCAGTTGGTAGAGCACTTGCCCGTGAAAGGCAAAGCTCCCGAGTTCGAGTCTCGGTCCGGCACACAGTTTTAATCTGCCAGGAAGTTTCATATCAGCGCACACTCCGCTGCAGAATGAAAATCTCATTCTGGAAGAGGTACAGTGTTTAGCAGATACAGGTAGTGTCTTATGTGCTGTGAGTAAAGGTTGGTTAGAATCATTGCAAAAAAGGAATGACCTTGTAATTATGCCAGTAATGGGGGTACAAGGTAGCTACTGGATGTTGTGTCGGTAGCTGGGCCGACACCGTGAAGTTGAGATGGCTGAAAATGCACGCTAGACTAACGCAGACGGGCGTGAAGTACTGGAACAGGCTACGTAATTAATGTTATTAAGAAAAGTACGTAGCTGTATTAATACTTATCTTTAATATCATTGTGGTACATCGATCTTGACGATACACTGGAGACTTTAAGTACAATCACTGTATGGCCAATGGCGCCTTGCTAGTTCGTAGCCATTAACTTAGCTGATGGCTATTCTGTCTCTCGGCTAATGAGAGAGAAAGGCTTCGTACATCTGGTCGGTAGCTAGGTTCTCGTACAACTGGGGCGAGTGCTCTCTCGTATCACGAGACCTGCCTTGGTGGTGGCGCTAGGTCTGCGATTACACAGTGGCGACACGCGGGTCCGACATGTACTAAATGGACCGCGGCCGATTTAAGCTACCACCTAGCAAGTGTGGTGTCTGGCGGTGACACCACACTGGAAAAGTGAAAAAACCTGTTAGACATGAATTTCTGTTGCCAGTGAAAATAAGTTGCCGGATCTAGCAGTGTTTCATACATCAAAAGTGTGGTAAAGTGACAGCATAATTATTCCGATGGGTGTGTAGAAATTTCGGAATTTTTAAGTGAATTTGTGACGCGAAAAGACATAAATTCCGCATGGCGTATTGAGCAGGTCGGTGGCTAAAAAACTGTGACTGCATTAGGTACCGACAGACTTAATATTTGACGAGCATTTTCAATCAAAAACAATCCGTATTTTTGTAGCTATTACGTTTTCGGGAAATTCAACACCATAAACTTGCTAACCTGAGTGAAAGGGATTGTGAGTGACTGTGTTGAGACTAGCACGGGCTTGGCAGTGATACTTGCTCACCTAAGTTACAGGATATATTAATTAGGGAAAAAATTTCCAAACTTTCATTTCGTGTGAAAACTTTCTCCCGAAACGTAGATTAGTGACTTTAATTGCAGCCTCGTTCACGTCGAAGCACAGTAGGTTTCACTCGGCTTCCCTACTGATGATCTGCTGAGACAATGTTCACAGGCAGGTGCAGATTCGTCGTAAAAAAAAACCTCGCCGCCGCAACCTGAATCCCATAGATAACCTTCGAGATGTTTTGGAACGACGACTTCGTGCCAGACCACACAGACCGACATCGATACCTGTGCTCAGTGCAGCGCTCCGTGAAGAATGGGGCGCCATTCCCCAAGAAACCTTGCAGCACCTGATTGAACGTATGCCTGCGAGAGTGGAAGATGTCATCATGGCTAAGGGTGGGGCAACACCATATTAAATTCCAGCATTACCGGTGGAGGGCGCCACGAACTTGTAAGTCATTTCACCCATGTGTCCGGATACTTTTGGTCACATAGATAGTGTATATTGCTGCCCAAATAACAAAACTCGTTTGTTACTTTTGTGTCTCATTTCTTAAACTAATTCTGTAGGTACCGCATGATTTATTTCGACTGCAAACCATTGTCCTTGTTTTACTTCTGTTGATCTCTGTATAATAAACTCTTTTAAGAGAAAATCCATTCCGCTGAACTGTTATTCCCAGTCCTTTTCCGTCTGCAACAGAACTACAAAGTTCTCAGCAAACCTAAAAGTTTTTATTTCTTCTCCTTAAGCTGTAATTCCTTTAGCAAATTTTACCTTGGTTCCCTTCAGCGTTAGTGTCATGAGCAGACTGAAGAACGCTGGGGATAAAGTACAGCCCTGGGTCACTTCATTCTCAACTACTGCTCCCCTTTGATGTCTTTTCTGAACAACTTTTACACAACCTTTCGCCAACTGTATTTTATCGCTACTGCTATGGATGCACCCAGAGGGAGCGCAAGGGAGAGGACAGTTCTCGTTTACAGGAAAATTAATCTTCACAAATCGAACACGCTTCCCGCTCGGTTTCAGAGACGTGTGATTATGAAGGAAGGCATAACATGTAATGGATACTAACTAGTAGCAAGTAAACCCAGACAAATTTGTGGTGAAATATCTCCCACAGCCTACCGCAGCTCTGCTCCTGGGTACATTCATGCCTGCAGCATTCAGCATTTCAGCGAGCGTATTCCAGTCAGTAAGTATGTTGTGGTAAGCTAAAACTATGTCCACGAGACGTAAAGTAATACAGTTTATAAGAGAACTGTGAGTTCTGGGAAACATAAAAGAAGCAAAAATCAGGCGAAGTGAAACACTATGTTATTATACTGTCCAGTCACATCATTATCATTACCAGACAAAATCCTTAATATGATCCCGAAGAATAGATACGTAATTGTGCTGAACCTTTGTACCTTCCAGAATGACGTGATCATGCAGGGAATGCCACGAAACTAATACTCAGACTATAGTGCTCCCTTCCCCGGCGTGGACCCCTCCGAAGTTTGTTGCAAGGTATTTTCTTTCGGACATTTCACGCCGTAAACGCCATCGGCCATCCGTCCGAAGAAGTGTAAAACGTAATTCATCTGAAAAGGCCACCAGTCGCCACGCAGTGGAAGTCCAGTTGCGCTACTGGCGCCTTCGTCGCTGAACAACAGCGGTCAGGAGGTTGTATGAAACAGGCGCCTGCTGCGGACGCCCAAACACAACTTTCGCTGAATCGTCTGTTGCTAGCCCCGTGGTATATCTGGGCGGTCAGTTGCTCAACAGTAGGACGTCTGTTCACCCGTACACATCTCCTCAGCAACTGTCGTTCACTCGTGCCATCTATGATCCGAGGTGCACACGGTTTCCTCGGCGCCGGTTTTGGATAGCGCCATTTTGCCTTGCACGATATACTTTAACCATGATGGCACACGAACAGTTTTCAGACTTAGCAGTTTATAATTTAGCCATTTTGGATATACTTCCTCCCTTGGCTACGACAACAACAACGACTGCACTGTTGTCTAGGTCCCCTCTCCCACCCCCCCCCCCCCCCCTACCACCATGCTTTATATACATTCCACTGCCTGTGTTACCACCTGAGGTCTGTGAGTGGATATTACACATTGATGTCGAACATAGGTGGTGGTCACATTAAAGTGACTGGAGGTGTAATAAGGTCAACACTACGTTGTGCTATAATATGTGGCTTCTTGCAGAGATTAACACGAAGGTCAGTCACAAACTATAATCTTGAAACTATAACTTTTAAGAGCATCATGGGAGGCATACGTAAAGCTAAAATAAGTAAATGTATTTTTCAAAGAATCAATGAAATGTGCTGCGTCCAGCAACGTTATTGCGACCTCTTGTTAGATGCGACGTCTACAGAATGACCAGGTGAAGTGTTGCACTGGCTCGGACCTTCTGATGTAGATTTTTGTATGTTACTACGTCACTTAAAGTGAATGTAGGGAACGTACCTTAAACAAGGACACGGCTGATTTCCAATGCTTTATCAGTCCGAGTTGTGATCTGTTTCCAGTATCATTGATGGCTATGAGCCTTTAAATTGTAATTTATTTTATTGTTTCATGTTCTGCCTGTTTTTGAAAAACAAAAATTATTTTTGTTAGTTTTCTTGACCAAATTTGTTTCAGCACACCAGTGATTCTTATTTATTAAGATGTCCTTTTGTTAAGAGTGCAAATTAGGCCTAATACATTATTGTGGCTATTGAACTTTTTAACTTAAATGCTAGTTGGATAAGTTTAACAAGATCTTCATTCACCTGTTGGAATGTTTGTCATTAGCAACAACCCCATCGTTTATGAAGGGGATCGAAAAATTAACGAACACACGTTTTCTAGATGTAACTGCAAAAATATTTCGTGTTTGTTTGCAATCTGTATCAACATTCTTGTCATCCTGGACATATTGCTGCCGTGACGATGGAGACATAAAAACGTTGTGAAGTCTCCTACGTGGTAACATGATGGATTGTCCCAGGTCTTTTCCAATCAACATTTATTTTAACTTCACTACAAATATGCATAATACAACTAAATTTCCCTGCTGGACGAACTGTGTTGATTCAGGACAGATAATCGCTAGCACGAATTAGCGATTGATAAACCATATCATTTTATCTCTATGTACAAGCACGTGAAAGATAGTAAGTTCTACCGAAGTACTCTTGAAAATCTGAGTTACTGAACTAGTTATGATTGGAAAAATAAATCCTGAGTCCCACTACGATTGGTAATTAATGATGAAAAGGCAAAATCCGTAGTACACTAACAGTGAAAACTGATTGAGCACAGGTAACAGTCTAGGTGCCATACAGGAATACTAGTCTTGGCGCACTCATTCCACGTCAGGCCAAGTTGGAGAACGCGAAGTTCCCTCGCCAATGTCTGGTTGCCCGTAGTGATTGCGATGAGATGTCCTAGAACCGCGTTGTGTAGATCCTGGAGATCGATCTGCGTCGGAACTCCTTGCAGTGGCTCAGCAAACTGAGTTGGTGGAGAGCGCCCGTGCGCCGTCCTAAGTACACCCCCGGCCGAGGATGTCCACTTGATGCCTGTAGGGCACCTGATTGGAGTAGGCAGAGTAGTGCACCTGATTGTGATACAGCTGTCTGGGATGCGTGCACCTCTGGTCTCGAGAGTAGCGTCTCCTGCGGCGAAGCTACCGCCGCATGTTTCCGTGTTGCCGGCTAGAGTTCTACTTCAGAACAGACCACAATGTGTTCAATGCAATCCAGCTTCTTGTGACTTGGGTGCGTGCTCGCGGGACTTGGCAACGGGGTCTGCCACAGGAGTGTCCCCTACAGAGCTGGAGTGTAGGCAACTAGTCGAACTCATCTGTGATGCGGCTAGTCGGCATTGGAGGCGAAAGATACATCTCGTTACACACGTTTTCAGTAGCACCACTACCAAACTTGTCATACAGTCTCCCTAAGTACATTCTTTAGTCGCACTGCTTGGTCTGAAATATCGTTTCAGCTTATTTCGTTCAAATGTTTTGTCATGTGCTCTCACTCTCTTTGTGTGTGTGTGTGTGTGTGTGTGTGTGTGTGTGTGTGTGTGTGTGTGTGTCCATACTAGCCTTTACTTGTCCTTTTTTGTTTCCCCTGCTTGTATTGCATTTTCATATAATTCTTTCAGTGTGTTGAACAGTGTATCATTGCATGTCGTTCATTCTTTTAAAATATTATATCCTTCACAACGTTGTCTGTTTATATAAGTTTTCTTCGAGCGTAAGTATTTTTGTAAGCTACGGGTGAATTTAAATGTTTCTATTTTTAATATGTAGCGGTTTCGTCGCTGTTGTATTCACGTATTTCACTTACAACTTTTATCACGAAATATTTCTTATTTTCAGATTTCAGTAAATGAGAGCCCACTGATGAAGGCACTTCATTCTGAAATTTGTCTCGGGAAGAAACCTAACGTAAGAAAAAGTTGTATTTTGTAAAATAAAGTGGAACACAATCTCTTTATCTGGAAACCTTCTTTCTCTCAGCAGTGCTTGCCGCAGGGTATGCGTCGGGTTATTTCCACTCGCTAAGTAGATTGTCAAGCTGTCTGTCCGCATTTCGCCAAATGCCATCGTGAAGTAAAGAAAGTAGTTTATCATATATGCAAAAAATGGAATTATCGTGAGTTTTTGGTTAGAGGGGTGATGTGATTTATGAAGTGCTCCTGTTCCTCTCAGGTCAACCTATACTATGAGTGGACAAATTTCACCACTGTGAATAACACTACTATACGTATCATGAGTTATAAAATGTCACCATTGCGAATAACCCTAGCCGAAGTCGCCGAACTCCACATGTTAGTGAGAAAGATTATAAGCATAAAGTGCTAGAGGAAGGGATGACAGAAGACATTCAGGATAGTACCTACAGCCACATTTAAGATATCCAAACTATGTGTGGTGCCCGGAAGCAGGAGGATTGTGTCCGCACGCATGTTAATGGTGGTTCATCGATAGGAAAGACATGGATTTGTTCGACAGTACAAAAACTGGATTGTTGGTGAGTAGGGACTGGTATACTTCTCCAATGAGTCACGCTTTCTGCTGCGTAAGATGGAAGGACGTCGAGCATTCCCGGTAAAAACATCGATAAGCAACTTTAACTAGGAGAGTGCAGAACATGATCTGCAGAATGTTTTCATGGAATTATCTAGGATCACAAATCAATGTGGAAAGACAGTATTACCGAATTCCTAACGAATACATCCTCCTGTATCAAACCCAGCTGCACATTATCGTATTTAAAGATGGGAATTGAATTATTCGCCTAAACTGGCGGTTTTGAAGTAGGTAAAATAATTTATAAATAAGTAAATTGCACGGATGTGTTATTAATAATGTTGCTGAAAAAGGATAATTATCACTTAAATCTAATAAATGTTTATTGAAAATATTTCGTACATATGCGATGGTAGCCTTGCACAATTTTGGATTAAAATGAGATCAAAGATAAATAACAATTAATATGATGCAGCAAAAAGTCGTTAACGAAATACGTGCGTACAAATTTCGTTTCACAGCTCAATAATCACAAAGTTCAAAACCAAACAATCCTAGTCTGAGAGAAGATTTTCTCATTATTAATTGCAATGTAAAGCTTAAGTCCATTATCCTAAATAATTACTGTGAAAACAAGCTAATAGGCACATAACATGTGAGCCTCAATATTAATCGCGGCAAAATAGCTAAACTCTCAACTGCCTTAAGTCCCACAAATGTAGTGCGTATGTGAAACTCAGTCACTGAAGCCACAGGCAGATATTCGAAGTCCAGTTGGAAGTTAAAATATGAGCCACAGTTCTTCAATATTATTCAAGATAGAACGATCAACACCAGAAAAAAGTTAAAGTGTGTACTTAGGGCAGCTAATGCACCAATCAGACTATTTCGACTGCCGCCGAATAAAACCACGGGTACAATACCGTTCTCAAAAGATAAAAGCCTGCAAGGACGAGATATTAAAGACCAAAGACTGTGTGCACACTACTTATAGCCCTTAAACTTTCCGTGGCCTCACCCACTACTAATTCCATTTTAAATGTTGACAGAATAACCAGCATTCAAAATTAAGCGCATTTTCAGATACACTGATCAGTCAGAATGTTATGACCAAGTTACTAATAGCCGATATGTCCATCTTTGGCAGGGATAATAGCGGCGACGCATAGTGGCATGAAAGCAATGAGGCCAAGGTAGGACGCTGGAGGGAGTTGGCACCACATCTGGACACACAACTCACCTAATCCCCGTAAATTCCGGGGATGGGGTGCGAAGAGTTCTGTTGCCACGTTCAGCCATATCCCAGATGTGTTCGATAGGGTTCAGATCTGGCGAGCTGTGGTGACAGCACATCAGTTGGAACTTGTCATTATGTTCCTCGAATCACTCCATCACACTCCTGGCATTGTGACATGGCTCATTATCTTGTTGAAAATGCCACTGCCGTCGGGAAACACGATCGTCATGAGAGGGATGTGCGTGGTCTGCAACCAGTGTACGATACACCTTGGCCGCCATGGTGCCTTGCACGAGCTCCTCTGAGCTGTTCCCCTCAAAGATGACGGATTTGTGCCCTCCCACTGGCATGATTAAGAAGGTTTCGTGGTTCATCAGACCATAAAACGCTCTGTCACTGCCCCATTGTCCACTATCGGTGGTCACGTGCCTATATCACTCATAGTTACCGAAGTCGTGGTTTTAACATTGGCACATGCATGGGTCGTCGGCTGCGGCGGCCTATCGTTAAGAGTGTTCGGTGCACTTTGTATTCACACACACTTGTACTCTGTCCAGGATTAAATTCTAATGTTAGTTCCACCACATTTTGCCACTTGTACTGTTTTACCGGTCTGTCCAGTCTATGGCGTCACACATCTGTAATGAGAGGTGGCCGCCCAACATCATGACGTATGGACGGGGTTTCACCTTGGTTTCACCACGTGTTGAAGACACTTACCACAGTAGTCCTCAAACACCCGACAAGTGGTGCAGTTTCCGAAATGCTCATGCCGAACCTCCGGGCCATCACAATCTGTCCTCGGTCAAACTCAGATAGATCGCGCGCCTTTCCCATTCTCCACGCGGACAGCACTCCCACTAATACTACATGAACTGGGTATGTCTGAGTAGAAGTCATTACCCGCCTGACGCTGTTATCGCCTGGACAGATTATATCGATAGTAGGTCGGTGGTCATAATGTTCTGGCTGATCAGTTTATATGCATAATATTAGATTTTCCCACAATTTTTACAGTGATACTGCTGCATCTCGTTACAAAGAAATATAGTATTGCATTGTTTATCAGAAAAATTCATAATCATACTTCCACCTGGTTTTAAGACATAAAAGAATTACGTTAATCGTTAAAGGATAAATATGGTCAACTTTAAGAAAGAGCATCCTTCAGACCCCTAAATAAGTGTTCCTTTATTCACTAGTTTTAGTTGCACTTCCACCGCGATTTCATAAACTTTCAGTAATAGTGATTAATATAAATTATTATAAAAATTTACCTCATAGTTAACTGTAAGTAGTCGTCTGTAAGATGATTAGTTGAGAAACTACGTAATTCATGCTGCCTTCATGCTATTGTAGCTGTCGAGGACTTGTACCTGTAGCACATTTTCACATCTGCCTTTTATATAATCATCTGTAGCTTTTGATATGCATGCAGCATCTGAAATGCAGCCTATTGCGGAGTTTCCTGACGTCGTCAGCTTTCATTTAACAGAATTACATTTTCCTGGAGACACAGGGGTCTCAACTTTATCTTCGATAAGGATATAAGCTGAAGCAATGAATTAAAATCTGTGCTAGAGTCGGGACATGATCCAAGGTCTTCTTACTAGTTAGATGTGCTAACTACTACACGACCATAGCAATGTGGCTATAACACTTCCACGGACTACCATAGTCTAATTCCCTCCATAACATAAACTTCAATTCATATTTTCAGTCCATTTTCCCCTCTCCGACACTGGAATAACACTCCAGCATTTTAAATAATGGAAAAATCCTGTTTGTAACTCAGCAGCAGGTGGTCTGTTGAGCGAATGGAACTACATTTTGATGGAGACAGAGGAGTCTCAACTTTATCTTCCATAAGAATAGAAGCTGAATCAATGGATTGAGATTTGTGCCTTGGCTGGGTAGAGGTTATCACAGCTGGCTGGTTGGTAGGAGATCTGGGTTCAACCTCTGGCTGTGGTACAATTTTCATTCATTACTTCAGCTTCTATTCTTATTGAAGATAAAGTTGAAACTATAATGTCTCCAGGAAAATATAATTTCAGGACCTAACCATGGGAGCTCTATCAAGTTTTCAGAGAAATATCCTGGCCACCGAACTCTCCAGGTATGTACTCAATAAGATATCTGTAGAATCACTTCGGTCCCTGCTTTGATGTAGAGGATTCCGCATTATAAAATCTTCAACAGCTGTGAGAAGCACTGCAAACTGTACGACTAAAAATACCAGTGAAAATCTATCAGCGCTTGCTCCGATGATTTACAGGTCGCCTAACTTCTATGTGCCCTGCACGATCGGTACCCTGGCCAGAAGGTGACCGTAGCAACATGTCCGATCATTTATTTCTGAAATAAAAGTGTGACACGTAAAAAACACTGAAGATCTTCGTCGCCAGTATATGCCTGCAACATTGATCAGCATGCCTTCCTTCTAGGAGATATTCATGGTCAGCCCAGAGGCAAAGGTAGATAAAAAATTTTAGGAATCATGATGAAAGCGCACCAGTTAGTACATTACTCCTCTATGAATGTCCCTACAGAACTCTTCACCGCAGTCTCCACGTGTATGGCCCTACATTACTTCTCCGTAGTGATAATTGTTGATACCTCTTCACCAAGACGCTATTTTATTATTCGGAAAGAACGAAGCTCAATTCCCCGCATGACCATCCCGATTTTTCTTAAATTACTTTATTTGAATCATGAGGTATTTCTTTCAGCAAAACCAAAGTCCTTTTTCCATAGCCTCATGTCACTCGTTGAAACAAATGGTTATAGCGCTGGCAAAAAGTACACTGAGAAGTGTATTTTTTTTATTTCTTGGTGGTGACTAGTTTCGGTCACTTGTGTCTATTTCGATTCGTGCAGCAAGTGTGACAAATACAGGTTATAGCCCATGTACAGAATCTGCCCCTGCAGTAATCAAAGCGGTATCTAGCCGACTTAACAATATACGACGGACATTACTGTTGTTAAATAGGTCGCATTCCTCTTTAATTGATTAGTTAACAGACTTTGAACGCGGAATGATAGTTGGATATAGACACTTGAGCATTCCATTATGGAAATCGTTAAGGAATTCAGTATTCCGAGATCCACAGTGTCTAGAGAGTCCCCAAATACCAAATTTCAGGCATTACCTCTCACCACGGACAACACAGTGGCCGACGGCCTTCACATAACGACCATGAGCAGCGGCGTTTTCGTGGAGCTGTCAGTGCTAACAGACAAGCAACACTTCGTGAAATAACCGCAGGCATCAATGTAGGACGTACGATGAACGTATCCGTTAGGGAATTGTGATGAAATTTGGCGTTAATGGGCTATGGCAACATACGACCGACTCGAGTATCTTTACTAACAGCACGACATCGCCTATAGTGTCTCTCCTGAGCTCGTGACCATATCGGCTGGGTCCTGGAGAACTGGAGTATCGTGACCGGGTCAAATGAGTCTCGGTTTCAGTTGGTATGAGATGATGATGGGGTTCGAGTATGGCGCAGACCCCACGAAGCCATGGACCCAAGCTGCCAACAAGGTACTGTGCAAGCTGGTGGTAGCCTCAGTCTGGTGTGGGCTGTGTTTACATAGAATGGATTGGATCGCCTGGTCCAACTGAACCTATCATTTACGGGAAATGATTACGTTAGGCTACGCAGAGACCAATTAGAGCGATTCATGGGCTTAATATTCCCAAATAACGATGGAATTTTTACCGATCACAAGGCACCATGCCAATGGGCCACAATCGTTCGCGATTTGTTTGAAGAACATTCTGGATAACTCTAGTGACTTATTTGGTTAACCAGATCTCCCGAAATGAATCCCATAGAAAATGTATAGGACATAATCTAGAGGTCAGTTCGTGCACAATATCTTGCAGCGGGAACACTTTCGCAATTATGGACGCCGACAGAGGCAGCATGCGTAAATATTTCTGCACGGGACTTCTAATGACTTGTTGAGTCATTGCCACGTCGAGCTGCTGCGCTAGTTCGGGCAGAAAGAGGTTCATCACTATATTATGAGATAATCCATGACCTTTGTCATCTCAGTGTAATTCCAGTACGGTGAACTACTTCATAAAGGGGAGTTTAGTGGACGTTTCCGACGTTTATAAACAAGCAAATTTAAAAATTTCATACTGCCGTACCTTATACCACATTGCCCTGCTACACATCGTTTATGTAATTCTTCTTCCGCAGGCACTATTGGACTGTTTGGGTTGTCGACGATATCAGAGAATGAGACAATTTCACAGTATTACAATCACAAATATGGTGAAATGCTGTCACAAGAAAAGGTCATTTGCATAGCGTTTTCCGGTGAGAAATAACGATAGGTTCTCAGAACAGCGGAGTTATAGAACACGGTTGCATTTGAATTGAGTTCATTAACCGAAAAATTCAATGATAAAACAGAGATGGCGTGAGGTTAGTCACTAATACCTACCAATAGAAACATAGGACGAAGTAGTTTAGAAGTTCCTACGTTATGTCTTACAGAGCAAGCACTCATAAATTTCTATTTGATAAGATCCCTTTCATGCATACTTAATTTTCAATAGAGAAATCTTGCAAATCCCTCTGAACTTCAGACCCCAAAGCCCAGTTTACTTTCTTGTTGCCGGCCGGAGTGGCCGTGCGGTTCTGGGCGCTACAGTCTGGATCCGAGAGACCGCTAATGTCGCGGGTTCGAATCCTGCCTTGGGCATGGATGTGTGTGATGTCCTTAGGTTAGTTAGGTTTAATTAGTTCTAAGTTCTAGGCGACTGATGACGTAAGAAGTTAAGTCGCATAGTGCTCAGAGCCAACTTTCTTGTTAAAAAAAATTCCTTCGTCGCTGGTGCTTCCATTTACGTGTGTTTTATGTGGCGATAAAAAGCAATTCCATATGTCCACAATATAGTGTACTACCTTTCACGTGTACAGAATGGAAGAGTGACAAGCTATAGCTTCTATAAATTACTACATTCCACACTTGTGTGTTTGTTTGTGTGTGTGTGTGTGTGTGTGTGTGTGTGTTTGTGCTTACAGGCGCTCAACGCCGTGGTTATCAGCGCCCTTACACACATGAAAAGAAGCGAATGGGGGCAAAATTAGTAAAATAGGGTCATACACACAAAGACAGCGACAAAAGAGTAAAGATGCTATACAAGAGACTAAAACATAGGTAAAATGAGAAAGGAACTACAAGGACGCCACAGGAAATTGTCACTGGCTGGCCACTTACGTAAAATGTGGGCGAGCCAGTCACTCTTTGAACGAATTAAAACCTTCTCCCTAAAATCCTGGTAAAAACATTGGACAGTTTACAAAACGTGAAAACTCTAACCATATTCGTTTGGTTATTACCTAAAAGAGATTGCATATCCATCGGCAAATCAGCCACGGCCCGGTGGTCAGAAAATAAAACGCAGCCCAATAAAACATGGCGCACAGTGATCTGTACGCCCCAAGCATCGCACATTGGAGGGTCCTCTAGCTGGATCAAGAAGCCATGTGTCATAGGGCTGTGGCCTATGCGAAGACGAGTGAGGAGAACCGCGTCCCGCCTATGTGGCTGGAAGGAAGTACACCACACCAGCGTTCTGGGCTTTACTAAACGGAGCTTATTGTCGGTCACTTCCAGCCACTCATCCTCCCACCGAAGCAAGACTATTGAGCTCACCAGCGAGGTGATAGCATGCAGGGGATGGCACATTAAAACATTTCCGGATACATACAACTCTTCTCCTTGTCAAATGTCTTCGATACCTTTGCAGCGGTCAGTGGTCACTGTGTCGGAAACGTCCAGTATATCCCATTGTCTCCCAAACTTTTAATATGACACTTCGCTGTATGGATCCTTTTTCCTTTCTATTAAGAAATTCAGTTTGCTGTTCATGACTAACAGGTCATGATCTCATTGGACATTCACATCTGCTTTGCAGCAGAGTATCTGGATTGTAAATCTTAGGCTAACTTTGATGTAATCCAGACGATCTTTTTCTGTGTCCCCGGGTCTTATCAAAGTACACATTCTTCCCTTGTGATCTCGGAAAAATATGTAGGATGCAACACGTTGAAATCCAATGTAGAGCTCTAGTGTCATCTCTCCTCTCTCGTTTCCCTCAATTTCACATTCTATGATAGTTCTGCCTCGTTTTGCCTTCCATTTCAAGTAGTTCCAGGCATACAAGGCTACAAGCGCACCACATATATTATAAAATCTTCACTATTCTCGTACATTCCCTCTATATACCAATAATCAACTTCGGAGATATTCATCACACATTTTAAGCTCTGCTCCCGTGTTAGGAGAAGGTAATGGTTGACATAGTCTTCCTTGTTAGAATACCCAAATGTGTTTTATCATAACTGTGACACTGACAGTAGTCTTTTATTTTCCTCTTCTGAAACGGTACAGCTGCAAAACTTGAATTCCAAAATAGCATCTGCACCATTCTGGAGGAACTCTACACATGCTAACCAAGTTGATGTGGCTCTTCATGAGACAGGCCACATAGCCAAAGGATGCCTAAGACCAGCCACAGCCAACAAGATCTTCCCCCCCTTGGGAGTGGGACCTCCAGACGTAAGAAGACAGCTATGAGTAAAGAATGGAAAGAAGTAGAAACAAAAAATCCAAGGTGCCCATTCTCCGGAGTTCAGGCCTATCCACCACGACTGAACAACAGAAAAAGCTTCCTACTTACAACAGCACCATTTCCAACTTCCCGTGCTGGTCTGCGGTAATCTGAACGAACCCCGTAGCATGAAAGACTACTTTGCAATGAATGGCCGTGCCATTATGGCCGCTGAACATTGGACTCATTAAATGTGAAATTATGTGTAATTAATATTAGATTGTAGTTTTTACTAGATTGTGTTTTGGTGTTCTTTGGACATGGGCAAATAAAATCCTTGTGTCGGAGATAACATACTGGATTTATTATACACCCTATCCGAAAAGGATAAGCAGTCACTGTACTATATGTAGTAGAAGGTAAGTACAAGACATGGAAGTATAATCTGATATATTTCGTACCCACACATCCAGATTCACACGGTTTTAGAGATAAATACGCTGAGTCGTCTAAACGCTCTGGAAGACGCTGGATGTGACATCGCTCGTTGCTTGCTGAAGTCTATGTGGTGTATTTGTTCCCATATATCCCTGGTTAAATGAGTTCCTGACGTCCCACTATCTAATCGGCGGTGATATGAGTCGCAGTAGACAGTAAATCGCCCTGGTGGCTTTGCAAAGACGACGCCAAGTCCGTTAGTCAAACACTTCCTGTCGTCGGATGCGGCGGATTACGCGTATGGGAACTTTTCTCTGTGGTACTAAGGATCCACCAAAGACTCTGTTTTACACCGATTATCACCCCATATGTCAAGTCTGATAACTCGCAGTGGACTGCCACGATTACTACACATCTGTCTCTAACAGAGCATTCAGGTAGCCTGTCAACACTCACCCCGTATGCAATATTCGGGCTTTATTACACATCGCACATCTTCAAATGGGACAACCCTTCTCGTTATTTTGGCCACTCATTTGAACAGCCAGAGAATGCGTTTCATTGTACTGGCACATATAGCATAACGGTTGCTTGTGACTTTCTGTGGATATGTAAATATACACTTTCTAAGTAAGTACTAACAGTGTGCGTTTTACTAGGATCTGCAAGAATTTTTTAATCAAAAGAAAAAGCATTTACTAATCTCGAAATAAATTTTTTTTACCTCCCTAGAACTGACAAATTAATTCCGATTGAAGCATTTCAAGCTTAAAGCATGTGGGCATTTTCATACAAGTGATATTGACCATAAAGAAATATTCTGTGTTTTATCTCTTCCAAAATACTTCTCTAAATTTTGTCTTTTAGCTGAGTCTAGTGATTCATCGCCGAAGCTGTTCTGAAACTACGGCTAGGCATTTTGCCTTGCTCCCCTTACATGCGTACTATGGAGTAGTGTATTTAAGACACAGGACTAATGCTCTGAAGAAGTGAGGTTCAGATCCATGTCTGGCTGTCCTATTGAAGGTTTCCGTGCTTTTCCTGAATTCAAGGATGGACCATTTACTAAGACAGGGTATTAATCCTTCATTCCACAGTGACAGTTCCAGTTCCTGTGGTTTCTCTCGATCGTTTCAGAAGAGTTCCAAGATGATTACTTTAAAGTGAAGACAGAACAATTCAATACTCATTCTCGTCCAATTCGAACTTACATCGGATACTAATGACCTCGTCATCGATGGAATGCTAGAGCTAAATAAATAAATAAACACAGCTATTCCCGTTTAAAATAAATGGAATACAAACAACAGTCAAGAAAGATTGGTCTTCAGTATGATGCGTTAATTAATGAAAAGATACATTACTGCAAAGAAGTTGCTTGATCATCACACCTCTCTGTATATTTCTCTCGTATATAGTGTCATATAAAAGCAAATGTATTTGCTCTTTTCAACCCCAAACACCCAAGCAGCCTTCCGACATGTGTACCGTCGACTCAATAAAGTACCACTCATAGAAGTACCACCCAAAATAGAAAACCATCAAAATGAACGAGACACTAAAATGATGATAACCACGAACAGTGGGTACAATAGTATCCTAATTACAAAACCAAGCATCAAAATTAAAAAAGCAAGCAATAATAGTAAACACGGTGGCACAAACATTAATGAAACATGACTCAGTACAAACGCACACATTCAACATTAAAACATTAGTACAGAACAAAAAGAGCAACGAGAAACAAGATACAAGATGGTACACAGTGACATACAATCAAATGCTCATACACGAAATCACCAGTTTGTTCAAAAAGCAAATCTAAACATGGTACGAAAAACAGAAATTTATATCCTAAAATACCTTCAGAAACTAGCAAAAGATACATACTTATTCCAAAAAGTAGGAATGTCCTAGTTACAATAGAATACATGTAATGACAAGCATATAAGCATGTGAAGGATACTGATATAACATGTAACATCTGCTACAAAAACCGTATGAGCGCTTGAAACTATAAGACAATCTCTTCAAATTTGTATAGCACTTGGGACGACATTACCTCAACTCAACCGCTAGAGATGAAGACCTGAAAATAATCAGAGCAAACAACAAGAAAGAACTTGGAAGAAATTTACTACAAACAAAACCAAAGCGGAACTGAGCACCACTGTTGAGTCGTAGTACACGGCTCGTTTATGAAGCACAAGCCACTGGCTACACAGAACAGAAGTACAACAATCGAAGCCAAATATAGACGTAGTTAGTTATGAGCTGTAGGTGAGAATCCGACCAGCACACTAAGCCTCCAGTAGTCCCATTCCGTCACTGTTGTCGCATGACTAAGAGACGTATCACAGGCTGTAAGCATCGAACGACAGCAACACGCAAGTGGTCTTTCCCTAGGCGTGTTGGTACTTTTATTCCGTGTGAGAAGAAGCTGACTGGCACCTTGTGCTCCGACATGGCGCTGGCAGGCGTAATCTTGGTTTTGTATCCTGCCTGGAAGGCGGCGCGTGGGTCTGCTCCTGAAAACTGAAGGGCAGGCCGAATGTAGGAATTGAGTAGGAGCAGGAAAAGGTGAAAATGCTTCGGTACTGCAATTAGGTTGTAACTCTTTTATTTAACTTTGCGCACAGATGAGCACGTAAGTGCGAAGCCATTCAGGTGTCAACTTACTACTACTAGTAGTTGGACAAACTACCACTGAAGTAACACAGTCTGTAATTGCTAGCCGCCTATGAAGAAGAAACAATGTTGCTAGGTCGTCTCCTCGGAATCAAATGGGCAGAATCTGCAGCCGCGCTCGTAGAGCTGAACAGCGCCGGCTAGAGAGCGCTGTCGTCGGTGTCGGTGTCGTAGTGCCAACCTACTATCTTGCACCTACGTCGTGGCATCGTAGCTATGGGTACCACACTTGGCTTGCACTTTAAATGACAACTGGACACGGCAAATAAGTCAATGTTTACGTTAACAGATAAAATACACTGTTGGCCACCGTAAATGCAACACCAAGAAAGACAAGAGGTAGCACAACAAAATTTATTTTGTAGATAACATGTTGACCAAGTATCAAATGATTACGTTTACAGACGTCTGTGACATGTGGTTCCTGCCAGAATCAGTAGCCAGAGTAGCCGCCATTGTTGGAGATCACCGCTGCCACACCTCTCGGCATTGAGTCAAAGAAACGTTGGATGTGTTCCTGGGTACAGCAGCCCAAGCAGCTTCCACACGTTGCCAAAGATCATCTGGTGTGGCAGCTGGGGATGTAATCTGGGTCACTCGTTCAGCAACCATGGACCACATGTTTTCTATCGGCGAAAGATCCGGAGAGCGAGCCGGCCAGGGAAGCACTTCAATCTGGTTATTGACGAAGAACCTTTGGACAATGCGTGCCACGTGTGGTCGCGCATTATCCTGTTGAAATATGGCTGTGGCCGAGCCCTGAAGGTAAGGAAGGACAACTGGCTCCAGCACCTCGCATATGTAGCGCCGGCTATTTAAAGTACCGGCAATGCGTACTAGAGGCGTGCGAGAGTAATATCCAATACCGCCCCATACCATAATACCCGGTGCAAGACCAGTGTGGCGGTGCATAATGCAGCTGTCCAGCATCCTCTCTCCACGGTGTCTCCACACTCGAATCCGACCATCGTGGTGCTGCAGACAGAAGCATGCCTCGTCAGTAAAGACAACGTCATTCCATTCTGCCGTCCACATCCGTCTGTCATCACACCATTGGCGACGGAGACGTCTGTGGTTCTGCGTCAATGGTAGACGAAGCAATGGACGTCTTGCGGACAGACCACTCTGCTGTAAACGGCGTCGAATGGTACGCGCAGACACTGGACGATGCGTTACAGACGCAATGTGCTGTGCTATGGTTCGGGATGTCACTGAGCAATCCGTCACTGCCACGTGCACAATCTGCCTATCAGCACGTGCAGTGGTGCACCGAGGAGAATGCGATCGACCACGTCGATCCGTCGTACCCTCCTGCATCCAACGGTCACATATCCGCATTACAGTTGTTTGGTTTCGTCCAACGTGACTAGCGATTTCTCTGTATGATAATCCACAATCTCGGTAAGCCACTATCCTTCCTCTGTCGAACTCGGATACTTGATCAAACGATGTTCGCTGTTGTCTACGAGGCATAACTGATCGTCTTGTGAAACAACCACAAGGTAAACACACGTGCCGAACGTACACTCGTCGAAATCGCCCAGCCTTAAATGGCGTTATGAGGTGGCGCCACAGGCGTGCGTGATGTGCATCTGCGCTGAAATTCTAATCAGTTGCATATCTCATCGCTGCAAACCCATGGTGCAAATTTCACTTGATTCGGATGCTTCCTTCAGGGTGTTGCATTTACGGTGGCCAGCAGTATAATAAAGCGACTTCCCAACAGGTGATCATTACACTACTGCAACACAGCTGCCCTTTGCTTTTTTTGCGATAATGGGGCCAAATAACCTCTTGCCACATCTGTCTGAGTACCTTACCATCTCCACTCCCCCTTTTCGACTTCCTGACAGATATTCTGATAACCAATTAAACAGTATGTAACCTCCCCCACTCCAACCACCAAATCCCTGCAACCACAGTCATAAACACTATCAACGTCTCTCTAATAAAGATGCTATTTTATTCTCTCGCCCCTCACGTGTCCTTATTCTTTAACTTAATGAATGTAATCGTGACCACTCAAACTTTCCCACCCACCTACACGCGCGCGCGCACACACACACACACATACACACACACACACACACACACACACACAGAGGCTGAGGCAGAGAACGAAGGATAGACGACAAATGCCTAACAACACTTCTGCACATAGGTAATACAACAGAAGCCAAGTAAACAAACTGTTCTCCTGTCAAAAACCTCAACACCTCTAGTGTTAAACATGTCTGCTGATTTCCATATCATCAGTACAGTGTGTACATGTCTCACAGTACACACAGAACAAAGTCTGGAAAAGCAACAACAAAAAAATATCGCCGCGAATAGATGTCTAATTTTCTCAAGTCAAATGCGTACACAAAAGCTGAACATAAATTACCAAACAGAAAAAAATGTAATTATTTGAAATATGGCCTCATTGTGGCCTCGATGTACACCCAACTGGGCATGGATATCCTCGACAATGTATGTAATTGCTCTAAACGACAGAAGTTAAACAAATGCCTGCTACAGAGTCTACTGGTATGTAACAATATAGGGCCTGAATTATTACATAGACACGAAGGCCTCTCTGGGCCTTATTTTCCAAGCCGTAGTAGATAATCTTGCTACAGAAAAATAAGAAATTATGGTCTCTGTGGCCTCATGAAAGCCTGAATAAAATTACATCAGTATATTAACTTAGCAAAGTTATGTTATATGTGACCTCATGAAAAATTGAAAAAAATTATATCAGTACAATAACCAGTAAAATTATGGCATTTGTGGCATTACCACGTTATTTCGTCAACGTAAAGACCATAGAAAAGCTTTTGGTGTTACGCAAACATAAAAAACGATTGTCTCACAAAGCTTGCTCAAGAGTCTTATTAGGTTAGCAAACTTACACTCATTATTGAGTAATACCAGTATACAGGGTGTAAACGGGTTAAGCTGTCAAAATCGGTATATCTCGGTGTGCTTGACAAAAAATTCTAGCAAAATATTATTCCATCATGTTCCTTGTTTTTGTATTCCTAAAAGACAGACGGGCCACTCCCGCCGGAGGTTCGAGTCTTCCCTCGGGCATGGGTGTGTGTTGCTCTTAGCACAAGTTAGTTTAAGTAGTGTGTATGTCTGTGGGCCGATGACCTAAGCAGTTTGGACCCTCAGGAATTCACACACATCTGAACATTTTTGATAGCAGACGCATTTTTGTTTACATCAACTGACAGTAGACAACAGTGCTTGCGTACTACCAACATAGATACGGTGGTCAGAAAAAGGTAACGGACGAACCAGAGCAAAGTAAACATTGGACGTGTACAACGACGCATCGCGGCGGTCCCGTGCTAACGAAACAAACAGTGTATTGGTTGTCAAGAACGTGTAATTCATTTTACGTTAGCAATGAATTAAGTGCAACCAGAAGTTTCCTCTTTTAAAACGTTACCATAACGAAGGTCGTGGTAGTTAAGAAAACCTAACATCAAATAAAATGTATTTCGCTTAGCGTAAAATCAAACAATTACCATGTAATTCGTTGTGCATTAAATACAATCAACTGTTTCCCATTTTTCCAGCAATACCATAACTAAAATTAAATTCAGATTATTTCCCTTTTGCAGGACAGTACCGCAATGAAAATGAAACCTACATTACTTTGTATGCTCTTACATCAACAGTAAAATAAGTGTTCAAAATGCCCAGCATTCGAATCGAAGCATGTTTCATTACGACGAATCCAGTTTCGTCACACTCGCTCACATACATGCACATTTGCTTTTATAGTATTAGCAGCATCGAAAAGTTCCTGCATAAGTTCATCCATATTATCTACTTGCTAATCATAAATAAGTTCCTTCATATGGTCCCAAAAGTAGAAATTCAGTGGATTTAAATCAGGAATACGTGACTAATATCGACGTGGACCAAAATCTCCTATCTATTGCCCTGGAAATCGTCTATTCAAAAACCATCGCACTCTGTGATCAGTGTGGTGTGGAGCACCATCGTGGAGGAACCACTTGGTATGACGTACAGCTAACGGAATATCTTCTAATAAAGTTGGTAACAATGTTTCCTCTATAAAGGTTCGGCATTTGTTACCAGTCAAGCGTTCAGGTAAAACATAAGGCCCAATGTTGTCATCATCGATTACACCTACACATACATTCACACGTAAGCGGTGCTGAAATGGGTTGCTACTACTTAACGCGGGTTGTGTACATTTCCACATGTACATGTAATGTAAGTTATTCATTCCGTCACGAGTGAAACACGCTTCACCTGTTACGAGTATCTTGCTTAAAACTTCACGCAGCGCACTTTGTAACAAAAAGCACTCAGAATTCTCGTCGCGTAGAGAAATCTTGCTCTTCCAGCGCTTGTAAAAGGTTGAATGTCGTAAGGCCGCAAACGCTCCTCTTTCAAAGTGCGACGAACGACAGTTTGCGATACATCCATTTTGCAGGCTATACTTCGTAGATGCTGTACAGAATTTTTTCCTCAGCTCCTAATGAGCGTTCTTCGCGTTGTAGGGCTCTGCCTTCTGTGCAGGGCAGTAAAGAACTAGTATCTGCCGGCCGCTGTTGCCGAGCGGTTCTAGACGCTTCAGTCCGGAACCGCGCTGCTGCTACGGTCACAGGTTCGAATCCTGCCTCGGGCATGGATGTGTGTGATCTCCTTAGGTTAGTTAGGTTTCAGTAGTTCTAAGTCTAGGGGACTGATGAACTCAAATGTTAAGTCCCATAGAGTTCAGAGCCATTTAAACCATTTTTGAGCCAGTATCTCGCAATAAATGTAAATTAAATACGTACTCGTAAGTTAAAAATCTGTCATCACTTGTTTAGTAATACAATAAAAGCATATCAGAACGGATAATATATTTGCCATACCCAACCAAATGTACAATTAAACGTAAAAGTTAAAGGTAACTACTGTGCTTCGTTACGAATGAATTGCAAAAAAATCGAATAAAAGTAGAAAATTATGATGATGCAAACCTTTGGTGAACAGCGACAAATGTCTATCGGGCAGGATGTTGTTATGGGAACCGTTCTCGATAAATTCATACAGCTACCCTCGCAACGGCGATAGTCAATCTCCCTTCCATCCTAACATTTAACAGAGTTGCATTAACGTTTGCCCTGGTAACTCGACTCGACAGTCGGCGTATTAGAATGACTCAGCCACGCAAACCGTCATTGTCTATGTGTTTCATACTCGCGCTCACGATGTCAATACTCCCAGCGTAAATAAAACGAAACGATTGCTTAGATAAGGGCACCTGTGTTAGGGGAGGGGGCGGAGCAGGCATCCATTAATGTTTTGATCCAGTTTAAAGAATTCTGCCCGTCTACTGTGCATAGTGTTTACACAAGTCACGTCTAATCCGGGTGCACTGTCCAGTGTCTACTTGTGCAAAAACATTATCTCAAGATGAACTGTTTTCTTTTCTTTTTTCTCTCTCTCTCTAGGACCATCGCAGGAAATGGACAAACATGTTACCAGACAATTTAAAGCAATTACTTATGTTCTACTAAGAGGAATTTTTGGTATCTTATACCGTTTACGTCCTGTATACAAAAATTTGTTTTCTAAATGAAAAAGTTTGGATCATAGAATACTAGACCGTTGTGACTGTTCATAATAGGAAATATTAATCCATTGTATTACTCACGCAGGTGAGATACAGTTACGATTGTCATATTTTATACAGTCCTGCAACATGTGGTTTGCCAGATAGTGACCTTTTAATTACAATACTGTTTACGATCACATGCAAACGGCCTTGCCGCAATGGTAACACCAGTTTCCATCAGATGACAGAAGTTAAGTGCTGCCGTGCTTTTCTAGCACTTAGACGAATGATCGTCCAGGCCGCTCTAGCCCTGTTGGAGACTGAGATGACGTTCAGTGAGGTGCTGGAGGGTTTGTTGGGGAATGGCAGACCATTCTCCACGGAGTGCTGCACTGAGAAGAGATATCGATGTCGACCGATGACGCCTGGCACGAAATCGGCGTTCCAAAATATCCCAAAGGTGTTCTGTAAGATTCAGGTCAGGACTCTGTGCAGGCCAGTCCACTACAGGGTTATTATTGTCGTGCAACCACTCCGCCACAGGCCGTGAATTATGAACAGGTGATCGATAGTGTTGAAAGATACAATAACCAATCCCGAATCGCTCTTAAACAGTGGGAAGCAGAAATGTGCTTCAAACATCAATGTAGGCCTGTGCTGTGATAGTGCCACGCAAATCAACAGGGGTTGCAAGCCCCCTCCATGAAAAACCACGACCACACTATAACACCACCGCCTCCGAATTTTACTGTTGGCACTACACACGCTGTCAGATGACGTTCGCCGGGCATTCGTCACACCCACAACCTGCCATCTGGTCGCCACATTGTGTACTGAAGTTCGCCACTCCACAAAACTTTTTTCCACTGTTCAATCGTCCAATGTCCTCCTTACACCAAGCGAGGCTTCGTTTGGCATTTACCGGGGTGATGTGTGGCTTATGAGCAGCCGCGCGACCATGAAATCAATGTTTTCTCACCTCCCGCGTAACTGTGATAGTACTTGCAGTGGATCATGATGCAGTTTGGAATTCCTGTGTGATAGTCTGGATAGATGTCTGCCTATTACACATTACGACCCTCTTCAACTGTCGGCGGTCTCTGGCAGTCAATAGACGAGGTCGGCCTGTACGCTTTTGTGCTTTACGTGTCCCTTCACGTTTCCACTTCACTATCACATCGGAAACAGTGGACCAGGGGATGTTTAGGAGTGTGAAAATATCGCGTACAGAAGTATGGCACGAGTGACTCCCAAGCACTTGACCACGTTCGAAGTCTGTGAGCGCTGCGGAGCGCCCCATTCTGCTCTCTCACGATGTCTAATGACCACTGAGGTCGCTGATATGGAGTACCTGGCAGTAGGTGGCAGCACAATGCACTTAATACGAAAAACATATGATTTCGGGGTGTCCGGATACTTTTGATTAGATAGTCTGTCGGCTGACGATGACATGGTGGTCGGTCGGTACTGTTAGGCCTTCCGAAGCCTGTTCGGACAGAGTTTAGTTTCTTAGTATACGAGCACATGGCAATAAACCTTTCACACAGAAAAATGCGTCCTGCAAACTGTGACCACATTAGAGAAAACACAGGAATAGGATAAACAAAACTTTTTATAGGTACGATTTCATTTACGTAAAAACAAAATTCGTTTCAAGCCTACGATTAGTGCGCTTAAAAAAGTATATGCTATTGCAACATGCCTTATGAAAGGAGACACATGTAAGGCGTCTGATAGAGCATCTATACAGGATCATAAGAGAACGATGTGCTATGCTCTTGAAGGGGAGTGTAATGGTCAAAACTAGGAAAAACCCCTTCAAAAATGTATCTCGAAGTAAATATTTAATAATGTATACGCCATTTTACTTGTGTCGAGAAAGGTCAGTGGTCAGTCTTGTGAAATGTCTTACTGTTGATCTTCATTGCTTATTTCTTATTGGTTATATTCGTCTCTGCACTTAGCCCTCTGACTGATTGTGTTGTTAGAAATTGCACTTACAACTTTTTCCAACACCAGACATTTCAAACATTTAGCTTAAGTTTGCGATGGAATCAGACAAAAGTAATGATTCTGTGAAGTGTGAACAATTGAAACAGTGAAATGGAGTTCAATTATTCCAAGCCAGAAATGGTGGACGTGGTATTCTTATGTGGTTTAGTCAATCGTGTAAGCCAACAGTCACGTGTTATGTGCATCAACGACATCCCTAGTGCCACATTACATTTGAAAACTTTGTCAGTTGATTGTTCCAGCGATTTGCAGATAGGCTACGATAACATTCGTGAATAGGATAAGAGATCGTCGTATACCCCGATCCGTTCACACGGCGGACAAGGAGCAGCGAGTGTAGTCACGCTTAGAAAAGAACTGAAGCTGCAGAAAGCATAAACCACAATCTTGCGTGATCAGTTGTAATCGAGAGTTACTTTAGAGCTATCACTTACTGCTGCAGGAGCAACGTCGCAGGTAAGAAGCCCACCAAGCCAGATAACAGTTATGCCAGTGGGCTGAGCCCTCAACATCCGCTGTTCACTTCACACTTTATTAACGATTGACGCGGAACTCACACGTAGTCGACGATTCTTGAAAAGGAGGACTGCATATAGTTTAACAATGAGTTGTAACAGCATTCAGCACCTTCTGTAGTGTCGACTGAGAGCTTACTACAGGACAGAGTGGCCCATATCTGAACAAATATTCTGTGTCGGAAGTACATTACAGTTCACGTATTTCTGTTTTTCACCAGTAATATCTCGTGTAATAATACGGAACGCTTTTTCTCAACATCCTATATTATATGAGTTGTCTGTCCTAAAAGCCATCGGGAACATTTTCCCTTACGGTTCGGCAGATATCAGCAAATTAGCTCCGTCAACCTGTTGATGAAGTAAGCTCAGACAAATAAAGTTTATCACGTGTTTCGTGTGAGAATGTCAATAAAAAACATCTCTTCGTTTCACATTACAAACAATTTTTTTAAAGTAAGCCTGAAAATTAGCTACAATGAGACTAATACAATGCACAAGAAAAGAAATGGAAATGGTAAACAACATCTATGAAGCCAAAGGACCTGTTGACGTCATTTTTTATTTAGGGTAGCTGAGAAAGACAACAACATTTGCAGCAAAAGAAATTGTTTAAAGCTTACCTGGACTACTTTTGGTCAATTAAATACGTTTTCAAAACTAAACTTTTGACGTCTGTAAATATGAAAATCTACAATCAGTGTGTATTTAAATGTGGGAACTATTCAACAAGCGAGCGTAGCTCAGCGATCCAGTAAGAGATGCACTCGGTCAATTACTGGGAGGGACAGAAAATCGGAAAACTAGATCAGGGAGAAGATTGTGCGGAACATTTAATTATCATTAAACACCCTATTCTTTACGAAATCGAACTAAAACGTGCAGAACAAAAAAAATGGTTCAAATGGCTCTGAGCACTATGGGACTTAACTTCTGAGGTCATCAGTCCCCTAGAACTTAGAACTACTTAAACCTAACTAACCTAAGAACATCACACACACTCTTGCCCGCTGCAGGATTCGAACCTGCGACCGTAGCGGTCGCGCTGTTCCAGACTGTAGCGCCTAGAACCGCTCGGCCACCCCGGCCGGCACCTGTAGAACAGCTTCAAGCTTCTGATTACAAATGAGTTACTGTGTTGAATAATTGCCATTCAGCGTGTAAGCGAGAAAAAGTTTTAAAAAAAAGGTTTGAGATTTTGTTTGAAGTGTATTGGAAGTCGCTAAGTGCTCTCATTATGAAACATCAACGAACACAGTGTTGGTAATTTGCGCCCCAATTTAAACAAAAGCTTGTTTTCCCCCATCTCCTTGTTTATGACGTCATATCTCCTGATTTACGTGTCGTACAATGATATAATCTTGCCGATACATTTCTTGGGATATATGGAAACTGTCTGAAAAATGTATTGCCAATAAAGTTGCTAGTAAAGAAGTAATAAATTAAAAAGCTATGCCTGTTGCTAAAGTTTTACTGCATGAACAGCGAAACTGTGGTAGTCGATAAACCTTCTTCCTCTCATCATTTTGTTTAGGGCGTCGAGGACGAAAATTTTCTATATGGTTTGAAGTTACATGTAAACTTTGTTGGAAGTTGCTAAGCCCTCACATTCTCAAATTCTGGATGAATATAGTGTGATTAATCTGCGCTCCGTCAGCAAAGCTGCTTCAAGGCGTATAAGTGCACACAGTTTCCAAACTGAAATTTTCCCTCTGCGGCGGAGTGTGCGCTGATATGAAACCTCCTAGGAACGAAAACTCGTATTCGAGATCTTTGATTTTCGTAAGCAAGTGGTTTACCGATGAGCTACTCTAGCTAGACTCCCGATTTCTCCTCACAGCTTTATTTCCGCCAGTACCTCGTCTCCTTCCTTCCAAACTTCACAGACACTCTCCTGCGAACCTTGAAGGACTAGCGCTTCTGGAAGAAAGGATATCGCGGGGACATACGTTAGCCACACATATTAGTGCTGAAAATTTCACAGGAGAGCTTCTGTGAGGTTTGGAAGGCGGGAAACGAGGTACTGGCGGGAGTAAAACTGTGAGGATGGATCGTCAGCAGTGCTAGTATAGCTCACAAGGCGTCTGGATGATGGATTTACTTCAAACTTCGTATATCTTTAGTACAGCATTATAACAACTTAATATGCAAGTAGTAAGGTGCACTACTCTGGAATTCCGAGAAAATCGTAACATAAGTTTTACGCGTCTATCATTTAACTGATGTATTTGTGCGAAGATGACTGCCGTAAGAAGTCCGTGTAGTCATGTGGTTAGCGTTCGCGCTTTATAAGAGGGTCGTGGATGAGGCGACTGTTCGAATCGTTATAACGTTCATAAAATGCAGTAGTCAATGAACATGTAGTCACCTTCATTTTTGTAGTACAAGTGTAAATTCTGTCATAATCAAAAAATTGCACCTATACTAGTCGTTCTTGCTACATTAGCAACGTATCACCGCTACGCAGGTTAACTGCCAAAAGGGGCCTGTGTCTGTGTGTGAAGCGTCAAGGTGCTAAGTAGTTCCTGGTACCTTAGCAGATTGCGTGAGTAAGGAGTTTCACAAATCACGACAGATATACATTTACACCAAAACTCTATGTGTTTTACTTGTCGATAGTTATAAATATTTTTGTTTTAATAACTACAATTAATTAAAAATATTTAATAGTAAATAACATGAAATTCACTGAAACTTCATGCAAATACACGTTGTGTTTTAAGTGATATATTCTTCCAGACTTAATATAAGTTAAATAATATGACCAGTCACGAAAAAAATATAGATTAAAAATTATGTTGAAGCAGGAATCAAAACGTCGCCTGATCCATGTTCGTCTTTCGAAGCTCGAACGCTACCCACTTGACCACCACCAACTCTAACGGTCAGCTCCTACATAATCAACATAGCAGACGAGTAAGCCTTCTCTTGCGATTTTCTCGGAATTGCCAGAGAAGTGCACCTAACTATTTGCGCATTATGTTGTTTTAATTGCCTACTAAAGGTGTACGAAGTTTGAAGTAAACCTGTGATCCCAGCGTCGTGGCCTTCCCCTGTCAGTCGCAAGTCTGCATTCGGTAGTGGTGAGGCGAGCTCGCCTGTGCTGCTTGCGAGTGAGCGCGTTTCTTTATTTCCGCGTAGCGACTTGTCTTAGAACCCGACTTCATCGACCATCATGGCGTTTTCCTACCGCTAAGCCACGATTAAATTAATTTACCCTTTGGATTATGAACGGGCAAAGTCGTTTGAAGTAGAACGGTTTATACGGGACGAAATACGTCTCCCACCGCAAGATGTTCTCGGAATCCTTTTTTCGATCCTCAGTACTACAGTGTACATAAAGCTGGCCAATGAATAGCTGTGCGCCGACATTGTGCGGCGCCACGATAATGATCTCAAGGTTAATCACGCTGCTTTTAGCCTACGAACGTTGAGGATTTTCGAACACCCGTTTGAGGTAGCGTCGACTTTGTGGTGGCTGCCTTTAAATCTTACGGCAACATAGTCAGTCGGAACATGGAAGACATTCGAAACCTACTGTGTCGTCAGTGGTCCCAGCGGGGTAAAAAATGAACTGAGGAAACACGTTCCTTCCTGCTTGGCTATTGCCGCCTGCAGTGCTGTTGCTATGTACGACGGCCAGTCGCGCACTTGTTCAGGTAGCGGCCAGGAATGCCATGTTCGTTCTGAGTGTCTCTAACGTAGGCTGGTTCAGACGCCGATCGGAAAATGTCGCTTTCCCTGCGGCGCCCACTGTATTACCTCCCTTTTACGCGTCTGCGACGGGGCTGCCTGCTGCACCCACTCTGAATCAGTCGGCACCGGCGTCCACTCCTCTAGGCGACGTGATGGACATTTTGCCGGCCTCCCCTACACTGCTAACGGAGGTACTACCAAGGACGATGGCCTTCAGCAGACGTAACCCGTCTGTCTCGACCTACGTTTTTCTGCTGTCTGGCTACATGTCGACGACAGCCTCCTGCCATCCGATACGGGACATGGTAGACAGCAACAGTCGCCGAGAAAACTGAAGAGACAACGCTGTACCCCTTCTGATAACTGCCTCCATCTGACGTGTGCACAGGATGACACCCCTCCTACTACTGATGCACTGTACTCTGATACCCCAGCACCGAACGACTCGACGTCTCTCCCCGTTCCATCTCCGGTCAGCATTCACCTACACACACCGACTTTTCCCCACCTGCGTGTAATGCGGTTGCCTCCCTTTCTGCTTCTGAGGCTACCTGTGTGGTGCACCTATGGTAGTAGTCCACTGAATGGGCCTGGTGAGACGTCTGTCTCCTGGGCGGACGACGTCTATGCTCAGGATGAAAGTGCTAGAGGTGTACGGAGCAATGGCACCACCTCGGTGGAGCGGCTCCCTCCCGGTCACAATGATGTGCCCTTCCACGAGGACGAACAGGGAGCTCGCAGTGCATCCCTCGTGTTTGCATCTCCCATAATCCTGGCGATGGAAGCTTTTCAAACTTATCGCATAGCTACAGTCAATGTCAATACCGTTCGCATGCACCACAATTTGGCATTACTCCATTAAATGCTGTATGCTGCGGACATTGATGTTGTCCTTCGGAGGGTGCGTGTTGTAACCTTTTGTGCTCCCCATGGCTTTACAGCAAACGTCTTCCGTGCTTCCTCTACTGATAGTTGGGTGGTGATACTCCTATTTGACAGTATCTTTGCTGATGCAGTTGCCTATCTCCCTGATGCCAGATGTATGGCTCTCACCTTTAGTGTAGTCACGATCATCAACATCTATGTATCATCAGGTTCGGTTCACAACCGCAAACGCGCCACTTTCTTCTCCGAGGCAGCCACGTCTCACTTCCTGAGTCGGCAGGATGCGCTGATCATAGGAATCGACTTCCCCTCTACGCAGGCACCCAAACAGCAAATATTGCGTCACTCTCCATGCGCGGCGCCAGCGGCAATTCTCCAAGACCTCAACTTTGTCGACTCTTCAGGGGATGTATGTGGTGATCCTCCAGGGTGCAAGCATTTTGCTATCCGTTCTTTCAGTCACCTCGATCGTGTTTATGCCGCCCACAATATTATTGCTGCTGAAGTCTGGCCGATTGCGTCCTATGACAATCACACATTTGGGTGTGCCATCAATTTCTGCCGCCAAAGGATGTGGAGCAGCCAGGGACCATTGAAACTGAACGTGATCCATCTTACTTCACACGTCAGCCATCAGCTCATAGAAACCACATGGACAGTTTGTCAGCCCGCATCTCGTGGTCGTGCGGTAGCGTTCTCGCTTCCCACGCCCGGGTTCCCGGGTTCGATTCCCGGCGGGGTCAGGGGTTTTCTCTGCCTCGTGATGGCTGGGTGTTGTGTGCTGTCCTTAGGTTAGTTAGGTTTAAGTAGTTCTAAGTTCTAGGGGACTTATGACCACAGCAGTTGAGTCCCATAGTGCTCAGAGCCATTTGAACCATTTGACAGTCTGTCGTCGACACCGCAATGTAAATCAGTCTGCCATGTCATGGTGGGTTCTGCTATTAGTGACACACCACTCTCTGTTATCTGCACAAACTTCTCCATTGTTTCTACCCTTACTGGGTAGGTGTGCACCACTGAAGACCTAAATAATGCGTATTTGTCAGCCACTGGTACTTTCACTGACACGTACAATCGTCTACTATCCGTTTTCATATCCATAGACGCTCCATGACAGTAGGAAGGCAGACTTTAACCATTGGACTCTGCTATCAAATGTAGCTCTTCCGGCAACTTTCTCGTTTCCTTCAGATATTGCTTGGCCGACAAAACGACAGGCTTAAATTTCCCATGCAGTGCCTGATGAATGTCTTCCTGCAAGCTCGTTAACTCCATTCTTGCATCCCACTGACTGCCCCTTAGTGATTACAAAATTCTTGTTAGCGTTATTCTTGCATCCAATAATTTCATTCTTGTTTGAACTGCCCTGAGTCGCAGCTTAGAGTGCTAGCTTATGCTATAGCATAATCTATTACTGCCCAGTTACATGACGAAGCATGCGTTGTTGTTCAGCATGCTGCTCACCAAACTCGTAAGCCATATGGAATGCCACTCCACAACTCTCTCGCAGATTCCACTGCCCTATTTAGCTCACTCATGACGTTTGCATCTGCTGTCCAACATATTGTCTTGAGTATCCTTCTTCCTGCATCTGTCCATCCACTCTTTTCCTTCACAATTCTTGTGGCGCCACAACTACTACTTCTTGCATTTCTTCCTTCAGTCGGCCATACGGTACGCGTAACTTCTTGTGTTCCTCTGATATCTCCCAAAATACTCAATCGCCGTTCCCATACTACCGTAAACCCAACAATAGTTCTTTCATTCTCCTTATTTCGTACCGTAGTTCCCATCATAATATATCAAATTTAACGTCCACCTGTGGTGACCAGGCAATATCATATCCTGCAGTATGGTAAACAAAACTTCCACTTCCAGGTGATGATGTCGCACCGCCTCTGCTCCACCCAAGGCGAAGAGGTGCAGCAGCGCCGCCAGGACGAGCAGTCTTCATCCTCGCCCTCGCCGAACGGCAACCTGAGAACTGAGCCCATTATTATTTCCCCTCCCACAAGCAGCCTGCGGTCTCTGATGAGCATCTCTCGCACAATAACTAAAGATAATCCTTACACTAATACACTCCTGGAAATTGAAATAAGAACACCGTGAATTCATTGTCCCAGGAAGGGGAAACTTTATTGACACATTTCTGGGGTCAGATACATCACATGATCACACTGACAGAACCACAGGCACATAGACACAGGCAACAGAGCATGCACAATGTCGGCACTAGTACAGTGTATATCCACCTTTCGCAGCAATGCAGGCTGCTATTCTCCCATGGAGACGATCGTAGAGATGCTGGATGTAGTCCTGTGGAACGGCTTGCCATGCCATTTCCACCTGGCGCCTCAGTTGGACCAGCGTTCGTGCTGGACGTGCAGACCGCATGAGACGACGCTTCATCCAGTCCCAAACATGCTCAATGGGGGACAGATCCGGAGATCTTGCTGGCCAGGGTAGTTGACTTACACCTTCTAGAGCACGTTGGGTGGCACGAGATACATGCGGACGTGCATTGTCCTGTTGGAACAGTAAGTTCCCTTGCCGGTCTAGGAATGGTAGAACGATGGGTTCGATGACGGTTTGGATGTACCGTGCACTATTCAGTGTCCCCTCGACGATCACCAGTGGCGTACGGCCAGTGTAGGAGATCGCTCCCCACACCATGATGCCGGGTGTTGGCCCTGTGTGCCTCGGTCGTATGCAGTCCTGATTGTGGCGCTCACCTGCACGGCGCCAAACACGCATACGACCATCATTGGCACCAAGGCAGAAGCGACTCTCATCGCTGAAGACGACACGTCTCCATTCGTCCCTCCATTCACGCCTGTCGCGACACCACTGGAGGCGGGCTGCACGATGTTGGGGCGTGAGCGGAAGACGGCCTAACGGTGTGCGGGACCGTAGCCCAGCTTCATGGAGACGGTTGCGAATGGTCCTCGCCGATACCCCAGGAGCAACAGTGTCCCTAATTTGCTGGGAAGTGGCGGTGCGGTCTCCTACGGCACTGCGTAGGATCCTACGGTCTTGGCGTGCATCCGTGCGTCGCTGCGGTCCGGTCCCAGGTCGACGGGCACGTGCACCTTCCGCCGACCACTGCCGACAACATCGATGTACTGTGAAGACCTCACGCCCCACGTGTTGAGCAATTCGGCGGTACGTCCACCCGGCCTCCCGCATGCCCACTATACGCCCTCGCTCAAAGTCCGTCAACTGCACATACGGTTCACGTCCACGCTGTCGCGGCATGCTACCAGTGTTAAAGACTGCGATGGAGCTCCGTATGCCACGGCAAACTGGCTGACACTGACGGCGGCGGTGCACAAATGCTGCGCAGCTAGCGCCATTCGACGGCCAACACCGCGGTTCCTGGTGTGTCCGCTGTGCCGTGCGTGTGATCATTGCTTGTACAGCCCTCTCGCAGTGTCCGGAGCAAGTATGGTGGGTCTGACACACCGGTGTCAATGTGTTCTTTTTTCCATTTCCAGGAGTGTACATACGTATGATCCAAAAAAAAGCTACTTTAACATCCTACTCAAAAATCTCAAGAAACACAATAAAACATAAGAGTATTGAACACCATGTTGCCCTTAATGAATATGGTGTACAAGGTACACGCGCCCCTTCTCCTATCGCACATCCCTCTGCCCTTCCGTTTCCTTCTCTCTCTTCTTTGGTTCTACGGATACTCCTCCAGCAATCGATTCGGGCGCCAAACAGCCAGATCGTTGATCTCTTTGGTAACTGTAGCCTCAGACTCACAGGTGATGTCGTTTCAGTTCCCTGGTACTGGTCTGGTGTCGCATTGCAAAATTCTATGTTTTTCGTTTCGGATTATATGGAAACGACAACATCACCTATCGTCCGGCCTTGTACTGATGTAAGGTTTCCATGTGCTTCGCTGTCTCCTCTTGCCTCTCCAACACCTTGCGGGTGGTGTTTTGGACCATCTTCTAAACTTCTCTCACAGTTCTCGCAAACGTTTTTACTGACTCTCCGTTCCTGCTCCCACTCTGCTTCATCATATAGAATGGCGACGGCATCTTTTACCATACACCACTTCAAATGGCAACAACCCCGTGCTGATGTGCACTTTATAATTAGTTTAGAATGATATGCACTCACTATAAAACATAAATTTGTATCCCAGTCACTATGGTGGGAGTTGTAATAATTGAGCATTCTCCCGATTGTTCAATGAACCCACTCAATCCTTCCATTTGACCGAGGATGAATTGGTTAATTTCTTTACTCTTTACAACCGACATAACTCATTCATCAGGTCTGACATAAATTTCGTCCCCTGAAACTTTATTTTGTCTCTTACACCTGCATTGTCTTACCCTATGGCTAAAACGATGTCACCTAACACAGAAAACTGCCACAAACTCTGCACAAAGGTCAGAATGCCCAAATAAATTACACTGTATATATCTCACAGCTTCTAAACACTGGTCCTTACAATTACCGCTGAACTTTGAAACACCAACCAATTTTTCTGGCCTCACAAGAGTTTGAAGTTGCGATTACCCTCATTTCTCGACACCATGTCTGTCATTAAACACAAACAAGAGTTTCACTATGCTGTTTGAGACTTTCCCTACGTAATAACTGCTTCATTGGTTCAACACCGTTGACGGAAGTGCTTTTTCCTAGAAGTCTTCCATAAAAAGGTTAGTTACTATGGGAGAGATTGGATACCCATAGCAAACACCGTCAGTTCGCTCAAAATATTGTTCGTTACATAAAAAGTAAGTTGAGGTAAGCACATCTTTAAATAGACGTAAGATGTCCTCCTCCAGCTTAGCTCCTAACAGTGTTATTGTATCCACCAGAGGTACTCGTGTGAGCACTGAAACTCGTGTGAACATTTAAACTCACTAATACATCAGCTGGTTCTAGGTGTAAGGAGACCACGGATGTATAAAATCCCCTGCCAGTGTGAGAAATCATAAATTGGCCACACGTGTCGCACTATTAAGGATACATGCACTGAACATAGGAGTCACACCACACTGGGTCAGCTAGAAAAGTCTGTTGTAGATGGACACTCGTTTGACACGGGACACAGCATGAATTACGGAGAGACCAAGAGTCTTTCGTCCGCTTCAACGTACTGGGACGCCATCATGAAAGAAGCAGTCGAAATACGTCTGAGTAACGACCTGATTGAAAGAGTCGCGAGATTTCAACTCAGCAAGGCATGGTGATAAGCATTGGCGGTACTAAGGCATCGTCGGCCGCAGGCTAACGAATCCGAGTCAAAACAGAAGGGTAATCGGAGCCCGCACGCTGAAACTGGGCACCAACACTCTGCCCGTGCCCGTCCTGGGGCACGATTCGCGGCCACGCTTTTCCTGCTTTGCGCATTCGAAGGCCGTGGCTCGTTTCTCCGACAGGGACACAGAACGTCACCGTGCTATATGATTCGTCTACGATAACGTTAAAGCCCCACTCCTGGGTGCCTGCACTTTTCTAGCGAGTCAACGTATATAATGGCGAGCCACTGCAACAACACGCCAGTAAGCATCTGAAACTGACGAGCAGCTGTCTCATGTGAAGCTTCCACAACATTATCCAACGCGACACCCGCGAACCAATGAAGTAAGAGTTTCATTCACCCCACAACGAAGACACTGTAGTTGCGGCTCGGACAGCGAACTGTGAGGGGTGTCGCACTTTCCCCTATCCACTGGTGGCGACATCAGTTCTCCTGACATCACTCTGTAGGGCCCAGATGGCCGAGAGTGGGGCTGAGTCGTGGGCTGGTGTGGTATAGACACACATTTATGGTTGAAAAGACACTTAACTGCTTTTTATTGCAACATTTCTCCGTCGTCAATTAGAGGCAGTCACACCAAACTTCACCGTAGGAGGGTGGCGACTGTCAGTGGGCGGCTGCCCCCCTCCAAATGGATGGTACTTGCGTCGGCACAGAGTGCTCCTGACGTCGGAAATGAGAGGCGAATTGGCGTCCTGTCAGTAGGCCTAGGTTCTGACAACAGTGGCGCACTCACTCTTCTTCTTGCGTCCACGCTCTGATGTGGAACACGCTTGCCCAGGCGACCCAGGCATGACTCACACCTTCCACAGTGATGAGGAATGACTGCCTTGCACTGGACATGACCCGCTACCTCCTGGCAGGAGACTGGCCGGGTGTGGCGTAGACACAGTTCCATTGTGCTGCGGTACAGGGTGGACTTAATCCTAGATGCTGCTGCCCCAGCCCAGTCTTGAACCCACGACTGTGGCTGGCAGCGCCCAGCCATCTCATCGTCTAGCATAGCTCTGGCATCATGGTAGTACTGCTGGACTCTGAAAGCTTCTGTCTCAAGATTCACAGTTATTTATGCTGCTCTGGGTTGCATTTGTTGCACTATTTCCCAGCTCTCGGTCACATAGCTGCTGGGGCGTAAGTAACTTTTTCTTCAGGGACGGGGGGGGGAGGGGGGGGGATTTACTTCAAAGCTGGTGATCATATAAAACTATACACACTTTATAGGGATCTCAACATATATATAGAACAGCATTCCTTCTACAGAAATCTATGAAACTGAATTGTCATACTAGCCGGTTGTCAACTTCGCAATTAAAGTACCTGAAAAATCTCATATCTTTAGTACCATTCACATTTGCCTCTTTAAAACAATTACGTAATGTGCTTCATTGTTTAAAAGAAGGCAGTTACATGGTCCTTCACTAAAAAAAAGGATAGAAAAACCTCAAACAATCATCATAAGAGGTTTTAAAA
The DNA here is from genome assembly GCF_023864345.2 of Schistocerca serialis cubense. Taxonomy (NCBI): domain Eukaryota; kingdom Metazoa; phylum Arthropoda; class Insecta; order Orthoptera; family Acrididae; genus Schistocerca; species Schistocerca serialis. The sequence continues at coordinate 348,427,084 of NC_064640.1, read as the reverse complement.
AACAGAGTCTAGTCAAAATAAGGCCACCCAAAATACTCAGTAATCAAAACGTTTTGAATAAGGAATGCTACCTACTTTCACAGTTAGGCTTCGGAAAAGACACAACTTCTGTCATTCAAATAACCAACATAAGTTACCATTGACTTGTCATAATGTCAGTAATGAATAGATAACATTTATAGAAATAAATAACACAATAGCCTTTACACTTAACGATAGAGAGGTTTGCCAGACGTCTGTAACAGTGTACCCTGACACCCAAGAAAGCGAGAAATACAATATACTTGAGCTCCAATTCAAACAAACAAAACTGCGCCCACACCGACCCTAGGTTATGTGCCGGTGGCAAATCATTTTGGTAAGTGCAACTCATCGGTAGATCAACGCAGTGGGCTATTCCATTTCAAATCGGCCGAACATGACAAAACTGACCTCGCATTTTTTTAAATCATTAATAATTTCTACATGTTTAAATTACTGTAAAACGAAACAACTTCCATAAATTTACCTCTTAAATGCTTACCAGCTTTCGAGTTAAAATTCGGTAAAGTTTGCGTTATTTTCTGAACCAAATAATTTGTACGCTGTGTAAATCAAAAACCTTAAATCGAATTTCAGTGAACTACGATTCATTTTGAAGCTGAATGTCTATTGTTGATGGACTTATATATCAATGTCAATAACACCACAATAATTAATACAATTTTAATAAATCTTTCGGATTTATTAAGCTGAATGTCTATTGTTGATGGACTTATATATCAATGTCAATAACACCACAATAATTAATACAATTTTAATAAATCTTTCGGATTTATTAAGCATAAACACATTTTTCATAAGGATTAAACATACATAGGCTTGAACACCTTTTTATTATTTCAGTTTCAACTTTTATGGAGTGCGCGTCTGAAAAGCGGAATAAAATTAAGTAATAAATATTTACACTTGAGCTGCACTTAAACTGCAATGGTCTCCCGTCTGCCACTCATCAGGGACTGATGCCTGGCAGTGTTGTGTTGCGTAATACAGTGTACTGCAGGCAGCACGTTTTGCCAGTGTTCTCATTAGCATTTTTTTTATTTTTTCTACAGCTCTCCAATGAAACTATCATAAAATGTTTACTGTTATTGTTTTTGTAGGGGGTATAATAATTATGTGTTATTTATTGTTGTCGAAAGCAGAGATCCGGCAGAAAAATACGTAAAGAAATATTATTGGTGAAGTGAATATTATAGACACTTTGACACGTTAAGCCACAAATTTCGGAAGCGGCAGTAGTCGAACAAGGAGGCCGATGTGCAGCGGGGTTTACGTTACAGCAGTTAGCACATCGACAGATCAATGACCGAGTAGACGGGCAATGCTAAGGAGAACAACCCGAACAGCGCAGTTCGCATATCAGCAGTCAATGCTCCAGGAACTGTCGTCATATTGAACTCACATGTATAACGTATCTGGCGATGCGAAGGAGGACGACGACAGGGTAGTGCCCGATCACACCAGCATAGAGGTAAAACAAGGGAAGCCGGTAGGTGTTTCGACATTGGTCACGTTTCTGCCGAACGTGAGAAGCACAATCAACGACCTAAAGGTCAGTCGCCGTCCTAGAACCTTCGTGACCTTGGCGAAAGCACCAAATAAATATCTCCGACAAAACAGGCATGGGGGGTCTTTTGAGGGGAGAAAGAAGAGACGAAGAAACGTTGCCTGGACAGAAGGGCCGATGCTTAGTCTGTGGACGTCATACTTCGCTGCAACGACTTAGTCGCTTCGCTGCTCGACAGAAGAAGATGCGGTATCGTGCCAATAGGTCAACGCAGAAGATCCCATCCCAGATGTTACCAGAAATAAGTTCGCGCGGTACTTACCTAGGTGGCTGGTGAGGATGAAGAGACTGCGGCCTCACCAAATGGGTCACCTGTGAACCTAGAGGTTAATAAACTACACCAGAAGACGACGAACCTGAGGGTCGCTGGTTCGATTCTGGGACGGAGCACTCCGCGCCACGCCGTAGCCGCTTGTTAAAACGCAACGAGTGAATTCACGAGGAGAAGACAGCACCGCCGCCGCACTGGGGAAGAAATCCGCCTGCTTGGCTGGGTAGTAACGTGCTCGACTCCCATGCAAGTGGGCCCGGGTTCGCTTCCCGGGCGGTTTGGAGATTTTGGCTCTAAGCACTATGGGACATAACACCTGAGGTCATCAGTCCCCTAGACTTAGAACTACTTAAACCTAACTAACCTAAGGACATCACATACATCCATGCCCGAGGCAGGATTCGAACCTGCGACCGTAGCAGCAGCCCGGTTACAGTCTGAAGCTTGGAGATTTTCTCCGCTCGGACTAGGTGTTGTGTTGTCCTAATCATCATTTCATCTTCATCACAGGCGCGCAAGTCGCCCAATGTGGCGTCGACTGAAATAAAACTTACATTTCCTTTCAGTGGAGAAGAATACGCCGCCTGGCGCTCCGCTGCAACACGAGCCGTCGCCGCATCAGCGGTCACTGGAATCTGCACGCTACGACTTCGCGCCGTAGCGACGCCGTGAGGAATTAAAAGCGTTAAAGCACAATGTATTACTCTGTTTAAAGGGTCTCATGTGTCAATAAAGACTGATAGTGGAATTACTAATGTTTCACTCACACCTCACCCACGGAACCAAGTAAAGAACCGATTCCACCGCCTACAAAGTGTCGCTTTCCTTTCCGCCATCCCTGACAAAACAATGACCTTTGCTCCGCTCTGTAACTGACGTTCAATAGCTAGTGTCAGAAAACCCCGACCCGTTACATTTTTAAATCAAATGTTGACGGATATGGCATGATTTTTACTCCATTTAAGTTATTTTGATAAAAAATATGAAACATGATGAAAATTAAATCAAATATAAGTTCTAAGAATACCACATGAATTACACCCCAAACTATACAATATTTTCTTCGTAACTGAAGAAAACTTCACAAGCCAAAATCGCTAAAAAAGTTTTTCATTTCGTGACCGATTTCGACGGAGCTGCTTTAGAATACTGCACCATATGTCCATCAGTGTTGCAAGTCGTTTCACTCTGCACGTACTCCTCCTGTTTTCCCTACTTGCTTCTCCATCCACTGGCTGCAAGAAATGGTGTACGTTACCATATCTAGGAGAGGTATCACAGATTGTAGCACTGAAAGCCTGCAAGTATAGGCTTTCCTATTATGTTAAGAACACGGCAGCCCAGTGTATTTTGGATAACAAAAATAAGATCCAGTTATTAGCGAACAGGGGGTATACAAATTACCTGTTCTGGTTGTGACAAGATTACATTGGTCAGTCAGGCAGAGACATGGCAACTAGGCTGGCTGAATCCGAATGCAGCTGGAGATTGCTGAATTCTGACCCCGCATTTGCTGAGCACGTATTGAGTGAGGGTCAAAACTACCAGCTAGGGTCCCATGTCTTTCACTTAGCAAACAAAGGCCATAAACTGAACCTGCTGGAATTCCTGGAAATTAACAAACATCTAGCTCACAGTCCAGATCTAATCCTAAATGACTAGACACTGCTCAACACTTTCCCTCTCCTAAACTTCACATAATCATCTCTGTTTTTCATTACTTCCCACACTGTCCACACTGTCTGTTCCTACATATTTCCATTTTCCTATATTCATTAAGTTCTTTCATTTTATTGAAATTGTCTATGTACTCCATATAAACTGTAGTTTCTATTGTTAAGGGTTTCTTCTGACTGGTACTTGTATCACTTTCCATGTTTAATACCGCTTATATTGCTTTTATTTTACTTGGTTCATTTATTTAATGCAAACTGTTACATAGTCACAGTTTTGAGTGTAATGTTAATGCTTTTTCCTATTTGCTCCTTTTGTATTTGTGTACTGTTCAGCCTTTTTTACCTTTTAAAATGCAGTACCACCACACTTACAGAGATTGCATCTACCGTATCTTCCCTCACGCTCCTCCATTTGTCTGCATTTAGCCATTCCTGTTTATCTTATTATATTGTTTAAGTTCCTTATATATTCTGTAGTTACAATGGTAATTTAATTGGTTTGTGTATAACTCTCCATGTTTTATACCCCCTGGAGTAGCCTTGTCAAGTACTAATTTTATTTTATTTTATTTGCTTTGTTTGCTAATGGAAACTGTCATATAGGCATGCTGTTCCTATTTTGCGTTAAAGTTTTTTTCCTGTCTACTCCGTTTTCATTTATTTACTGTTCAATTTTTACGTTTTACATTGCATTGCCACCACATTGCCAAAGATGTTACTTACTGTATGTTTCTTCTTCAATCTAGATGTGTAACTTCTCTTCCAATGTTATTTACAAATGCTCTAACTCCTTTGGTGACAATACTCAGTAAATGTCAGAAGATAACCTTGTAAGTCGAAAACCGGTTAACACAATAAAAGTAATTCTGCAGAACAAAAGCAACTTAGTGCTTTTCATTTGGTATAAATACAAAACTCGCCGTGCTATTTTATTTGAGATGAAATAGCAAAAAACACAATCTCAGTCACGGTGAGTACCTCAACACCCTTTTTTTATCATTGTCACGAAGCGGTTTAAAACTTCCACAGATTCGATTCGTCATTTAACGCTGATGTCAACAAACACATGCTTAGAGACTGGTCAGTTACCCTACGACACAGCCACCGGGTTTACGTCATTGGAAACTGGTACAACTTGAGTGTTAGACATAGCACTGTTATATTACTACGAATGCAGTTGAGACACTCTTAAGTCTAAATAAATAACAGCGTTCAAGTTTTAAGTAGTCAGTACATTGTATAAGACATGTATTTCAAATTTTAGTAATCACAAATGCATTATTACTGCTCTGTAGAGATCGATAAAAATCGATATAAGTTGTTGGTGCTGTGTTAAACTTCAACTTCAGTGGAGTGCGAGGAGCGGCGAAATCAGGGAGGAGAACTCAGTCGTCACGTTGAGGAGGGAGGTAAGAGGGGGAATGTTGTCTGTCTGCTATAAAGCCTGCTAAACAATGTTCTCAGCATTGAAACCCAGTAGAAAGCCAAACTGTGACTCTGAGAATATTTTATTTCAAGTCAGATGCTTAAAAATCTGCTTGAATATTATCTTTTGTAAATGAAATAACGCAAGCTACTTCTCTTAGGATGTTTCGCACACTACTGTTATTCACGCAACTCTCACTTTCTCAAACTTCGAACACTCTTTTTTATGTACGGTAATGTAGTTTCAACACTCACTAACAGTGCAAAGTCGAACTAATCGTCTCTTCTGCAAGTCAAACACTGCTCCATGCATCTAGAGTTTGTCTCGTAGAACTCATAATTGTTATCTCGTAAATATATGAGTCCCATATCCACATCTCCATTGTTTCTGAATTACAGCAACATTCTTTAAATTACACTACCGACACCATTTAATAACCTGCTTTTGCTCTTCAAATCACAAACGCACATCCGCCATTTGATGTTAGTTTCCTGCCATTGATTGGATTTTGCAGCTATATCGACGAATGTACAGCAGTTTGTCCAGCAGACAGAAAATTAGTTTCCTCCCGAAATAGAGTCTTGTAGGTAGGAATATAAATTTTACGTGTTGGTTTACATCATGTATACAGTTTAAACTAAGCCTGTATAAATCTATATAAAAGTACGTTTAAGATTCAGTCCATTGTCAGTATATACTTTCATTGCAGTATCATAATATAAACTTAGCTCATTTTCGTTTGTAGTATGTCTGCTCTGAATGTCATTGTTTTGTTCTGTTACACTGATGATTTTATGAGTTTTCCACTTCCTACACACATTCTGACACGAAGGCTATTTTCCAGATATCCAAAGCTACTAATATTATTCTTCAGTTTTTGCGAAGACTTCCATGATCCTAATTTGCATATTCTTACTAACTGCTGAGAAACACTCATCCACAAGCAAAGTTCAAAACTCCACATGGGTTGATGACGAAGAATAATTATATAATGGGTGGATATGTTCTGAAAGAATATTCCCACGTTCAATATGACGCCTCTTTCGCTTTGTGCATAACAAGGTGATAGCCATATTTCAAAGCGCTTGTCAGTAAAAAAGATTCTCCCAAACAATTACAAGTCTCTTTCGAAGTTCCATACTTCCTTGTTCCTGCAGCTGATTCATTACCGCCGACTCTCTTCGTACCGAAAGCAGACACGAACAGAAGAAACACAGCAGTCAGCTCTGCGCCGATGTCTTAACTACACTAGCCTTTGTGATAACTGCCACATGAGAAAGGCGAACTTTTGGCGGCAGACAGGAATGCATAAAAACATAAATGAATGGAATTACAAAACTATAGCAAAACCAGTATGATGTGAAGTCAGCATATTTGGTAATCAGAGTATCTCAATGTCAAGGCACTTGTATGTTCATGAGGAATCTTCCTCCATGCGCTATGCGGTCTGTGTTCAAGTTCTCAGAGCATTGACGGTGATTGCTTAATGTCTGTAACGAGCGATTTGCCGAATAACTGCACCCAACACACTTTTTATGAGTGAAGTGCCAAGAGAAGTTGCAAGTCATATAAGCGGTGGTACCCGTCGTCCATCGAAGAACGGATAGAAACCTCTCTCCATATGTTACTGGTCATTTTCCTGCTGAAATGTGGCTTGTGAACACGTCTAAGGGACGGCCAGTTATTCGAGTTCTAAGGCATCTCTGATATACCTCTTTCTGTTCAGATTGCCTTCAGTTCATAGGGTTTGCAAATACGTGTATCTCCTATAAGTCTCAAGTCACCACAATGGTGCTGGCCCAATTTGCTACGCAGCAACGGAGACCACCGGAATGCGATATGTATTGAGTGTACACTAGCAGATGACAGGCACACAGAAATCGCTATAGCGCAGGAGTTGCAATGATTTCGCCTCGGGGGCATATCTAGGACCGCTTCACGTTTGACCCATCGCCATGCCAAGTTGTCTTAGGGCTAGGAGGGGGAAGAAGGGAAAACAGCGGACGCACCGTATTTAAACACAGTGCAATCGCATTGCATACGACTTGCTTTTACGAGGGCAGTTCAATAAGTAATGCAACACATTTTTTTTTCTGAAACAGGGGTTGTTTTATTCAGCATTGAAATACACCAGGTTATTCCCCAATCTTTTAGCTACACAACACTATTTTTCAACGTAATCTCCATCAATGCTACGGCCTTACGCCACCTTGAAATGAGGGCCTGTATGCCTACACGGTACCATTCCACTGGTCGATGTCGGAGCCAACGTCGTACTGCATCAATAACTTCTTCATCATCCGCGTAGTGCCTCCCACGGATTGCGTCCTTCATGGGGCCAAACATATGGAAATCCGACGGTGCAAGATCGGGGCTGTAGGGTGCATGGGGAAGAACAGTCCACTGATGTTTTGTGAGCTCCTCTCGGGTGCGAAGACTTGTGTGAGGTCTTGCGTTGTCATGAAGAAGGAGAAGTTCGTTCAGATTTTTGTGCCTACGAATACGCTGAAGTCGTTTCTTCAATTTCTGAAGAGTAGCACAATACACTTCAGAGTTGATCGTTTGACCATGGGGAAGGACATCGAACAGAATAACCCCTTCAGCGTCCCAGAAGACTGTAACCATGACTTTACCGGCTGAGGGTATGGCTTTAAACTTTTTCTTGGTAGGGGAGTGGGTGTGGCGCCACTCCATTGATTGCCGTTTTGTTTCAGGTTCGAAGTGATGAACCCATGTTTCATCGCCTGTAACAATCTTTGACAAGAAATTGTCACCCTCAGCCACATGAGGAGCAAGCAATTCCGCACAGATGGTTCTCCTTTGCTCTTTATGGTGTTCGGTTAGACAACGAGGGACCCAGCGGGAACAAACCTTTCAATATTCCAACTGGTGAACAATTGTGACAGCACTACCAACAGAGATATCAAGTTGAGCACAGAGTTGTTTGATGGTGATCCGTCGATCATCTCGAACGAGTGTGTTCGCACGCTCCGCCATTGCAGGAGTCACAGCTGTGCACGGCCGGCCCGCACGCGGGAGATCAGACAGTCTTGCTTGACCTTGCAGCGATGATGACACACGCTTTGCCCAACGACTCACCGTGCTTTTGTCCACTGCCAGATCACCGTAGACGTTCTGCAAGCGCCTATGAATATCTGAGATGCCCTGGTTTTCCGCCAAAAGAAACTCGATCACTGCCCGTTGTTTGCAACGCACATCCGTTACAGACGCCATTTTAACAGCTCCGTACAGCGCTGCCACCTGTCGGAAGTCAATGAAACTATACGAGACGAAGCGGGAATGTTTGAAAATATTCCACAAGAAATTTCCGGTTTTTTCAACCAAAATTGGCCGAGAAAAAAAATGTGTTGCATTACTTATTGAACTGCCCTCGTATATTTCACATTTCACAATGCCACAGATCACAAACAAAACAAGTTTCCAGTATTAATTAATTATTTTTCGCACACTGAACACAAAATATAATTTTTATCTGGTACAAAGTGCGGCATATAGTTTCATAACCGAAAAAAGCTCTTTAGTACAATCACGTCGATCGAAATGTTGTGGCGCTTTTGCAAACTCGGAAAATCTACCTGAGGAAAGCAAGGTAAAGGTCCTGGACAGTTTTAATGTAAAAGGATTCGTCATTAAAACTAGAATTACCTTGCAGGTCAATCAGTTACCTCTGCATATGCAAAGGGCGCTACCAACTGAAATGGCAAAGGGTCTCGAAAACTGCTCGGAAGTCGGTGTAAGACTGACAGTGTCCTGAAAACCTTCGTAAAACTATCCTTGTAGTTCTTGCAAGGCCACAATGGATTCTTCAAATATCGCGGCTTCTTTAACGCCAGTAAAAAAATGAAATGATCGTGTGGCATTGTTGTCCAGGAGGCCACATCCGGTGAAGTTCGGCCACCAGGTTGCAAGTCTTATTTTAGGTGACTCCACATTGGGCGACTTGTGTGTCGGTTATGATGAGGACTACACACCACCCAGTCCACGAGCGGATGTAAAATCTCCAACCGAACCAGGAGTCGAACCTGGGTTCACTGCATAGTAGGCAAACGCGTTTCCACTTTTTTCCTTTTTGTGTGTGTATGTGTGTGTTCGTAATTTATAGTTATGTTTGCTCGGGGAGGAAGTCCTACGACACTTGTTCAAGTTCATCGTTGATCCATTAACTAACCGTGCCGGCATACTCAGCTAAGCACGCTGACTATAAACACCAATGAGCTTAGGGATCTGGACTGTCTTTGTCGGAATGTCTCCATTTTACAACGCGATTTTCTTTTTTAATGCATCCCCATCAAAATCAGAAAGAAATTTCTTTGCAGTGTCTCATTGTGGGCAATCTACAATCAAGTTCAATTAAAATACGAAATCTCCAGTTCATTTCGGATGTTCTAATTTTCGTTCCTACACTCCTTTTTCCTTCATAAATTTGACAAGAGCGAGTTTTAAATCGAAAAAATCGTTCCAGGCATGCCCCTTGTTATAACCAACGTACTTTGCAGTAATGTATGAAGTCTCCATATTCTTCGTTGATTTCCACTGAAAACTGTTGCAGTTGAAAATGAAATAATGGGTGCGGCTTAAAAAAAATTACTATTTATACCACCAGTTCCTGCAAGTCCTCTATGCCTGAAAATTTAGCGCAAAGTGCTTTTTGATGTAAAGAATCTAGTCTGTCGATCATTGTAAGTTTTTGCTCTTTCATTGTCATTTAAATGTTTCAATCCTTTAGGCATGGTGCTGTAATGTTGTTTCATAGCAAATAAGCAGTGCCCATAGCTTAAGCGAATTGAGAATTCTCTTTCGCCTCTTCTGTTATTCCATTCATTTTAAAGGATTGTGACAATATATGGCTTGACTACCTTTTTTTCGGCAGACAGTCACTTGACCTGTGAACGTCTTTCATGGTACGAACAACTAGCGAAAAGCAAATAGCGCTCACTGTCGTCTGCCGAACTCGGGGACCTTTTGCGAAAGAAAAATGCCGCACCGTAATGCTAAATGAAATGTCGCGCTGTCCCGGGTACTTCCGAGAAGGATAGAGCAACGCCGAGTGACAGGCTTGGCGTTGGCCCGCTCGCGGCCCGCACACGCTGCATACGTGAAGTTTGGCTACTCCGAAAACACATTTAGTCATTCTGCATATTAGAGATGGCATTCACATACCAATTTACTGGACATCTGAAGTCGACGCTATAGCTTGCGTGCTATCAAAAATCAGGCAGCAGATGGTGTGGTGCGATTGACGGAGATGGATCCGCACCCATTACAAATGTCCCACATGTATTCGACAGTGTGGATCTAAATGTACCGAGCATTGTGACCATGTTGACAAGAAGGGGATCAATTCGTGCAGTGGTCACATTTCGTGGCCTATGTCTTTGCATAGACCCTCGTTCATTCAGTGGTTTTACACACACATCTCTCTCGAAACAGCGTACATCATAGGAGAATGATATCGATCATTCTGCCCCATCCTACCCTTTCACATGCGCTTGCACATTGTGACCTTCGACGCTGGTGACGCGTACTGACACTTACTTTCACGTTTCCACAGCTTTCAGTAATTCAATCCGCGCTTAGCATAATTCACTTTTCTGACCACTGAGGAGAGAGAGCTGCGGGACCACGTATTTGCTATCTCTCTGATTTTTCAGTCAGTTATTCCTGATAGTCTCGTTTACACATCCTTCAAATATAGATTCATGTGATTGATTCTTCCTATGCTTGTTCGAGAGAGTGATTAACGTCAATACGAGATTAAATTTTAATCTAGAAAGAGAAAAAATACTTCACGGTTGACATTAGTCGACGATTTTTTCTGTATCTGATTCACATTCAGTACATGGTTGAACTATCAGAGGGTCTGACCGGTACAGTGTGTGTGAGACCAGAGTTCAATATCCTCAACTGTCACGAAATATTTGTTCTTTCTGCCTCGCCAGGACAAAACGAGACCTATTTTAAGGAGAAGTACACACTTAGCATCGTATCAAGGGCAGAAAATAATGGTCGAAATAACGGCTTACTGGTCACATGTCTTTCCAAAATTACCATTCCTTTAAATCTACGCAGATGATAAGGGACCAATTGGTCAGCCGAAAGGGGAAAATTATACCCACCTTCATCAATGTTTCTTAGGATTTATTTTCTTTCTGAGACCTGGGAAAATCATTCAGTGAACTACAACTCATGGAAGGGGAGTGATGAATGAAATGCCATGTTCAACGTTATCCATTTTAGTTACAGTCAAAAATACCTGTTTAAGACACGTTTTCTCAGAGAAGAAGACATAAAGTTTTGCTGAAAAACTATAAAGTATTTTATGTCAAGCAGAAGGTATAGGGATTGAGAAAAAAGTTCTACAAAGGATCCATGTTCAACTATTCTCGCCATTACGATACTATACGGGTTCCACGACATTTGGCCAGATTTAAGAAGTTACAAAGCAGTTTTATACAATTTCGTATGATGTATATACTGGGTGTTTCAAAAATGACCGGTATATTTGAAACGGCAATAAAAACTAAACGAGCAGCGATAGAAATACACCGTTTGTTGCAATATGCTTGGGACAACAGTACATTTTCAGGCGGACAAACTTTCGAAATTACAGTAGTTACAATTTTCAACAACAGATGGCGCTGCAAGTGATGTGAAAGATATAGAAGACAACGCAGTCTGTGGGTGCGGCATTCTGTACGTCGTCTTTCTGCTGTAAGCGTGTGCTGTTCACAACGTGCAAGTGTGCTGTAGACAACATGGTTTATTCCTTAGAACAGAGGATTTTTCTGGTGTTGGAATTCCACCGCCTAGAACACAGTGTTGTTGCAACAAGACGAAGTTTTCAACGGAGGCTTAATGTAACCAAAGGACCGAAAAGCGATACAATAAAGGATCTGTTTGAAAAATTTTAACGGACTGGGAACGTGACGGATGAACGTGCTGGAAAGGTAGGGCGACCGCGTACGGCAACCACAGAGGGCAATGCGCAGCTAGTGCAGCAGGTGATCCAACAGCGGCCTCGGGTTTCCATTCGCCATGTTGCAGCTGCAGTCCAAACGACGCCAACGTCCACGTATCGTCTCATGCACCAGAGTTTACACCTCTATCCATACAAAATTCAAACGCGGCAACCCCTCAGCGCCGCTACCATTGCTGCACGAGAGACATTCGCTAACGATATAGTGCACAGGATTGATGACGGCGAGATGCATGTGGGCAGCATTTGGTTTACTGACGAAGCTTATTTTTACCTGGACGGCTTCGTCAATAAACAGAACTGGTGCATATGGGGAACCGACAACACCCATGTTGCAGTCCCATCGTCCCTGCATCCTCAAAAAGTACTGGTCTGGGTCGCCATTTCTTCCAAAGGAATCATTGGCCCATTTTTCAGATCCGAAACGATTACTGCATCACGCTATCTGGACATTCTTCGTGAATTTGTGGCGGTACAAACTGCCTTAGACGACACTGCGAACACCTCTTGGTTTATGCAAGATGGTGCCCGGCCACATCGCACGGCCGACGTCTTTAATTTCCTGAATGAATATTTCGGTGATCGTGTGATTGCTTTGAGCTATCCGAAACATACAGGAGGCGGCGTGTATTGGCCTCCCTATTCGCCAGACATGGACCTCTGTGACTTCTTTCTGTGGGGACACTTGAAAGACCAGGTGTACCGCCAGAATCCAGAAACAATTGAACAGCTGAAGCAGTACATCTCATCTGCATGTGAAGCCATTCCGCCAGACACGTTGTCAAAGGTTTCGGGTAATTTCATTCAGAGACTACGCCATATTATTGCTACGCATGGTGGATATGTGGAAAATATCGTACTATAGAGTTTCCCAGACCGCAGCGCCATCTGTTGTTGAAAATTGTAACTACTGTAATTTCGAAAGTTTGTCTGCCTGAAAATGTACTATTGTCCCAAGCATATTGCAACAAACGGTGTATTTCTATCGCTGCTCGTTTAGTTTTTATTGCCGTTTCAAATATACCGGTCATTTTTGAAACACCCTGTATGTGACACAGTTTTTCTACATGTCAATAAGTAACATATCATTTGACTGCTCATGAAAAATAGTTTGTTTTGACTTGATTGGGTTCAAACTTCGTATCTGAACCGCCAGCTTTTGCTCTCTTTCTGCGTGTTCTAATAAACATGATGTATTACAGTCCAGCTTTTTCCTTCAGTTTGAACTTCTTGTGAAGAATTTAAGATATTTGCAACGTTATTTGTCATTACACCATTTTTAATCTGATCTGTTCATTCGTAAGTGTATACTAATTTTGTAATGAAATAGAAAACTGTGGTGTATGTTACGTCATTAGACAGAGGGAACAAGGAAGTTATACCCGAGTAAGTGGAAGTATATATGTTCATATGTGTGTGAAATCTTATGGGACTTAACGGCTAAGGTCATCAGTCCCTAAGCTTACACACTACTTAACCTAAATCATCCTAAGGACAAACACACACAGCCATGTCCGAGGGAGGACTCGAACCTCCGCCGGGACCAGCCGCACAGTCCATGACTGCAGCGCCTAGACCGCTCGACTAATCCCGCGCGGCTAAGTGGAAGTACAAGAAGAGAAAGACAAGAATGGATATATATGTTCTTACAGCCGGCCGCTGAGGCCGAGCTGTTCTTGGCGCTTCAGTCCGGAACCTCGCTGCTGCTACGGTCGCAGGTTCTAATCCTGCCTCGGGCATGGATGTGTGTGATGTCCATAGGTTAGTTAAGTTTAAGTATTTTTATGTCTAGGGTACTGATGACCTCACATGTTAAGTCCCATAGTGCTTAGTGCCATTTGAACCATTGTGTTCTTACTCTCATGAAGTGTTTCACTGACGGTGTCAGAGAGAAGTACTATCAAATGTTTCTACTGTTTGCCTCCTAAATAACCCAAATTTGATAATTAGCTGGACACACTACCAGTTAAGTCGACCTCTCACCCATAACAATCTTTATGGCTGAAATATTCCTAGAGGCTGTAACCATCTAATACTTGTTAGTTCTACAGGACCTCTGACTAGTTTTTCTTGAAGATATGTAACAACCCAGCCCGATGCAACTGAAACAGTTAGGGTATTGTGGCATCTACACTCCTGGAAATGGAAAAAAGAACACATTGACACCGGTGTGTCAGACCCACCATACTTGCTCCGGACACTGCGAGAGGGCTGTACAAGCAATGATCACACGCACGGCACAGCGGACACACCAGGAACCGCGGTGTTGGCCGTCTAATGGCGCTAGCTGCACAGCATTTGTGCACCGCCGCCGTCAGTGTCAGCCAGTTTGCCGTGGCATACGGAGCTCCATCGCAGTCTTTAACACTGGTAGCATGCCGCGACAGCGTGGACGTGAACCGTATGTGCAGTTGACGGACTTTGAGCGAGGGCGTATAGTGGGCATGCGGGAGGCCGGGTGGACGTACCGCCGAATTGCTCAACACGTGGGGCGTGAGGTCTCCACAGTACATCGATGTTGTCGCCAGTGGTCGGCGGAAGGTGCACGTGCCCGTCGACCTGGGACCGGACCGCAGCGACGCACGGATGCACGCCAAGACCGTAGGATCCTACGCAGTGCCGTAGGGGACCGCACCGCCACTTCCCAGCAAATTAGGGACACTGTTGCTCCTGGGGTATCGGCGAGGACCATTCGCAACCGTCTCCATGAAGCTGGGCTACGGTCCCGCACACCGTTAGGCCGTCTTCCGCTCACGCCCCAACATCGTGCAGCCCGCCTCCAGTGGTGTCGCGACAGGCGTGAATGGAGGGACGAATGGAGACGTGTCGTCTTCAGCGATGAGAGTCGCTTCTGCCTTGGTGCCAATGATGGTCGTATGCGTGTTTGGCGCCGTGCAGGTGAGCGCCACAATCAGGACTGCATACGACCGAGGCACACAGGGCCAACACCCGGCATCATGGTGTGGGGAGCGATCTCCTACACTGGCCGTACACCACTGGTGATCGTCGAGGGGACACTGAATAGTGCACGGTACATCCAAACCGTCATCGAACCCATCGTTCTACCATTCCTAGACCGGCAAGGGAACTTGCTGTTCCAACAGGACAATGCACGTCCGCATGTATCCCGTGCCACCCAACGTGCTCTAGAAGGTGTACGTCAACTACCCTGGCCAGCAAGATCTCCGAATCTGTCCCCCATTGAGCATGTTTGGGACTGGATGAAGCGTCGTCTCACGCGGTCTGCACGTCCAGCACGAACGCTGGTCCAACTGAGGCGCCAGGTGGAAATGGCATGGCAAGCCGTTCCACAGGACTACATCCAGCATCTCTACGATCGTCTCCATGGGAGAATAGCAGCCTGCATTGCTGCGAAAGGTGGATATACACTGTACTAGTGCCGACATTGTGCATGCTCTGTTGCCTGTGTCTATGTGCCTGTGGTTCTGTCCGTGTGATCATGTGATGTACCTGACCGCAGGAATGTGTCAATAAAGTTTCCCCTTCCTGGGACAATGAATTCACGGTGTTCTTATTTCAATTTCCAGGAGTGTATATACGAGGTGCGGCTAGGAAAAAACCGGACTGATGCTGGAAAAATCATTTATTTACAATTATTTACAATTTCATGTTATCTCCTTCAATTTACTCTCCTCCTCGGTCTCTACACCGCTCCATACGAATTTTCCACTGTTCATAGCAATGCTGCATATCACTTTCGGTAAGTCCATACATTACTTCCGTCGCTTTTTCTTTTACTGCTTCAACAGTCTCAAATCTAGTTCCTTTCAAAGCTGACTTGACTTTAGGGAAAAGAAAAAAGTCACAGGGGGCCAAATCAGGTGAGTAGGGTGGATGATCTAAGATGGGAATGTTGTGTTTTGCCAAAAACGTCTTCACTGACAACGCACTGTGAGCTGGGGCATTGTCTTGGTGAAGGATCCATGACTTTTTTCTCCACAAATCGTTCCGTTTTCTCCGTACTCGCTCACGTAGGGTAGCCAGGACGCTAATGTAGTAATGCTGATTCACTGTTTGTCCCTCTGGTACCCAATCAATGTGCACAATCCCTTTGATGTAAAAAAAAACAATCATCATTGCCTTGAATTTCGATTTTGACATTCGTGCTTTTTTTGTCGTGGAGAACCAGGAGTTTTCCAATGCATCGATTGGCGTTTAGTTTCGGGATCGTAAGTAAAAAACCACGATTCATCGCAAGTAATAACATTTTGTAAGAAGGTGGGATCACTTTCAATGTTTTCCAGGATGTCAGAACAAATCATTCTTCGGCGTTCCTTCTGTTCAATTGTGAGACACTTTGGAGCCATTTTTGAACACACTTTGTTCATGTTGAAACTTTCATGAAGAATCTGCCTAACACTTTCCTTGTCAACTCCTGTTAACTCAGACACTGCTCTGATTGTTAAACGGCGATCTTATCGAACAAGTTTACCGATTTTTTCAAAGTTTGCATCAGTTTTTGCTGACAATGGTCTGCCAGTGCGAGTGTCATCACTGGTGTCTTCGCGGCCATCTTTAAATCGTTTAAACCACTCAAACACTTGTGTTCGCGATAAACAATCATCGCCGTACACTTGTTGTAACATTACAAACGTTTCACTTGCAGATTTTCCTAGTTTGAAACAAAATTTGGTGTTAACACGCTGTTCTTTCTGTACCCTCAACATTTTCCGACGCACAGACAAAACGTCAACTACTTAAAACAGACGCCACGGGCAGACTGAGTGCAGGAGGCAGATGAAACTCGAGCAGTAGGCGGAGCGAGAGTCACGTGACAGGCCACGCGACTTTCAGCCTTATTGCATTCGTTTTATTGTTTCACCAGTACTAGTCCGGTTTTTTTCTAGCCACACCTCGTAAAGACGCATTAGTCGTGAAATATTAAAACTAAGTTACTAAATACGAAAACCATAAATAATAACAATTTTAAGTTTATAATGCATTGACTTGCGCATTTCCGTTTCGCCTCACTGTTTTATAAACATTTCACCGCTCAAGGCTATTCTACGCCAATACCGGCAATACGTTACCTTTACCGTCCAAAGTTGCCAGTTTGATATAGTTTGATATAGGATCCTGAGGGCTTTCTATCCCGGATATTCTGTACTCGCTGCTACATACTAAAAAAAAGCGTCTCAAACGGTGAGTTGGTTTGTCCTGCCACTTTTATGTCGTTCACGTCCGTGTCCTCTCACTGCTGTGTCAGATCCGCAATATTCACACAATTTCTGTTCCCGCTCTGAGCTTGTCACTTATTCGGAGTTATCTGATTAAAACTTCTCGGACTTTTTGCTCCAAAATTTTTAGCAACAAGCGACTACGGTGGGTGAAATACACTCAAAAAAAGAGTAATGTACAGACAAATAAATACTTACAATTTGAAAAAAATTGGTTGACTTATGCAAGAGAAATAGCTCCACAAATTGAACAAGTCAGTAACGCTTTGGCCCACCTCTGGCTATTATGCTATCTGGTATTCGGCTTGGCATTGATTGACAGAGTTGTTGTATCTCCTCCTCAGGAATATCGTGCGAAATTCTGTCCAGTTGGTGCGTTGGTTTGTCAAAATTCCCGAGCTGTTTGGAGGGCCTTGTTCATAATGCTCCTGACGTTCTCAGTTGGGGATAGATCTGCCGACCTTATTGGCCAAGTCAGGAATTGGCAAGCACGAAGACCAGCAGTAGAAATTCTCGCCGTGTGCAGGCGAGCGTTATCTTGCTGAAATGTAAGCTCAGAATGGCTTGGCATGAAAGGCAACAAAATGGGTCGTAGATTGACGTTCACGTACCTCTTTTGTATAAGGATGACGAGGATGACAACCAAAGATGTCATGCTATCAAAAGCCATGGGGCTCAGTTAAAATCTGGGTAAATCACTGAAAACAATTCTACTTCAGTCAGTGGGATTCTAATCCAAAGAAGTGTTTGGAGACACCCCAGGCAGTGTTGTGGTACCAACCGACTGTCGTATGCCATGCAGCCCGACAACCAGGAGTCATCCTTTTCATAGCAGGACCCCTGTGGTTGTCATTCGCGGTACCTTAAGCACAGCGGTACATCGGTGATACTCTATGCCCCATTTGTTGCCCTTCATAGGAAACCATTCTGGGCTTACATTTCAGCAGAATAATGCCTTCACGAACACGGGGAGAGCTTCTGCTGCTTGTATTCGTGCTTGTCAAACCCTCCCTTGGCCAGTAAGGTTGTCGGATTTCTCTCCAATTGAGAACATTTATAGTACTATGAGCAGGGCCCTCCAACCAGCTCGGGATTTTGACGATCTAACGCGACAGTTGGGCAGAATTTGGCACTGTATCCCTCAGCAGGACATCCAACAACACTGTCAATCAATGCCAAGCCGAACAACTGCTTTCATAAGCGCAAGAAGTGGACCAACGCGTAATTGACTTGCTCAATTTGTGATTCCCTTTTTCTTCAATAAATCGTCCACTTTTTCTGAAATTGTAATCAGATTTCGGGAGTACGCTTGTGGATGATTTGAGATTTTTTCGGTGGCTCGACATTTCTATAACGATTGACTCCGGCTTGTACCCATGGCTGAGCTAAGCTAGTCTGAATGCCCTCATGGCGTTGGGATATGGTTATCTATTTACCCGACAGCACACACTCACTTCTAGAATCAGTTGTAGAACATCCCTTGAAAACTTTGATTCCTCTTTCACCGATGGTCCGCCAACGAACTTCATAATCGTTCCGTAATTGTTTCGTTTTAGATCGCCATTTCCTCTCAAACAAGATATTACAGCAAGAGGTAGACAAGGAAAGAAAGAAAGAAGAAAGATAGTTAGGAGAATCTTTCATTTCTGTAATGTGGGGGGATACACTTAGAATGGTTATGTGAGGAGTGTGAGCAATGTTGTTTCCAAAAAGCGGCAGCTTTTCGGCGGGCTGCGGCGGGCTGCGGCGGACGGCGGCTGGCGGCTGCGCGCAGAAGTTTGTCGGGCCGAGTTGCGGTGAGGCAGCAGATGTTGCTCCCCCGCGCCGCCCACCTTCCATACATCATGACGAACGGTCGCTGCCTCTGTTCGCTCATAAGAAGGCCAAAGGTATCGCATTGTGGCCAGCAGTCAGCCTAAATGCTGACAGAGCAAAGTAATGCCAGTGTCACTTTCAGTGCTAAATACAAACGGCCGACACATCAGTAAGGAAAGTCTAGCAACCGCAGACGCCTGCGGCAACAGTGCTTTTATGAACGAGCATATAACGTTTTTATTTATACAGGGAGTTAAGGGTACAAGTATTGGTGACTGAGAAGAGTGTACTGAACAACATTGCATCCATATATACTTCATTTGCAGACTAATATGAGTTTTTAGGTTTGTTAGTACTTAGGTTTGATTGACAGAGTTGTCAACCTTACTGGCCAAGGGAGGGTTTGACAAGCAGGAATGCAAGCAGCAGAAGCTCTCCCCGTCTGCGTGAAGGCATTAGTACTTAGGTTTATTAGTACTTCCAAGTACATGTGGCATGAGCAGGCCATTAATGCTTATTCTTCCCTGGGTAGCAAGTCAGGTGTTAAAGTGTGGATACATGGGTGCAAATCGGTTAGTCTATTCTGACATGAGTAGTCCATTAAATATTGCAATCACGACCCTGGAAAAAACATCGGGAAGTAAATTATGCTATGTGATCGCAGGTAGCTTGTAAGGCGCAGAGAAAAAAACAACTAAAACACTGAAGTGGGTTCATATTAAGGTACCAATGATCACAATATCTGCACTTATACCCCTAATACCATGTGTATGTGGTGAATTCTGTGTAGAAATTAGGGTAACTGCATCTATCAGTATGTAGTACATAACACTTGTTTTTGCGCTGTAGCCTTCTTTCTATGTTCCCCCACACAGGAGTGGACAAAGATATGAAAACACGAAATCACAACACATTACTATTCTTAATACGCTCTAGGGAATAGTTGGTATTCAAAACAGCGTCCTGTCGTCTCGTAACGGATAAATACAGGTTGTGTAGGATTTTCAAGTGAATCGTATACTATTTTCCTGACAAATAGTGGCAATTTCAGATAACGATGATGGAGGTGGATAGAGATCACGCACATTTCTCTCTACAGTAGACCATAGAAGCTCAATAACACTAAGATCTGATGACTATGGTGGCCAGGTGAGAAGCGGAAATTCATCATCGTGCTCACAAACCAGTCATTTACGATACGAACTTTGTAACCAGGGGCCCTGTAATCTTGGAACACAGAATCACATCTGGAAGACAAACATTGTACCATTGGATGGGCCTGGTTGGTTGGTTGGTTGCTTGCTTGGGGAAGGAGACCAGACAGCGTGGTCATCGGTCTCATCGGATTACGGAAGGATAGGGAAGGAAGTCGGCCGCGCCCTTTCAGAGGAACCATCCCGGCATTTGCCTGGAGTGATTTAGGGAAATCACAGAAAACCTAAATCAGGATGGCCGGACGCGGGATTGAACGGTCGTCCTCCCGAGGATGGACCTGATCAGCCAAAATGATTATATAATCGCTAGCAGTAATACGACCTTACAGAGGAACTATGAGACCCGTGGAATGCTAAATGATCACCGAACCCCCGCCACGTTTCATTCCTTGCACGTAAACTCGGCCAGAAGTAGTAAACAGTGTCACACAAGACTCATCCTAGCAAATGACATCCGTCCACTGTTCAATATTCAGATTTTATGACTTCGGAACCACGTGTTCCTGTTACGGATATTTGCATCACTAATATATGGTTTTGAAATTCCATCTCAGAGTGTAATTCCTTCGTGTTTCTTCTGTGCCCACTAGTTTCGCGAGTGCGAAATTCAGCTCTGCAATGACTTTTGCAGCTATCGTCCGCTTTGTTATCGTCAGAATCCTCTTCAATAACCGTCTGTCACGCTCACTCACTCATATTAGTGACGCAAATGTCCGTAACAGGAACAAGTGGTGCCTGAATAAGGAATAGTAGACGGACGTCATTTGGTGTGTGTGTGTGTGTGTGTGTGTGTGTTTTGTGTGTGTGTGGGGGGGGGGGGGGGGATAGTGAGGGTGCCCAATGGAGAGGTTATGAGCGTTCGGATATCATTTGGTAGGGTGAGTATTGTGTGACACTGTTTACTACTTCTGACCGAGTTTACGTGCCAGGAATGAAACATGGTGGGGATTCGGTGACCATTAGGCATTCCATGGGTCTCATGGTTCCTCTGTAAGATCATATTACTGCCAACGATTATATGATAATTTTGGCTTCCATCCGCATTGTGACTTAGCAGATGATGTTTTTCGACTTTCTCTGTATGAGGCAGATATCTTCCATACGATGCCTCCTGGCACACCAAAACCTTTTGGCTACCTTTTTTACGGAAGCACTCATCATATGAGGCCACCAACAATTCGCTCACTCTCGAATTCACTTATCTATGACATAATTCACTCACAATACACAGAACACTGTTCAGACCGCGACTAACACTTGCTAGTGGCCGTTACGTAAATTAGAGTGATCTGGGAAAATGGCGTTACACGGTAAAGATCAGAAATCCACTCAGGAAACCGAATACTATTGCAGATATCTTCACAGATGAAAACTGAAGGTATTACACCGTGAACACCTTGATCGAAAGCTACAAAACTGATATTACAGTATTTTCATAATTATGAGATATACAGGGTGATTTTTTTCAAAGTATGCAAACTCTAGAGATTTATGGATTAGGGGAACAAAAAAGACCTGATGAACTTTTGTCCGCAAATTCATGGTTTCCATGCCAGAGACCATTTATCAATCATACTTTGTTAAAGAGACTGCGGTCTAATACGCCCTGTGCCATGCAGGCACAGGTACAGTATGCATGGTTTCGTCCTAGATGTTGTTACTGCTTTTCATACGTAATGCCCTCACACCCTGTTCTGACATGTAATTGGTAATGTGTCCGATTCACTTATCTTGCTGACTCATCTGGTAGTGGGCGTGATCAGAATTGTTCACAATCGTTCGTTGTTTTTATTTATTTATTTGTTTATTTATTGTTCCATGGGACCACATTAAGGAGAAGTCTCCATGGCCATGGAACGAGTCAATACATGAAATTATAACACGATAGTGGAAACAGATAAAATTAAATATAAGAAACATATTCAGGCGACAATTCGTAAGTTTAAATAAAGAAAATCAACAATGTAACACTGGAATTTGCTTAATTTTTTAGCTCTTCCAGGAGCTCCTCGACAGAATAGAAGGAGTGAGCCATGAGGAAACTCTTCAGTTTAGACTTAAAAGTGTTTGGGCTACTGCTAAGATTTTTGAGTTCTTGTGGTAGCTTATTGAAAATGGATGCAGCAGAATACTGTACTCCTTTCTGCACAAGATTTGATTTCTGTCTAGTATTAACTGAGTGAAAGCTGCTAACTCTTGGGAATAATCTAATATTGCTAACAACAAACGACATTAAAAGAAATATATACTGTGAGGGCGATGTCAGAATTCCCAGACTATTGAATAGGGGTCGACATGAGGTTCTCGAACTTACACCACACATAGCTCGAACAGCCCGTTTTTGAGCCAAAAATACCCTTTTTGAATCAGAAGAATTACCCCAAAAGCCGTCCGCGGGGGTCTCGCGGTTCTAGGCGCTCAGTCCGGAACCGCGCGACTGCTACGGTCGCAGGTTCGAATCCTGCCTCGGGCATGGATGTGTGTGGTGTCCGTAGGTTAGTTAGGTTTAAGTAGTTCTAAGTTCTAGGGGACTGATGACCATAGATGTTAAGTCCCATAGTGCTCAGAGCCATTTGAACCATTTTTACCCCAATAAATAATACCATATGACATAAGCGTATGAAAATATGCGAAGTAGACTACTTTTCGTGTTGAACTGTCACTTATTTCAGATACTGTTCTAATGGTAAATAAAGCAGCATTTAGTTTCTGAACAAGATCCCGAACATGGGCTTTCCAAAACAGCTTACTACCTATCTGAACGCCTAGGAACTTGAACTGATCCGTTTCGCTTATAATATGCCCATTCTGTGTGATGAAAGCATCGGTTCTTGTTGAATTTTGAGTTAGATACTCTAAAAACTGAGTCTTACTGTGATTTAGCATCAAATTATTTTCGACAAGCCATGAGCTTATTTCATGAACTACATGATTTGATACTGTTTCAATATTACACACAAGATCCTTCACTACCAAGCTGGTGTCATCAGCAAACAGAAATATTTTTGAATCACCTGTAATACTAGAAGGCATATCATTTATATAAATAAGAAACAGCAGTGGCCCCAGCACCGACCCTTGGGGAACACCCCACTTAACAGTGCCCCATTGGGACTGAACATCACTACCACTCTCAATATTGCAGAGAATTACCTTCTGCTTTTTGTTCTTAAAGTAAGAGGCGAACCAATTGTAAGCTACTCCCCTTACTCCATAATGGTCCAACTTCTGCAGTAATATTTTGTGGTCAACACAGTCAAAAGCCTTCGTTAAATCAAAGAAAACACCTAACGTTAGCAACCTTTTATTTCATCTGTCCAGAACCTCACAGATAAAAGAGAATATAGCATTTTCAGTTCCTAAGCCATTTCTAAAACCAAACTGTACTTTTGACAGCAAATTATGTGAATTTAAATGCTCCAGTAACCTTGTATATACAACCCTCTCGATAACTTTAGCAAACACCGATGGCATAGAAATAGGTCTATTATTGTCAACATTATCCCTGTCTCCCTTTTTATAAAGTGGCTTCACTACCGAGTACTTTAATTGGTCAGGAAACCGATCACTCCTAAAGGAAAAGTTACAGATATGGCTAAGTACTGGGCTAACATACATAGAACAATACTTCAGTATTCCGCTAGATACCCCGCCATATCCATGAGAGTTCTTGGTCTTTAGTGATTTAATTATTAACTCAATCTCCCTCTTGTCAGTATCATGGAGGAGCATTTCAGGTAACAGTCTCGGAACACTTTTTTCTACGAGCGCTATATGATTCCCTGTTGGGACTAGGTTTCTATTTAGTTCACCTGCTATATTCGGAAAGTGATTATTAAATACTGTACATATATGCGACGTATCAGTAACACGGAAATTCCCACTACGCACTGATTCTATATCCTCGACCTGTCTCTGCAGACCAGCCACTTCCTTTACGACTGACCATATGGTTTTAATTTTATCCTTAGACTTAGCTATTCTATCTGCATACCACATACTTTTTGCCTTCCTAATAACATTTTTAAGCACCTTACAATACTGTTTTTGTAATGGGCTGCTGCATTTAGATTTTGACTGTTTCTAACGTTTTGATATAATTGCCACTTTGTTCTACAAGATATTCTTATCCCTCTAGTCAGCCACCCAGGCTGCCTGTTTGTGCTAGTACCCTGTTTTGAACGTTCTAACGGAAAGCAACTTTCAAAGAGCACGAAAAAAGTCTTGAGGAAAGCATTATATTTATCGTCTACCGTATCAGGACTATAAACATCTTGCCACTCTTGTTCCTTGATAAGGTTTACAAAGGTCTCTACAGCAACTGGATCAGCTTTTCCAAAAAGTTCATAACTGTATTTAACATGTGTTGCAGCACAAAAATCTTTTAGAGTTAAAATTTGTGCATCATGATCGGAAAGGCCATTCACCTTTTTACTAACAGAATGCCTTTCTAGTAATGAGGAATGAGCAACAATATTGTCTATGGTTGTTCTACTGTTCCCTTGCACTCTCGTTGGAAAGAATACGGTTTGCATAAGATTATATGAATTGAGGAGGTCTACCAGCGTCCTTTTCCTTGCACAATCACTTATACAATTAATATTGAAGTCACCACATATAACTAACTTTTTGTATTTCCTATAAAGTGAAACAAGAACCTCCTCTAGCTTTAGCAAAAATGTTGTGTAATCGGAGTCAGGGGATCTATAAATAACAACAGTAAGAAGTTTAGCTCCACTAAATTTAACCACACTTGCACAACATTCAAACACCTTTTCAGTGCAGTGCTTTGAAAATGCTGGTGACCTGGTACTCACTCCCCAACACTTCCTGCAGTTGCTGGCCTACACCTCTACCATGGGAACTACCCAACAGCAGAACCTTCTTCTTTCTCTTGCCGGCCGAAGTGGCCGTGCGGTTAAAGGTGCTGCAGTCTGGAACCGCAAGACCGCTACGGTCGCAGGTTCGAATCCTGCCTCGGGCATGGATGTTTGTGATGTCCTTAGGTTTAACTAGTTCTAAGTTCTCGGGGACTAATGACCTCAGCAGTTGAGTCCCATAGTGCTCAGAGCCATTTGAACCATTTTTCTTCTTTCTCTTAGACTTTGCAACTGTCCTAGCCACCGTAGCTGCTGAGGTCTACTGCATACTTTCTACATCTACAGCTACTAGAGATTCCTCTCCACTAGACTCTGACAGTTGGTCATATCTATTGCAAACACCAATAGTAAAACTATCTGAAAATCCCCTTCTGCAAAAAAAATGGTTCAAAGGGCTCTGAGCACTATGGGACTCAACTGCTGAGGTCATTAGTCCTCTAGAACTTAGAACTAGTTAAACCTAACTAACCTAAGGACATCACAAACATCCATGTCCGAGGCAGGATTCGAACCTGCCACCGTAGCGGTCTTGCGGTTCCAGACTGCAGCGCCTTTAACCGCACGGCCACTTCGGCCGGCTCCCCTTCTCCTAGCAGATCTCTTGCCAACAGCCAGCTCCCATTCCCCAACCCCCTTCTCCCTTCTCATCCTATCTAGCTCCTCCTGTGCGTTTTTCAACTGCACCTGAAGGGCACAGATCTTACGCTCCTGCTCCTCTATCAACTTACTCTTGCTACATAACCTGCAGTTCCAGGACAGGATCTCACCAGAATGCCCACTGGCTTCCCCACTGCATTCCCCCCAGTGAAAATACTTCGAACAAATCTCACACCGCAATCCACTACTCACGAACCTACGGCAAAGCCCACACTTCTCACTCATGGTAAAATTTTACAGTTATTGAAACAAGGAAACAACTGTATCAAAATTCCGCTACTACAATAAGAAGATGTTAGAAACTGACTACAATAATCACAAACTTGCTTTACAAGGGAAGTAATTGCTATTATTGACAGTATTAATCAACAAAAATGAGAATATAACAAAAGACTAACACAGAAAGAAAATCAAACGCCTAATGACACAGTAACGAAACTGAAAGCAGTTCCCAAAAATATCTTCTGAAATTATTTCACCAGAAAACAACAAGAACACCGGTTGAAGACTACTAAAGTTCCTAAATAAACCACTTCACACAAACAATTAATTAGTACTTAGCTTTCGATGCGCCGCTACAGCTGCAACTGGCTAGTGCGGAATGTAAACACGGGTAAGAGGTTAAGTTGCTCGATACGAAACACTCACAAATATCAGGTCACTACACAAGAAAGGCAGAGGTGAATGAAGAAACCACTAATGAGTCACTTATATAGTAAATATTATCACAAAAACCGTTAAAATATGTATCTGAAACCCAAAAATATATGAAAACTTAGAGAGCGATCTCACACGCAGTCACGCGCTTATGACGTCGCTCCCGTTTGAAGCTCATAAAAATATACAACAAACGAACGGTGTACTTGGCTTATTAGCAGCAGGAATTCGAAGTGCTCTCTCACTAATGGTCTTAACGACTCAATCGAGAGCTTCCCGACATGGTGTTTACTTACGGAAAGCCAAATGGCAACGGGCGGCTGGCAGCAGTGTTGCATCAGGAGACCTAACCACGCCGTAACCGCCACAGTATTCAATGTTTGCAATAGTGTTCCGCCGTTTATCTGAGATAGGGTTATTTCAGGAAGCAGGAAATCATGAAGGACATCCCCGAAATGTTCGGACGCCAGATTTGGAGGAAAACGTGATAAACACTGTGAAAGGAGACCGCCGTGTCAGTACCAGGGTAAGTCATACGACCTTGTGGAACATTCTCCAAGACAATTGTTACTACGCTTACCACTTACAGAGTGTACAGGGCTTACTAGCGACAGACTTTCCACATCGGGAGCAGTTTTATCACTGGTTTCTTCGCCAGGCAACCACGATTGCGGGACTTGTGACATACATTCTATTCACAGATGAGACCACCTTTAGGCGGAGTGGTATCTTAAACTTTCATAACAGTCATCTGTGGGATAGTATGCAGAACCCCCTTGGTATGGTGACTGTTGTATGCCTACTCGTCAAATGTGAGGTGCCTAGGAAACCTGCTTTCTCGGATCGCTAGACAACAATTCAAGCAAGTCGCATTAATGAATTTTATTTACAGGAAATAAAAACTTAACATTGAGAAATGAAGATATGTCGTGAGTAAAGGGCGACAGACAAACAAGAAATCTCTTCAGTATATACAATTCGTAATCCAATAGAAGTAATACAGCGAATTCTTGTATCCAGGTCACTGGCCTTGATGCTTGTAGAACTCGCAGAACTGGGTCGCGGTCAGTCGGGTGCACAGCTTATGTTTTCACGTAGACGGCGCTGCCGCTGCTTGGTCGTCCTAGAGAGTGATCGGTTAGCATGCAATTGGCTGACGTCTTTTTCACAGCCCTCTCTGCTCTAACGTTCTCGGCCGGCGTGCCGGCGCTTGAAAAAAATAGTTCAAATGGCTCTGAGCACTATGGGACTTAACATCTTTGGTCATCAGTCCCCTAGAACTTAGAACTACTTAAACCTAACTAACCTAAGGACATCACACACATCCATGCCCGAGGCAGGATTCGAACCTGCGACGGTAGCAGCAGCGCGGTTACGGACTGAAGCGCCTAGAACCGCTCGGCCACAACGGCCGGCACAGGCGCTTGACTTCACACCGAAACATCCCTCCCTCCCAAAGCGACGGACTGTCGTCGTATAAGGAGCACGACAACGGCAGGGGAGGCAGGAACGTGGACGCTACGTTGGACCGGAAGCTGTAGCTGCAGTGGTCGTAACCTGCCATCCGGCCTTCGCTCTGGCGAAAACGTCCCCGGAAAACGACAAGAAGCGTACGCGTCCACCTCCTAAGGCTCACAACCAGATGTGGAATGTGTCGGCTCCTGCGGAGTGGGCGGGTCCAGCTTCATTGGTAGAACGAGAGGAAGTCTAGGAGGCAAAGGATCCGTCTCCATGGGGTTGTCCCGAGGTGTCGTGATGACACCCTCTGGCGGCTGCTGTGGCCGCGTTGACCTCGGAATCCGTAAATCTGGGGGAAGAGAGACAGAAGGATCACCGTGCACATGACAGTGACGAATTTGATTTTGAGGTCGGCGCTACAATCCGCCTGGGCCTGAAATGAGGTACATGCATGCGCCAAGTCGACGAAGGATCTCGCCTCGCGTCCACCGTCTACTGCCGCAACAAAACCTGAAAAACACAATCTCATGAGGCGCAAAGCGGTACTTGCGGCCTTCCTGCGGAGCCCGGTGCTGATGAGAGTAGAACAGGTGGAGAAGTGTCCGATGACGGCGGCCGTGAAGCAGCTCCGCCGGAAATGGTCCATCTCGTGGATTCGAACGATAGGAGGAGAGAAATAATTGCACTGCTTGATCCCTGGTGTGTGGGTGCGAAGTTTGGTCACCTGCTGCTTGAATGTTCTGACCAAACGTTCCGCTCCGCCGTTTGACTGTGGATGGAACGGTGCACTAGTTACATGCTGTATGCCATTGCGTTCACAGAATGTTTCAAACTCATTTGACGTGAACTCAGGGCTGTTGTCGGGTGTTATGACTTCAGGCAAATCTTCGACGCAAAATATAGAGGACTACACCCGAATTGCGCTACGTGACGTTGTCGAGTTCATTGGCACAGCAAAAGGAAACTTGCTATAAGAGTCTACCACGATCAACTAATGATTGTTTCAGAAAGGTCCCGCAAAGTCTATGTGCATACGTTGCCATGGTGATTGCGACTTAGGCCAAACAGAGAACTTTTGCGGTGGAGCCGACTAGTTTTCCGCACATACTTTAATCTGTGATGTCATCTGTTCTTTTTGGGTGTCCATACCCTGTGTCGACGCGCTAACCGTTTCGTACGAACAATCCACCAGTGTCCTTGGTGAAGTAACTGCAACACTTCTTTTTGCAAAGCTTTGGGGATCAACACACGTGATTGTCCACTGTCATTTAGAACAAGAATCACACCTTTATGTATAGCGAGTCTATGCCGACGTGCAAAGTATCGGCGCACTACAGAATTCTTTATGCTATACAATGAGTGTGGCCAAGGTGCGCGAATATATTTTTGCAAAATTTTCAAATCTGAATCAGCTTCCGTGGCCTGTGCAAGTTTCCTATAGTTCAGAGGAAAGGATTGAAGCAATACAGAATCCTGAGCATCGATGTGACAACAAGATGGAGCAAAAGCGTGAAAGTCTGGATCAGGGCCAATCGGAAGACGTGAAAGTGCGTCCGCATTACCATGTTGAGCTTTCGGACGAGACACAATCTCATACTAGTATTGAGACAACAACAAAGCCTATCTTCTCAAATTTTGGGCTGTTCGTACAGGAATCGGCTTTGTGGGATGAAACAAGGACTGGAAAGGCTTGTGATCCGTTACTAAGTAGAATTTCCTGCCATGTAATAATGGTGGAATTTGGTGACACCATACACAATATCCATTGCCTCTTTCTCTGTTTGTGAACAGTTACTTTGAGGTTTGGACAAAACTTCTGATGCGAAAGCAATAGGCCTGTCTTTATCATCAAATTTGTGCGAAAGCACTGCACCGATTCCGTAAGAGGAAGCGTGAACTTGCAATACAACTTGTTTGTTTGGATCAAAGTGAACCAAGCACCGATCATTGAGGAATGCAGTTTTAAGTTTTTTAACAGCTTCTTCGCCCTTATTTGTCATAACAAAGGGCACATTCTTGCGACGTAAGCGATGCAATGGAGCTACGATTTGTGCTGCATACAGGATGACCCAAATATAATAGTTCACTTTCCCTAAAACTGACTGCTATTCTGTGTCATTGCGAGGAACTGGCAGATCACGTATCGCTAGCAAATATGACTGAAGAGGATGTGCACCTTGACTGTTTACGACACGACAAAGATACTGCAACTCAGGTTTAAAAAGAATCATACTTCTGCAGTCTACACTTTAGTCAACCATCAGATAACACACGAAACAAAGCACGTAAATTTGTAATGTGTTATTCAGGTGTACGACCTGTTACGACAATATCGTCCAAATAGATTGAACAGTGTGGTACTTGAGCGGCCAGCTGTTCTAGATACCTTTAGAAAATGGCGGGGCGGAAGCAAGTCCAAATGAGTGTTCACAACACACACTTTCTGAGATTCTTCATCTAGTGGTATTTGAAGATATGCGTCACGCAAATCAATTTTTGAAAAGTAACGACCAGCGTCTTATTTGTCCACGAGATCCTCTAGGCGTGGCAATGGATAAATATCAATCACAGTTTGTGATTTGACTGTAGACTTAAAGTCAACACAGAGGCGAATGCGAACTGTAGGTTTGGGGAGCAAAACCAGTGGACTTGCCCATTTACTAGCTTGTATGGGCGCAATAGTTCCGCTATCTTGCAATTCTTGAAGTTCACCAGTAACTTTGTCTCGTAATGCAATAGAAACAGTCTTGGCCCGTCAAAATTTAGGCTGAGCATTGTCTTTCATATTAATATCTGCAACAAAATTTTTAACCTCGCCTAAACAGTCAGAAAAGAGTTCAGGGATTTCTTTCAGCAAGTATCTTTTACACTGAATGCAGACACTGACAGCATATTGTCTTGAATTTGGAAGCCAAACAAAAAAATGGTTCAAATGGCTCTGAGCACTATGGGACTTAACATCTATGGTCATCAGTCCCCTAGAACTTAGAACTACTTAAACCTAACTAACCTAAGGACATTACACAACACCCAGTCATCACGAGGCAGAAAAAATCCCTGACCCCGCCGGGAATCGAACCCGGGAGAAGCCAAACAAATCAAATGAATCAAGGCCAAACATTTTCTTACAATCGCTTGACTGTAGCACAGTGAAAGTTACAGTTCGCATATTCGAGCTATACATGGCAGGCAAAGTACATTTTCCGAGAATGGGAATGTCTTGCCCATCATAATCCATCAGGTGCGTGCTAGTTTTAGACAGGCATGGGGGTCCTAACAGTTCTTGTGTTACGATTCAGCATTGTAACAAAGGCACCTGTGCCCAATTGAAATTGCACACGTTTTACACTAGTATGCAAATGTACAAAAAGTTTTTTGGACCGGCGCAGCACTGAAGAAACTGTTCGCTTGCTAGTTTTACTAATGCCTGTTGCCGGCTTTGAATACACTGCACTGATGACATAGGCCTTGTGACTATATTTTTGTGAGTGGGCAGAATTCCTAAGCTTGTTCCATTGCAAACAGACGGATTGTACATGTCCTTTCTTGCCACAAGTGTAACACAGTGCTTGTCGGGAGAGGCAGTCTTGACGTTTGTGCCGTGAATAACACCCAGGGCATGACTGAAGTCTGTTCGCCTGTTTAGAGAGCTGTTTACGCGACGTGGAGAAATGTTTACGTGGCGAGGCAAGCGCAAGCTGTCGCTGCTTAATGAGTCGGTCGCAAGCAAGGGGCGACTCGACCCTACAAATTTGTGGTTGCTCAGATTTATCGGCTGACACAGCACCAGAATCATTCTGACCTAGTATTTGCACTACGTTCTGAAATGATGGATCTGACTATTTCAAAATCTGTTCTCTGAGTCTGACATCAGTTACATTGTACACGATCACATCATGTAACATAACATCTGAATATAGAGCACCACAATCACGTTTAAATTTGCGTTTCCTCTCATACACTGCAAATCTGGAACCCACTCGTGATAAATTTGTTCTGTCAGTTTCTTGCAACTAAAGAATTGGTACCTTGCTGATACCACATTCCCTTGTTGGTCGTAAGAGTTAGTTAGCGAATCTACAACCTTATCATAGGAAAGTACACTCAGAGATGTGTTAGGGAACAGTTTCTGAAGGAGACGGAACACTACACTTCCTACCGTGAACAGCAAGTAATAGAGTTTGTCAGTACCTGGTACCTCGTGAGCAATTATGTAAGCATCATGCTGCTGCAAACACTCGAGCCATTCCGCTTGTTGTTCATTAAACTGGCGGAAAGGTGATTTGGCACTCAGAGCTGCAGGCATTGTCTGTTGTTCTGTATTGGTGGCTCGAGTCACCAGTAGCTGCTGTTCTGTGTTTAGCAGTGTTGATATTTGCTGGATCTAAAACTGAAACATCTGTGTTCGCTGCACTGCATCTATCGCTTGCAGCTGAGGCGCCTCAGGAAGGGGTGGGAGAGGTGGGTTGTTCATTTTGGAAGAGATAAATGCAATAAAGAGACAAGGCAATCAATAAAAATAAGTACAAAAGCAAAGAATATTTCTGCAACGCCCACCTGAAAACACTGATTAGAAGAAACACTATAAGAGACACTATTAAAGTAAGTAAACATACTGAAACCTCCCTTTAGAAAAATTAATGAATTACTGTGCTGGTAAGCACCTTACGTTATTTGATTTTCAAACAGCTGAACAAAACTGAACGTACTCAGACATTTCTCTCTTTACTTATTCTGATCATCACTAAACTGACATACAATATCTTTTGCGCAACGCAAACTGACTTTCAATAATCCCTAGAAAAGAATGGCCCTGACTAACAATAACCTATACCTTTCATGAATCACTTACCTCACAAAAATCTTCGTTACTCGAGCTACTGCAATACAGCGAGTGCCACTACTGCCAGCTATATAAAAGATTCAAACTACTGAAGGCACTAACTACTGATAGGCATAGTTAGCAAATGAAAGATTTTGATAGAGAACAAACAATGTATTTACCTTAATAGTGTTCAAAAGTCATAATGTATATATATATATCAGTTCATGACATCCAGTCTTACAAATTTACTCTCTCTGATGAACACACGTCCAGATCATCCGCTCTCAAAACTCCGCCATTTCACACCCCACATCCACCACTGCTGGCGGCTCACCTCCAACTGCGCAACACTACGCGCTGTTCACATACCTGCCCAACAGTACAATAGCGAATATTCCAACAATGCCAACCAGCCACAGACTGCACACAGCACAGCCAGTGATTGTTATACAGAGCGCTACGTGGCGTTACCAATATAAAAACCTAAACAGCCTACTTACAATACCTCTGCAAAAAAAGACAATGTAGAATTAAGGCGCCTGCAAAACACAATAGCCTACGACAAAAACCGAGACGCAGTGATGGCTGTCGGCTCTGGGTTCTGTTTTACACCTTGTCCCCAATGTTGTATCCTGCCTACTCATCAAATATGGGGTGCCTAGGAAACCTGTTTCCTCGGATTGCTAGACAATAATTCAAGCAAATCGAATTAATGAATTTTATTTACAGAAAATGAATGGCAATACTTAACTTTGATAAATACAGGTCTATCGCGAACAAAGGGCGTCAGAAAAACAAGAAATCTCTTCAGTATATACAATTGGTAATACAAGACAAGTAATACAGTGAATGATTCTTTATAGGTCGCTGGTCTTGACGCTTCTCGCAGAACTCTCACAACTGGGTTGCAGCCAGTCTGGTGCACCGCTTATGTTCTCTTTGCGTAGATGGCGCTGCCGCGATATTGTCGTCCTAGAGAGGGGTCGACCTGCATGCAGTTGGCTGACATCTTCTTCACAGTCCTCTCACCTCTAACGTTCCCGACCGGCGTGCTGGCGCTTCAGTTTACGCCGGAACAGTGACAGTGAATCATCAGCATCAGTGCGGCCGGAATGCGAGAGCCGGAATAATTTGCCACCGTATTTTGGGGACAGTTTTCCCTCCACATCGCCTAACAGGCCGGAACAATCGCCGTTTCTTGCGGGTGGCTTTGCCTCCCTTGCTGAAAGAAGTACTATTGATGATACGAAGGGTTAGGTGGCTGCTACATGATGGTGCTCCAGCCCCCTTCGCCGTTAACGTCCGAACGCATCTCAGTCGAAGTCTTCCCTGGTCCATGGATCGGACGAGAGGGTCCAGTTGCATGACATGCTCGTTCACCAGATCTCAACCCATGAGATTTATGGTTCTGGGGCCATCTCAGAAGCATCGCGTATGCAGAGCCCATTCCAGATGTTGAGACACTGGAGCAGCGTATCCATGCTGCCTTTGACACTGTCAGGATGCAGCCTGGCCGATGTGAACGTGTGAGAGAGAACATGCTAGGGCGCGTACATGCAAACGTTGAGACACGTGGAAACCATTTGCAACACACACTGTAGCTGTGGGTGCATGGTACAGTGTGTATTAGACCGTAGTCTCTGTAACAATTTATGATTGAATAAATGGTCTCTAGCGTGGAAACCATACATTTCTGGAAATAAGTTCATTATATGTTTTTTGTTCTGTATCCTCTCATCAATGATCCCTATAGTTTGTACTTAGTGGAAAAAATCATTCTGTACTGGTTGTTAATTGATCCCCATATGAGTTTATTTTCAGTATATGAAAATATCATTCCTGTGGGTGAAGAATGATCTGACTGCATGATGGCTATTTGATGTTAAAAGTTGTCTGTTGTAGTATCCAAATTCCACGTTTATGTTTCTTGCATGTCTACTACTCGCTACCAATCTTTGCAGTTATAGCACCACTAACTGATCAACTTCCACATATTCACTGCTGCGTCTACGACACTAGTTTCTCTGTGTAAAGTCTTTGAGGCGAGAGGGGCCTCGGCCAATAAGAAGCTCGGCCGGTGAAACGCACCACATGGCTCTCGAGTTTTGAATGGGACCAAAAGCGTTCTTCTTCATGTCTATTCAGTTCGACACTGTTCTTGCGAGAAGATGTACTTTTGATTGTGTGTGCTACGGTGTATGGTGTGCTAATAAACGTGGTTGCGTTCAGTTATACGGAGAAAGACAGACAGCTACGTAGGAAAGCAGCTCTGGGTTTGTATTGGTGAAGTTCTGATCAGAACTAAGTATAGTTTTTCTCCATCCATCTACTCAGGAACACAAGGTAATATTTTTCTACAAATGCATGCTTGACGAGCCATATTGGTTTAGTGATTTTTCTTAGGCGCAGGTTTCGAATGAACATCGGATTGGTATTTGCGGTTACAATTAAATGGGGCAGATTCCGCTCTGTTTATGTGCTGTATTTAATTCGTGTTCGGGTTTAGCAAGCCAGCATTACATTCGCCAAAATGTTTTTGCATTATATATGTTTTTCGAATCTGCGTTATGGAGCAGGTGTTTGTATGGTTCAAATGGCTCTGAGCACTATGGGACTCAACTTCTGAGGTCATCAGTCCCCTAGAACGTAGAACTAGTTAAACCTAACTAACCTAAGGACATCATACACACCCATGCCCGAGGCAGGATTCGAACCTGCGACTGTAGCGGTCTCGCGGTTCCAGACTGCAGCGCCTAGAACCGCACGGCCATTACAGCCGGCCAGGTGTTTGTATCACGATGGAAAGAGTGCCACGAGAGATATGTAACATAGATCTTATTGTTCTATGCAAAATCTTGGTGTTCTTAGAATCCAACAATAGCTGCAAAGTTGATCCAATAATAGCTGATAGGTTAAAGAGAATCTCATATCTTTAATTACGTTTCATTCCCCCATCAATTTCATTAAACGAGATTTATTGTGATGGCAGCACTAAGCAACCATGAAGCCTTCTGCTGGCGCGCGAGATTAGCCGAGCGGTCTAAGGCGCTGCAATCATGGACTGTGCGGCTGGTCCCGGCGGAGGTTCGAGTCCTCCCTCGGGCATGGGTGTGTGTGTTTGTCCTTAGGATAATTTAGGTTAAGTCGTGTGTAAGCTTAGGGACTGATGACCTTAGCAGTCAAGTCCCATTAGATTTCACACACATTTGAACATTTTGAGCCTTCTAGGAGAACCAATGCCCCATGCCGAAGTAATGAAAGAAATAACCTCGTACCTTTAGTTCAATCAATAGCTGAATCGGAGCCAATTTTGCTATCATAATACAATCGGAACCACTTCTGCTATCAAATTAGTCATCCAGAAAGTAAGGAATTTTTCCACGTTAATGAATTATGATTTTGGTATAAATCCTAATGATTAACTGAAATGTAAGATTTTGGTTATAGGATCCAATTTAGTAATGAGAAATTTAGTCAATGGGCAATAATAAATCACTTCAGCTGCCTAAGACTGGCAGTAGTCCATAGTACCTGAAGGAAGTCAGATTGTGTAATAAAATTAATTTCTTTGTGACTTTTTCACTTGACAAACAGGGCATCTTTATTCAGAGAAATGTCAAATGGAACCTTAATGTCTGTTATTACAATTAAAGGTTTTGCATATAAGATGGACGTTCGATAGATAAGGTAACTCTTTTTTCTGAAAACGGGTTGGTTTTATGCAAAATTCCAAACTTTTGTCTACAAAACCCTATTTTTCAGAATAATCTCCGTTCAATACGATGACCTTACGCCACCTTACTGTATGCCCGGCATGATACCACTCTGCTGGCCTACGCCGGAGCCAACGTCTTACTGCAGTAATAACGTCCCCATCACCAACAGAGACGTCCAGACGAGCAGCGATGTGTTTGATAGTGATCCGTCGATCACCTCGAATGAGAGTGCCCGCACATCCCAACGTTGCAGGAATCAAAGTTGTGTGCGGGCGGCCGCGACACGGGAGATACGACAGGTTTGTGCGACCTTGTTCCGATGATGACAGATTCCTCACTCAACGACTTATCGTGCTTTTGTTCACTGCCAGGTCTCCGTAGCCACTCTACAAATGCCTGTGAATGTCTGCGATGCTCTGCTCGGAACGCACCTCCGTTACAGAAGCCATTTTGAAGGCTACGTAAAGCGCCAAATATCGGAACTTAATGAAAGTACGGGGGCTGAAACGGGAATATTGCAAGATATCCCACAACAAATTCAGCGTAATTTCCTCCGAAATTGGCCGAGAAATAAATGTGATGGGTTACTTATTGAAAGCTGTTGTACATTCTCATTTTAAATTTTTTAGTAGACATCGTACAGTTTTCCTAATGTTACTTGAACTTTGCAGGTGAAGAAGATAACACAGCATGTCCTATGGACGTGCACGTGCCGCCTAACGCTCTCTTCCGAACTTTGTGAAAGTTCCAGTCATTGGCATGAAGGACATGGGAGCATCATATGGAC
Source organism: Schistocerca serialis cubense (assembly GCF_023864345.2). NCBI lineage: Eukaryota > Metazoa > Arthropoda > Insecta > Orthoptera > Acrididae > Schistocerca > Schistocerca serialis. Next base: position 348,389,898 of record NC_064640.1, on the reverse strand, counting down.
ACATCGCTGCATTGCAATGACTACAGAACGAGTCGTGACTAGATGGACCGAAGACAACAGTGTGGTAAGAAGACTAGGCACAGGTCTCTCCAGAAGAACTACACCACCTGAAGATCGTTGGATTGTTCGATTACATCTGATGAACAGACGGATGACTATAACTGAAATTTTGACAGAACTTACCAGACTTACTGTTACCACAAATATCCTGGAACAGATTACTAATAGGTAGGTTAGATCTCGAATTGTCGTACGTCGTCTAACTTTGACACTATACCATAGACAGCAGTGATCTGCATAGTGCGGAGCCAAATTCAACTGGGCGTTAAGTGGCATTCCAAGGCACTGAGTGGTGAATCTGGTTTCTGTCTGTGGTTGTCAGATGCCGCCAACATGTCTGTAGATGACCAAGCCAAAGGCCGCAGGTAGCAGAGATTCTCGAAACCCAGTCCTCTCCAACATCTAGAATCATGGTGTGGGGACTAATGGATGTGACAACGGGACTGCCTTTCTAATTGTGGAAGGGAGGCCAAATACTCGCCAGCTTGTGGCAAGAAAGATAAATCCTGTTGTCATTTCATTCATTACCTGGGCACCAAATTGCATATTCCAGCAGGATAGTGCAAGACCCCGCAATGTAGTTTACACCACAAACGCCTATTGGAATTTACGGATCTTTGGCAGGTCTGTCCGTTTCTCTGATTTGTCACCAGTACAGCATGTCTAAGACGCTATCAGATGACGTATACTTTCATTCTACACTCCAGACAGCGAATTTTATGAACTAAAGAGTATACGCCTCGGTTATGTCAGCTCCCCTAGGATAAAAACTGTGCTCAGATGTCGATAAATCATTGTTGGGTTTTGATTTGATTAGAATCCGTGAGACATGATTCCTCACAATGAAAATTAATCTTACGTTATTAATAATAATTATTATATATTGCGAGGTTTAATCTGATGAAAGCGTCGCTATGGCTGTACTTCATAGTTTTGGAATTTCTCCCACTTAAAGCTTAAAAACAGACAGCCACTTGCTTTTGTTGCTTAATGAACGACAATTGTGCTATCAGAAAATTATCTGAACTATGCTGAGCTCAGATGGCGCAGCTCTGTTTAACCTTTTCCTCGTCTTGAAGTTCGAGCCCAAGAGCCTTGAGTGTGCAGCTATTGTTTGCGTACAGAAGGACAGAGAAACAAATGTTTTGGTGGTGTGGGAAACGTTATCAGGTGTGGTTTGGAAACGCTATCACTTCTTTCTCCGATGCATATCGCCAAATTGCGCTGTGCTAGACATGAGAGCAGCGTTTACGGTAACAGGAAACCCTAGTCGCTCTCGTAATTACATTAATGTGAAAACAGCGACTTTACATCCTAATGAACGAGGTGATCCTGCCTTAATAAAAGCTGCGAAGTACGAAGCGTCTGCAAAGTCTGTGAAATGTACCGGCAAATTTAGCTAAAAGACTTTCGAAAGGGAACTAAATCGATGGTTTCATGCAGTGGGAATTCCGAATTGAAAGAGAAGCAGCGAGGAACTTCCAAAGCCTCATCGAAATATACAGACAGCTTAGGCAAAAGTCTTCCAAAAGCGAAGTACGTCGAAAACTCTATGGCTTAGAACCTTTTTCCAAGTAAATTTCTCTCAGCTTTAAGATTATTAAGCCAGCCCATACTTAAAGTACCGGTGTATGCGATTTGTAGATGATTTATGAACGGCTGAGCCAATGAAATTCTAAGAAACCAAAAGGCCAGATGCTGCACAGCTCTGGAGAAAACGGTTACTGGAATACAGAATTCACAACTGATATTTGTACAGACGTCGACGACTTATGACAAACACAGATTAGATAAATATTTAAAGTATATTATTTGCAACATGGCATCGTTTACAATATTTGCACTGTATAAAAAATAAAAGGTTTTCTCTCAAAAAGAAAGAAAAAGGTAAGACATAATATTTTATTCGATTTAGTGGTACACTTCAACGCAGTACTTTAATAAAATAGATAAGATTCATACCAACCAGTGTTCAGTATTTTACAGGGACTGAAATAGCACGTGTATTGTAGTATTTTCGTTCACACATGTAGAATGACTCCATTAAAGCCCGCCTAGCTCAAAATGTGTGCTTTAGGGACCTTTTCGTTCTAAATGGCCCTCCCCAGTCCGTAGAGATTTAATACCGTCTGTGTAGTGCGACTTAATTCCATACGTAAGTTCTACGTTACTGTGATGCTTGCGAAAGCAGAAAGGTGGAAGGGGTATATAGAGGATCTATACAGGGGCGATGTTCTTGAGGACAATATTATGCAAATGGAAGAGGAGATAGATAAAGATGAAATGGGAGATATGATACTGCGAGAAGAGTTTGACAGAGCACAGAAAGACCAAAGACGAAACAAGGCCCCGGGAGTAGACAACATTCCATTAGAACTACTGACAGCATTGGGAGAGCCAGCCCTGACAAAACTCTACCATCCAGTGAGCAAGATGTATGAGACAGGCGAAATTCCCTTAGAGTTCAAAAAGAATATAGTAATTCCAAACCCAAAGAAAGCAGGTGTTGACAGATGTGAAAATTACCGAACTATTAGTATAATAAGTCACAGCTGCAAAATACTAACGCTAATTCTTTACAGACGAATGGAAAAACTGGTAGAAGCCGACCTCGAGGAAGATCAGTTTGGATTCCGTAGAAATGTTGGAACACGTGAGGCAATACTGACCCTACGACTTATCTTAGAAGAAAGATTAAGGAAAGGCAAACCTACGTTTCTAGCATTTGTAGACTTAGAGAAAGCTTTTGACAAGGTTGACTGGAATATTCTCTTTCAAATTCTGAAGGTGGCAGGGATAAAATACAGGGAGCGAAAGGCTAATTACAATTTGTACAGAAAGCAGATGGCAGTTATAAGAGTCGAGGGACATGAAAGGGAATCAGTGGTTGGGAAGGGAGTGAGACAGGTTTGTAGCCTCTCCCCGATGTTATTCAATCTGTATATTGAGCAAGCAGTAAAGGAAACAAAAGAAAAGTTCGGAGTAGGTATTAAAATCCATGGACAAGAAATAAAAACTTTGAGATTCGCCTATGACATTGTAATTCTGTCAGAGACAGCAAAGGACTTTGAAGAGCAGTTGAACGGAATGGACAGTGTCTTGAAAGGAGGATATAAGATGAACATCAACAAAAGCAAAACGAGGATAATGGAATGTAGTCGAATTAAGTCGGGTGATGCTGAGGGAATTAGATTACGAAATGAGACACTTAAAGTAGTAAAGGAGTTTTGCTATTTGGGGAGCAAAATAACTGATGATGGCAGAAGTAGAGAGGATAAAAACTGTAGACTGGCAATGGCAAGGAAAGCGTTTCTGTAGAAGAGAAATTTGTTAACATCAAGTATAGATTTAATTGTCAGGAAGTCATTTCTGAAAGTTTTTGTATGGAGTGTAGCCATGTATGGAAGTGAAACATGGACGATAAATAGTTTGGACAAGAAGAGAATAGAAGCTTTCGAAATGTGGTGCTAATGAAGAATGCTGAAGATTAGATTGGTAGATCACATAACTAATGAGGAGGTATTGAATAGAATTGAGGAGAAGTGGAGTTCGTGGCACAACTTGACTAGAAGAAGGGATCGGTTGGTAGGACATGTTCTGAGGCATCAAGGGATCACCAATTTAGTACTGGAGGGCAACGTGGAGGGTAAAACTCGTAGAGGGAGACCAAGAGATGAATACAGTAAGCAGATTCAGAAGGATGTAGGCTGCAGTAGGTACTGGGAGATGAAGGAGCTTACACAGGATAGAGTAGCATGGAGAGCTGCATCAAACCAGTCTCAGGACTGAAGACCACAAACAACAACAACATGTACGGTTCTCATAACCAAATTTTCACAATTAATTTTTCAAATACGCGGTTACCCCTAACGTCACCATGAACTGCAAGTTTACTCCATCCTATTCGCCATACACTGTTATGTTACCAGTATCCGGTCTACGTAGTTCGCTGATGGAATTGTATTCACCACTTCAACGTCTGCCTCGAAATTGTTGCGAAGTCTTTCATAAACGGCAGTGTTGGGGTGGTAGGCCTTTTGTCGGCGTGGACCATTTTGCAGGAAACGTCAATTCAACACTCTACGACTATTCTACATGTTGACTCTTTCCCTGAGTCACTTCTTATAACAACCCGCAGATAAAGAGCGCTCATCACAGCTTCCCTCTAACACTGCAAAACTTAAACGTTGTTTCCTCTGGCCGTTTCTCTTCGCATTCCTCGTCGACCCTCTGTAATTGAACTCATCTGTGAGTTACCGCTAGCTGCCATATTTTCCTGGGGGGAAACAAAGATATGGTATCTTGATAATTATTATCGTTACGCCAGCAAATAGCTATTTACTCTCTCGCATCTTCGATGATGACTGTCTCCTCCACGGAGGAACGGTATAATTTTATGCGCAAAATCTATGAGACCAGTCTTACATGTCAATTTCGTCCCGTTATTTTCCTGTTACGTTCAAAGTAAAATCATCATTCGTAGTGTAATATTTGTTTATTTTTCCCTGCGCAGGTTACATAATAATTAATGGCTAAACCTGACATGGATGAAGAAGAAGAAGAAGAAAACACGAGGGCGTCCAGAAAAGTATTACTTCTGAAATTTTTACGTGAAAACTCTTACAGCTTTTTAAGTAAAACGAACGTTATTAATATTTTATATCCTTAAACTTCATGTCTACATATTTATTTGTCAACATATGCATCATGATAGCGATCAAATTTCTCCCAAGGAGACACCATTTTGTTGAAACCGTGACTGTAGAAAGTTTGACTTAGTTGACGGAGTCGCAACTTCACCTCTGCTTGCACAGCTTCATCACTACCAAAGCGAAGTTCTCAAAGGTCTTCTGTAAGTCTTGTAAACAGATGAAAATGGGATGAGACCACGTTGGGACTGTACGGAGGATAACCGATTGCAGTGATCCCAAGGCGTCGGGTCGTTGCAGATGTTGCAGCACTCGTGTGTGGTCTGGCATTGTCAAGCTGAAAGAGAGGGTGCTACACGTGTAAAGGAATTCTTCAATTCGAAACTCGATTACAGCGCACTATTTCTCATGCACCAGTATACACTGAGGTGACAAAAGCTACAGGATAGTGATATGCACATATATAAATGGTGGTAATATTGCGTACACAAGGTATAAGAGGGCAGTGCACCGGAGCTGTCCCAGCTGGTTCCTGAGAAAATATTTCCGGTGTAATTAACAGACTTTGAATGCGGAATGGTAGATAGAGCTAGAAGCATGGGGCAGTCTGTTTCGGAAACCGTTAGGGAATTCAATGTTCCTAGATCCCTTGCGTCAAGTGTGTGCCGAGAATAGTAAATTTCAGGCAGTACCTCTTACCATGGGCAACACAGTGGCAGATGACCTTCACTTAACGACCGAGAGCAGTGGCATACGCGTCGAGTTGCCAGAGTTAACAGACAAGCAACACTGCGTGAGAAAACCGCAGACTTATGTGGGACTTACAACGAACGTATCCGTTAGGATAGTGCAATGAAATTTCGAGTTAATGGGCTATGGCAGTAGACGCCCAACGCAAGTGCCTTTACTAACAGCACGGCGTCGCTTGCAGCGAATCTCCTTGGCTCGTGACCATTTCGGTTGGACCCTAGACGACTGCAAAACCGTGAATTCGTCAGATGAGTCAAAATTTCAGTTGGTAAGAGTTGATGATAGAGTTAGAGTGTGGCGCAAACCCCACGAATCCATAAACCCAAGTTGTCAACAAAGAACTGCACAAGCTGGTCGTGGCTCCATAATGGTGCGGGCTGTGTTTACTTGAAATGGACTGGGTTCTCTGGTCTAACTGAACCAATCATTGACTGGAAATTGTTATGTTCGGCTACTTGCAGACCATCTGCAGCCGTTCATAGACTTCATTTTCCCAAACAACTATGAAATTTTTGTAGGACCACAATTGGTCGCGATTGGTTTGAAAAACATTGTGGACAATTCGAGCGAATGATCTGGCCATCTAGACTGCCCGACATGAAACCCATCGAACATTTATGTTACATAATCGACAGGACATTTCGTGCACAACATTCTACGCCTGCAACACTTTCGTAATTATAGACGGTTGTGGAGGCAGCAGGGTCCAATATTTCTGCAGGAGACTTTGAAAAGGCTTGTTGAGTTAATGCCACATCGAGTTGCTCCATTACGCCGGGAAAAAGATTGTCCGATACGATATTATGAGGAATCCCATAATTTTGGCACTTTATTTTAGTTACATTACACACCGTCATATTACACACAACAATTTGGAGACCACTAGCGACAGAGGTCTGCAAATATGAAGACATGAAGAATAAATATGTAGAATGTTAATAACGCTTGTTTTATTCAGATAGTTTTAAGTGTTTTCACATAAAAAATTCTGAGGCATTACTTTTGAACACGACCTCGTAGAAGCAACAGACAAGTTTTTGGTATACATAGGTCCGCAAACGAGCCATTTCCGAGATCCGCACTTGATACATAGTTATTGAGCCACCACTTGCTTCAGTAAGAAATATTGGTCTAGTTACTACAAATGTATTTGAAATGTCAAGATTTCGGTTAATTTTGCATCACACTTTGCTCATATTTCACCTATAGTCCTTTGTTAGGCAATATTTAAACGCACGAGGGGCCGCCGGCACAATTTTCTGCTGATGTAAGACCGCATATAATGCGCCAATATGATCCAAACTGTGCGGCTGTCCCCGGCGGCGGTTCGAGTCCTCCCTCGGGCATGGGTGTGTGTGTTTGTCCTTAGGATAATTTAGGTTAAGTAGTGTGTAAGCTTAGGGACTGATGACCTTAGCAGTTAAGTCCCATAAGATTTCACACACATTTTTGAATATGATACAAGATGGATTGGTCGATTTGGGAGTGTACTTGGATATTTGGATATTTGTGACTGAGATCATGTCAAGAGTTAATTGTATAATTCCATTTTATACGGTTCAGGAACTGGAGCTGTGAACTTTATACTCTTGTCAAGATTTATGGGTTGATCTGGCACTGTCTGAAAGAAATCGTGAATCACTGCAGAGAAGATTGCAGTACTGCATCTCAGTGCGAGGATAATACGAGAAAAACCTCCGGTTACAGATACGCGCGTACACCACATGTTACCATGTAAAGCACCGAAGTAGTAGTTAGATGGGGGATTAATCGTAAAGAGCATATTTACCCTACACTTGCAGTAACTAAAAATGTATTTCATACTGAAGTCAGTCGAACGTGTAACCACACATTCAAAATTATACACGATCGTTTGTAGTGTCGTGTTTACTGAAAGGTATAGCTTCTGTTACGGTGTACTTTCATCCGTATCAGTTTTCGCTATTAATTTTTATAGCGCTATCCAGTTCCACAACATTTCTGTGCCTCAACTTATGTACTATTAAAAACGTAAAACATCATAATTACATAGAAGCCATTATCAATACAAAAATAATTGCAGTGGAACTGTAGGAGAACTTTGACGTTACCAGTTGTTTCATGGTCGTCGCAAATCTCTGTGCTGCGAAACTATCGAATAATAAATGTGCCGTTCATACCAAAAGATACATTAATTGGAAGAGAAGGTTAGTCTTGTGTCTACAACGGGTGGTCAAAAGGTTTCGATTCAAAGTCCAGTCCAGAATCGGTATGTCAATCTGGAAAACCCGCCATGAGCACTGAGATAATCATCCCACTGACGCATAAAGTTGAAGATACCCATTTGGTAAAACACAGTGTCCTTCTGCTTGAAGAAGTCTATAACTACCTACTGCACACCTTCGTCCGACAGGAATCGCAACCCCTCAAGGCCTTTTCTAAGGGGCCTAAGGAGTAATGATAACACTGGGAGAGGTCAGAACTATAGGGCGGGTGCTCGAGTATCTCCCACATGCGTAGGCGTAACTTCTGCATTAGATTTGAAATATGGAACGTGCTTCACCATGCAGCAGCATTTCTTGTCACGCACCGTTCCACAACAATGGTTTTCGACAGACCTGCTGCCACATACACGTTCTTAATTTTTCGATGGATGTCTACTAGTGTTTGGCCTTCGGCAACCAAGAAAAGAATAAAAGCACGTTGGTCCTGTTTAGAAGCATTTGTTAATAACGTGTCCGCATTTACCGCACACACGTTTAAAAGACACGAATCCATATGTCGGTGCTTATATACTCATACAGAAATCGCCTATGCTGCATATAGTCAGACATAAACATTTCGATCGTCCCTTATAAAAGGAAATGACACACCTTTAGAAAATTGTACTGCTAAGATCTAAACGAACGTCACTTAGGGAAGAATTAATATTTTAATCTCATTAACAGGTTTCCAGGTCTATAGCAGCGTCATCTTACAAAATACTTCAAAAAGTAACGTAACCGAAGTTTCTACTGTGTTGCAGCAGCCTTCTTCAGATCGTTGACTCTGCTGGGGAGTAGGGTGCTTTAGTATCTTGCGTTTATAAAGGTGTCATAAGTCTTAGCTTTCATTGTGACTAAAATACGACTGGTCGATGTTCTGGAGATGTAGGGAATGTGTGGCTGATTATTCGCGAGTTACAAGGCTTGCTGCTAGTATGTGGCCCCAGTGCAAATCGTCGACAAACTTGTCTTGGGCATGAACTGGTTTCAAACAAAATTCATCGAATTTTGTCGTTTACACAAGTTCCTTCTATAAACCACGCACTGATATTAATGCACAAAAATGCATGAGTGTAACCAATGGTTTTGAGAAAAAGTTATTCATATTTATGAATAAAAGTGTATTTGGAGAAGACCATGCAAAATTTGCGAAAGATGCATAACATAATACTAGCAACATGCTGGCAAGTCAGATTTGGAGCAGCTCTGTTTACTGCAAAACTAAACTTTCAAAGAACTGAATTTTTAACGAAATTTTAGTTTGTACTGAAGTGAACAGTATTAGTGTAGTCTTTGATAAATGCACTGCCGTAGGAATGGCCATTTCGGATATTTCGCAAATCCTTCTTATCAACTATCATTATGGATAGAGTGTACTGAACAGATTTCCAGCAAATCACAGAAAACTGTGCTACACGGACACTGACCATTTAATTTATCACTTTACTCATCTTCAGACACTTTAAGTGTGGTTGTCGAAAAAATCAGCAACCAATTCCAAACATGTAATTTTATTTCGTTTTGTGCACCTACTGCCCTACTTCAGAAGACTATACAGAAAATTATACCACAAATAAGTACAAGATAGAGTAGAATACTAGAAAATTAAGACGAATGATTAAAAATTTAAAGACAAAGAGATGATATATACTTAGAATTATCGCATTATTAGCGAGCGTCAAAAATAAACGAGTGTATGTAGCGTAGTACTGTAGTAATACAAAAATAGTAGAACAATATTTCAAAATTGTTAAGGCTTTCGTGGCCACTTGTTGACAAACCGCCTATTGGCTTCTGTCTCGGGTTCTTCGGCCGACGTTCATCTAATGATTTTTCTGACGTTTCGCCAGCACGAGTGGCTGGCATTGTCAAAGCTTCACCCTCCATTGCCGGTGGTGAACTGGACAGTTAACCACCGGCAATGGAGGGTGAAGCTTTGACAATGCCAGCCACTCGTGCTGGCGAAACGTCAGAAAAATCATTAGATGAACGTCGGCCGAAGAACCCGAGACAGAAGCCAATAGGCGGTTTTAGAACAATATTTTATTCAGTAATCAAATACGTTAATGCAGAAAGAGTTAATGAGTGCTTACATATGGATAATGGTACATGTACAAATACTGTGTAAGGACACCAAGAAACAAGAGTAGATATTATGTAAAAACTGGCAGCTGATGAGATGCATATCTACAGGATGGTCTCAGAGTAACGGTAAAAATAAGATATAGTAATAAAACAAAAATTTACGCAACTAAAGTGTCCATAAAATATTGGTGAAAATGTAAGTGCACATAACCAGTGCATTAAATAATATCTAAAATTCTATATATTAATGATAAATAAAATCAGTTAATACAAACGATAGGTGGCGCTATAGATCGTAAATTTACGAATTAATCGCCAAAATAAATCAGTAGCGTGTTAGCAGAGAACCTGACGGCGAAAACAAAGTGCGAAGAGTATTGTAGGACCGGAACCTGTATCTCGAGTAAGTGAAAAAACAGTTCTCAATCACTAGCTAATATGAAGGGCCAAAAATGAGGCTAGAGGAAAGGAAGTGTGGGCACAATTGTGTACTTCCATTACTGTGAAACTATTGTAACTACTGACCTTCATACCAGCTGTATGGAGAGTTTTACAATACGTTGCCGAACTGGTCGATTTTTTGCTAGCAGGAGATATGCCCCTGCAAACAACGCGCGAGGCACATCATGATGATAAAAGCAATAATTAGAGTAAGAAGTGAAACAATTCCTAATCAGTAGCCAAACTGAAATACCAAAAAACTATAGCAGAAACGAAACGTGGGCGTAGTAGAGTACTTCTGTTATAATAGAACACTTCTGTTATAGTAGAATAATTAGATCAGTAATCTATACAAAGTCATAGATACGCTACATGATGTACGAGGCCGTGATGAAAAACAATGTCTCCGAATTTTGTATGTGAAAACTCTTAAAGCCTTTTAAATGAAACAAACGTTATTAACATTCTACATATTTATTCTTCATGTTTACATATTTGCAGCCCTCTGCCGCTTGAGAGCTACGAATAGTAGTTTGTAACATGGCGGTGTATCACGTAAATATGTCGATGCATTACAGTGTGCTACAATCGAATTTGGAATTCCAATAGTTCATTCACATGCGGAGAACCCTCTCTTCTGCATGACAATCAGACGACTTGGTTTCGCTGATATCAATCATCCACCATACAGTCCCGAATTGGTGCAATCCAATTCTCATCTGTTACCAAAACTTAAGAGCATATTTGAGGACTTCACTTTGATTGTGACGAAGAGGTGCAAAGAGAGGTGAGGTTGTGGCTCCATCAACAAAGTCAAACATTCTAGAGTTACCGTATCAAAAAATTGGTCTGTCATCGGGAGAAATGTGTTCGTCGCCAGGACTGAAAAGTATTTAGACATGAAGAACAAAGATGTAGAATGTTAATAACGTTTGTTCTATTTAGGAAGCTTTAAGATTTTCTACGTAAGATATTCGCCGGCACTATTTTTCAGCACGCCCTCGTACTTGTAACTAGCGACGTTCTTACTAACTGTATGGAATAAGTACAATAGGTTTGACGGACTGATGTCAAACTACTAAAAGAATTCGTTAACAGTAACCACAGCTTGTAACTTTAAGGTTAAACACCCTCAACTAGAAAAATAGAATCTCTATTACTTACGCTTATACACTGAAGAGCCAAAGAAATTGGTACACCTGCCTAATATCGTCTAGGGCCCCAACGAACACCCAGAAGTGCCTCAACACGATGTGGCATACACTCGACTAATGTCTGAAGTAGTGCTGGAGGGAACTGACGCTATGAATGCTGCAAGGCTGTCCATAAATCGGTAAGACTTCGAGGGGGTGGATGTCTCTTCCGGACAGCACGTTGCAACGCATCACAGATATGGTCAATAATGTTCGTGTCTGGGAGTTCGGTGGGCAGCGGAAGTGTTTAAACTCAGAAGACTGTTTCTGAAGCCACTCTGTAGCAATGCTGGACGTGTGGGGCGTCGCATTGTCCTCCTGGGATTGCCCAAGTTCGTCAGAATGCACAATGCAAATGAAAGGATGCGGGTGATCAGACAGGATGCTTACGTACGTGCCACCTTCAGAGTCGTATCTAAACATATCAGGGGTCCCATATCACTCCAACTGTACAGACCCCACAACATGACAGAGCCTCCACCAGCTTGAACAGCCCACTGCTGACAAGCAGGGTCCTTGGATTCATGAGGCTGGCTGCATACTCGTACTCGTCCATCCACTCGATACAATTTGAATGGTTCGCTCGCGGACACTCGATGACGATTCAAATGGCTCTGAGCACTATGGGACTTAACATCTGAGGTCATTAGTCCCCTAGAACTTAGAACTACGTAAACCTAACTAACCCATTGACACCACACACATCCATGCCCGAAGCAGGATTCGAACTTGTGACCGTAGCGATCACGCGGTTCCAGACTGAAGCCCCTAGAACCGCTCGGCCATAGCGGCCGGCTACAGTTGATGACGGCCCAGCATTGAAATCTGCAGCAGTTTGCAGAAGGGTTGCACACCTGTCACGTTGAACGATTCTCTTCAGTCGTCGCTGGTCCCGACCTTGCAGGATCTTTTTCCGGCCGCAGCGATGTCGAACATTTGATGTTTCAGTGGATTCCTGATATTCTCGGTACACTCGTTAAATGGTCGTCCGGGAAAATCCCTACTTCATCGCTACCTCGGAGACGCTGTGTCCATCCAATCGCTCGTGCGCCGACTATAACACCTTGTTGAAACTCACTTATATCTTGATAACCTACCATTGCTGAAGCAGTAATCGATCTAACAACTGCACGAGACACTTGTTGTCTTATATAGTCGTTGCCGACCTCAGCGCCGTATTCTGCCGGTTTACATATCTCTGTATTTGAATACGCATGCCTGTACCAGTTTCATTGGCGCTTCACGTATTTGGCTTACCATCCGTAACAAAAGTGTATCAGTACCTTTAAGTTGTGGATCGCTTAGTATCTGTAACAATGAAACGTTAATTAGCTGATAATGTAAGTGACTAACCACCTAGAACTGAAAAAGAATCACTGCTTATAACTGTCGAAGACTAATAACCTGTAAATGTAGATGATAAACTTACTGAGAAAGGTGTGTTACAAATATAATAACCAGCTATATGTAACAAATGTACAAACAGTAAAAGGTTGATTAACTGTAGCTGCGTACAGGTGTTCAAATGTGGCTGTATGTGGCTAAAGAAAAGCAACTAAATGCATCAGTGGCTCAGTTCCATTTGGACAGCGATTTACAGCTAGAGTCAATCAACCTTTTACTGTTTGTATATTTGTCGCATACACTTTGTTTCTATCTTTTTAAGGGAACTTTTACAGAAGTCTACAGTTTCAAGTTATTAATCTTCTACAGTTATGAGTAGGGATTCATTTTTAGTTTTACGTGGTTAGCCACATACATTACTAGGTACTTATCCGTATGTAGTTACAAACATTAAACCATCCACAACTTTGTTTGAATAACCGTTCCGCCGTCATCGCGTGGTGCTGATAAAATGCACGATTATTCGCCGAAATATCGTGGGCATTCGACAATCGTATCCGGCTGGACACACGAGAAACCTTCAAACAGCATATACGGCGGGAAAGCCTCAGGTCACATCCACAGTTTTGTTAACTTTTGTTACAGGTAGATAGTTTCTTTTCTATTATAATTAATTTTTATCCTTAATTTTTGCTACTGCTTGGGAACTGTTTCTGTACTTACTCTAGTTATTACTTCTGGCACCATAGTGTGACTCGCGCGTTGTTTGCGCGAGTTATTTCCCGCGAGCACGTTGTTGACCTCTGTACGCTTGTTCAGCAATGTGTTATAAAACTTACGATACAATTTGTATGAATGTCGCTAGTGGCAATCGTTTCATCACTTATGTTTTTTTTGCATATGCTCCGTAGCAGTTGTTTCGCCGTAACGGGAGTACATAATTGTGCCCACACTTTCTTTTCTCTATCGCCATTTCTGACCCTTCATACTAGCTAGATATTAAGAATCGTTTTTCCGCTTACTCGAAATACAGGTTCGGGCCCCACAATACGCTTCGCACTTCGTTTTCATCGACGGGTTCGCTACTAGAACACTACTGACTTCACTACATTTATTCGGAATTTAGTTCCCAAACCTCCGGTCTATACCGCCTCATGTCGTTTGTATTAACTTATTTTATTCATCATTATTATGTAGGGTTTTATATGTTAGTTAATACGCTGGTTATGTGCACTTACATTTTGACCAATGGTTTATGGCAACTGTAATCGCGTAAGTTATTGCTTTATTACTTTATCCTACTTTTATTGTTACTCTGAGACCGACCGGGAGATATACATCTCATTAGCTGCCAGTTCTTGAATAATATCTGCTCTTGTTTCTTGGTGTCCTTACACAATATGTGTACATGTACCATGATCCATATGTAAGCACTCATGAACTATTTCTGCATAAACATATTTGATTCGTTCAAATGGATCAAATGGCTCTGAGCACTATGGGACTTAACATCTATGGTCATCAGTCCCCTAGAACTTAGAACTACTTAAACCTAACTAATCTAAAGACATCACACAACACCCAGTCATCACGAGGCAGAGAAAATCCCTGACCCCGCCGGGAATCGAACCCTGGAACCCAGGCGTGGGAAGCGAGAACGCTACCGCACGACCACGAGCTGCGGACCAAATTTGATTATTGTATTAGATACTGTTCTAGTATTTTTGTATTACTACAGTATTGGGCTACATACATTTGTTTATTTTTGACTCTCGCTAATAATGCGATAGTTCTAAGCATGTATCATCTCTTTGTTTTTAAATTTTTAATCATGTGCTTTTTAATTCTTTAATATTCCTCTCTGACTTGTACTTATTTGTGGTGTATTTTTCAGTAGGTCTTCTGAAGAAGGGGGATTGAGTGCCTAAAACCAACTGGTCGCTAATTTTTTTTAATTAATTTCCCACGTTAAACTCCACATATTTACTTCGATATCAGGAATAATATCCAGACTAGATTGGATACTTTGAGTTTCCTTGTAATAAGAGTGACAATATACTGTTGGCAAATAAAACGACCTGAGTGGCGGATCTGTTACATAATTTGCCAGTATACAAGAAAAGGAGTATGCATTCGAAAGCGAGTCTTGATGCGTAATGCGCGAAATAAAGAATGGAAAACAGTCTTCTGTTAACTGGTTAACCATTGACAATTACGGGCATTGTGTGTTGAACTGGGAAGTTGAAACAACTAAGCAGCATGTAATGCAACCGAAGTATCTTATTGTTTCTGCTATTATATAAAACAAACTACATTTATCTGCACAAGATGATAAACATTTTGTACTTCCGGATAACGTGAATACATTTGTTTGGGGTCACTACCATTTGAAAAATTATGATCATGGTAATTTATTCTATTGTAAATAACGTAAATACTGAAAATCTGGAGGTCACTACGAAGGTGCACTGCACTGTATAACTGATCATTTGTTTCGTCTGTACCATTTCCTTAACTCAGAACTATAGCTAGGCATACATGCAATAATTATTTTACGTTATGGATGTGGGATAAAGGTAATGAGGTTCCTGAATTTTTCATGTTGTGATGTATTTTCACATTCCGTGTATCTGAGCAGAATTCCCATCACTTTTGAATGTTAAGTTTAGCTGTTTTATGTTACTCTCCTACATGTGCTTGTGTGGGATTTTCTCCTTACGTTAGCAGCTCCCAAGGTGCGTAGACATTTAGCTGCGCACCTAAGCGCTTTCAGCGCCAGCTCAGTACAACATGCTAGCTCTAAACAAGCAGCGCCCGACCATTTCTGTTTCCATCCAAAAACTCGCTGGGAACTTTCCTGAAGCCTTTCCTACATGGAAACCATTTTACTCACCCCGTTACGCTACTTGTAGATAGAGTGGGCACTCATAGTTGAATGTAAAAGACATTGAGATAACTCCTGTGTAGAACTGCCCTTGCTGGAAATTCACAAAATGCTAAAAGTAGATGTTCATCCTAGTGAACTCTCACAATTCAAGCTGTTCGACACAATGCTGCAGCACTGTCCAGTAGTTGACCCTTAACCATAGAGAAACTTACCATCATTTAAAACAATTTCAGGTGCAATACTTTACATTACATGGTTGATCTGTATGAAGATCCTGGTTATAGAGACACATCATATTGTGAGTCCTTTAAATACATTAACAGCAATAGAGGAAAATGCCCTAAGTTGCACACACCCTCCCCTGCCCCCTTTAAGCGGATCCTCCCGTCTCTTGGCTCTGGATGTTCAAATGGCTCTGAGCACTATGGGACTTAACTGCTGTGGTCATCTGTCCCCTAGAATTTAGAACTACTTAAACATAACCACGGCCGGCTCCGAAATTGAATGTAAATATTGGTTTCCGGTTCTTCCACTCTGTAGCTGAGTGCACAAGTCAACCACTTCATTTGTGACTTATCAGTTCCCCATTGCACGTTTTACAACGGGAAAAATTTTTACTTTGTGCTACATTTTTCGTTATTTCTCCTAGATATTAGTAGGTGAGCCTTTCAAAATACAGGTATTCTTGAAGAGTAAGGTTTAAGATTGATACTGACGAGTAAGTTATTCCACTTAGATGTTTAGTTAAAAATTTATTGGGTTAACAAAATGTGGGCTATAGTTGCGTAAACTTGACTTCCTTCATTTGCTTAAACAACTCTTAAATTTATCATGTTTGAAGTTTGCCTGTATTAGTACACACGCTTGTTTTCTTGTAATTCTCCTGAAAATTCCAAACGGAGAATGCAGAAAGTTTATCAAATAGAGTAGAGTACATCAAAAATGACTAAAGCTATTGGTGCAGTTCGGAGAAATAAGATGGGTTGGTAGATGCCCAGTAACCGTTTAATGCTCCAGAAACAACACTTGTAAGGCTGCCCAACATGTAGGTCGGTACATGTGATGAAGCAGCAAAAAAAAAAGGAAGCAGTCCTACATTTTGGGTAAAAATCTTACAGAAGAGCTGTTTAAGTATTGTCTAGCTATGGAAATTTCTTTCTTTAGGCCTACTCGTAATCAAGTGTGAAGAATGGTCATGCAGTTGGCAGACAGAAATAACACTGAACCCATATCAAAGACGAAATCGATTATTGAATGTCAGAAAGAAATCCTACAAGAATTTTCGATAGCAGGCCTCTTGGACTGACCAACGAAAACACGGAGCTGGAACACGTTATAATATACTTACTTTGAAATCGTTATCAGGAGGAAGAAAACTGGCGTTCTACGGATCGGAGCGTGGAATGTCAGATCCCTTAATCGGGCAGGTAGGTTAGAAAATTTAAAAAGGGAAATGGATAGGTTAATGTTAGATATAGTGGGAATTAGTGAAGTTCGGTGGCAAGAGGAACAAGACTTTTGGTCAGGTGAATACAGGGTTATAAATGCAAAATCAAATAGGAGTAATGCAGGAGTAGGTTTAATAATGAATAAAAAATAGGAGTGCGGGTAAGCCACTACGAGCAGCATAGTGAACGCATTATTGTGGCCAAGATAGACACGAAGCCCATGCCTACTACAGTAGTACAAGTTTATATGCCAACTAGCTCTGCAGATGACAAAGAAATTGAAGAAATGTATGATGAAATAAAAGATATTATCCAGATTGTGAAGGGTGACGAAAACTTAATAGTCATGGGTGACTGGAATTCGGTAGTTGGAAAAGGGAGAGAAGAAAAAGTAGCAGGTGAATATGGACTGGGGGTAAGAAATGAAAGAGAAAGCCGCCTGGTAGAATTTTGCACAGAGCACAACTTCATCATAGCTAACACTTGGTTCAAGAATCGTAAAAGAAGGTTGTATACGCGGAAGAAGCTTGGATACACTGACAGGTTTCAGATAGATTATATAATGGTAAGACAGAGATTTAAGAACCAGGTATTAAATTGTAAGACATTTCCAGGGGCAGATGTGGACTCTGACCACAATCTATTGGTTTTGAACTGTAGATTAAAACTAAAGAAACTGCAAAAAGGTGGGAATTTAAAGAGATAGGACTGGGATAAACTGACTAAACCAGAGGTTGTACAGAGTTTCAGGGAGGGCATAAGCAATTGAGGGGAATGGGGGAAAGAAATACAGTAGAAGAAGAATGGGTAGCTTTGACGGATGAAGTAGTGAAGGCAGCAGACAATCAAGTAGGTAAAAAGACGAGGGCTAGTAGAAATACTTGGGTAACAGAAGAAATATTGAATTTAATTGATGAAGGGAGAAAATATAAAAATGCAGTAAATGAAGCAAGCAAAAAGGAATACAAACGTCTCAAAAATGAGATCGACAGGAAGTGCAAAATGGCTAAGCAGGGATGGCTAGAGGGCAAATGTAAGGATGTAGAGGCTTATCTCACTAGGGGTAAGATAGATTCTGCCTACAGGAAAATTAAAGAGACCTTTCGAGAAAAGAGAACCACTTGTATGAATATCAAGAGCTCAGATGGAAACCCAGTTCTAAGAGTTCTAAACAAAGAAGGGAAAGCAGAAAGGTGGAAGGAGTATATAGAGGGTCTATTCAAGGGTGATGTACTTTAGGACAATATTATGGAAATGGAAGAGGATGTAGATGAAGATGAAATGGGACATACGATACTGCGTGAAGAGTCTGACAGAGCACTGAAAGACCTAAGTCGAAACAAGGCCCCAGGAGTAGACAACATTCCATTAGAATTACTGATGGCCTTGGGAGAGCCAGTCCTGACAAAACTCTACCATCCAGTGAGCAAGATGTATGAGACAGGCGAAATACCCTCAGACTTCAAGAAGAATATAATAATTCCAAACCCAAAGAAAGCAGGTATTGACAGATGTGAAAATTACCGAACTATCAGTTTAATAAGTCACGACTGCAAATACTAACCCGAATTCTTTATAGACGAATGGAAAAACTGGTAGAAACCGACCTCGGGGAAGATCAGTTTGGATTCCGTAGAAATATTGGAACACGTGAAGCAATACTCACCCTTCGACTTATCTTAGAAACTAGATTAAGGAAAGGCAAACCTACGTTTCTAGCATTTTTAGACTTAGAGAAAGCTTTTGACAATGTTGACTGAAATACTCTCTTTCAAATTCTGAAGGTAGCAGGGATAAAATACAAGGAGCGAAAGGCTATTTACGATTTGTACAGAAATCAGATGGCAGTTATAAGAGTCGAAGGACATGAAAGGGAAGCAGTGGTTGAGAAGGGATTGAGACAGGGTTGTAGCCTCTCCCCGATGTTATTCAATCTGTATACTGAGCAAGCAGTGAAGGAAACAAGAGAAAAATTCGGAGTAGGTATTAAAATCCATGGTCAAGAAATAAAAACTTTGAGGTTCGCCGATGACATTTTAATTCTGTCAGAGACAGCAACGGACTTGGAACAGCAGTTGAACGGAATGGATAGTGTCTTGAAAGAAGGATATAAGATGAACATCAACAAAAACAAAACGAGGATAATGAAATGTAATCGAATTAAGTTGGGTGATGCTGACGGAATTAGATTAGGAAATGAGACACTTAAAATAGTAAAGGAGTTTTGCTATTTGGGGAGCAAAATAACTGATGATGGTCGAAGTAGAGAGACTATAAAATGTAGACTGGCAATGGCAAGGAAAGCGTTTCTGAAGAAGAGAAATTTGTTAACATCAAGTATATATTTAAGTGTCAGGACGTCGTTTCTGAAAGTATTTGTATTGAGTGTAGCCATGTATGGAAGTGAAACGTGGACGATAAATAGTTTACACAAGAAGAGAATAGAAGCTTTCGAAATGTGATGCTACAGAAAAATGCTGAGGATTAGATTGGTAGATCACATAACTAATGAGGAGGTATTGAATAGGATTGGGGAGAAGAGAAGTTCGTGGCACAACTTGACTGGAAGAAGGGATCGGTTGGTAGGAGCTGTTCTGAGGCATCAAGGGATCACCAATTTAATATTGGAGGGTAATATTGGATGGTAAAAATCGTAGAGGGAAACCAAGAGATGAATACACCCAGCAGATTCGGAAGGATGTAGGTTGCAGTAGGTACTGGGAGATGAAGAAGCTTGCACAGGGTAGAGTAGGATGGAGAGCCTCATCAAACCAGTCTCAGTACTGAAGGCCTCAACAACAACAACAACTTTGAAAATATATTGATTTATTTTTGAAAATAACTTTTTCCGTAATAACTCGTATTTATATTTTTAAGACTAAACTACAAATGGTACATAACATTATGAAGTAAATATTACATGCTTTTATTTATTTATTTATTTAGTGTTCCGTGGGACGAAATTAAGGAGAAGTTTCCATGGTCATGGAATGAGTCAATACATGAAATTATAACACGACATTAGAAACAGATAAAATGAAATTAAAAAAAAAAAACATATTCAGGTGACAAGTTGTAAGTTTAAATAAAGAAAATCAACACTGTAACACTGGGATTTGCTTACTTTTTAAGCTCTTCCAGGAGCTCCTCGACAGAATAGAAGGAGTGAGCCATGAGGAAACTCTTTAATTGAGACTTAAAAGAGTTTGAGCTACTGCTAAGATTTTTGAGTTCTTCTCGTAGCTTATTGAAAGTGGATGCAGCAGAATACTGCACTCCTTTATGCACAAGAGCCAAGGAAGTGCATTCCACATGCAGGTTGGATTTCTGCCTAGTATTAACTGAGGGAAAGCTGCTAACTCTTGGGAATAGGCAAATATTGCTAACAACAAACGACATTAAAGAAAATATATACTGTGAGAGCAATGTCAGAATTCCCAGACTATTGAATAGGGGTCGACATGAGGTTCTCGAACTTACACCACACATAGCTCGAACAGCCCGTTTTTGAGCCAAAAATACCCTTTTTGAATCAGAAGAATCACCACAAAAAATAATACCATACGACATAAGCATATGAAAATATGCGAAGTAGACTACTTTTCGTGTTGAAATGTCACTTATTTCAGATACTGTTCTAATGGTAAATAAAGCAGCATTTAGCTTCTGAACAAGATCCTGGACATGGGCTTTCCACAACAGCTTACTATCTATCCGAACGCCTAGGAACTTGAACTGATCCGTCTCGCTTATAATATGCCCATTCTGTCTGATCAAAATATCGGTTCTTGTTGAATTTTGAGTTAGAAACTGTAAAAACTAAGTCCTACTGTGATTTAGCATCAAATTATTTTACACAAGCCACGAACTTATTTCATGAACTACATTATTTGATACTGTTTCAATATTACACACAAGATCCTTCACTATCAAGCCGGTGTCATCAGCAAACAGAAATATTTTTGAATCACCTGTAATACTAGAAGGCATATCATTTATATAAATAAGAAACAGCAGTGGCCCCAGCACCGACCCTTGGGGAACACCCCACTTAACAGTGCCCCATTGGGACTGAACATCACTACCACTCTCAATATTGCGGAGAATTGCCTTCTTATTTTTGTTCTTAAAGTAAGATTCGAACCAATTGTAAGCTACTCCCCTTACTCCATAATGGTCCAACTTCTGCAGTAATATTTTGTGGTCAACACATTCAAAAGCCTTCGTTAAATCAAAGAAGACACCTAACGTTCGCAACCTTTTATTTCATCCGTCCAAAACCTCACAGAGAAAAGAGAATATAGCATTTTCAGTTCCTAAGCCATTTCTAAAACCAAACTGTACTTTTGACAGCAAATTATGTGAATTTAAATGCTCCAGTAACCTTGTTTAAACAGCTCTCTCGCTAACTTTAGCAAACACCGATGGCATAGAAATAGGTCTATTATTGTCAACATTATCCCTGTCTCCCTTTTTATAAAGTGGCTTCACTACCGAGTACTTTAATCGGTCAGGAAACCGACCACTCCTAAAGGAAAAGTTACAGATATGGCTAAGTACTGGGCTAACATACATAGAACAATACTTCAGTATTCTGCTAGATACCCCGTCATATCCATAAGAGTTCTTGGTCTTTAGTGATTTAATTATTAACTCAATCTCCCTCTTGTCAGTATCATGGAGGAGCATTTCAGGTAACAGTCTCGGAACACTTTTTTTCTACGAGCGCTATATGATTCCCTGTTGGGACCAGGTTTCTATTTAGTTCACCTGCTATATTCAGAAAGTGATTATTAAATACTGTACATATATGCGACTTATCAGTAACACGGAAATTCCCACTACGCACTGATTCTATATCCTCGACCTGACTCTGCAGACCAGCCACTTCCTTTACGACTGACCATATGGTTTAAATTTTATCCTGAGACTTAGCTATTCCATCTGCATACCACATACTTTTTGCCTTCCTAATAACATTTTTAAGCACCTTACAATACTGTTTGTAATGGGCTGCTGCATTTAGGTTTTGACTGTTTCTAACGTTTTGATATAATTGCCACTTTGTTCTACAAGATATTCTTATCCCTCTAGTCAGCCACCCAGGCTGCCTGTTTGTGCTAGTACCCTGTTTTGAACGTTCTAACGGAAAGCAACTTTCAAAGAGCACGAAAAAAGTCTTGAGGAAAGAATTATATTTATCGTCTACCGTATCAGGACTATAAACATCTTGCCACTCTTGTTCCTTGATAAGGTTTACAAAGGTCTCTACAGCAACTGGATCAGCTTTCCCAATAAGTTCATAACTATATTTAACATGTGTTGCAGCACAATTGAAAGGCCATTCACCTTTTTGATAACAGAATGCTCTTATAGTAATGAGGAATGAACAAAAATATTATCTATGGTTGTTCTACTGTTCCCTTGCACTCTCGTTGGAAAGAATACGGTTTGCATAAGATTATATGAATTAAGGAGGTCCACCAGCGTCCTTTTCCTTGCACAATCACTAATACAATTAATATTGAAGTCACCACATATAACTAACTTTTTGTATTTTCTATAAAGTGAAACAAGAACCTCCTCTAGCCTTAGCAAAAATGTTGTGAAATCGGAGTCTGGGGATCTATAAATAACAACAGTTAGAAGTTTAGCTCCGTTAAATTTAACCACACCTGCACAACATTCAAACACCTTTTCAGTGCAGTACTTTGAAACATCAATTGACTCAAATGGGATGCCGTTTTTCACATACATGGCTACTGCCCCACACCACAAAGAGCTCCTCGAAAAGCTGCCAGCCAGCCTGTATCCTGGTAAAGGAAGCCTCTGAATTATTTCCTTATTTAAGAAGTGTTCAGATATACCAGTGATTCCAGAGTCAACATCTATAAGCAGTTTACTAACTTTATCTCTAATACCTTGTATATTTTGATGAAATATACTAATTCCCTCATTACTCGGATACCTAAGCTTTGTCAAAAGTGGTTCCTTTGTTAGAGAGACTTCCCTTAAGCAGGAATACCTATCAGCTGACTGATAGGTTAAAACATAGGTTCCTACGAATTTATTTTTTAAATGAAAATTATGGGTGCCCGTTTTTTGCACTTTGTTCTACCATTAAGCAGTAACAGTTCGCTTGAAAGAATTTTTATCCTCTAATCTTTTGCCAGCAAGAAGAGCTTTCAAATGAAATGAGAGATGAAAATCTGCCATGGTTCTAAATGTATCTCCCAGCCAAAGACTGGAAAGCGATGTCCGCAGCAGCAGCCAAATAGGGACTGACATTTTCATGGATGAAAACAGTACAAAGTCTCAACATGCCACGTTGCTCTTTTTCCGCGGTCCGATTTGAACGCAGTGCTGTAGTAGGTGATAGCACCGCGCCCCAAGACGTCATTCAACCTGACACTTTTGTCTCAAAAAACTGCGCACAGACGCTTCCGAGTTGTCTGCTTGTTGTCTTTCACAATGACGACAAGTGCTTTCATTTTGTCGACAGTTGTTCCCTATCGTGTCTCCTAAGTCAAGATGCCTGTCAAAGCAGATAGCATCTTCCCCATAGCACCAAGCCGACAGCAGTTACATTTGTGCAATATTCTGAAAGTAAATGTAAGTCCCAGTGGGAACATAGTTTCCTAAGTTTCAAACTATCTGACAATCTCTTACAGCAATGGGTGAGTAATATATGGAAAAACTGGGGATAAAATTGCCATGGTGAATCTTCATTTCCCCTTCACCTTCCTCATCGCCTGTCACCAGAAACAGCTAACCCCCGCCGCATCCCTCATTGTCACGCTTCCTGGAAATGTTATATTCAGCTCACAATCGTTGGTACACTCACAGTCTGTTTATTGTACATATCATACACATGACGGGAAATATAATCAGCTGATGAATTATGTGCATTCAGAAACTGTATGACTCACTGCACTTTATACAAAGTTGGCATGTATGTTGACTTGAGCATTAACACAACCCACGGTCAAGCGCTAACATCACTATCATCTGTAACAGTCATCGTGCTACGCCGCTGATGGGTCTCTCTCATTGTGACAAACGCAAGTCTTGCGTATCTAAAGCAGCTACAGAATAATTCGCAAACGAAATTTACAATCTAGCGCTCTTTCTACTTTTAACTAATGCATAACAGCCAGCTGGCAATGCTACAGTAATTTCTGGCATCTCAACAACTGCTTGTGGGCTACACAATTTCAGTCAAGGAACCTCTATGTTTGTAATGTATCTGATGTGCTAATCTGCTTTCAATTTGTGTAATGATCATTCTGTTCTTTTAACTGCTCGTAAGATGCTATTAGCTGTGTTAATGCAGTATAAAATACATAAACCATGGAATGCACTCCGAGTTTACACTCCAAGTTCCGTAGGACCAAACTGAGGATCAAATCTCCAAGGTCATGGAACGTGTCAGTACACGAAATTACAACATAAAAGTAATGACAGATAAAAAAAATGTTTGTTCCCGAAAAAAGTCAATCCATAAGTTTAAGTACATGCAATCAACAATACAACAGGAATCAGCTTAATTTTTCAAGGAGTTCCTCGACAGAATAGAAGGAGAGACCTATGAGGAAGCTCTTCAGTTTCGATTTGAAAGCGCGTGGATTACTACTAATATTTTTGAGAATTCGAGTGGTACCTTACTGAAAATGGATGCAGTAGTATACTGCACATCTTTCGGCACAAGAGTTAAGGAAGTCCTATCCAAATGCAGATTGGCTTTCTGCCGAGCATTAACTGAGTTAAAGTTGCTTATTCTTGGGAATAAGCTAATATTGGTAACAAGAAATGACAGTAAGGAAAATATATATTGAGAGGCAGACTCGTGAACAGGGGTCCACAAGAGGTTCGTGAACTTACACCAACTTATTGCCCGAACTGTCTGTTTCTGAACCAAAATTATCCTTTTGCAATGGGAAGAGTTACCCCAAAATATAATACCGTACGATATATGAGAATGAAAATAAGCAAAGTAGACTACGTTTCTTGTCGAACGATCACTTACTTCAGATACCGTTCGAATAATAAAAATGGCAGCATTAAGTCTTTGAACAAGATCCTGAACATGGGCTTTCCATGACAGTTTACTATCTATCTAAACACAAAGAGCTGGCCGTTGTGGCCGAGCGGTTCTAGGCTCTTCTGTCAGGAACCGCGCGACTGCTATGGTCGACTGCTATGGTCGCAGGTTCGAATCCTGCCTCGTGCATGGATGTGCGTGATGTCCTTAGGTTAGTTAGGTTTAAGTAGTTCTAAGTTCTAGGGGACTGATGACCTCAGATGTTAAATCCCATAGTGCTCAGAGCCATTTGAACCATTTTGAAATTTGAACACCTAAAAATTTGAACTGTTTAGTTTCACTAATCATATGCTCATTCTGTAAAATTAAAACGTCAGGTTTTGTTGAATTGTGTGTTAGAAACTGTAAAAACTGAGTCTTACTGTGATTTAGCGTTAGTTTATTTTCTACAAGCCATGAACTTAGGTCATGAACAGCCCTATTTGAAACCAAGCCAATGTTGCACACAACATCCTTTACTACCAAGCTAGTGTTATCATCAAACAGAAATGTTTTAGAGTTACCCGTAATACTAGAGGGCATATCATTTATACAAATAAAGAACAGGAGTGGCCCCAACACTGATCCCTGGGGTACCCCTACTTGGCCATACCCCACTCAG
Organism: Schistocerca serialis cubense; assembly: GCF_023864345.2. Lineage (NCBI taxonomy): Eukaryota > Metazoa > Arthropoda > Insecta > Orthoptera > Acrididae > Schistocerca > Schistocerca serialis. The sequence goes on along the minus strand of NC_064640.1, from coordinate 348,364,096 downwards.
ACGCCACATCACAGCCATTCTCAACATAGTGAATAATGACCTTTTCCTGTCTGTTGCTAAAGGAAGAGGTGAACCAATTGTGAGCTACTTCCCGTATTCCGTAATGGTTCAATTTCTGGAGCAATTAAATGCCTTAATTAAATCAAAAAAATATGCCTAGCGTTCGAAACATTTTGTTTAACCCATCCAGTACGTCACATAGAAAAGAGAATATAGCATTTTGAGCTGTTAAACGACTTCTAAAGCCGAACTGTACATTTGATAGCAAATCGTGTATTACAAAATGGTCAATTATCCTTACATTCACAGCCTTTTCAATAACTTTGGCAAACACTGATGTCATAGAAATAAATCTAAAATAGTCTACATTATCCCTTTCTCCCTTTTTATAAAGCGGCTTTACTACTGAATACTTTAATCTTTCAAGAAACTGACTATTCCTAAAGAAAAAATTACAAATATGGCTGAACATAGGGCTAACATGTGCACCACAATACTTTAATATTCTGCTAGGCACTCCATCATATCCATGAGAGTCCTTAGTCTTCAGTGATATAATTATTGACTCAGTCTTCCCCTTGTCTGTCTCACAGAGGAGTGTTTCAGACATCAATCTCGGAAAGGAATTTGCCAAGGAAGTTATATGACTCCCTGTAGAAACTAAGTTTTTATTCAATTCACCAGCAAGTGACATCTGATTTATCCGTATCAGAAATATTTTGCTTAAGAACTGTCTCTATATAGTCGACCTTGTGGTGCTGACCAGACACTTCCTTCACAACTGACCATATGGTTCTAATTTTATCCTGTGAATTAGTTATTCTATTTGCATACCACATACTCTTTGCCTTTCTAATAATATTTTAGGCACGTTAAAATTATGTTTGTAATTGGTTATTGTAGCTTGATTGCGACTACTTCTAACATTTTGATATAATTCCCGCTTTATTCTACATGATATCCTTATCTCACTAGTCAGCCACCCAGGCTGCCTATTGCTGCTAGTATCATAGTATCACGTTTAGAACGTTCTAATGGGAAGCAACTTTCAAAGAGCATGAGAAATGTGTTAATGAAAGCATTATATTTATCATCTATGTTATTGGCACTATAAACGTCCTACGACTCTTGTTCCTTGACGTGGTTTAAAAAACTCTCTATTGCTATTGGATTAACTTTCCTACGTAGTTTGTAATTTTCTATGACCTTGGTTTGAGTACGATTTCACTCACTGGTGCCACGCTGGGTAGCCGCGCGGTCTGAGGAGCCCTCTCACCTCCCGTAGAAGGTTCAAGCCCTCCCTCGGGCATGGATGTGTGTGTTGTCCTTAACGCAAGTTAGTTTAAGTTCGACTAACTAGTGTGTAAGCCCTAGGGACCGATGACCTCAGCAGTTTGGTACCATAAGACCTTACCACAATTTCCAAATTTCACTCCCTGGTAGTGAGATATATTGTTTCCTATAGCAACGAGTTGTTCATGGTAAAGAAGATATATTGTACATTGTGCAGGTGTATATTATACTAGTCACCAATATCAGTTTATTAATGTTTGTTGTATCAGTTATTAATTATTTAAAGTTTACCAAATTAATGGATATACAGCAAAAAAGTCACCATGAATCATAGTTCATTACATTGTTCATATCTGCAGCTATTCTTCCTGAGTTGCAGCTTAAATGCTGCTTACTTTGTAGATAAGAATAATTATTACTCTTTTGCAACTGAATTTTATAACTGTTTTTAATAATTTTTATCATAGCATATGAAAATTTTGCGTTTCACTTGAAATAAAGGATACTAAGAAGATTTTACGGAATGAGATAGCCACAACTTGTGTCTCTCCATGTTTAGACTTTTCTATACAGTGAAGAGTGCCTGAAGGTGAAAATCACTCGGACGCCACTCTGAAGGACTTTTGGGGTGAATGGTGGGCTAGAGGGCCCAGTGGAAACACCGTTGAAATAAAGAGTGCTAGAGGACTGATGACCTCAGATGTTAAAGTCCTCTAGTGCTAATAGCCAATACATGATGTGTCACAGCTCCGACAGGCAAACATGGTCAGTGTTGACTTACGGCTGGCGCCTTCTGCCCTGGAAACTAAGGTGATACGGCTGGCCCCTGTTTGCCTCTTCGTTGTACCTGGCTGGTGCTGAGATATGGGTGGTGGCCTCTGTCCTGGATGCCAAGCTGGTGCCCTACGATGCTGACGGCAGGCCCGTGGTAGACTGCCACCTTAGATGCCATAGCCATTGACGTCAGTAGTGGGTTACTTCCCTCGACAGCGCGTAGCCGTGGCGCCCCCGCTCTGCACGTGATTGTGCCCAAGATAGGGCTCACTGACCTCTGGCAGGAGTCGGACAGCGGCTGGCAGAGAGGTCCCAAGTCCCACTAGGAACTCAGCGCCAGCGGCAGTAGGCATGAACGGCAGATCGGTGGGACTCTGTGGTCAAGTCCCCTGAAGAACTTAGAGCTAGTGGCAGACGCAGACCGGACTCAAACTCATGGCTGCTGCTGATGGTGCCTGGTTGTCTCGCTGTCCAGCGTAGCTATGGCGTCATGGTGGCGTTGCTGGTCTCTGGCGACAAGAAATCATCCCTGTCTCAAAATTCAGACTTATTTATTTGCCTCTGGTACACATTTATTTCACTAAAATCGAGCACCTAGTCACATCACCCACAACAGGAGACTTGCCACGGTAGGGTGACTCGCTAGGCAGTTACTGCTGTGCTGTGCAGTTTACTGCTGCGCTAGGTTATCCTCGACTCGCAGTCCACTTGGCATGTCTGCAATTGTGAACCACATATCGCCACACTGGCAGCTACCAACTCGCGGTTGTTGATGCAATACTCCACAGCTGCTTTCTCACTATTACTTAGTGCTTTTGCTGAAGACTTATAATTTTTTTTTCCATACTCCGCAAGCCACCTGACGGTGTGTGGCGGAGGGTACGTTGAGTACCTCTATCGGTTCCCCCTTCTATTCCGGTCTTGTATTATTCATAGAAAGAAGGATTGTCGTTATGCCTCTGTGTGGGCTCTAATCTCTCTGATTTTATCCTCATGGTCTCTTCGCGAGATATACGTAGGAGGGAGCAATATACTGCTTGACTCCTCGGTGAAGGTATGTTCTCGAAACTTCAACAAAAGTCCTTACCGAACTACTGAGCGTCTCTCCTGCAGAGTCTTCCACTGGAGTTTATCTATCATCTCCGTAACGCTTTCGCGGTTACTAAATGATCCGGTAACGAAGCGCGCTGCTCTTCGTTGGATCTTCTCTATCTCTTCTATCAACCCTATCTGGTACGGATCCCACACTGCTGAGCAGTATTCAAGACGTGGGCGAACAAGCGTACTGTAACCTACTTCCTTTGTTTTCGGATTGCATTTCCTTAGGATTCTTCCAATGAATCTCAGTGTGGCATCTGCTTTACCGACGATCAACTTCATATGATCATTCCATTTTAAATCACTCCTATTGCGTACTCGCAGATGATTTATGGAATTAACTGCTTCCATTTGCTGACCTGCTATATTGTTGCTAAATGATATGGGATCTTTCTTTCTGTGTATTCGCAGCACATTACACTTGTCTACATTGAGATTCAATTGCCATTCCCTACACTATGCGTCAATTCGCTGCAGATCCTCCTGCATTTTAGTAGAATTTTCCATTGTTACAACCTCTCGATATACCACAGCATCATCCGTAGAAAGCCTCAGTGATTTTCCGATGTCATCCACAAGGTCGTTTATGTACACTCCTGGAAATGGAAAAAAGAACACATTGACACCGGTGTGTCAGACCCACTATACTTGCTCCGGACACTGCGAGAGGGCTGTACAAGCAATGATCACACGCACGGCACAGCGGACACACCAGGAACCGCGGTGTTGGCCGTCGAATGGCATTAGCTGCGCAGCATTTGTGCACCGCCGCCGTCAGTGTCAGCCAGTTTGCCGTGGCATACGGAGCTCCATCGCAGTCTTTAACACTGGTAGCATGCCGAGACAGCGTGGACGTGAACCGTATGTGCAGTTGACGGACTTTGAGCGAGGGCGTATAGTGGGCATGCGGGAGGCCGGGTGGACGTACCGCCGAATTGCTCAACACGTGGGGCGTGAGGTCTCCACAGTACATCGATGTTGTCGCCAGTGGTCGGCGGAAGGTGCACGTGCCCGTCGACCTGGGACCGGACCGCAGCGACGCACGGATGCACGCCAAGACCGTAGGATCCTACGCAGTGCCGTAGGGGACCGCACCGCCACTTCCCAGCAAATTAGGGACACTGTTGCTCCTGGGGTATCGGCGAGGACCATTCGCAACCGTCTCCATGAAGCTGGGCTACGGTCCCGCACACCGTTAGGCCGTCTTCCGCTCACGCCCCAACATCGTGCAGCCCGCCTCCAGTGGTGTCGCGACAGGCGTGAATGGAGGGACGAATGGAGACGTGTCGTCTTCAGCGATGAGAGTCGCTTCTGCCTTGGTGCCAATGATGGTCGTATGCGTGTTTGGCGCCGTGCAGGTGAGCGCCACAATCAGGACTGCATACGACCGAGGCACACAGGGCCAACACCCGGCATCATGGTGTGGGGAGCGATCTCCTACACTGGCCGTACACCACTGGTGATCGTCGAGGGGACACTGAATAGTGCACGGTACATCCAAACCGTCATCGAACCCATCGTTCTACCATTCCTAGACCGGCAAGGGAACTTGCTGTTCCAACAGGACAATGCGCGTTCGCATGTATCCCGTGCCACCCAACGTGCTCTAGAAGGTGTAAGTCAACTACCCTGGCCAGCAAGATCTCCGGATCTGTCCCCCATTGAGCATGTTTGGGACTGGATGAAGCGTCGTCTCACGCGGTCTGCACGTCCAGCACGAACGCTGGTCCAACTGAGGCGCCAGGTGGAAATGGCATGGCAAGCCGTTCCACAGGACTACATCCAGCATCTCTACGATCGTCTCCATGGGAGAATAGCAGCCTGCATTGCTGCGAAAGGTGGATATACACTGTACTAGTGCCGACATTGTGCATGCTCTGTTGCCTGTGTCTATGTGCCTGTGGTTCTGTCAGTGTGATCATGTGATGTATCTGACCCCAGGAATGTGTCAATAAAGTTTCCCCTTCCTGGGACAATGAATTCACGGTGTTCTTATTTCAATTTCCAGGAGTGTATATTGTGAATAGCAACGGTCCTACGACACTCCCCTGCGGCACACCTGAAATCACTCTTACTTCGGAAGACTTCTCTCCATTGAGAATGACATGCTGCGTTCTGTTATCTAGGAACTCTTCAATCCAATCACACAATTGGTCTGATAGTCCATATGCTCTTACTTTGTTCATTAAACGACTGTGGGGAACTGTATCGAACGCCTTGCGGAAGTCAAGAAACACGGCATCTATCTGGGAACCCGTGTCTATGGCCCTGTGAGTCTCGTGGGCGAATAGCGCAAGCTGGGTTTCACACAATCGTTTTTTTCGAATTCCATGCTGATTCCTACAGAGTAGATTTCTAGTTTCCCGAAAAGTCATTACACTCGAACATAATACGTGTTCCAAAATTCTACAACTGATCGACGTTAGAGATATGGGTCTATAGTTCTGCACATCTGTTCGACGTCCCTTCTTGACAACGGGATGACCTGTGCCCTTTTCCAATCCTTTGGAACGCTACGCTCTTCTAGAGACCTACGGTACACCGCTGCAAGAAGAGGGCCAAGTTCCTTCGCGTACTCTGTGTGAAATCGAACTGATATCGCATCAGGTCCAGCTGCCTTTCCTCTTTTGAGCGATTTTAATTGTTTCTCTATCCCTCTGTCATCTATTTCGATATCTACCATTTTGTCATCTGTGCGACAATCTAGAGAAGGAACTACAGTGCTGTCTTCCTCTGTGAAACAGCTTTGCAAAAAGACATTTAGTATTTCGGCCTTTAGTCTGTCATCCTCTGTTTCAGTACCATTTTGGTCACAGAGTGTCTGGACATTTTGTTTTGATCCACCTACCGCTTTGACATAAGACCAAAATTTCTTAGGATTTTCTGTCAAGTCAGTACATAGAACTTTACTTTTGCTCAAACTTTACTTTTACTCAAAGACTGGGCAGCGGCACTACAACAGGCACTGTAGCGAAGAACTAGAGCTCCTCCTATCACTTTAAAATTAGTTGTAGTTCATTTGGCATATTTAAATACTTTCTTGAAAGAAAGAATGGTGAACAGTTCTGCGGTGTCATGGCACTCAAAAGTTAACAGGGAGTAAGTAATTTGATAAAATATTTCCTGTTCTAGGAAGCAATATTTGGTACCGTATTTAAATGGTGTGGAATGTTGAGGATAAATACTTCCAACTTACGGCGTGCATCCTGCTGACGTCATTTTCACTAACAATTATAAAACATATTTTATTTGAAATAAATATAGCCTAAAAGTTGCCTGTATATGTGACTAAACGTTTCCTAAGGGAATGTATGGACAGAAAACACTATCGCAGATAAATTGACACGATGATATTTATTCATTATCGGAGTATAATTTGTGTTCACATGTCTGCGCGACAAAGGCAAGTATATCACTTGTTTTGTTGTTGAAAGAAAGAATGGTGAACAGTTCTGCGGTGTCATTGCACTCTAAAGCTAACAGGGAGTAAGTAATTTGATAAAATATTTCCTGTTCTAAGAAGCAATATTTGGTACCGTATTTAAATGGTGTGGAATATTGAGGATAAATACTTCCATCTTACAGCGTGCATCCTACTGACGTCATTTTCACTAACAATTATAAATCCTATTTTATTTGAAATAAATATAGCCTAAAAAATTGCCTGTATATGTGACTAAACGTTTTCTAAGGGAATGTGTGGACAGAAAATACTATCGCAGATAAATTGTCAAGATGATATTTATTCATTATCTGAGTATAATTTGTGTTCACATTTCTGTGCGACAAAGACAAGTATTTCACTTGTTTTGTTGTAAAGCGTCAGTACGCAGAAGTTTTTGAAAGCCAGCTGATTGCAGAAATAGTCATCTAAACTCCTGAAAACTGCCATTCACATAACACAATGAAGAAACTAGAGGCTATGGTTCAAAAACATTACTTACAGTACTTGAAACTCATTTAATCCACAAAAGGAAGTGAGGTCACATACTGGACTCCAAAACCAAAATCATACACTGTTGCATTATGACGTGTGTGTGTGTGTCTGTGTGTGTAAGAGAGAGAGAAAGAGAGAGAGAGAGATATTTTCTGCAACGCTTATTACAACGATATGATATACTCTGACAATCCAATTTCATTCTAGTAGTTTAAATACCTTTATTGGATTCTAGTAAATGGCTTGAAGGAAACTGTAGCCACAACTCTTTACTGCTGCTGTTATAGAGGAACCATGTCTGTCAGATGTCAAAAGGCTATTGACACACAGTCAACATGGGTTTAGAAAACATCGTTTTTGTGAAACACGACTAGCCCTTTATGCACGTGAAGTGCTGAGTGCTATTGACAAGGGATTTCAGACCGATTCCGTTTTTCTGGATTCCTGGAATGCTTTTGACACTGTACCACACAAGCGGCTCGTAGTGAAATTGCGTGCTTATGGAATATCGTCTCAGTTATGTGACTGGATCTGTGATTTCCTGTCAGAGAGGTCACAGTTAGTGGTACTTGACGGAAAGTCATCGAGTAAAACAGATGTGATTTCCGGCGTTCCCCAAGGTAGTATTATAGGCCTTTTGCTGTTCCTTATCTATATAAACGGTTTGGGAAACAATCTGAGCAGCCGTCTTCGGTTGTCTGCAGATGACGCTGTCGTTTATCGACTAATAAGGTCATTAGAAGATCAAAACAAACTGCAAAACGGTTTAGAAGAAATATCGGAATGGTGCGAAAAGTGGCAGTTGACCTTAAATAACGAAAAGTGTGAGGTCATCCACATGAGTGCTAAAAGGAACTCGTTAAACTCTGGTTACACGATAAATCAGTCTAATCTGAAAGCCGTAAATTCAACTAAATACCTAGGTATTACAATTACGAACAACTTAAATTGGAAGAAACACATAGAAAATGTTGTGGGGACGGCTAACCAAAGACTGCGTTTTATTGGTAGGACACTTAGAAAATGTAATAGGTCTACTAAGGAGACTGCCTACACTACGCGTGTCCGTCCTCTTTTAGAATACTGCTGCGCGGTGTGGGATCCTTACCAGATAGGGCTGAAGGAGTACATCGAAAAAGTTCAAAGAAAGGCAGCACGTTTTGTATTATCGCGTAATATGGGAGAGAGTGTCACAGAAATGATACAGGATTTGGGATGGAAATTATTAAAAGAAAGGCGTTTTTCGTTGCGACGGAATCTTCTCACGAAGTTTCAATCACCAACTTTCTCCTCCGAATGCAAAATTATTTTGTTGACACCGACTTACATAGGGAGGAACGATCACCACGATAAAATAAGGGAAATCAGAGCTCGTACGGAAAGATATAGGTGTTCATTCTTTCCGCGCGCCATACGAGAATGGAATAATAGAGAATTGTGAAGATGGTTCGATGAACCCTCTGCCAGGCACTTAAATGTGATTTCCAGAGTATCCATGTAGATGTAGATGTAGACTTATCGTATTTCTTTAACGTCCTTCCAGTTTATTAGATATACTATTTTCGTCTTTTAGAATTATCTGTTCAACAATTATCTTTATGCCAGAAGTTTCCACAATGTGATAGAGATGTAGGGGCGTATCGTCGTGTGCTTTAAGCTCTTGCATTTCACAAAGGCCTAGGATCATTGCGTTGCTTGTGTGTTAATATAATATCGCGCCCTGCAGAAAGTCAATGGTGATTCTAACGTCGTCGTAACAGTGCGTTTTGGAACCCGATTCCATCGTACCGATATTGATCCGTAGAGTTCTATATTGTATTTCGTCCATTTACAATGGGGTATTTGTGTATGCAGATCGCAATCGAATGAATGTGCAGTCCATGTGAAAACAAATGAATGATAGACAAATGCAACGTAATTAATACACTGCACTCAAATTCCCATCAAGCAATAGTAATTTGTCTTTCAGTGGTTTCCCTAAAACGATTAAGGCGATTTCCAGGATGGTTCTATTGAAAAGGTTTGTGTGGAATTTTGTTCTGATTCTGCTACACTGCAGCATCTTCTTAGTCTTAGGTAAATGCCTATAACTGGTCGAAAGTTATTTATTTCTCTTCCTAATTCTTTCCTGTAAGTGAACTTCGTGTGAGTAGGCAATTTATTTTCAACTCTAAATATTTAGCAGTTTTCCTTAAGACCCCACATACATTAACTTGAATTTCCCTCTAAAAATGATTTTATCTAAATAAACCCTCTTTTTACCATAGACGCATGTATATAGTACTTTTGCTTCTAGTTGCAGCAGCATGTGAACATTGTCTCTAAACAAGCTAAGGCAACTGTTACCAAAAGCATGAAAAGTACGTTTCAATGCCCATCTTCATTTCCTCATGATCCAGGTCAAAGCAACCGAAAATCGCTGGCGGAGATAACGCTTTCTTTCGTCCAGCCAAGTAGGAAGAACTAGCCGTCGAGTAACACGTCTCCCCAAACGCTTCTTGTGTCCCTAAATAAATACCGGTCTGACCATAATACACTTATTTTAGGGAATTGAAACTCAGTGTGACATTTTTCTTTTTGATTGAGGGTTTCGTGCTGATTGCACTTTGCTATTTTTATTATAAGCCTTAAGCGAAATAGAAGACTCAGTGCCTAATATAGGCCACTCCATAGGTCAACGTATCTGCTCAGACCACCACCTGCTGTTTGGTGAAGGACAAGTCCACGACACAATGCCCCTGCCTGCCGGTTAGTCACTCTTCGTTCGCATAGTCACCAACGCTAGCTCTGACTGGAGAGGCTTCCAAATCGATTTTCGCTTAAACCACTTTCGCTAGGTTCCTCGTTATATTACGAAAACTGGCTCACGTTTTTTGGTAAATGATGATTGACAGTATTCCCTGCTCGAGCCGAAGATGTGAAATGTGTACCCGTATTCTTTCTGCGACATCGCATTTTTTCTCACTGGGTGAGTGTATGTAAATGGCAACGACTTATGTCCAAGTTGCTACGTTCTTCAGATATAACTTCACAAAGTACAGTTAATACGTGTGAAAAGTATGATAATCTCTTCATTTTGCGGTAAATATGTAGATGTATACTGCTGGGCTAAAATAATTTTACGCAATGTAAGGAGCAGGAAATGGTGCAAATAGTAATAACAAACTAGCATTTTTAACAGGGGAAACGGAGATTTGGTGACACCTAGAAATGGAGCGGTGTTGAAAGGACACGTAATTAGTGTAGCAGCATCAGCGAGCCGTGAACTGTCCGCTAGGAGTAACGTCTGAGCGTAAATGACGCGTTCTCTGGTGGTGGACGAACAGCGTACAGAATATCTATATCTGGCAGCATCCTAAACTATAACATTAGACTTCATATAGTGAAGACTACTTAAATGAACGATTTTCAACATAGCACTTAATATGTTTACTGTAGGAAGAGATTATAAGTGTGATTCAAGGAGCGGAAGAAACTAAGTGTTAATAGCAGCGCTCTGTTCTCCATTAGTTTAAAGTGAAACGATGATGCTGTGGTCCAAGTGCTTACAGTGACTCACCACCGAATTTTTCAACAAAGACTTTAATTCAGAATACAGTGCAGAAAGTTATTTCATTTAGAACAGGATACAAGATAGACTGAAATTCATGGAAGCATAATAATTACTTACTCAAGATTAACAATAACAAAAATAGAAAATTAAACCTTCCGACCACTTCCGGTAAATTTTCTCCAAGAAAGAGGTCTCTTGCAACATCTCAAAAGCTCCAGTAACGTCTTATTTAACCTAAGGATGGAAATGGAAATGTCGTGTGGCTAGGGCCTCCCGTTGGGTAGGCCGTTCGCCTGGTGCAGGTCTTTCGATTTGACGCCACTTCGGCGACCTGCGCGTCGATGGGGATGAAATGATGATGATTAGGACAACACAACACCCAGTCCCTGAGCGGAGAAAATTTCCGACCCAGCCGGGAATCGAACCCGGGCCCTTAGGATTGACAGTCTGTCACGCTGACCACTCAGCTACCGGGGCGGACCACCTAAGGATAAAAATGAACGAAGTATTTCATAACCACTCGTTTCCGGTCAATTACTATACAAGTTTGTCGAGCAGGCAAGCCGTGGAGAAAATGTCATCTGCTGCTCAATATGAATGCTTGTATATTCTTGACAAAATTTGGTCGTATGTAGTATTATAATACAGTCTAAGAAAACAAAAGTGACGCACTGCGAGGGAATTATCCGAACTGGATGGAAGTCGTTTGATATGATGTACATGTACCGACAAACATACTATTACAATTTCAGAAAAATTCGATGATTGTTCGAGAGAAAGAGATTCAAAAAATGATCAAGTCAATACCGCATTGCTCCACTACTGGCCCTTATGCAAACAGTTATTCCGCATGGGACTGGCTGACAAAGTTGTTGGATGTACTCTTGACGGATATCGTGACAAATTTGGGGCAACTGGTGCGCTAGATCATCAAAATACCGAGCAGATTGGAGGGCTCTAGCCATAACACTCGTAACATTTTTAATTGGTGAAAGATCTGGCGACCTCGCTGGGTAAGACAGGATTTGGCAAGCACGAAGAAAAGTAGTAGGAACTCTTGCCGTCTGCCGGCTGGGATTATCTTGCTGAAAGGTAAGTCCACGATGGCTTGTCATGAAGGGCAACAAAACGAGGCCTAGAATACCGCCGACGTACTCGTGTGCTGTAATGGTGCCGCCGATGACAACCACAGCGGCCCTGTTATGAAACAAAATGGCACCCCAGACGGTCACTCCTGGTTTTTGGACCGTATAGAGGGTGATAATCGGATTGGTATTTCACCACTGCCTGTGGCGTCTTCAGACAAGTCTCCGGACTGGAATCTCGTTGACTGGAGTAATATTGTTTTCAGTGATGAGTCCCAATGACCAGAGAAGACGTATTTGGAGACGTCACGGACGGTGGTGGATATGGTGAATACCAACTTAATTTTCGTCCACCATATGGCCTGACTAATAGGACTGAAGGTCTGGCTTGCCATTTCATTTTATAGCAGGTCTCTTTTTTTGTTATCAACTGCACCCTCACTGCACAGCGGTACGCCCCGTTTTGCTGCCCTGCAAGCAAAGCCTTCCTGTACATTTCAGCAAGATAATGCCCGCCCGGACACGACGAGAGTTCCTACAGCCTGTCGTTGTACTTGCCACATCCTGTCTTTCCAAACAAGTTCGCCAGATCCCTCGCCAACTAAGAACGTTTTGAGCATTATGGGTAGGGCTCTCCAACTAAATCGGTATTTTGACGATCTAACGCGCCAATTGCACAAAATTTGACACGATATCCCTGAAGAGGACATATAATAACTTTATCAGTCAGTCCCATGAGGAATAACTGCTTGCATAAGGGCCAGTGGTGTACCAAGGCGTTATTGACTTGCTCAAATTTTGAAGCTCTTTCTCTTGAATAAATCATCCAATTCTTTTGATATTTTAATCATCTGCTTGTCGGTAATGTCCATCACATCTACCGATTTCCATCCAGTTCCCGTTTTCTCAGGAATCGTATGGAGGAAGGGAATTTTAGTCCTTTTATTGTCAATTTCAGTACATTTAGAAGTTTTATTTTCTCTGATAATAAGTTTTTATGTTTCTAAACAACCGCAAATTCATTTTAAGTATTTCAAATCTATCTTTACAACTACTAAAAATGCCTATTTCTACATACAGATATACAAAATTCAAAGTCCCTGCCGAATTTTCCAGTATGCATGTGGAGCTAATCTCAGGACCTACTATAGGGATTTCGATACAGTTTTAATTAATAGACAGACTGATTCACGAGGAAGGTTTGTGTATATCTTTATTACCGCTACGCCAGACAAATCGTCTGGCAGTAGATACATAGTGCACTAGTTTAAAATAAAGCAAAGTAGAAAAAAGAAAATAATGAAGAATATCATAACCGACGAAAGTGATTATATTGCTACTGTTGGTAACATTAATCAGTTGTGTGGGTGCTGTTATGCACTGAGTGGAGCGGTGAAACTTCACGAATGTGTTTTACTGGTGGAGAGGTCGAACGTGTATCGTTGTATAATATCCACAAACTGCTTCAGTTGGTTTCGACTCTGTATTGATTCCACACAAGTAAATACTTTTTTCTCGATTTCAGATCATGATAATCCATCCAATAACACAGAAGTGGTTAATTATCTTACATAAATTTGGGAAGGGATGTCCCTATAACTGTGAAATTGTAAAAAGCTGTAGCTGTAAGTGTAGACTGCTCAAATTTCTCACTGGAGCGACTGTATAAACAGGCATTCCTTTAAATTCGTGGTGAATCACGGGTATTCACCTAGAAGTGCATCGCTTGTGCCATCAGTATAATTCTTTCCCATTTATTTACTAGTAGTATTATAAATGGCGTCTCAAATGCTATGATACAACTTAAATGAGTTATAGCATCCAAACGAATTAAGATACTCACACTATGTTTGGCTTATGTGACACGCTATCTCACACAGGTTTTATCCTCTGTCAATTTCAATACGTGCAGCTTCCGTGTCTCGAACGACATCCAGTCTGTATTCAAGCTGTATCCACACTTGGCGCAACATATTCGCATCAACTGTGACAATGGCAGCAACGATTCGGTTCCTTAAATCATTGATGTAGTTGACAAGCGTTTGGTAGACTCTGTCCTTGACGTACGCCAGTAGAAAGAATTCCACTGGAGCAATGTCGGGCGACCTAGAAGCGTAGGGAATTCGACCACCCCTGCCAATCCAGCGGTCTGTAAACACCGGGTCTTGCACATCTCGCACAGTCTGAACCCATTGTGGTTGTGCACCATCTTGTTGGAAAACCACTGTGCCTTGTTCGTCAACCAATTGTGGTAACGCAAACAGTTCCAGCATATCAAGGTAACTGTTAAATTAACTTTTTTTCTGAGAAAGAAAACGGTTCCACAATGCGATCAATCATGAAACAACACCACACATTCACTTTCGGGCTATCACACTACTTCATCCGTCACGGTATGAGGAGTGATTGTGCTCCAGATGCGAACATTATGAGTGTTTACCTTATCACACACGTGTAATGTTGCTTCGTAAGAAAATACTACATCTACATCTACATTTATACTCCGCAAGCCACCCAACGGTGTGTGGCGGAGGGCACTTTACGTGCCACTGTCATTACCTCCCTTTCCTGTTCCAGTCGCGTATGGTTCGCGGGAAGAACGACTGTCTGAAAGCCTCCGTGCGCGCTCTAATCTCTCTAATTTTACATTCGTGATCTCCTCGGGAGGTATAAGTAGGGGGAAGCAATATATTCGATACCTCATCCAGAAACGCACCCTCTCGAAACATGGCGAGCAAGCTACACCGCGATGCAGAGCGCCTCTCTTGCAGAGTCTGCCACTTGAGTTTATTAAACATCTCCGTAACGCTATCACGGTTGCCAAATAACCCTGTGACGAAACGCGCCGCTCTTCTTTGGATCTTCTCTATCTCCTCCGTCAGACCGATCTAGTACGGATCCCACACTGATGAGCAATACTCAAGTATAGGTCGAACGAGTGTTTTGTAAGCCACCTCCTTTGTTGATGGACTACATTTTCTAAGCACTCTCCCAATGAATCTCAACCTGGTACCCGCCTTACCAACAATTATTTTTATATGATCATTCCACTTCAAATCGTTCCGCACGCATACTCCCAGATATTTTACAGAAGTAACTGCTACCAGTGTTTGTTCCGCTATCATATAATCATACAATAAAGGATCCTTTTTTCTATGAATTCGCAATACATTACATTTGTCTATGTTAAGGGTCAGTTGCCACTCCCTGCACCAAGTGCCTATCCGCTGCAGATCTTCCTGCATTTCGCTACAATTTTCTAATGCTGCAACTTCTCTGTATACTACAGCATCATCCGCGAAAAGCCGCATGGAACTTCCGACACTATCTACTAGGTCATTTATATGTATTGTGAAAAGCAATGGTCCCATAACACTCCCCTGTGGCACGCCAGAGGTTACTTTAACGTCTGTAGACGTCTCTCCATTGAGAACAACATGCTGTGTTCTGTTTGCTAAAAACTCTTCAATCCAGCCACACAGCTGGTCTGATATTCCGTAGGCTCTTACTTTGTTTATCAGGCGACAGTGCGGAACCGTATCGAACGCCTTCCGGAAGTCAAGAAAAATAACATCTACCTGGGAGCCTGTATCTAATATTTTCTGGGTCTCATGAACAAATAAAGCGAGTTGGGTCTCACACGATCGCTGTTTCCGGAATCCATGTTGATTCCTACATAGTAGATTCTGGGTTTCCAAAAACGACATGATACTCGAGCAAAAAACATGTTTTAAAATTCTACAACAGATCGACGTCAGAGATATAGGTCTATAGTTTTGCGCATCTGATCGACGACCCTTCTTGAAGACTGGGACTATCTGTGCTCTTTTCCAATCATTTGGAACCCTCCGTTCCTCTAGAGACTTGCGGTACACGGCTGTTAGAAGGGGGGCAAGTTCTTTCGCGTACTCTGTGTAGAATCTAATTGGTATCCCGTCAGGTCAAGTGGACTTTCCTCTATTGAGTGATTCCAGTTGCTTTTCTATTCCTTGGACACTTATTTCGATGTCAGCCATTTTTTCGTTTGTGCGAGGATTTAGAGAAGGAACTGCAGTGCGGTCTTCCTCTGTGAAACAGCTTTGGAAAAAGGTGTTTAGTATTTCAGCCTTACGCGTGTCATCCCCTGTTTCAATGCCTTCATCATCCCGGAGTGTCTGGATATGCTGTTTCGAGCCACTTACTGATTTAACGTAAGACCAGAACTTCCTAGGATTTTCTGTCAAGTCGGTACATAGAATTTTACTTTCGAATTCACTGAACGCTTCACGCATAGCCCTCCTTACGCTAACTTTGACATCGTTTAGCTTCTGTTTGTCTGAGAGGTTTTGGCTGCGTTTAAACTTGGAGTGGAGCTCTCTTTGCTTTCGCAGTAGTTTCCTAACTTTGTTGTTGTACCACGGTGGGTTTTTCCCGTCCCTCACAGTTTTACTCGGCACGTACCTGTCTAAAACGCATTTTACGATTGCCTTGAACTTTTTCCATAAACACTCAACATTGCCAGTGTCGGAACAGAAATTTTCGTTTTGATCTATTAGGTAGTCTGAAATCTGCCTTCTATTACTCTTGCTAAACAGATAAACCTTCCTCCCTTTTTTTATATTCCTATTAACTTCCATATTCAAGGATGCTGCAACGGCCTTATGATCACTGATTCCCTGTTCTGTACATACAGAGTCGAAATGTTCGGGTCTGCTTGTTATCAGTAGGTCCAAGATGTTATCTCCAGGAGTCGGTTCTCTGTTTAATTGCTCGAGGTAATTTTCGGATAGTGCACTCAGTATAATGTCACTCGATGCTCTGTCCCTACCACCCGTCCTAAACATCTGAGTGTCCCAGTCTATATCTGGTAAATTGAAATCTCCACCTAAGACTATAACATGCTGAGAAAATTTATGTGAAATGTATTCCAAATTTTCTCTCAGTTGTTCTGCCACTAATGCTGCTGAGTCGGGAGGTCGGTAAAAGGAGCCAATTATTAACCTAGTTCGGTTGTTGAGTGTAACCTCCACCCATAATAATTCACAGGAACTATCCACTTCTACTTCACTACAGGATAAACTACTACTAACAGCGACGAACACTCCACCACCGGTTGCATGCAATCTATCCTTTCGAAACACCGTCTGTACCTTTGTAAAAATTTCGGCAGAATTTATCTCTGGCTTAAGCCAGCTTTCTGTACCTATAACGATTTCAGCTTCGGTGCTTTCTATGAGCGCTTGAAGTTCTGGTACTTTACCAACGCAGCTTCGACAGTTGACAATTACAATACCGATTGCTGCTTGGTCCCCGCATGTCCTGACTTTGCCCCGCACCTGTTGAGGCTGTTGCCCTTTCTGTACTTGCCCAAGGCCATCTAACCTGTAACCTCCCCACCGTAATTTTAAAAGAAAGAAAAGACAATACTTAATAGAAATGGGAGCCAAGTGTAACCTCATCACAAAATTTTTAAAGAAAGGACGATACTAATTAGAAATGCTAATGGACATTGCTCTAAGCGTAACCTGCCCACAATGAAATGTACTCACAATGGCAACAAAAATGTAAAATTCGCAATCTGACTCAAATATAAATCCTTCAAAAAATTAAAGTCCATTCAGTGACAAGAAAATTCAATTAAACCGAAATATCGGTCTTTGGCCCTGTGTAAAACAATCAGAATTAAAGTCTTACCTCAGAATAAATGGAGGTCACATATCTGCTCTTGTTGTTGCGCACCGCTTGGAGGAACTGCATTGCAAATAATAATATTCTCTTTTTTTTGTGATTTTAGTGGAATTTTTCTTCAAAAGAAGTGGAATGAAATGGGAAGTGCAACGAAATCTTGAGTTCAATAAAAAATTAAATTTTTGAAAAAATGCTTTTGAAATAAAAAAAATTATTATTGGGAGACTTGTTGGAGAATAATTACAATAAATAAAATTTTTCATTATCTAATGATTATATTAATTAACAGTATACCTTATTCCTCATCTTGACCAGTGTTGCCGACCGCCTACATCACACAACCGCACTGGGCTGCTACTACTGACCGACCGCTCTGCATGACGACTACAGACTGAGTACTGCTCTCAACTAGACAGAGCTACAGACTCGCAACGACTACTACTGACAGACTCGCAACGACTACTACTGACAGACTCGCAACGACTACTGACAGACTGAGAACCGCTCGCAACACTCGCGCGGTCAAGCGCATACCCTCTGGTCACAGATGCTACAATGCCTCGCCATCGCTGCAATGTTACATACGTGTTTCATAACCCTCCACTGGGGGGGCAAAAATTTGGCAGCGATGGTGAGTCATTTGGACTTGCCAAGCGCGGCAAAATTTTTCTTTAATTAACAAAATTCTACAACTTACAGAATATTTAAATGTTGTGCACACGCACTAAGTACAAAATATATCAGACAAAGACAAAATGTGAGTACAAAACATAGTAGCAAATCAGAAAAATGTATATACAAATTATTTGACAGATAATAAAGTGCACAGGCACTGAAAATTCTTTAGCATATTCAGAACAAATGAACAGACTGGCAAAAAATATTATGTTGACAAGTGACATAAGTGAACTTAATGAACATATCAGGAAATCATAAAAGTTATACAAATCATATTGAAAAATGAGAAAAATGCACAGGCACTGAAGTTCAGTAAAAAACATATTAACACCTAACAGAAGTGCTCATGCACTGTAGTTCAAAAAATAAAAAAAATGTATATACAATATAAAAGACAAGAGTGTACATATACTGTACTTCAGAACAAATCAAAAAAATGTCTTTAGCATTTTCGCAATAAATAAACATAATGGCAAAAAAAATCATGTCCAAAGTGCACATGCACTGAAAAATGTCTTTAGCATTTTCACAACAAATAAACATAATGGCAAAAAAAAAAAATCATGTCGACCAGTGCCATAAGTGTACTCGCACTGGAGTTCAACAAATCGAAAAATGTATAACCTATGAACATAAATGATGTTACCAAAAATTTTTTTTTTTTTTTTTTTTATGTGACAAGAATCAGGATAGGAAAGGGAAGTATTGCATCATGGTTGTAGCACTTTAGATTGCACACAGCTGCTCTGAAAGTCCATATCTTTCCACAGAAGTACAACACCAAGTGACACAACTTGAAGTTCTTTTCCCATCAGAATTTATCAGTGTAGCCAAGACACTGAACTGTCGTAGTAATGTTCCATGTTTTCATTTTGGCAGTACATTAGGTACACCAAACAGTGGGACCATAATAATGTCTTCATCGCTCATGGTGGTGGACAGCATGTCGTGTCAACACCACACTCTTACAAGGCACACCAACGTAGAATTAGTGCAAAACCAAAGATAGTGCTCCATGATCACTAGGATAAACAGGACAAATGGACATTGCAGTAATTCAGGGTAGTCAGCTTATGAGGTGAAGGACATCAAGTCACATAATATTGACAATTACAGACTTAATTAGTAGTTTGTGGCATTCATAGCCCAGTTATTGAACATTTCTGTACCAAGTATGTAGTATTACAGAAAAATGTTCATTAATTGTTTTACATAGGATCAGTAGCCTTCTTTTCCTGGTTACAAAGCATTATGAAATAATCGCATTCTTTTCAGTTACAGAGTATAATTAAGAATCATTAACCTTCTCCTAATTACAGTTAATTAATCATTTGTCATTCCAATAATCATTAGCCTTTTCCTAATTACAGTTAATTAATCATTTGTCATTAATTAATCATTTGTCTAATTACAGTTAATTAATCATTTGTATAATTCCAGTTAATTAATCATATTAATCATTTGTCTAATTACAGTTAATTAATCATTTGTCGTTAATTAATCATTTGTCTAATTACAGTTAATTAATTGATCATTTGTCATTTCAATATAGTAAGAATTATTAGCCTTAATTAATTACAAAGCATTATTAAACAGTACCATAGTTAATTAATTATGTGTCATTCCAATCTAGTGAGAATTATTACCCTTCTCCTAATTACAAAGCATTATTAAACAGTAATTAAGATTCATTAGCCTTCTAATTACAAAACATCCTAATGACAGTTAATTAATCATTTGTGATTCCAATCTATTAAGAATCATTAGCCTTCTTCTAATTACAAAGCATTATTAAACAGTCACATTCTTTTCTGGTTACAAAGTATCAACATTGGAAACAAGAGCTAATCAATGGCATAATTAATCACAATTCGTGGAGTGACATTAATTATTGGCACTCAGTGGCCAGCAAGTATTGAATAGAATCATCATTCAGTATTATTCAGATTATTACGAAGTCATTATTAAAAATCAGTTAATTACAGTCATAGCATTAATAATCATGGGCATTACAAGTACTCATTACAATAAACAGTGTTCCTCATTCAGTAGTATTCAGATCATTACAAAGTCATTATTAAAATCAGTTAATTACAGTCAAATCATTAGTAATCACAGGCATTATACGTAGTATCATTACAATAAACAGTGGCAGTTATCAGCTAGTGACAAAGCATTATTTTGAATATAGTCTCATTAAGAGGTCATTACTCAAGTGACATGCTATTCAGAGTTGATCAGTATTATTCAGAATTATCATAAACTAGTGACATTATGTGGGACTGGTAATACATTTTTTTTTTTTGTAGCAATGCATTGCGTTGGGATCGATAATTAATTGCTGAAACATAACACTATTTGCTTTTGACCTATTGCAGCAAATGAGGATAGGTAACGTCATTCGTCATGAGTCAGCTGTAGCAAGATTATGTAACAAGGCAGTACATGTGATCACATTTATAAACGATAGACACAAATGGGTAGAAATATAAAAATGCAAGTACTAGAACAGGTATAATAAGTAACAGGTTTAGTAAGTGTCATGAAAAACTTCTCCTGGAAAAAATACAAAAACGGATTATTGACCTGAAAGAAGAAACGCACACTATGCTGAAAAGTAGTGAACTTCGAATTAACAGGCAGTGAAGTGTGTATAAAAATGTATTCCATAGCTGTCCTTTCCAAAACTTTCAGTCATCCTACTATGCAATGTAACACCTGCTGTCAAAGCAAACTGCAACAAATACCTAAATAACTACATAGCATAAATACATAACTTCAACATTATCCTCATCTGTAAAGAAAACTTCATTATCCATATCATCATAACTTCACCATTATCATCACCTGTAAAGAAAAACTTCATTATTCATAATACCATTTCCTTCATCATTATTCATCAGTATACATTACTTCAACATTATCCTCATCTGTAAAGAAAAAAAAACTTCATTATCCATATCATCATAACTTCACTATTATCATCACCTGTAAAGAAAAACTTCATTATTCATAATACCATTTCCTTCATCATTATTCATCAGTATTCACTATCATCTGCAAAAAATCACTTCATTACTCATTACATAACTATTCCTTATCTCTAGCATATTTCATCACTAAAACTAAGATGTGTAGTTCAGTCTGACAGCCTGCATCAATCACCTTGTATTCTGAAAGAAAAAATTAGTTAAGACTGCTATTCTTCGATGAGTATAGTATATTCGTGTTAATGTTTGTTAATCCTGATCCATTTACTCTTCCTCATAAAGTTATCGCATCTCCTTTTGTTTATTCCGTAGGTGAAATTTCCATTTCTGTTGAATTTATCTCTTACACGCATTATTCTTTCTGAAATTGATGAACAAAGATTAATGTCTTGCATTTAAATCATATACCCACTAAATAATGACTGGTTAATGGTGACGCAATTAAGCATACAGCATAACATGACAGAAAATGTAATATGTTAAAGACGTTGACAGTGTTCAGATGCAAAAATGTACACAGAATAATACAATGCAGTAGCAAAAAAAAATGTGAAACAGTCACGATGTTGAGATGTCATAAGGCAAAAAAAATGTCAAAGTCGACTGGTGTGTGTTATATCTTAACTATTTCATAGTGCATACAAACAAAACTGGAGTACAGTCATATACACAAAAAAATGGAAAATGTGCACGGTCTGATGTGTAACGACAAGAAAAGCGACCTGCTAACCTTACCTTGCCGGGCACTTGCCAAGAAAAAATACGATAATCATCAATAAGTAGTCACATAAATATAATTGCAGAAATAGTCGTAAATGTGTAAATTCATCTGGAAAATTATGCACGGTCTGATGTGTAACGACAAGAAGAGCGACCTGCTAACCTTACCTTGCCGGGCACTTGCCAAGAAAAAATACGATAATCATCAGTAATTAGTCACGTGAAATAATTGCATTAGTAAATGGCATCATAGTGTGTTGAATCATACAGTGGTTTCACTCAATAAACGGTTTAATGTTTGATATATGGTGATTGCCTTTCGATTTTCTAGTTCTCAAAGTTTCGACATGTACAACATTGGGGTGAGGGATGCTGCGAATCCGATACGGACCTGCGTATAGAAGTTCAAATTTACGGCACTTACCTTTTAATTTGCTGGATAAATAGTGTGTACGTACTAGTATCTTCTGTCCAACGTGAAAGTCGCGGCGTGTACAAACCTGTTTTTGCTGTCTTCTCCGGCGCTCTGCGGCACGTTTGATGTTCTTCAGCGCAATGTCAATTATTTCGTGGTGTCGTAGGCGACGACTTTTGGGAAATTCTATTAATTCTTTAATTTTGTTCGGTGGTTCAACGTTTTTCAGTATAACAGTCGGAGATAGCATAGTGGATTCATTTGGAATGGAATTAATTACGTCTTGGAATGAGAGTTTGTGTGTATCCCAATCAATATGTCTTTTGTGGCAGTATATTCTACACAGTTTACCAATTTCCTTCATTAATCTTTCACAAGGGTTCGAAGAAGCGTGGTACTTGGATATATAGATCGGAGAAATGTTTCTGGCTCGTAACTTGCGTGTCCATGTAGCTTGCTGTAAAGGAATTTCGCGTAGTTGCGTGCGTTCGTCGTCTGTATTTGCACTGCTTTGTTTAACCTTATCGGAAATCAACTGCATAACGTCGTAGTCAGCTTCGTCTGGAGTGTTATAGTTATGTACGTACGTATCCGTGAACAATGTGGGATTACAGTCTATGTTACGTGTTGTGGAAATGACCTCTGTGCGGTTAATTGTTTGTTCTTCCGCAGATAAAGAGTGCTGAAATTCTAAAGCCAATTGTACATTTTCATCCTGAAAATCAATGACTGCGTCGTGTTGTACCAGAAAATTCGTACCTAAAATTACGTCTGTTGTCAATAAAGGAACAATCCAAAAATTAGAGTGGAAAGTATGACCTCCAGTACAAAATGATAAATGCGTCTGTAATTTAACGTCTACACTTTTACTCGATACTGCTCCTTTCACTTTTGTTTTGCCTAAAGGTAATGTCGGATAGGTATTCTCTTTGTTGCACTCGTTAAAAGTTTCTTCATTTATTACTGATATCGGTGAGCCGCAATCAATTACTGCTGAGAATTTCGATGAACCAATTTTAATTTCGATAACAGGATGTGAAATAGTTTTCTGAATAAATGGTCTTTCCTGTAAAAGAGTGTCTCTGATGTCGTCAAATAATAACATTTTCGTGAATAACATTCTGCGTGTCTAAAGTAGTGCTTACGTTACTGGAATATGCAGTCTGTACTGTGTCTGGTCAAATTCTGTCGTACGTGCTATTAATTACGGGAGAATATTGTGGCATATCTACTATATGAACTGTTCTTTTATTTCTTACTGACGTATTACGCTATCGATGACACCTATTGTCTGTTTCATTCATGATTATTTGTTGTTGCTGATGTTGTTGCTGCTCATAAGATCGACTGTTATTAAATGTACGCCGAGAATTGTGCTCATCATTCTTTTTACGTCTGTCCTGATAGTAATTTCTATACGGCTCATTGCGATACCAGTTGAAATGGTGTGTTGTCTGCACGTAGTTATCTCTTTGCTGCCGTGCGTTACTATTTGTTGTAGCTGAGACTTTACGTGCACGCGGCGAAACATTAAAGTCCGGTTGACCTTGTGGACTACATTGTTGGTTAGGTATGCTAAGCGGCTGACTTTCATGCTGTTGCGGTGAAAAACGTCTATTGTTACAAAAAATGCGTTTGCGACTGCCGAAAATTTTGTACATACTGATGATTATGAGTTTATCTGTTAATAAAGTTACGGCGGTAGTTGTCATTACGGGAGTGCCTGCTGAAAAGTGTCACATTCGGTAAAAGATTTGTCATATCGGGTTTTCTGTACAATGTTTCTTAATTCTAGATAGAGCAATAGTTAAAGAGCAGTTTTGATAGATATAAAGGATAGTAGAAGAGAAGGCAGCAGTGCAGAAAACTAAAGATGAAACAGCACTACTACAGCTCGGGGCCCTATGCTCGCTACGGCACATATTCATTAAAGCGTAATGAATCCCCTGAGGTCTTTACGCACTGGAAATAAATTTTAGCTTTTGCGTTGCAAGCAATAGCGGTAAAATTCCAAAAGTAAATCGCTGTATTCTTGCTAATTCCAGTCTCTGCATAATACGTAATGCTGATGAAAATACAATAGCAAATTGTCGCCTCTGGTTCAAAGCTAGTTTCAGCATTACAGGTAATAGCGGTGAATGTACAAAGATAAATTGTCGTATACAGTGCAAATCGTGTACCTGTGTTCTGTCATTATTAAATTCTTTACATTTTCTTGCGGATAAAAATTGCTCATAATCTATGTTCTCGTCACCGAATTTGAGAACACGTTCAGGTTTGTATGTGAATCTGTTCGTCTGTGTCATTTCGTACTTCAAGTTACGTAGCTTTTCAGATTTTAAGTCGCGTGGCTTTTCGGATTTTAAGTCGCGTAGTTGCTGTAAATTGCTCACATTATACGCGCTGCGTGACTCTGACAAACGCTCGCAATGTGGCGGGTTCTGTGACGTATTGGTAACTGAAATAATTTTCAACTCTGTTACTGTAACACTTTCGTCAATTTGGTTGATCTGTCTTGCAAATTTCTCGTCATCTTCCGTAATCTGAGTGTGTGAAACTTCCACTGACTCTAAATTAATTTCGTCGCGAATCTGTACTTCGTTTTTAGGACATTCTTCAGTGACTGCATTAATTTCGTGTATCTGTGTATCGTTCGCTGAACATTGTTCAGTGACTGCAATAATCTCGTCTTTATGTGATTCGGTTGCGCCTACACGTGTGCTACTGAATTCTTGTGCAACAGTGCCAACTTCTTCATTACTGTTATTAGCACAAGTCTTAGTATTCACACGTAATTGTTCTTTAATGTCCTGGCATTGCATGGTAACACCTGTAATCTGTTTGCTAGCTTGTTTGTTCTGTTCATTAAGGTTATCGTGTTTTTCTCTCGGCTGTTTAATACTTTCAGAAAATTGTTTGTTCCGTTCTCTAAATTGTTTGTTCTCTTCTTCCAGTCGTTTGTTCTGCTCATCAAGTTTTTCATGAAGTTGTTTATACTGTTCATTAAGTTGTTTGAAACCATCATCCATTATTTCCTTCCGCTGTTTGTACTGTTCATCAAGTTCGTTCCTAAACTGTAGCATTATTGCCATAATTTGACCCAATGTAACATTATCTACTCTATCAACTGTGCTGTTTGATTGTGTACCTGCAACTGTCGCGCTAAATGAATCCGTCGAATTTTCAGTACACTGACCATTTTCATTCGAAAAACTTGTCTGCACATTATTTGAATTTTCTAAATCGGGTGTGTTAAGCTCGGCAGCGCTCATTACAATAGAGCGTTCTGCGTCATCAATTGTCGTCAAGTTAACAGACGAGACAATTGAGTTCGTTTGTTCATCATTAAGGTAAAAGTCATCATTAGTGGTTGGAATGCACTGATTGTTAGTGAACGCAGGATTGTCATGATTGCACTGCGTGTCACATGTCCTATCGGTAAAGTTGATTAAATCGGTAGTTTCGTTCGTAATACCTCGCGATACACTATTCATAGTCTTTCGCGGCATTTTTACAACAGTCAATTATTCACAAAACAAATAATCACAAATGCAAAAACAATACACAAATACAACAGAGCAACAAATTGCCGTTAACCTGTAGAGAGAAAGTCACAAGATTATTAAAAGCGTAGCGCCAAATCCTAATTATATCTAAGCAAATAAGAGCAGATATCTGACTGTTGCTCAAAAGACTCTCAACGAAATTCGATCCTGGCAGGGTCGCCAAGTGTAACCTCCCCACCGTAATTTTAAAAGAAAGAAAAGACAATACTTAATAGGAATGGGAGCCAAGTGTAACCTCATCACAAAATTTTTAAAGAAAGGACGATACTAATTAGAAATGCTAATGGACATTGCTCTAAGCGTAACCTGCCCACAATGAAATGTACTCACAATGGCAACAAAAATGTGAAATTCGCAATCTGACTCAAATATAAATCCTTCAAAAAATTAAAGTCCATTCAGTGACAAGAAAATTCAATTAAACCGAAATATCGGTCTTTGGCCCTGTGTAAAACAATCAGAATTAAAGTCTTACCTCAGAATAAATGGAGGTCACATATCTGCTCTTGTTGTTGCGCACCGCTTGGAGGAACTGCATTGCAAATAATAATATTCTCTTTTTTTTGTGATTTTAGTGGAATTTTTCTTCAAAAGAAGTGGAATGAAATGGGAAGTGCAACGAAATCTTGAGTTCAATAAAAAATTAAATTTTTGAAAAAATGCTTTTGAAATAAAAAAATTATTATTGGGAGACTTGTTGGAGAATAATTACAATAAATAAAATTTTTCATTATCTAATGATTATATTAATTAACAGTATACCTTATTCCTCATCTTGACCAGTGTTGCCGACCGCCTACATCACACAACCGCACTGGGCTGCTACTACTGACCGACCGCTCTGCATGACGACTACAGACTGAGTACTGCTCTCAACTAGACAGAGCTACAGACTCGCAACGACTACTACTGACAGACTCGCAACGACTACTACTGACAGACTCGCAACGACTACTGACAGACTGAGAACCGCTCGCAACACTCGCGCGGTCAAGCGCATACTCTCTGGTCACAGATGCTACAATGCCTCGCCATCGCTGCAATGTTACATACGTGTTTCAAACCTAAAAAACCGCCCAGCCCACGCCACATAACCCCTGCTACCCGTGTAGCTGCTTGTTGCGTGTAGTGGACTCCTGACCTATCCAGCGGAACCCGAAACCCCACCACCCTATGGCGCAAGTCGAGGAATCTGCAGCCCACATGGTCGCAGAACCGTCTCAGCCTCTGATTCAGACCCTCCACTCGGCTCTGTACCAAAGGTCCGCAGTCAGTCCTGTCGACGATGCTGCAGATGGTGAGCTCTGCTTTCATCCCGTTAGCGAGAGTGGCAGTCTTCACCAAATCAGATATCCGCCGGAAGCCAGAGAGGATTTCCTCCGATCCATAGCGACACACATCATTGGTGCCGACATGAGCGACCACCTGCAGATGGGTGCACCCTGTACCCTTCATGGCATCCGGAAGGACCCTTTCCACATCTGGAATGACTCCCCCCGGTATGCACACGGAGTGCACATTGGTTTTCTTCCCCTCTCTTGCTGCCATTTCCCTAAGGGGCCCCATTACGCGCCTGACGTTGGAGCTCCCAACTACCTGTAAGCCCACCCTCTGCGACTGCCCGGATTTTGCAGACTGAGGGGCAACCTCTGGAACAGGACAAGCAGCCATGTCAGGCCGAAGATCAGTATCAGCCCGAGACAGAGCCTGAAACCGGTTCGTCAGACAAACTGGAGAGGCTTCCCGTTCAGCCCTCCAGAATGTCTTTCGCCCCCTGCCACACCTTGAGACGACCTCCCACTCTACGACAGGTGAGGGATCAGCCTCAATGCGGGCAGTATCCCGGGCAACCACAGTCGTAGTCCGATCAGGGGATGCGTGGGACGAGCTGGCCGTCCCCGACAAACCCCCATCCGGACCCCCACATTGATGCCCATTGGCAACAGCCTCAAGCTGTGTGACCGAAGCCAACACTGCCTGAAGCTGGGAGCGAAGGGATGCCAACTCAGCCTGCATCCGAACACAGCAGTTGCAGTCCCTATCCATGCTAAAAACTGTTTTGCAAAGAACGTCTGAACTAATCTACAGAGAGCGCAAACAAATCAACATAATTTAAACGGTTATTAAAATACAAGATTGCCTAGTAAATGCAGTAATGCTGCTACTTGCGCACTGCTGACACTGCTCGGCGGCGGAAGGAGACTACGCGAAATTACACTATTCAGGTACTAAAACGCGATGCTACACTCTCAAATACTATAATACGCCCGAAATTTATGAATTAAACAATGCAAGTACCAAAAACACGCAAAGAAATTAAGAATTAAACTATGTAACAAATGAGTGAGCTAGGAGTATGCGACTTGCTGCTGCAGCTGCTTATCCAACGGCGGCAGGGAGCACACTGACTGTGACCAACCGACACTGGCCGTTCAAAACAGAAACAGAAGACAAACGACTACGCGAATTTACACTATTCAGGTACTGAAACGCGATGCTACAACTCTCAAATACTATAATACGCCCGAAATTAATGAATTAAACAATGCAAGTACCAAAAACACGCAAAGAAATTAAGAATTAAACTATGTAACAAATGAGTGAGCTAGGAGTACACGACTTGCTGCTGCAGCTGCTTATCCAACGGCGGCAGGGAGCACACTAACTGTGACCAACCGACACTGGCCGTTCAAAACAAAAACAGAAGACAAACGACTACGCGAATTTACACTATTCAGGTACTAAAACGCGATGCTACAACTCTCAAATACTATAATACGCCCGAAATTTATGAATTAAACAATGCAAGTACCAAAAACACGCAAAGAAATTAAGAATTAAACTATGTAACAAATGAGTGAGCTAGGAGTATACGACTTGCTGCTGCAGCTGCTTATCCAACGGCGGCAGGGAGCACACTAGGTTGCTTAAAAAATTTTCATCCTCCTCTAAACGGTGAGGAACGTCCACTGCGAACTGCATACGTTGTGGCTTGTCGTTTGGTTTCAAAGCATGCAACAGTTGCAATCTGTACTGACCCTAAGGCTTTGCAGCCAATATGACGTCATCCGAACAGACTTCTGCGGTGAACATTGACAAACCAACCGCATCCGTTCTGTGTCGCCTTCACTTGTTCCTAGTCGTCCACTATGGTGCTTCACATCAACGGTTTCTGTCTGTATAAAATTCCCGTACCACTGACGTATCGACGTCCGTGAGGGTGGGTGCTTCCTATACCATGTTCCTTTGAACTTGTGTGTCCGATTTCATCTGAATAAACCATTATACACACTGAGCCTTTTCTTGAACCGTTGTTACGCTTCACTTACGACAACCTGGAACATATACAAACAAATCTTCGTTAGTTTTTCTGACACATAAGCCCAACAAAGTGTGAATACTTTAATCAGTCTGGATGCTGTAACACATCGAATTTGTACCGTCCCTTTTGGGGCACCCTGTATATCCTGTCCATTACCGTTAAGCTTCACAATTATGAAGTAGGCCAAGAAGTGTTATGTACCTGCTTCAGGAGAGGAAATAGTAAAACGAGCTCCTTCACTGAAAGAGGGAGACTTTCTGTTGCCTCTATAAAATCTATCTATAGGTATGGCTGATTATCACAACTGCAAATATAAACACATATTATGTCAAGAAAAATTATTTGCCTTAGTGTATAGCTGCACTTTTATTTTTCATAGTGGCTACGTTTCGGTACCATGTATCGTCGTTATAACTCCACCCTATGATAAAAAAAAAATCACAGTACATTGTTAAAATAATTCTCAATGCAATGGAAACGGCGGCGAGAAATAATAAGAGCATCCCCTGCATGCACAGTTTCTTTTTTCTTCTTTAAAGAGAGTCACAATACAAAACATATCTAAAGATAAAGAGAGATTGAAATATAAAATGTAGAAAGACAAATGATATAGCAAAAGAATAAAAAGATGTCCTACTGGAGGCAAAATAAAAGGGTGACCATAAAGTATTTTTTTATTGTGTTGGTCGCTGCCCCAACCGACAGAATGTCGGGAATATCACTACATTTGCTGGTCACACTTCAGAGAACCTAATGGAAATGTAAAACCTGTCATCAGTTTGTTTCTTTCTGAGTTCATTACTAAACGAAGGCAGGAGGATTAGGTTTAACGCCTTGTCAACATCGAGGTCATTACAGGCGGCGCAGCCGGCCGGAGTGGCCGTGCGGTTCTAGGCGCTACAGTCTGGAACCGAGCGACCGCTACGGTCGCAGGTTCGAATCCTGCCTCGGGCATGGATGTGTGTGATGTCCTTAGGTTAGTTCTAGGCGACTGATGAACTCAGAAGTTAAGTAGCATAGTGCTCAGAGCCATTTGAACCATTTGAACAGACGGCGCACAAGCTCGGATAGCGTCACGGATGGGGAAGGAAATCGGCCGTGCCGTGTCAAAGAAACCAGTCCGGCATTTGCCTGCAGCGATTTATGGAAATCACGGGTTTCAACCGTCACCCTCTCCAATGTGCTAGCCACTGCACCATCTCACTCAATCTGACTTCATTGCTATGTTATAAGCTTGATAGAAATATACTCTGCAGTATAGTACACAGCACCTATAGTTCTAACCATATTATAGCGCAACTGGTAATTTTTGTCCCCACTCTGTTCCCCCTACACCCTCTTTTCTCGTGATTTTCAAAGGAACGTTAGATAATGCTAACAGCTGAAATAACTGTTTTCCGTTCTATTCCCTCACCGTATACTCTTATATAGTTTCCCTCTTTTCCTTGTGCACTGACAAAATTCCTTAACCCATCAGTATCATTAGGTTTCCATGTTTATTTTGCTACTTCCCAAGCTCTTGTGATTATTCTGTATGTCCACCATTAACTGATTTTCTTGCTTACTAATAGGACTTCTATTTTAGTACACCGATTTTCACGTCAGTTGAGGATCCCGGCTGTAAACACTGGCAAGCGACACTTCGGTTGTTTCGTAAAATCACACAGTAAAGTTTCAAAATCCTCTTAAATAAGATTTTGCATGTACTCGTACATCCAGTGTGACCTTTCTGCTCTTGAAATATCGTCAATGGGAACTTAACATAGTTTATTTGAAACCGAGTGCACGTAACATCAGCTACCATCAACTTGAAATGTATTCACATTTGCGAACATGTACAATCATCAGCTGAGTAATGGAATGACGACAGTAGAAATTGGTGCCGAGTCGGGACTCGAACCCTGATTTCCCGCCAATCGGTAGCGGTCGCCTTATCATTAGGCTATCTGAGCACGGCTCACGACCCGACCCAAACTTCCATACGACGTCAACAATGTGCCTACAACCGGGAATCTTACATTCATTATGTATATTATCGTACTGAGGAGACTGTTTTTGAAAGTCGCTTGCCCGGTGTCGGCGGATAAATACGATATTGCATTATCTGTGTTGTACAGAGGTACGATGTGAAGTTCCTTCGAATATGCATGCAGGCGGCCACTGACAGTGAAAATAACTTTACCTAAACTTACTGTAACGTAAATATGCATGCAGGCGGCCACTGACAGTGAAAATAACTTTACCTAAACTTACTGTAACGTAAATATGAGTCTGTACTGTTACTTTTATGTGCAGTTTCAAAATGAAACCATTGTATTTTACATATAAAATCATAAAATTTATGACCCATTTTTGCTTGTTATTTGAGATTATAAATTGTTTTACACACTATGAGTTCATGGGAGTTCCGAGATGTGTAATTGTATCTAGGAAAAATGCAAAATTGCTTTCAGATATAGCACATGAGATGTTGGATGGTTGAAACCATCACCTTGAAATTTGATTGTTTACCTTTTGCCAGTTTCTGCTTTTATTCGTTACTTACTATGATAATAAAAGTTAGTTTCGTGAAAAATTTTGAAATTATATTATCAATTTATACCACGTTCTTAAAACAATTCATTGTTTTATTTTCGCCAGTTTCTTCTTGTATTCGTTTCTTAATAAGATAATAAAGGTTAGTTTAGTGAAAAATTTTAAAATACTATGTTTTACTTATTATTAGGGCTTTCATAAGAATTTTAATAAGTTAATGATAGCAAACAACCTGATGGCTACTCGCTATTAATCTCACAAGTAATAATTGCCAAAAATCCCCTGTGTAGTTGGCAAGCTCTCGACGGTCGAAAAAATCGACCAGATTACTTCACAACGCTGAATGCAATAAATAATCAGTTATAAACTTAATTTTCAATGTTCGAGCCCATTGTATGTTAGCTTTAACTGTTTTCTTAAAAGTAACACTCTTAGTGGAAACGATAACTGGGCCATTCTTGGAGAATGTCATGCTCAACCCTCTGTTGCGGGTATGAGACCGACTAATCACTCGTGTATGCAGGCAGATTTCACACGTCTACATTTCCGGAAAGAATTTCACACGGTGTCCCACTGCAAGCTGTTAACGAGCATATGGTATAAGTTAACAGATGTATGAATAGCTCGAAAACTTATTAAGTAATGGAACTCAATGTGTTGTCCCCGATGGCGTGTGTTCATCAGAAACAAGGGTATCGTCAGGAGTTCCCCAGGGAAGCCTGACAGGACTGCTGTAATTCTCTATGTACATAAATAATTTGGAGGATGGGGTGTACAGCAATCTCGGGTTGTTTGCTGTTGATGCTGTGGTGTACATAAGGTGTCGAAGTTCAGTGACTATAGGAAGATACAAGATGATTTAGACAAAATTTCTGGTTGGTGTGACGAATGGCAGCTAACTCCAGCTGTGGGATAACGAAAATTAATGCGGATGTGTAGGAAAAACAAACCTATAATGTTCGGATACAGCGTTAGTAGTGTACTGTTTGGAAGAGCAGTGACGTTGCAAAGCGATATGAAATTGAACGAAGATGTGGGGCCTGTGGTAGGAAAGGTGAGTGGTCGACCGCGGTTTGTTGGGAGAATTTTGGGAAAATGTGATTCATCTGTAAAGGAGACAACATACAGGACGCTCGAGTGTTTGGGATCCATACTAGGTCAGATTGATGGACGACATCTAGTCAGTTCAGAGGCGGTTCGCTAGATTTCTTACTGGAAGGTTCGAACAACACTTAAGTGTTACGGAGACGCTCCGCGAACTCAAATGGGAATCCCTGGAGCGAAGGCGACGTTCTTTCGGAATAACACCATTGAGAAAATTTGGAGCACCGGCACTTGAAGCTGACTGCCGAATGGTTCTACTACCACCAACATATATTGTGCATAAGGACTACGAAGATAAATTACGAGAAATTAGGGCTCTTACGGAGGCATAATGACAGTCGTTTTTTCCTCGCTCTACTTGCTTGTGGGACAGGAAAGGAAATGACTTGTTGTGTACACGGTTGTTCAGATGTGTGAAATCTTATGAGACTTAACTGCTTAGGTCATCAGTCCCTAAGCTTACACACTATTTAACCTAAATTATCCTAAGGACAAACACACACACCCATGCCCGAGGGAGAACTCGAACCTCCGCCGGGACCTGTGTACAGGATACTCTCCGCCATGCACCGTACCGTGGCTTGCGGAGTATTTACGTAGCTGTAGATGTAGACGTGTCACACTTAGCGTCATGATTTGGAGACCCATTTGATATGATTCCAGGTCATGGCTGATTGTGACTTAGGGAATTCTGACGGCACAACGGAATCTCACCGACATCCTCCGTCATCGTGTTTTACCTCTCATGCGACAGCGTCGTAGTGTCATTTTTCAACAAGACAATACTCGTACACACATGGCACGTGTCGCTATGAACTGTCTGCGTGATGCTGAGGTATAGTACCACGGCCAGCAGGATCCCTAGATACGTCGCGGATAGAATGTTTGTGTGACCAGCGCGGGTGTTCTCCTAACGCCATCGTCGAGGATACCAAGGACCATCTGCGACAGCAGCTGCGGGTCTCTTGCCTCAAGAGAGGATAAATAACTTTATGTCATCCTTCCCAAGAGAATGAGTGCTTATATCCAGAATAGAGGGATTTCAACGTCGTATTGAGAAGTGGGCTCATACTGACAAGTTCTTTGTGAATTTACTCGATTTTGTAAACACTGAAATAACGCCTTATACTCTTTCGAACCCTTCATTATGTTTCCCACACCTCTCTCGGGTACCTCACTTTATTGTCAGAAATGTACATGCAGGTGTAGATACAGAGTGGTAGAAATTATTATAAAGGCACCTGATTATTTGTGGAAAAAAACATGTTTGTTTAGGTATGTAGCACTGCACGCATTTTTCCGTACGGCTCACAACAAAGCAAAAGAAAATATATTATCATTTCACCGTTAGAATTATGCTGAGTACTTACAAATTGAAAAAAGGCGGTTTTTGGGGTAGGGAGGGGCGGAATTTGGTATAAACGCAGGTCCGCTAGACGACGCGCACAGTGGTGAACGCCAACAGTTCCCTACAGTTACAGTTTGAAGGTGTTCTGCTAACGTCGTACGGCAGTTATTGTGATATTGCCGCGATTAAAGTCTCTGTCTGATGACGAGCAAGTAATTATTAAGGCGCACAAAGAAATGGGCCTGTCTGATCGCCAGTGAATAAGGGCGTTCCGGCTGTGTGTTTGATAATTTTGTCAGACTGGGTGCACAGTATAGCAGATGTGGCAAATACGGTTGGACACGAATATTTTCAGCATCAGATACACGTTTGATACCGTGCCAAGCAGAAGTCAACGGTTTGTGTTCCTCTCAAATTATGGCTGGTTTGCAATTATCAGTCACTTCCAGACGCGTTAAACAAATCCTGGCTCAAGACGCGAATCTGGCATTCAAGAAACGACTCCATAAGCCCCTTTTAACAACGCGTATAAGGAGGCTCGACTGCAGTTTTCGGAAGAACGTAAGGTGGACTATAGAATGGAACAAAGTAATTTTCATTGATGAGAAGAAGTTTAATTTGGATGGGATGCATGGTTTACAATATTACTGGCATAGAAGAAAGAGGTCCGATGATTATACAAGAATGAAAGAGTTTGTATTGGTTCGTATGTATGAGGAGTTTGACGATGATAATTTACTGTCCCAACACGATAACGCTCGGGTTCTCAGGTCTGCCAAGAGGAAGTCGTGGTCTCAGGACAAAGGAATCCCCCCTCGGAGCTGGCCATCGAGAAGTCCGGATGGAGTCACCATGGAGAACCTGTGAGGTGTCCTAGGACGACGTGCGTATCGCAGTGGACGACAGTTTGAGACTGCGGGCGAGCTCAAAACTGCAATTCGAAAAAAGTGGACCTCAAACTCGGGAGAACAGATCACTGCCCTATACAATGAATGCATAAGGGAATTTTCTCATTTATTAAGAACTGTGGAGGTTCGTCTAAATACTAGCTCATGGTTGTGATCTATTTACTGTATGCGTTAGGCTAATCTGACAATATTTCACAAGTGCGTTTATATCAGTTTCCACCCCTAAGGTCGTCTTTTTTTAATTTATTAGGTACCAATGGAAATCGTAAAATAAGAAAGTATTTGGTTTTTTCTTTGTTTTAAACCGTGTGGGAAAAATGCGCGCAATACCAAACACTTAAATAAACAATCGAATACGTCTAGATGCACATCCAATTAGTGGCTGTATGACCGGATGCTCAGTAGAAGATTCACGGAAGAGCAACAGTTTTTCTTTGAACTTCAATTGATGACGAATTTCAGAAATTTTCATAGAATATAAGTGACATTACAGTCACACCAAAGCTAAGCACGGCCGTAGCATGGATCGTATTTTTTTGGTAATTCATATCGATAGCTCTTACAGGTGATACGAAGTCATTCCGGTCCATCATAGAGCACTGATAACGGAAATATAAGTTGCCAAAACCGGTCTGCAAATAAAATTCGTAGAGAAAATTTTGCTGTTTCGTGGATCTTCTTCCCCTGCGGAGCATGTCAAGCAGGGTCAGGAGAGGCGTTGATTTGAGTAGTAAACGGCTGAGCATGTTAAACGTGGCCGCGGAGAAAACAGGAGCGTGTGTGGGCAGGTGCGGCTGTCCTTGGGACGCGGCTTTGTTCGCAAGTTGGCGGGCCTAATGGATGGCGGCCGCGCCCATCCGGTTCCGCCGCCGCCACCGCCGCCGCTGCCGAAGACCTGCGCTAATCCAAGACAGCCGCCGGCACCACACACTCTACTCATCTCCCGATGTTCTGTTAACAAAGACTGCAATGGGCGGTGGCACGTGATTGCCTTATGTCCAGTTAGTCTTCCAATAACTGCGGCAACATACGTGCTAGGAAGTAATACATATTAAAGAATGAGGTTTTCACCCTGCAGCGGAGTGTGCGCTGATGTGAAACTTCCTGGCAGATTAAAACTGTGTGCCTGGCCGAGACTCGAACTCGGGACCTATGCCTTTCGCGGGCAAGTGCTCTACCAACTGAGCTACCCAAGCACGACTCACGCCTCGTCCTCACAGCTTTACTTCTGCCAGTACCTCGTCGCTCGCAGAGCTCCTGTAAAGTTTGGAAGATAGGAGACGAGGTACTGGCAGATGTAAAGCTGTGAGGACGAGGCGTGAGTCGTGCTTGGGTAGCTCAGTTGGTAGAGCACTTGCCCGCGAAAGGCATAGGTCCCGAGTTCGAGTCTCGGCCCGGCACATAGTTTTAATCTGCCAGGAAGTTTCAATACAGATTATACATCGTCTTTTTCGACTACAGTAACAGTCTTTTTTAGAACATATAAATACGAGTTTTATTATAATCGGAAAAGACGGTAAACAAATTGAACCAAGAGGAATAATTATATCTTATTTACTTATCTATTTACACGTAAAGTTCCGTAGGACCAAATTGAGGAGCAAATCTCCAAGGTCATGGAACGTGTCAGTACATGAAATTACAACATAAAAGTAATAACAGATAAAAATAAAATTTATGAACCTGAAAAAGTCAATTCACAAATTTCAGTAAACGCAGTCAACAATATAACATAAAAATCGGTTTAATTTGTCAAGGAATTCCTTAACAGAACAGAAGGAGTAACCCATGAGGAAACGCTTCAGTTTCAATGTGAAAGCGCGCCAATTATTGCTAAGATTCCTGAATTCTTGTGGTAGCTCACTGAAAATCGATGCAGCAGTATACTGCACACCTTTCTGCACAAGAGTTAAGGAAGTCCGATCCATATGCAGGTTGGACTTCTGCCGAGTAGTAAGTGAGTGAAGGTTGGTTATTCTTGGGAATAAGTTGATTTTGTTAACAAGAAACGACAGTAAAGCATTTACATATATATATATATATATATATATATATATATATATATATATATATATATATATATATATATATACGAAGACAGTAACTTGTTCTCGAAAGAACAGTTACTGTTGATGAGCGTGCAGCTTTTCCCTGGAATAAATGATGACTAACTGAAAACCTCAGCTGCCGACAGGTGTTGTTATACCTCGATGTGGACAGCTGAAAATGTGCCCCCCGGCCGGGATTCGAATACGGGATCTCCTGCTTGCATGGCAGACACTCTATCCATCTGTGTCCTCGGTGGCTCAGTTGGATAGAGCGTCTGCCATGTAAGCAGGAGATCCCGGGTTCGAATCCCGGTCGGGGCACACATTTCCAGCTGTCCACATCGAGGTATAAATATTGAGAGGCCAATTTCAAAATACCTAGACTACTGAATAGGGGTCGACAAGAAGTTCGCGAACTTACACCACTTTTTGCCCGAACCGCCCGTTTCTGAGCCAAAAATATTCTTTTAGGATGGGAATAGTTACACCAAAATATAATACCATACGACATAAGCGAATGAAAATAAGGAAAGTAGACTAATTTTCGTGTCGAACGATCACTTACTTCAGATACCTTTCGAATAATAAAAATGGCAGCATTACGTCTTTGAACAAGATCCTGAGTGTGGGCTTCCCACGACAGTTTACTATCTATCGGAACTCCTAGAAATTTGAACTGTTCTGTTTCACTAATCATGTGCCCATTCTGTGAAATTAAAACATTGGATTTTGTTGAATTATGTGTTAGAAACTGTAAAAACTGAGTCTCACTGTGATTTCGCGTTAGTTTATTTTCTACAAGCATGAACTTATGTCACGAACTGCACTGTTTGAAACTGAGCCAGTGTTGCACACAACATCCTTTACTACCAAGCTAGAGTCATCAGCTAAAGGAAATATTTTAGAGTTACTCTTAATACTAGAGGGCATATCATTTATATAAATAAGGAACAGGAGTGACCCCAACACTGATCCTAGGGGTACATTCCTTTTTCTCAACACATACTAAGCCTACAGGAATTAATGAGGTATTGTTAGAAAGGTGTTTTGAGTGGCTTATGGTATTTCATACCGATTTTGCTCTAGAATTTACTATTCGTGTAAAATTTTAAAATGGAAGTGACGTTTGACTAGCATAGGCAAAAGACAATACTGGATGCCCAGCTTCGTACATATATTTTACAAAGCTAACTTACTAATCACGAATAAGAGACTCTCTTTTCATATTACCTTATTACAAATACCTTTTATTTGTTTTAAACTACTTATTAACTTGATAATTTGTATGCAGCATTGCCGTAAATAATAACCTGGACGACTGTGGTAGTCCACTGTCGCTGACTTCTCTAAACAAATATACTTTTCGAAACGATAAACATATTTATCAAGTTACCTTCGATTAGGAAAGTGGGTGCACTCTGCAACTGTGATGTATAAATTATAGTCGGTCACTGTGGTCGAACGGCTCTAGGCCCTTCAGTTCGGAGCCACGCGGCTGCTACGGTCTCAGTTTCGAATCGTGCCTCGTGCTTGGATATGTGTGATGTCCTTAGATTACTTAAGTGTAAGTATTTTTAAGTCTAGGGGACTGATGACCACAGATGTTAAGTCCCATAGCGCTTAGAGAGACATTTTATAAATTATAGTGTGCAGCAATCAGTTGTCCTTTTTTTTGAGATTTTATTTGGCAAATCCAGATTTCAGCTAGTGCCTAGCCATTATCAATGCAGTATTTTCTAGTCTCGATGCATGTCAGTTCCCTGTTGTTCCGGCGTCAGTCACTGTATTCCATGAACTGTGACTGACGCCCGAAAAACAGGGAACTGACATACACCGGGACTAGAAAATAGTCCATTGATAATGGCTAGGCACTAGCTGAAATCTGGATCTGCCAAATAAAACCTGCAAAGAAGGAGAATGACTGATTGCTGCGCTCTATGATTTATAAACATATTTGTCACTGTCGCCTTGAATGGTGATTTACGTATAGCTACTACGGCCTAACGTGTTTACTGTAACTGAAAACATGAGTTAAAGTTGTAGGTTATGTGGCCCTACTGACAGTCCCTGATCTCTGCCCGTCGTACAAGCCGGAACAAACACTCAGAAGGGAGAACATGTTTTTGGACACGTGGAAATGTATATACAAACATGTATCATAAACTCATCATTATTATTGCACACCGTTCGGTTAATTTTTAAAGATGTTTCCTCTTCATTTCCACGACTACCCCATCCCAACGACTACACTTACTCCGAATACTGTCATTATTTAAAACTATAAAAGAGCGAAAGTTTTGCACGGATCCTGTGGTCAATGTTCAGGTACATGACCCGAATGATCATTCGAGTCAAAAACTTCAGTAAACACTCGCTTAAAAATGCGTACCCTAAAAGCTAGGATCCCTGCTTCATCTTCGATACTGTGAAACAGCAAGCTCTCTCGTTTCCATATTTTGATATGTTGTAATATGTACCAAAGTAAGGAAAAATGTACAGTAAACATTGTGAAGTGCGTACCATAAGATCTGTAAGCACTTGTTTATCTTGGCTACTGTGAAACACATCTCTTCTACTGAACAAGTGCTCATAGTTCTTAAGACATGTAATTAATTGTCCATGTTTAGTAGACAGTACTTCTTATACTCAGTACTAACTACTCCCAAATTTATGGAAAGCAAAGAGCTTGCAGTAGAAGAGATTTGTTTCACAGTATCGAAGAGAAAGAAGGGGTGACAGCTCTTAAGGTATTCATTTTAGAACCCATTTTTACTAGACTTTCTGTTTCGAACGATCGTTACTGCTATATCCCTGAACATTCACCATTCCTCCTGGGACACCCTGTATAACCTACATTATTTGTATGATGGCAGCTGTGAGAAAGGAGCCTAAAACAAAACCAAAACAACAATTATACCTTAGGAAACGTAGATACTTGTGGCTGTTTAGCGTTCCATCAATAAAATGGGAACCAATGATGCGATTCGTGAAAAGCCCTCTCCACACACTGACTGACCAGGGTCATTGCCTTTCCATTTTTCTTAGCAGGCGTTGATATTCAACTGAGTAGTAATGGATACGAAGCAGATCGATCTGTTCGTGGTATGTAATCGATGATTCATCCGTGAACGATCTTTTGCCTTGAAACTCCGCATCGACTTTCAGTTTTCTTAGTCATCATTCTAAGAACTGTAAGACAGTTTTAAGTCATTGTCATGTAGGAGTTTATGGAGCTAAGTGTGAAAAGGATTAAAAGCGTTCGAACACTAGAACAGTTCCTTGATCCCACTGGCTCATTCAAGCTACTTCGTAGAGACGTGTAAATTGTATGTTACTGCTGTTAAAATTTTATTTTCATTTCTCTCTTCAGTCTTTATTCAATACCGATGGCGTGTTTTATTCTTCACAGTTCTCTACCTTGAGTTTTTCAAATAAAGTTTCGAGTGACACATCATGGGGCTTGGCACGATAAGGATACCTGTCTACATACAACCGCAACGCTGCTGAAAGGCTTTCGCGACAGCCGCCATAAACGGACACCACACACACGTTTTTGACTGTCGTATACAGCGTGAAAGTCTAAATAGATCACGGCTACAACCGCAGAGCACTGACTGACGGGTTTCAAGCGCCCTGGAAAGCACACGAACCGTACTTGAATTGAGCGTTGGGTTACATTCCGTGCAGCAGTGCAAACATGTGCGAGAGCGATTCTTTTGATAGCGGTCTGTTTGTTCGCTGTGCTGTTCTCTAGTTATCATTTGATCAACTTCCAAACGTGTCATGTCGATAAAATTCTCTTCAAAAGTTCTTTTCAGTGCCACACAAAAGGTGTATAATTCCATTTAAAAAAAGTAAAAGAAAAAAAGACAAAGTGTGTATCATGATTCACCGGGTATAAGCATTAAAAATTGCGAACGTTAGAAAGTTTTCGCATTTGCCCCTGTAATTTAGCGAAACTGCGTCTAGATATACGAATATTTAATCGTTCCGGATATACCGCGGCTACCTCCGTCGGAGGTTCGAGTGCTTAGCGTAAGTTACTTTAAGTTACATTAAGTAGAGTGTAAGCTTAGGGGCTGAAGATCTCAGCAGTTTGGTCCCATAGGATCTTACCAAAAATTTCGAAAATATTCCGGATATACAAGAGGCGGACAAAAATATGTAAACACGACGAGAAATGTGTGCTTCAGCACAAATGCAGATGTTAGCCACGCTTGCAGGTTGTACTGTTATAGTAGACCACGAACGGTACCTGTGAAACATGCTCGAAAGGTTGTAAGTGCCAATCGTGGTCAGAACAGTGTTCCGTGTAGTTGTGAGTGCATAACGTCGGAGATCTGTGGATTCGAACGCAGGCAAATTTTGGTAAGTACTTCCGTAACCCAGGTAGCTGAAGTTTCTGGTGTTGCAGGCGGCACCATATTGAAGATTATACACCGCATGCAGGGAAAGCGGAGAAACGTCATCCGCTAAGTCACAACTGGACGAAAGTGTGTTGAATGATCGTGACGGACCGTCAGTGAACAGGACTGTGACGAAAAATAAGAGGACGACAGCAGCAAAAGCTATTGTAGAACCGAATGTCGCTCTCACGGATCCTGTCAGCACCAAAGCGACACAGTTCCATAACCTGCGAACTGTTGGGCGAGCTGGAATTTCAAATCCACTTATCTTTGACGCAGATGCCCGTAACAGGAAATCTTAGTGCCGAAGCCACATAACCTGGAAGAAAGTCATTTGGTCCCATGAGTCTTATTTCGCACTGTTTCTAACTTGTGGCTGCGTTTAAGAGTGAAACATTGCGGGGGTTCGGTGGTGATTTTGGGAACCATATTGTGGTTTCACATGGACCCCATGGGTATTCTGCAAGGTCATACTGACAAGGATTATGTCAACATTTTTGTTCATCAGAGCCATCCCATGGTACAATGTTTGTTCCCAAGTGACGATGGTGTGTTCAAAGACGACAGATCTCCTGTGTACATAGCTCACATCATTCAGAACTTGTTTTCTGAGCAGGAGGATGAATTATTGCATCTCTGCTGGCCACTACAGTCACCAGATGTCAATATCATTGAGCCTTTGTGGTCTACTTTGGAGAGCAGGGTGCATGATCGCTATCCATCTCCCTCATAGTTACCGAGCGAGGTGGCGCAGAGGTTACGCACTGGACTCGCATTTGCGAGCAGGACGGTTCAAAACTTCGACGGGCCTTTCAGATTTAGGTTTTCCGTGATGTCTTTAAATTTTTTCCATGCAAATGCCGGCTTGGTTCCTTTGAAAGGGCACGGCCGATTTTTTTCGCCATTCTTGACACCATTCAATTTTATGCTCCGTCTCTAATGACCAAGATATCGACGGAATGCTAAATCCACTCTTCCTTCCTTTTTTCCCTTCATCATTACCTGAACTTGCCACTACTCTGCAGGAAGAATGGTATAAGACTCCATTTAAAACCGTACTGGACCTCTATTTATCCATTCCGAAACGACTAGAAGCCGTTTTGAATGCCAAGGGTTTTCCTACACCATATTAGACATTGTTATATTTTACGCTTCCGGTGTTTCTATATTTTCGTCCACTGCTTGTATTATGGATAGCCTGTCTAAGCTGCCTCATTCTGCGTATATTTCACCGAGGATGGGTATGTAATGTGAAGTTAGAACAAAAGTAGAAAAACAGATGTTCAATGGGAAACTGAAAAGACCAGGAATAAAAGGCGATACTTTAGATGAATTTCTAGAGAAAAAAATTATTTTCCTCGTTCATTCACTCTTCTAGAAGTTAACTAGTTAGATAATTAAGTTAGCGAGGATCAGATAGAACTAAAATCTACGAGGTCAAGCTGAAAAGTAATGCCGCCGATTTTTTTATGTGAAAATTCTTAAAGCTTTTTAAATTATGCACACTTTATTAATATTCTACATCTTTACGCTTCGAGTCAACATATTTGCAGTCCTCTGCGTGTACAGGACTCCAAATTGTAGCGTGTAACAAGGCGGTGTGTAACGTAACTATGTTGGCGCGTGAGAATGATCCTGCTGTCATCGAGTTTCGAATTCGAAGAGTTCGTCCACACATGGAGCACCTTCTCCTTCTCCATGACAGTTCCAGGCCACACATGAGCTCGGCGACCACTGTAACAAAAAAATGGCTCTGAGCACTATGGGACTTAACTGCTGAGGTCATCAGTCCCCTAGACTTTAGAACTAGTTAAACCTAACTAACCTAAGGACATCACACACATCCATGCCCGAGGCAGGATTCGAACCTGCGACCGTAGCGGCAGCACGGTTCCAGACTGTAGCGCTTAGAACCGCTCGGCCACTCCGGCCGGCCCTCTGTAACTATCCGACGCCTTGTGTTCTCTGTCATCCATCATCCTCAATACGGTGCCAACTTGGTCCCATCCGATTTACAGTTTCGTCGGCCATATTTGCACCATACGCGAAATTGAGATTATCCTTTATACAGCCGATTCATTTCTATGAAGTACTTCAACTGCAGTAGAATCTCAAACACATTGAGCCTATCCATACACGGTTGAGTAAAATAACTGTGCGTCATTGCTTCTGTAGTTTGCCTCATAGGCTCTATTACGTAGGTAACAATGTGCTCAATAAACTAAACAAATAGCTCACCTTCTACGTTTTGCGGAAAATCTCTGAGAAATGAATGAATATTGGAATGCCTCTATATGAGCCACTTCATAATATTCTGCTAAAGTTTTTCATTTTACACGTTTTTAGTGCCTCAAGCTTTCGGTGCATTTAATAAATCAGGCTGGGCGAAAGAGTCTGCTGCTGAGGGGTCCATATCAAAAACAAATTCACACACTACCTAAATTCATGTTTGTTTTGTATCTGCTTTATATGCGTATATGTCGATTTACTAAGTATCTGTGTTTCGTCAACCTTCTTCACTCTTCATTATAATGTTATAATTTGCAATGCTACCCTATTTTCCCATTCCTTGCCTCTTAGAATGTGAGAAGGGGTGAATGCGTCTGGACACAGTGTGTTCATAGTCCTGGTGACGGGAAACTACTTGTCTGCTACTGTGGCAGTTTAGCCAACTTTTGTGTAAGCTTAGAAGAGGCAAAGAGGTTTCTTTGCTTCTAGTCGAAGCGCTCATGTGCTTTAGTTGGCAGGGTGCGGAAAGGATTTTCTCTGACGACTTCCGCTGCTTGTGGGGACCCCAATTTGACTATGGTG
Source organism: Schistocerca serialis cubense (assembly GCF_023864345.2). Lineage (NCBI taxonomy): Eukaryota > Metazoa > Arthropoda > Insecta > Orthoptera > Acrididae > Schistocerca > Schistocerca serialis. Next base: position 348,319,838 of record NC_064640.1, on the reverse strand, counting down.
CCGTTTACTCGTTCCACAGATTCTGAAGAGAGAGTATAGTAACGGAGTTTGTGTTGAGTTTCAGCCTAGATGATGTCTCAACCTTTCCCTTTTTCAGCTTCAGACTTTAGTAATCGTGCAGAATATTTCATTCAGAATAGGAAGTGATACAGTTTTCGTAATAGTTCAGTTTTGCTGGTAGCTCCTTTATTCAACCAAAATTTAGCAATGTGGGTGCGTCGTGTGCTAGCTACGCTTGATTTCAGTTAATATTAGTGATTCACAGTGTGGATGTGCGTGTGCTTGCATTTTTTATACTAGTTATTCTTCTTTTTCATTAGTTTAATCTGTAATCAGTAATTTCTATCCGTTAGGACATATGCCTTCGTTTGTTCAACTCCAACTGTTGGTCGTTGATTTGGAGAGCCCTCAGTTCCCGGTATCTGTTTCATCTTGCAATTATACCGAGGCAATTTAGTTACGTGGGTAATTCCCACCACTGAATAACCTACTTTTCTGGATTTTTATATTTTTTCGTGTGCTGCCTTTGTGTGGCTTGGGCCACGTTCTGAAAAATAAAAAAAGAAGAGAACGAGGTTGCATCTCGTATTTGCACTACAGGTCGTAATTCTTGGTCAGTTCTATGACTTGAGTTTTCCGTGTTATTCCTTTAGGTCCTTGCAGCAACATTTTCTTCCGACTATATTTGTTTGTGGTGCACGTTGCAGTTCTTCTAGTTTCAGTTATATCTCGTGCGTGGTGTTAGTGTGAATGCAAAGTGTGTGTATGATTCCATACTTTTAAGGTATTCCTACTTTATGCACCCCTAATGATTTACAAGTCCATCAGGCAAGTTATCGGATCATTTGTTCAGTCGTGTGGTTATATAAGATAGACACACGCGACAATTATGGTTTTATATAAATGTATAATAATTTTCTGGTTGTTTGTGGTAAAATAAATTATAAGTACGAGTTAAAAATGAATCTATTTACTACTGCTGCATATCCCAATGCTTGTTCCATAGGATACAACCTACAGCGTTCGCCCTTGCGCAGATGGATACAGACCATTCATTTATTTCCTTATTAAGTTGGGATTTATAAGGTGAAGCGTGTGGGTCATATACTTTCAGCCTGCCACACAGTCAAGGAACTAATATTTTGAATGTGCACTGTTTATCGATGAGAGGCATATCCTCTGCTTGTTAAATTCAAATTATTTACTGTTGAGTAATGTTATTACGTGGCGCTGGAGTTACTTTGAATTAACCTTACGACGCATCCAGCAGTAGCACCACTGGACAATTTAATCTACTAACTTTAAGTAACTCATTTGATCAGTCAATTCTTAGGCTAACTAATATTTGATAGCAACGTCCTATTTAATGGCGACTCTAAAACTACCATCAATGTATCTCTATCAACTGAGTAAATTCCATAATATGAAGATAAATTTCATTCCAACAGATACTATGCATCATGTTTTCCATTAGATACAAATCAATATATTTTAAAATTACTATGTCATATTAGTACTCCAAGCAGGGAACTTATTAAAGTATAGCCTCAAACACTGGAAATAGGCAGTGTAAATTGGAATAAGTGAAAGTTCATAAAACACAATAAGTAGTGCAGTTGTACGACTTCTGGATCAATCTGCATTATTGCCATATTTCTCCCATCTCCCTCCACATACCTATCCTATGATGCTGTCGATGATGTCATGCAATTCTGCCCGATTTCTCCTGCTCCCCAGTCCCTGTGATGTAAGCCAGTCACCCTATGTAGAGGGTGGGGCAAATAAAAGTTGCCCAGATAAGTGGGCTTGGTTTTGGAACCATCTGTGGCAGCATTAACGGAGGAGAAAAAGACCTACAGTCACTCCCAACAGGATGGAGCAACTGCCCATACAGTCGGTCAAACCTCAGAGCATATTTACACAATCTTCACACCTGAGAGACTTGTTAGTAGAGGTCAGTCTGGTCGTAGCCGTAGCTGGCCATCCAGGTCACCTCATCTGTTAGTATGGGATTACTTTTTGTGTGGAGCCATCAAGTCTAAGGTGTTTCGCAACAACCATCATACTCTTCAAGAACTGCAGCAGAACATTTAGGATGAGATGGCAGTAGTTCCAGCATTCCAGCTTCGACCTGCCTTCAGCAACTTGCTGACCTGGGCCCAAAAGTGCCAACAGATTATTGGTGGTCACTTTCAACATTTGCTACTGTCTGGTTAGTACTGTGTTTCCTTTGCTGTGCTGTGTTTCTTTGTACCCTGGAAATCTGTTCTCCTGGCCACTTTTATTTGCCCCACCCTGTATAAAATGTGGGAAATACAAAAGTTGATTGCAAACTCAGAGTAGTCACTGTGGATGTAGGACATTTATCCTCAGTGCAAAAAGGTGATAATTTCACAAATACAAGACGGTTAGTTATCCCATTGGTTGAAAAAATGACGGGCACTGTGAGACTGGTGCATTGTGCATACTCGCCTGCTTTCCTCCAGTCGTGTGACATCAGAATTCAAGATGGCTGACCCTTAGATACTGGTGCTGCCTGGAAGGTTATCAGGTTTCCCCCTAGCCCTATGATTTCAGGATTCAAGATGGCTGAACCTGGGATACTAGTGCAACCCACATGATTCTCAGGTCACTTGTACTAGGTACAGAATTCAAGGTGGCGATGGAAGATGGCTACAGTTTTTTCGCCTGAAGTCACATGCCACTTGCCATACTGTTTTAGGACCACTTGTATTACGCACATATTTAATGTTTAAACAACTGCCACCAATGCTGACCTCGGATAAGAACATCTGCATCTTTATTTAAACAAATACCGTATTTTGGAGTGCCCCCACATCTCAAACGATGCGAAGTGCAGCGAATTAAGCCTGCACTGCAGCTGCAACCGAAGTCCCACTCGCCAGAGCATTGGGACCCCACAACCACCACCACAGCCACCACCCTCTTCATTGTGTTCAAGAGAAGTACACAGAGGCGCTGCATGATACAAATCATAGATTTGGCTACCTAACTCAAAATGCAGGGTAGCAGTTCCAGTGCACTATACATGCTGTTTGTGATGGTGCTGCAATCACAGCTCATATGCTCTTAGTTAGAATGGTGGGGGATCTAGGAAAGCAAGAAGCTCACTTATACTTTAACTAACACTCAAAAGCGGTTATAAATTCAAAATTCTCCTAAATATAAAATGAAAAATAGCCCACAAACACATTCCGAAAGAAAGTTAAAAAAATCATAGAAGTGCAGCCATTCTCCTGAGGTAAGATTTATGCAGTGGCTCAGTAGGGAAAAAATTGGTTCAGGTACAACGCTTGTAAAATCTACCTCAAAAATTTATGTGTGTGATGGACAGCAGCTATTAAATCCAGCAGTAGCTTGCCTTATTCATAGTAAAGCCCACACTAATGAATCAAAACACAAGCAGTTATATGTACTATACATGTATGATCATTTTTGAAGAGCATAATGCGATAATCAAAATCGTCGTGAATATAGATGACGAAAAGAATTACATTTTGTGTCAGTACCGCTCGGTAGGCGTCATGTTCATGGCATTTCAACACGAAAAAACTGTCACCAGTGTCAGACGCTGCACCACATCGCATCCTGCCGACATGGTCCAGAAGCTGCAAGCAAAGACAGCCCCAAGCGTCTGCCTAACACTGCCGTAGTAGCGAGCTACGATTCACTCACGTAGTCTGGCCCAGGGTGATGACAGCTAGCAGCTGCCGGCAGCAGTGCCCTCTTCAAGCCAGGCGACCAGTAACGGTAAGTGGTAAGTAACCCTACTGAGACGTACCGCCATTCCCATTGCGAACAATTCACCCGAAATTTTACTGAAAATACAGTTGCGTGAACCAGCAGAACGGTTCACATCTCACAGAAGCATCTCAAATAGAGGAAAAATTATGGTCCATACAGAAGCATGCGCTCGTTTCTCTGTAGCTAAATACCATGACTAAATACCTTTTTTACAAAAAGGCTAACGGCTGGACCATGCTAGACAACGACTGTGCTACTAGCACAGCTTTAGCATTGTTACTGAAATACGGAAAGGTATGAGATTTTTTTTTTTTTTTTTTTGGTCATCAGTCTACTGACTGGTTTGATGCGGCCCGCCACGAATTCCTCTCCTGTGCCAACCTCTTCATCCCAGAGTAGCACTTGCAACCTACGTCCTCAATTATTTGCTTGACGTATTCCAATCTCTGTCTTCCTATACAGTTTTTGCCCTCTACAGCTCCCTCTAGTAACATGGAAGTCATTCCCTCATGTCTTAGCAGATGTCCTATCATCCCGTCCCTTCTCCTTATCAGTGTTTTCCACATATGCCTTTCCTCTCCGATTCTGCGTAGAGCCTCCTCATTCCTTACCTTATCAGTCCACCTAATTTTCAACATTCGTCTATAGCACCACATCTCAAATGCTTCGATTCTCTTCTCTTCCGGTTTTCCCACAGTCCATGTTTCACTACCATACAATGCTATACTCCAGACGTACATCCTCAGAAATTTCTTCCTCAAATTAAGGCCGGTATTTGATATGAGTAGACTTCTCTTGGCCAGAAATGCCTTTTTTGCCATAGCGTGTCTGCTTTTGATGTCCTCCTTGCTCCGTCCGTCATTGGTTATTTTACTGCCTAGGTAGCAGAATTCCTTAACTTCATTGACTTCGTGACCATCAATCCTGATGTTCAGTTTCTCACTGTTCTCATTTCTACTACTTCTCATTACCTTCGTCTTTCTCCGATTTACTCTCAAACCATACTGTGTACTCATTAGACTGTTCATTCCGTTCAGCAGATCATTTAATTCTTCTTCACTTTCACTCAGGATAGCAACGTCATCAGCGAATCGTATCATTGATATCCTTTCACCTTGTATTTTAATTCCACTCCTGAACCTTTCTTTTATTTCCATCATTGCTTCCTCGGTGTACAGATTGAAGAGTAGGGGCGAAAGGCTACAGCCTTGTCTTACACCCTTCTTAATACGAGCACTTTGTTCTTGATCGTCCACTCTTGTTATTCCCTCTTGGTTGTTGTACATATTGTATATGACCCGTCTCTCCCTATAGCTTACCCCTACTTTTTTCAGAATCTCGAACAGCTTGCACCATTTTATATTGTCGAACGCTTTTTCCAAGCCGACAAATCCTATGAAAGTATCCTGATTTTTCTTTAGTCTTGCTTCCATTATTAGCCGTAACGTCAGAATTGCCTCTCTCGTCCCTTTACTTTTCCTAAAGCCAAACTGATCGTCACCTAGCGCATTCTCAATTTTCTTTTCCATTCTTCTGTATATTATTCTTGTAATCAGCTTCGATGCATGAGCTGTTAAGCTAATTGTGCGATAATTTTCGCACTTGTCAGTTCTTGCCGTCTTCGGAATTGTGTGGATGATGCTTTTCCGAAAGTCAGATGGTATGTCGCCAGACTCATATATTCTACACACCAACGAGAATAGTCGTTTTGTTGCCACTTCCCCGAATGATTTTAGAAATTCTGATGGAATGTTATCTATCCCTTCTGCCTTATTTGACCGTAAGTCCTCCAAGCTCTTTTAAATTCCGATTCTAATACTGGATCCCCTATCTCTTCTAAATCGACTCCTGTTTCTTCTTCTATCACATGAGACAAATCTTCACCCTCATAGAGGCTTTCAATGTATTCTTTCGACCTATCTGCTCTCTCCTCTGCATTTAACAGTGGAATTCCCGTTGCACTCTTAATGTTACCACCGTTGCTTTTAATGTCACCAAAGGTTGTTTTGACTTTCCTGTTTGCTGAGTCTGTCCTTCCGACAATCATATCTTTTTCGATGTCTTCACATTTTTCCTGCAGCCTTTTCGTCTTAGCTTCCCTGCACTTCCTATTTATTTCATTCCTCAGCGACTTGTATTTCTGTATTCCTGATTTTCCCGGAACATGTTTGTATTTCCTCCTTTTATCAATCAACTGAAGTATTTCTTCTGTTACTCATTGTTTCTTCGCAGCTACCTTCTTTGTACCTATGTTTTCCTTCCCAACTTCTGTGATGGCCCTTTTTAGAGATGTCCATTCCTCTTCAACTGTACTGCCTACTGCGCTATTCCTTATTGCTGTATCTATAGCGTTAGAGAACTTCAAACGTATCTCGTCATTCCTTAGTACTTCCGTATCCCACTTCTTTGCGTATTGATTCTTCCTGACTAATGTCTTGAACTTCAGCCTACTCTTCATCACTACTATATTGTGATCTGAGTCTATATCTGCTCCTGGGTACGCCTTACAATCCAGTATCTGATTTCGGAATCTCTGTCTGACCACGATGTAATCTAATTGAAATCTTCCCGTATCTCCCGGCCTTTTCCAAGTACACCTCCTCCTCTTGTGATTCTTGAACAGGGTATTCGCTATTACTAGCTGAAACTTGTTGCAGAACTCAATTAGTCTTTCTCCTCTTTCATTCCTTGTCCCAAGTCCATATTCTCCCGTAACCTTTTCTTCTACTCCATCCCCTACAACTGCATTCCAGTCGCCCATGACTATTAGATTTTCGTCCCCCTTTACATACTGCATTACCCTTTCAATATCCTCATACACTTTCTCTATCTGTTCATCATCAGCTTGCGACGTCGGCATGTATACCTGAACTATCGTTGTCAGTGTTGGTCTGCTGTCGATTCTGATTAGAACAACCCGGTCACTGAACTGTTCACAGTAACACACCCTCTGCCCTACCTTCCTATTCATAACGAATCCTACACCTGTTATACCATTTTCTGCTGCTGTTGATATTACCCGATACTCATCTGACCAGAAATCCTTGTCTTCCTTCCACTTCAGATATATAGCCACAAATGTGCATGTCGGCTATGGACCATGAAGATAAGACATATCAGGGTTCATATGGAAACATATAGTCATTATCCCATAGCTCCGTGTGCAAGAAGAATAGAAAACGTAATGGAATATCCTTGACACAAGATACCCTACACTATGCACTCTATGATGGCTTGTAGAGAATGTACATAGATGTGAGTCTGAAAGAGAAACTTGTAGTGACACACTTAAGACCACAGGTCAGTGCACTTCAAGGAGACAACTAAGTCAGATGTCGAAATGTAGCTATCTAAGCAAATCGTTTGTACAGAAATCGTAGAACAGGTGATGAGTCAACCAAGCTGAGATGACGATAGAAATCACGACGTTCACGTCGTTATCGTGAACACATGAGCACAATAGAAGAAAGGGTTGTGAAACCACTTATAGGGAAGCGCAGAAGAACTAAGTTTTAAGTCTTGTACAGGCATCTGACATTTTCGCTAGTTACACAGAGGAACAACAGCTTCCACACTGTCAATAAACAATGACACCTCCTCAGTTGGTTTACTGAAAAAGGGAATTCATTAAACTATCCATACTAGGATCCACAGAAGGGACAGGTATGCTGACTGAAGCATTTGACTCCATCGTTCTAGCTTGTTCACGCTCACTATCTGCCGTGTAGTGTCTACCACCTTTGTAACATGACAGTCTTCCCCTCTAGTTCGGCCAACTGTTTCATGAAAATTTCGATCACTTATCTATCATCATTGCCCATGTATCTGGTGTTTGTGAAATTTCTGTTTAACAATAGAATATACTTGAACTACACAACAAAGCAAGAAAACTATCACAAAACACTTGGACAGTGTTGCAAGGAAAGTGACAATAATTCCTATAATTAATCATAATTTATTGAGACACCACGGATTGATGTGCTTCATGCCTTTAACGTCGGCATGTGCCACTTGTAGCTTACACCATCTGCGTTCACAGTTTTGATGACCTCCTAAATTGCAATACTGACAACTTACTAGCTATAAATAATATTTTTTACAATTCCCCTTAAACTGTCTGCAGGTTCCTTCAGTTTCATACACTGCATTTTCTTATTTCTATTCAAATTCTGTCTACTTACCATAGCAATGAAAAGGAGAAAACTAAAAGGTTACAAAAATAAAACCTCACTCACCAAAAGCATAGTTCTGAACTGCACATTGCAACCAAAGACATGGCCTGGATCTCTGCTGCAGATGTCAGTGATCACTGTGACTGACAAGGATGCCCAGCTGTTCTGGTGAGTGGTGCAACAGGGTAGTTGGAGGTCAGGACGTCTGTAGTCCAAACCTCAGGTGGTGTAGCAGTGACATAGTGAGTGGATGCCACAAAAATGTCCAACATGTTATCAATGAAACATATGGATACAATACACATTTATTACTTAGGATTACAATAGTCATGCTGATGCCCAGAGATGCTAATGCCCAGGGGATATAAGCCACACAGGGAAGGGGGCTGTGTCATGTAGGCGAGGATGTGATGGTGACAATGACAAGGCCGGCCTGCTGACACCAGGAAGTCAGTGTCCCACTGCAGCATCCATACTGCCTAGACGTGGCACTCTATGTCGTACTACATCACAATATGGACCCAGTGTACAAGATGCAACTCATTGCAGCAATGTCTCCCAAGAACAGAGGCAGACAATTACGAGTTTGCCTGCCTAAGCGATGGTGGATGAGCAGCTGCACAACCCTGGATGAGAACCACGAGCTCCAGGTTGGAAGGAAAGCAGCAGCTGAAATAGGCCACCCAGTTGGCCCATCTGTTACAGGGTACTAAGTCCACAATGTCAGACTTGGCACCAGAGCCAAGGTTATAGCTAGCAGTGGCAGAGTGCAGTGTAGATGACTGGTTGAGCGCATGTAACCTCGTTGGTACGTAGACTTCTAGACTCGTGGAATCGTGGACTGGCGTAGTTCTTGCTCGGCACTCGTATCTGCAGGAATGCGATACCTTTTACTAAAAGTGACGATTATTTATTATATTTGGTCCATCCTTGTTCTGTTGCAGTTCCAGATCTTGTCATGTACGATAACACAAGTCCATGACTTGGATGTGAAGTAAGTGGGCTACCGATGCTTCAGTGGTTCTGCCTTCCTGTTGCATCATTGATATACTCACTCTGTCTGTGTGGTGCAATGTAGGAACCACCGGGTGTCAGGGTGCAGGTCTTGTTGTACCAGCACCAGTCCACAACGCAATAACTTTCAGTCAGTTTTGGTCTGATCTGCTTGCCTTTGCCATGGCAGGTCTCTTAAGTTTTACTCAGCCGTGCCTAATTTATTATCTGTACTGCAACAGCTGATTCGAACAGTAGATCCCAAGGCGAATGCAGCAAGGTAGTAACAGTAGCTTCACATTACAGAATTGAACCCCTGGCTATTTTGAATTTCTCCCCAATTTTGGGATTTTCCACTATACATCATCTACATCTGAGGGATGGGGACGTGTAAGGGACATCAATGATGATGTCATAGGGTGTGTGACGAGGAGATGGGTTCAGGGAAATCCCGCATCATTGTAGAATGCACCAGAAATCTCACAGCTACACTATTGCAATGTACACCATGTGAAATGTTGTATATAGCTCAGAATGGGAGAGCATTCCTGGTTATGTATGAAGGACACAGAGACGCCTTTAGACTAGACAATTATGAACAATCAACCGTTTCCCAGCACATGTATAATACAGTCCACCGAACAAATGGAGTTATAGAGGATCTGTGAGTATTTACGTAGAGAAGAATTGGAAGGAGCCATTATCTACTTGAAGGTTTCGAAATACCTGCTCACTATGAAATATTTAATAACATAAGAAAGGCAATAGCCACAACAGATTCCTACAACACCAGATTATGCGAGCGTGACTCTCAAAACACTTAGCTATGTATTAATATTTATTTGCTGCGCGTTGTATGCTAAAGAAATATAACAACATCCAGAACAATAAAGTTCATGAACTGGACAACATTAAAATCATGCATTAAAGCTTTTTGTCTCTGGAACCCTCTTATCCGCAGTTCTTCAGACCTTTTCTTGTCAGAATAATGACAAAACAGATCTTGCTGGATTGGGAAAGTGAGGTTCTAATCCCCTGCCCCCTCGCCCCTCTCCCTCCAGGCATTCATGTTCACGTTTTTCACCTTATCCAAACGCCTATCTCGTTTCTTGCATGAAAACTTGACCAGGTTTCTTCTGTCACTTTGTCTGACGAAACGATTTAGTACATCTCTCGGGGTTTTTATACGGAAAGGACAGTAACTCAAACTTAGTAACGTTCCTAATTATTCTTTGTTTCATTTCTTCCCCTTCCCTTACTCTCATGCTCATTTTTCCTTTTGTTTCGGAGAAATTCAACCGGTTATCGTGGTTCTTTCTCACTCATCACTCGTATTCTTATGACCCGTTGCCTAGCTCAATTCTTAGGCCTTCTTCACTATTATTGCTGTCACAAACTATAGGCAAAACATTTATATTTCATTATTATTATCATTAACAGTTCTATTGTGTGTCTCATTTCTTCTATACGCAATTGTGTACTGTCACTGTCATTACTTTTTTATTAGAGCTTGATTACTTAAAGTCATGCTACAACTTTATTTTGTCCTCTTTGTTCGTAATTCCCTTTGTTTCCTACTTGCCATCTAAAGGTAAATTCGCCAGTAGTGAATAAGTGTTTTATCGTCCTGGAGTGCTCCGCTTTTTGATTGGGATCCAAACGGGATCATGTGCAGTTTCCCTTGAGTGATGTACTAGAATTTTCATGGCCAGCTCCATAGTATGTTGCTGTCTTGTTGCCCATTTAGCAGCGTATTAGGCACTGCTGTTTTACTTTTCTCCTTGTGACCACTAATATCCACCATCCTTTGTGACGAGCAGGTATTCGGCTGCAGTAAGAATAGTCGCTGGATCTGACCTTTGTGCTGAGAGCGCGTGCTGCATTGTGTGCTATTGGCTAATGTAATCCCATCGTCGAGGACTGAGGATTTAACGCACTACAGAAGAGGGAGAGAGAGTGGGCTGCGAACGCTAGCATCCTAGAGCCATTCGAGAAACTCGAGCGACGAATGTGACAGATACGCTTGCGTCGGGTTACGGAGTTTGGTGAAGCGAGGGAGACCGCTTATTCCTTCGTAATTGCTGAGGAACATTGCAAGAGTTAGTATATCAAACTGTTTTCATAGGCACATACAGTAGAAATCCGAGGTGTTGAAAAGGAAGGAGTTTGGATACTCTTCTACGTATGCATTCGTTGTCACCCATTGAAATTTCCTAATGTTCATTGCAAACATTTTGCTGAGAAACCAAGAAGATTGAATTTGTTGCTTTAATTCAGTCATTGCCCTCGACAGACTAGTGATTCTTAATGTAGACCCAAAAAGAGAGAACATTTCTCACCTAGTTGTCTGTGGTTGGCTTATAGCGTGCGGTGTTGCGCTGTACTGTTGAAACCAACTTTCGTGAGTTTTTCGATCGAGCGAGGTGATGTAGGGGACTCGTATTCGGGTGGTCCGCGGTTCAAATTAGCTTTCGACTATACACATGTTTTTTTTTTTAATGTGGTTTTCCTTAATCGCTTAAGGGTAATGCAACGGTGATTTCTTTGAAAGAGCACAACCAATATCCTTTCCATTCTTCCCCAGTCCGATTTTATGTTCCGTCAGTAATGACCTCGCCGTCAACGGAACGTTAAACTCTGATTTCCTTTCTTCGTTTCGTGAAGATCTGTAGCGTATTGCAAAGTCGGTACCACGAAATACAGCTGCATCGCAACATAAAAATTTCACCGGTTGTAGAGGCGGTATCTTTGTTATCGCAAAAGTAATCTATGATGCCTACATTTGGTGAAACTGAACACTCTACTGTTGCCTTAAGCTTTTTTTAAAGAGGATTGGGATGGCTCTCTACACAATAGCGATAGTTAATTTTAACGGGCATGTGAAACCGACCGCAACTGACATGCGCAGCTTGTGAAAAACCATTCCCCACCTTTAATTTTTTGGTAGACAACTAATGACTGCCTTCTGTTCTTATCCGAGCTGCAATTTGTACAGTGGCAAGATCAAATCAGTACATGACAGACTCCCTTCGAACAACTTGAACACATCAGTTTGCTTACAGGCTGAATACCGTACGTATACTGTGACCGAAACGCCTGCAGTTTCGCAGTTCTGTTTTATACTCCCTTATCCAGGTCATTCTGTCGGTTTCCTTTTCTGAGCCGAAAGTGTCTCTCCAAAGTTTGTGTTCCACGTTTCTATAGCATGTTTCGAGTGCACCCGACCTTGTCGCTCTAACTCGGGAAAAAGTGAGAACTTGCTCTACTCAACTCCTAAACTGTCATTGTTTTTGTAAAACACTTTTACGGTGAAAGCACGATGTAAAAACCGTAGTTCAGAAGCTGTGTAGGAGGAGTTATGACAGGCTTCAGTTCCCGAGTGCTGCCAGCTGCACACGGCTGCAGCCACGTGTAACAAAACCTCCAGTTTCCCTGGCTTACCCCATACAGCTTTATACAACCTACTACAAACGTTCACATAATACAATACGTACAGCTGAAAGATTCTGCATGCTCTGAGAACTTAGTAAATAACATCTCTGAAACTACAAACGTGGGATTGATACATAAGAAACATGTGTTCGGATTTCGTAGCACTAAGTGGTATGATAGGAGGGACATGTCGCCTGTGTATGGTTTTATAGAATGAAGATTACGATAGGTACACAACTGCCAGGTAAGATTTTTAATAATGCGAATTGAATAAGTTAAAATGAAGCGCGGCATATTACTGTTGCTAGAGAAGACTAAACGTTCAATTGTACGGAAAAATTAAAATGAATATAGCGGTTACAAACTACTTGATCCTCTATCATACACCGACACGAATGACAGAATGTAAACGCAAAGTTTTTTCTTTTATTTTTTATTATTGGCTTTCGGGCCATGGTCATTCAGGCGCCTCAGTTACAATGCCAATTATGAAGATACGAAAATAAGAAGAACGCAACACCCTGTGACAGAGAGTTTAAAATTTCAGTCGTTACAAAAGTGCAGTTACACAGAAGGTGGCTCAGGAGCTGCGACGTTAAGTGAAAACTTCTTCACTATAAGTGAAAAATCGCGAGTTTTAACTTAGCGGTTTTCGTTCTGCCATCACACTGCAGCGAAGATTTCGTCTGTGATACAAAAAAGTATCTCGAAATGCAAACATCACTCACACATGCATCGGCAGTTTGAAGAAGTAAGATGTATGTGCAAAGGAAAAAGTCTGGCCGGCAACGTGTATCAGCACAGAACGTTGAAAGAAATCGACTTTCATTTCACGTTGTCAGTGGTCAGCTACAAAATGCCGCAAACAACGATTAGGGGTGCTATCAAAACGAAGGTGAAAACGAAACCGTAAGTAATTCACATTTTACAGAAACTGAAACAGGAAAACTACGTCAAACTTATAAATTATGCTACGGCAATCCTGGAATGCATGGAGGGAGAAAATTTGCTGCATATTTCGTTTTCAGAGATGAGAAAACTTACCAAACAAGTGGCACAGTTAAGCGGCATACCATTCGGATATGGGGCAAAGAAAAGTCTTAGTGTGTAATTATACATCAGCGTGACTTGCGAAAGTTACTTTGTTCTGCGTGATATCAGCACAAAAATGTACCTTCCATTTCTGTAAATTGAGCTAAGTGTTTCAACAAACATATACGTGGACGGACTGGAGCAATGGCTGTTGCATAGTTGGACACCTTTTCCAAGCAATATATCATACAGCGAGATGAAGCACTCCCACATTGCGGCATGAAGGATCGCACATTTTTAAATCGACATCTTCCAAACCGTTGGATCGGTCATACTGGACGAGGAAATGCGATGTTCTGCTATTGGACACCTAGATCTCAGGGTCTGACCTTGTGTATGTGCCTCCTTACTCCAAAACAATTCCAGAATCCAAAACGCACATTTCTAAGCGTCATTGACTCCACATATACTTCATAACGTATCGTCTCAATTTGAATATAGCTAAGATGTTGTCCGTGTGACCTAGGGGAGTAACATACACAGAAGAGCCAAAGAAGCTGGTACACCCGAATAATATCTTGTAGGACCCCCGCGAGCAGGCAGAGGTACCGCAGCACGACGTGGCATGAACTCGACTAACGTCTGAAGCAGCGCTGGAAGGAACAGACACCATGAATCCTGCAGGGCTCTCATCAATCCGTAACAGTACGACGGGGTGGAGAGAACTTCTGAATAGTACGTTGCATGGTATCCCAGATATGCTCAATGATGTTCATGTCTGGGGGGGGGGGGGGGGGTTGGCCAGCGAAAGTGTTTAAACTCAGAAGAGTGCTTCTGGAGTCTGGAGTCACTTTATAGCAATTCTGGACGTGTGGCGTGTCGCATTGTCCTGCTGGAACTGCTCAAGTGCGTCGGAATGCCCAATGGGCACGAATGGATGCAAGTGATCAGACAGGATGCTTACGTACGTGTCACCTGCCAGAGTCGTATCTAGACATATCATGGATCCCGTATCACTCCAACAGCACACGCCCCACACCATTACAGAGCCTCCACCATCTTGAACAATTCCCTGCTGACGTCCAAAGTCCATGGAGTCATGAGGTTGTCTCCATACCCGTACACGTCCATCCGCTCGATACAATTTGAAACGAGACTCGTCCGACCAGGCAACACGAATCCAGTCATCAACAGTCCAATGCCGGTGTTCATGGGCCCAGGCGAGGCGTAGAGCTTTGTGTTGTGCAGTCATCAAGGCTACACGAATGGACCTTCTGCTCCGAAAGCCCATACCGATGACACTTGTTGATGGTCCAGCATTGAAATCAGCAGCAATTTGCTGAAGGCTTGCACTTCTGTCAAGATGAACGATTGTCTTCAGTCGTCGTTGATCCCACTCTTGCAGGACCTTTTTCCGGCAGCAGCGATGTCGGAGATTTGATGTTTTACCAGACACCTGATATTCACAGTACACTCGTGAGCTGGTCGTACGGGAAAATTCCCATTTCATCGCTAGCTCGGAGATGCTGTCTCCCATCGCTCATGTGCCGACAATAACACCACGTTCTAACTCATTTACATCTTGATAACCTGCTATTGTAGCAGCAGTAACCGATCTGACAACTGCGCCAGACACTTCTGGTCTTATGCAGGGTGTCCCATTTTAATTTATACCGGCCGATATCTCTGGAGCGGCACAATTGTGCAAAAAATGTCTCTAGTAGAAGTTCTAAGGTTTGAAGGGGATCATGGAATGTTTACCTCTAAATGACCTCGAACCCTGTGTTCGAGGTCAAATCAAGGTCAAGTTCGTTTTTACAAATGGTAACCCCTATTTTTTATTCATATTCCTATTCTACGTGAAAAAAACTCGTTGTTTGAAGGGATTATTGTTTTCGAGAAACCAATGTAAATTTTTCAGGTTACCAATATATCGAAAGTGAGGCGAGATCGGGAAAAATTTTCAATGGATATCTTGCATCGTTTCTGAACTCTGTCTAATGGTGAAATTTTCGTGAACTTGAAATTCTTCAGTAGGGATTAACCTGAAAGCAAATACTGTCGACATTAGCGGAACCCAATGTACACTACGTGGATGTTGCCCAGCGGAACTTGCACACAGTTAGCCCTGAAAAGGGCTGATTAATATGGTTCTGACCGGAAATGTAGGATCTCAGATGCTCTATCAACTGCCCATTTTGGCTAATGCACATTTGCACTATCTGTCGGAAACTGGTCTCGACATAATTTAATGTCTGATGGGTGATTGCCTGGAAAGCCGCCACAATCCTTTCTCTCTCCTATCTTCTGGCATCGTCGGGGGAATGGAGTACACCTTCTGCTTCACAGCTCCCCATAAGAAGAAGTCAAATAGTGTTACGTTTGTCGATCTTGGCGCTAATTCACGAATTGCACAACCGATACCAATCCATCGATTCGGGTAAGTTACATTAAGGTGCCTTCTGACAGACAAGGTCTGATGTGCAGGGGCGCCGTCATTTTGAAGTCACATACATATATCTACAGGATTATTTTCTAGTAAAGGAAGCACCAGATTCAGGAGAATATGTAGATACTGCAAGCTGTTCAACGTTTCGCCAAAAAAAAAAAATAAATAAATAAAATAAAATAAAATAAAGAAAGGGACTTACTACGTAATCTGCAACTCTGGCTGCCCAGATATTGATTGACCACCGTCTGTGTGTTCGCTGATCTCGTTATCAGCGAGGATTTGCTTCTGCCCAGTAGTGTGCGCTATGGAGATTGACTCCTCCCATCTTGTCAAGGTTTGCCTCGTCTGTAAAGATAGTGCGTCAGAAAAAAAGGATCACGACGTATTTGCGTATCTGCCCATCGACAAAATACCAGTCGTCTCTCAGGATCCACAGGCTCAATTGCTTGGGGATATGGGTGGAATTTGGAGTATCTTAAAGCACGAGATACTGTTGAACCAGGCATGTCATGCATTCGCTGAATCTGATGACTCAAAAGGTGTAGATCTTTTAGCACGAACTCCCAGCGCAATCGCCTTTCTCGGACCCGTCTTTCGTCTCTGCCTTTCCAAGGTCCCTCTTTTAGCTCTTCTTACCAGAGACCTAATTGTAGCCTTCGTGGGTTGACGGGCATCGGGATACCTTTCGCCATGCAATCTTTGTGCGGCTGCATTATTATCGCGACACTCGCCAATAATTTTTATCATTCACACTATTTATAAAGGAGTGTCCATTTCGGACAGATTACAGTGGAAGAATAAATTTTACTGATCACTTTTACTATTATAGGTTTTGTAGGTTTTCCTTTCAACCAAACATCCGGCAAGCGTGTTGCGGGACAACTGACTTGTTACAATGTACGCGACCCGTTTGTTTATATACGCTCGCTGTTGTTCACGCCACCACGTGAAGCCAAAACAAACAGTGTTCAAGGGCGCTCTTTCAGAAAATTACTTAGGTGTCTGACGAATGTGTGTCTTCCAAGAGGGCACCTTTACATATCTCGATATCGACGTAAATAATAAAATAATGGAATACCTTATGGTAATCTGTCCTTTTCAGATATGGGGAGAAGGCAGAAACGAAAGACGGGCCGTAGAAAGTCGACTGCGAGACAAGATAAATTTTTCTCTTATGGGCTTCAAATATTCGTGTAGAGAATCATTTTGCTTGTACGGATTTGGAAAATTTTCTCTTCGCAGGAACTCATTAGAGTCTCGCGAGATGAAACTGTTCTGAGTCCCACGAGGCAAAATTCATGACTTCTACGAGGTGAAATTTTTGTAAATCCGTTAACACACATTTTTTCTAAGTCCATAAGAGAAAAATTTATGAGAGTCACGCTAGTCAAGAATCACTTTAAGTGAGCACAGCCGAGAAATTTTTAGTCTTCAAAGGCAAAATTTCTCTTAACCCCCAGTCAGTGATTCCAAATTTCCGGATAATGACGCTTATTAGTTAGCCTCAGAGTTCCACCTTTCTATTTTCCGATTGTGCCGGCACAAGCACAGTGTTGGTCTCTGATTAGGCACCTTCAAGTGGTGCACATTGGGTTCCGCTAATGCCGAAGGCATTTGCTTTCAGGTTAATTCCTACTGGAGAATTTCAAGGTCATTTCAAGTACACGAAAATTTCACCAGTGGACAGAGTTCAGAAACGATACAAGATTTTCATTGAAAATTTTTCCCGATCTGTCTCCGTTCTCGGGAGACTGGTAACCTGGGAAAGTTACAATGAAGTGCCCCTTGACAACAAACCATTGGTTTTTCGAAAAAATGTTCACTACAAGCAATTCGTTTTTTTTACGTGGAATAGGAATATGAAATAAAAAATAGGGGTTACCATTCGTAAAAAAGAACTTGACCTTGATTTGACCTTGAAAACAGATTTCAAGGTCATTTCGAGGTAACCATTCCATGACTCCCTTTAAACCTTACAACTTTTACTACAGACATTTTTGCAGTATTGTGCCGCTCCAGAGACATCGGCCGCTGTACATTAAAATGGGACGCCCTGTATAGACGTTGCCGACCGCAGCGCCGTATTCTGGCTGTTTACATACCTCTGTATTTGAATACGCATGCCTATACTAGTCTCTTTGGCGCTTCAGTGTATAACACGTCTAAAATATACAAAAATAGTTCAAATTTATTTTAAATTATCTTGCAATTTTTATCGACCTGTCACTATGTATTAGATATTTATTCTAAATTGCCCTGAATTGTAGGAATATTTTTCGACAACAATTGCAAGTACTCCGTAGTTCGTCGTGAAAAATATTATTAAATGTTTCCAATAATGTTAGTGCCTGTGTTTTGGAATCAGACAAATACAGTTTCCAAAAATCAGTTCCCGGAATTCACTTTTGTTATACGTTACTGCACTCTTCAGTAGCTTCCTGTTATTCAGTACAGTAAAATATACAGCAAGACAGAATCATCTTTCAGTTTATTTTTCGTAAGTGTGTTGAATAAATACACTCCTTGAACTGAATGTAAAGTACCCCTTGTTTTAACTATATGAAGTATTGGAAGCTTTTTTTCCTTGCTTCTGACGCTGCCCATAACCAATTCAAAGTTGCTCAAATCTAGCTTCAATCTTAGTCTCGTTTACGTCCTCGTACTCAATGGTAAGGAGAGGTGGACAACAGAGTGGTGCGGCAACTGTTGTTTTAGGACCAGGAGCAGAAATGATTAGTGGACAAGTTAGCACAACACAACAGTAGGATGACTTAACTTATATTTCTCCCAGCGCACGAAGATTCATTACAAATAATGCAGCAAGAGGTAAAGTCCAGCTCTCAATGTAAAAAAGAATGAGGCTCCCTGAACTAATCACGATTGATGGTGTCCGGGCCGCGACTGGTGGCGTCTACTTAGCATCACATAGCGAAGAGGCTCCAGGTGCGAGTGGAGTGTCTGGCTCCCGTTGGTCGTCCTATACTGCGGCGGCAGAGGACCGGAGCCACTGGAGGCGTGCCACCTCAGCGGGCGCGTACTAATGGGTCTGCCAGATCCTGCATGACCACTGTCGTCGTCTCACAAGAACTTAAAGAAGCTAGTAGGGTGGTATCGATACGTGATACCAAACTGAGACCCCCCGCTCCCCCCTCCCCACCCCCACTCCCGCCCCCCTTTGTGTCAGCAACATGATCTCACAATACCAAATTTCTGTTTAGTTTATACCGCTTTATGCCGAAATTTTCTGGCGGTATTGTATCTCTGGTGGTCATGGTTGTCCATCGGGTAGACCGCTAGACTCTTGCCCTGGAGGTCCCAGGTTCATTCCGAACTAGGAGCGCGATTTTTCCTCTTTCACGTCCCTCCAGGATGGTCCCAGATCCAGTCAGCATGTTATCAGGCGACTGGGTTGAAAGGTGACTGGGGTGATGGGCTCGCCACCGTCCCCTCCTATTTCTACGAGAAGAAAGGCTGCACTCTACTTGCAGTTAGGACAGTAGTTCGGTCATGCGCTTGTTACCTTTCTTTTTTTATTTCTTTGAGAGCTTTCTGAGCGATGTACTCTTGCAACTTGCAGTTGCTTGATATACGCCGGTTTGGATACGATACGTAGGTCGGTGTTCCATGTTTGTCAAATTCATTGATGTTATAGTGATCAACACAATAGGCACAGCATGTTTGCTGTGGCACAACGTACTAGCGCTGCCGTATTGTAAACAAATGTAGCAGTGTGCTGTAGTACCAGCCAACTGTGGGGTTCCACAGTGCAACAGAGGCGACGTATGTAAACGGCGTTCGGCCGCCGCACCCTGTGCTCTGAATGTTAAAAAACGCCGGCGTGGCACTACCACTGTCGTTTCCTGAAGTTTTCCTCATATGTCGTTTACCTTGCGGAATTTTGTACTCTTTTTGAACGGAAGACTAAATATCGTGTTTCGCAAATCTCTTGGTTCATTCTAAAGTTACTTTTTCTAATGGCTATACACCGCTCTCACACAAAATTTGGGAAGATACCTTCAAAATGACACAAGTCACCAGCCACGGTAAGATTAGTTAATACAATGGAGGCAGCTATAGACCTATGACAACCAGCTGATACAAGCCAGTACATAATGTTTTTAGTAATCTGTGAGACGATTACAAAAATCAAGCGCCCAGTAGCCACACTGTTAAACCTCATTACAGTCTGACGTTAACCTCTTCCAGTGATAACATAGACCCGCATCATACTGCTCGTATCAATAATATGCCCTGCGATTTACCTGTTGCAGTTGAGAAAGGGGTGGGATAGCTTAGGCTTTTTTCAGTGGTGTCAAACATGTAGTTGGCGTGGATGTCGGCCGTGGTTTTCGTGGTCCCGATGGTTGCTTTTCCTAAGATATTCCGGTGACCATACCTTAAATACAGAATAGAATACGCTAAATGAGGGGACTACCACACCACAGTATATCTAACACCGGAAAAGCAAAAAGAATGGGCCCTTCTCAGAGCCAACTCTGACGATTGCAAGCATAAACGTAGAGGGTATCACCAAAAACAAACAACAAATCATATCACAACTTTGCCGCACGCACAAATGGGACATACTGTGTATACAAGAAACACGCAAGAAAGAAGGAGCAATAAGACCAGAAGTAGAAGGATTGAAATTAGCAATAGAAAATCCACATCCTAAATATGGCACCGCTGTCTTCACAAAACCTGAGATGGCCATAATATCAACTAACAGAACTACATACAATAACATAGAATTACTGACTGTCGAGTGTAGCACCTTCACCGTAACGTCAGTATACAAGCCGCACGGAGAGAAATTCAACTTGACTTTGCCGCCAAACTTCAAAAACCAGAAAACACAGTTCATCTTAGGAGACTTCAACTGCCACAGCACATCATGGGGCTACAAACGTACAGACGACAACTGACATAAATTAGAGCAGTCGGCGGAAATAAACAACTTATCCCTGATCCATGATCCCAAGCTACCATGCTCGTTCAGCAGCAAAACCTGGAAGCGCGAATACAACCCTGATATTTGTTTTGTAAGCGCAAACGTGGAAGACCGATGCTTAAAAACTGCATACGCACCTCTTCCTAAAACACAACACCGAACTATCGGAATCCAAATATACGCTGCTTTGAGAACAACGAAAATACCATTCCGCAGACGCTTCAAGTTTAAAAAAGCTAAATGGACAGAATATGCTGTGGAACTGGATGCAGAAATCAAAAATCTACACCCAATTCCAGAAAATTATCAAACTTTCGTAGAGACCCTGCAAAGATTTCTCGAAGACACATACCCCGAGGCTGCAGAGAGCATTTCATCCCAGGTCTCTCTGACGAATCAAAGAACATCCTGAGGGAGTACGAAATGCTTTACGAACAGGACCTCTTTAGTGAAGAAGTAGTCCAATTTGGGGAAACACTAATGGAAATGATTAGTGAATCAAGACAAAGAAATGGGTCGAAACTCTGGAAAGAATGGATATGACCCACAGTAGCAAAGTCGCTTGGAACTTAATAAAAAAACTTAATTGTGACTTTGGGACAGCTAATCAATGCTCTTCAGTAACACCCAGTCAAATTGCCCATCAGATCCTACTAAATGGAAAACCCAACAAGAAATGCCAGAAAATAAAAATCAGCAGAATTCAGAGTCAAGAGTCAAGTATGTTCGAAATACCATTTACCATGAAAGTTCTTAATCATGGAATGAACTCAATGAAAAACGGGAAAGCAGCGGGAGTCGACGACATATCAAACAGGTCTGACCTAGTGTCAAGCAACGTGAGGAGAGAGGCTAGTGTAATTGTTTAATACAAACCATACAAAAATGCACGGAAGTATGGTTCAAATGGCTCTGAGCACTAGGGGACATAACTTCTGTGGTCATCAGTCCACTAGAACTTAGAACTACTTAAACCTAACTAACCTAAGGATATCACACACATCCATGCCCGAGGCAGGATTCGAACCTGCGACCGTAGCAGTCCCGCGGTTCCGGACTGCACGCCTAGAACCACTAGCTCACCGCGGCCGGCACGGAAGTATGTTTTTTAACACAAACCTACGTTTTTTAAATGGAACCCCGTTAGGTTAGTTAGCACATTTGAACATATAAACAAATACATAATCAGTGTCGTTTGTTGCATTGTAAAATGTTAACTACATCCGGAGATATTGTAACCTAAAGTTGACGCTTGAGTACCACTCCTCCGCTGTTCGATCGTGTGTATCGGAGAGCACCGAAATACGTAGGGATCCAAAGGGAACGGTGATGGACCTTAGGTACAGAAGAAACTGGAACAGCACATTACGTCCACATGCTAACACCTTTTTATTGGTCTTTTTCACTGACGCACATGTACATTACCATGAGGGGTGAGGTACACGTACACACGTGGTTTCCGTTTTCAATCACGGAGTGGAATAGAGTGTGTCCCGACATGTCAGGCCAATAGATGTTCAATTGGTGGCCATCATTTGCTGCACACAATTGTAATCTCTGGGGTAATGAATGTCGTACACGCCGCAGTACATCTGGTGTAATGTCGCCGCAGCCTGCCACAATACGTTGTTTCATATCCTCTGGGGTTGTAGGCACATCACGGTACACATTCTCCTTTAACGTACCTCACAGAAAGAAGTCCAGAGGTGTAAGATCAGGAGAACGGGCTCGCCAATTTATGCGTCCTCCACGTCCTATGAAACGCCCGTCGAACATCCTGTCAAGGGTCAGCCTAGTGTTAATTGCGGAATGTGCAGGTACACCATCATGCTGATACCACATACGTCGACGCGTTTCCAGTGGGACATTTCGAGCAACGTTGGGAGATCATTCTGTAGAAACGCGATGTATGTTACAGTGCACTCCGATACACACGATCGAACAGCGGAGGAGTGGTACTCAAGCGTCAACTTTAGGTTTCAATATCTCCGGATGTAATTAACATTTTACAATGCAACAAACGGCACTGATTACGTATTTGTTTATATGTTCAGATGTGTTATAAAAACTAACCTTGTCCCATTTACAAAAACGTAGGTTTGTGTTAAATACATACTTTCGTGCATTTTTGTATGGTTTGTGTTAAACGATTACACTAGCCACTCTCCTCACGTTCAGTCTGTGGAATCGGTTCGTCAGTATTTGATGTGGTTTACGAAATATATCTAGCGGTAACGTTAGGTGACTCACCCTGTATACTTAGAAACGATAACTTTCTGGTACACCATGACTTCAAGATGCAAACAGCAGGGTAAATATGAGTCTAATTGGTATCCGGCCAGCTCCCAAAATCAGTAAACCACATCAAGAACCACCTGATCTAATAAAGTCAGCACGTTCTGAATCCGTTAAGTAGCTAACATCGTCTCCATACAATTCAGAGAGATAAAAACTGTAGAGGAATCAAAGAAGACAAGAGCGAATGTTTTGTTCTTGAAAAGAAAAAGAAAAAAACACAGGAAACAGTCTTTTAGTCATTCGTAGTCTGATACAAATTTAACTGAGGACAACGCTATAGGTTTGCAATTTGAAGAAGAAGACAAAAATGGTTCAATTGGCTCTGAGCACTACGGGACTTAACAGCTAAGGTCATCAGTCCCCAAGAACTTAGAACTACTTAAACCTAACTAACCTAAGGACATCACACACATAAATGCCCGAGGCAGGGTCGAACCTGCGACCGTAGCGGTCGCGCGGTTCCAGACTGAAGCGCCTAGAACCTCTTGGCCACTCCGGCCGGCAAGAAGAAGACACTGAATACATATTCTATGGGTACAGTGCATGGAATACTACCCATCGGCTCCCGAAGGATGTTGAGTTGAAACAGAGCTTTTATATGCCTGGCTGCACTTCTTTTGCACGATAAACGCAGAAAATATTGGAGAAGGCCTTAGATAGAGAACTGTTATTTTAGGGTTTACCTGTTCTTGTACTGGTCGATGTTAAGTGTTTCCTCTGACTGCTTCATGTTACGGCATCAATTCCATTTCTTTTGAAACTGACTTGTTTGAGTTTTTTTTAAATTTCCATTCATTAAGTGTTTTTAGAACGAAGTCAATAAATAAAATACAAAGTGAAATTATTTCATGTAGATTCCCAAGTATCAAACATACAGTTGTATCAAATGTAATACAATGTGTAGTAACGTGGGACGAGGGAAGTATCACATCAGGATTGAGTCTAGTATGAGGTCTACCCATGTGCGCAGCTCGTGGTCGTGCGGTAGCGTTCTCGCTTCCCACGCCCGGGTTCCCGGGTTCGATTCCTGGCGGGGTCAGGGATTTTCTCTGCCTCGTGATGATTGGGTGTTGTGTGCTGTCCTTAGGTTAGTTAGGTTTAAGTAGTTCTAAGTTCTAGGGGACTGATGACCATAGATGTTAAGTCCCATAGTGCTCAGAGCCATTTGAACCATTTGAGGTCTACCCACCACTGGAATTAACTATCTG